>NC_044304.2:160064835-161272368 GCF_007474595.2 Lynx canadensis | reverse complement strand
GTAGTCCAGGCCTGGTCGCTCGGAGCCCGCGGCCGCGGCCCGGCCAGGCCCGAGCCGGCCGGGGTGACTCAGGGCCGGGCCCCGCTCGCTTCCCCTCCCACCCCAGCGTCCTCCGCCCACGAGTCCCCGGGCCCGGCCGCCATTCCGCTCCGCTGCGGCTCGGCTCGGCGGCTCAGGCCTCGCCGGGCGCCTGGGCTCGGCCGCCGCGGCCCCAGTCACTGCGACACCGCGGCTCCGGCCCGGGCCTGCGCCGCCGCCGCCGCCTCCCCTCGGCCCCGGCGCCGCCGCCACTCACCCTCATTTCCCTTGGTGCCTAAATGGCTCGGGCGATGTCTCCACCTGGTCGCTGAGCCCGGGCCCCGGTTAAATCCCCGTCCCGCCAAGGTCTGGCTGCGTCCCTCAGCCGCCGGGGCTGCCCCGCCTGGAGCTGCGTGCGACACGGCTCCCGCCTCCTCCTCCTCCTCCTCCTCCCCTGCCCGCCCGCCGGCCCTCCTCCCACCGCCGCCGCCGCCGCCTGCACCACGCAACCTCCGCCCTCTCGCCTTTCGTCCTCGGCTCCCCGCCCTCCCGGCCTCACCGGCTCCGGCTACCGTGGGGGAGAAGCTGGTGGGGGAGGGCCGGAACGCACCGCCATCGGCGTCCGGGGCGGGGGAGCCGGGAAACCGTCGCCGCCATCTCCCCACAAGCCCGAGGCGCGGGAGGGGCCCGGAAACCTCCCGCCCGGCGCGGCCACTGCCCCGGGGTCGCCCCCCGCGCCGGCCGGGGCCCCGCGAGCGGGAGCGTGTTTCTACCTGAAAGCCCGCGGCCCCTTCCCCTGGGCGCCCGCGCCGTCCCCGGCCCCGCGCACCGGCTCCTCCTCCGGATTTTAGAGCCTCCCTCGCCCTCGGGAGCCTCTGAGGACCCGGCTTCCCGCCACTTCGGACCTCGCGAGGAGGGGGTCACCTTTTTTAGGTTGGGGGCACCGGAGCAACCGCCCCAGAACACCCTGGAAGAGAGGGTCTTGCACCTCCGCCCGCCCCGCCGCTGTGCGCGCACACACCGCACAACGCCCCGAACCAGCATGGAAACACCACCGCCACGACACCCGGTTAAGAAGACGCCCCCCCCCCACCCCCCCGCAACATCCCCGACGGGCCGTCGAGCAAGTCCGGGCCGGGCAAGAGGCCCCGAAAACCGGGCACAGGCTTCAGAGAAACGTGTCGTGGGTTCTCGAGCCCCTCTGCCCCCGCAGGCCGTGGCCCGCAGCGCCTGAAAGCCTGCGCTTCTGTGTGTGCGCGTCTCTCTTTAAAATCGTTTCTAAAGGAAAAGCTAGCGAGGCTCCCCTAGGTCAACTCTTTGACCAAGTCTCTTTTGGCAAACGACCGAGCATCACCTTATCGTTAATCTGGGTGGGGGGCCAGTCAGGAACAGAATAAGGATTGACAGGTGGGGATGGGGTGAGGCGACTAAAAAAATAGTTTTCAGGTGTAACCCGGAGTCGTTAATGGCATTCAGTCGGGATTAACTGTCACTTGGGCACTTGAAACACGCTAAACGCTAATTTTTGGAGCACCAAGAGCCCCTGGGCTTCCTCTGCTGAGAGAGGGTGGAGAAAGCATGGACTTGGGCTCAGTGAGGGGCTCCTGCTTCAATATCACGGTTCCCAACATACCAGAGAGCGGGCTGATTCCATGACCAAGAAAGGATTTCCAATGATCCCAGCTGGGCGAAAGATGCGGGCGCATGTCACTTCCCGTTTTGCTTCAAACCAAAACAGGACGGAGATTCTAGGACCCCCTTGGGGTCGAAATCCTAGGCCCCGAGCAAAAGCTGCCCCTCAGAGTCCACAGTTTGTCCTGAGTAACATGGGTTTTTCTTAGAAGTATCGCACTGGTAACGCGTGGCTCCCTCTATTCGAAATGTGGTCTTCTGTCAACATCTAAGTACCTTCAGAAGTACCGCATCCGTAGGGGCGCCTGGGTGGCTCAGTTGGTTAAGTGTGCCACTTCCCCGTTCAGGTCATGATCTCCCGGTTTGTGGGTTCAAGCCCCGCATTGGGCTCTGCTCTCTCAGGGCAGCACCAGCTTGGGATTCACCGTCTCCCTCTCTCTGCCCCTCCCCCCACTTGCACTCTCTCTCAAAATAAATAAGCATTAAAAAATAATAAAATAAGTAGATTACCCTGTCAAAAGAACACTTTGATGTATTTAACAACTTTTTATGGGCCTGCCGTAAGATGGACGCTAAAACTGGGAGGCTTGACCCTGTGGAGGATGGTTTCCACTATACCTATACAGCTTCTTTGATATCATCATTTCTTCCCCTTACCGGAGCCTGTGCTTTCCTCTGACAACGGTCTATCTCATTTCCATCTTCCTAACCTGTGTTCTTCAATGTTAGCATTCGGCATGTTCTCCTTGTCTTTGACCTCCCACCGCTAATATACCAGCCAACTCTCCCTTTACTGTTCGTTTTTCCCATTTTCTACTTTTCTTTGGTGGAAGTATTTCATCCACCTACACCACCCTCTCTACTTCTCCCTGCCTCGGTGCCTGGTGGTTAACTGGCTTGTATCGTTTACTTGCCACCCACCTGCGCTATCATTCTTAGCCGGTTAAACTATTCCATTGGCTTTTATAGCCACTTTACGACCAGGCTGCGTCTACACATCTACTTGAGGCGGGTAACCTTGACTTATACCTAATAGATCAAGGGCGTCTACTCTCTTTCCACTCCAAAAAATCCTTCCTCCAACTTTCTCCCCCATCTCAGCAAAATTGATGGCCGCCTTTCAGATGACACAAAGTTTGGAGGGATGATTGCCTGGCTAGATGTCAGAATCAAACCTCAAAATAGTCTCGGACTAGAACATTAGGTATAAACCAGTGAAATAAAATAGAACTTTACAAATCTAAAGCCATACGATGAAGTTCAAAAAGCCCAAGTTTTCGATTCAGGCGGACCCTGATTTATACCCAAACGACTCTCTTTTCCTCTAGTTAAGCCAACTGTTAAATGGGGATAAAAATACTTACCTCCTAAGGTTGTTGTGAAGGGTAATGCGTTTATAATTCCTGCATGATTCTTGAAACACCAAGTATTGGTTCCCTTTCTTTCCTTGTCTTCCATAAAATGTCTTCCATTTTCTAAGTCACAGGGACCTGAAAACTCAAAATTCTGACCTGTCACCATCCCGGGCACCATCCTAGAGAAATCTTTTGTCTATTTTCGCTCACTCTGTGAGAGCAGGAATTATCATAATCATACCCATCTTCCAGCGAAGAAACTCAGGACTTAGAAAGTAGGCAATTTGCTCCAAATCACTCAGCTTGGTCGATGGCATAACCCGATCCAGTGACTCCCCGGTCCATGTGTATCCACTCTTTCTCTAAGATATTTTCCCACGCTAGAATGTGCCTTCAACCTCATTTTCCTGGTTCTGATCTCTTCTCTCTCCTTCCAGCCTGCGCAGTGACTGGCTGCAGATTGTTCTTTCCCGGCTGATAGCTTTGCCCTCGTATTTTGTCCTTTCAAACTTTTTAATACACACCCTTGCCGCCCTCCGTTGTTCATAGGGTTGCTCTGACCTGGCACTTAAGGTTCACCAGAATCTTGTCCTAACTTACTTTTCCAAATGTATTTCCAGCCACCTCCCAAAAGGAAGTCCTAACTTCATCCAGTCTTGTTGGGCCTATTTGTTGGCCCATAAATACCAGCCTTAAAGCACTATTTCTGAGTGCTTGCTTCCTCCTTGAACAGAAAAATTTCCCTGTTCCTTTCATACGTTTGCAAACCCTGCTCCCATTTTGAGCTCACATCCCCTTCTAGGAACCCTGCTTTGCACCTTCTACCCAGGCTTTTGTGATCTCTTCCTAATGGCCAACTTCTCACAAGTGCCTTTAAACTAGATGATCTGTGCCTTGGGTCATGCAGCATTTCTTAAAGTTCACCAGGCCCCTCAGCATTGTCCCTAAAGAACACTGAAGAATATTCAAACATATATGTTTACTGATCCGATGAAAGGGTACCGCGCCACTGGAGTAGCCATATGAGCTATTATTTCTAAGACATGCGTAAGGAATTAGCCATCCAGTGCAAAGTAAGTTCACTTAATGGGATGGTTCCCCAAACTGCCTTTGCTTCAGAATCACCTGGGGACTTGAATACTGATTTTAGGGCTCCTTCCAGATCGACTGAGTCCAAATTGGGTGGGCAGGGGCAGGGAGGGAATTTGAAACTGCCAGAGTTTGTTTATATCCTGGCTTTACTACTTATGATGTGGGTGACTTTGAGGAGGTTACTTAATCTCTCTGTGCCTCAGTTTCTTCATCTATGAAAAGGCGGTGATAAATGTTCTCATAGGAGGTTGTTGTAAATTACGTACTTAATAAACATAACCGATGATGCTGATGATGACGACAAAGAGAAAAAAGAAAGAATTGCCCAGAGCTAATCTGGTGACTTGAGTTTGGGAACCACTGATCTAACGCTAACGTGTCAAATTGTATGACCTTAAAACTTCTGGTATTAGCATTAGGACATATTACAATAAGTCTTATTTTGAAAGAGCGTATTTTAAGGCGGAGGAGCCTGGTAAACAGTTTTCAATGAAATTCGTTCATTTAATCCAAATCATGAGATGTCTATGATGTGTGATTTTTTTTTTTTTTTTTTGGAAATACCGGTTCCTCTTAGAAAAATAACTACACACGTGCTGTAACTACTATACAGCTTCAACCAGCTCAGTTTTCTTTTTTTTTTTTAAATTTTTTTTTCAATGTTTATTTATTTTTGGGACAGAGAGAGACAGAGCATGAACGGGGGAGGGGCAGAGAGAGAGGGAGACACAGAATCGGAAGCAGGCTCCAGGCTCTGAGCCATCAGCCCAGAGCCTGACGCGGGGCTCGAACTCACGGACCGCGAGATCGTGACCTGGCTGAAGTCGGACACTTAACCAACTGCGCCACCCAGGCGCCCCAACCAGCTCAGCTTTCAAAGGAAGCAGGAAAGAGATGGAATGATACCAACATTTCTTCCACTGAGGACAAGTCATACATCCTTGAAGAAGCAGATTTTTAAATCTTCTACTACTGTAATTCATGAGAAAAGATGCTAAATGTAAGTGTATATAAATCGAGAAGCAGAAATTTACTGACTCAGGCGGCAAACTAAATAAGTCTGAATGGGAAACATCGGAGAGGTAGCCCCGCCTTCTCAACTCCTGACTTATAAATGACCTATATAAACAAATACACAAAGGCCTTGTTTTTTATTACCTGTAAGTCCACCAGAGATTTGTGGGATCCGGCTCTTAAAGACTTAAATGGCTCTAAGAGTCATTCGCACATAAGGATTAACTACTTCAATCAGTTTGCTTTTTTTTTTTTTTTTTTTTTCCTAACACGGATCAGTCAGTAGCACCTCAAGAAGGGAAAGCTTTGGGCAAATCAGGATTCAAGAAACAATGAGCACCTTGCAGCAGGGCCGAAGGCCTTGAGGCCGGAGGTTTTGGGGAGAGGAGCTTAAGCAAAAGCATAGAAAGGGAAAACAAGATGGAAGTATTTAAAAACCGTACCTGTCCAGCTTCAGATTTTGCATATTGAGAAGTCCTAGGCTGCTTACTTTGGGGACCCATAAGCCTGAAAATACCGTGGTAAGGTAGTCATGAGGTATGAAGGTCTTCGAGGTCTGACCTGGGAGACCTGCCCCCCATTGTAACATTCTGTGAGGTTGGATCACATTAAATTACAACTCATGTTCAAGTGATCCGACCTAACCTCTATGAGATATTCGGAGTTCCAAAAAAATGTCCTGAATCACCTCTCCCAGGAAGCCTTCTGTGACAACCCAGGGCATTAGGTGCCTCTCTTGGGTGATTTTTTTTTTAATTTTTTTTAATGTTTAAAAAACATTTGAGAGAAAGAGCATGCACGAGCAGGGGAGGGGCAGGGGGAGAGGGAGATACAGAATCCGAAGCAGGCTCCAGGCTCTGAGCTGTCAGCACGGAGCCTGACGCAGGGCTTGAACTCACAAAACTGCAAGATCATGACCTGAGCCAAAGTCAGACACTTAACCGACTGAGCCCCCCAGGCGCCCCTTGTGAGATTCTTTTCCACCATACACTTAACTTATTAAATAATTCATCAATATTGCATTATAATTCTCTCCTTCTCTATCTCCAGCTCCCTCCCAGGCTGTGAGCTCCTTGAATTCAGAGACTGTGTGCTTTTATTACCACATCTACAATACTTAGCCTAGTGCCTGGCACATGGTATACAGAAAGAATGATAGGAGCCTAACTCATGGATTAGTTAGGATAGTTTGTACTCTGAAACCCAATCATGCCCCTTTCCTGCTCAAAGAAATAATTCTCTGTTTCCTGCTAAAAGAATGACACGCACCTCCTTCCTAACCTTAAAACACCCCTACACTTTGGCTTCCAGGGATCTATCCGCACCTGTCGTTTCCGTTTTCTTAGGCATACCGAGCTGAATCCAGCCTGGGCTCCTGCAAATGTCCGAATAGGCTCCGGGCGTTTCTTCATGCAACAACGCTTTCCCTTTTGATTGCTTTTCCCTGGTCACTGCTTACCCAGATACCTTACCCACGGCTTACCCTCCGGCCTTACCTTGAGCACAACCCACCCACACTGCTAAGGGCAACCTTCTTTACTCAAAGTCCATTGATTTAAGTGTTCATTGCATCCAAAAAACATTCTCACAGAAATATCCCGAATAACGTTTGCCTAAATATCAGGGTGCTATGGCCCAGCCAAGTTGACACGTGAAAGTAACGTTTGTAAGCACTGAGCAGGGTATCCTGCACAGAGCAAATAGCCATTTTTATATCTTTAGAAAATAGCTTAGACTCATCGCCTCTAGTTGCTTACTTCTGGGGCACTCCTCAAGGCGACTTTTACCCACTGATTTATTCTACCCACCTAGTTAGTTCAACAGTTTCTCTTCTGCATGTGTTCCTTGAATTGCCTGCCCTCCCCTCTTGAAACTAGTCATTCTTTGGCTCCCAAGCCCCTATGGTCTCATGGTAACTTTCTTCATCCGGCTCCTTCCACTCGCCCCTTGACCGTGAGTTCCTGAAGGTTTTGTTCCTTGTGATCTTTTCTTGCTACCTGCTCTCTTCGTGCAGTCTTGTCATTCCCAGGGCGTCAGTGGTCAACTGTATCAAATGATCACCTCCAACTCAATCCAGGGATACACCAAGGTTTATGAGACTTGATGTTTATGCAATTTGGCGGGGGGGAGGGCGTTCTTTTACAAAATTTCTGTACTAAGATGGCTAGCAGGAACTTAACTAGACACTGAAGCCGTCCAGATGTAGCCCGTTAATCCCCAACTACAGGTGTTCTTAACTCGGCATCCTCCTAAACAGGTTCGCCCCATGCCTGGGGCACTCCGGTGCCCTTGGATCTGAGGGGAAGGTCGGTGGGAAGGAGGAGGGGTGGAAGGAGGTAACAGTCATGGTTTGGATCAATGTCAGCTCCAACCACCTACTTCTGAAAGGCTCCCAAACACACCTGACCCCACGAATAATAAAGAGGCGGGGTCTTTATAAAGAGACCAGGGGCCTGGAGGGTTCACGTATGGGAGAAGCCCCGAAGCTAAAACTCCACGACCTTCAGGAATGTCCACCTCCGCCTCTGTGTTCAGCCTCGACGTCCCCCGCGCTCCAAGTCGGTTATTTCACCTGTGAGCAGACGCCTCTACTCGAATGTCCCTCCTGTGTGAAATCATTTGGCCTCGGACAAAGCCACACCGTCTTCTTTCTTCTCCCCCTGACCCATCCTGTGTCTTCCCTGTTTCCCATCTCTGGAACTGAAAGCGCCACTCACCCAGTCATTCAAAGGAGATGAGTCGGTAGTTTTTCCTTCTGCCCCCTTGTTTTCACCTCTATCTCCACTTGTTCATGAAATCCTATCAACCTGAGGCCTGTGTGAGCTTTCACTGGGACTACTGCGGTGGCCTCCGTGCGGGCCTCCCTGCCTCCTGTCTCTCTCCTCATTCATCCCCCCACGGGGCCACGGGATTATCTTTCTAAAATAGGTAATGACTTCCTCGGGAAGCAAAGCAGCACGGGCTCTGGAGCTGGACGCCCTGGGTTTAAATCTTGGCCCCACTGCTTCGCGGCCGTTTGGCCTTGCAAACGTTATGTCATCGGCTGGCGTCTCCGTTTCTTTGCCTGTAAAATGGGGAGAGCACACACTTCCCAGGATGGTTCTAAGAAATAAATTACAGCGTGCCAGGGTGGGGGATATCGGGCCCAGAGCAAGCATCTGCCATGAAGTCGCCGCTGTGTGTGGCTCTCCTGTGACACACGTCCGATGATCTCACGTTCCGTAAGAAGAGCTTCGGCGATCATCTTCACGACGCGCCCTCTGTCTCCCTTCCCGGCTCCCACCCCAGCCCCAGCCACATCTCCCCGACCCTGGGCTACAGCCACACTCCCCAAGCAGGCAGATCTCCCTGGGAAGTTTAGGGACTGCTGTTAGGGTTCTTTGGTGCGAGTGTCCTCCTTCCTTCCTCCTTCCTGAAGAAAGCTGAATCACTCCCCAGGTCCCTGATTTCATGCCATCTTCCCTACGAGGCCCCCTCAGCCTCTTCTCTACCCTCTCTGTGTCCTGATGTTTTTTGCGTGAACGTTGGCCACAAGTCCTCCGCGAAATCTCCTCTCCCCCCGAACTTTCTTTTTTGATTGCCAGCAGTGGCGTTTCGGGGTTGAGCCACTATTCCTGTATTTTCGTATGTAATGGATGTTGTACAAAGCGTATCTTGGAGTATTCCAAGTTTTTCTTGGCCTACGTCGGAGAGGACATTCTAGTCGTGAATGATGGAGTGTGTTTTCCAGGTCATACGATGTCTGCGCCAGGAAAAACTTGAGAGCCCATCGGCACCATTTGTTTATATGATATATTTTAAAGAACAGCTGTTGTAGTTAGATAACACGTACAGAGAATTTAGGAAATTCCAAGGACCTTAGAGCCCGGTTTTCTGGGTCTGGGAGGCCAGTTGCTTTGACTCCATATTCACTTTGGGGAGGAAAAAATCAGGGCTAAATGGACGCTAAAGAGCTAAAGGAGGCTGCAGCCTGGAGTCCTTGAAGGACAGATAATACCCAACAAAGACATCAGACTGCCATTTTATGAGGGAAATAATCCCCTGCCCATGAACGGTCTCTGGGGGACGGCAAGTGAAGAGACCTTTTTTGGAATTTGCATGATCCCTCTGACCATTTTTTAAGAACGTGTGTTTAATTTAGACTTGGAATCTGGATGAGGAGTTCCTGGTGGGGCAGTCGTGCTGGCAGATCAAGTTCAGAAACCAAACTCGAGTCGAGTGAAGGGCTACAGTTCAGTTTTGCTGATAATGTCGCAGAGACTTGGGGCAAGTGTGGCTCTGTGAGCTTAAGGGGTTAAGGGAAATTCTGGGATGGAACAGGAATTGCAGACACCCCCCGCCCCCCAGAATAACTTGCTTGGGGAGCAACAGCTAAATACCCAAAATAGACACTCAGATTTTCCTCCCATTCAGGAAGCCCATCCATCTCTCCATTCTTTTTTGGGGGCGGTGGGAGGGGGCAGAGAGACAGAGGGAGAAAGAAAGGGGGCTGGGGGTGGGAATCTCGAGCAGGCTCCACACCCAGCCCAGGGCTCCATCCCAGATCCCCCGAACCTGGGATTATGACCGGAGCTGAAATCAAATGTCAACTCTCAGCCGACTGAGCCAACCAGGCGCCCCTTCTCCCTCCCGTTCTTTCTTTCGTCAATGATACTTTCTTTCATTTCTCCCTCTAACCGTTCTCACCTTTTACCAGAAGATTAGAACTCGGTAAATATCCAGCAATTTGCTCCCCTAGTTGTTAAAAGACTGCTGACTTGTGTGCCTTTAAATTAGCAAATGCTACTTGGACGGAGCGGAAGGATTGCCACCTCCCAGCTACCAGCAAGACCTCCTGAAAGAAACTGGCAATGGGATGAAATATACTTGGAACCAGAGACCCTTCAGTTTTCCTGATAGAATTAGGTCAGTAGATGTAAAGAGTGGATGTAAAACTCTAATGGTCAAAATAAACTGAGCTTTTTTTTAAATCCCAGGGTATCCACGGTTTTGAAAAGCAGAGTAAAGCATTTACTGTGATGTGTTTCTTGAGGAAGCACTTCACAAACCACTTGCTAACTGACCTACTTTCTCCCCCTGCGGCTAAAATACTACCCCGTAGTTCATACCTGGGAAGCAGGGGTGGCTCTTCCCTTGCACAAAGCGGGGATCGGCGGCGGATCGATCCCCCTGAAACACTACGGCAGGTGAGTTTCTGCAGCCCCGCCCTCAGTCTGAGAAAGGCCTTGGGAAGAAGCAAGGAAGAGACGCCCATGGGAAAGAGACAGACTCAGGTGTCCCAGCCTGGGCCTAAGATGGGGGGACAGAAGCGGGAAAGCTTCCAGAAGGGGCCCTGTAGCTCCTCCCTCCTGCTCCCCTTCGGGCAATGCCCCCCAGAACAGATGGACATCTTGCATCATGGCCCCTGGCCAAATAATCTTCTTCTTACCGAGGTCCAGAGCTCCCCCCACCCCCTGACCCCGCACCCCCGCCAGGGTTCTCTGCACCTCTCACTGTACTTAACATTCTCTGGCCTCGCGGGCTTTGGGCACAGGGGCTATATGCGCAGGGCACTCGGTTGCACTATTTGTCCCACCTTTCCAGGCTCACTTCCCACTTGGCTCCTCCCACGCACCGGGCTACGAACCGGGTAAACATCCTTGCACTTTTTTTCCCTTCTGGCCTTTGCTCATTCTGCCTGGGATCCTCTTCATACTTCTGGGTCCATCTGTTGCAATCCTGCTTGCCTTTCAAATCCCGGTTTACTTATCACCTCCTCTGACTCCTCCGACCCCCTTGGCTGAAATTAATCTCCTTCTCTGTGTTCTAAGCATGTTGCCTGTCCCTCTGGGATAGACGCGGATTCTTGGAGTCTGTGTTTCTGCCGCACTAGCCTCCAGGCTTCCCCGTCTTTCATCCTCTTAACCTGGTCGTCCAAGTTTTTAATTTTGATGATGTGCAGTGCATCAGACTGTCCTCTTATGCGTCATGCTTAGGGTGGGCCGAACCACACCTTCTCCAACGAGATCCGAACCCCTTCCAAGCTTGCCCTTCCTTGGGTCCTCTCCCTTCCGCCGGGGCACCACAAAGAGATTCCTTCTATCTTACAGCCTCCCTTTCATCACAATTAATAATTCTTTATATTCAGCTTCCCTGTTTAACCCACCCTGTGGCTTCTATCTCCTGAGCAGACCCAGACTGCACACTCGGTCAGCCACGACTGACATCTGTCGGGGTCCCTTCTCCATTCATGCCACAATGCTCCTAGTCATAGCTCTGAGAGCTGTAACTTACGCATCGGTGTGAATGAAGTCAGCCTGTTAGGGTGGAAAGCTCCAGGACCTTGAAATAAAAAGCCCAGAGTTTCAGTTTGGCCCCTACCGTTTACTCGTTGAGCAATATTCAACAGGACACGGGCCATCTTGGTCAAGTCACTTTATCCATTGCACCTTACCAGGAGAAAGACTCTGACGATCGTGCTTCACGGCTTTGATGTGCCGACGAAATGGCGAGGTGCGTACGACAGGGTTCATTCCTTATGATGTTCCACACAACTAGAAATCATTTTCATTTAACCTTAAGACAAACCATGGAGCGAAACACCATGACTCCTGCTGGGTAAATTTCAAACACAGGAAGAGTGGACGATTTCTTCCGAAATCATAGCACAGAAGCAGTCTCCCTGGCATAACATCCATCTAAAATGCTGCCTCTCCCCAAAGACTTTAACAGATACGCTCCCAATAACAGGTAAAATAATGATTCTTGACTTTATTTGAAAGACAAGGAAAAGGAAGCTAAATATAATGGAAATATTAGAGAAGGAACATTGCTGTGTTCACATTATTTAATTAAGATTTCTTGCTGTTTAGGGGCACCTGGGTGGCTCAGTTGGTTGAGCATCCGACTTCAGCTCAGGTCATGATCTCACGGTTCGTGAGTTCGAGCCCCACGTTGGGCTCTGTGCTGACAGCTCAGAGCCTGAAGCCTGCTTCAGATTCTGTGTCTCTCTCTCCCTCTCTCTCTCTGTCCCTCTCCCCCTCATACTCTGTCTCTTTCTCTCAAAAATAAGTAAACATTAAAAAAAATTTAAAAAAAAGATTTCTTCTGTTTAGAAGGTCAACTAGTTAAGGATACATACATGTGAAAGAACAGGGACACATTAAATGTGTTTTTGGCCCAAACTTCTGAGTATGGAATAACTGTCATAAGATAAGCATGATGTCAAAACAGATCTTTAAAAAAAATTTTTTTTAACGTTTATTTATTTTTTGAGAGACAGACACAGTGCAAATGGGGGAGGGGCAGAAAGAGAAGGAGACACAGACTCCGAAGCAGGCTCCAGGCTCCGAGCTGTCAGCACAGAGCTCGATGCGGGGCTCAAACCCGTGAACCATGAGATTATGACCTGAGCCGAAGTCGGAAGCCCAACTGACTAAGCCACCCAGGCACCTCTTAAATCAGATCTTAACAAGTAATTTTTAGAAACTGGTGATTGAAATGTGTCAAAAGAAATGCAAAAAACAAGAAAACAATGTTACAGAAAGGATTTCTCAAGAATTTCTGAATGTCTGAGGCAACTTTAGTCTGGGTTGCAATGCTGTATTTTAGTCTGGTTGAAATATATACACACTTAACGGGCAGGGAATTCAATACGCTAGTAAATAATGTACAAAGAAAACTCCAAATTACAGCTATAAATATGATATTCAGTATGCTTAGAATACTTTTTATAAATCATGACATAGAGTATATTAAGATTATTTTCAATATGATTATCTGAAAATATCACTTTGTTGAGAGATGAATTTTCTGAATGTTAATTTTTCATCGTGACTGGTATTCTCAAAGAAAATAGTAAGAATGCAAAGAGTTTGTCTAATGTCAAAGTCAGCAGCGATGTGGCTTTTACCAAAGTCAGTGGTCATCCGTTAACACACGTTACCTATATGGGTACGATTGTATAATATTTTATTTGCTTTCACGTCACTTCTCTGCATTCAAAGAGATGTCAGCCTCTGACCTATAGCAGTCCTCAGAGTTAATGCTCCTTATGATGATTTTACTCGGCATCCACAAAGTGTTTTATACTCCTCACTTTAAGGGGTGGAGCCATATTCCTCTCCCTCTAAGTGTGTGCTCAACTTAATAATGACTCGCTTCTAAATAAACTGGAAGCAACACGGTGAGCCTCAGGAGACTGGGTCACAAAAGCCACTGTGGCTTCTTCTCGCTCTCTTGGATGGCTTGATCTGGGGGAAGTTGGCTACCATGTTGTGAGGAGAGCTCCACGTGGTGAGAAGCTGAGGTCTCCTGCCAGTAGCCACATGAGGGCACCATCTCAGAAACAGATCCCCCGGCCCCAGTCAAAAGAAGACACGATCTCTCCGCTCTTGGAGCTTACAAGAGAGGGTGAACTGAGTAACCACATAAATATATTTGTAAACTTCAACTGTGATAATGGCAAGGGAGAAGGACACGGTGCTGTGAGGGATTATTACTGGGCGATGAATTGGCGGTGGGGGTGGAGGGAGGGCTCCCTCTTCAGGGAAGTCAGGCCTGCTTCCTGAGGAATCTGTCAGAGTCGAGAAGGAAGGATGTAGAGGAGTTAGCTGAGGGGGTGGGGGTGGGGGGGCAAGAAGGCTGTTTGCAGAGGAAACAATGGCTGGGGGCTCCATAGCGGGAGTGTGGTATTTTCAAGGCACTCAGAGAAGGCCAGTGTGGCTAGAACAGCGAGGGCAGGAGACAAAGCCAGAGAAGGGGAGAGATGCCAGACCACAGAAGGCCTTGGAAGCAGGCCCGATGGTCAGCCAATCTGTACCAATATGGCCATGCTGTCATTAAGACAGTAACATACTTCTGTACAGTTGATAAATGTAGCTGCTACGCTGAGCTACTCCAGTGTTCCCCCACCCCCTCCACGAGTCCCGCTGCCCAGCCCCTCCTCTGGACTTTCCCCGTGATCCAGTAACCAGACGAGTAACGCCTGGCATAAGGGGGCAGGAAATGCAGATTCTTAAAATGCTGATCCAAGATGCCGGCATCTGTTCTGATGACCAGTACCTGTGTAGTATTACCTGTTAAGTGTCTGGACAGTTTTTGATACGCTCCCTGCCTATAGGCCAAGTAACAAGTTTGGTGTTCAATCCAAGAACGATGAGATACCTTCGGAGAAGAGGCCATGATCACGTCCTCTTTTGCTCACCATTGTACCCACAGTGCCAACCCAGTGACTGGCACACACTAGGTGACCCATAAATATTTGTTGAAGAAATGAACGAAAAGCCAAACTCAGTACCTTTCCTTCTCAAGCCCATTCTTTCCGAATCTCCCATCTTGGCTAATGGCATCATCCCCCAGGTGCCGTGGCAAGAGACTTAGGGGTCATCCTAGGTTCTCCTTCTCTATTCCATCATGAAGGGAGACACCAGATCCCGTGGGTTTTATCTCTTTGAGCCGTTACTGGCCCGGCTCAGGTTGTGTCATTTCTTGTTTGGACCAGAGCAGACATCTCGCGTCCACTTTTCCATCTGCCTGCTCCATGCTTCCTACTGCCCAAGTTCAAACTCCCTCACGATCTGGGTCCTGCTCACCTCCGAGGCCAGTTGTCCGTGACGACTCATCGTGCGTCTCCTGCCCTCTCGTTTTTCCTTGAGTGGGAAAGAGTGAGGCTGGAAACAACACCAGGTTCGTTCATCTCTATTCTTAGGACTCAGCATCATTTCTGGTGTGGACAGGGCAAACACACAAACGTTTGTGGTACTGAATGGAGATGAGTAAGAATTATTTTCGTCCTGGACACACTATCTGTCACAACAGCGGAGCGTGGCGACGAATGTTCGTAAGGATGCCAATAAGTCATTACGAAGTGGATGAAATTATAAACTGAATGTAATACATCCCGCAAAGCACTGACATGAGAGTCGTTATGATTTTAAAGCTTTCTTTTTTTTTTTTTATTTTTTATTTAAAAAAAAAATTTTTTTTTTCAACGTTTTTTATTTATTTTTGGGACAGAGAGAGACAGAGCATGAACGGGGGAGGGGCAGAGAGAGAGGGAGACACAGAATCGGAAACAGGCTCCAGGCTCTGAGCCATCAGCCCAGAGCCCGACGCGGGGCTCGAACTCACGGACCGCGAGATCGTGACCTGGCTGAAGTCGGATGCTTAACCGACTGCGCCACCCAGGCGCCCCTAAAGCTTTCTTTTTTTTTTAATTTTTAAAATTTTTGGAAAGTTTGTATGTATGTATGTATGTATTTTGAGAGAGACAGACAGTGTGAGTGGGAGAAGGACAGAGAGAGAGAGAGAGAGAGAGAGAATTCCAAGCAGAATCCCGATGGGGAGCTCGAACCCACAAAACTGGGGTTCTGTATTCTTCTCACTCATGAGATCATGACCTGGGCCAGTATCAAGAGTCGAACGCTTAACCAACCGAGCCACCCAAAGTTTTGATTCTTAAAGGCATCCCTGTTGAACCGTCGGGGAAAGTCAGCTGTACCAAGTTGCATTGTTTATGTCCTCTGGATATTGGGGCAATTTGACTATGGTTTAATAATAATGCGTGTGCGTGCACGCGCACAGGTTTAGCAACATTTGTGAGTTTCACGCACCCTTTCTTAAGTTCCACACTGACACCATTTTTCTGTTTCTTCAAATTGCTGTCAAATCAGAAACTTGCAAACTTCTAATTACTTGTTTTTATTTGCTGCTCTGAGAGATTGTGTTTGGAAATTAAAATTAAGTTTAGGTGTAATTTAAAGTGTGGCTAGAGCAGGCCATGGGCAAAAAACGTATGTGATTCCACATGAAATGGGAAAAAAATGACGCCAGCAGGTACCATAGCAGATGCTGCCTTCAAAAGGGACCACATTTCCATCTGTTGAAGGCAGCTGGCCCAACAAGACAGAGAAATAAAAATCGAAAGAAGAGGCCTTCAGATCTATGGTCTAAATCTCCTTTAAACTGGGAAACTCCAACCAGAAGCTGAACAGCATAATTTTAAGAAGCGATTTTGGTGAGGGGTGGGGCATTGTCTGGGGAACAGCTGAAGTCTGAATAAGACACTATAATTATAGCATTTGCAACGCTACAACTTTTCAAATATGTAGTGTGAACAATTAAGATGATTAAGTGACAAATGCCTCAATTTTCTTACCAGAAAGCTGACTTTTGTCTAAAGGTAAGTAACCATGGCATCAACCATGTCAACACGGATCCCCACGTTCAACTCGAAAATTGCCTCTGGGATGAAGGTGCTGCCTTAGCCTCTGGTCATTTCTCTTCCGATAATCAACATAAGGCATTGGCTCACTGAGGCCACCTCCTTGGAAGTCACCTTTGCAAAATTCTGTGAATGTATCAGGTTTGGCCAGCGTTCATGCTGTGGGCAATGAGCTTACAGGACTGGCCGAGAGACAATTGTCACTATGAATTTTACTTACAGGACAATCTCAGCTTTTGGACCTGATTAATTTGCACAGGGCCTAACTTGCCTTTTACCATGACACCGTCTTTGTGAAAACCAAGTCAGCATTTTTGATAAGATGTCAAAGGGAAGAAATAATTTCCGGTCACACCCCGAAGGGCTTAGAAACACCATTTACACACATCTTATTATCCTGGTTATCACATCACCATTGTTTTTTCATAAAACAATTTCTTTGGGGGGCGTCTGGGCTGGTCAGTCGGTTAAGCGTCAGACTTCAGCTCGGGTCATGATCTCGCAGTTTGTGGGTTCGAGCCTTGGGTCAGGCTCTGTGCTGACAGCTCGGAGCCCGGAGCCTGCTTCGGATTCTGTGTCTCCCTCTCTAGAGACACAATGTCTCTCTCTAGAGACAGAATGTCCCTCCCCTGCTCATACTGTCTCTCTCTCTCTCTCAAAAATAAACATTAAAAAAAATTAAAAAAAAAAAAACACAAGTTCTTTTAGTAGCTAGTAATTTGCCGCTGCACGTCAGTTTTCACATCAATACACGTTTGTTAAACACATTCTATGTGCTTAATACTATGTTCAGCATTGTTGGGGATAAAAAAATAAACATTAAGGAGGCAATAATGTGTTTGGCAGGATAGAGCTCTCTCCCATGAATATTTTTGTAACAAAATGAGAGAGGATATAATCATAGTGTATGTAAATGGTGTTGTGATGAAGTACGGCAGAAGTTCAAGTGGGAAATAGCCATGTGCTCTGGGGTAGTGAGGACGGACAGGCTTTCTGGAGGATGCTTGCCATGTGGATGAAAATGCAACTTCAGTCCTTTCAAAAAAATTACAGTCTCGGGGCGCCTGGGTGGCTCAGTGGGTGAAACGGCCGACTTCAGCTCAGGTCATGATCTCATGGTCCGTGAGTTCGAGCCCTGCGTTGGGCTCCGTGCTGACAGGTCAGGGCCTGGAACCTGTTGCGGATGCTGTGTCTCCCTCTCTGCCCCACCCCTGCTCGTGCTCTGTCTCTCTGTTACTCTTGAAAACAAATAAACATCAAAACAAAAAATTACAGTCTAGACTCGCACCAGTTTGTGAAGGACTTTCCTGCGTTTAATTCTAATTATTGAGATCAGCTTTTCTGGAGGACCGAGATAGGAGCAAAATACTGAGAAGTCCCTTTCCATCCCTGCAAGTCCTTGGGGTCTTCAGGATGTCCCCTGGGCTGTCCTGTTCCAAACCACCAACCCTTAGGACTGAGGCTGCGGAAATACTCAGGAACTCTTACCGCCGGCTACCATGGGGCATAAACACACACACACACACACACACACACACACACAATTTATGTGTCTCCTGATGCTCCAAGATTTCCTCTCAAAATACGTTTTTGGCAAGGACAAAACTTTTCTTTTGCATTTCCTCTGCTACAACATAACCAATTTTCCATTTGCACTGAAATCTTCCCTCTTGCTTGGGAGAGACATTTACTGTCTTTGCCTGCTCGGCATCCATTCTCCCTAATTCTGATAACAGATGACCTCTCCTTCTGCAGTATTTGCCCACTGGTATGCTACAGCTGGCTCATACTGGTTCACGAGAGCCGAATATGAAAATATCAGGAATCTGGCCAGCTCGTGGTTGGACACAGCCATTACTTACCATTAAATTCTACATACTTGAGATTAAATACATTGTATTTAAAACAAAGCAGCACGTGCTCAAAACTCTGTAAGGTACTAATTAACTGCATTTTATTATTGTCATTGATCTCCAGGTTATTTACGTTTATTTGTCTGTACGGTAGAAATATTACCTCATGGGTGTTCCCGCACATCTCATCCCAACTCGGTGCTCTGGGACCACCTGGGGAGAGCTTGAGATCTACCGTGGAAACTGCTAGGCTTTACAAATGAGGACGCCATTCCCCGCCCCCAGAACCGGTTGCCAAATATTTACGGGCACAGCGCTGGGTGTCCCTCACTGTGCCCAGCTCAGCTTATGTGGCTCAAGTTGTGGGACCACGTGTTCCTGCCCCAGGAATGGGGACAAGCCCGGAACAGCGTGCAGAAACTATTCCTTGGGCGTCCCTAAGTTAGTAGGATGTAAGTTAGGAGCAGGTGATAGCCTGTTTGTCACCACAGAGAGACTGGCTGAGAAGGAAACCAACACAGGAGAAAGCAAGGTGGAAAGATGGAAACCGATTCTTTCTGTTTTTTTTTTAATTTGTTTTAACGTTTATTTATTTTTTTTAAATTTTTTTTCAATGTTTATTTATTTTTGGGACAGAGAGAGACAGAGCATGAACAGGGGAGGGGCAGAGAGAGAGGGAGACACAGAATCGGAAACAGGCTCCAGGCTCTGAGCCATCAGCCCAGAGCCTGACGCGGGGCTCGAACTCACGGACCGCGAGATCGTGACCTGGCTGAAGTCGGATGCTTAACCGACTGTGCCACCCAGGCACCCCTAACGTTTATTTATTTTTGAGAGACAGAGAGAGACGGAGCGTGAGCAGGGGAGGGGCAGAGAGAGAGGGACACAGAGAATCCGAAGCAGGCTCCAGGCTCCGAGCTGTCAGCACAGAGCCTGACGTGGGGCTTGAACTCACGAACCGCGAGACCGTGACCTGAGACGAAGTCGGTGCTTAACTGACAGAGCCACCCAGGTGCCCCAATTCCTCAACATTTTTAAGACTTGAAACTAAAAGAATACGCCCAATTTGTGGAAAGATCCCTGGATTAGAAACCCAGGGATTTGTTTTCCAATTGAGAATTCCCCACAACTGTGGGCAAAACGTCTCACTTCTCTGGGCCTCAGTTTCCTTTTCCGGATTAAGATGCTGAGGCTAAATGAGTTCGGTAGCGCCTTCCACTACCCCACATTCTAGGATTGCATTTTAAACACATAGCACAGGGGCGCCTGGGTGGCTCAGTCGGTTGAGCGTCCGACTTCAGCTCAGGTCATGATCTCACAGCTCGTGAGTTCGAGCCCCGTGTCAGACTCTGTGCTGACAGCTCAGAGCCTGGAACCTGCTTCTGATTCTGGGCCTCCCTCTTTCTCTGCCCTTCTCTTGCTCGGGCTCTGACTCTCTCTCTCTCTCAAGAATAAATAAACATTGGGGCGCCTGGGTGGCGCAGTCGGTTAAGCGTCCGACTTCAGCCAGGTCACGATCTCGCGTTCCGTGAGTTCGAGCCCCGCGTCAGGCTCTGGGCTGATGGCTCAGAGCCTGGAGCCTGTTTCCGATTCTGTGTCTCCCTCTCTCTCTGCCCCTCGCCCGTTCATGCTCTGTCTCTCTCTCTGTCCCAAAAATAAATAAACGTTGAAAAAAAAAATTAAAAAAAAAAAAAAGAATAAATAAACATTAAAAAAAAAAACACATAGCACAAAGTATTTGCTCTAGGATTCTCAAATCTTCTCTCACCAAAGCAAACAAAATCCTTGGATAAATTGTCACAGTCTAGAAAGGCTCATATTTTCTTTCTTTCTTTCCTTTTTTTTTTTTTTTTTTGCAACCCAGGAGAAAGTGCTAAGAGGTGAAGACGGGAATACACAAGAGGCCTCACCCTGAAAGAAGACGGAGAGTAAGAGCCTGAGAGATGTTTGCTGTGCGGGAAGGAAGCTTCTCACTCTTCCTTCAGCAGCCTGTGAGGCCAGGTGCTAATTAAATTAATAAAAAGGCATTTTGTTCAAACATGTGCCCCACACCTGCTGTGTCACCAGGCACAGGTTGCTTGCCTGTTGTGACGGAACTGTTTTACTGCTTAACAATGAAGGCAAAAAGCAAATAGCGCGAGGGAGAAGTCGAATTGTAGCCAATATGTCCCTGATTTCCCCAACAAATGCCTATTAATTTGGGATGACACATTAGGAAAACACTCATTTCGAATTTGACAATTCTCAATTATTTAGGGCGTGACAGTTTTGTTTAATAGTTACTGTAATTACTAGAAATAACATCCTGTCCTCACCCAATTAAGGACGAGGATGATAAATTGAGAAATTATAGCTTATAAAAATAAAGCTTCGGATACAAACAAGGAACGCATTCATCTCTCCGTGATGATGCTCTTTCCTGAATGGTCTGGAGGTCATTTATCGGCAGTCATTTTAAGAAGTTCTAGTAACATCTCGTCTTCCATCTGAAAGCAGATACCTGGGTTTCTGTTCGAGGAAGATACATTGAAAAAAATCCTAGCTGTAGCTACATTTTATGTTAAAAATGGGCATGCCCCGATATATTATCATTAGATTTCGTTGTGAGAGACAAAAAAAAAAAAAAATCCAAATTAAGGATTTATTTCCCGCCTCATCTAGAAATCGGGGCACAATGTTCGAGTCCAGACAGAAGGCGCTCCGTGGTGTCCAGACCAGGCCCTTCCCAATTCATTGCTCTGCTGTGCGCGGCCTCTGCACTCAGGCTGATCTCACGGTTCCAGATAAAGTTGTACCCAACTTCCTCTTATATCTTACTGGCAACGCTTCACCACATGACATCATCACTAGCAGGTGGGGACATGAGGTCCCTATTCCAGGCAGCCGTGCACAGAGCTCAGAATTGCGTGTTCTATTAATATAGAGCAAACTATAATTAATATAGTTGCCTATTAATATAGGGCAAACTCTTTCTGTTAAGGGCCAGATAGAAAATATTTTAGGCTTTCTGAGCCCATGGCCTCTGTCTCAGCTACTTAACTCTGCTGTTGTGTGTGAAAGCAGCCACAGATGTTACGCATATGAACGCTCGTGGCTGCGTTCTAATGGCCACCTTATTTATGAGAACAGGTGATTGGCTGGATTTGGGCCCCAGGCTGACCCTTCCTAAAGAAGACGAATAAAATAGGGGCGCCGGGGTGGCCCCGTCGGTTCAGTGTCCGACTTCAGCTCAGGTCACGGTCTCACGGTTCACGAGTTCGAGCCCCGCGTCGGGCTCGGTGCCGACGGCTCGGAGCCTGGAGCCCGCTTCGGAGTCTGTGTCTCCCTCTCTCTCTGCCCCTCCCCTGCCCGTGCTCTGTGTCTCTCTCTTTCTCTCAAAAATAAATACACGTCAAGAAGATGGGTAAAACAGATCCTGGGGAAAGCTAGAACTTCTACACCAGGTAGCAGAGATATTAGCAACATTAACTTTGGCAAGTCCCTTCCTCCCCCCCCTCCCCTTCCCCCCCCCCCCTTTTAATATGGTTAGCGCCAGTAACTAATTTAAATCAACAAAATGACGCTGTGCAGGGGCACATTTGCTTAAGGCTCTCGTTGAGAGACTAGTTGGTAAATTTCAATTATGCTTTTATTTGTCACGCTGACTGTTCTTTTACTAGGCAAACCTCCTGCCTTGTTTTTCGTCTTGGTGACAGAATGGCTGTTGTCTCAACCCAGGGCCTGGGAGAAGGGAGATGCCATGAGGTGGGCCGAGTGCCCCGAAGAGAACACAGAGGACGCGCTGAGAGAATTCCCTGAGACAAGGATTGTGGCTTTCCCCTTCTCCTTGGCAGATGGGACAGGCCTGTGATCGTGCACTTAATTACATGTCACTTTAAGATACAGAGTCTCCCCGGTGGACACGGAGAAGAGACAGGGGCACCCTGGAGAGCTCTCACTGGAGCAAAGTAAACCCTGTAGGGGATGGATCAGAATTCATTGTGGTAGTTAATTACATTTAGCAGTGAGCTTTGTTTTACCTTTTATTTCGTAAATTTTGTCTTTTTCCTGGATTCAAGGAGAGCAGGAGAGCACACGATTTAACTTGTCAAATGTAATAAATAAATAAATCCAGTAAATGTGTCTCCCATCACCCACCCCTCCCAGTCTCTTCCAGACTTTTTTTTTTTTTTTTTTTAAGATTTCATTTTTCGGGGGTGCCTGGGTGGCTCAGTCGGTTAAGCAGCCGACTTCGGCTCAGGTCACGATCTCGCGGTCCGTGAGTTCGAGCCCCACGTCCGGCTCTGTGCTGACCGCTCAGAACCTGGAGCCTGTTTCAGATTCTGTGTCTCCCTCTCTCTGACCCTCCCCCGTTCATGCTCTCTCTCGGTCTCAAAAATAAATAAACGTTGAAAAAAAATTTAAAGATTTCATTTTTCGTAAGTTTATTTATTTTGGAGAGAGAGATAGAAAGCAAGCAGGGGAGGGGCAGAGACAGAATCCAAAGCAGGTTCCACACTGTCACCACAGAGTCTGATAACGGGGCTCAAACTCATGAACCGTGAGATCATGGCCTGAGCCGAAATCAAGGGTCGGACGCTTAACCGACTGAGCCACCCAGACGCTCCTAAGATTTCATTTTTACAAGTAATCTCCACATCCAATGCGGGGCTCAGACTTACAACCTAGAGTTAAGAGTCACACACTCCACCGACTGAGCCAGCCAAGTGCTCTCCAGATGTTTCTATACGCCTGTCCTAACGATCAGTGTGCCAGGACGGTGAGGTCACAGTAGCCTCTGTTGCTACTAGAACTCTCAAAAGTGAGGGAAGCGGGCGCCTGGGTGGCTCAGTCGGTTGAGCATCTGACTTCGGCTCAGGTCATGATCTCACGGTTCGTGGGTTCAAGTCCCGTGTCGGGCTCTGTGCTGACAGCTCAGAGCCTGGAGCCTGCTTCGGATTCTGTGTGGGCCTCCCCCTCGCACTCTCTCTCTCTCTCAAAAATAAATAAACGTTTAAAAATGTTAATGAAAAAAACGGGGTAAGCTATTCTGTAAACGGGCTTCCTAGTTCCTTTCCCTTCATTTAAGATCTTTAGTAGAGGAATATTAAGCTTCAAGATCTTCCTTTTTCCTAGTACTGACTACTGTGAAAGCCACTTTTAGCACTTCCCCAAATCCTAATTTTGTGTCCGGTACAGAAGATACTTTAATTAGACTGGCCCACATTTTTACCACACGGATTTGAGACTAGAGGGATAGGTAGACTGTCCACATCTATATCTATCTATCTATCTATCTATCTATTTTAATGTTTATTTATTTTTGAGAGACAGAGCGTGAGGAGGGAGGGGCAGAGAGAGAGAGAGAGAGAGACACACACAGAATCCGAAGCAGGCTCCAGGCTCTGAGCTGTCAGCACAGAGCCCGACGTGGGGCTCGAACTCACAAGCCGTGAGATCATGACCTGAGCTGAAGTCGGACGCTTCACCGTCTGAGCCACCCAGGTGCCCCTACCTTTCCATATCTATAAACGGCAACTTAGAAAGTGAGAAGAGAACAGTGGAGCTAAAAAGAACTTAAGAGATCATTTAGTCCAAATTCCTTAATTACAGAGAGGAAGTGAGAGTCAGAGAAGGAGAGTGATGTGCCCTGGATCGCACAGCTAATTAATAATCGAATTCAGTGGAAACTCAGGTCTTCTAGTCCACAGAAACACTCAAAGGTCCACCCTGCTTCCCAGCAGGCTGAACGCCCAGTGGGTGTGGAAACTTTCTAGCCGATGGGGAGCGGGGGGACCACGGCCGGCCCCTGGTCAGGCATTAAGATATCTGGCTTCTCTATTTCTTCCTGCAAAAGCGGTACACGAGGAGAACCTTCGCTTCTTCTGGAAAGGCCCTCTGTTCTCTGGGACAGGGACCCAGCGTGGTGGCTGCATGGAGACCTGACCGAGACAAGTAGACAGTATACAATGTAAGAAGCACAAGGTGGTCCTCACTAGGATGTCTGGGCCTGCCTCTGTAACATTCTTGTCTCTGGGTTTTTCACGTGATCTCACCGAATTACCCCCGAATCCAGAATGCATTTCATTTACTTTGGTGAAGTATGGCAGTTTTTGGAAGAAAGGAAAGGAATCAAGTTTAGATCAAACAAAAAGGTTACCAACACTTCCCACAAGGTTGGTGATCACTAAGAATTAAAAATTCAGATCAAGGGGGCGCCTGGGTGGCTCAGTCAGTTGAGCGTCTGACTTCGGCTCAGGTCATGATCTCACAGTCTGTGAGTTCGAGCCCTGAATCGGGCTCTGTGCTGACAGCTCGGAGCCTGGAGCCTGCTTTGGATTCTGTGTCTCCCTCTCTCTCTGCCCCTCCCCAGCTCAGACTCTGTCTCTGTCTGTCTCTCTCTCAAGAATAAATAAACATTAAAAAAAAGATCGGATTAATATATATGGTAGTGTAGCTTCATAAGGGACATAAATGTCTAGTATATTCTAACATGTGTATTAATTTCCAGGGTCATCTTCATAAATGGGTAAAGCTTCCATAGATTCATAGGAACATATGGCCATGTATTCATATTATGTATACATAATATACGTATGTAATACACACACACATATATATATATATACAAATGTATACCTATATATTTATATAATACATATTTATTACATGTATATTACATATATGCACTCACATATGGGACATATATTAATATGAATATGTTATTCATATGTATATATCACATGCATATATTACAGAATATACGTATGTTATGTACACATAATATGTATATGTGTGTGTATCCTTATATACACATCCATATATTCATATGCAAATGTGGAAATTTTACCCATTTATGAAGATGGCCTTGGAAATTAATAAACATGTTGGGACATACTAAGTATTTATATATATATATATATATATGCACATACATACAAACATATACATGCATATATTAATAGATTACATATGCATATATGCAAACCCTTCTTTCTCAATATATGAGAATGCTGTGGGATCCCTCTCCCTTCACATGCATATATACGTGTGTATGTTGTATACTTTTCTCTTTCTTATTTTTTTTCTTTTCTTTTTCCTCAAGAAGAGGAAGGGAGAGAACAAAGAGAGGAGGGTTGACCCAAAAATGTTCACACATTAATAAGAGAAGAATAAATGCTTAATCATAATACTTAGTGACACACACCCTTTTAAAATCTCATCTGTTTTCGCCTAAAGGAAAGATATTGTAAAAGAACATTCTAAAATGAAAGAAACTCTTTTTTTCTATTTTCTAAAACCAACAAAGGCTACCTTGTATTGAAAGTCATTAGGGCAAAAGCATTAGGAAGGAAGGACCGTTTCAAGTTAAATCTGTCATTAATTTACTAACTCCTCACTTGAATCTCATAAATAATTTTAAGTAGAAAAGGTTGTCCAATGTGATTAAGGCCATTATTTCATGCTGAAGTAGCCCACAGGCTTTTCTAGGGTAAAAATCTCTCCATAAAAAGAAGAACTAAGGTTTCTTCAAGGTTAAGGGTCTTTGGAGCCTATTCCGTGAGATATATTACCGTAGAGATGATGGAGTGTGTAGAAGTCGTCTGAGAAGATTACACCAGGCTTCCCAAGGTGAGAGGTATCTGAACGAAAACAGATTATATTATTTTAAGAAGATTTGCTGGTGTTCGATTTCCCAAATGAATCATAATGCTGTCTGCTTCCTAAAAACCTAACATCCGTATTGAGAAAATGATAGCCTTGGTGTCATTTAGTTCATTCAACAAATATTTATTGAACACGTCCTGTGTGCCAGACAGATTTCTGGGTTCTTGGGATCCAGCAGTGAACCAGATGAAGTCCCTGCCCCCAAAGACCTCATAACCTAATGGGAGGCAACGAAAAGATAAAGCAATGAATGTAAAAGCCAGCAGAACTCCTACTCCATCAAGAAACAGACAAGTAGGCCACGAAAAGCTCCGTGGCGAGCTTGTTGGACAAGGAGAGGATTGAGAGGAGACAGGCTGTCTTTCCAGAGCAAGTGATGTTGAGCTGAGACCCGAAGGCTGAGGGGGAGCTGGTACAGCCAATGTAGGTGGGGGTCTGAGGTGGAGGGAAGGAAGGAGTGTTGCCGGCCAGATCACGCGGGACCTTGTAGACCGCGTTCAGGAATTTGAAATTTATTTTCAGAGCAGCGGGAAGCCACCGTGGAGTTTTTAGTAGCCAAGTGACCTGGGAAAATTTTGTTTCATAAGATCCTCTTGATGGGAGTTGGAGGAGGGACAAGACCCCAGATAGGAAGGGCATCAGGATTCAGCCAGGGAAGAGACAACAGCGCATGGCCTGGCTCTGGAGAGTGGCAGCGAGAGCTAAGACAAGAGCCAGTACCTTCCTTGTGCCAAATATTCTTCTAAGTGCTCACATGCACCATCTCCTTGAATCTTCATAGCATCCTCACCAGGAAGGTCTATTATTACCACCTACGTTCTCTAAATGAGGAAACCAGAGAGGCCGAGTTACTTGCATAACCAAGTGGTAGATGTGGGACTTGAATCTACTTCAGCTGGCTGCAAGTTTAACCACTTCCCTACAGATCTCTCTCAAGAGGGAGGCTCATTAGAGGGATATTGAGAAAGTGGACTTGAGAGCGTTCAGTGACTGCGGTTGGGTCATGAGGAAGGATGATGCCCGGGCGGGGGTATTGCCTTCCAATGGGAGGAGAATGGAAGGTTTTTTTTTGGGGGGGGGGGGGTGGAGGATGGGGGCGAGGGGGAGGTGTCCAGTTGAATTACAGATCTAGTGCTCCAGTGCCAGTTCTGGACTGGAAGTGTAGACTTGGGAGTCCTCTCAACCTGATCGTAATTAGACTCAAGGGAGTAGACGAACTTACCTAGCGAGAGTGTGTACGGTGACCGGAGAAGATAGCTTAGCGCCCCCCGAAGACCCCAACACGTAGGGAATGGGTGACTTGAAAAAGACTGACAGGATGTACCCAGAGAAGTCGGAGAAAATCAGAGGACTTGGTCGTCATCGAAATCAAGGTGATGTTTCCAGAAGTCGAGGACTGCTGGGCAGGGTCAGATGCTGTCCAGCAAGGTGAGGACTCCACTGGGCTTAACAGCAATGAGGTCCCTAGTGAGAACACTGTAGCGGACTGGAGGTAGTAGGCGGACTGCGGTGGGGAACGAAGATAATGAGTGTAGGAGTGAGGTGGTTGGGGAAGGGGACACGGGGAAAGGGGGAGGAAGTTGGTTTGATTTTTAAATACAGGAACCACCTGTGTTCTTCTCCTCGGGTGCTGACGGCAAGGGGGTGGCTCAGAAAAAAATGACAGATGGAGCAGAGAGGGGACCAAACAAAGAACGGGCTCTTTGAGACGAGGTGGAGTTTAGAGTCCGGCTGGAAGGGGTGGGTGCGGAGGCGGATGTGTCCACAGGCTTGGTGGTGGGTGGTCAAGGGCTTTCCTGTTAGAGGCATTGACTTCATAAAGGGGAGGTGTGTTGAGGTCAGAAGCGTGAGGGGGGAGAAGCATGAGTCAACTGGAGCAGCGGCCCTGTGAGAGAGCGGATCGCAGGCAACACGGAGGGCCCCGTGGAGTCTGGCAGTCATGAATTTATGGTGGCACCAGTCTGCGAGGTCATCTGATCTTCTCAAGCAGAGTTCAGCAGCCCAGGTGTACAAAGAGCTCAGAAACTGTGGCATGATCCGAGGTGAGGTTTTTCCGGGTGTTTGGGGAGGGTGGACGATACGAGACGACGAAGCAAGAGAGGTGCGGGTCCGCGAGGGCCTGGCTGAGGGGGCAGATCGTGGAATCTCAGCTGGATGGGGAAAATAGGGAGTGAGGGGGCAAATCCTTGCTCTGACTTTCTCATGGACTCTGTTACTTCGGGCAAATTGCCACAGATCTCTGGGATTCGGTCCCCCCCCACCCACCCCCCGCTTGTAAGTGAGGGTGTTGGCTCGTTTGGTCAACATCCCTCCCAGTTCCAAAGTTCTGCGGTTCAATTTTGCAAAAATGCAGGCACTCTCAGGCCATGAGTGAGAAACAGCTGCCAGTTCTTTCTAATCACCGGGGTCAAACGATCTGCACTATGCTGGAGAAGCACATTCCATTAATGTTTCTAGACCATCGATGCAACTCTTTAATTTTCTCATGCAAAGATGAAAAATGCTCAGGGCCCTTCCCCTAAATCAAGCCTAACCGTCTCAGGGACGTTGGTGATCCAGCCCTGCTGTGTACTTCCCAATCTGCACTTGACTCAATTAGATTCAACTTAAAAACAGATCGATGAGTGTCTACGCTGCATGAGATACCGAGACAGCAGTTGCAGGGGATACAAAGAGAGCTACAGTCCTTGCCCTGTTATAGTCTAGGAGGAAGAATAAGACCGGTACAGAAATAAATGTGTTGGGATGTGAATCTTTGCATTCAACTCAGGAAACCATTTCTTTCTATATTTCTCTCTAACAACGTAATTTCTGTTTTGAGCCTGCTTTTTACCAGATTGGAATAAACTCAGTGGGGGTCCCCACCATTTTGGGGGTCATGACTAATTCTCAGGACTTACATAATCTTAAGGCATCAGTTATGAGGTGCCTTTATGGTCCTCAATACTATCTGTCAGCACCATCCGTTGAAACATCCATTGCCCCCCTGTGGTTCTACATTATCAGTTCATGCAGGTGTCCGTAGGGACATACTCATTTGCTCTGCATCGTCCCTTTAGGACTTTTTGTTTCTCTCTGCTACTTCTAGGCCTTTCTGGGCTACATGGTAATCACTGGGACTCTTCCCGGCATGCTTAAACACACCATTATGGACTGAATGTTTGTGTCCCCTCTACCCCCACAATTTCTGTGTTGAAATCCTAACCCCCAAAATAATGGCACCAGGAGGTGGGGCCTTTGGGAGGTGATTAGGTCATGAGGGAAGAGCCCTCATGAATGGGATTAACACCCTTATAAAGGAGATCCCAGAGACTTCCCTCAATCCTCCTGCCACATGAGGACACATTGAGAAAACAGCCATCTGTGAACCGGGAAGTTGGGTTCTCGCCACATACCAAATCTTCTGGTGCTTTGATCCTGGACTTCCAACTTCTAGAACTCTGAACAATACGTTTCTGTTGTTTATAGGCCACCCGGTCTATGACACTTCATTATAGCAGCCCGAAAAGACTAAGACACACGCCCTCCATTAATTTTCCTCAGAGGATCTTACTACGTCCCCCAACGTCCTATGTGGAACAGGAGATCAAATGTCCCTCCAGGACCAATTGACATTTGGGCTCTCCTCTCCTCACTTGCCCTCCTTTTTTCCTTCTAACTTCCAGCCCTGAGCAAAGGGGAAAAAGAATGCAGGGAAACCGTGGGCCCCATTTCATACAAGGCAGAAATAGGGTGTGTTACGAGATGGACGGGCGCTGTGCTCTGGGATTCAAACTGAATCAGTGGAGATATTCAGTTGCACAGGGAAGAAATGAACATTGGCTAACTGGAGGAAAGAAAAACACGGGGTTCATTCGAAGGATTCTGGGCAGCTCGCTGAAGAGGAAAGGGAGAGCTTAACAGATGCTTTGAGAATAACGGGAACCAGGCCAGTGGTGGTGGTTGCGACAGGAGGAATCCAGGAGTGTGGTGACCAAATGACTCAGCTCCAACCACCCTCCGACTGCTGTGTTACCACTCAGGAGAAAAGCCTCAGGAGGTTGGATCTGATTGGCGGAGCTTGGGTCACATGACGATACCTGTAGCCAAAGCTTCTCTACCTGGAAGTTCCAGCAGACCTAATGGAAAGGGGGAGAAGCCGAGCTCCCGAGAAGAGGGGAAGTACAGGAACGTAGGGGTGGGTGGAGGTGAACAAAACGGCTAACGCCTGCTCAGGAGGAATGAGAACATCTCCGTTGAAGAAACCAGGCAAGTTGAGAGGAAAGGGCATTTGTGAAGGACTTGGAAGGTTGGGTGCTGACGGCCCGGAGACAGGTAATAGGAGACTCTCAGAAACTATCTGAGAACAGTTTTGCTAGGGGTTAGTATAGGAGTCAGGGAAGGAGACAAGGTTGATAGGGTTAAAAAGGTGGACTTTGGAGCCACAGAAAGAAATCTGAGTGGGGGGTTGTTATGGAGTGAATTGTGTCCCTTGAAAAATTCATATGGTAAAGACCTCACTCCCAATAGCTCAGAATGTGACTGTGTTTGGAGATAGGATTTTTAAAAATTTTGTTAAAAATGTCTATTGATTTATTTTGAGACAGAGAGAGAGAGAACAAGCAGGGGAGGGGCAGAGAGAGAGAGAGAGAGAGAGAGAGAGAATCCCAAGGCGGCTCCGTGCGGTCAGCGCAGAGCCCAGCGTGGGGCTCGATCTCACGGATCAGATTGTGAGATCGTGACCCGAGCTGATATCAAGAGTCAGACGCTTAACCCACTGAGCATCCCTGGCATCCCGGAGATGGGAGTTTTAAAGAGGTAACTAGGTTAAACTGAGGTCATTGGGGGAGGGGGGCTGATTCAATATGACTGGTGTCCTTATGAGAAGAAGAGTTTTGGACACAGCCGCGCACAAAGGGCCGACCGTGCGAAGATACGGGATAAAGATGGCCATCTACCAGCCTGGCAGAGGCCTCAGAAGAAACCAATGCTGCCAGCACTTTGATCCTAGATTTCTTGCTCCAGAAACATGAGAAAATGAATTTCTGCCGTTTAAGCCCCCGTTATGGAAGCTCTAGCAAACTCATATGGGCTTTTTTTTTTTTCTTATTTTCAAAGCAATGGGTATTTAAAATTTTTTTTTTTTTGAACGTTTATTTATTTTTTTTGGGGACAGAGAGAGACAGAGCATGAGCGGGGGAGGGGCAGAGAGAGACGGAGACACAGAATCGGAAACAGGCTCCAGGCTCCGAGCCATCAGCCCAGAGCCTGACGCGGGGCTCGAACTCACGGACCGCGAGATCGTGACCTGGCTGAAGTCGGACGCTTAACCGACTGCGCCACCCAGGCGCCCCAGCAATGGGTATTTAAAGAGGAGAGTTGCACAGTCAAACTTATGCTTCAGGGAAACAGGTGTAGCCATGGTATATAAGGGGAGGAAGGAGGCAGCGCCTGGAGACCGGGAGATCGTGAGAAGGCTATCGCATTTGTCTTCGGAAGGGTAGCTGACGACACTCGCTTGGGGAGTAGCGTGTGGGTGGAGAAGAGGCTAGGGATATGGCCTCCGCGATGGGAATGCGACTCCCAAGGTTTGGTCACAAACTGAACGCTGGAGGAGAGGGAACTAGAGAGTTAGAGGTGTTTTAGATTTTTCTAACATGTTATCGCTTCTCGGCCTTTTGGCTAAGATCAAGTGTAGATTTTTCTAACATGTTAACCAGGAGGATGGGGTACCAAAAGGGGACTCTTGACTACGAGTGACAAAAATAACCCAGTTCAAATTAGCTCAGGAAACATGGAGTCAATTAGCTGATGTCATTGTGAAATCCAGGGGTGGGGGGGGGAGCCACCGATTTTCCACAGCCCTGGTTTCAGGTGCTCAGAGGCTGTTGTTAGTGCCTGACCCTCCCTCTGTCTTGGCTTCGCTTCCTTTGTGTGTCTTGTCTTCCTTCCATGTTTTCTGTGCGGCCGGGAAAGGCGGTTACGCCATCCTGACAGTTGATGACCTAAGAAGAGACCCTCCAGCTGCCTCTCCATACCCATAGGCCAACTCCTGCTGAGGTCAGGTGCTAAGTCTTTGGTCCCATCGGTGTGAGCCGGAAGATGCGACACCGCCCATCGGTGAAAGCTTGGTCATGCCTCCTCCCGGTCGGGCTAAGCGGGGAAACCGACTGGCAGTCCCACTAGACGAAAAGGCAGTAGTCTGCCAGCGAAAACCGAGACACGGGGCAGACAGAAACAGGAGATACCCACGCCAGCGAGTTTGGGTTTGGATATTTTACGTTTGGACACGTCAACATCGAGTCACGGCTGGGGTGCGGGGAAGGTGCGGCGACGGAGCGCTGGGCGATAGCCTGGGTTCGGCGCACAAGAGAGGGAGGTCACCCCCACAGAGGCTGCGGTGAGGACCACCGTCGTGGGTATGTGTTCCGAAAGGGAGAGTGGCCGTGGGCAACGAGGGCTGAGGGAGTGACTGAAACGTTAGGGAATTTCTACGTTTGGTAAAAGAGAAAAGGAAGAAAATACAGGAGCAGTTGGAGAGGACAGGCTGCGCAGAGCATGTAAATTTATGGAAGCCAAGTGAGCACAGTGTTTCAAGGAGGGAGTGATAATGAGTAGACTTCAGAGGCAGAGGCGGATGACCGAGGAAAGACGGGAGATTAGTAGACACTTAGGGGCTGACGGTGTCCTCCTAATGCCTTTGGGGATAATGAGCAGTGCCACTGGAGAATGGCTACATTTTTTTTAAGTGTTTATTTATTTTTGAGAGAGAGAGAGAGAGAGAGAGAGAGAGAGAGAGAGAGGGTGGGGGAGGAGCAGAGAGAGAGGAGGACAGAGGATCCGAAGTGGGCTCTGTGCTGACGGCAGCGAACAAGATGCAGGGTTCAAACCCACGAACCGTGAGATCATGACCTGAGGCCACGTCAGACGCTCCACGAATTGAGCCACCCAAAGTGCCCAAGAATGGTTACGTTTCTACAACTTCCATTTTGAGGGGCAACCCTCACCGACAAAGTTCATGGGCAGGGCAAGGTATTCGGATGTGGACTCAGAACTTTCAACTTTAGGGGCATGTTAGTAAGAGATTGTGCGAACTCGTCGAGGTATCCTCAGCTAGCTTATGAGGAAACTGAGGCCCAGAGGCGGCCACGGCTTGCGTGAGACCCCCGTGGGGTCTGGTAGAAGAATGAGGGTGGCCAACCAAAGCCTTGAACCCGGGTGGGCACACAACCCTAGGCTTCCCGCGCTGGGGCCCGCCTCTACACCGGGAGGCACCTGCTCAGATGCTTCTGGAAGGTAAAACAAATACGTGAAGCAGGTGACCGTGACCCCGGAGAGACCATGCCCCGTTAGCGGTGACCCTGTTCATTCCGCTCAACTGACCACTGCCACAGGAGAATGAGGGGTGTTGTCCAGATTTCGTTTTCCAAGAGAAGCAGTTCATCTGAATTTTCATGGGACACTGCACACTCTTTAGGCAGCCAACTTAAAAACATGAAAATCCTGGCGTGAACAAAACAAGTTTGTGGTTCGGCTGCCAGTTTACGTCCTTGGCTCTAAACCTTGATGATGGGGGGAGAGGGAACTGGCCAAGACGCGGAGGAAAGCTAGCGTAGGCTGGCTTCACCTCCTGCTTACTTTTGCTGGAGGCTTGGGTGGGCACAAGGTTCCCCGGGGCTCCTGAAAACCAGGATACTCCAGTACAGCAGGACAGCGTGTGGGACTTTCGCAGCCATCCGTGGTCCGCGTGACCTCCCTCTTATCTTTCGTGTGAGGCTGGGAAATTCTTTAGTGATCGCCGTTCTTTCCGTGCTGGAGTGAAAGATACTAACGTGGTCTGGGAGAAGGTGGGGCGGAAGGTTTTGTGAATTTTGCAGTTACGATTAACGCTGGGACATCTCGTTCACTCTGCTCTTGATTGTTGCCCGCTATGGACGAGATAACGAGTTACACCTTGTAGGGTGTGTGAGATTACGATCCTGTTGCTGTGTGTAAAATGAGGCAGGGCGGAGGACTGTCTTGGACAGATCAGGCATTCAGGGAGTTGGGGACTTGCCTCACGGCCTCCACACATAGGGATCTGACTGGACTCCTACTGGAAAGAAACAAACCACGTCATCCATAGGATGTAGGCTGTACGAATTACTTCAAAGTGTTTGTTTCACTTCTGGTATTCAGAGTCAGGAGACCAAATATTTAAACATGAGAATTGCAGTAACACCTTGGTTTGCGAGCACAATTCCTCCCAGAAACATGCTCGTCATCCAAAGCACTCATCTATATCGAAAGCAACTTTCAAGAACCATTGGTTCCGTTGCGACCATGTGACCTTCGGCATCACGTGCCACGCGTATTGCAAGACATCGCTCGTCTACCAAGTTGCAACTTTTTAGAAATGTGTGCTCGTCTTTCGGAACCCTCGCAGAAGCAGCTACCTGCAGTCCCAGGTTTTGCTGTATTTGCTACCGCGATCCATACAAAAATTGCCTTTTGTTATTCTGCCATTAGTGATTCTTTTTCACTACGTGGTAGGGGCCACGTTTCAGAAGGGGATTTAATGGTGAGAATCCGTTATCCGCTTACACTGAATTTTATCACCCGGGTGACTATTGAATGTTTACAATACGCATAAGTAGCTATAGGAGTTTGTAAAGAAAAGGGATGCTTTTTATCTTTGGTTTGTAGAAATCAGTATCGCTGTCTTGATTCACAGTGAAAAAGAAAAATACCAATCAGAGGGAAGGTGTGGCTTCACTCTTGGCAGAGACAGGATAACAGCAGGTCACGAAGAGTCTTGGCTTATACCCTGCGGCATTCCAGGTGGGATTCCGTGGGGCCTCCCACAAGTGAAGGTCACAGGCTGGGGGCCAGACATGTTTGCTTGCTCTACTGACATGTATGTGGTTCCCATGCACTCTATCATAAACATATGTGGGGTTTTCAGCCAATTTTTGGTAAGAGACATTGTATTTCAGGGCCTTCTATCGGCCAAATGTGACGGAAACATTACCAGATATTTTCAAATAAAAATAATGTTGTACCAAGTAAAATGTAAAGTCCATTGAATTAGTTCACCATCACGAACTTGAACTCTTGTGAATATGAGTCGTCACCTGCCAATGCCGGGGCGACCGTGCCATCCTTGTGTGAGCCCTGAGCGTCCTGATCCCCAGGGCTCCACCCCACGAGATTATTCTGCCCTACAGACCCCATCACTGCCCGGCTCAGGTTCAGAGGCACACATCGTGTTCTGGCACCAGCTCCTGGAGCTCAGTGTCTGGCTGGAGCAGAGCTGGACACGACACGCAGATCTCTTGAAAAAGTGAATGACACAGGATTGTGACAAGGGATGAATTCTAAGGCCGTATCAATCGCACATCTGACTCTGAGCGGTAGGGAATATGAGAAAGGCAGGAAACGTAGGTAGGAAGGAGGGGACTGGAAGGGGAACTTGGAACAGCCTGGCTTATGGGGTCTCATGCGACCTCCGGAAACACCAAGGAACGTTCTTTCTCTCTTTGCTGTCCTTCCACACACCCATATTTGGGGAAAATTCCAGTTGAAAGTCCTCAGGCACCACCGCTTAGTCTTTTTTTTCTTACTTATTTTTTATTTTTTTTTATTTTGAGAGAGAGCGTGTGTGCGGGGGAGCAGAGAAGAGAGAGAGAGAGAGAGAAAAAGACTCACAAGCAGGCTCTGTGCTGACAGCGCAGAGCCCGATGTGGGGCTCGTCCCCCAAACTGAGATCGTGACCCGAGCCGAAATCAAGAGTCTGACGCTTAACTGACTAAGCCACCCAGGCACCCCAGTCTTTTCTTTTTTTTAAATATAGTGTGTCCTTTAGTGAGTTTTTCTCAAAATGCATTGGTGAAAATATTTAAATATGCAGAAAAGTTGGAAGAACTTTATTGTGAACACCCATATACCCACCAGCTGGACTGTCCCAATTAGTATTTTACTGTGTTTGCTTTATCACATATTTTCTGTCTCTCCATTGATCAATTCCTTTATTTTTCAGATGCATTTCAAAGTAAATTGTCATATCCTTTTTCTCCTAAACACGTGGGCACGTATATCATTAACTAGGGTTTAGTATTTCTTTTTTTTTTTTTTTCCTCTTGAGATAAAATTTACATCCAATGAAATGCATAGATCTTAGGTATATTTTTTCATCAATTTTGACAAAGTCCACATGCCTGTGTAACCCAAGCCCTTAATAAGACATAGAGCATTACCATCATACCAGAACCTTCCCCTTGTGCTTTTTCCCAGTTAATCCTCACCATCATCTGCCCCTTCCCAAGCAGTTACTGCTCTGACTTTTCCCACTACTGATCAGTTTCATTTGTTCTAGAACTTCATAAAATGGAATCAAAGAGTATATACTCTTTTGTCTGGCTTCCTTTGCTCAGCGTAATGTCTGTGAGAGCCATCTCCTGGTCGTGTGAATATCAGAAGTATTTCTGACCAGCATTCTGGATATATCATAGTTTGCTTATTCATTCTCCCGTTAATGGGCACCTTGGTCTGTTTCTAGTTTTTGAATGTTATATATAAAGCTGCTACGGACATTCTTGTACAGATTTTTTGGTGTGGATATGTGTTCATTTCTCTTGGGTAAATACCTAGGAATGGAACCCACAGTGGGATTTTAAATGGTTTAATTTAGCACTAGATGGTGATGTCACTGTAGCTCAGAATACCTCATGCCTCTACCCCTCCATCCATCTTATTTTCTCTCTTTTCTTCTTCCTTTTCTACTGATTCCTTTCTTCCACATCCCTATTTTCTTTCTATAAGCCACCTGCTCTCTCTCCTCTTGTCTCTCTTGATAGTATCATGTTTTATTACTGTTTTCTCATTGTCCTGACAATTCTTCCAGAGAGAGGCAGCATGGTGTTGATGGAAAAAGCCCTGATTCTTGGGCTACATTCAAGATATGCCTGTGCTACTTCTTTATTATTATTATTTTTTAATGTTTATATACTTTTGAGAGGGGGAGGAGGGGCAGAAAAAGACAGAGACATCTAATCCAAAGCAGGCTCCAGGCTCATTGATTATTCAGGGGATCGGGAGGATGATTGGAAGTCCCTTCTCCAGATCCATATTTCTGTGAATCTATGACTGCTTTTTCCAAGGCACAAATCTGGCAGAGAGCCAAGAGAAAATGAGGGCAGGTAAGGATGTCTGGAAAGAGACGGAGAGGGAAAACTAGAAAAACAAGTAAACGTCTTTCTTGCTTCTTGGCCAGGAGAAGAGCCATGTGTTCTCTGGGACCACGTCGGTCCTGTCCCATAGCTAGATTTCTTTCCTCGCTCCTGGTTTTGGGGTTAGGTACCCCAACTAGCCAAGCCTTTTTCTCTGCTACTGGTTGCTCTCTGTCTTTTCTGTTCTCTTATTAATACATATTAGTTCTATGCTCCAGAGATACTCTTGTACCTTTTGAGACACGATTGCATGTCAATTTATGCCCACAAACCAACAAGGAGTTGGTTCTTCCTCGCCCAGGCTACTATGTGCAATTTAATAAAGGCTTTGTGAACGTGATGAAAAATTTTCTTGTATACTCCAGAGTTAGGACATGAGCGTTAGGACATTTAGGTCCAAGAAGTGAGAAGGCACCACTGGTGTCAGCCTATATGGGGAGTTTCTCTTGAGTACACGAGGCTGTGCGCTTGAGGTCCTCTCTGCAAAAAGCCCACACCCAGGTGATCTGAACTTTATGGAACAGGCTCAATTCCAAAAATATTATCTGGCCGCTCTCAAATGTACCCCCATACTTATCAGAACGCATATCTCAATTTTTGGCTTAGAAAAGGTGGTCCCCAGGCATGCTGATTGATAACCATTCCAGCATGTGGACTCTTGGGGTTTCCCTCCCTGACGATAATTGGTATGTGCATTTCAGTCCTCGGTACTGGACTTAGGGAGAGAAAGGTTGCATGAAGAGAGAAGCTACCAAAGAAAGAGGGAGAGAAACATTAAAAAGAGAAAAAGTAGTGTAGGAGGTGAGGGGGAAATGATAGGGCAATCATGCATAGAAGGTTAAAAAAAAAAAAGAAAAAAGAAAAGAAAAAAATGGGATGTGTGCAAAGAAAAGAGAATGTCCTCAGTCACAGTATTTTATGTTTAAACAAAATTCCCGACTAATCTCATGCAAAACCCGCTTTGCCCAAAAACAGATTTAAGAGTAAAACACAAGCCTTGGGCCAGAGCGCCCCCTGGCATACCTCCCTGCAACTGCAGTATGCGTTTTCAGGTCTCTAACGTATTTTGATGTACTCAAAATGTACTCCTATTTCACAACAAATACGAGTTAATTACAGTTCAAAAGGAGCAGAGCAAGGCTTTCAAATCAGGCTCTAAGCAATCATATTAGTGATTATTTTTGTTTCGATTATACCCATTAAACTCATTGAATTCCAGCTAATTAAGTTACTTACCTCAAAGATAAGGGAATCCTGACATATACTAAAGATGCCATGAGCTCCAGCTTTTAAATAATTATCCCTCTGAGGTCGGGGCTCTTCAGTTCCCTATGTTTGGCTGGTAGATTGACTCTCAAGAGTCATTTGCCTGAAAAGAAAAAGGCATTTAGGCATCTCTAAGGCTGTCAATCCTTTGTTGGATGTGGGGTTAGGAGCACAGCACTGTGACTTTAAGACCCAGGGGTGTGCACCTGTGGGGACTGGACCACACATGGCTTTGAAAAGCTACCCAGCACAGCTGAAAGCTATGCTGTGTCCCTTATCACTGTCATCTAAAACCCTCCTCCAGTGAGAGAGGGAAGACTATGCTCCAGGTATACGTAAGAGCCACGTGACGGTTAACCCCCAAGAAGAAAGGCTTCAGGAGACGGACCAAGCACGCAGAGACTCTCATTTTGCAAACTGAAGAAGTCAGAAGGTTTGACATGAGGAGGACGATCAAGTAAACGAGGTCAGGATCAAAACCCTCGGGGCCAGGATTTGAGCAGATGAGGGAGGGGGATAGGGCAGGGCACCTTCTTTTGAGAACCCCAGCTAGCAAGGCTGGTGGGCTGGGGCAGAGGGTGTGAAGCTGCAAACATGAACTGGGAGAATCTTAAAAAGCTGGAAACATCTGCCCATGTGGCCTTTGAACTCAAGCTTGAGTGTCGAGACAACCACTTCCCCCGCTATGCTCCACCGTAATTAGTTAGCTCACGTCCTTGCTTAAGCCCGAGAATATCTATCCAGAAATCTATTTGAAAAAGAGACCCTTTTAATTTATTTAAAAAAAAGAGAGAGAAGCTTTTAGTTTTGTTTTTTTGTTTTTAAAGACTGACAGCTACGAGCCTGTCATACTATTGGCGTGGGCTCCCCCCTGGGAAGAGATGGCCACCTGTGCAGGGCAGTGTCCTGTGGCTGAAAGCAATTCCCAAAGAAGGACACAGCTGCAAGCCCTCAGCAGCTCATCCTTCCAGCAGCTGGAGGATAGATGCACGGGCTCTGAAGAGGGAACCTGAGTGAGTGCCTCAATATCCGTTACAGTCCGCCCCTTGAGCTGCTCAGCTCTGTTCCCTTTTTTAAAAAAATATTTTTTCAATTATATTTTTGAGAGAGAGAGAGAGAGCAAGTGTGAGCAGGGGAGGGGCAGACAGAGAGGGAGATGAGGATCTGAAGTGGGCTCTCTGCTGACAACAGAGAGCCTGATGCGGGCTTGAACTCACAACCTGGGAGATCATGACCTGAGCCAAAGTCGATGCTCAACCAATGGAGCCACTCAGGAGCCCCAGCTCCATTCCCTTCTTAAGGCAACTTTGACCTATCTAGGAATAGCTCCTCTAGAATTCCGGTCAGTCTTATTTCCTGGGAACTTATAAGGGAAGAGTTAGTAGTATGAACTACAGTGCCTGATGTTATAGTTGATCGCAAGGCTATAACTGATGCTCATCACTCCTCTCCCCTGCAACCCATTATAGATTTCTCTGTCCCTGGGCCAGCACTCCTGTTGATCTAATGGTTTGTTCAGTTAAGTGATCCTGACTCATCCCTGAAGAGTGCAAGCCTCTGGTTACCCTGTTCTTCGCAGACTGTGTCTACTCTACTTGCCACTTTACCTCTAAAACTCAGCGTAGGGCACTAAGAGATGTCCTAGTGGGTCACCTAACTGTCAGACATTCGGTACATATATGTAGCAGCAGACCTACCCACCTACCTACATCCTACAGATGACCAGAGACAACTTTCTATGCATACATCAGTTTATCTCTTCGTCTGTTGATGGACATTTAGGTTGTCTTAATTTTTTTCTTTTTCTTTTTTTTGGTTATTATGAACATTCATGTCCAAATTTTTTTGCAAGGATGAGGCTCAGGAATCTGTATTTTTAATGAGTAACACCAGGTGATTCTCAGGCACACTCAAGTGTGATAATCTGTCTGTTAGAACGTATCCTGACTTTCTGCGGAGGTGACTGAAGGAGACCTAGCCTCACATGCTGGGTCTGACTCCATGGCCACATTTTCTTGTAGACCTGGATCCCAATTTAACTAACTTCCAGTTTGTTCCTGAAACTGGGTGTCTACCTTGAAACCAGAATATGGGAATTAGGTGCTGGGTCTGGCTCTGAGTTTCTTGGTGATCAAGATGAAAAGCAGCTATGTTCTGGCACAGAATGGTTCTGGAAGCAATCAAACCACACCAATGTCTTAGAAGAAGCCAAGCAGGTCCCATCCCTTAACTCCTAAGGAATTTTCTGGCCGACAGATGTGGTGGACCAATCCTGAATAACATCCCTGTGTAAATGCAATCATGGGTGATCAGTGAGGTGAATAATAATTTGCAAAGCCCACAGCTTTTAAGTTGGCCAGACCTGAGTTTGAGTTGTAACTTGAATCCCTTTTATTAGTTGGGTAATCTCTGGCAAGTTATCCTTCCTGAAGCAGTACCATTTGTTATTATTAAAAAATTGTGTAAGTAATCAATTTCCATTATAAATGGTTCCAGGAATGTAGAAATACAGAAAATAGAAAATTCTCCTCTTACCACCTTCATCTTCCTTTACTTCCCCAAGCCTGCTCCCCTTGCCTGAGGTAATCACCATTGACAGCTGATATGTGACCTTTACAGCCTTTTAATGAGCAATTGTATTTTACATAATACATTATTCTGTAAATTGCTCCTTTTGCTGAAGGTCAATATGGGTCTACCTCATTTATTTTTAAGATTGCTTAGTTTGTCATAATATGGATATACCCTAATTTATTTAACAACTTCCCTTTTGATGACTCATAGGCTGTCCTTCTTCCCTTCATTCCTCCCTCTCTTTTTTCCTCCCTCCTTTCCTTCCATCCTTCCTTCCTTCCCTCCCTTCTTTCTCCTTTGCCAATATAAACATTCTGTACTAAGCAGCAAACCTTTCTTTAGAATAGATTCTAACAGAGAATTAACTGAGTCAAAGGATATGTATATTTCAGATTTGGATTGACTCTGTACAACTGCCCTCCCAAACAACTCTACTAATTTATACTTGGGGAAAGTTATTTAATTTCTGGCCCCTTTCTTTCCTCCACTACAGAAATTAAAAACAGTAAAACCTACTACACAGGATGGGCGAGGTGATTAAATGAGAAAAACCAGTGTAAAAACAGCACTTGCAATGTAGATGGTTATCTGTATGCTTTAGAATCAGGTAGAAAAAAAGTTGTTTTTTTTTTTCTGTAACTTTAACTTCTAGCACTTGTGCAGACTGAGGATGGTCACAAGTCTCCTCATGGGATGTCTTCATATTTGATACATTACAGAGGGTTACTATTTAAAAGGTTATCCAAAACTTGGTGGTGTGAGTTTTTTATTGTTATGCTAGGACATCACTTAGCAAGCCTGTCTAAGGATCATTTGACCCTCAGCAAATGTAACTTTATTTAACTTACTATTTACTAAAGAATAGGGCCCAGACATTTCGCAACACAAGTTAGAAGTTAATATGTAAGAAATGAGTAAGATAAAGAATCAGTTTTCTGCAAGAACAATGCAAATGATTTCTCGTCACTATTGAAATTAACCATGGAGATGATAGTTTATTGCCCTGTGATACTGATGAATTGACATCGATATTAATGAATTTTGTATCTAATTCAACACTTACATTTTTATTTTTTTTTTAATTTTTTAAATTTTTTTTTCAACGTTTATTTATTTTTGGGACAGAGAGAGACAGAGCATGAACGGCGGAGGGGCAGAGAGGGAGACACAGAATCGGAAACAGGCTCCAGGCTCTGAGCCATCAGCCCAGAGCCTGACGCGGGGCTCGAACTCCCGGACCGCGAGATCGTGACCTGGCTGAAGTCGGACGCTTAACCGACTGCGCCACCCAGGCGCCCCAACACTTACATTTTTAATGTTTATTTGTTTATTTATTTTTGAGAGAGAGAGCGCACGCGTGTGCACAAGTGGGGGAGGGGCAGAGAGAGAGGGAGACACAGAGTCTGAAGCAGGCTCCAGGCTCTGAACTGTCAGCTAAGAGCCAGACACGGGGCTTGAATCCGTGAACCGTGAGCCCATGACCTAAGCCGAAGCTGGGTGCTCAACCAAGTGAGCTACCCAGGCACCCCTCTAATTCAATACTTTTATTCTAGTGTTTTCTTTTTTAAAGTTAATTCATTTATTTTGAAAAAGAGGGAGTGAGGGGCACAGAGAGAGAGAGAGCGAGGGAGAGAGAATCCCAAGCAGACTCCTCACTGTCAACGCAGAACCCCAAGTGCCGTTCGATCCGACAAACTGTGAGATCATGACCTGAGCCGAAATCAAGACTCGGGCGCTTAACTGACTAAGCCACCCAGGTGCCCCTGGTCTTTTTTTCTTTAGTGGACTGTATATACACCCATTTCTTGTGTCTGCCTTGGAATCATTCGGTTGGTTCCCTCAGGAGTGAGCTAAGTGAAACTCTGACATATGCTCTCCGTATATGCCTTTTGGCACTTTGAGAATTACACATTTGAATGTACTCAAGATGACACCGGGTTACTTACTATCTTCACTCCTGGCAGATGGGTCTCGTCTATGGGGCTTCCGTTCTTTTGTCTTCTTCTGAGTCCTCCCCGTTCTCCGTGGCTCTGGAGAGGAATCACACACAGGGCACAAGTCAGGAGAGAGGTTCTCCTGCATCACTCCCCTGGTCCTCAGCTTAGATTTCATCTCCTCTGGAAACCGACCATTATCCTTCTATCTGATCTCACGCCCCACAACCTCCCCCGGGCAATGTATTCACCAACTGTCCTGAAATTGCTTATTTACTGGTCTGTTTCTTTCTCGGTGACTTCCGTGGGAGCACAGACTCTATTTGGTTTGACTTTTTTATCCTCGGCTTTCGGCACAGTGTCCAGCTGTAGGTACTCACCCAGTATTTTAACGAGTGAATCATGGGATGAGTATTAACCTCTTTGTATTTCAAGGGTAGCTACTGCTTCCTTACGTGTAATTTATTGTTCTAACAAGTGATGCCAATCTTTAGCTTGTGTGGTTCTCACAGCTCTTCCTTTGGGGGTTGTGATGGTGCATGTTTGTGCATAACAACGCCTGCACCTTACATTCATCGCTTCTGGTCTCCTCTCTACTCTTTTCAGAGCACGGTTCCTTTAAGTCCAGGAGAAGCTGGTTTGCAGAGGAAGTCCGACCAGACACTGAGCAGAGTGAATGGCTGTGCCGATCTAGCCACACCTATTTCATATGTTTCTTTAGTGTCTTTCAGCTTGCCCATTCGTCCATCCCTGCCTGATTTGTTCTTAGATTTGCCCCCAAGACGCTGGTCTTGGCTTGTCCTAGTTTGAACTTGGTGTCTCTGGCGATTGACTCACGTTCTGACCTCCACCCATCCCCAATTCTGCTTTTCTACTCTTTGGCGTCTCCAAGCACCTGACCTCAGCTCAACCTGCCTCTGGCCTTGTTTCTCCTGCCTGACACCAACAGCTGGAAAGAACCCTGCCCTTCTATGAGGAGAGAGATGAGGCTCAGTGTGGTTTACCGGAAATAAAGCTTGCATTATGGGAGGGAACAAACAGGTACATAGTGTGGTAGAAGGGAGCCTTGGAACTTAGCATCGGCGTTGTTTTCACGATCCTTTTCTTCCATTTCTGCTTTTGTTATGAAATACGTGTTTTGCCAATACAGAATGGAATATTCCAGAAGTAAGGTGGGGTGGGGGACCCTGGCTGCCTGTCAGTAATTAAAGTAAAACTGCTCTAGTTTTCATTTCTTTTCTAACTTCCTGCCTAAAGGAGGGAAAACTTTACAGTTTGGAAAAAATTTAGGCCGAGCGTGTTGAACTGGTGCTGAACGGAACTTCATTCCATATTATTCCATAATATTTTCACAGATACTTTAGAAGAATATGTTCAGAAGTTGTAGCAACTCTGGCTTTGGACAATTGGAAAATGGCCACTTTGAAACCGTGAAAGCTAGTTGGTAGCTTTTTATTAACATGGGACCCAGCCCAGTTGTTCCTTAAACAAGAAGCCTCCAGAGGATGTATTTTGCAGAATGAGATCTGCTAACGAGACAGGAAAGCCTCTTCGTGCTTGCTTATAACTCTTTAAAAGTGGCTCTTTGCAAGTGCCCGGGTTTTGTTTTTGTTTTTGTTTTCAGTCTCCAGGTGAGAAATTATGGGAACTGTCACGCCAAATCAGCTGGTCGCCCTTATGTCATGGGATCCGGACCAGGAGAAGAAGGCTGGCCGGGCGGAGTGCATGTGATCAGCGTGTGACAGGCCGTGCATCCAGCCTGCTGATGGCACCGGCTCTCCTGGCCCAAATAACCACAAGAAGGAACAGATTTCAGACAGGCAGTTTTACAGCGTCCCCGTGGTTACTTTGCCAACTTCCAGCCCCTTCTTTCTCTAGACTGAGCCAAAGAGACACGTAACCATTATCAAAATGTGCTGAATATATAGGTCACTCCGTTTCTTTTAGTTATCTTTAATCTGAGGTGTATCGATTTACCTTCCCACACCAATCCACTCAATTTACGTTTAGCTCAAGCTTTCAAATTAATTGCATCCTGAATTTAAAAAACAAAACAAAACAAAACAAAACAGTTTAGGGAGGTGAAGACTGTTAAAAGGGTGTTGTCTTTTCTTCTCTGTCGCTGGAAAGATTGAGATGACCGGCTTTTCCAGAGAGCCTTTAAAAGGTTTTTCGTTGTAGCCACGGCCAGTTGTGATATTTTCCCCAAACCCTCATCTGTAGCAGCACACCTGCTGCGGATGTTTCACTTTCTGTGGTTTTTATTTAAAATTTCTCCATCACGTTTTACGAGAATCAAAAGGAATCCCTTCGGAGAGGGAGGTGTGGTCGTCTTTTTCACTGGCTGATTTCTCTCCCGTGTGGTTGTGCTTTCAGGGCTATACCACACTGTCCACACAGTAGTAAAAACCAGAGAGATGTGGGTCACCACAGGAGCGAGCTTGCTTGTCAAGGGACGCAGCTTTTTGGAGATGTAGGCTTTTCAGTGCTGATAACCAACCCTGTGGGAAATTCCTTCTGTGAGGAATGCATTTTGAAAATCTGCAGACCCAGATGTAGGGCCAGAATGGCACAATCACGACATTTCGAGGTGTAACTCTCTAAACCTTTTTCTTGAGTCTCAGAATTTATTTCACTTGCTAATTTATTTTTAATTTTGTATTATTTTTTAGGGAGAGGAAGCATGAGTGGGGGAGATGGGCAGAGGAAGAGAGAGACAGAATCCTAAGCAGGTTCCACGCTCCATGCGGAGCCCAAAGTGGGGCTTGACCCACGACCCTGGGATCATGACCTGAGCCGGAATCAAGAGTCGGTTGCTTAGCCGACTGAGCCACTCAGGCGCCCCTCGCTTATTATTTTAAAAATAGAGTCTTGGGGCGCCTGGGTGGCGCAGTCGGTTAAGCGTCCGACTTCAGCCAGGTCACGATCTCGCGGTCCGGGAGTTCGAGCCCCGCGTCGGACTCTGGGCTGATGGCTCGGAGCCTGGAGCCTGTTTCCGATTCTGTGTCTCCCTCTCTCTCTGCCCCTCCCCCATTCATGCTCTGTCTCTCTCTGTCCCCAAAAAAATAAATAAACGTTGAAAAAAAAAATTTAAAAATAGAGTCTTCCCGTAGTCAGCAGAAATATATTATTCACTCAAAAATTTGTTAAGAGGGTAGATCTTGTTAAATGTTCCTGCCGCAATAAAGTTACAAAAAGTCTTCAAAATTTTTTATCTTTTCACTTTTATTAAACATTGGATGTATTCTGATTATTCTAGACAAACAATTTTGGAATAAACTGATTCCTCATCATTTCACGCTAAGGTCAGAACATTCACTTTTTTTTTTTAAAGGTGAGACTATTCATAAAATAAGTTCCTAGAAGGGAGGGCGCCTGGCTGGTTCAGTGGGTGGAGCATGTGACTCTTGACCTCGGGGTTGTGAGTTCGAGTCCCACGTTGGGTGTAGAGACTACTTAAAAATAAAATTTTTAAAGAAAAGTTCCTAGAAGTAGAACTACTGAAACAAAATGTACATGCATTTATAATTTTTATAGAGACCACCAAATTACCCTCCCAAGGGGTTTTACCAGTTTATTGTTGTACCAGCAGTGCACGAGAAGGTCTGTTTGCTGATGGCCTTGGCAACAGCGTGTGTTACCAAACTCTGATTTTTGCCAAACTGATCGGTAAGAGTGATGTTTCAATATAGGGTTTTTTTGTTTTGTTCTGGTTTTTTGTTTTTAAGATTTTAAGTAATCTCTACACCCAATGTGGGGCTCGAACCTATAACCCTGAGGTCAAGAGAAGCATTCTCTGACTGAGCCAGTCAGGCACCCCTCAGTGTAGTTTTAACTGGCATATGTATTTTATGAGTGAGGCTGAACATATTTTATGTCTTTTTTTTGAAGCATTTATTCATGTTTGAGAGAGAGAGAGCGAGCGAGTGAGCACACACGAGTGTGAGTAGGGGAAGGGCAGAGAGAGAAGGAGACACAGAATCTGAAGCAGGCTCAGGCTCCGAGTCGTCAGCACAGAGCTGACGTGGCACTTGATCTCACGAAACGTGAGACCTCGGTTCGTGAGATCATGACCTGAGCCAAAGTTGGACATTTAACTGACCGAGCCATCCAGGCGCCCCATGAACATCTTTTATGTGTCTTAAAGCAATTTGCATTTTGTCTTTTGTAAACTGTCCATTCCTATATTTTGTCAATTCCTTTTATTGAGTTGTTGATTTTTTTAAACATTAATTTAACGTTAATATATAGGTGGTTCAAGGGAGTGGAATCAGGCAGGTGGAAAACCCCAGGGCACTCAGGGGGTGGTAGGTCAAAGGCAGAGAGCAGTTGGGAGTCAGGGAATCTCCAGGAGCTGCAGGGCAAGTTCCGAGGAGGCCGGGCTAGAAGTCAGCAGTCAGGTGAGCCAGCCGCTAGCAGATGGGACCACAGCCTGGATGACAGACGTGTGAACGCGGACAAAGACGGGGCAGCTCCAGACGGAAAGCTAGATCGACGCTCAGTTACTCCAACCAGGAAGCTTCAGCTGACACTTTCTACTAGAGGAGAAGCCAGTCGGAGGGCTTTGGTGGCAGTGGGGGACTCCGGGGAGCCAGCAGGTAGCCGCGGCGCTGGGGGGGAGAGGGCAGCCCGTGGGGCAGGTGTTCACCCACCCCATCCAGGGGCGTCTCGCTCTTTCCCGGCAGCGTGAGGAGTCTGTTTCTGGACAGGAAGGGTCTGGGGCTAAGCGGGTTTGCTTGAGCCCCGAGTGCCAGTGATAGCTCCAAGGAACGTCTCCGTCTCCTTGAGAGGTGGCAGGGGCCTTCATCAGGGGTGACAATGCCCCAAACTGGCTCGGTTTAGAAAAGGATTGGGGCAGATTCTTGGAGTATTCATTCATTATATTTTTATCTTGAAAAATTTCAAACTTACAGAAGAGTTTCAAGAAGAGTATGACAAACTCCTTTATGTTAAAAAAGATTTTCTTTATTAGTATTGTTATCATTTTGTTTTATTTTTTTAGAGAGAGAGCATGAGCGGGGGGAAGGGCAGAGGGAGAGGAAGAGAGAGAAAGTGAAGCAGGCTTCATCCTCAGCATATCCACGCTCAGGCTCAATCTCACGACCCTGAGATCATGACCTGAGCCCAAATCAAGAGTCAGACGCTTTAACCGACTGGGCCACCCAGGCGCCCCTTTCTTCCTTTCTTATTGTAGATTGCTCCCCTCCCCCCGACGGAAGGGAGCAAAATGTCCACCTCGCCATTCTAGTGACTACACTGGCTCTTCTCCTTCAAACCCTGTCTCCAACTCCCATGGTTCTCCATCGGGTTCGGTGGCCCCAGTGGCTGGCTTTTATGAACTGCGTCAACCAGGTCCCCTTGCTTCTGACCCTTAGTTGGGTTCAACTAAAAGAAGGAATGGGCTGGAGACCACAGAGCGGAAGGAAACAGACTTGGAGGCATTATGCCTCCAGTCCCCTCCTTGTCACCCCGTAGGCTGGCAGTGGCCACATTCCTTTACTAAAAGTCACGGCTTCCCGTGCGCAGCCCTTCCCTACAACTCGTTTCCAGCGACTGCTCTCCCTGTTCACCGAGTTGAGTTAGCAGCTTCCCAGCAGGACCAGCTGTGGATGCTTTGTCATCATTTGTCGGTTTCCCTCCACACTGTCAACACCTTCATATAAAAGTCCTTTCCTTAAACTCCCCAGAGTCACCTCTTTGGAGTAGCCCATCTGCTTCCCGCCAGGATCGTGAATAACAGAGAGAACTTTAGTCAACTGAAGTTAGCCACTGATTTTTTTTTTTAATCTCCTTTGTCCACTGTTTTCATATATCTTGGTTCTAAGTGTCTTGTTTCCTCATCTCCAAAGGGTCACATCCATAATACACTTCCCAGGGCGCCTGGTTGGCTCACGGCAGAGCATGTGACTCTTGATCTCGGGGTTGTAAGTTGGAGCCTCGTGTTGGATGTAGAGATTACTTAAAAATAAAATCTTAAAAAGTAATAATAATAATGATAATAATAATAATAGTTAAGTTCCCAGCAGATCTATAAGTTCCTCTTCCCCGAGGAACTAGATATATCTTTCAAAATGTTGGAATTGCACCAGAGACAAAAGAAAAAATAGATAAAAATTAGACTTCATCAAAACTGCTGCAAAGAGTATCATCAAGAAAGTGAAAAGACAACCCACGGGACCGGAAACAACGGGAAAGGATATGAACAGACATTTCTCCAAAAGAGATATACAAATGGCTCGTAAGTACGTGAAAATATACTCGACATCATTAGCCTTTGGGATATGCACATCAAAGCCGCCATGAGATTACCACTTCATACCCACTAAGATGGTGATAATAAAAAGATAACAAGCGTTGGGGAGGATGTGGAGAAACCGGAACCCTCATGCACTGCCGGTGGAATGCAGAAAGGTGCCAGGCACTTTGACACTTCCTCAAAATGGTAACCATAGAGTTACCATAGGACCCAGCAATTCCCCTTCTGGGTATACATCCAAGACAAATGAAAATATGTGTTCACACAAACACCGGTACACAAATGTTCGTAGGGGCATTATTCATAATAGCCAGAAAGTAGAAACAACCCAGATGTCCACAACTAACGAATGGATACACAGAATGTGCTGTGTAATACACATGTCAACACAGACGAACCTTGAAGACAGGATAAGCAAAAGGATTCAGTCACAAAAGACCACATATCGTATGATTCCATTCATATGAAATGTCCAGAACAACCTAATCCATAGAGATAGAAAGTGGATTAGTGATTACCTTGGGAGTCTTGGGGGTAAATAGGGAGTAACTGCTAATAGATACAGGCTTTCTTTTTGGGGTGATGAAAAGTTCTAAAATTAACCGGATGATGGTCGCACATTTCTGTGAATATCCTCTACTCTGTCCTCCAATTACCTCCCCCCTTCTGAGTAACCCCTGGAAGCCTGAGAGGAGAGCAGATGATTCATCCCTAAACATAAATTCTGAAGGGTGTTGGAATTTATGAGCTTAAGAAAATCTCAGGGATCCTCTGAAACTTCCCCCAAATTAAGACTTGGAGGGCTTGCTTCTTTCTAGCACGCCTGGTATTTCCTAATTCTTCAAAGATCCAGCATGAAACAGAACTGATCACAAGCTTTTTTTTGCCAGAGTGTCTTCTGTTAGGATAAAAGAAAAACACCTTTTACCGACCTCCCACAGCATCTCATTAACATCCTGCCCCTCTTCTTTGTATTCATGATAACTGCTGTTATTACGTGAACTTATGGCGACTTTAACAAAAGAGGAGTTCAGTAACTGAGCTCATATAGCGAAACTTGTTTATGCAAATAACATTCCTGAGCTAGCCTGGTGCTGTAGAAAGACGACACTACGGGAAGCCAGGGGCCTCAGTAGTTATGTGACCTTGGGGAAATCACTCAGCACAGATAGCTCCAGAAAATCAGAGCCTCTGCCTAGAGTATCTCTGGGGAACTCCTAACTCAAGAAAAAAAAAAAATCTATCAACTTGAGCATTCATATCATCTACCTTTACCTAAAAATTGCAAATACTGTTGGGCAATGAAGCAGCAGGTTTGCCCTAAAATTATTATTGTCCACATCCCCCCGCATCTTCAGGATGAAAGATTTCCATGAAATCTTTTTATGGAAAATCCTAAAGCTCTACGCCGATCGAAATGCATTTGCACCCACAGAAATCGGAGTGGTGAGTGAACACAGGTGTGTGCACAGTAACTGATGAGGAACCAGGCTGTAAGGGACAGAAAGGTTCCACAGGGCCAGGACAGACATGTTTCCCTGACCGTCGTCGGCCAGGTGTGTCCCCAGCGATGGGACCCTAGAGTGTATACTTGAATCGCACTGGAATTCACCTGTTACTGAATTCACAGCTGTAATTCACCTGTTACTGGTAACAGCTGTCTCTGTCAGCTGTTACGTAAAAGACGCTATGCAACCATCCTGCCATGACGAAAGCTGTGGAATACTTTAAGTTTGGGGGCGGGGGTTAGATTTATCAGAGTTTTAGGGCGGGCTAAGCTAGAATACAGCAAAACCAGAGACAGCCAGAAACATTCCCAGAAACGTGTCCACAGCCTAAAGAAAAGAAAAAATGGTATTATCACAACCCAAGGCTGGGGCAGTTGCCAGCTCAAGGACCTCGCGGAGACTCAACGGGAGCGACTTGGTGACCAACTGGATACGTACGGGCGAGAGCACAAGGCTCTAGAATATCTCCAAGGTTCCTGGTTCTTCACATCATGAGGACGTTGATAGCCTTAACCAAAGAGGAAAGTAAAGGTACAGGACCGGTTGTCAGGAGGGAGGAAATTCATTCCGTTTCAAAGCTGTAGATTAACAAGAGGCTCTGGCCTGCCTGATCCTCCCACCCAATTCATGTCCCATCGGAACATCTGACTCCCATAGCTTTTGTGACTGAAGGTGTCCTGACATTTAACCTGGGAGCTTGGCTCTACTACTCCGCATTCAGAACCTGAGCTGTTCTCCTGTTCGTTAATATCAGGCTATGTGGACCCTTACTTCCTGACCTCCGGATCTTCAATCTAAATGCGTCCTCAAGAGGTTGTTTGTATTCCAAGTAAAGCTCCTTTGGGCCGTACAACAGACACGTGCTGATCACCTGCTCCATTTCAAGGTATCGTCCGGGGGGGTGCTGATCACCTGCTCTGTTTCAAGGTATCGTCGGGGGGGGGGGGGGAGGTGGCGTTCACAGATGCGAGGGGAAGGGAGTCCCGCCCTCAAGGAGTTCACAAGCTGATGGATGTTTTGATCAACTCTTTGAGATTCCCTGGGAAAGGCAGCTCTTCGAACCGCCCCCCGCCCCTCGCCTTTACTTGGTGGCTCTTCAAAAAGTAGGTCAAACAAACGCTGCGTGTTGAGTGACTTCTAAATGAGTATAGTGCGTCTTGGGTGCTCACATTCCACGGCATAATTACGCAGTCTTGAGCCTGCTGCCACACGCCCAGAGGGCAGAGTGGAGGGCCACCCGGCTGACGCTCAGGGCAGGGCTGTGCGGACAGGCCGAGCAAGCGTCATTCAGCACCGGCTGGGAAAGAGGTGACCGAGGGGCGCCTGCGTGGCTCAGTCGGTTAAGCGTCAGGTCACGATCCGGCCCCTCTTGGGGTTCTGAGCTGATAGTGCAGAGCCTGGGGGCTGCTTCACATTCTTTGCCTCTCTCTCCCTCTCTCTCTGCCTCTCCCCTACTTGTGCTCTCTTTCTCTCTCTCTCTCAAAAATAAATAAATAAACATAAAAAAAAAAAAAAAGAAAAAGAAACACATGAAGGAAAGGCTGGGAGAAGAGACCCAGGACCAGCAACACGGCATCCCCATGTTTGGGGGTCCACCGGTTCCAGCTGCAGACCCCCCCCCATGGATGAAACTGTCCCTAAAAGGAGAGTGGATTGTGCAGTGGGGGAGCATTGTTGCTCCTGTTTATGTAAAACAGGGAAGGGGATAGAATTCGTAGGCACGTAGAAGCTGCATGGATGGGGTCGCCTGGGTGGCTCAGTCGGTTAAGCAGCCAACTTCGGCTCAGGTCATAATCTCGCGGTTTGCGGGTTCGAGCCCCAAATCGGGCTCTGTGCTGACAGCCCGGAGTCTGCTTCGGATTCTGTGTCTCCCTCTCTCTCTCTCTGCCCCTCCCCGGCTTGCACTCTGTGTCTCTCAAAAATAAATAAACATTTAAAATAAATAAATAAACATTAAAAAAAAAAAAAAAAGAAAGAAAGAAACTGCATGGATGGATACACAGGAAGCTGTTAACCCTGGGAGCCAGAAATTATTCTGAGAGGCTGGGGGTCACAGTGGGACAGAGCCTACCTTTTCCTATATTTCCTTTTTGTTTTACTTGAATTCCTTTTATTTATTTATTTATTTATTTATTTATTTTTTGGGACAGAGAGAAACAGAGCTTGAACGGGGGAGGGGCAGAGAGAGAGGGAGACACAGAACCGGAAGTAGGCTCCAGGCTCCGAGCCATCAGCCCAGAGCCTGACGCGGGGCTCGAACTCACAGACCGCAAGATCATGACCTGGCTGAAGTCGGACGCTTAACCGACTGCGCCACCCAGGCGCCCCTTGAATTCCTCTTTAAAAAAAATTTTTTTTTAAACATTTGTTTATTTTTGAGAGACAGAGAGAGACAGCGTGAGCAGAGGAGAGGCAGAGAAAGAGGGAGACACAGAATCTGAAGCAGGCTCCGGGCTCCGAGCCGTCAGCACAGAGACCGACAAGGGGCTCGAACCCACAGACTAGCGAGATCATGGCCTGAGCCGGAGTTGGACGCCCAACCGACTAAACCACCCAGGTGCCCCAATGTTCTATTTGCACTCTTAACGTACATGTTATTACTTCTTCACTGAAAAAAAGCAAATAAGGATTCAAAAACTTAAAAATTAAGTAAATACATAGAGTTGCTGTAAGACCCAACAATTCCACTGCAAGGTGCCTACCCAGAAGACCGAGATCCGGGGCCCAACATTTGTGCAAACTTGTTCATAGCTGCACTATTCCCCAGAGCCAAAAGGTAAAACAACCCAAATGTCCATTGACAGAGGAATGAGAAACAAAATGAAGACTAGCCATGGAACGGAATATTACACAGCCATGGAAAGGAATGAGGCACACACACACAGCCTACAACACAGACGAACCTTGAGAACGTGCTAAGTGAGAGGAGGCGGTCCCAAAAGATCCCATACGGTATGATTCCATTTACATTTACTATACAGGATAGTGAATCCGCAGAGGCAGGACACGGACTGACGGTGGTCGAGGGCAGGTGGAGACAAGAAAGGGGAGCAACCACTTAATAGGTCTGGGGTCTCCTTCCGGGGATGACCGGAGTGCTTGGATATGGGGGCACCTGGGTGGCTCCGGCAGTTAAGTGCCTGACTCTTGATTTCTGCTCAGGTCATGATCTCAGGGTCGTAAGATCGAGTCCTGCGTCTGGCTCCATGCCCAGCTTGGGATTCATTCTCTCTCTCTCTCTCTCTCTCTGCCTCTCTCCCCAGCTCATGCTCTCTCTCTTTCTCTCCAAAAAAAAAAAAAAAAAGTTGATTCTATGTTACAAGACTACCACTGCAGCAAAAAATAAATTACTTTTTTAAAAAAGTAAATACAAGTGGGAGGAAGGAGGAGGTAGCAGGACGGTCATGGGTCGCCCTGGCAACGGCAATCTGAATGTCGGCAGGTGCGGAACGGGAGCCCAAAACCCAGCCTGCCATGCATCAGCCCGGTGCATGGTCTAAAAGTAGTTTGTGCAAAACAGAGCGTAACGAGATTAACTCAAAATGCAAAATAATGATCGTGAAGCGTCTTACCCGTAAGCCGATCACACAAAGAACTATTTCCATTTGTGTCTCGGCATAGTCTTGACAGCTCATTTCTTGGAACACACTGAATTGCTGTGCCCCTTCTCATCTCGGAAGCACATCGACTCGTAGGAGTAAACTCATTAGGTTTCTTGGCGTTGAGCGGGGCACCTGTCCAGCTTGAAAAGAGAATCACTCAGTTGTGGGTAGAACCAGCAAGGACCTGCCCTGCCAGCCAGGTGAGGGGGCGCCGGTGGGAGGGGACGTCGTGGCAGGAGCTATGTGGCCTGGCTGTCCCTCCCCAGGCCTGGCATCATCACCCTCTGGGCCTCCCGCTGGGGCCCCTGGGCCTTGGATGCCTCCAAAGTCTACTTCTGTCCGATGGACTCGAGAGCCTGTGTCCAGTCGATTTCCTAGAGCGTCAGGAAGCAGGTCCCGCTGGTCTCCACAAACCCTTTCCTGATCCACCTGCAGCCTCGAAAGCTACATCCTGCACCTTCACAGGCAGCTCCTACTCTGTCCTGAGCCCAGCGAAAGCCGCCATTAATGATTTCCCAGAGTCCTAGACTTCAGCACCCCCTGGGGTCCCCCCCCCGGCCCCCACCAACCATGTTACAACTTGGCAAGAGCTTTCGTCCAGGACGCATTCGGACGAAGTGTCTGTTGACGGGTCTAACGGGGTTTGGGGGCGCCTGGGTGGCTCAGCCGGTTGAACATCATGACCCTGAGATCAAGCCTCATGTCGGGCATGGAGCCCGCTTCAGATTCTGTCTCCCTCTCTCTGTGCCCTTCTCCTGCTCACGTGTGCGCATGCGTGAGCAGTCTCCCTTTCTCTAAAATAAAAAAGGAAGAACAAAAGAGGGAAAAAAAAAAAGACAGGTGATTCCTCCATCTTGTCTTTTAACTGCCCCCCCTTCTCTCCCTGTGCCCAGGAACGCCTGTCCCCCATACCTTTGTGTGTGAAATTTGCTCTCACAAACCTCAACACAGATGCCACCTTCTTCTTTATGGTTTTTTTTTTTAATTGAATTGAATTAAATTGCCATATAATGTTATATTAGTTTACAACAGAGCGATTTGGCAATTCTATCTCATTGTTTAACAGACTCTTGAGGCAGAACCATTTTCATTCACCTTCCTGCCTCTGCGGGACCCGCACAGAGAGCCCTGATTCCAGACAGCACCTCGGCTAATACTTGATGAACGTATGGATTGAGGATGAGGACTTATCTAGGCTTCTCAGGACCTGCTGGTTGGAAGGGTCCTCCTTATCTTTCCATTTTTATTTTAATTTTTTTTAATGTTTATTTATTTTTGAGACAGAGAGAGACAGAGCATGAATGGGGGAGGGGCAGAGAGAGAGGGAGACACAGGTTCGGAAGCAGGCTCCAGGCTCTGAGCCATCAGCCCAGAGCCCGACTCGGGGCTTGAACTCACGAACCGGGAGATCGTGACCTGAGCTGAAGTCGCACGCTCAACCGACTGAGCCACCCAGGCGCCCCTATCTTTCCATTTTTAACGTAGCCATTTTTATGCTCCTACTCAGTGGAGACTCTGTCCCCACAGGCGGGGGACTCTGTGGGTGGCCTAATTGGCATTACTCCCTTCTTCCTCTAACAGAGCCCTGATTTTGCTCAAAGCCTCCTCCATCCCCCACACAGACAAACACGGGGCTGGGGGTGGGGGTGGGGGGAAACTTGCCCCCGGCTAGAATAATTGAAGGGAAATGCATTTCCCCTCTCTAGGAACTGGTTTAGGAATGGACAGGGGACCAAGTTCTGGCCACAGAACCTTGAAGAGGGGTCGCTTGTGATGTCCAAGGGAGTCCTGCCTCCCTCTTTAGAGAGAAGCCCCAGTTATTCCTGGCAGCCACTTTATAACTAGGAGGAGAAGAACCAGCTCGACGATGGAGATGTCAGCGTGGACTGCAAAGCAGGGACTTGAAAAGAACTGGACCCTTGCTAATGTCACTGAGGGCGACCTGAATGAAGCCCGTCTTTATCTCTGAACTTCTCCTCCTGGGGACGAATGTATTTCCTTGTTTGGAAGGATCTTTGAGTGGGGTTTGTTGTTACTCCGTGTCTGAAAGCAGGCACACACATTGACTTCTTCTGTTACAGAAGCCCAAAGGTTACTGAAGAGCCCTCTGAATGTTTACACTCGCCCCAGGCCCAGAATTGTAAGAATAATTTATACCAGAGAGACCCTGTCAAGCTTGAACATCGTAGATCATCTATGGCAGTTAGTCTCTGGGGGCTGAGGGTTTGCTCTCCGTTCATTCTAGGGTCCTGTTTATGCACTGCCTCTTGCCCCTTGCCCCTTACATTGGACCTTTTTTTTTTTTTTTTTCCTAGTGTCTCCAAAATTGTAAAGATGTTTTCTTTTCTTTCCATACAAAAAAACCCTTTACTCGTTCAAGGTAAGAAGGAGTGTTAAGCCCTTAAGCTCCGAGCTAGGGCAGATCAACAACAGCATTTGCCAAAGCAAAGCCATATTTACCTAAGGAACCTTCTACTCAGCACCCTTAGCAGGACTTGATGCGTGTCAGAGGCAGGAAACAGAGCCATTTATGTCGTAAAGGGACAGGCCAGCTTCACAGTGAGATTTATTTTGCCTTTCTTTGCGATCTCCATGGGAAGTCAAACCCGCTCTTGTGTCCATTTCAGTCCACACAGTGATTGTTGGAGGCATTCGGTAGGCAAGGGGAGAGGGCTAGGTATTGACACGTGTCCTGGTTACCTTATTCGTAATTTCCAAGCCCCTGGATTTCTGGGGAGAAAGATCTCATTTTCCTCCACCTATCTCATTAAGTAGGAATGGATAAAAACCTTTCTCTGGAGTTTGAGGGGATGGGAGAGAACCCATTGGAAACAGAAGCAAGAACTGAAGGGCATTTCATTGGGGGCGCCTGTGGCTGAAGAATTAAAGAACTCATTAATAATTTTTAGGAGAGGGGTAGTATGAAGGGGCTTGGAGCCATGAAAAAAGGGAGAGAAACAACGGATTCAGAGCAGGGAAGAATATAGGAAGAGGACCGGAAGTTCAAGGCTCACCAGGGCACAGTGAAAGAAACCTCTTCAAACCTGAGTCACTTGTACAAGGCCACGGACAAACAGTACATTTATTGGTGGTTGCTTAAGTGGAAATATCCTGCAGGAGTTGTTGTTTTTTTCTTTTTTTTTAAAGTCTGGTCAAAATAATGAGTGGTCCAAAAACTAGAAGCAGCAGATTTGTCTAGGTTATATTTATCCCAAGGCTGTGGTGTCCCGGTCAGTCAGACAATGAGCATTTTTACTGCCGAAACTCAAGCAGGTCTCTTTTTGCCCCTCCCCGACTTGCGCTCTGTCTCTCTCAAAAATAAATAAAAAAATTAAATCAAGCAGGAAGGGTGTGATCTCTTTCTGAAGTTCTACAGTTTCATGGAACTCATCTCTCAAGGGCCCCCGGGGGGCTCAGTCGGTTGAACTTCCGACTCTAGATTTCAGCTCAGTGCGAAGCCTGCTTGGGATTCTCTCTCTCTCTCTCTCTCTCTCTCTCTCTCTCCCTCCCTCCCTCCCTCTCTGCCCCTCCCCCACTCATTCCCTCCCTCTCTCTCCTCCCCCCTCCCCCAACTTGTACGTGCACTCTGGCATAGCCAGATGAGGTCTCTGTCACTCCTTCTTTTGGATACTTTCATTTCACTGTTTTTCCCTTTGAACACCTTGAAAGTTGGTCCCATTTTATGAGGTGCTCTTTCTTTACTTTTTCTCTGAGTTCAACTGTTTCACTCATCCTTTTTGTCTCTCTCTGTCTAGAGTTTCTTTTTCACCGTGTTCTGTCAGAGTTGCTGCTGCTTGTTTAGTTATATGTAAGTCACGTTGAAACGTGTTACAATGTTTTTGTTTCCTCTGTTTAAAAAAATGTTCTATCGGTAAATTTGGACTCTCACTGTGTTCTTCTCATGGTAGCTTGGGATGGAGTCAGTCGGCCTGTTTCTGTGCATGGGAGTGTCTTGGCACTTTCTCGATCAGCAGTAGTGCACGTGTCCAAGGCGTGAGTGAAGGGTTGAGTAGCTTACCAGGTTCCTTAGTCCAGGAAGTCTTGCTGTTGGTACAGCAAAGTGTGGGTTCTTTAATAAATGACTCCTGGGGCGCCTAAGTGGCTCAGTTGGTTGAGCATCCAACTTGGGCTCAGGTAATGATCTCACGGTTCGCGGGTTCAAGCACCATATTGGGCTTTGCGCTGACAGCACGGAGCCTGCTTCAGATTCTCCCTCTCCCTCTTTCTCTGCCCCTCCCCCGTGCATGCTCTCTCTCCCCAAAATAAACATTAAAAAAAAAAAAGAGCCGACATCTTTAAAACAATAATTAAAAAAAAATAAATGACTCCTACATTTTGGTGCTGGGGAAGGTCAGTGTATCTTTGATTATAGGACTCCTTTGTTTCTGCTGGACCTTTAATTTCCATTGCTGGTGTTCTTTTTTCACTGTTCAAAATGTGCCTCTCCCTTCCAAATCCTCCCTGAGGATGCTAACTTTTTCTAGGAATCTGTCTAAGTCACATGATAAGCTCTAAAGAAAGCCATAATACATTTCAAAGGATCAATATCCAACAGGATGTTTTCTAACCACATTGCAGTAAAATTAAAAAGGAATAACCAACGGATGGCTTAAAGAGGCCCACTTACTTGGAAAACAGCATGTTACTAAAGAAACATGGGGTTGAGAAGGACTTGGAAATCATAAAAATAAGGAATATATAGAATTAGGCTACAGTGAAAACACTATTTGTCAAAGTTTGTGGGAAATCGCCAAAGCAGAATTTAGAGGAAAATTTTTAGCTCAAAATCAGTTTACCAGGCAACATGGAAATTTAAACAAAATGAACCAACAAAGCGATCTTTTTAGGATTTTGGAGGTCAATGCAGTGGAGGAAACAGCAACACGAGGGCGATTAACGAAACGTGGTCCTTTGAAAAAATTAAGAAGATAGAACACGGGCAAGATTGATCAAGAAAACACAAAAGATGAAAAGAGACAAAGAATTAAAAGGAAGGCAGGAGTATCAGATTTTTCCTAACGAGTACTATAAACAACAGAATGCGGAACATTTAAAAACCTTTTTGAAAGAAACAAATTCCCAATATTGTCCTCATATCCTGGCAAGAGGGGCCCCTACCCTGACCCTGCTTTGGAGGGCCCAACTGTGCCCCTCTTCTGGCTCTGCCTCTCCCCAGATGGCCAGGGGTATCCAGAGACCAGAGGATGCGTCCACTGGAGCCTGTCCCCTCCTGCTAGACCAAGGAGGAGGGCTGCGGAGTTCTTGTCCAAGCTCTGTCTGAGTTTACTTCCAGGGCTAGAGTGGGCTCTTTCCCCCACACAGGCCTGTTCTCTCAAGGTGACCCACGGATGGCTGTTTGTGGGACTGGAGAGGGAGTGTCCATACACAAGCATAGGAGGCCCTTTGAGGTTCAAGATGGCACAGGGGATGGGGAGAGGGGAAGGTTGGCTGCAAGTCAGGGGCCAGCTCTCCCTAACCACCCACACTACAGAGTGAAATTTAGGGACTTCAAGAATTCTAAACTTGCATTGGACCTAGGTTGCTATGAAGGCATAATTGTCAAGGTAGGGTGATAAGACTTACTTAATAATCTGTTAACATAATTTATAAATATTTGGGCATATGGTATGTGGGTTTCCAATTGCGTTTTTGCCCCAGGCCCTGGGGCAAATGTTTGAGGTAGACCTATTTTAGCCTTTCAGATTTATGAGAATTCATACTTTGCTGGTAGGTATTAAGCTCTGGGGAACAGTTTGCCATGATTACAGAGTAGACCATTCACCACCAATAATTCCATTCCTAGATATATGCCCAGATAGCTATATTCCTAGATATATGCAGTGGTATTCAGAGAGCCAGTTCTGCAGGAAGAAAAAAGAGCTTTAGTACATCAACTTTATCACGAAGCAAACTATTTAGTGTAGCTTAAATTTGTTTCACAGCAAGACTTTCTCGATGAAGGAAGCAAGACATTGATGCACCAGAGACAAACAGTTCTTGGACCGTGCTTTGAGGAGCGCTGCCCCGGAGAAAGTCTTGCCAACATGCCCCAAAAGTCACGTCCCAGAATGTTTACCAACAGCATTGTTTGTAATAGCAAGAATCTGGGAGCACCCTAAACGTTCAACAACAAGAGAATGGAAAACCAGATGGTGGTATGTTTACAGGATGGAACACAACACAACGATGAAAGTCAATGACTCAGAATTGCACTTTTCAATATGGATGAGTTTTATAGGCCTTGTACTGATAGGGGAGGAAGACAGGCTGGGAAAAGATTACATGTCTCTGTAATACCACTTTATAGAGTTGAAAACATGCAGAAAACATTGCGTGTCGTTTAGGGATACGTGTATGAGTAGTCAAAGTGTAAGAATTCCAAGGGAAGGGTCAACAAGAAATCCAAGTGAACAGTGGCTTCGTGGGGGAGGGAGATTAGGAATCACCAGTCAAGTATGCTGGGTAGTGGGGATCAAGATTCTTGTTTTGTTATTTTGGGTCTTTCTGTCTGAAACATTTAAAAATACATTTAGGAAGTATTTCAATTTTAATTTCAGCTTAGCACTTTCTGTAAAACAGATACTTTATTTTCACGCATACAATCCAGCACTTACGCTCCTTGGTACTTATCCAAGTCAGCTGAAAACTTACGTCCACGCCAAAACCTGCACACGGATCTTTACAGCAGCTTTATTCACAACTGCCACAACTTGGAAGCAACCAACGTGTCCCTTGGGAAGTGAATGGATAAATTCCCGTGGTATCTCAGACAATGGAATACGACTCAGTACCGAACAGAGGCGAGCTATCCAGCCATGAAAATACACGGAGGAAAAGTAAACGCGGGTAACTAAGTGAAACAAGTCAAAATGAAAAGCCTACGTATTGTATGATTTCAACTCTAGGACGTTCTGGAAAAGGCAAAACTATGGAGGCCGTGAAAAAGAGCAACAGTGGCCAGGGGTGAGGGCGACAGGCAGAACACAGGGTTTTTAGGGCAGTGAAACAATTCTGTGTGCTATTTTGAGGCTGGTTACATGTCATTACACATTTGTCCAAGCCAGAGAATGTACAACATCAGGTGTGAATCCTAATGTAGGCTGGGGACTTTGGGTGATAATGATGTGTCAGTGTGGGTTCTCAGACTGTAACAAATGTCCCACTCTGGTGGGGATGTTGACGGTGGGGGGGCTGTGTGCGTGGATGTTGACGATGGGGGGCTGCGTGTATGGGAACTCTCTGTGCTTTCTGCTCTATTTTGCTGTGAACCCAAAACTGCTCTAAAAACAAAGTTTGTTCATGAAAAAGGTATTTTAAAAATCCACATTCCTGTGCAGAAGTTCATTCTTTTTTCAAACCCAAATGCCTCAACCACAGAATAGAGATTATAACTCTGGAATGTTTCATGTGAACACAAAATCTATTTGGGAAAAAAAAATGTTAAGTTGCACACGTCCCATTGTAATTTCGTGATTGCTAATTCTTGCCAGTATTTTCACTAAATTGTGAAAAGGTAAAATTTGGATGGTCACGACCTGGTTAAGGCAAAGTCTCCTTTTGTAATACTGAATCTAAACAGCTTTAAGGCTAAAAGAAGATAAAGAAGTCAAAAATACTGAAAAAAAGTAGCAAGCAAGCAAGCAAACAAGCATCCAACCAAAAGTGACCTGATGAATGTTCAGAAAATAACCCCGGAAACCTGACTAGTGATTGTTATGTGGCCGGGACTTGCCCGGCCTCTCCTGCTGGAGCCCCTGATGAATCTCAGGGCCAGGCAGTGTCTGGAGTGGGGAGTGACCTTTCTCCTCTCTGTCGTGGCACAGAGATGGGAGTGACATTTGCATAGATGTCATCCTGTCACTCAAAAAATAAATAAATGTTAAAAAAAATAAAAAAATAAGTTAATTAACATTTTATGCTTTTTTAATATTTATTTTTTTCAAAAAAAATTTTTTAATGTTTATCTTTGAGAGAGAGAGAGAGAGAGAGAGAGAGAGCACAAATGGGGGAGGGGCAGAGAGAGAGGGAGACACAGAATCCAAACGAAGAAGACTCCAGCTCTGAGCTGTCAGCATAGAGCCTGATGTGGGGCTTGAACTCACGAACTCCTAGACCATGACCTGAGCCAAAGTCAGACGCTTAACCCACTGAGCCACCCAGGTGCCCCTAATTAACAATGTAAATAAAAGGTAATTTAAAAAATCTTATTATGCATGTAACACACACACACACACATAAACACACACACACACACACACACACACACACACCTACATATACACAGCTGATGCTTGAACAACACGGAGGCTGAGGCATTGATGCCTTGTGCAGTCAAAAATCTGCATGTAACGTTTGACACTCTCAAAACTGTCAGCCAAAGCCTTACCCATAATATAAATAGTAGACTAACATATTATTTTGTGTATGTACTATATTCTTACAGCAAAATAAGCTAGAGAAAAGAAAATATTAAGAAAATGGTAAGGCAGAGAAAATACATTTACTGTACTGCAGTGTATTTACTGAAAAAAAACCTGCATCTGAGTAGACGTGCACCGTTCAAATCCGTGTTGCTCAAGGGTCGATTGTATTTATATTCTTTTACTTTAAAAATTCAGAATAAAAAGGGGCTCAGTTGGTTAAGTGTCCGACTTCGGCTCAGGTCACGAGCTCGCGGTTCCTGAGTTCGAGCCCCGTGTCAGGCTCTGTGCTGACAGCTCGGAGCCTGGAGCCTGCTTCGGATTCTGTGTCTCCCTCTCTCTCTGTCCTTTCCCTGCTCATGCTGTCTCTCTGTGCCTCTCAAAAAATGAACAAATGCGGGGCGCCTGGGTGGCGCAGTCGGTTAAGCGTCCGACTTCAGCCAGGTCACGATCTCGCGGTCCGTGAGTTCGAGCCCCGCGTCAGGCTCTGGGCTGATGGCTCAGAGCCTGGAGCCTGTTTCCGATTCTGTGTCTCCCTCTCTCTCTGCCCCTCCCCCGTTCATGCTCTGTCTCTCCCTGTCCCAAAAATAAATAAACGTTGAAAAAAAAAATTAAAAAAAAAAAAATGAACAAATGCTAAAAAAAAAAAAAAAAAATCTTTAAAAATTGAGAATAATCTGAATTTTGGAAAAGTCTTAAAGAAGCCACAGTGGCATACAGAGACAACTACTATTGAGATTGTGATGTATATTCCAGTAATTTAATTAGATTTCGATCAGATCTACTCCATATACGCCACCCACCCACTTGTAGGCCTCTTTCAAAAGATGGGATTGGGCAGCGATCATCTTTTCTCATCTTTTTACATTTTTTAAATTTATCTTAGTTTTTAAAAGATTTATTTAAGTAATGTCTATACCCAAAGTGGGGCTCAAACCCATGACCCTGAGATCAAGTCTCGTGCTCCTCTGACCTAGCCAGCCATGCACCCCTTTCTTCATCTTTTTTTTTTTCTTAACACACATGTCATTTCATTATCATTCGTGTTCATAGTTCGAAGACGAATTTCATTGGTTCACATCAAAATACCCCTGGCCTAGAAGGTGTTTTCTTCTTTTCTTTGCTCTTTTGATGGGCTTTCCTTGACACTGGGAGCAGACCAATTATGGCTGCCCTCAGCTGAGCCCTTATTGGTGGGCAGATCTCTCTCTCTGTCTCTTGCTGACCCTTTAGTTCATGCAGCTGTTTTCAAGGGAAGGTCTTAAGCTATTCTGCCCTCTAATGACTGGCCCAGAAGATACTCTGAGCCTGTGGCATGTGTCGGTTTGGGGCGATATGCCACAGAGCGTGGGTGACTGGAAAGGGCCAATATCTGGAAAAAGGCAGGAAGCTAGATGACAAAGCCTGTCCGTTGAACTGGACACGTGGGATCAAGACACATCCAGAGAGGGCTCATACTGGCTCCAAAAATGCATGCTTGGCAGCAGGGAGAGGCGTGGGGAGTCAGGCATGGCAAAGCCTGAGAGATGAGGTGAGAGGGGTCGAAGGTAAGCGCTGGGTCAGGGGCACCTGGGTGGCTCAGTCCATTAAGCATCCAGACTCCTGATTTCTGCTCAGGTCACGATCTCACAGTTCAGGAGTTCGAGCCCCACATTGGGCTCTGCGCGGATCGTGCAGAACCTACTTGGGATTCTGTCTCTCTCTCTCTCTCTTACTGCCCCTCCCTGCCTCTCTCTCTCTCTCAAAATAAATACAGAAACTTAAATAAATTATAAAAAAAATAAAGGTAAGCAATGGGTCCAAGTCTGGGTCTTTACAGAGAGGGACTAGGAAGGAAATCCGGAAGAGGCACAAGGCCCGTGTATGGAAGGCGCTTGGCCCCGCGCCCAAGGGCGACCGAGACGGAGGCTTGCTACTGACTTCCGTCCCGGGCAGGATCTCGTCTGGGAGTCGAGCCCTGGTTCCTGGCCAGAGAAGGACGCGGCACAGCACTACTCCTTCTACCTTAGTGGGTCCAAATACACAGTCTTTATGCTGGAAAATTTCAAGTCACCATGACTCAGGGGTTAAGCAAAAGACTACCGAGTGGGCGGCTTCGTGAGAACCATTTTCCCAGAGGAGATCCCCAGGCTCTTGAGGGCAAGCGAACGGGTCTCTGTTGTCTTCAACGTCCCTCAGCCCGGTGCCCAGACACACGGCTGACAGCCACACACCGTCAGCCCGGTGAACAGACGAATGGAGTCACTGTATGATTCCGGCTACAACAGCCGTCGGTCCATCTTAGAATCATAAACTTACCTTACGTCTTCTGCGGCAGTGTGACAGCCACCTGGCTCACCACGGCCAGAGACCCAAATGGCAGCTGCCCTCGCCCCCCGGGCGGAGGTCCCTCCGGTGCCTGTCCCCGTCGGGCAAGAGCTCTTCCCATTCCCATTCAGGACCTGGAGATCCCCAGGGCCACTTTTCAAGGCTGAGGCTTGTGAGCTCCCACTAGCCTCTTGGGAAGGTAATGACCTTTCCCAGAGGCTGCCAAGGAGGGCAACAATCCCCCACCAATAATTGAAATCGAGTCACCCCTCGGCCCAGGGGCAGCTGGAAGATTCAGAAACAGGACGGCGCCCCTCTCCTGACCACCAACCAGACTGGCATGCCTGCGAGTGAGGTCACGGCTAAGTACAAAATGCCTGCAGCGAACTGGAGGTGAAAGAGGGGCCGGTTGGGCGGGATAATGGGCAGGCTCGTGGGCCCTGTTACCCCCACCTGCTCCTGTCTTCTCAGATTAGAATCCTAATTCGAATTTACAGAAAATCAGCTGGGGCTCATCCTCCATGGAATTCGGATCACGTTGCCTGCAGCGCCTAGAAACTCAAATAAACAGAAGGACTAATATTACTACTGAAAATGTAATTAAGGGCATTCATTGCAAAGTAATAATGAATTACCTCACCCTCACCATATGGCCAGAACTGATTAACACCTAGAGGAAATGATCCAAAACCGCTAAAATCAGAATTAATGGCTCGGATCCTAATGAGAAACTTTTTTTTTTTTTTTTTTAAAGAAAAAGTGGTTGGGGGTTTGCTAAACCAAGAGGCAAAAGTAAAATATTGGGACTTGCATCCTGAAAAGTCTCATTTAGATTAGGTAAGTTACGCTTTCCGTGTAGGATCACGTCACAGATGCAAAGATACCGTAAGATTTACACATTGGAATTGTCACTTAATCGAATGGTTTTTCCCTCCATTGCTGCTCTTATAATTTGAGGAATTAATGGAAGAATCTCCACCCGGACTGACAGTTTCATAAATCACCAGGGATGGGCTCAGCCTATCTACTGAAGATCTGTTTTTCCTACGTTACCGGTTGAAACACTGTTTGGCAGGAAGATCATGCACTGTGATTTAATCCCTTGGGATGGGTCAAAATGGTAGAAATGTTAGAATTTCCGGGAAGTGCCAAAAAGGTTAACATTATAAGAAAGGCAGACTCGTTACAAGGCAGTGTTGTTATGAAAGCGAGTTTGCAGACCCACCTTGGGGAATTATGGGATACCTAAGTCTGTTCCTGGAACCTGATTAGTGTCTGTGCCCTAGGGCCATCTGAAGAAACATAAAGAAGAGAATTTGGGGTGTTTTTTTCCCCTAGATTACTTTGTGTACTAACTGGGGAAAGTTTGACGGGCTCAACGTTGCCCTCAGGGAAAGCGAGGGGAGAATATTTTTTTTTATAAATGCTTCCGTGGATGGCAGGGGTCGTGATTGCCTATAGCAGGTAGGGCTGGAGCGCCAAGAACTTTCTGTGGAAGCCTGAACCTGCAGCTAACAACATTGACTCCAGTCTTGCCTTTTGGCTACTTGGTCTTTGGCCACCAGAGCAATGGACAAACCTCGTAGTTGTATTTCCCAAGCTGTTTCTAAAAAGGTTAACACCTTAGGTTGCAAGCACCTAACAGTTGGTCAAGACCAGTGGGTCCCAGAGGAGAGTTAAGTCAGAGAATTCCCAGGGTGGAAGACGTTATTCCTAAATACTCCTGGATTTGAGACAACTGGTCACCTAGTGGTGCAGCGAGCCAAGGTACAAGTCTAACTTGTTTTAATGACCCAAGTTGGATTCAGGGAGTATCTGGGCATTTCTGTGATTGGTACCTTGGCATTGAGATTTCCTCAGGTCATAACCGAGAGCGGGAACTGCCAAGACCTCTTAGGGAAAACTAAAAATCTCTGCTTCTCGAACGGAGATCTGGATTTCTCTTCCACTGCTGAATCTCTTTCCCCAGGGACACTGCCTCTCGCTCTTGAACCAGTTTTTACACTAGATGCTCTCCTCATTGCTGTGGCATGGGGTCTCATTACCGGGGCCCCATCTGGGCACATTATGAGGAACCCAAACCTGGTCAAGTCACGCAGCCCCTACCTGGAGGACTTTATCCTGAAACCCGCCAACAGAAAGATCCTGCCACCCTGTCACCTAAAATGCCTGAAAGTGTCAGTGTTGCGACAGATGGCCCAGCTCTCCAGGTAAGCCACAACGCCCCCACCAGGCCATTGATTCTGTTTGTGAAATTGAAATATCTGAACAATGACTGGTCTACTGGTGAGAAGTGTACCTTACGTCCCTTGAATTAATCAGATCTCGGTAGTCCTGGTAGAAACTGGGCAGTAAACCTCCTTGTTTACGGCATATGCGTGGGCTCCCCATGCTGTCCAGCCGTGAACACGCAGAGAACCGAGGCTGTGGGCAGGAGACAAGGTTGGAAGCAACTCTTCCAGCAGAAAACCAGACGCTCTGCTCGCACAGAGCACAGAAGGCCCCGAGGGAGCAGATCCCAAGACCGCTAATTGGAGGACTTGAGAAGGGCAACCAATGCTCTTTCTCTGTGAGAAAGTTTGGAAAGCTTTTGACTCTAAGAAAAGCGAAGACTGCCATTTAATTTTAAGGAACATGATCATTGGAACATTCTGGACTCCCAAATGGCAAAGTTTTGTTGATGAAAGGGAGAGTTTGAGGTTTCCCTTTAAAGTAGAATGGGGAAGGGGCCCCTGGGTGACTCAGTCGGTTAAGCCTCTGACTCCCGCTCCCGCTCTCTCTCTCAAAAGTAAATGAACACTAAAAAAAATTTTTTTTATAAAAAAAAAATACACTGGGGAAAACCAGGGTTGTAGTAAATGTTGTTACCAACAGTAGATGACTCTGGGATGGTGTGTGCTTCACTGTTAGTCGAAGAGAGGTGTTTCTTTGCCTAAATTAGCAACTAGTTAATATTTATGCTGTAATTGTTTACAAGTTTTTTAACATTTATTTTTGAGAGACTGAGGGAGACAGAGTGTGAGTGGGGGAGGGGCAGAGAGAGAGAGTGAGAAAGAGAGGGAGACACAGAATCCGAAGCAGGCTCCAGGCTCTGTGCTGTCAGCTCGGAGCCCTACACGGGGCTCGAACCTGAGAACCGTGAGATCATGACCTGAGCCGATGTCCGATGCTTAACTCACTGAGCCACGCAGGCACCCCCATGCTGTCACCGTTTAGTAATACATTATTACAAGTTGATTTTCGCAGAAAGACCCAATATGGTATTGCACGCTATAAAGAGAAATGCCGTTGTTGCCATTGGTGGCTATTTCGATTGAGCCCCATAAGCAGGTGCCAGAGTTCACCGGGTATCCAAAGTCCACAGATGAACTCAGCATATCGTGGCTGAACTATTTAAAGTCAAACTGAAACACACTTAGGAGCAGCCCTCACTTTTTATCACCGGAAACACTTCCTCTTCTCATCGATGGGGTCGCGAGACCTTTGATCTTTGTCTTGCGAGAAATATGACGAAGGTTTACGGTCACTTGCTTCTCCTGATGAACTTAATGTACCAAGTCTAGGAATTGTTGCAGAAGCAAGGCGCAGCAGTCCCTAGGATCGTGACCCCTGGCTGGGAACTCCCCTCCAAACGGACGGACAAAGCTTCAAGAGTCACTTCGGGACCTTTCCTTATGGGATTGCTCACTGTATTGGAGGACAGTGGCCTTGCTGCCTCCTCCCCCTCTCCCTCCCATTCTCCCAACTGGAGGCCTTTTCCACCCTCAGCATTGCCTCAACATGACCACAGCAGTAACCCCTGCCCAGAACATTGTCACTGTTCCTGAAAGAACCGATAGCTAATATTTCTTGAGCTCGTAAGTGCTAAGCGATTCGAGTGAATTATTCCCCCCCACCCCCAACAAACTATCCACAACTTCAGCTAGACCATTCCAGACGCATAACTTATAGCTTGTTCTTTGGGTAACATGGCTTCCTCGTGGAGCGGCTGATCCCATAGCTTTGGAGGAAAGGAAAGACATATAAGCCCAATCTTCATCGGGAGAAAAGGAACCAGGCTTGCCTTGGCTAAGCCCGATGTGGCCTGAAATGTTGTGCCCCATTCGTGGTGTTGGTTCAGGCTGAATAAGTCAGATGTTGGGAAATCTAAAGTTTGCAGATGAATGTCTTGGAATCCTATGGCCAGATCACACCGTCGGCAGGACTTGAATTTTCCCTGAAAGGAGTGGCTGTTCCCGCCACCAGTTCATCCTGGGAAGAGGTTAATCCTGGGACAGGGAATGGGTGGGCCCTGCCCCGGAAGACGGCAGAAACTGCCTCTCCCTGGGCCTCACAGGGCTGAGTGCAATGCATGTGGACTGATCTGTGCCTCTAAGTTCTGAAAGCAGCCACTTGTAGAACGAAGTTTTAAAGGATTGCCCTACTGCAGCTCCCTTCTATTATCCCCAAGAGTGGTGGACATCTGTTGTTTTGCCTTCTCAATATTCATTTTACCCTTTTCCGGGGACAGCACCTTCTATTTTCTGCAGGCAGTTGGGTTCCCCGCATATTCCATGGGTCTCAGCCAGGGCTGCCCCCATCCCCCCAGCTTCAGGGCTGTGCATGTGACACAGGTCTGGTCAGTGAGAGTGCTGTGCCTCCCTGGCCACAGTGATTGGCTCCTGGCTGAGCATATGACCCACGTTGGGCCAATCAGAGCCAGCCTTAGAATTTACCGACTCAAGTGTGGAAAAGTCATCCTCTTAAAACTGGGGTGAACAAGTCTGGAGCTGCTGGGGGCCTCCCATGGGAGATTAAAGTGTACAGGACAAAACAGTCTACAAGGGAAGTTTGAATCCTGAGGACATTTTTGAGCCTCTGAATATAGCCACGCCCAAACTAAGAATATGCCTGCAGTGTTTCAGTTCTGTGAAGCAATAAATTCCTTTTTTGGATGCGGGTTTTTTTTTTTTCTTTTTCACTTTTTTCAAAAAATGTTTATTAATTTTTGAGAGAGATAAAGTGTGAGTAGAGGAGGGGCAGAGAGGGAGGGAGACACAGAATTTGAAGCAGGTTCCAGGCTCTGAGCTGTCAGCACAGAGCCTAGTCGTGGGGCTTGAACTCATGAACTATGAGATCATGGCCTGAGCCAAAGTCGGATGCTTAACTGACTCAGCCACCCAGGTGCCTCTGGATTGTCAGTTTTAATCGGAGCTTCTCTCCTTTGTTCCTGAAGATATCTTGTTAAATGTATAAGCCACGTCTCATCCATCACTGTGGGATGTTCAGGAAGGTCTGTGTCCACCCTGGGAGTAAAGTGCATAGTGGGAGAACAGCCACAGCTTAGGGAAGCAGGTACAGACTCGACAGGAAGTAATCTGCAGGGAAGTAGGAGACAGTAATCCCAAGTCAGATTGCTAGTGAAGGAAGCAAGCTTCAAACTGGATAGATTGGTGGGGGCATGTTATTGTTCTTTGCAGTTTTCAAAATACCTATAGAAGGAAACCTAGTAAAAGGCCTTAGGTATTATAATAATTTGGGCATTAGAAGCTAATGTTGGGGCGCCTAGGTGGCTCGTGGGTTAAGCGTCTGGCCCTTGATGTCGGCTCAGGTCACGAGCTCACATGTGGAGAGATCAAGCCCAGTGTCGGGCTCCACACTGACAGCGAGGAACCTGATTGGGATTCTCACTCTCCCTCTCTCCCTGCCCCCGCCCCCTCCCCCCGCCTTGATCACCCTCTCTCTAAGTAAATAAATAAATAAGCTTTGCGCAGTGGCAGTATCGTAGCCAATGAGGTTTATCCGAGGCGCGATTATTGCTAAATAAATAAATAAATAAATACTTTTAAAATTTCTTAAAAAAAAAAAAGCTAAAGTTATCTAATTGTCATTGTAGATATCCAAGCAGTGAGGCCAGGCGACATTTCGATTACACAGCAAAGTGTTTTACATTTTGCCAGGGAGGAACAAACTGGGGACAGGCAGGAAAATAAAAGTCCCAAGTTTCCTCAAGGAGTTTCAGATTGGCGACAAGTCCCAAGTCCATAAAATATACTGTTGGAATAATCCACACATGCAAACTCCCTAGGAGGGATCATTCGAAATACTTAGAGGCAAGATCTGGCCATGTGAGGGTTTCAGCTCTCCGTTTTGATTTCTTACTCTTACCTTGTGAACCTGGACCACCTCAGAATGATCACAGCGGAGAGGCAGCGGGACCCGTGAGCCTTGTCATCATGGTAGGTGCTTTGGGAGTGACGAGGTCCCGGCTGCAGCGAGAGATGTAGAGAGATGTAGCTAAAGACATGATGGCTTCTTGGTCTTTTCTTCCTGTTATCACTTCCTATCTTTTGTCTAGGCATCCTTTCTGCTTGCCATGAAAATGACAGTGAAGGAAAGTTCAAAAACGCTTCCCTTTGAAGTATAGATCAAAGGGAGTGAGCCTTGTTGGCCTTGGGCACAACATGCAACGGTCCCGCCCGGGGTGAAGAGGTTTTCTGCACACTGTGAGAGTGGTACTTACCAGCCCGGGGCCCCAGGGGCTTCCGCAAGATATACCTGGTTCTGTAGGGAGAAACCAAAGGATGGAGAAGGAAAGAGGAAAGGAGATAAGGAGGTGGGAACCTTCAGGTGCTTATCCAAGGGAGGCTGCCTTTTTACACAAAGTATTCCCTACAAGAAGTGTTAGCATTGTACTGTGACTGGCTATATTCCAGGTATGATAGTCTTTGTGATACATAGACGCCTTCAGACAGTATGAGGCATAATAGCGGAATTACACTGATATGTTTTATTTCTTTGTATTAGCAAAGCCAAAGAATGGTGGCCAATGAAATGCATAAAACTAATAAGGGGGAAAGAGGATAGAATGGGGACTAAGTTCAAGCCATATTAGCACACACCAGGCCTTAAATCAGGAGGTCACATGAAAAGGTTTTACTGGCAAGATGAAGTGAAACCTAAGGACTTTAGGAAGTCCCTATTATCTAAAAGAATATGGGTCATTTGGGGAAAGGAATTAAGTTTCAAGAAACTGAAACTTATGTGATTGCTTAAAACCCAGCTGAAGGACCCGAGGGGAGGAAAGTCCGTTGACCTGGCAAATAAGTGATGGTTTCAGTGGGTTCCATGTGAAGAGTGCATTTTGTTAGGCTCTCCTCAGAGCTTTGCCCCTAATGGTCTGGAGTTCCTTTGGAAACAACCATAGCCGCTCAAAAGTCACTGTTTGCTTAGGAAGGTATTTGGGGGGGGGGGAGGAGAGATGATAAAGAAACAATTCACATTTTATTTGTTTATTTTGAGAGAGAGAGAGAGCGCAGGAGAGGGGAGAGAGAAAATCCCAAGCAGGATCCACATTGTTAGCGTGGAGCCCGACGCGGGGCTCGAACTCACAGACCATGAGATCACGATCTGAGCCGATATCAAGAGTCAGAGGCTTAACCGACTGAGCCACCCAGGTGCCCCTAAAGTTCACATTTTAAAGATAATGTTTACAAGGTGCGGTGAAAATCTTTGAATTTTTTGAGTATATTTTCTGATTTTGGCGCGATGGAAACATTGAAGACAATTTGATCTGCTAAATGTATAATTACGATTGATCAGAATTACAAAAATGACTGATGAGCTCGGGGAGCATTTGCCTTCTCTGGGAGGCACTGTCAGTGCTGCGCTCTGAGCCTCCCCTCTGAGCCCTTTACCATTTTCAGGCACGCTGTGCCCGGTGATTTTCTCTCTGACCAGGAGAGGGGACCTGCCTACGGGACAGTGCCGTCAAGCTGTCAGTGTTGCATGGGTTCCAGAGCAAGAGAGGGAGCCATGCAGCAGTCCAGGCTGCAGAACATACGGCTAGAAGGTCCCATGACACCAGAGGGAACTTTGGTAGATAAAGACACAGCCCCTGACGAGCCCCGATCAGAGAGTCCTTGTGCAGACACCTTTGGGATGGAAGCCAGGCCATGCCACCAGTAGAAGAAAACCATCCACCATTGGAAGAACCAACCCCCCCCCCCCATCCCTGGTGCTGTTGGGCACCGAGCATTTGACAAAGAGATATCAACTGATACGTGGTCAGAGTTGCCTATGATGAATGGGGTGCCGGGGGCTGTCAGACTCACCAAGTCATAAACAGAGGTTCATGACCAAATGAAAGCGGTGCCCAGGACTGAGCCTGAGCATGTCTAGGGGGCATGATTAAGTTCCACAAAAAGTGGGTCCAGACCCCATCACTTACTGACCACTCTGGCATTCATTCTTCTCCCAAGCTTATACCTATGGCCTCATAGGGGCTCCCTAGGGCCAACTGATGAAGGACAAAAATCTGGGCCTGGTTCACGCGGAAGGTTGTCTTCAGATCTTGGGGCAAGTCCAAAATGGACTCTCGCTGCGATACGACATTGCTCAGAAATGGCCCTGGAATTTGGGGTGAGCGGAAATGCCTTCCACACAGAGAGCTTCTGCCTGATGGGGAGAGACAAGTAAGGACCCGCACGGATCCCTGAGCAGCAGTGGAGGGACGTCTGGTGGGTCAGGGCCCTGGAAGGAGTCCTCTGCCCGGAGGTTCGGGGAAGAGGCGTGTGGGTGCGAGGGATCCAACGTGGGAGGGTCTGGGTGCCGTATGTTGGTCCTCACCAGAGAGCGCCCACTACAGAGGAGGCACAAATGACCAGGCAGATAACGTGCCTCAGGCTGCAGGTGTCAGCCGGCCCCAGTCCTCAGCCACCCGTGTTCAGGGCTGGCGAATGGAATAGCTTTGGTGGCAGAGGCTGAGGCTACGTATGGGCCCCACATGGAACCGCATACCTCACCAAGGCTAATTTAGCTACCGAGCTGCTTGCTAGCGGCAGAGGCTAATCCCGGGCTCCGGGTCTGCTAAAATCCCTTGAAGAGACCAGTTAGCCACTTGGTGGCAAGTTGATTAGACACTCTCCACCCTGGAAGTATGTGGCAGTGATTTCTTTGCGACCAGGACCGGCATATCCCCCGGGTATAATTTTCTGCCCTCAGTGTCTCAGTCACCACCACTAGCCGAGGACACACAGAAACGCCCAGAATACTGCTACGGGGTCTTGTGAAACATTGCCTCGCACCAAGAGCCCTCTTTCCAGCTAAGGAGGTGCGACAGTGGTCCCCAGGACTCCACTTGGCAGGCTCTCCCGTGTCACAAGCCTCTTTCCCAACCTCTTTTCCCCAGTCATCCAGTCTTTGTCCTTCCAAGGTCCTGGCCACCCCACCAAGTCCATGTGTCGTCTCATCTTCCTCTCAGGGTACTTTCCTCTTCACACAGGATGGAAAGCTGCGTCTGCTGTGCGGATTTCTCCCCACCACTGATTTTCAGGGTCACGCCTCGGGTAGGTCGTAGAACAGTAGCGGTCTGTTTTCAGCTAACCGAGGCATGAATCAGGTCCAGCTCCCGACCCGAAAGAACATTAGAGCATCCTCTGAAAAACACAGTGAAGGCATCAGCTTGGAGATGAGCCCCTGTGCAGCTCGAGTGCCTCAGGGTGCAGTATAGACCTTGGGACCAACAGCCGTCACATGCGCACTGTCCCTGGGAACCCAAGGTACGAGTGGCCCCCCTCGCCATCACTCTTGGTGACACACTTGGGGTCATTTGTGCTTCCTGCCCTTGCAACTTTGCGTCTGGTGGGATGGTGAGGGTTTGGAGAGAGGACGCTCTCTAGCAGGACGGAATAACATTTCCCGTCTACCTAAAGCTGTGAGTGCTGCCTGGTCGAGGTCCTTTCGGTCTCCTCCCGACGGCGGACCGGCAGGCAAAGAGGGAGTTAATACAGTGACAGGCTATCATGAGGAGGTCCGCTTATTGCCACATAGCGGGGGCAGAGAGGAGTATGTCACGCTCTGGGACATCTCTTCGTGCTCTAGATTTTGAATTGCGAATAGGCAATTATAGCAACTATGGTGGGACAAGGGGCTCAGACTCCTCGGAGGTGAGGGTCTGGGGCACCTCATCAGCCAATAATGGCCTAGAATGAGGGGAATCTCAAAGGGGGAGTAGACGAGGGAGATCAAAGTCTATTACAGCCTGAGGACCAACCAGCCGGAGGTCCCCCAACCGTTTTCTTGGAACTGTGACCCGAAGCTAAGGAGGTGCGAGTGGAGTGACCTTGGGAGAGGCATGGATGGCTCTGAGTGGTGACCCACCCACGTGCCCTCAGATCCCTTTACCATTTTGGCGTGCTCTGGTTCCTGGCAGGCTTTCACTCTCAAGGGGTAGGACCCAATCTCTGCTGGAGGGCTGCCCTCAGGCCGCCAAATCGGGAAGCGTCTGAGAATTTCCATTTTGCTAGGTGCAGGCCTGGATACAGTATTCCGGCTTTTTGGCTGTGAATTAGGACAATTAAAAAATTTTAAGTATTTATATTTGAGAGAGAGAGAGAGAGAGAGAGAGAGAGAGAGAGAGACAGCATGAGCAAGCAGGGGCGGGGCAGGAAGAGAGGAAGACAGAATCCGAATCAGGCTCCAGGCTCTAAGCCATCAGCGCGGAGCCTGATGCGGGGCTCGAACTCACAAGCTGCGAGGTCATGACCTGAGCCGAGGTCGGATGCTTAACCCACTGAGCCGCCCAGGAACCCCTAATTAGGACAATTTAGGAGCGTGACCTGTGGCACTGCTGTGTGGGACTGAGTCAAAGTTGCCCTACCTGGCACTTTGCAGGCCTGTCACATGGCCTTCTTTTTCTGCTCCTGATTCTCCAGTTCCCCCACCAATGTTTTCCCTCATAAATCACGTTTACATGAATTTTTGTCAAGGAATGTGCTATTGGTGAACCCAACCGAAGACATTTTCTTAGGTGCTGGAAGCATTTGAGAGACGCATTTATTAGACTTTGAAATGTCTAAGGGAGTTTAATTTTCTAAACAATGTTAGATGCATAAGGATGATTTGGTCAGTTGAGTTCACTGAAACACTAACAAAGGAACAAATCAAAGCGACTGCTGTTTTTTATATAAAATTTGTTCGATTTCCAAACGAAATAGCAAGATTTAGAAATTGAGCTTAAAGCTTTATTTTGTTTAATTTTTTTTTTTTTTTTTTTTTTTTTTTTTGAGGGAGAGAGAGTCAGAGCACAAGTGGGGCAGGGGCACAGAGGAAGGGAGACACAGAATCCGAAGCAGGCTCCAGGCTCCGAGCTGTCAGCACAGAGCCCGACACGGGGCTCAAACTCACGGACTGTGGGATCATGACATGAGCCGAAGTCAGATGCTTAACCGACTGAGCCATTCAGGGGCCCTTAGTGAGCTTAAAGCTTTAAAAGACATTAGGTTTCCAATTTATAACTCTAATACATTTAACTTGAGAAAAAATATTGTTAGGAATTCCTTCCCAGGCTGGAGAGTCCTTTCTGGGCTGGAGAAGCTCATTTCTTTTTCTTTTCTTTTCTTTTCTTTTTTTCTTTTCTTAATTTTAATTTTTCTTTTACATTTATTGATTTTTGAGAGAGAGCACGTGCTCGTGCGTGCACAAGTGGGAGAGGGGCAGAGAGAGAATGAGACACAGAATTCGAAGCAGGCTCCAGGTTCTGCTTAAAGATTGAGCCACCCAGGCACCCCTGACTACACTTTAAAGAAAATAAGCACTGAATGGATAAACTCAAGGCTTACCTTTATGTTTATAAATATCCGTAGCTCTCTCCTTCATTGTAAATGTGAGTTATCAAATGTATCCAGCTAGGTATGTAAAAAAACTCAAGTCAATATCAAAATGTCAACTCCGAACTAAAAATTAGAAACACTCATAAATTATCTCAGCTACTCATTTACCCAACTAGACAACTAATTACAATTATGCTCATCAATGCATATAAAATAAGTAGTTCCACATAAAAATGAATCTATAAAAAGATACATCAATAATCATAAATGCAGTCTATCATTACACCCCCAGTTTGGTAATCTACAATTTTAAAATCTGAAATCTCACCTTGAAATTAAAAGGTGGGATCAATGCAGTCTAGCGTCTAGTTGCAGCATTTTTTTTTAATGTTTATTTACTTATTTTTGAGACACAGAGAACAAGCAGGGGAGAGGCAGCGAGAGAGGGAGACAGCAGACAATCCCAAGCAAGTCTGTCCTGCCAGCGCAGAGCCCCCGACTGGGGGGCTTGAACCTGTAGAACAGCGAGCTCATGACCTGAGCCGAAATCAAGAGTCAGATGCTTAACCGGCTGAGCCACCCAGGAGCCCCAATGCCATCTAGCTAAATATATTCTTAGGTGTGTCTGTGTTTGCAAGCACAGCGTTCAGTCTTGCTGAAGAGAATGGGGACAGAATTCAGAAAACGAAGTGGGGCAATATTTATTTTATTCTAATAAAAGGTAGTGGAAATTTTATCTGCATTTTCCTAACTGTAGGAAACAGAACAAAGCACTGCTTTAGGAGACGCAAGGTTGTCGACAAGAATTTCGAGCTTCACCGCTTTTCGTTGGTAAATTTGTTTTGCTGTCTGATCGTGATGACAGCTTTCTCAGCGTGAAGCAGAACTACTCTTTATTTACTCGGGTGTTTGATTTTATAACAAAGTGGGGGCTGGATACGAATATTCTTACAGGCTCCGCTTCCTCCGGGGAGGCGAAGAAGAATGAATTACAGGCAGAAACACTGACAGGGAAAACACTGAAAATACAAATTTTATTCGAATTATTTGATAGTTATACTGGTCAAGATTTAAAGGGACCTTAAAAAAATCAAACGTTCGGGGCGCCTGGGTGGCGCAGTCGGTTGGGCGTCCGACTTCAGCCAGGTCACGATCTCGCGGTCCGTGAGTTCGAGCCCCGCGTCAGGCTCTGGGCTGATGGCTCAGAGCCTGGAGCCTGTTTCCGATTCTGTGTCTCCCTCTCTCTCTGCCCCTCGCCCGTTCATGCTCTGTCTCTCTCTGTCCCAAAAATAAATAAACGTTGAAAAAAAAAAAAAATCAAACGTTCAAATTTGTTCCTCAGTGCCTCAATTTTTAAACATTTTGCTAAAAAAAGTTTTTTAAGTTTATTTTTGAGAGATAGAGACAGAGCACGAGCAGGGGAGGGGCAGAGAGAGAGGGGGACACAGAATCCAAAGCGGGCTCCAGGCTCTGAGCTGTCAGCACAGAGCCCGACGTGGGGCTTGAACTCACAAACTGTGAGATCGTGACCTGAGCTGAAGTCGGAGGCTCAACAGACTGAGCCACCCAGGTGCCCCATCAGTGCCTCAATTTTTAGGCGAAGGGTGCCAACAGTTTTTTTCTACACCAAACCGTGCATGTTGTATGTGTTAAGTTGTTTTTATATAGTCACTCAGAAATATTGTAAAAACAGACCAAGTAAGCACATGAATGGAACCATAATTATAATGTAATTACACATACGAAGCCCTATTTGAAATATTTCGGAAACAAATGATCTCTTTCACATACAAGAAACTTTTCGACGAGACTTAAGTATGCTTTAAACCGCGAATAAACCTAAGTCCTACGTTAAGGACGTTTATTTTATGTACTTCCTATAGCAAGTAATAAAAAAGAAAATATCTGAGTGGTTTGAGAATGAAAAGAACGGGAAGGTAGGTGTGGAACAGTGATCTTCCGCCCAGAGAGGCGAAACCCAGAGTCTGCAGAAGACGAGTCCAAGGAAAGTGTCCAAATGTATTTAGCAGACCTTGCTAAAACGAAAAAGCAATGCTATGAATATACTACGGGTTCTTTTTCAGAAATGTTTTTATGCCCTTTTTGTAATGCCTGGATGCCAGTTCAGCTGGTTGCTGTCCCTCAAACAGTGACTTGTTTTCACGGGTCAGACACGGATGCACAAAGGTATGGAAAACCTCGCCCCAGTTGCTTTGGTTTTGTGCTGGTTTCTCTTTTAGCTTAACCTCACCTAGGGATCATGGCAACGTTCTTCTCCATTTTATTTTATTTTTATTTTTTAAATGTTTATTTTTGAGAGAGAGAGAGAGAGACACAGCGTGAGCGGAGGAAGGCAGAGAGAGAGGGAGACACAGAATCCGAAGCAGGCTCCGGGCTCCGAGCTGTCAGCACAGAGCCCGACGTGGGGCTCGAACTCACAAACCGTGAGATCATGACCTGAGCCCAAGTCTGTCGCTCAACCGACTGAGCCACCCAGGAGCCCCGCCACTGGCTCTGTTTCTTTGGCTTTATATTTAATACTGCTTTTCTAATGTATTGAGCATTAATGTAATGTATCAGTCTTCTTGACTTACATATTGTCATGTACTTTAGTTCTTTTTTAAGTCTCACTAGACATTTTTTTTTTAAAGTTTATTTATTTATTTTGAGAGAGAGTGTGTGCACAAGTGGGGAAGGGACAGAGAGAGAGAAAGGGAGAGACAGAATCCCAAGCAGGCTCTGCACCACCAGCACGGAGCCCGACGTGGGGCTCGAACTCACAAACTGCGAGATCATGACCTGAGCCAAAGTCACGCACTTAACAGACTGAGCCACCCAGGCGCCCCTGGACATTGTTGCTACTAATTTACAGAGAGTTACGGAGTCCATATTTGCATTAGTCTGCAGATTTATCTCCTTCTTTGTTCTTCACATCTTCTTATATTTCAGACAATCCCATCTTGAATCGCTTTACCTCTACCTGGCGTACATCCGTTAGTAATCTACTAGGTGAGTCTGGGGAAAGGTAAATCCTGATGGTTGAGCTAATTAGGACACACCACCAGATACAGAAACTGAATAAGGACCCTGAGTTCTAGATGACGCACTATTTCTAAACTTTATTTGAGAGACAGAGAGACAGAGAGACAGAGAGACAGAGAAAGCACACGCAAGTGCCTGTGGGGGAGGGGCAGAGAGGGGGAGAGAGAGAATCCCAAGCAGGCTCTGCGCTAGCAGCCTGAGCCACCCAGGCACCCTGTAGATGATGTACTATTTATTTCTTACTCCACCCAAGGCTGGAGTAACCGTCTCTACAGTTTGCATTTTTCCAGAATCTCAGACAGCATGACCCTGGGATAGCTGGCGAATACGACAGCAACTCGGATTGGTTTCTTGATGTATCTGTGGTCAGAGCAACACATGTATGCATTTCTGCTCCTCTGAGATGGATCCATCACTGACTATCGAGCTTGTTTTCTCATTGGCTCGACTCTAGAATGAGATAGGAGTGTACCAATGCCCTGGTCGTAATGATGTTAGTTTCTGGGCTATTCTTTTGTTTTGCGGAATGGTACACACATTCAATTTCAACTTCTGGCACAGAAAAAAAAAATGTTTACTGCAGTTTTCGTCACTCTTATTAAAGAGAGATGCGGCAAAATGCACCAGGTTCCCAGGTGAGCCTGAAAAAAAAAAAAATCGAAGAAAAATTCATTTCATCAAAAAGGCTCAGGGAAACTTCCCAGCACTGTGGAGACTCAGAAGCAGCAGCAAAAGCCAAATTAGAGCGGGGGACCAGTTGTCAGTACCATGAGGTAAGCTGCAGAGAACTTTGAATTAGGTCAGTGTAAACAATGGGGGGTTATTCAAGTCCTTGCCGCGGGAAGGTCGGGAACAAAGTGAGTATTTGTGATCACGTTTGTCTCACCGAGAACCAAACCCCAGGTGTTGTAAGGCTACAAAAGCTGCCTCACTGTCTTCCTGTATCATCTAACCCTGGGATCCCCTGACATTGTAAATTGCTCATTGTAGGGCCAACCAAATGGAATGCAGTATTCAAACACACAGCGCATTTGTAGGACATGATTCGCCGAAAATCAGGATGGATGCAAAATGCACTGAGAAACCAAAAAGCATGCGCTATGCTCATGATTTGTTGTGCCGGGGATAGTTTCACAGGCTATTAGAACTGGTGGGGCCCAAAGAAGTAATAAAGCACAGCCATGCAATATTTGGGACCTACTTATACTAAAAATTATTCGTTGTTTATGTGTTTACTATACTTACATGATATTAAAAATGATCTGTTGCTTATCTGTTTATCAGAAATTCACATGTAACAGAATGTAAATAACATTTTTTTTTTTAATTTTTTTTTCAACGTTTATTTATTTTTGCTACAGAGAGAGACAGAGCATGAACGGGGGAGGGGCAGAGAGAGAGGGAGACACAGAATGGGAAACAGGCTCCAGGCTCTGAGCCATCAGCCCAGAGCCTGACGCGGGGCTCGAACTCACGGACCGCGAGATCGTGACCTGGCTGAAGTCGGACGCTTAACCGACTGCGCCACCCAGGCGCCCCTTTTTTTTTTTTAATTTTTAACATTTATTTATTTTTGAGAGACAGAGCAGGAGCAGGGGAGGGGCAGAGAGAGAGGGAGACACAGAATCCGAAGCAGGCTCCAGGCCCTGAGCTGTCAGCACCGAGCCCGACGCCGGGCTCAAACTCACGAATCACGAGATCATGACCCAGGCCGAAGTCGGACGCTTAACCGACCGAGCCACCCAGGCGCCCCAGTAACGTGTATTTTTATTTGCAGAACCCGCAACCCTACCATAAAGGCTTTTTCAAGGCATCAGCACTATCTCCGTATGTAGAAAAACTCACCGTGTATGTTGCTGTCAAAGAGTCTATTTGTCTGCTAGTTTAGAATATTTAAATATATTTAGAAAAGAGACTCTGAAAGATTTAAAGTGAATTTTATATTCAAAACTTGAAAATAAGGCAAAAAGAGGAGGGCTTCCTCTTTCAATATCATCTTAAAGCATTATTTAACAAGTCTACCTGAGGATTATTTAAATATTTAGGGCAAGTACTTGTTTGTCTTGCTATCTATTAATGATTAAAGGGCCAGCGTCTATGAAGTTACATGTTATCTTGAGATAGTTGTCTGGAAAAGATGCAAATAATTTCTGAGCAGTAGAACAGGTAACCGGAAAGGTCACTGCTTTATTGCTTTGTGGGACATTAACCAGTGTTGCATAACCTAGAACTCTCACTCGAACATTCTTTTGTCAAATGCCCCAAAATACTCACTTCTGCCAATACGCCTTGAACCAACTTTGCCATCCTGCTGGTTCTTTCATTAAGAGGAGAATAAATCTTTGGCAAGCGTTCAGTCTCTATTTGTGCGTGAATCATGGTTTTGACCTTCTGAAAATTAGCTTTGATACTTCTGTATAAGAAAGGGCCGTCACAAGGCCTATGGCTGTGCATTGTGACTTTTCCTACAGAAATCAAGCTGCGTGGGGAAGACAGCCATCGCTGTGGAGCTGAAAGGGTTTCTCTCTCTTGCAGAAAAAGGCAGCGGGCCAGGAAGTGGTCCAGAGCTCGGCACACATACTGAGTGGGCATGTCTGATTGTCAAAGTCAACAGCAGAGCAGGATTTAAATCTTCTATTTTCCCATCTTTTCCAGATTTAAACAATGACTATCTCTTTATGATCAAAAATACTGAATTTCTAAAATGTGGCATTGGGGAAATCCTTCTAGGAACTGTTTTCAAGGCTTCAGATTTTCAAGCCATGACGATTAATGCAGAGGTAGAGATAAAGGTGTATCTTTAAAATTGTTGGGGAAGCCAGAGTGATCATAATCTGTGATCCAGAATTCAAGCCCAGGCAGGTAATCAGGAAGTTCCCCGGCCTCCTAAACGTAACTCAAATACCTCATCTTTAGTTAGAGCTCAGCCTATCCTAGTGATGGCGACTTGTTTTGTTATCGGTGATCATTTTGATCGCTTGGTTTAAGGTGGTTTCTACCGGGTTTCTCTACGCATTACTTCTTGGAATATCTTTTTTTTTTTAAATTTTTTTAATGTTTTATTTTTATTTTTGAGAGAGACAGAGCGTGAGCGGGGGAGGGGCAGAGAGAGAGAGGGAGACACAGAATCCGAAGCAGGCTCCAGGCTCCGAGCTGTCAGCACAGAGCCCGACGCGGGGCTTGAACCCACAAACCGTGACATCATGACCTGAGCCAAAGTCGGACGCTTAACTGATGGAGCCACCCAGGCGCCCCTTGGAATATCTTCTTGGGTTTTATTTTATACTTTTTTTCTCCTTCTGATCCTACTAGTAAATAAAAATAGAATTACAGACTCGTGCAATAACATGCAAGGATCTCAAATGCATTTAGCTAAAGAAAAGAAGCCAGACCCAAAGGGCCGCGTGATTCTATCTGTATGACATTCTGGAAAAGGCAAAGCTCTCAGGAAGGAAAACACATCAGCAACTTGATGATGAGGCTAAAGAGGGGTACCTCTCCGGCCAACTCTAGGCCTCACTGTGCCATAAACTGAGCTGTGCCAGCAGCACCAAGGAGAAGAGACCGAAGGGGGGTGTATTCCTGAAATCCGGTGGGTAGGACTGAAACTGTTGCATTATTTTATACCCAGTGCTGTGATATACCTCAGCATATACCTCAGGTATGCCCCAAGCGTGCTGGTTGCAGGTGCAGAAAAATCATTTGCATTCGTTTCTGCAGGAGGAATTGATTTACCTTGGGACATTCAGCAAACACATTCTTCTAAAATTTTTTTTAATGTTTATTTTTGAGAGAGAGAGAGAGAGAGCGAGCAGGGGAGGGGCGGAGAGAGAGGGGGGAGACCCGGAATCGGAAGCAGGCTACGGGCTCTGAGCCGTCATCGCAGAGCCAGATGCGGGGCTTGAACTCACAAACCTCGAGATCGTGACCTGAGCCGAAGTGGGAGGCTTAACCGACTGACCCACCCAGGTGCCCCAAGCACATTCCTCTTAAGGGGTCAAATGGCACTGTGTTGTGGCAAAGCCCAGTGCTGCTTGGTTTTGCTCTTTGTTCCTCTTCCCACATGTCTTGTGTGGAGTGCCAAGGTCTGATGCTCTGACTTCGGGGGTATATCATTGCCGTGTTGTCTAACCCCCACTATCCCACGTTGGACAAGCAAGGTGCAGAGAACAGAATGTTGCTTCAACTCTGAGAGTCCAGAGTCGCGGGAGTGTAATTTACTTGCCCTCCCCAAAGGAATGCCCTCCGAAAATTAGTTTTAAATATTCTTAGTTTACATAATCAGTAAAATGTCTCCTCCTCTGCTTCCCCCAACTCAACAGAGGTAATCTGACAAGTTTTTAAGTAAATCCTTCTTTTTTTTTTCCCCTCCAAAGATCTGGGACTTTAGTATAAGACCCATAATGGCCGAAAGGTATCAGCGACCCAGGAGCAACCTCGAGCCCCGAGAGAAAATTATGACTTTATGGCTTGTTTTGTGGCCAACACCATTCTTTCTAGTTTTGTCTGTGGCCTAAACCGTGAGAGAAAATAATTGGAAATGCTACAATGAAAATAATGGAGCGATTCCTCTTGTTGCTATGGTGACAAGAATAAATGGAATCCATGGCTCTGAAAAATTGCCCGAAAGTATACTTTAGCATTCCACAGTGGGTGTATTTGTTAAGAATTTTAATCTGTCAGCTTCCATCAAAATGGCACAGCACTCAGAGAAATATTTTACATCTGTACTTTTAGCTTGTTTTGATTATTTTAAAGGAAAGCAGTGGAGAATAAATAGTCATCATTATATTGGAAATTTAAGTAATTTTCTAAAAGTATCTTGCTGGGTACGAACCTAAAAGCACATTAGTTTTGTTTCCACCATCATGGAACATGTCGTCGTCAGGACCAGCCGAGCTTTGGATGATTTTCGAGGTCGTCAATAATCATTGGTATGAAATAGGACTCACAGGCTGGTCTAGAAACCAGTATTCCAAGTTTTGTTCAGTATAAGACAGTCATATGGGTGTAAGAGAGTCGGTAAACCCCAGTGGTTCTGTTTCCCTATTAACTCTTAGGTTGTGGGGCTCCTGGGTGGCTCAGTCGGTTAAGCGTCTGACTTCAGCTCAGGTCATGATCTCACAGCTTGTGGGTTCGAGCCCCGCATCGGGCTCTGTGCTGAGAGCTCGGAGCCTGGAGCCCGCTTTGGTTTCTGTGTCTCATTCTCTCTCTGCCCCTCCCTCACTTGTGCTCTGTCTCTCAAAAATAAATAAAAATGTAAAAAAAAAAAATTAAAAAAAAATCTTTGGTTGTGAGCAAAGGTCATCGCCTCCTACTTATTTTACTACAAGTTACTATTCTCCATCATTGAAGTCATTTACGTCTGTTGCAACCAAATGATGGAAATGCTGTAGAATGGCTGGCTTGTACACATCTCTTCCCAACCTGCGTTCCGTGACCATCTTCTGGCAGCTTAAAATCAGCCATCGTGACCATGTGCACCCCATAAGGACAAATGTTGTCATCAAGGCCCGATTCATTGTTTTGTTGACCGTCGGGCTTAAGACGGTGTTGGAAGAAACACAAATAATACGTATTAAACCTAAAAGCGTGTCAGGTCTAGAGCTGTTACATTGAGAATAGCACACAAGTCGAGGAACTCTTCTCCCAGTATTTGAAAACCCTTATGAGATTTAACAAAGAATTCACCGGTCCTTGACCAACAAGCCAAGTTCTGATACTCCTTCTTCTTGTTTCACCCTTGCCTTAATCGTTCACCGAAACAAAGCATCAACTGATACTCCCGTTGGAACTGTACTCCATCATCCCTTAGGACCATAGGTTGATCACTGGCAGGATTCAGCAACAATCATCAAGAGCCATCTGTGAGGATCAGTGTCCACGGGAGACCAACAACAAACAGTACTGCATATTTCGTTACCTGAAAACTGCGTGTTACACGTTGTGCGGACTTGCGCAATTTACCGTAAACTCACGTGGCTGGTGAACATTTATACCCAACATCACTGGAGCTGGGGAAGATGGGTGGAAGCATCTAGATTGCCCTCAGGAAGGTCTGCTGGCAAAGGAATTCTGTCTTCGTGCTCCTGACCCGCAGCGGCTGACTGGCAGGGGCCCACGGCAGGATGGCCGAGGTGCAAACATGGAAGAGATTTCAAAGCGTAGCGCCCAGGTCCTTGGCCAATCATGCTCTCAGGGGTTGGAGTTCTGAGAGGCACGTTCTCCTGGCTGCCATGCTGATCCCTAGTGTAGTTGGCACCTAGGCTTCATCCTACCTTACAGAGAGCCCTGGGACTGGGCTGGCCTCTCACCGTGGTTCCAATGAGGCAAGAGGGCCAGGCCTTGGTGTTCCCCCTCAGCCAATCACCGGCTGTGAGCAGCTCTTAGAGGAGGCATATATATCCTTGGAAAAGGTTGTTTTCCGAGGATGAGGGTCATCCGGTGAGGAGAAGAGCTGGGAGTGTCAGTGGTGTGTGGTCAGTGGCCCAGGGTCCCAGAAGCTGGGGGATGGGTCATCATCCACCCTAAAGAGGATTTTGTCTGGAGCAGCACAGCATTCACTAGACCTTCTTGGAAATCGGAATGTTTATTAGCATTTAAAAGGCTCTGAGAAATCCTGGGGCTAACTCGGTCTAATCCAGCATTTCCTCCCAGGTATGGAACCGAGAAACCATTGTGTGGGGTGTGCCCATTAATATCCTGATCTGGTCACCTGTAGAACACGCTCAGGACGTGCTGGAGAGAGCAGGGCAGGGTCAGGTCAGAAGGGACCGCGGGGGCCACGCTAAGCAACTCTGACCGTGTGCTGTAGGCACCGGAGAGCCGTTTTGGTTTGACCCGCATTTTGGACAGGGGACTTATTTCGGAGGCTGCCATATTTTCCAAGAGAAAGAGGATGTGGGCTTGGATTTGGACGGGGGCATCCGAGAGAAGCCGCGAGCAGAGGACGTTTAGGAGATTCAGACAACAGGGTGCAGTGAGTGATACGTGGTTCTCACATTCCTCCTCCACTGAGCTCAGCATCGCACTGGCTCACTCTACTCCTTCCCATTTGCAAGCTGGAAACCCCCCTCCCGCCTGCCTCTCCCCCCCTTTCCCTCCCCCCCCCCGACCCTCCACCTCTCTTCCTTTCTCTTCTCCCCGTTTCGAACCCCTGACATGGCATGTCTAACCTCACCTGCCAGAGAAGCATTTATACGCACGTCCTTTCAGGCTCCAGTTGGTTTGTAACCATTTCATTTTCTTGTGGTCTCCGATGAAAGACAGGAATTCATTGGGTGGCATCCTCTGACGGCCTCACACCTGTTGCTTTGGAACTTTGTGTTCCGATGGCTTTTCCAGTGAGTCGGCACCCCTGTCTGTCTACGGGCGCAGGGAAACAAGTGAGGGGCCAAACATATTCTCCGGCATTTAACTCAGGATTTATATGTTCCGATGCTCCGTAGTTGTTATTCAGTAAAAAAAAAAAAAAAAAAAAAAAAATTTAATGTTTTTTCATTTTTGAGAGACAGAGAGGGACAGAGATGAGTGGGGGTGGGGGGGTGGGGAGCAGAGAGAGAGGGAGGCACAGAATCTGAAGCGGGCTCTAGGCTCTGAGCTGTCAGCACGGAGCCTGAAACGGGACTTGAACCCACAAACCGCGAGATCGTGACCCCAAGTCTACATCAAGAGTTGGATGCTTAACCTGCGGAGCCACCAGGTGCCCCGATATCAGGCATTTCTAAAAACAAAAGTCAAAACGAGAAAGCAAGACGCAGAAGAATGCATCCAGTATGATCTCATTTATATAAAGTTGAACACCAGGCCAACAGTCAATGAGAAATACGGTTTAGAGATTGGCATATGTGGGGTAGAACTGAAAGTAAGGTTAGAAACTAAGAAACATGAAAACTGGGAGAGTGGAGGTTGTGGGGTGTGGGGGTATGACGGGGACGGGCAGGCAGAGGGTGTCGAGGTCACTGATAGTGTTCCACTCTCCAAGCTGAGTGTTTGCTTTATTGAATGATATATTTTTTAAAGTATTTGTTTGCACACATGTGTAGGCGTATGTCATTGCTCTATGATGTTATTTCATAATTAAAAGAAGAAAGAGAAGGAGAAGAAGGGGGAGGAGGAGGAGAGACACCAAGTGGTATTTTGGGCCCCATGCGAGTTGCAGTCAGCACAGTGTGAGTGGATATCTTCGGGGAGTAACAAAGAAATGTCTGTACCGTTTCTGCAATGTCTGCTCTGGACTCCAGGGTATACCCCCAGGTCAGACTGGGACTCTGTGATGCTGGACTGAGACTACTCACCCTTCCCAATGGTGGGCTTCAGGGATGGCTTCTTGTAGAAGCTGGTGCTTGAGCTGGACCCTGAAGGCCAGAGGACAGCACGTCCAAGAGCACAGAAACCTGTTCTCTGAGGTGGTCGTCATTCATTCGGCAAAGATTTATTGAGGTCCTGTTGAAAAATTAAAGGAACAGGGACATATAGAGCTGTAGCTGAGAAGTGTCGTAAGTCTGCATGAACGAAGTATTACAGCAATAGACGCACAGAAGATACTGCTTTCGATTGTAATAGAATCTTAACAGAGTCTTAGAACCGTAGTATTTCAGAGCCGGGAAGGGAGGGAAGAAACATTTCCTGAGCACTGCCTGAGTCAGGCACCGAGTTAGGGGTTTTACGCCTCTAGGTGGGTGGAAAGGGCGTGCCAGGTGAAGGCAGCGTCTGAGCAAAGGCCAAAGGAGGAAATTACAGCGTTCATCCAAGGAACGGTGAGTGGTTACAGTGTGAGTGGAATAAAATAATAAGCTAGCATTTGCTTCAGAAGCTGGGAGGTTTTTTCAGTAAAGGGCCAGATCGTAATAAATATTTTAGGCTTTGTGGACAGCGGGGTCTCACCTTTGCTCTTGTGCGTGTAAGCAGTCACAGGCAGATGGGTGTGGTTGAGTTCCAACAACATTTACGAAAATAGGCAGTGTGCTGGATTTGGCCCACAGGCCAGTGGCCAGTGTTTGCCAGCCCTGATTTACCGAATAGTTACCGTGTGACAAACGAACTCTGTGCAAGGACTTGCTATGCGTTTCCTCAATTTCTCAAATGATCATGGAGTAGGACGTTGCTGCTACCATTTTCTCTTATTTGCAGACCTGGAAACCATGGAAAACCATGGACACGGATGTGGGGTTTGAATCAGAGAGTCAGCCTCCAGTGTTCACTCTTAATCACTGTGGCGCCCAATAATTAGGGGGATAGTTGGGGGATGGGGTCCTCATGGACGTCCTTGTTGCCGGGCTGAGTCATCTTGGTTAGATAATAGGGAGCCATGGAAGGCTCGAAGTGGAGAATGATATAATCAGAGTTGTTGCACGCTCTGTTCTCCCCAGCCTTGGTCTCCTCCACTGAGGCGTAAGCAGTCTCTCTCTCGGGTGTTCACAAGCAGGGCATCAAAGACAGATTTTAAGAACATTTGGAATCAGCCCTGCTGAGATGTCTGCACATCGGGGGGTGATCCGATGCGGTGGGGAGGGGGTGACTGTCCAGTTCTGGAGGGGCCTCTTCCTTGACAGACCTGGAGCGGATAGCCTCAAGTAAGAGCTGAAAGCGTTTCAGATAAAGGACGCCGGCAGCAGGTTTTCTGGACTTGGTACGATAGAAAAACCCTCATTGGTTTCTGGTGGTTGGTTGGGGTCAGGGCACCCAGTGTCCACATTGTCACCATGAGCAAGCAGCCCTATGGCAGCCCTCTCACTTCAGAGAGCCATTTGGTCAGGTCAACCTTTCCATTTGCTAAGCCTTCCCAAACAGGTATCCCGTTGCTTCCTGGGAGAGGCCGACACCATTTTCATCTCACAGGAGGCAGTCACTTGATAATCATGCCTCCACCCAGAAGACAAGACCTTACGAGAAAGAGTCCCTCTGACCGTGCTTGAGAACAGGCTGGACCGAGAACAGGAACCAACTGCTAGTCATTTACATCCCAATCGATGTCATCATGGGCGGTGTGGGGCCACATCTTGAAGATGACGGTGTCTCACCGAGGAGTGAGGATTTCCCCTTAGGTCAGGGTCTCCTGAAGTGTGCCCCATAGAATCACACTCCTACAAGATATTACTGAAAAAGAGTTCCAGGTCTGATGTGTTTATGAAGCCCCACATCTATAGTCCAGCATCTGGAAGCTTCATGAGGCACGGCCGCACTTCAAAGGCTCCGGGAAGTTTTAGAGTAAAGAATAGTGAACACATCTTTTAATGTGGCATTCCCAAAGTTAGCTGGCCATCTAAAAGCCTCCCTTGGGATAATACCTGTTAAAAAAAGTCTGATAGTGTTTGTGTTCCTCAGGCCTCACTGAGAGAAATATTGTTGCAGGTGATTAGGGTATTTTAGGAAAAGTAGGATCACCGGAGAGATGTGTTAGAAAAATAACTCAGGCAGCAGATTAAAAGTTGAGTTAAAGAATACGCAAAAGAATCTAACCAAAATCATGAAAATATTCTAATAGTCCAGGAAAGCTGGGGGCCCAAAGTATGGAGAGTGATCGTGGGGATAAAGACAGATTTTGTGCAGACATTTTCCTGAGATGGGATTGAGAGCACATGTGAGGGATTGAATAGAGAAGGTGAAGGAGAGGGAGAGACAAAGGTTGACCAAAGGTATCTAGCTTGGTTGACCAGATGGATGGTTCTACTGTTAACCAAGATTGGAAATGCAGAAGGCGAACGTCCAACCCGGCTGCCTTTTAAAACAGTGTTAGTTCATCGCTTTCTGGATCCATACAGTTGATGTCACAGTAAGTACAGGCGAGGTCAACATGAAGGTCTCTTTCCTGTCAAGATGCTCAATTACAGCAATACATTAGGACACAATTAGCCAGCCTGGTCTGTCGGAAAGGCCCGGAAACAAGAATGACTGTTTCTTTCTTTTTTTTTTTTTTTAGTTTTTATTTTTTTTTTATATATATGAAATTTATTGACAAATTGGTTTCCATACAACACCCAGTGCTCATCCCAAAAGGTGCCCTCCTCAATACCCATCACCCACCCTCCCCTCCCTCCCACCCCCCATCAACCCTCAGTTTGTTCTCAGTTTTTAACAGTCTCTTATGCTTTGGCTCTCTCCCACTCTAACCTCTTTTTTTTTTTTTTTTCCTTCCCCTCCCCCATGGGTTCCTGTTAAGTTTCTCAGGATCCACATAAGAGTGAAACCATGTGGTATCTGTCTTTCTCTGTATGGCTTATTTCACTTAGCATTACACTCTCCAGTTCCATCCACGTTGCTACAAAAGGCCATAATTCATTTTTTCTCATTGCCACATAGTACTCCATTGTGTATATATACCACAATTTCTTTATCCATTCATCAGTTGATGGACATTTAGGCTCTTTCCATAATTTGGCTATTGTTGAGAGTGCTGCTATGAACATTGGGGTACAAGTGCCCCTATGCATCAGTACTCCTGTATCCCTTGGGTAAATTCCTAGCAGTGCTATTGCTGGGTCATAGGGTAGGTCTATTTTTAATTTTCTGAGGAACCTCCACACTGCTTTCCAGAGCGGCTGCACCAATTTGCATTCCCACCAACAGTGCAAGAGGGTTCCCGTTTCTCCACATCCTCTCCAGCATCTATAGTCTCCTGATTTGTTCATTTTGGCCACTCTGACTGGCGTGAGGTGATACCTGAGTGTGGTTTTGATTTGTATTTCCCTGATAAGGAGCGACGCTGAACATCTTTTCATGTGCCTGTTGGCCATCTGGATGTCTTCTTTAGAGAAGTGTCTATTCATGTTTTCTGCCCATTTCTTCACTGGGTTATTTGTTTTTCGGGTGTGGAGTTTGGTGAGCTCTTTATAGATTTTAGATACTAGCCCTTTGTCCGATATGTCATTTGCAAATATCTTTTCCCATTCCGTTGGTTGCCTTTTAGTTTTGTTGGTTGTTTCCTTTGCTGTGCAGAAGCTTTTTATCTTCATAAGGTCCCAGTAATTCACTTTTGCTTTTAATTCCCTTGCCTTTGGGGATGTGTCGAGTAAGAGATTGCTACGGCTGAGGTCAGAGAGGTCTTTTCCTGCTTTCTCCTCTAAGGTTTTGATGGTTTCCTGTCTCACATTTAGGTCCTTTATCCATTTTGAGTTTATTTTTGTAAATGGTGTGAGAAAGTGGTCTAGTTTCAACCTTCTGCATGTTGCTGTCCAGTTCTCCCAGCACCATTTGTTAAAGAGACTGTCTTTTTTCCATTGGATGTTCTTTCCTGCTTTGTCAAAGATGAGTTGGCCATACGTTTGTGGGTCTAGTTCTGGGGTTTCTATTCTATTCCATTGGTCTGTGTGTCTGTTTTTGTGCCAAGGAATGACTGTTTCGAATGGGAGTTTCCAAGCTAATTTGTCAGAGAATTTGGGGACGTGATGATGGGTAAAGTTTATCAGAGGCAGCAATTAAAAGCTGCCTCTGGATGCATCTCTGATGGGAGAATATTTAAAATCAGCATAGATACTGGACTGTTTTCCTTCCGTTTCTGGAAGCAATTATAACAAAAACCATCATAATACTGTCTTTATGTTCCCTATCGCAAAAAAGTGATAACTGAAAATTATGAAGAAAGGGACAGCATAACGTAATGTAGCAAGATATGAAAACCCTGGGGCACCTGGGTGGCTCAGTCGGTTAAGTGTCTGACTCCGGCTCGGGGAGGGGCAGAGAGAGGGGGGACAGAGGATCCAAAGCGGGCTGTGCACTGACAGCGGTGAGTCTGATGCGGGGCTTGAACTCAGAACCGTGAGATCACGACCTGAGCTGAAGTCAGACACTCAACTGACTGAGCCGCCCAGGTGTCCCATGCTTTGTTTTTTCATAGGAGGATCACATAATCACTTCTTTTAAGTATTTTGCACAAGAAAAAGAAAAATGTTTGCTTCCTTTTCTGAGCTATAACTGGTTATATTTTCTTTTTTGTTTCAGCTGTCAAGAAAAAAACGACAGTAAATTTAATCATCAGTCATAGTAGATATCCTATTCCCTATACCAGCGTCGCCTTGAGCGGGCTCCGTGAAAGTGAGCCCCACTCTGTGCTGACATACAATTGGGAATTCCTGGATACCACATTTCACCATACGTATTCATATACAAAAGGCTCAGAGAAGTCTGTAGAAAACAAGCCTATGTCACGTCAGTCCAACTTTCTCCCAGTTTATTTGAGGAGAAGACCCGTTTCCCCCCATAGAACATCTGTGAACTCTTCTTGGTATTGGTGGTCCATAAAGTGTGTATATTTTTTATTGTGATAAAACGTACACCTAACATAAAATTTACCATCTTATCCATCTTAAGTGTCCCCTTTAGTGGCATTAAGTACCTTAGCGTTGTGCAACTACCTTCACCATTCATCTCCCGAACATTTTTCCACTTTCCCAAACTTTCTGTAACTAGTAACTACTGACGTCCCTTATCCCCAGCTACCGGCGGCCACCATTTCACTTCCACAGAATGTACTTTGGGGACACACACATCCAAATGACTGATACATTTGTTGGCCTCTTTCAAAGTGGTTTTGATTTAGAATTTTGACTTCAATCATCTTTGTATATTTTTCCTGTTTTATTAGCTACCTCAAACTCTGTAACTCCTCTTAAAGGCAAATAGCTTGTATATGTTAAGCAAATATTTCATAATTAGAGATTTACCACGTAGGCTCGCATAGTAAGACTCTGAGAAAAGAAGCTTAGTAAGGAATTTGAAATACAACACCCCACGCGTTCGTGTAACAATGAATAATATATATATTAACATCAACAACATTTGTATTAACAGTGGATAATATAATCTCAGGATTCCAAGGGAACTTCTGTGCTCCAGTGACACGGAAACATTGTAGTTAACCATGAACATGTTCTATTATGATCTTGACTTTGCACATGCTGTATCTTATTCTTGGAATGCCACCTTCATTTTCTCATATGAGCGAGGTAACTATTCATTTCTCTTTTCATGTTTGTGAATAACTCTATTTAAACCACCCTTATCCCACAATTCCCATGACTACAATTATTTGTCCATACGACTGTGTCCCCGACTACATTCTGAAACCAAGAAGGGCAGAGAATGTTCTATTTATCTCTCTTATAGCTAGCAGGTGACAGATGCTTAATAAATGCTTGTTAAATGAAACAGTCTCTCCCAACCGTCCGTCCAATGCTGGAATCGTTTCCAGGACATTCCTGCATAGAGGTGTCTTTTCTATGGGTGAACACTTCTACATATCAGAAAGCCAGGCCACATGAGACAATCCATGACTCTATGGAGAATTCTGGATGTTCAAAAATTCTTTCTATAAAGAATGATCTATCTTAAAATAAGTACAAATACTATTAGAATTGCAAACATATGAAGGCTCAAGTTTTTATTCTCTTTGTCTACTACTGTATTCCCAGGACCTAGAACAGTCCTTGACACACAACAGGCAGTCAATAAATATTTCATATTTTATATTAAAATCAGAAATGAGAGGGGCGCCTGGGTGGCGCAGTCGGTTAAGCGTCCGACTTCAGCCAGGTCACGATCTCGCGGTCCGGGAGTTCGAGCCCCGCGTCAGGCTCTGGGCTGATGGCTCAGAGCCTGGAGCCTGTTTCCGATTCTGTGTCTCCCTCTCTCTCTGCCCCTCCCCCGTTCATGCTCTGTCTCTCTCTGTCCCAAAAATAAATAAACGTTGAAAAAAAAATTAAAAAAATAAATAAATAAAATCAGAAATGAGATAGCCTATTATAACTTTTATTTAACTCTTTAATAATGTTTTAGGGAAGCGGTGCCTGGGTGGTTCAGTCAGTTAAGCGTCCGACTTCAGCTCAGGTCATGATCTCACGGTTTGTGGGTTCGAGCCCCACATCGGGCTCTGTGCTGACAGCTTAGAGCCTGGAGCCTGCTTCGGATTCTGTTTCTCCCTCTCTCTCTGTCCCTCCCCCACTCATTCTCTCTCTCTCTCAAAAGTAAATAAACATTAAAAAAATAATGTTTTAGTGAATGCATAAAACAATAAAAGGGAACTTCAGAGTGATTAGACAAGAAGAAGCAAATTATCATTATTGTAATCGATATAATTTTATAGCTAGAAAATCCAAGACAGATGACTGATACACCATTCAAAATTAGAAAGTTTAGTAAGCTTGCTTGTTACAAAATTAGTGTCTCAAAAAAAAAATAATAGCTTCTATTCTTTAAAAAAAAAGCCAATTAGTAAATAGAAATAAAAAATCTTCCTTGCACTAGCAGCAAAAGTCTACACTATCTGGAAATAATCTTCAAACATGAAGGACCTATACGGAGCAAATAACAAAGATGATAGAATAATTAAATATTTGCAAATAAATTAAGCTGGCTCTCTAACTTACACCCTATACCCACACAAATTTCATACTCATTAAAGAGGTAAATGTACGTGATGAAACCAGCGAAGGCCCAGAAGGAAATACATATACATGTTTATCAGACGTTACCAGATCTTGATGAAAGGAAGACTTTTCTAAGCATGTAAGATTTTCCCCACAAGAAGAAAGACCAGTGAGTGGATTTGATTACATGAAAATGAAAAACTTTTATATACCAAAAAGCACCTTAAGCCAAACTAAAGGTAAATGAAGAACCAGGGAAAATGTTTCCAATGTAAGTGACACAGGAGTTAAGTCCTGATTACATAACACACTCATGCAAACTGGGAATAGGTAAACACTCCAGTAAGAGGACAATAAAAACTTGACTAAGTCATAAATGGTTACAAGACATAACAGTGGTCACAGTCTAATGAAAACCTCTCCAACCTCGTTAGGAATCAAAAGATACGCACATTAAAACAATGAGATGCCATTCCTTCCTAGAAAATTTATGAATTAAAAAGAGTAATGCTCAGGGCTGGTGACGATGACGATGGTGATGTTGATTTTTAATTAATTTAAAAAGAGTCGGTGTGAGAATATTAACATTTGAAAATCCTAGGTTAAGCAAAGATAAACGAATTTTGTTATTGATGCAGTTCTACATACTGATGTGAATTTTAAAGTTTATTTATTTTGGGGGGGGAGGGGCAGAGAGAGAGAGAAGAGAGAGAATCCCAAGTGGGCTCCCCTCTGACAGCTCAGAGCCTGTTGAGGGACTCGATCTCATGAACTGTGAGATCATGACCTGCGCCGAAATCAAGAGTCGGGTGCTTCACCAACTGAGCCACCCAGGCATCCCTTAAATTTTCAGGGGGAAGTGAGAGTATGCAATGGTTCCCAAACTTATTTGGGCATCGAATACCACTTTTGCAGAACATCTCTGAAGATTTTCCTTTTTGGAGATTGGACGGAGGGAGGAAAGTACCAGAAAGCTGAATAATCTGGGAACACTTACATCAGTATGAGTTTTCTTTGGAGGAGTCTGCGCTCTGCAAAATCATCTGTCTTCACGCTTTCGCACGGTCATTAACGTGTTTTTGTTTTCCCCTTTGTCTTCTAGTTAATGTTCCTTTGGCAAAATTCGATTTCTCAATCAGCTAAGGGAAACGGGAATTTTTCCGTGCCCATGCTAAGAAAACTAAAGGAACAGAAGGCTCTAGAATCAAAACTCGCAAATGCTAATGTGCGTATGAACTACCTGGGAGGAGGCTCACTCTTGCAGAGATTGTTGACCTAGAGGATCATGGGGGGAGGAAGAAACTGCATTTTTAAGAGCAGATGAAGGAAACTTGGCCCTGTGAGCTGGGATTAAGCATGATGGTAACAGTCACTGTCTCGTGGAGAATTAGGAAGAGTGAGCCGGGCTGTGATGGAGTGGCCAAGAAAGCCAGCCGGGGCGGGAGAAAATGGCTTTTATGTAGAATCAGTGCCTGCTGAGGCATACTGGAGCTTGATACAAGAGGAAAAATCAGTAATACTAGTCTTGGATGTATGCATGTGTTCATAAATTTTAATCCCAGTGTAGTTAACATACAGTGTTAAATTAGTTTCACGCATACGCTGTAGTGACTCCACTATTCCACGTACCACTCAGCGCTCATCAAAATAAGTGTCCTCTTACTCCCCATCACCTCTTTCACCCATCTCCCCACCTACCTCCCCTCTGATAACCACCAGTTTGTTCTTTAGAGTTAAGAGTCTGTCTTTTGGTTCGTCTCTCCCCGCTCCCCGTATTTATTTGTTTTGTTTCTTAAGTTCCGCCCATGAATGCAATCATACGGTATTTGTCTTTCTCTGATTGGCTTATTTTGCTTGGCATTATACTCTCTAGATTCATCCATGTTGTTGCAAATGGCAAGATTTCATTCTTTTTTATGGCTGAATAATATTCCTGGGCGTGTGTGTGTGTGTGTGTGTGTGTACATAGGTATATCACATCTTTTTTTTTTTTTTTTAAGTAGTCTCCACACCCAGCATGGAGCCCAACCCATGGGCTCGTTTACCAACATGGAACTCGTGACCCTGAGATCAAGAGCTGAACTGAGCTCAAGAGTTGGATGCGTAATAGACTGAGTCACCCACGTGTCCCCTTATACCACATCTAATCTTTATCCATTCATCTATGGATGGACACTTAGGCTGCTTCCACAGTTTGGCTATTGTGATAATAGTGCAATAAACAGAGGGGTGCATAAATCCCTTTGACTTTGTGTTTTTGTATTTTGGGGGTATATACCCAGTAGTGCAATTACCGGATCATAGGGTAGTTCTAGTTTTAATTTTTTTGAGGAACCTCTATCCTGTTTGCCACAACGGCTGCACCAGTTTGCCTTCCCACCAACAGTGCACAAGGGTGCCTTTTACTCCACATCCTTGCTAACGTTTGTTTCTTATGTTCTTTGATTTTAGCTATTCAATATCTCATTGTGATTTTGCTTTGCATTTCCCTGATGATCAGTGATACCGAGCATCTTTTCATGTGTCTGTTGGCTTTGGATGTCTTCCTTGGAGAAATGTCTGTGTCTTCCCATTTTTTTTTTTTTTTTTTACATTTATTTATTTCTGAGAGACAGAGAGAGATAGAGCACGAGCAGGGGAAGGGCAGAGAGAGAGACACACACAGAATCCGAAGCAGGCTCCAGTCTCCGAGCTGTCAGCACAGAGCCCGATGCAGGGCTCGAACTCACAAACCACAAGATCATGTCCTGAGCCGAAGTCGGACGCTTAACCGACTGAGCTACCCAGTCACAACTCACATGTAGGTTCTTAATCCACTTTGAGTTTTTTTGTGTGTATGGTGTAAGAAAGTTGTCTGGTTTCCTTCTCTTGTGTGTTGCTGTCCAGTTTTCTTAACACCATTGTTGAAGAGATTGTCTTTTTCCCATTGGATATTCTTGCGTCCTTTGTTGAAGACTAATTTGCCATATAATTGTGGGTTTATTTCTGGGTTTTCTATTCTATTCCATTTGTGTTTATTCTATGTGTCTATTTTTATGCCAGTACTATCCTTTTAAAATTACTACCACTTTGTAATATAATGTGAATTCTGGAATTGTGATACTTCTCGTTTTGTTTTTCTGTTTCAAGATTGCTTTGACTGTTTGGGGTCTTTCATGGTTCCATACAAATTTTAGGATTCTTTGTTCTAGTTCTGTGAAAAATGCTGTTGGTATTTTGATAGGGACTGAGTTAAATCTGTAGGTCGCTTTGGGTAGTACAGACATTTTGACGGTATTGGTTCTTCCAACCTGTGAGTATAGAATGTCTTTCATTTTTTTGTGACGTCTTGAGTTTCTTTCATCAGTGTTTTCATCAGTGTTTACCTTTTTGGTTAAGTTTACTCCTAGGTGTCTTACTGTTTGTGGTGCAGTTGTAAATGGAATTGTTTTTTTTAATTTTTTAAAATGTTTATTTATTTTTGAGACCATGCGAGAGACAGAGTGCAAGCAGCGGAGGGGCAGACAGAGGGAGACACAGAATCCGCAGTGGGCTCCAGGCTCCGAGCTGCCAGCCCAGAGCCCGACGCGGGGCTCGAACTCATGAACCGTGAGATCGTGACCTGAGCCAAAGTTGGACGCTTAACCGACTGAGCCACTCAGGCGCCCCTGGAATTGTTTTCTTAATTTCACTCTGTTGCTTCGTTGTTAGAGGATAGAAATGCACTGGGTTTCTGTGCATTGATTTTGTATCCTGTGACTTCACTGAATTCATTTGTCAGTTCTAGGAGATTTTTGGTCTTTCAGGTTTTCTATAGATAGTATTAAGTCATCTGCAAATAGTGAGAGTTTTACCTCTTCCTTACCAATGTGGATGCCTTTTATTTCTTTATGTTGTCTGATAGCTGTGGCTAGGACTTCCAGGACCATGTTGAATACAAGTGGCGAGAGTGGACATCCTTGTCTCGTTCCTGACCTTGGGGGAAAGGCTCTTAGTGTCTCCCCATTGAGTATGATGTTGACTGTGGGTTTTTCATAGATGGCCTTTATTATGTTGAGGTCTGTTCCCTCCAGACCTACTTTGCAGAGGGTTTTTTATCACGAATGGATGTTGTACTTTGTCAAATGCTTTTTCTGCATCTGTTGAAAATGATCACATGATTCTTATCCTTTTTCTTATTGATGTGGGTCCTGTGTTTAAAATTTCATTTTTCTCATTGTAGATTTTTTTGCACTAAAATATTACTTATTTCCATTACTGGGTCTTTTGCCTCCCCGCAGCCCCTTCAAATTTGGGGTACCAGGGTGAGTGCCTAGTCCTGACACGGGGATTTCTGATTCTTTCCTTCTTGGAAATTTTCTTCAATAGTTTCTTCAATAGTTCTTCAATAGTTTGCTTGCGTCACATTGGTTTGCTTCACTGGAGGTGAATGCCCTTACATATCCTTTCCGTCTCTTTAAAATGAATGCGTGAGCATTTCTGGTTTTATCGCGGTTATTTGGAGAAGCACAAGAAGTTCTGCTCAGCAACCTCTGGGAACTCAGCCTGCGTCCATCAGGCTCCAAAGCACTTCTCTCCGCTTGATTGACTGTCTTCTCCCCGGAAGAGGCTGGGTCAGGCTCTTGACGTTCATGTCCACTTCTGCCACTCTCCCACCTCTCCTTGTAGGCGATATGTCAGCTTTTCAGCTTGTGAGTGCCACTTTCTCTATAATCACCACCACGTTGATTGATAATTCACTAGGTGCCTGGCAGGCCTTTTCAGAGAGGTGTTTGCCGTACCCACCATGACCTTGAGTATTGACAGAGGGAGAAAGTGAACATACGGGTGGAGCATACAGTGCAAGGAATCTGTTGGTCAGCTCCTGCCAGTTAGCCTCACATACCCATGGGCGATGTGCCTCCAGTATATTCCCACGTGATTTCTAATTGTTTGTTAAATTTGCATATTCGATTATGTCATCATCTCCATGCACAACAATGGCTCGATGATTCAAAAGGGCTTCAAATGGAAATGCAAATATTGATAGCTGCGAATAACAACATAAAGGTGAATAGTGAACGTGCAACCACGGAATGTGTATCTGTGTGAACTGGGAAAAAGGTGTCTGTGCGTGGCATGATTCTCGGAACCAAATAAGAAAGAAGTGCAGGTGGGAAATGCAACACGAGATATCAAAATGCGCGATTTTATTGGACCATTTGCCACCTTCTCCCCGTCAATGTTCTTCCACAACTCTTCCAGTAGTAACACAAAGTGGTTCATGTGTTCATGCCATTTTCTAACAAAGCATGGCGACCACCTAATCAACTAAGTTTTTATTTTCACTCCCCAAAGGACATAATTATGCCTTGCAGCATGAACTAAATGAATTTCATTACTAAAGATGGAGAAGGGAACAAAACTAATTGACTTCGTTCGAAGTCGCGCTCTTTTGTAGCTAGCGTATTTTTATTTTTTTTTAATGTTTATTTATTTTTGAGAGAGAGCGACAGAGTGTGAGCGGGGGAGGGGCAGAGAGAGAGGGAGACACAGAATCTGAGACAGGCTCCAGGCTCTGAGCTGTCAGCACAGAGCCTGACGCGGGGCTTGAACTCACAGACCGGGAGATCACGACCTGAGCCGAAGTGGGGCGCTGAACCGACTGAACCACCCAGGCGTCTTATTAATCAACACAGCCGTGTACGAGCTTGTTGGACCAGCTATTCAAATGAATGCCACCAAGGTCGCTGCTCAGGGAACAAGCAAAACGAGCTATTGGCCAAAGTCCTGTGCCGGGTGAGTCTGCAGGACGTCACATAACTCATGTGGCATAAAATATGAAAGAGCACATCAGCAGTTTTGCTTGGTGGCCGGACAAATTTGCTGTGTATAAAATATGAGTCAGGGCTGAATAAAAGGCGTAGGGCAGAAGCATTTGATGGTGCTTTATTCCGCTTATCATTGAAAACTCACGGCCCAGAAAAAGAAGTTTTAAAAATTGCATTATTGGCTATTTTGTGAATGACATAGACCCGACAGTGTGACTGGGGCGGTGCTGATGGAGAGCATCTACACATGAGCCGAAAGAGACTGCGCCCAGGTGCCACCCACAGACATCAGCTGGAGGTCAGTGATAAGCCTCTGGTCTTTGGTACTGAAGAAAGGAAATTTTATTTTATTTTATTTCAAAAATTTTTAATGCTACTTTGGAGAGACAGAGTGTGAGGCGGGAGGGGCAGAGAGAGGGAGACACAGAATCCGGAGCGGGCTCTAAGCTGTCAGCACAGAGCCCGACACGGGGCTCGAACTCACAGGCTGCAAGGTCACGTCCTGAGCCGAGGTTGGCCGCTTAACCGAGCCACCCAGGTGCCCTGTATTTTATTTTATTTTTTAAATGTTTATTTATTTTTGAGAAGAGGGCAAGAGCAAGGGGGGGAGGGGCAGAGAGGGGTGGTGTGTGTGTGTGTGTGTGCCTGTGAGTGTGGGAACGTCCTTATGTAGGTTTTAAAATAAGGGCAAAGGCAAAAACTTACCTTCAAGCATGATACACTCATAACAGTACGTACTGTATCTCCTGGTTCAAGTTGTCAGCTCAAGTGGTGAATCTGGAAGACGTACTCGGCATGTTGCAAAGCCTGTATCCATTAGGACTGAAATGGTATCGTTTGTGGTGACTTTAGACGCCGTGGGGATATCTAAATTTGAGAATGGTTCTAACCGACCAGATGGGTGAGGTTGAGTCTTCCCGATCGCTTGTTTTCTTGGTCAGAAAAGGAAACCCAGGACGTATTATGAAGATATTTAAATAGTATGTGCAAATGCTGAATAAATAAAAGAAATGCGCTCCAGAGTGGATAGAGTGAAAGGGCAGATTGAAACTTTATTCCTTGTTCCCTCCTAGCTTTTGAGGGTGAGATGCTCCTTAATTTCACATTAATGCAGCACAGAAAGTAGTCCTGAGTGAAAAAAAATTCTGATTTCTGAGCCCTTTTTTAATCTGCATATCCCAAATGACTTTGACTGTATCAGTGTCAACATCCTAGTTGTGATGTCGTATGAGGGTTTTGCAAGATGTTACTTTTGGGGGGAAACTGGGATACAGGGTTCATGGGATCTCTCCTTCTTTGCTACAAGGGTACTTGAATCTACAGTTCCTCCAAATTTTAAAAAGCTCAATTAAAAAATTAACAGGGGTGCCTGGGTGGTGCCGTCGGTCGAGCGTCCGACTCGATCTCAGCTCAGGTCATGATCTCGCAGTTCGTGGGTTTGGGCCCCACATCGGGTTCTGTGCTGATGGCGTGAAGCCTGCTTGGGATTCTGTCTCTCCTTCTCTCTGCCTCTCCCCGGCTTGTGCTCTCTCTCTCTCTCAAAATAAATAAAGAAACTTAAAAAAATTAACAAATAAGAAAACAAATAACAATGCTGTGATGGATAGCCTTGTATCTAAATCTTTATGCAGTTCTAAGAGGGCTTCCTTAGGATAAACTCCAGAAAGTGTTATTGCTGGATCCAATGGGATCAGAATGTGGCACCTGTGTTCATGAGGTATATTGGCCGATAACTTTCTCTTTTTCATCATGATAAGCAAACTCTTGAATCCCCATCATCTATTACATCTACCCCCACCCCCCACCCTCTGGTTTGTTCTCTAGAAGCAAGGGTCTGTTTCTTGATTTGTATCTCTCTCTCTCTTTCCCCTTTTGCTTGTTTTTGTTGTTGTTGTCTGTTTTTGGTTTCTTAAATCCCATATATGAGTGAAATCATATGGTATTTTTCTTTCTCTGACTGATTTCACTTAGCATTATACTCTGAGCTCCATCCGTGTCGTTGCAAATGGCAAGATTTCATTCTTTTTTTCATGGCTGAGTGATATTTTTTTGCAATATACACCACATCTCTATCCATCTAGGGATGGACATTTGGGCTGCTTTCATAGTTTGGCTACTGTAAATAATTCTGTGATAAGCAGAGGGGGGCACATGTATCCCTTTGAATTAGTGTTTTTATATTTTTGGGTAAATAGTGTGATTACTGGATCATAGTAGTTCTATTTTTTTTTTAAGTAATCTCTCCACCCAACATGGGTCTCAGACTCATGACCTCGAGATCAAAAGCCCCATGCTCTACTGACTGAGCCAACCAAGTGCCCCAGGGTAGTTCTATATTTAATTTTTTGAGGACCCTCCAACTGAACCACGCAGGTGCTCCTGTCATTGTGGTGTTGATTTGCATTTCCCTGATGATGAGTGATGTTGAGCATCTTTTCATGTGTCTGCTGGCCATCTGTGTGTCTTTTTTGCAGAAGTGTCTGTTTGTGTCTTCAGTCCATTTTAAAAATGGATTTTTTTTAAGTTTATGAATTTGAGAGTGCACACGTGCATGCAAGGGGCAGAGAGAGAGGGAGAGAGAATCCCAAGAGGCTCTGGCCTGCCAGTTCACAGCCCAATGCAGGGCTTGATCTCACGAACCACAAGACCATGACCTGAGCTGAAGTCAAGAGTCAGATGCTTAACTGACTGAGCCACCCAGGCGTCCCAGATTATTTGGTTTTTGTTGCTGTTGTTGTTTTTGTTTTGTTTTTGCTTTTTTTGTTTGTTTGTTTTGGTATTGAGTTGTATCAGTTCTTTATGTATTTTGGATACTAACCCTTTATTGGATATATCATTTGCAAATATCTTCTCCCATTCAGTTGGTTGCCTTTTAGTTTTGTTGTTTCCCTTGCTGTGCAGAAGCTTTCTATTTTGATGTAGTCCCAATAGTTTACTTTTGCTTTTATTTCCCTTGCTGGAAAGGTGTTGTTATGGCTAATGTTAGAGAAATTATTGCCTGTGTTCTCTTCAAGGATTTTTATGGTTTCAGGCCTCACATTTAGGTTCTTAATCCATTTTGAGTTTCTTTTTGTATGTGGTGAAAAAAAGTGGTCCAGTTTCCTTCTTTTGCATGCTGCTGTCCAGTTTTCCCAACACCGTTATTAAAGAGATTGCCTTTTTTCCCATTGGATATTCTTGCGTTCTTTATCGAAGATCAATTGACCATATAATTGGGTTTATTTCTGGGTTTTCTATTCTATTCCATTGATCTATGTGTCTATTTTTATGCCAGTACCATACTTTGAAAATTACTACCACTTTGCAAAATAACATAAACTCGAATTGTGATGCCTCCAGTTTTCTTTTTCTTTTTTTAAGATTGCTTTGGCTATTTGGGCTCCATACAAATTTTAGGATTCTTTGTTCTAGTTCTGTGAAAAATGCTGTTGGTATTTTGATAGGGACTGAGTTAAATCTGTAGGTCGCTTTGGGTAGTACAGACATTTTGACGGTATTGGTTCTTCCAACCTGTGAGTATGGAATGTCTTTCTATTCCTTTGTGTCATCTTGAGTTTCCTTCATCAGTGTTTTATAGTTTTCAGAGTATAGCTCTTTCACCTCTTTGGTTAAGTTTATTCCTAGGTGTCTTACTATTTGTGGTGCAGTTGTAAATGGAATTGTTTTCTTAATTTCACTTTCTGTTGCTTCGTTGTTAGCGTACAGAAATGCACTGGGTTTCTGTGCATTGATTTTGTATCCTGTGACTTCACTGAATTCATTTGTCAGTTCTAGGAGATTTTTGGTGGAGTCTTTCAGGTTTTCTATAGATAGTATTAAGTCATCTGCAAATAGTGAGAGTTTTACCTCTTCCTTACCAATGTGGATGCCTTTTATTTCTTTATGTTGTCTGATAGCTGTGGCTAGGACTTCCAGGACCATGTTGAATACAAGTGGCGAGAGTGGACATCCTTGTCTTGTTCCTGACCTTGGGGGAAAGGCTCTTAGTGTCTCCCCATTGAGTATGATGTTGGCTGTGGGTTTTTCATAGATGGCCTTTATTATGTTGAGGTCTGTTCCCTCTAGACCTACTTTGCAGAGGGTTTTTATCACGAATGGATGTTGTACTTTGTCAAATGCTTTTTCTGCATCTATTGAAATGATCGTATGGTTTTTATCCCTTCTCTCATTCACGTGATATATCATATTGATTGTTTTGTGAATATCAAACTACCCTTGCAACCCAGGAATAAATCTCATTTGACGGTGAATGATTTTTTTTAATGCGTTGTTGGATTCGGTTTGCTAATATTTTGTTGAGGCTTTTTGCGTCTTTACATGAGAGATATTGGCCTATATAGTTCTCTTTGGTCTATGATTTTCTTATAAGCTGTCAAGTCTTGGTATTAGAGTTGTGCTGACCTCATTTAAAAAAAGACAGGTGAGCTGCATAATGTAATTAGATTATAGGGGTGCCTTGTTAGCTAAGTCAGTTGGGCATCTGACTCTTGATTTCAGTTCAGGTCATGATCCCAGGCTCATAGGATTGCCTAGCATGTTGCCTACTTATAAGATTCCATCTCTTTCTTTCCCTCTGCCCCTCCCCCACTCTGTCTCTCTAAAATTAAAAAAAAAAAAGATAATCAGATTGTATCAATGTCAGTTTCCTGGTTGTTATATTACATTATGGTTATGCAAGAATATACCATTGACAGAAACCCAGCGAGGGGTGCACAGAACTTCTATTGTATCTTACAACTACACATGAATTTATAACTAGCTCAAAAAGTTTAAAAAACTTTAAAAGTTAAAAAAAATTTCAGCATCTTTGATGAAAAACCTAAACATAAGTAAAATTCAGCCTTCTTGGCCTTTAAGCAAACTGCTTTATTCTGATAAAGAGTATTGGCAGAAATCAAAAAGACCCCTGCAGCAAAACCGAATAGTTACAGGCATAATATTAAAAGTATCTCCTTGAAAATCAGAATCAAGATAAGGATTTCACTATCATCATTTTGGTTCAACATTGTGCTAATGGGCCTACCAAGACCAGTAAAACAGGAAAAAGAAATAAAATCTTTAAGAATCATAGAGGAAGAACAAAGCTGTCATTATGATCAAGTGATATTATTGTGTATGCATAAAATTTAAGAATATTTACAGAGAAATGTTTTGCATAAGGGAGTTAATGAGTTGTTTCAGGAAAATGTCTCCTTGCTTCTTCCTTCTGCCAACTTGATTCATAATTGGCTTGCAGGTGTAAGAGTGCCACTCATCATACAGCAACATGAGACGGAGGGAACTTATAAAGCGGGAAATTAAACTAGACAAGAATCGTGACCTCATCCTTCAAGTCCTTTAGGGTCTCCATCAAAAATCCAGCCATCGCCTTGTCCTCCTCTAAGTAAATATGGATTACTATTTAAGATTCAAAATTATTTTCTTTAATTTTTTTTAATGTTTACTTATTTTTGAGAGAGAGAGAGAGAGAGAGAGAGTGTGTGAGTGAGTGGGGGAGGGGCAGAGAGAGAGGGAGGCACAGAATCCGAAGCAGGCTCCAAGCTCTGAGCTGTCAGCACAGAGCCTGACGTGGGGCTTCAACCCACAAACCATGAGATCATGACCTGAGCCGAAGTCAGATGCTTAACTGACTGAGCCACCCAGGCGCCCCTCAAAATTATTTTCTATTTAATTTTGTCACTTTCAATCTTTAATTGTTAGCGTTGTAACGATATTCAGTACGATCGTGAAGTTCACATGTATGCAGTTTCAAATGCATTACAAAGCGTCCGTGCTTCTTGTAGATGGATGTGCCTCCGAACTTAGCCTCCATTTATGACATTGTTTCTCTGGGAAAACACATTGTGAATTTCAAACACTGCTTTGGAACGCAGCCCGTGGGTAGGCCAGAGACCTTGGTGGAGATGAGGTTCTGTGGCTTCCACAATTGATCACCATCTGAGACTCTGTCTCTTAGACCTCATGAATAGCAAATGCAGAGGGCTTAAGCTCTCTGGTGCTTTGTTGCTTTGTTTCTGAAATTTCTTCAAGTAATGGCTATCCAAGGATGCATGGGGCCGCTTTAAAATAGTAGCCCCCCGATTCCTGGCCTCCATACCTGTGAATGTGACCTTATTTGGAAATAGGGTCTTTGCAAATGTAATAAATGAAGGATCTCAAGATGAGATTATCCTGGATTATCAGAGTGGGCTTGAGATCCAACATGAAGCATCATAAGAGACACAAAGAGGGGAGACACCCAGAGAGAAGAGGAAAAGGCCATGTGGAATGAAGACAGAGCATGGAGAGAGGCAGTCACAAGTCAGGAAAGGCCAGGAACCACCAGAAACTGGAAGAGGCAAGAAGGAGTCTCCCCCTAGATCTTTTAAAGGGAAGATGGTCTTGCTGACCTTGGATTTGGACTTCTGGTTTCCAGCCTGTGAGAGGAGTTTCTGTTGCTTTAAGTCATCATGTGTGTGGCCATTTGCTTTGGCCGACAGACCAGAAAGTGAATACAATGGACTTCGTCATCTTCTCATACAGTTTATCGCTTTATCCCTTTCATGCCCAGACCCAGGGCTGCCACTTGTCGTAGCCTTGACTCTGTTGACACAGCCCTGACGGAGGGTCACGTACCAGCCATTGAGTTATATGCGTCTTCTGATTTAATCCTTGTAGCAAACCTGGCATCTGGTTATTACTCCTGCTTAGAAATACGGTAACTAAGGTTCTGAGAGATGAAGTCGCGTGCCAAGGACACACAAGTAATAACACTAACTACCATTCACTGAGCACCTACTGTGTGCCAGACATCGCACTAAGCTTTGCAAACATAAACTCATTTAAGTCTCCGGCAGCTGTCTGAGGCAGGTGTCATTTGTTCGTTCCCGCAACAAATTTTTATAGTGTGCCTACCACCCGCCAGGCAGTGTCCTGGATGCTGGGGCCACAGCTGAGAACCAGACAGTGACCCTCCCTCACTTCCACTAAGCTGAAACGGTGCACCAATAAGGGAGTCAAATATTCCGCTTCACGGGTCTGAGAGCTACAGAGAAAAATGAAAGGAGAGAGGGAATACTGGGTTGGGATGGGCAGTGCAGGGAGTTATAGTTTTTTTTTTTTTTAAATGTTTATTTACTTTTGAGAGAGAGAGAGCGAGCACAAGCCGGGGAGGGACAGAGAGCCAGGGAGCCACAGAATGTGAAGCAGGCTCCAGGCTCTGAGCTGTCAGCACAGAGCCCGGTGCGGGGCTCGAACCCACGAACCACGAGATCACCACCTGAGCCGAAGCTGGACGCTTAACCGACTGAGCCACCCAGACGCCCCAGGGAGTTAAAGTTTTCAGGAGTCTGGTCAGGAAAGGCCTCATGGAAAAAGAGAGGCACAGCCTGAGCCGTGTTCTCTGGGGTGAGGCATCCAGGCTCAACTCTGTTTTGCATGAGAGGATTTTGAGGCTCTGGGAGGTGAAGCGACCTGCCCAGGACCACGCAGCTCTTCATAATAACGGGACAGCAGCGTGGAAGTCATTATTTCTAATCACTACGATAACTCTGCCAAACGAATATTATGTTTATATTATATGAATTTTATATTGTATTTATAGATATTATAAAATGGATTATTAGTATAGACGAAGACTTTGTGTCTTTGGCGAAAATGACTGCCACGCTTCCTAGTGGTGCAGATCAATGTCTGCTGACTGCCACCTCCTGGCGAAGGTCTGACACGAGAGTGGACCCCTGAGCGCCAAAGGTACCCAGGCTATCAATTTCGGAGAGACAGGATGTCATCTGGAGCTGCAGAAGCATCATAAAACTCCCTTTCTCCCATCCAAAGACATTGCTAGTTAAAGCGCAGCTGCGAGCGGATAAACAATCTATTTCCTTTTCTCTAAATCCTCTCGGGTCCCACTAATTTTATTGATCTTTCGGGGGTGGGGTAGGTGTGGCTTAAAATTTTCTCCTATCGTTTTACATAAAATTTTATCCTCTCATCCTTCCCTAAGGAATCCTGTCACTTTCACAAACGCTGTCTCGATTCTGTGTGAAGTGAGTATTGAATTTTCAAATCATTTTTTAAAAAATCTTGCAGCTAGGAATGTATTCGGCCAGTACGCGTGCCTCACGCTGTGGGAGTCTGCCATCTAGTGGCGCGATGACGCAATTACTTTTCCCTTGCAATTCAATGTTTGGTAGAGAATCGCCGGATGTTTCTCTGTGTTTCGAGACAGAGAACATGATCAGTCCGAACTGTACAAATCATCACACCTTTCTTATTAAAAAAAAAATACAACTTCGGGCAGGCATCCCACATGCCCCGAAAACGAGGCTGTAGGAGAATTAACAACAGTTACAGAACAGGATTCCTGGTGTTACGAAACCTCTGATGATTAGGTGGCCCACGCCTTTCAAGAAACACCTAAATGCACGACTGAGAGGGGCTGAGGGTCTGGTGGGTTTCGGCCACGGAAAGCGCCGTAATTCTTAGTTTCAAATTCCTTCCGGTTAAAGTACGCACGGTGTTTCTCAGGTCGTACAGGTCCAGGGGGTAAAAATGGGGTCTCATTAGGAGTAAAAAAAAAAAAAGTGCTGGTCTCCCCGTCATTCTCGTGGGGTTCCCTGTTCTCGCTTCACCCCCTTCACACCCCAACTAGGACTGAGAGCTCTCGGGAGGTTGTCTTTCCTGTGCTTCTGCGCACGGGCCTCTCTGTGGTCCTGTGGGCTTCAGAGCCAGACGACCCGGGGTTGACTCCGGCGAGGTAATCCATGCTCCGCGCCTCAGTTTCCTCATTTGTCACTGAGTTGTGCGGATCACACGAGCGAAGTGTTTATTTAGCACAGTGCCTGCCACCCCCAAGCGCCGTACACGGGTTTGCTGCTGGGATTCTGCCCCCAGGTGGCACCTGCCGTTTTCTTCCTCTCTGGCTCTGATGCCGCGTCCAGACCCTGCAGGGCTGTCGTTGGGCTCCGAGGCCTCGGCTGCCTGGAGGCTCGTTGGACGTGGACCGTTGCGTGGCGCCATCTATCTGGAACACCAGACTGTGTCTTTGTTTGGAAAGTGAGGCTTCCAAGATGGAAGTCGTTAAGAATCTCAAAATGAAAGCCTCCTGGAGGTGGTGTGAACAAACTCCAGAAGCAGCCGGGACCGCCTGAAGCCGGAAGAAGCAAGGAAGGAGCCTCCCCTTGTGCCTTTGGAGGGAGCGTGGCCCTGTTGATGCCTTGATTTCAGACTTCCAGCCTCCAGAAATGTGACAGAACCCCTTTTTGTTTTTCTTCAGCCACCAAGTTGGTGGTTAATTTGTTACAGCAGCCGCAAGAAACTCATACGAGAGCTTTCTGGGTTTAATAAGGCACCGTGACAAAGGTCCTTAAAACTGCTCTTTGCGTAGATTCGCAGCAGGTCAGTGTCAGCTGTGCGTCCTTCTTGGGGCCATTTAGCATGGTGGGGAACAGCTTGTCTGACGGACTAGGATGGACACCCGGCTCTGATTCGCCAGCTGGGTTACTTTGGGGACGTCGGGCAACACCTGTAGGTCTTGGTTTCCTTACGACTAAAATAGGGTACTAAGAGTTACTATCCCCTGGGGCCATGGTAAGGTAGAGATGAGAGAGGTAGGCATTCCATACAGTACAAGGCCTTACAGCCAGAGCTCCCAACATGGCCGATCAAGTGTGGGAGCTGGCTCATTCCCAGAAGCCTCCTGGGTTCCATATGCAATAAAGTCATGGAGGTCTTGCCTTCCAGTCCTCCAGACTTGCCTAAAACCCAGAGGTGAGCACGGTTCAGACCCAAACCAGTATTTCCATGGTGTAAACAAAGTGCATTTGTGGTGACAAGTTATAGGTCATTCAGAAATCCGAGTTGTGTCCAGCAGATTGCTTCGTTGGGGTCGGGGACCCGAGTTGCAGCCCCAGCTTCATGGCTAACTTCTTGCTTGGCTTTAGTCAATCAGGGCTTATGCACCTGCAAAATGATGTCATTGGACTTGAGCTCCAAGGCTTCCTTCCACTCTGAGACCCTTTTGCTCCAGGAGGAAGCCAAGGGTCCAGCCTAGCTGATGAACCAGAAGGCCTTTCAAGCAAGGAACGTAAAGCTGATGCTGAAGGCAATCTTAGCTGCCCTTGACACCCATTCTGAGTCCAAACTCCAGACGACAGCTGGCTACTAACTGGCTAATCATCTGCCTGCGTATTTAACAGATGGCCAGTGAATTGCATCTTGAGATTGCTCCAAATGGCAGGCAGGTAAGTGCACAGAGGAGCGATTCTGCCGTGAATAGGAACGGAACATTCTTCTGTGCCTCCCACGATGCCGCCCCCGAACCTGGTGTCTCTTAGGCTTCAATAAATAAAATATGAGCACAATGCAAGGAGCAGGCACTGTTGGGGTGGTTTAGGCATCAGCCTTGGGGTGTAGTCGAATGAGCTGGAATACTTGTACGAGGCAGGGAGGTTAAATGCTGGCCCTGTTCCTGTGCTTTTCTGGGAAGCAACGTGACATCTTTGAGCCTCAGCTCCTGATCTGTTCAATGGAACGCCAACGCCCACGTGTATTGGTTAGGATTATTTTGCTTACAAGAAACAGAAAACCTGACTCAAACTGGTGAACAAGCAAATGTAGCATCTCCTGTAAGAGGGATTTCTCTCTTCTTGTAATGTTTATTTATTTATTTTCAGAGGGTGCAGGGGCAGAGAGAGAGAGAGAGAGAGAGAGAGAGAGAAGGAGAATCCTAGTCCAGTTCTGTGCTGTCAGCACAGAGCCTAATGCGGGGCTTGATCCCATGAACTGTGGGATCCCGTGACCCGAGCCAAAATCACGACTCGGATGCTCAACGGACTGAGCCGCCCAAGTGCCCCTGTAAGAGAGATTTCTTACAGGAGTCACCTCGCATGCCATCAGCAGACTTCCCTTGGTGCGGGGAAAGGGCTGGCCAATAGGATCTGCCTCTAGGGAATGGGGTCTGACCAGCTGTGTGGTCCGTGGCCGAGTGGACAAAAATCAGGGTGAAGAGGAGAAAGAGACGAGCTGTGAGCTGCCTGGCAGTGTGGGGCTAAGAAGCAAATGATGTATTTATTCCTGAAAATTTTAAAGTGTAAGGTGTTCTTTTTTTTAAGTGATGGGAATTTGGATTAGCTAAGCCTAATATTCCTTCCAACTCTGCGGTTTTATGATTTTTTTCAAGGAATAGCCATTTCCACTGGCCTGTTGAATGACAACATGCCCCCCAGTCACGTGCTCAGGGTACCAATAGAAAGCAGCCAATCCCAACAACAAAAACTACCATCCCTACAAACAACCCACTAATAACCAAAATGAGAGAAATCTGGGGGAAAGCTCTTTTTAATTCCAGCATTCCCATATGCTTTATGGCATTTTGCAAAACAACGATTTTGGCGGCTTAGTATCATTTTTAGTTTGAATTCATGTGGGGGCATCATAATGTTATCATGCTCGGGGGTGTTGATCCATTAAGTTTCCCAAACTGGAAAATGTTATAGTTATTTATCAAGATTGAAAAAAAAAAACTAACGAAATTAGATGCCCTTTTTTTGGTTAACTTTTTCTGTATGATCATCATGCATTTTCTTTTCTTTTTTTTTAATGTTTATTCATTTTTTTTTTAAAGACAGAGAGAGTGAGTGGGGGAGGGGCAGAGAGCCAGAAGGAGACACAGAATCCGAAGCGGGCTTCAGGCTCCCAGCAGTCAGCACAGAGCCCGACACGGGGCTCGAACCGACGAACCGTGAGATCATGACCTGAGTTGAAGTCGGCTGCTTAACCAACTGAGCCACCCAGGCGCCCCTCTTTTCATTTCTGAATCTGATGATATAAAGCAAATTTGTAACTCGCTAAAGGGAAGGGTCTTCTACCAATAAGTGACATTTTTAGTGGGGAGGCAGAAAGTTTTGCCTTTGATCGTCACATTCTCATTAATGATTTGGGTAAAGACATGGAAGAAAGGGCTGCCAAATATGGGCCCAAAGATGGGGAGAAAGAGCTAATATTATAGAGGATAGTCTTTAGAATCAAAAGGACTTCCATTCGCTAAAATGCTGAACTGAATCCAACAGAGTGAGATTCAACAGAGATAAATAGTTGAGCACTTAATTTTAAAAATTCTACTAAGTAAAGGAAAGAGGGAAAAGAGCTGGTATTTTAGCTTATCTCAAGTCTGCTGTGCGTAGCAGGTGAAGAAAACCACACAGTCATAGCATCAAGACTGTGGGGGCCCAGATTCCACGTTTGAAGCCTCTCAGGTTATACCTGCCTGGTGTATTTTAAGAAGGGCACTGACAAGCTGACGATGTTAGATAATAACATAGTTATAATTTTCTCCACTGTGAGCAAACTATTCTATTAAACCCCTAACACATCTTATCTCTGATTTTCACAGAGCCCTGGAAAAGCAGATATAACTGTCCATATTTTACAGAAAGAGGAAATTAACCAGAGAGGTCACACACTGTTTTCCTCTCCTCCCAACCCTCTTGACCAAGTTAGGAAGTTTGATTTGCGGTTAGGTGTTATTTTCACCCGTTTGGGAACGTCCCTCCGAAGGACGTGAGGCCTCAAACAAATTCTGCACATGGTGCTGGAGGAGATCAGGATATGCCACCCCCGAACAGGCCACGTTGGCACCCATTCCTGAAACTCTAGCAGATTCTGTGGTGCAGCGTGGATTATTTCTCTGAGCTTTCCCAGCCCCTAAAATGATCTCTATCCCAAGTCTCTCTTTCTCTCTCTCTCTTTTTTTAAGATTTTAGTTTTAAGTAATCTCTACACCCAACACGGGCCTTGAACTCACAACCCCGAGATCAAGAGTCCCACGCTCTACTGGCTGAGCCAGCCGGGTGCCACTCTATCCCAATTCCCCTTTTTTTTTTTTTTTTTTTTTTTAAGTTTTCTGTGTCTCTTTTAAAAGACCCATTCCATAGGGTTGTGGCAGGGAATAGAGGTAGATGCATGTGTCTGATTCTTCACATTTAACAGCAAATCTAAGCTCTTTCATATATGAGCTCACAAAGCTTCGCAACTATATTGGGGCATAAGTACCGTTACCCCAATCTTACAGATGAGGAAACTGAGGCAGAGAAATGTTAAGTGCCTTGCCCACACTCTCACACAGCCAGGAAGCGGCAGACCCAGGAGGGAAACCCAGGCAGCCGGGTACCAGGAGCCAGGCTCTTCACCATGATCTATTTTGCCTATTTACAACTTAGTGAAAGACAGGAAAGGGCTAAGAACGGTAGAAACAGAAAACAGAGAGAACAGGAGGTGAAGCACCAGGACAGATGGCTTTGGCAGTTGTCTTGGAAATGAAAAATGAATGGAGGGATACTGATTGGTGAGCAATACAGTATTACCGTAAAACAATATACTGTAAACAATACAGGGTTAACTATAGTCACTATGCTGTACATCGGGTCCTTGGAACTTATTCATCATACGGCTGAGAGTTTGTACCTTTTGACCAACATCTCCCATTCCCCCCACGCTTCAGCCCCTGGCAACCCAGGACAGTCCCCCTAACCAGTTATTCAGCCCTCAACATCAGGAATGCAAAGGTGGGGAAATCCCAATCTATAGTGAACCCTACCAGTCAAGAGGCCCTATCGTCAACGTGGAGCTCCCAGTTACCTTTTCTATTACTCTTTTTAAAACACAACCGGATAGCTGATGAGACTACAACATGGAAAAGAGACACCTATATTGGTTGATACAAAAATAGCCCTTGAAAAAACAGAGATAATACAAGGAACAAAGAGAATTAAAAGCACACACACATACCACCGCCAGCAGGAACTTCAGTTGTCTCTTCAGAGAGGCTTGAGGAGATGTTTTTCGGTGTACAAGATGTCACAAAAAAGGAACAATCAGAGAACGGAAGATCTCCTGAAAATGAAAACTGTAACTGTCAAATTTGGAATTTAATAGAAAGAGTGGACTGTTTTTTTTCTGTTTCCCTCTCCAGATCCTCACTCTGTTCCTTCCTGCTCTGATGTATGCCTGGGAGACTGACCTCTACAGATTGCATCATCTGGGTTGTGTTGTATCTGACTTCTGGTTGGGTTTGGCCAATTAAAGGAGAAACGGAGGAAACCCATGGGTTGGATAAGTGTCTGTTCAGCTGTGAGTTACAGGGCCATTGGCCTTGAGTTCAATGTTACTGCATCGATGACATAATAAGATGCCTTTAAACAGAAACACATAAAGCAAGGTTACATAACAATATGTTGACAAAAATGTGACCCGAGGCTCACAGGAACCTACCTCTGCATTTCTCTTAGGAACGATGGTTCGGTATTCATTAATTCAGCATTTATGGTAATTTTATAGAACATATGTATTGTGAATGATGAGAATCAACTGTCTATATCCCACCTTATCCCAACCTCTGCTGAGGTTGTCACTGCTTTTTTCTCCTGTGGCCACAGCTCTTGTCAGATGGCCCTGCTTTACAGGCTCGTCAGAGTCCAACAACCTCACTTCCTCTTCCCACCCTGTCAGGCTCAGGGACGGCAGTGGCTTTGCACTGTTGCTGGTCCGTGGGGATGTCCCATCCTTTGCTGGGTCTTCCACACTGACTATACCTCTGCAGATACTTAGTTCCTTCATTAAATTGTCTTCAGTTACCCTTCTGAATGTGCCGTTTGTTTCCTGACAGGATCCTGGTGATTCAGTTGGGTAGTGAATATACTCAAGGGATTCTCTCATAATAGAACAAAAAAGAATGAGTATTTTTTTTTATAATAAGAGAAAGACAAAAAGTGGTATAGAATGAGCTCTGGCTGATAGGAGTTCCAGATAGAGAGGAGAGAGCAAACAGAGGACGAGAAAATATCATCGATTCAAGAGCTTTTCACAGAATTAAAGGAAAACATGTGTCTTCAAAGTGAAAGACTCAGCAAAGTAAATAGCTCATCTCGCCGTTCAGGCTATTAAGTATAAAGATACCAAAGGTTTTCAGGGAAAAAAAAAGAAAAGTTTATGTATAGATGAGAAGGAATCATATTGGCATTTGATATTTTGTCGATAGCCACAGATGCTACAGGACAAGAGAACAATGCTATCAAATTTCCGACGGGGAATAATTTCAGTCCTATACCAATCTAAACCATCAAAGGCAAGAGAAGAATAAAAAAATCTTTCCCCATAGCGGCGCCTGGGTGGCTCAGTCAGTTGGGCAGCCAACTCTTGGTTTAGGTGCATGTCATGATCTCTCCAACTTACTTGTTATTACTTAACAATTATGAGCATCTTTCAAGACACAAACAAACCAATGACAAACCCCATGACCGCAATGTCTTTACCTTCTAGAACTCCCATCTACAGTGGAATTGCGGATGACTTAATCACATATATGTATTTATATTTGCTCTTGACCGTAGTGTAGCTGATCACTTGTACTCCGCAGAGGAAAAGACTGTGGTCCTGTGCCCAGGAGAAAATTGACCCTTGTTTTTACTCTGAGGAAGGAAAAAAAGGGTTCAAATGGCCCTGAGATGGAGTGGGTACACTGATGCCTGCAGGCTTTCTGAAGCTCGGTGAGATTCCTGGGGAATGGAGCGTGGGGGGAGGGTGGGGTGTGGGGAGGGGGGTGGGAGGCAGTGTCTGGTCCATTTTCCCTTTCCATTGGAGCTACCTCAGGGGAGTGCTGCGGGTTCAGCTGCAGAAAGGGTTCATCCATTACTGGCTCTTCTCCAAAGCTCACACCCAAGCGCGGTAATGGATCAATAGGCCTGAAATGCTTGGATCTAGGGTAAAAGTGAGGGAGCCCAAAGATGCCTTAATGGAACCGGATGTGTTCAGAAGGAAGCAGGGGTTCAGAAGTAGAGGGATGATGGCCTCTCCCCGCCCTCTGTCCTCGTGGGCCATTGCCCCTGTCTTGCTTGGCCCACGAGAAATGCTTAAACCAGCAGGTGTTCATCCTGGTGGGGCCCCTACAAACACATCAGGCTGGGAAGGTGGTCTGACCTCTACATCAGTGTGGACTGGGTTTGGTGCTGTTGAAGGAATAACGTCAGCCCTCTGGAAACGAATCCAACCCTTTGGTGAGGTCCCCTGGAAAGGCTGAGCTTTCGCTGGGAATGCTGTGAGTCCAGCCATCGGGACTACTTATGGACAACAAGTGTCCCCAAAGCCTTCCGCACGCCTGCATGGGGTGGCCAGTTTCTAGATAAATGGGACGTGCTACAAAGGCCTTTAGAACCCAAATGAAAGACAAGGGGGATTTGAAGAAAAATGCTTCCAGGAACAATAAGGACTTAGCCATCTAAAATAATGTCTTTTTTTCTTCGCAATGCATCTTGGTTCTTTAAGGAGATGAAAAGAATAGATTTGTTGTCCTGCCAGTTGTTTTATATTGTTTCTTTTAGTCAATCAGGTTGATCTACTTATTTCTAGCCTCTTATTTCATTTCAACTGAGGAAATAACTTCAGATGTTTTCATAAGGGAAACGTAATTCTTTTCGAAAGAAAGGGTTTTCATTCATCAGGATTGTTAAGGCTTACTAATTCAAGGATAAGGTTGAAGGGGGGAAGTCTATAAATAATATGCTTCAAATCTTGATTTAATGCTGCAGAAAAAATTATTATTATTCTTTTTTCCCCAGGAAGAGTTCTCCAATTTCTCTCGATTCCTGTCTACTGATGACACTGGAGATAAAGAAAAGGCCTTCCCTTGGTTGCTTTCAGACCTCCAGAACCAGGAAATGAGGAGGGAAACAGGGGCCTGTGTCTCCTTTACTCTCACTCACAACACTTTGGCCACAGATTGTGTGAGGCTTTGCACATCAAGCAATCTAATGTCACCTGCCTGGCGTTGAGGCGCACTCTGCAGGCTGAGAGCTCAGTCCCAAAGGCCTGCCCCCTACCTCAGATGCCAGCCACCATCTGAAGTCCCCAGGTAATGGTGTTGGGAACACTGGACACCCACGTGCAAAAGAAGGACACTGGACCACTTTCTTACACCAGACACAAAAACAAATTCAAAACGGACTAAAGACCTAAATGTAAGACCTGAACTCACAAAACCCCTAAAAGAACACAGGCATTAATCTCTCAGACATTGGCCTCGGCAACATTTTCCTAAATATACCTCCTCAGGGAAGGGAAACAAAAACCAAATTAGACTATCGGGATGACACCGAATGAAAAAGCTTTTCCGTAGCAAAAGAAATCATCAACAAAATGAAAAGGCAACCCACAGACAGGGGCTGAACATCTGCAGGTCAACACCAAAACCTCACGAAACCCAATTAAAAGTGGGCCGAGGGACCCGAAGAGACATTTTTTTCATAGAGGACATCCAGATGGCCAACAGACCCATGAAAAGATGCTCAACATCACTCATCAGCAGGGAAATGCAAATCAAAATCACACTGAGACATCACCTCACACCCGTCAGAATGGCTGAAAAGACAAGAGACAAGTGCCGGTGAGGATGTGGAAAAAGGGGAACCCTCGTGCACTGTTGGTGGAACGTAAACTGATGCCACCACTGTGGAAATCGGCCTGGAGTTTCCTCAAAAAATTAAAAATAGAAATACCCTACGATCCAACAATTCCGCTGCTGGGTATTTAGCCAAAGGAAACAAAAACACTAATTTGAAAAGATATGTTCACCCCTATGTTTATAGCAGCATGATTTACAGTAGCCGAGGTATGGAAGCAACCTGAGTGCCCACGGATAGATGAATGGATAAAGAAGATGTGGTGTCTGGGGCGCCTGGGTGACTCAGGCGGTGAAGCGTCCGACTTCGGCTCAGGTCGTGATCTCACAGTTTGTGAGTTCGAGCCCCGCATAGGGCTCTGGGCTGACAGTGCAGCGGATTCCATGTCTCCTTCTATCTCTGCCCCTCCCCCACTTGCGCTCTGTCTCTCTCTCAAAAATAAATAAATGTAAAAAAAAATTTTTTTAAAAAGTTGTGGTCTCTCTGTACAATGGAGTATTATTACTCAGCTATCAAACAGCACGAAATGTTGCCATTCATCACAATGCAGATGGACCTAGAGGGTGTTTTACTAAGTGAAATAAGAGAAAAAACCAAATATGATTTTACTTACATGTGGAATCTAAAAAACCAAACCAAAATCACCAAGAACAGAAACAAATACAGAGAAATACACACAAATACAGAGAATAAACTGGTGGTTGCCAGAGGGGAGGAGGGTGTGGGGACAGGTGATATAGGTGAAGGAGATTAAGGGGTACAAACTTCCAGTTAGAAAATCAGTCCTAGAGATGAAAATCACTGCACAGGGACTATAGTTAATAACGTAAAAATATCGTATGGTGACAGGTGGTAACTATACTTACTGTGGTGAGCACTGAATAACGTACAGAATTGTTCACTATGTCGCACGCCTGAAGCTAATATAATATTGTATGTCAACCATACTTTAATATGAGTCATAAGAAGTCCATGATAACTTAAAAAAAAAGACAAAAAAATAGGGTGAGTTTGGGAAAGGTCACAGTGGACTTGGGGTGCACCCTCCCATGCGTGTAGATGCGTTCACAAGCCATGAACCCCGCACTTGGGCATTTTCATGGAGTCTTCCTGACATAAGCACGACCGGTCATTAACTTAGGGTCCAGCCCCTTTGCCCTTCCAGGGGTGGGAGGCGGGGCCGAAAGTTCCAAGCTTCAAATCATAGTTTGGTCTTTCTGGTGACCAGCCCCCAGCCTGAAGCTATCCGGGAGCCTGCCCAGAATCACCTCGTCGGAACAAAAGACACCCCTGTCACCCAGGAAATTCCAATTCCTGACCTCTGTGTCAGGAACTGGGGGCAGAGACCAGCATGCGTATTTTCTAGTATCTCACAGGCCTCTGTGTGAAAGTCTGGGAAGAGCCCACACCATTTATACTTTCTCTGTCAGATCTCCAAATGTATGACCCTCTCAGGGCTTAGTATTAGACAAACCTAGCTTCTGGAGTGACAGGTTCGCGTTTAGAACTTTCAGGTTCCTTAGAGCTCCGTGAAGGAATGTTCTCCCGTTGAGGTGGACAGAACCCCACACGCCAGCCCACAGCCCGACTTCTGGCTTTTCCCATGCCCAGCTTTCTGTCCCGTTGTGAGCGGGCCTGTGTGCATCCATGTCGACCCCCCAGATGGTGCCATCCACACGCTCTGGCACCACCCACACTTTCCTTCCCAGCACGTGCTCACACCTTGCCCGCCCTTGGGTGGCCTTCCTAGACCCCAAGAGCTGCCTCAGGGCTGTCGGGTAGGGAATTTCAGGGTCCCAGATACCTGGAGTCTGACGTAAAGGTGGGGAAGGGCCTTGGGCATGTTGTCTAAACTCCCTGGACTCCTGGCTTAGTGGGGGAGCCCAGCCAGCAGAGGGAGAGGAGAGGGTCCTCACAGCACAGGCTCAGGGGGAAAGGTTCCCCTTCTCCAGCGCTAAGGTCAGTGTGAGAGCAAGTCCCGTCGCTAAAGCATATGGTCATTTGCCTGAGAGACTGGACCAATTTTCATGCCTCCTTGGTGAAGGACACTGGCGTTTTTCCACTGCTCTGGTGGCTGAGTGGCCGCGGGCAGGGTGAGTAACCTCTCCAGGCCTCAGTTTCCTCATCTATACACCAAACTCCTTTTAGCTCTAACCTCTGATGGCTCTCTGAAGTCAAGCTCTGTATTTTAACCATCTGGGGCCTAAATTTCTGCAACGGAGGGGTTTGTTCCCAGACATGCACGTATCTCCCTGTTGCACATCAAAGCGTATCGGCATAAATTCCTGCCAGGCCAGGAGACAGCATCCTGAACTCTCTAGGTCTTTCGCTGGCTCTGTCAGTCCGTAAAAGGTTCAGGAAAACAGAGGCATCTCCCTTGTAATGCAGGCAACTTTGATTCCCCCTTTTAAGTTTTTCTTCTCCTCTAGCTATCTGTAATAAAACACACAGCTATAAAACAAGGAAGTCACACCCTCTCTGGCTCCAGGAACACTAAATCCTCAGGGACTCTGTGGTTATCTGGAAGATTTTTATTACATTTCACCACAAAAGGCTGCCCCGTGTTTATCCTTTGCCTCACCTACTCTTCTCAGAGCTCGCAGGATAGATTTATCTTCAAACCCGGGAACATCTTTAGGTCCCTGGGAACTACAAACGCAGTGCTTTGCAAAGAGAGACTTTTAGTTTCCTGAAGGTGGCGCTGTAATTATACTTCTGCTCACACAAACCCCTCCATCTCGCACAGAAAGGTTCCCTCTGTTGAGGATGCGTGCCCACAGATTCATTTCAGTGACTGCGCGACCAGGAATGTAGATCGTGGACACGGAAAATTGGTAAAAGCACACATTTCTAAAGGAAACTGGAGATCAGTTAACGGTTTTGTTTTTAAGGATTTTAAAAGGGGTTTTAAAAAACCCTGTCCTGGGGCCCCCGGGGTGGCTCAGTCGGTTGAGCATCCGACTCTTGACTTCAGCTGAGGTCATGATCCCAGGGTTGTGGGATCGAGCCCCATGTGGGGCTCCGTGCTGAGCACGGAACCTGCTTGAGATTCTCTCTCTCCCTCTGCTCCTCCCCCACGCGTGCCTTGTCTCTCTGAAAAAACAAACAATCAAACAAACAAAACAAAAAAATCCTTCCTAAGGACCTCGAGGTTCACTTTGTAGATAAACCAAAGCGCTCAGAACTCAAACCCCCTTTGCTATGGTTTTAATCTTCTTGTTTACTGAGTTGATATCATTTAAGTAAAGTAAAACTCAAATGGATGATTTGATCAGTGAGTATTATTGCATATGGATTATTTCAGACTGGATGACTGACATCTCGATTCAGCCAGAGTGTCCTTACAAGCTTCGCCCAAGGCAAATGGGTGTCCCTTCCCCAAGGGATCACATCTGCCCGTCCAAAGACTCCGAAGGTCTAAACAGGAGTGAGGGAGCGGGTGTGGCCGGTTGTGCCCGCCTCAGACCCTAGCGGCCATCAGGCACTCTGACAAGCCTTACCTCCCTCAGCCTTCATTCCTAAACACAGAACCCTGGGTGGGGGAGAGGAGCCCTCTTGCTCACTTATTTCGGCATCCTCTAGCAGGTTAGGAAAATGCCTTCGACTAAGGACACATTCGAAAACGATTCTTGAATTGGGTTGAAGAAACTCTCATGTTGCCCTCTCCAAACAGGCACAATGTTGTCGTCCGATGGCTGATGAATGGCCTCTTGGATGGATGTACATCCAAGACACGTGCTTCATTTTCTCAGAACTCAGAAATCACATTATCAGAAGGAATGGGAGGGACTGAAGGAAGGTGGGGCCGGGACTAGGGTGAGGTGAACAAGGCCCCCAGGGTACAAATCCCGAGGTGGGCCTGGCCCTCAGGATTGCCCCGGGGTTGCCTCACCCTGGCCCCATCCCTGACTGCCCAGAGCGGCACAGGTGGGGAAAACATCACAGAGCATGGCAAAGTCTCCCAAGTGTTGGTGCCCTTCCAATGGCTGAGAATCACTTCCACAGTCATCTACAAAGTGTTGCCTTTAACCTCTCCTGGCCTTGCGCTTCTGGGGGATGAGCAGGGCAGGTGCCCCCAAGGTGGGGATTTGTCTCAATTCTCCTTTGATCTATTCACCTTGAACTACCCTGTCAACAGAACCAAGGACTTTCCTAGAGGCTGTCCCCTGGGCAACTGCAAATGCTTCCAATATCTCTAAAGAACTATCTAAATGTGAAACCCTTGGAAGGTGACTGGACCCTTCAGGAAGGTGAGTCTCAAAAAGGATTCCAAAAGGAATATGTGTGTTGCAGGTTTTGGGAGTTGAGCAGCATTTTAGATAGTTGTTGGGATTCTATGACAGGCTCTGGGGATGGGTGGGGGAGGGCAGGGTGGTGGGGGGACAGAGAAGGATAAAGAAGGTACTCTCTGCTCTGCCTTTGAGGCATAGAATGAGAACTGACTGTCATATTTTAATAAAGATCTTTATTTTTTCTCTAAATGTTATACCTTCTCAGCTTTGATCAACAGAGCCTCAAACCCCACTGGTACATTTCTATAGCATTTGTAACTACCATCGGACAAAGTGGATTCTGTGTACCCAGCGCTCTGGGGTCTCCCTAAGTCATGTTGAACAAGTTTAATGTAATTTCCCAAAGCAAATCTGAATCTCACGTCTGAATTATTGAACATCTTGCTGATTGAGCATTTTCGATAAGCCGCATTCCCCCCGAGTACCCGGGGGGACACGCAGCCAGCCGTCTGCCCACTGGTGCCTGCCATGTTAAGTGAGACAAACAGAGCAGTTATTCAAATAATATTAAATATTAACACTGACATTTTCTAGGGGCTGCATCTGTCATAGATCATGTGGGTCACATCTGTCATCTCGAATCCCTTCAGAGTGTGTGAGCTCCAGAAATGTTATCTGTTTGCAAAGCCATGTGCTACCAGAGGGCGGTTTTCCTTTGAAAGTGTCATAAAGCTGCCGCAGAGAGAAGGGAAGTTCCCTCAACTCTCCAGATGCCTCTGAGTTTGCCGAGGATTGGAGGAGGCCCCTGGGTGGGCGGGGCGGGGTGTGCCTGTCGGGGGAGGAGGGGACAAGGTTGAGTAATTACAGGTGTCTGGGACGTGTGAAAGCCCGTGGCTGGGACGCACAGCTCCGTGTCTCTCGGGTGCCATGGTGCAGACCCCCCCTCCCCCCATCAGCCCTGGGAACCAAGTCTGCCAGACTAGTTTGGCTTTATGCAGACAAAACCACAGGAAAATGGAATAGTTTGGCTTTGTAAGTAGAGCTGGGAACGGAGCCTTTTTGCGTGAAGTTTTTCTCAACCTCTTGTGGCCAAACTGAATTTGATGTCCTATCTGGAAGGTCCAGATTTTCTTTTCTTTTCTTTATTGGTTTTTCTAAAAAGCTTATTGATTTCTGAGAGAGTGAAAGAGAGGCACAGAGAGAATCCCAAGCAGGCTCTGCACTGTCAGTGCAGAGCCTAACGGGGGGCTTAAACTCTCGAACCGAGAGATCATGACCTGAGCCGAAATCAAGAGTCGGATGCTTAAGTGACTGAGCCACCCAGGCGTCCCCGGAGAATCCAGATTTTCTTTTTTTTAAATTTTTATTACTCTTTAAAAAAATTTTTTTTGAATTTATATCCAAATTAGTTTGCACACAGTGCAACAATGATTTCAGGAGTAGATTCCTTAATGCCCCTGACCCATTTAGCCCATCTCCCCTCCCACAACCCCTCCAGCAACCCTCTGCTTGTTCTCCATATTTAAGACTGTCTTGTTTTGTCCCCCTCCCTGTTTTTTATTAGTTTTGCTTCCCTTCCCATATGTTCTTGTTTTGTATCTTAAAGTCCTCGTATGAGTGAAGTCATATGATGTTTGTCTTTCTCTGACTAGTTTCATTTAGCATAATACCCTCTGGTTCCAAATGGCAGTAATTGCCATTGTAATACTCCATTGTATGTGTATATACCACATTTTCTTTATCCATTCACCGATCGATGGACATTTGGGCTCTTTCCATACTTTGGCTATTGTCGATAGTGCTGCTATAAACATGGGGGGTGCATGTGTCCCTTCGAAACAGCACCCCCGTATCCCGTGGATAAATACCTACCAGTGCAATTGCTGCGTCGTAGGGTAGTTCTATTTTTAATTTTTTGAGGAACCTCCATACTGTTTTCCAGAGTGGCTGCACCAGCTTGCATTCTCACCAACAATGCAAAAGAGATCCTCTTTCTCCACATCCTTGCCAACATCTGTTGTTGCCTGAGTTGTTAATGTTAGCCATTCTGACAGGTGTGAGGTGGTATCTCATTGTGGTTTTGACTTGTATTTCCCTGATGATGAGTAATGTTGAGCATTTTTTCATGTGTCAGTTGGCCATCTGAATGTCGTCTTTGGGGAAGTGTCTATTCATGTCTTCTGCCCATTTCTTCACTGGCTTATTTGTTTTTTGGGTGTGGAGTTTGATAAGTTCTTTATAGATTTTGGACACTAACCCTTTATCTGATATGTCATTTGCAAATATCTTCTCCCATTCTGTTGGTTGCCTTTTAGTTTTGCTGATTGTTTCCTTTGCTGTGCAGAAGTTTTTTTTTTTTTTTTTAAATTTTTTTTTTCAACGTTTATTTATTTTTGGGACAGAGAGAGACAGAGCATGAACGGGGGAGGGGCAGAGAGAGAGGGAGACACAGAATCGGAAACAGGCTCCAGGCTCCGAGCCATCAGCCCAGAGCCCGACGCGGGGCTCGAACTCACGGACCGCGAGATCGTGACCTGGCTGAAGTCGGATGCTTAACCGACTGCGCCACCCAGGCGCCCCGTGCAGAAGCTTTTTATTTTGATGAGGTCCCAGTAGTTCATTTTTGCTTTTGTTTCCCTTGCCTCCGGAGACATGTTGAGTAAGAAGTTGCTGCAGCCAAGATCAAAGAGGTTTTTGCCTGCTTTCTTCTCGAGGATTTTGATGGCTTCCCGTCTTACATTGAGGTCTTTCATCCATTTTGAGTTTATTTTTGTGTATGGTACGAGAAAGTGGTCCAGGTTCATTCTTCTTCATGTCGCTGTCCAGTTTTCCCAGCACCACTTGCTGAAGAGACGGTCTTTTTTCCATTGGATATTCCTTCCTGCTTTGTCAAAGATGAGTTGGCCGTACGATTGTGGGTCCATTTCTGGGTTCTCTATTCTGTTCCATTGATCTGGGTGTCTGGTTTTGTGCCACAGATTTTCACTACTCTGTTTAATTCAGCTTTCGTGATTCAGTTGTCCTGGGGCTTCCTGGGTGTTGCATTGACCCTGGGCAGGGGCTTCCCTCTTCTGGGGTGAGGTGACTCACCTGACTGTGAGGTGCCTGTGTCCTTGCTGTGTGTGTGCGCATGTGCTCTGTGCTCTGTTTCCTTTTCTGTGTGCTCCATTTTCTTGTCTTCCAGAAACCTGGGGGGTGCAATCCTGGCTTTTTGGTAAGTTGAAGTTCGTGTCTCCTCATCAAGGCAGTTCTCCACTGCCTGGGCACTGTTCTAATGACCAGATGACTGGAAGGACTCTGTAGATCAACAGTTGTTATTTGACTAATTCCTAATACAGTAATAACATTAGTAATAGCTCTCATTAATTCAGTACCTGCTGGAATCTGAATGCCCCAGATTCTTTTCACTTCCTGCTTCCTCCAACTCGTATAATGGTCTCACACAGGCAAGTTTGATGATCACCATCTCCTGGGGTGGAAACTGAGACCTGAGAACCTTAAGTAACTGCTTGAAGACAGACTATTCAGAAATGCCGAAGCTGGAGTTCAAAGTCAGCTCTAAGGTCTGTGTGGCCTTTCTGGCACATCGTGCTCCCTTCACTTAAAGATCAAACTTGGACTTTAGAAAGAATTTGCTTGAGAATAATGCACTCTACTAATAAAAATGTTGACTGAATTTGCAAACACAGTCAAATGCCTCTGCTGACTCCAAATATTCTATGTGATCTGGGGCTTTGTCCCTCAGTCCCTCCTCAATAGGGAGTTTGGTGGTGTCTCTGTGGTCTGGCTGGCTTGGGTCTCAGGCTTGCGGCCCTCAATTGTTGAACCCTTCTGTCTTCATAGTTGGCCACAATTTCTCAACGCAGGTGGCGTGGTTGACATCAGTCTGGATAAGTCTTAATTGTAGGACCGTCTTGTGCATTGTTGGAAGTTTAGCAGTAGCCCTGGGCTTTATCCACCAGATGTCAGTAGCACCCACTCCCTTAGTTATGACAAAACGTCTCCAGCCGTTGCCAAATACCCCCGGGAACAAATATGCCCCAGTTGGGAGCAAATGGATTAAAAATACTTTCTGTGGGTTTTGTTGGGGATCACATCCTTAACTGGCTTACTCCCCATCCTGTCTTGCTCCCCCTCTCTTCTTCACGGGTCTCTCTTGGGAGCCTGTCCTCAATAAGCTATGTGCAGGCAAATCCCCCTCTCAAGTTCTGTTTCCAGGGACCAACTCAAGATGCATGTTTGGTGCAAAGAGAAAGAGAGCCCAGGAGAAAACAAGTGAACTCCAGGCAAGCTGGTAAACTTCTCTGGGTAGCAGTTTAATGATTTGTGAAGGAAAGATCCCTTCCAGTTCTAAAGCTCTGTATTCTACACAGATAATAGGATGTCACAAAATGAGGGTGGTCTTGGGGTCTCCAGAAGTTACTGCCAGAGAAGTAGAAGAGAGAAGTTCTGGACAGTAGGCATAAACAAATATGTGTTGGCTGAATCACCCAACTGGCAACTGGGGAGAACTGAACAGTGTAATTTATATGGAGCACGTCAAAGTGGCTCTAACATGAAAGTTGAATAACTATTTAAGGTGGAAGTATCACATCACCCCTTTTACCCAAATAGGAGCAGGAACTCTAGGAACACACCTGGAGTCGAACAGGTCGGCTTATTATTTGTTGCAAAGAGGGAGAACACACACCATGGAGAGCTGTGTGCTCTCTTAGTAGGAAGGTGCTGGAAAGGACTTATTATAGAATTTGGGCTTGTGTCGGCACTCATGGAGCTGAGCCTGCTTGGGATTTTCTCCCTCTTCCTCTCTCTGTCTGCCCCTCTCCCGCTCGTGTGCATGTGCTGTCTTTCAAAATAAACTTAAAAAACACGCATTTTTGTTTATTGACCTGATTCCAGACGAGTATATTACATTTTGTGGATTGGTGTTAAACACAAAGAACAGAACGCTTTTCGCCTTAAATAGGTGGTTGCCGTGAGCCTATGGAAAGTCTCCAGAGTGATGTGCTTATTGTCCACCCAAGAAACACACACGCACGCACAGGCACACCAGAAAGAAAAAAATGGAAAGAAAATGAAAAATAGTTTCCCTTGGCTTTGTCTTCGTTGCTCTCTCGTGAAGGGATTAGCCCTGAACCCCCTTGTAATTTCTAGCCGAGGGGACACTGAACAGACTTACTTCCTGCTGTCAGCAACGCCTTGGAGACGTGACCTGGGGCAGGAGTGACAGCATCTCTGGTGGGCGTAGCACGAGCCGCTGTGTGGGACATGTCAGCAGTTCTGGGACACAGGCTCACTCAGAGGAACCCCGTGTGGTTTCTGATCTGAGGACGCATGACAGACTCAGCTCCCGGAGTACTGAATTCTGTAACTTCAGAATAAATTCTAAATGTGCAAATAAACAAATCTGTCAAGTGCCCAACCCGAGGCCATAAAACCTGACAAGCTTTGCCGGAGATGAGCCAACAAGGCACTGGTTGAGGCAGGATTTCAGCCCTTGGTTCTGACCTTGCCCTACCTGGAAACTTCTAGAGAAAAGGTAAAGTGTTTGAGGGACAGGGCTTTACCTCAACATAACTTGCTCCCAGTGAAGTGGCCAAGGTTGTAGCTAATGTAAGGAACCCGAAGTATTAAAAAAATTTTTTTAACGTTTATTTATTTTTAAGAGAGAGAGAGACAGAGTGCGAGCAGGGGAGGGGCGGACAGAGAAGGAGACACAGAACCCGAAGTGGGCTCCAGGCTCCCAGCTGTCAGCACAGAGCCCGACGCGGGGCTTGAACCCACAAACTTGAGATCATGACCTGAGCCAAAGTCAGATGCTTAACCGACTGAGTCCCCCAGGTACCCCTAAAACCTGAAGTATTTAAACTTGGGGCTTCCTGCTCCCTGTTGTGAAGGATCAGGCTTTCACAGAGGTCATGTAGGTCTGAGGCTGAAAGAGTTACAGCAGTTTTAGAATCACTGCAAACTACCCAACGTGAGCCCAAGACCCTGAACGTGCGGGAAGGGGTCAGCTTGCCTCCCACGACACTCGTCACCGGTTTGCCCGACCTTGCTGGGCTCTGGGTCCTAGACAGTGGTGTTGATGTGTACCTCGCCCCATTTTCATCTCTACAGACGTGTGATTTATCCTGTGCCTGGTCTTTCTGGGAACCAGCCTTCTTGTGGATCCCACTTAAACACAGTCTCTGCAGTCAGAACAACGGGGTTTAAATTCTGATTCCACCACTTGCCAGAGGTGTGACCTTGGGAAATTGTGTGGCATGGGAACGGTGGGTACTTATCAACACGGGGGCCGTGAGGGGCAAGTGAGCAGGTGCATTAAAGGCCTTCACACGGCGCCTGAAACATTGTAAAAACACGATGAAAGTCTGATGTTTTTCGTGTCGCTTATAGAAGAACCAGTTTAGGAATTCAGAAACTCCACTCGGACGAGTCCCTGCTCTTGCCTCTCCGGATGTCACTGGTTTCCTGCCCACGTGCCATGACTCACGCAGGTCAGCCTGCCCGGAAGCCCTTCCCTCACACTTGTCTGGCTTAAATCCCACAGATCCTTCCAGGATCTATTACAGAAATGCTTTTTCCATGAAACCTTTCCCGACGACTCCACCCAAAGAAAATATCCTTTTCTTTAAACTCCTGTACCTTTCTTACGGGACTCCAAAAGTTTATCCCAATAAAAATAACTTATATTTGTTGGCTCGTAATTTGGCGTTAGGCACTTTGAACATTGCTTTATGTGCATTGATGGCTTTCATTCTTTCTATTCGGGTAGGAAAACAGGCCCAAGAGACTGAGAGGTTATCTCGCACTGCGTAGCCAGTTAAGGCTAGTCAGAACATGCGGTTCTTCGAAGGGCACCTGTGTGGCTCAGTCGGTTGGGCATCCAACTCTTGATTTTAGCGCAGGTCATGATCCCAGGGTCATGAGATCGAGCCCCATGTTGGGCTCTGTGCTGATGATGCGGAACCTGTTTGGGATTCTCTCTCTTCCTCTCTCTCCACCCCTCCCCTACTTGTGTGCATGTTATCTCTCAAATATATATATATATAATATATATAAATATATAAATATATATATTTGAGAGATATTCTTTTATATATATAAATATATACATATATTTACATATATACATAGAAGAGCACGTGGTTCCTTGAGAAACACATTCATTTCTGGTTCCTCTGCTCATTCGCCTAACCACAGGCGCTCAACGTTTGGCTGAACTGGCCGTGGCGCTACGACACAGCTCTGGGCTACGGTGCCCGCACCCTCTGCTTTCTCAGTGATGAATCCGTCTGATCACTCAGAACTGTGGCATTAAATTGGCTGCCCTCCCTCTCCACAGGGGTCCTCTCTCGTCCAGTTCCAACTGTGGGAAAGCAGTTTTACAGCCATGGAAGGCAAGACAGGGGAAGAAGCAGAGAAGACAGATTTCTATAGATCACAAAGCATCTTGGAAGTCCCGGACAGCGGGGGCCAGCATTCTGCAGTACCTTTCTTCAGGAAGCTCTTGGAACGGCTACTCTCTGCGTTAGTCTTTGAGAGCAGCAGCCGCTTGGTGGCTGCGGTTTTCCAGGGAGCACCTGCCGGGACACTGGGGTGTTCTTTGTTTTGTTTTGTCTCTTTTTCACCATTTTTTCAAAGTAGGCTTCCCACCCATCATGGGGCTTGAACTCATGACCCTGAGGTCAAGAGTCACATGCTCTACCAACTGAGCCAGCCAGGGGCCCCCCAACACGGGGTTCTTTTTTTTTTTTTTTTTTTAACGGGAAATCACTTTTTTAATTTTTTATTTTTTTAGATCTTTATTTATTTTTGAGAGACAGACAAAGTATGAGCAGGGGAGGGACAGAGAGAGAGAGAGAGACACAGAATCTGAAGCAGGCTCCAGGCCCTGAGCTGTCAGCACAGAGCCTGACGCGGGGCTCGAACCCACGAACCGTGAGATTGTGACCTGAGCCGGAGTCGGACGCTTAACCGACTGAGTCACCCAGGCTCCCCAACACAAGGGGTTCTTGTTCACTTTGCCCCTCTGCAATGTGTTGCCCCCAAGGCTGACCTGCTCACTAAAAGCAGTTCTGAAGGCAACAGCCATTGGAAAGGAGGGAACTAACATTTAAACCATATACATTTTAAATAGGAATTTATAACTTTTGATGAATATTATCTCTAAGTTAGTCCCTCAACCTAGGACTAAAACTAAAATTATGCTGGCTCGTGTGCTCAGATGGCAGTAAATGGAAATATGTCTCCTGAAAGCATGATATAGACCAGCATGATGGTCAGGTTGAATAATCACGGTCATTCCAGGTCAAAAATCACAAAGAAGGGTTTTTCTTTTCTTTTCTTTTCTTTTTCTTTAAGTTTATTTATTTTGAGAGAGAGAGCGAGCGAGCATGAGCGGGGGGGAGGACGGAGAGAGAGCATCCCAAGCAGACTCCATGCCGTCAGCATGAAGCCCGATGCGGGGCTCGAACTCATGAGACCTTGAGATCATGACCTGAGCCGGAATCAAGAGTTGGAGGCTTAGCGGACTGAGCCACCCAGGGGGCCCAAAGGATTTTGTTTTTCTAACTCCCATCTTCTCTGCTTCCGCGGAGATACCCTGGCAGTCACTCCGTGCCGGGAAGTCTCTCCAAGCACTTGGAAAAGGCCATCACCCAGGAGAGCTCCTACCTTCCTGTGGCAGACGGGACGGAGCAAGAAGCAGCCCAGCAAACAGAGGCAGAAAGTGGCAGGTCTTAGGCAGAGGAGAGACATGGTCTTCTGGAGTTTTCCTCAGTGAGAGTCAAGGAAATTCGCCGGTGAACGTGTTGGAGGGAAGATGGGGCATATTCTCTGGAGACGCTCAAGTTTTGTTTGCTAGCCTGGCGCCTGGGTACCTCCTCTGGCAGGGCAGGCCGCGTGGTTGGAAACCTTGTGATATTTTGCAGTTAATTACCGGCAACATGTTGCCTTCTAGATGCCAATGACTTGTCCCAACGACCAGGACAAGTTTCCCAAGAAAGCCTGAAATCAGATCGCTTTCCCTCATTATTTTCCAATAAACACGCACGAACTTCTTCTGCTACAGGTGGGTCCCCCTTCTCACGGCATATGTGACTTGACACGCTGGGGGAAAATGCAAGTTTTCAGAAAGGAAGTCTCTGTTTTAACTGCACCAAGTGTTTAACGAGACCGTGCTGCCTCCAAATGTCGCACTCTGAATGGGGTGCTGAGGCTCTGTGCTTGGGGCCAGCCAGAGACGGAACCTGGGCTATGGGTGGAGAGGGGCGGGGGAGGCTGTCTGCCCCCAGGGACGGGATGAACTTGAGCCTGACTGAGTCTAGTTGTAATATCTGGGGGGGGGGGGGGTCAGCCTGGTGTTTGGAAGCACAATTGCCTCGGTCCTGGGGGTCCTGTTTATTTGGGGCAGGCCTCCAGCTAGCTGCTTGGGGGTGGGAAGGGGATGGGGCCCAGCTCCCTGCAGACGAAGGTGCCCATTTGTAGGCAGGAAGCCACATCCCAGCTAGCCCTTCGGTAACGCAGAACGGCCTCAGGTGCAGAGATTAAGTGGGCTGGACTGGGGGCGGGGTGGGTGGCCTGGCACCTTTCAGGTCCCCAGAGAGAAGAAAGTTTGGCCTTAGGCTCAGGGACCTCAGTAATCTGCACTGGCTTCATCTTTAACCCAGTATGTCTTGCAATCAACATCCCTTAACTTTTCTTTTGTAAGTTATTTTTCTAGGCTTTGTTAATGGGCATCCCAGGGGCCTCCCGGCTGCTTCCACTGAGATGGATGGTGAGCATCTCATGTTTAAGGAGGTCAGCACACGGGGAGGGGGGGGGGGCACCTGGCCGGCCCAGCCGGTTACGCATCTGACTCTTGATGTCGGCTCAGGTTCTGATTTCCCAGATCGTGAGTTCGAGCCCAGTGTTGGGCTCTGCTCTGACAGTGCACAGAGCCTGCTGGGGATTCCCTCTCTTCCTCGCTTTACCCCTCCCCAGCTCTCCCTCTCTCTCTGAAAATAAATAAACATTAAAAAAAAAAAAGAGGTCAACACACTGCTTGGTTGCCTTCCCTTCTTCCCTCAAGTGACCACAACGCATCTTCTGTTGGTGGCCCCACACAGGGTTCCTGGTGAAAACACGCCCGTGTCGATGGCCAGTGCAGATTCATACCTGCTACATCCAGATGTTCCTGTCACCCGGCGTGACGGGAGGTGGCTGCTCCTGGCGGAACATCCAGAACAATTCTCTCCCTTACCTCCTGTCGCTCTGGTACTGCCCTTGTTGGCTCCTCCCTCAGTCCCTCACACAGCACTTGGTCAAAGATTTTGTGACGATCTGTCTTCAGTTTTGGGTAAAGGCAGAGGGGACGGGCCCCACTTTTTGCTGCCTCGGGAGAGCCCTCCAGGCTGACCATTTTCTACTGCCCTTGTGGTGGGCACAAGTCCTTATAGATAAGGAAAGTGAGACTCCTCCTTCACCAAGGTCCTTCCAAGCCCTGTCACAAACGTTCCAGGAAGAAACGTGACAGCGCCTTGTCCCTGCCTGCGGTGTATGTAACTCCTCCCTGGGGTGGAGAAGGCCCATCACACTCTGATCAGTAACTTCACTAAAAGTGCTAGTTGGGTTTTGGACTCCATTCCAATGTGTAGACGGGGTTCTCAGACGCCAGCTGGGTGCCCTACCGCTCCATTCTGACACCGGAGAGAGCGTCGGACCCTACAGGTTAAGGTCTCAGTCCCCCAAGACTGTTCCCCAGCCCCCAACTTCAGAAGCCAGTGGAAAGCCCAGGTTGTTGGGCTGACCCACTGGCCACAGATTGAAGGTCCCAACTGCCCCCTCCTTGGGTTTGATTAATTTGCTAGAGTGGCTCACAGGACTCAGAAGCATTTTACTTCCAAGACCACCGGTTGATTATAAAAGGATCGAACTCGGGAACAGCCAGATGGAAGAGGCGCACGGAGCAAGGGGTGGGGGAGAGAGCTCAGAACGTCCACATTCTATTTGCTCCCTAACCGTGTCCCCAACCGGGAAGCTCTCTGAACCCTGTCCTTCTGTGTGTGTGTGTGTGTGTGTGTGTGTGTGTGTGTGTGTATGGACAGAGAGAGAGAGAGAAGCAGGGCTCGAACTCACCAACCACAAGACCGTGACCTGAGCCCAAGTCAGATGCTTAACCGACCGAGCCACCCAGGTGCCCCTTTTGGGTTTTTAATGGAGGGTTCATAACATAATTACAATTGATTAAGTAATGTGATTGATTCAACTTCCGACCCCCCCCTTCCCTCCCCAGAGGTCAGTATGATCGCAGGGTTGGTTGGTTCCCTGGCAACCAGCTACACCCTTAGTTGTTTTCCAATGATCCCTTCGTTAAGGTAAACTCTGGTGTTCTGAGTAACAAGGCACCCACTTCACCCTTGTGTCTGCGGGGAGATTTCTGGAAGGAGGACAGGAGACCAAGTAACAGAACAGAAGATATTCTGTTGCTCTTCTGCTCTGAGAATCTCCTGGCTCTTGGGAGCTGGGAGCCGGGAACCTTTGATGACGACCGAGTATGTATTTCTTATAAATCACAGTGTCGCCATCACAATGTCGCAGGCGCTCTACCCACAAGGGGGCCAAGGTTTTGGTCCTTACCCTGCTAACTTGCCTGCTGGAGACTCGGGAGGAACCAGCTTTTCTGTTCCCAAGACATTTGTAGGTTGTGTGTGACTCACGTTTCCCACCCCCACCACCCGCAGTGATGTATTTTACCTTCCCTTAAGGGGCCCTTCATCCCTGCCCCAGAAGGAAAGCGAGACTGAAGGTTCAAGTTCCTGCGCCCTATCCTGGGAGAGTTAGGTACAATTTCTAGTGGGTTTGAGGCAATTTCTAGGCAGGGTTTGAGACAAACGTCACCATCGGAACTTGAGAAGAGAATGAAATGGAACCAGGATCACGCGCTGCGAATCTATCAAGAGGAAGTTCTGAAGTTGTCTCTACATATTTATTTTTGCAATAGCATTGTGATAAAATGCTAAAGGTGGCAATTCAGGGTTATAATCGGATCTCAAACACCTGAGTTTTATAGCCGGGATCTAGAGGCTTTAAGAAGCCCAGTTCCCGGGCTGGGGCGCCTGGGTGGCTCAGTGGGTTAAGTGTCCCACTCTTGGTTTCCGCTCGGGTCAAGATCTCACAGTTTTGGGAGTCCGAGCCCTGAATTGGGCTCTGAGCTGGCAACACGGACCCTGCTTGGGATCCTCTCTCTCTGCCCCTCTCCTACTCATGCTGCCTCTGTCTCAAATAAATAACTTAAAAAAAAAAAAAAAAAAAGCTCGGTCCTCACCATTACCAGGATAAAGCAACGTTGAGTGATGGACCCATAAGCCTGTATGCTGGTGCTCAGTCACAAAATACGTAATCATTCTGTTTTTGTTTGGTACTAATTGCCCAGAATTTTACAGAGGGGGGCAGTGGGGTGCCGGGGCCACATGAGGGGCTTCCGAGGGGACCTGACCCGCCACCTGGGAGCTTCCTGACCCACCAGAGGCCATCCCCGTAGCACCTGATTAATATCAACCAGATTTATAACCTCACCCTGAGAACGTCACACTTTTCCTGCACTTTTCAGAACGACGTGCCAAGTGCCTTTTATGGTATCCCCGGCTCTTTCAGCCTCACGGGAATAACAGAGGCGTAAAGGAAACTGTCTCACGAGCCATTCCTTTGAGGGGCTTTCTTCTTGGCCTGGCTCTTTTGCACTTGAGAAACGGAAGTCATCACAAACCAGGACTGGGGAGAGGTACTCACCTTTCAGATGGAAACGGGGCTCCAGGGTGCGCCAGGAGTCCCAAAAGATGTGATTGAAAGCGTTCTCTGTTCTTTCTGTCTCCCTGCAACCCAGAGGAGGCCGCGTTCCCCCACCTCCAGGCTCCTAGAAGCACAGCCTCCTGTGTTAATCCCTCTCAGGTTTGCAGAGCGTTCTGGAAAGATCCGTGTGCCTGCCAAAGAACAGTATCACCTGTGAACCTCTCCTTGTGTGCTGGCAGCTGGGGCTCAGGCTGGTGGGTCGCGTCTGAGTGGGACTCGGGTGGGAGGGGCAAGAGGCTGATCTAAGCTGGTCGAGGGGGTGACGGATGACTCTGGAACCAGAATCCCACAGCGCCTGTTTTGGGAACTGAGTTTGTGGACTGAAGAACTGTATCACCCCAAGTTATTAAGCAGTAACTCCCATACCTGCCCTCCCCACCCAGCCCCTGGTAACCTCTATTCTGTTTGCTGTCTCTATGAATTTGCTTCTTCTAGATATTTCCGAATCATACGTTCATCCCTTTATGTCTGGCTTATTTCACTTGGTGTAATGTTTTCAAGCTTCCCACATGATTAAGGAAGGGTTTTTTTTTTAAAGGAAATTTTTCTTTTTTATGTTTTTAAATGTTTATTTATTTATGTTGAGGCAGAGCGTGCATGAGCAGGAGAGAGGCAGAGAGGGAGAGAGAAAATCCTAAGCAGGCTCCGCACCGTCAGCACAGAGCCTGACATGGGGCTCGATCACATAAACCGAGCGATCGTGACCTGAGTTGAAATCAAGAGCCAGACGCTTAACCGACTGAGCCACCCAGTTGCCCCAAGTCCCGGAGTTTTAAAGACAAGAGACGCCATTGGTTATCTCCACCCATTTTCATCGTGGGGCCCCGTGCTTGGTGCATAGCCCCACCCGATACATATTTGTAGAGTTGCTCGAAGCATCTTGACACAAATGCCACAAATTAGGCTTGATACAAAGGACACTCCCCAGGCTCGTATTTATTCAATCAAGGTTTTTTGTTTTAAACCACAAAGCATCTTGGCTCCTTTCCTGGCTGGAAATGGAAACTTACCCCACCTGCTTGACCGTCACCCACCTTAGAGCTCCCCCCAGAGGCTGCGGGAGGAACAACTAGAACCACAGACCCTTGCAGCCACAAGACTGGTTTTTCGGCCGTGGTGGCCGTTCCTCCTTTCCTTTTCCAGCTTTTCAGGATAGACCTGGATAGAAGTCCAGGCAAATACGGTTAAAAGCCCATTTCTCATATTTATGTCTTTCTCTTTCAACCAGAGGAAAGCCGAGGAAAGGTCTACCTGCTTCAGACAAGCCTGGTTAACAGATGACACTCTGGCTGTGCTGGGGTTTTCAAGAGGCTGTTAGGGAATTGCATTACAGAGTAATACACGCACCCGCACAAAGAATCGCCCGCGACAGGTAATACTCCGGGGGAGAGATAATGAGAGGGAGGAATGAGTCCGGGAAAGGAGGTCATCATCCACCTCTGAGTCCTGAGCCCCTCTCGTTTGGCCTCCGCGGCTGTGGGAGAAAGTTATACAGGAGGAACAGGGGTGGGAGTAAAATAGAGGATAGGAGTAAATTATGAAATGTGTTGTATTCAAGATGGGGACATAGAAGTTATTTAAAAGTGGCCCGGCAGATTCGCTGGGATGCCCAGTGTTACGGGCAGATACATCTTAAAACTGTCCACCTCCTCTCTTTTCCTGCTCCAGGTTAGTACGAAGAAGGGGCGGACGTTTCAGATAACGTCTGGAGAACTGAAACCCAGGAAGCAATATGCACCGGGGGCCACTTCTGCAACCATTTTCCAAACTCAATTCTGATTCCCGTGGTTGCTCTCTTTCCCTAACGAGTCCGTCTGCCCTTCGGGAAAACAGGCCGGTCAAGTTCTAGTTAGCGTGATAACCAACCATGCTAGTGTTATACCGTATGGCCCCTGGTATGGCTGTGGCACGATTCGATTTCATGACAGAGCAGATACACAGGTATTTGCCGTGCTTTCCCCACAGAACTGACCCCAGTCCATTGTTATAGGCTGAATTGTGTCTGGCACCTGTGAATGTGAGCTTGTTTGGAAATAGGGTCATTGCAGAATGAAATTGGTTAAGATGAGGTCCTACTGGGGGAGAGTGGTCCCTAATCCAATATGCCTGGGGTCCTCAGAAGAAGGGTAGAAGAGACACACAGAGAAGGAGAAGACCAACTTGAAAATGGAGTCAGAGATTGGAGAGATGCGGCCACAAGACAAGGGAAACGTGGGGGCTCCCAGAAGCTGGGAGAGAAAAGGAAGGATTCTCCCCTGGCACCCACAACTTGATTTCCCACCTCTAGGCTCCAGAATTGTGAGAGAATAAATGTCTGTTGTTTTAAGACGTCCAGGTTTGTGGTAATTTGTTACAGCAGCCACAGGAAATGAATACAGCCACGTATCGTATATGTTATTATCGACAGACATCATTACACTTGGCCATGATTCACTTATGTCTGGGTTCCAAGTCAGTTGGGGACACAGCCAGTCACCTTGTCTCAGCTCACAAACGGGTACGGAGACTGCTTCCCATTGGATGCTGTTGTACGGCAGGGCCCGCCTCCTTCCTGTGGTGAGGACGTGGGTGGTATTCAGAATAGTTCCTATCCCTGCCGACTGCTCTCCGGGATATGTCTCGTTCTGATCTGTTCTTGGGGTGAGGCTCGTCACAGTACATTGATGGAAATCACAAGTGCCCCCAGAGGGCGTCTGTGGGTTTGGAGTTCCGTAAGATTCCCATGAATGCGCCCTTGAGCCTCAGTATCTACGATGGGGGCGATCATTGCCTCATGGAAGCTACTTTGCTTTCCATTTGTATCCGAATAGTCAGGAGACCCCACTGGGTCGTGACACAAGCCCCCTCCCAACACCGGGTCCTGGCAGTAGCCAGTGTTATTTGTTGAGGTTACCAGACTGACTTCATCAGTTTTCGTTGTCCTGCCAGGCTGACTCCTTCAGGGGCACCTGGGTGGCTCAGTCAGTTGAGCCCCCGACTTCGGCTCAGGTCATGATCTCACGGTCTGTGAGTTCGAGCCCCACGCTGGGCTCTGCGCTGACAGCTCAGAGCCTGGAGCCTGCTTTGGGATTTTCCCTCTCACCTCTCTCTCTCTCTCTGCTCCTACCCCGCTTGCACTCGCTGTCTTGAAAAATAAACTTAAAAAAAAAAGTGACTTCAGTTTGTCCCACAAAGCCTAGGCCAGCACCTGTCTCTCTTAAAGCCCTTTCCTGTCTCGTGGGCCAGTGTTTAATCCATCAGCACGTTGTTGCCACTGTGTACAAAGGACTCGAGTACCGTTGGAATAGACGCTTTATACCCCAAGACGCTGGGGCCCCCTTTCTAGGATTGGCTGAGTGGTGTAAGTGGGAGTCCCACTTAGCTCACCTGTAATAATCCTGCCTTGTTCGAATTGGTGTCATAGGCCAAGCTGGTTTCCCCCGAGGCACCTGCTTGGTTGCCTCCACCGCGGATTATGTCTGGAGATGGTCAGTGCGGCAACCTACATGCGTGGGTCACATGACCCCACGTCTGCTAGTCGCCCCTTGCCCCGCAATTGTTCCAGAGAATAGTCGTCTTCTCGAGGAGAATGAATCTTCCTCCCCCCTCCCCCGCCCCAATTAATCACATAAGGCAGGACTGGCGTCAAGGCAAGTGATTTTGATGCAGAATAAATTCGGCTCTCTGCTTTGCTCTATTTGCCAGTTTCATGTTTTTAAGATGATTCACGTTGACTCATTTTTCCCTCCCATATGTCCTGGACTTGTACTTTATAACACCAGACGGGGATACTAATTAAACTTTAGAGTTTGCTCCCGCGGTGCAGAAACAGAGATCCGTAATGACAGGTCTGGCGGTAATCAATGTATCTGCTGCACTCGTAATGATTTAAAGGGAACGCCATGGTTACCGCTTGGAATAAAAGTGAATGAGCTCTGTAAATTTAATTTAGAGGACTTATAACTTGATCATCCAGAAATACATTACAGACGCTGCTTGTATTTTTGACAAAGCCCGAGGCGTGCTTCTGGCAAGATCTGGGATTTAACCAGGGACCTTTACTTCACGGTGAGACCAGTAATAGGTGACGCCCGTCCACTGGCCCAGCTTCAGACCATCACTGCCCCAGCGGAGGGGCCGCTCTGGTCCCACTTGGAATCCACTTCAAAATCATTCGTTCACAATTAATGCCTGTTATTCCGTCCGCGAATCGAAAGTCCAGCTAGGGGCAAAGTCATCGGCAGGTCAGTCCAGAGGCAGACTGATTGCTTTTTGAAATCACACACGGGAGGAACGAGGCATCGTCTTCTTAACCCCTCTGAGAAGCGGTTGGTGTGTGTTAACCCGGAGGGCGGGAGGAGACAGGCAGATCCCCCTCCCCTAGGTTTCCTGCGGTTCTAGAACATAAGCAATGTTACTGCGCGTAGAGAACAGAAACGCTCTGCTCTCAACTCTCCCTGCCCATCGCCTTTGTCCATTTGCTAATATTTATTTACCAAATTACCGCCCTCGCTGTGACATTTCCCGCTGTATGTCCATGCATCGGTCCTCTGTGGTTCTTGCTTTAAATGTGCTCTCCTGCGACAGGACTCGTGATCTCGCTGTCTCCCCCCCACACCCTGCCCCCGACCCCCTTGCAGTCTGAGAGCGAAGCTGGTACTTCTCAGAATGTGGTGTTTTGTCATCATGTGTCCAGACAACGTCTCTTTTGTTTTGTTTTGCTTTCCTTTGTTTTATTTTCCGTCGCGTCCCCACTCCTGGTTCATTCTCCCCACGGGTAATGACTCGAATATTTTATTATATGTGTAACATATTTTCTAGAAGGTTGTATATGTATATATGCACATATATGCATCCTTAATTATTCATGTGCTCTTGCAAAACGTTTTGCTGTTCTGCGTGTAGGTTTTTCATTTTAATAAACTCTACTGTTTTGTGGGTCTAGTTTTATTTCCTACACTTTCCGCTCTGAACTGTATTTTGATGACGTAAGACTTAACGTTGCTGTATACGTATCTAGTTTGTTACTTCTACGGGCTGTAAGGCCTTCACCTTCTCTCACATGACAAATTTCCTAGGGACAGACACTTGGGATGCCTGCCACTCTTGGCCACCCCAGACACTCTTACGGGTGGGTGTCCTTATACATGTCCCTTCATGGATCTTTGCAAGAATTTCTCTGGGGAGGGGTGGTTATCACTCGTTAAAAACATTTTATTTTTCATTTTTAAAGTTTATTTATTTATTTTGAGAGAGAGAGAGAGACAGAGAGGAAGAGGGGCAGAGAGAGGGGGAGAGAGAATCCCAAGCAGGCTCTGTGCTGTCAGCATGGAGCCCGATGCAGGGGCTCGAACCATGAGATCACGACCTGAGCCAAAGTCAGGACTCGGAAGCTTAACCGACTGAACCACCCAGGCCCTCCGCTTTTTTTTTTTAAAAAGCTACCATTAATGGAGAGCTTACAATATGTCAACACTGTTCTAAGCACTTCCCATGTACTGACTAATCCTTACAGAAGGATTTCCCATGTGGTAAATTGTGTTACTGTCCCCATTTTACAGACAAAGACAATGATGAACAGGTCAAGGGGCTGGTAAGTGGTCACGCAGACTCTGAACACGTTTACACCGTGCCGCACGCCCGTCAGATCCCGGCTGCACGAACACCACCGACATGAACATCTTCAAACATGACTTTCAGGGACGAATTTGCGAATCTGGGGGGCTGCGATCCCGCAGCTGGCGTGGGGCCCCCTCTTCCTGCCCCTCAAGCAACTTCTAGAATCAGCCCCTACACTATCTTGTTCAGAGCGTTTCAGCCCCGGGCCTGCGGTAAGAGGGATGGACGGGAGAGAAACCTCAGGCCTGGCGGAGCCGCTCACACCCCTGGAGTTTTGCTCCTCAGGTCGCCCTGAAGGCCGACGATGCTGGGGGGCCCGGCTGGAGCTGGGGGTACAGTCCTGCGGCCCAGCGGAGGGGGGTAGTGGTCTGCGAGGGCCTCCCCGGCAGGAGAGTGCAAGGTCAGGGCGCCTCTCCGTCGGGCACCTGGGCCTCGCCCTGGCACAGCCCTTTCAGGCCTCATCTCCCCAGTCTCCTCACAGGGTCTACACTTCCTTCTTGCTTCTGTGGACTTTCCAGGTGCACCGAGGGAGGCAGACAGCAGGCTGTGCAGTTTTCCATCTCATCAAGCAGCCTGTTGGTCTTTGCTTGAGATTGTAGGATTTGGGCTGAACTTCAGACTCTCTCTTTTTTTTTTCCCATTCTTTCTTTTCTTTTATTCTTTTTTTTTTTTTTCAGTTTTTGTTTAAATTCCAGTTAGTTAACCTATAGTGTAATTTTGGTTTTGGGAGTAGAACCCAATGATTCATCACTTACATATGACACCCAGGGCTCAGCACAGGTGCCCTCCTGAATGCCCACACCCATTTAGCCCATCCCCCACCCAGCTCCCCTCCAGCAACCCTCCGTGCGTTCTCTACAGTTAAGAGTCTGTTTTATGGCTCCCCGCTCGCCTCTCTCCCCCCGCCTGGTTCGTCTGTTTTGTTTCTTAAATTCCACATACGAGTGAATTCATATGATATTTGTCTTTCTCTGACTTATTTTGCTTAACGTAATTACACTCGAGTTCTGGTTGTTGCAAACGGAAAGAGTTTATTCTTTTTGATGGCTGAGTAATATTCCACTGTGTGTGCGTGTGTGTGTGTGTGTGTGTGTGTGTGTTTATATACCACATCTTCTTTCTCATTCATCAGTTGGTGGACATTTGGGCTCTTTCCACACTTTGGCCATTGTCCATAGCGCTGCTAGAAACATTGGGGTGCATGTGCCCCTGCGAACCTGCTCACACCTGTCAGAGTGGCTGCCATTAACGACACCAAAACAACACACGTTGGCGAGGATGCGGAGAAAGAGGAACCCTTCTGCACTGCTGGTGGGAACGCCAACTGGTGCAGCCGCTCTGGAAAACAGTATGGAGGTTCCTCAAAAGGTTAAAAATAGAACTACCCTACGACCCAGCAATGGCACTACTAGGTATTTACCCAAAAGGATACAAAATCTAGTGCTGTAACCGGAAAGATAAGACCAAATCATTTCCCTCTTGAGTCACACACACACAAATATTGGAAGCAATTCCGCCTTCCCCCCTGTGATGCCCTACTGGAACCCTCAGGGGTGCTTGATTTTCTGTCAATCTGGCCTGTTTCTGGTGCCCAGGCGGTTGGTCACGTACTAGTCTACTTGTAGCTGTGAGGGTTTTCTGCATATGTGATGAAAAATTACAGTCAGCTGACTGCAAGTAAAGGCGATTATCCTCCATAATGTGGGTGGGCCTCACTTAATCAGCTGAAGGCCTTAAGAGGAAAAAAACCTGAGGGTTCCTGAAGAAGGAGTTCTGCCTCCAGACCACAGCAGAGGAGTCCTTCCTGGGATTCCAACCAGCCAGGCTGCCTTACGGATTTTGGATTTGCCAACCGCAATTACAAGTGCTAATTCCTTTAGATAAATCTCTCTCTTGCTCCTACTAAGTCTGTTTCCCTAGAGGACCTTGCCAGATACACTGTAAGAACCTTCAAGTTGTGGTGTTTGAGTCTCTCCAGCTCAGAACTGGGTCGGAACAAACAGTCACATAGTGGGTGGCGTCTTCTCCCTTCCTCTTTCCAGACACACTGTGTCTAAGTTCCAAGCTCACTGTGACCTCAGGGCCTTTGTACCAGTTGTTCCCTTATCTAGAACGAGGCCTCCTTTCATCTTTGAAAGACTCATTCAGTTCTCAGCTTCACTGTCCCCCCTGTGGAGTCCTTCCCCACCGCCAGTTGGAAGCAGTTATTAAAATGAACTAAAATAAATCCCCTGCCTGCCTGGGGTGGTTCAGTCGGCTGAGCATCCGGCTCTTGATTTCGGCTCAGGTCACGATCCCAGGGTCGTGGGATCAAGCCCCGCGTCAGGCCCCCTGCTGGGTGTGGAACCTCCTTGAGATTCTTTCCCTCTGCCTGTCTTCCCAGCTCACGCTTGCTCTCTCCTTCCCTAAAATAAAAATAAAAGGACTCCCCTGACTAGAAGTTATCTTTCTTCCATATTATCTATTTATCTGCTTGTTATCTTTCTCCTCCCGCTAGAACCTAAGTTTCCTGAGAGAAGGGATGCGTCTTCTTGATCTCTAGGGAATCCTCAGTGTCGAGAATAGCACCGCGTGCACACGACGGTGTTCTGTAAAGATTTAGTAAATTAATTATGATTCCATAATCTTGATTTCCCTTTAAAATCCATGTGGTGAGGTCACTGTTGAAATAATTTCAGTTATTTTTGGAAGATAATCATGTGTTGTTGGGTTGGGTTTTTTGTCCGTAACAAGTCTTACCAGCTCCACTATATTTTTCCCCCTGATTTGTCCTAAATGTGCCTTCTCCCTGGCTTCAAAGGTTGCCCCTAGTCCGGATATATTGGCACTCAGGGGGGTAACCTCATACTTACCCTCTCTCTCTAGCTTTCGTGATTGAGAAGCTTGCTTTTGTGTCCTAGGTTAGAGGTCATCTTCCCAGACTTAAGAATTTTATCTGCTAAATTGCTGTTTGTGAACACAAAACAACTTCATTGTTTTCGTCCTCTTGGCCTTTTTCATGTCTTTCATATCTTAGGTTAAATTTCATAATTTTGAGGGGCACGTGGGTGGCTCAGCGGGTTGAGCGTCTGACTTCAGCTTAGGTCGTGATCTCACGGCTTGTGAGTTCAGGCCCCACATCAGGCTCTGTGCTGACAGGTTGGAGCCTGGAGCCTGCTTTGGATTTTGTGTCTCCCTCTCTCTCTGCCCCTCCCCTGCTTGTGCTCTGTTTCTCTCTGTCTCTCAAAAATAAATAAATGTTAAAAAAATTTAAATTTCATTATTTTGAATTTCTATTTTTAGAAGAAATGGCTAACTTTCTCATACCTTAGGTCAAGGGACTTAAAAAATGTTGGTTTCATTCCTTTGGAGAAGACTTGGTGTATGTTTTTGTTTTGTTTTGTTTTGTTTTTAGAGAGAGAGTGTGAGCAGAGGACAGGGCCAGAGGGGGAGAGAGAGAGAGAGAGAGAGAGAGAGAGAGAGAGAGAGAATCCCTTGCAGGTTCCATGCTCGCCACAGAGCCCAATGTGGGGTTTGATCCCATGACCCTGGGATCATGACCTGAGACAAAATCAAGAGTTGGATGCTCAACCAACTGAGCCACCCAGGCATCCCTGGAATATGTGTATATTTGCCCCATCTCAAGAGATTCTACTTACGTACACCCAGAGGATGAATGAAGATGGATGGAAAGGCCATGGAAACGCAATCAAGAAAGTTGTGTTCTCTTCCCGGTCCTATGCAGTCATGCTGGGTGTGTTTGTGGTGCGGTGGGGGGGTGGGGGTGGGGTGGGGAGGGAAGCGTTGCCGGGAGAGAGGGACCATTAGGCACAAGGATTATTTAGCTCAGGCTTCACTGAATTTGTGATTTCAGAGTGACCAAGGCCAAGTGAGCATGTGCTTATGATTACTCATAACACTTGCTATAAAGAGCTGGCTTTCTGCTTAGGTTCACACAAACCCCTTCTCAAGACAGAACACAATGATCTCCTCTTCTCTATGTTCTGGTAAACCCACCATGCCATGTCATTACTGACAAAGAGTAAAATCCCCCCTACAAGTCTCCCTTCGGCCCCTTCTCTATTTTTATACCCCCATTTACTCAACAGATCCTGCCTTGTGCCAAAGGAAGGCACTGTCCTCCTGCAAATTACTGATCTCGATGTCTACACGGCGCATGGTAGGTGGTACTGGGAAGGGAGGTAAGCATGCTGTGGCTTACACGTTCTTGGCGGAGATGTTAAGGCCTAACATGCCCGCTCACTCCTTTAAAATGTGCTGTGAACTTTCATAAGTGCTGGCTTTCTTTACCCAAGGGACTTTCTGATATTCTTCACCTGTTGGGTCACACCGGTAAAGCAGGATCATTACCAAGAACTTTCTAGAAGACTTGAGTATCATTGTGATAGACTGGCCTCGGGAATTGCTAAGGAGCAGAGAGGTTGGGCTTTTAAATGGGAATTCACACTGATTTGGTATACGTTGAAATGCTTCACTGAGAATTGATTAAAAGGAAATGGCTTCCCATTGTTAACTGAAGACCAGCAAATAGGAGGAATAATTTAGGACTACAGCTCTTAACGCATCTGGAGTGCACTTAGAAAGACACGTTGCACATCTCTGTTGTCTGGTTGACTGGCCTGAATCTATTTGCCCATTATCCAGTGTTACTCCCTCATTCTAAGCAAGGCTCGGAATGTATTCTGGACATCACTTAACTCTAACTGCATTTTATCAAGCTGTGTGTAAATTAATCTAAAACATGGAGCCAGTATCCATTATGCTACATTAAGAAAAATGGGGGAGGGGAGGCATGTGTGGCCCAAGAAGGTTAACGATGAATGCGTCCACGGAAGACCCGTCTTTGAAGAGTGACTGTACCGCTGTAGTTTTGGGAAAGATTATATTCCCAACAGATGTATGTTCCAGTGCCCGGAACTTTCTTCGCTGAAGGTTGAAAATGGCTTCTAAGAGAATCAAGTGGAACAAAACACAAAGAATCGCTTTTAGGATAATTAAAACTATTTTGGATTTTTTATTTATCAATCTGGTTTCTAATATAATTTCAGTTAAATGAAAGACATTCACAAAGGATATTAGGCATACATACATAGTTTCCTTCTTTCATTGTAGTTTAACATGCTGTTGCTTTTAGAGAGTGAACTTTTGTGTCATTTCGCAGGGTGGAATCCTAATCGACTTTACAGAAAGAATACTTAGCCCAGCTTTTCACAACCCTGACCTCCGCAGTCACGATGCTCACTGAAAAAAATGCAAAAACCCAACCAAACTTAGAATCAGTAACATCTGAACTGTTTCTTGGCCTACTTTGAGAGGATGTCTTCATAGCCATGTTAGAACCCAGCGGTGCCTGTTTTGAAATAAACTGAACTTGGAAACGTTGCAGGCCACCTGTGTAGACCTGATCTTAAAGCACATTTTCATCTGGAAAGTGACCTTGGAAGTGCATGTTGGATATTAATACCTGTGCGCTCAGGTATCTTTATAATCTGCCAGTCCTTGCTCCACGGGAGATAATCAACTTTTCAACATGGTTTCCCTATTTCATCGACAATGACTTCTACATACCACGCATACCCAGAAAATACTGCTGTGAAAGACATCTATTCTAAAGTTTCCAACATTATCATGCAGGGCGTATGTAGTGTAGGCACGTTGCCACTAGGCTACACGGAAAAATCACATTTGTTTCTTGTGTCATCTTACGTACGAGCCAGCCCAATGGCACTGGGGGCATGTGTAAGCTGTAAGTCCCATCTGGGTGGGGACGCAGGGCTTTGTGCACGCGAAGTTCTGATTTCTCTGGCCTTCGGATGTTGCATCTTCCAGTATTGACAGGTTAGGTCCTGGGCAGTCTACCTGATTAACAATTTAGCAGCTGTACGGCAATGCCTCACAAGTCTGCACACTCCCGGATGTGGGCACATTGTTCATTTGGTGTGACTTACAACCATAGGCCAGAAAGTAAGTCTTCTAGGGGGCTCCACTGACTTGGGTCTTTATATTTGGGTGTCAAAGGACGCTGCAGTCAAGACTCAATGGCCCCTCACAATTGTCCTATTAAGTGGGCAGAGCAGCTGTATCTTAAATATGGGGCAAAGAGGGACCAAGGTTCACCAGTCTGACAAAGGTCACGTGGCAAGCCAGGGAGAGAGAAAGGGTTAGGACTCTATCAGCTGATGCCCAGGGTCTACGCTCACCATGATATCATTTTAAACATGGCGCTCGTTGGTTTCAGCCCCAATCAGCTAGACATGCTGTCTGTCTCTCATCTATTTCAGGATCAGCTGGTTCTATTGTCACTAGTAACTTAGGACCTGTTTTTGGCTGGCTAACTGGCATCCAATTTAATAACTGCTGCCTTTCTTTTTGAAAACTGCTGGACAGGATGATGAAAAGGAAACAATATTAAGCGGTTTAAATGAGGTGCTAATTGTTTAGAGGCATAAAGAGACCTTTGCAATGCTTACCCCATACAAGGAAGGAGAGGGAAAAAAAGAGCAGGTCCCGTAATAGAAGGAAAGAAAAGTTTCTTCCGGACGCCACGCTGACACTGCGTTTTCCTATTTGGTAGCTACTTTTTCCTTCAGCGCTTCCTATGGTGTGTGTCTTTGTGCCCAGCTCTTTGAGGGCATCTGGGGGCGGCTCCACAGACGTTCAACAGTAACATTAAGATCTACTCTTTGGCTCATGCCAGTTCTTTTTCCTATGCCTCTGAATCCCTGCTCCTGTTAGTAAAGGATGCTTGTTCATCAAACTCAGGGTAACGGGAAACTGTCCAACAAAGGCCCTCCAAACCCTTGTTTCTAGCTCCCATAGCCTTACGCATTAAGAAGGGTCAGAGAAGAACTTGACAATGTAACTTCTCACCTCCTAAGCTAGTTTCCTTGTGCTCTAGGGAATATGTTATTTTGAGAGCTGAGAATGGCACCGATCTTGCTTTCAAAGTCCTGCTCCTACCTCGTCAAAACCTAGATGTTTGCTTTCTACATGGAAGATGCTTCCTGTACAAACAACCTTAAGTCAGCCATCAGTTCTTCCTGAAACTTTAAAGCAGCTTCTTGTTTCTAAATTTTTTTCTTTTTGTTTTTGTTTATTATTTAAAGAGGTTACCACTAGCCCTCTGGACTAGAATGATAATGGACTGGGACTGGACTAGAATGATAATGGACCTAGAATGTCAAGGTTTTGCGGGATGTGACTGACAAAGCAAGATTAGACATGGAGCTTGGGTCACGATATCGTGAGCTTTCAAGGGAGGGAGCATCGTCCTGAGCTTTCAAGGGAGGGAGCTGGAAAAAAGAGATGTTTCTTTATCTTCACATAAATTACTGACCATTTAGAACGTACTGGATGTGGCCTTCATAGATACATTTAGGACTTTTGGTGAAGCCCACAATCCCAAAGAGAAGCCAAGGATTTCCAGCACTCCCTTGGCACTTAACTTAGTTACTTAATAACTTATCTACGTTTTTGTGCCTTGTCTGCTGGCCGGACTTACCCCCTTAAGGGCATACTGTATGTCTTAATGGCGGTGACATGGGAGACCCACTGAGCCCTCAGTCAGTCCAGTGCCCTAGGTTTGCAACTTTGGTGAAGGAAGTGTTGGGTTTTATTTTTCACCTTTTGAGGCAGGAAAGAGGGAAGAAGAGAGTGAAAAGAAAGGGTAAGGCCGTTTTAGTGTCAGGGACTGTTTTTGATTGTTTTAACCCCTTAATCATTTTGGGAAGAAAGGGAAAATGCTGACACAATGCATAAAGAAGAAAGCTATCACGGGAAACGCCAGAAACAATACATTTCCACCTGGCATTATTTGTGAAGTGCAAAATTAATAGCTATAAAGCCGGTTTAAAACAAATTCTAAAAAACCTTTCTACAAAACATAATGTTTAAAATTTGCTTTCGTAATTTGACAATACACGAAACAGCCCTTGATGGTAGTCATCAAAACAGGCTTTGTTTTTAACATGTCACTTGGGTTCTCCTGTTCTGCTCTTTAGTCGTACCACGTACTTTTCATTTAACAACGTGTATTATGGAATAATGATCAAGACGTCTTTAAGGTAAGGGTGTTCGTGACAGTGGCTGAGGGTCAGCAACTGTGAAAGGCGTTCCAATTCCCTTTTGTTCTGTTACCTCGACTCTGATGGGAATGAACTGGTCCAGTATCTCCTTTGGAATGTGTCATATACAGGTGCAGGGGGCCCTTGGCAACTCTAGATAACAGTTTTCATTACCCAAGAAACTGAGATCCTTCAAAAAGCAAAGGCATACTGAGAATCTTGAAAAATACATACATATAACCCTAACAAACTAGAATTTCCATTTTATTGAGGCACGCTGTCAGAAAAACAGCAATAATACTTTTTGAACCTCATCTTACATGCTTCCAGGAGGAGAAGGAAAAAAGGGATCCTACTGAATTCCTCAAAATGTTGGAGTCTGAAAAAAAATTTTAAAGTACTTACTCAGAGTCTGAACTATCATGATCATAAATGGTAGTCATTCTAGAAATAGCTTGTGTAATTTACAAAAAGAGATCAATGAAATTATTTCTTGGATGCTTCAATAGGAGCTTTGTCCCATCTATTTACACACAAAGTCTATCATTTTTAAATAAAACCAACGAGTTCTTTGTTGGAACAAGTTGGTCAAGATTCCTGATTAGACTGAGGTGTGACTAACTAGACGTGTCCATTCTCTGAGAAGCAACAGTCAGTTATCAGGTTGGTCATGAACCTAAGGTTCAGATGTATCTGCCAAAGAGGTCCCTGAATCGTGGCAGTGTGTCTGTTTAGGATGGAACGATACATGGATTAGATTAGAAAATACTGCCGTATTTTCCATATGATTCTGGAGTAAAGCAATAATAATAGCAATCATAACCTGGCTTTATTGTGGCGTGTCCATTTGGAGGACATGGTCTGCTAGGGTTTGTCACAAGGGCTTAAAAACTAAGATTTAAAGCAAGATAAGAAGAGCAACCTAATTTATGCATCATTCATTAGAAAGTGTCCACACTCTTGCTACAACTCTAAAAGGAACAGAGCAAACAAATCATAGCATCTGGCTCTAATTCCCCACCGAGGTGCCCCCACACACATATAGTGTAACCTAACATGATGTAGGTAAAGCAGAGGAAAAATCTTTTGTAACAGCTGGTCACCACCGCATTGTAGCTGACAGTCACAGGTCATGAAGAGATCTAAGACTATGCACACGGAACAGTATTAGCTTGTAGAATCTGATGAAAAATAAAACCAACAATCCCAATATACGAAACTACTTCCCCTGGTTCTTAATGCTTCTCTCTGCTGTGTTAGTTGTGTTGTTACACAACAGGTGCCATATGCTCACTTCCTTCAGTGCTTTAGGTGGGAATGCTCAGAGAATAGGCATAGATTGAGGTCTCTTTGAAAACTGTCAAACAATAGGTTCTGTTGGCCCCTTCCTTTCCTTTTCCAATTTACAGGACACCAAAAGAAATAGCATATGAACACGAACTAGTTACTACGACAGCCCATTAAAAATTGACTATATGCAAAAGGAAGAGAATGCTGGAGGCCATGTGCATCAACTTTTCTCAAGAAAAAAAATATCCACATTCTAAGGGCTCTTAAAAATGTAGAAAACTTGCCCTGTTACCATGGGTTTTTAGAACACCTCTAAACACACACAAAATAAGACAGTATTACCTACAAATTTCAATTGTTTCTTAAACTCTAAAAGCATTTTTTGTATTATTTTGATTTGATACAGAAGGGGAAACTCAGCTATAAAGAAATATTAAAAAGTACTTTTTGTGGTAATCAGTCTCCAGAATTTTCTGTTGCTTGCCTCCCCCGACTTGTGCTGATATTTTAAGGATGTGCTCAAGAGTATAAAGTAGGGTGCACTTTTGTCCCGTTCCCTCCTCCCGAATAGCTAGCCCCTCCCTCTCCCACAGCCAAATAGCCACCCCTCAGATGAGCCATTCCTTTTTGCTTTCGTCAATGGTCTCTGTGAAATTGGGGTCGTTGTTCATGATGGCAGCATCCGCGCTCTCTGCTGACTCTGCTCCCTTTGCTTCATTGGTGTGGTAGGTGCCCTTGTGGCGGAACATGTACCGAATGAGGAAGACCAAGGTGCAGAGAATGGTGAAAATCACCACAGCGATGACACCTGGTGGAGGCAGGAGAGGCACTGGAGGTTAAACAGACCTTGTATACATCCCTCCAACACCACTTTCCTCGTGTTGCCATGGTTCTCTCTCATGCCACCCTCCCTCACACAAAACACCAGCAACACACATGGACAGGACTGAAAGGAGATTAGACCAATTCACAGTTATATTTGGAGATCTTAATGCTATTCTCTGAGGAACTGATAGACAGTTAAACAGAAGAGGAGGGACTACTGCTCAACTCATTTTATGAGGCCAGCATTATTCTGATAGCAAAACCAGACAAACACATCACAAGAAAACACAACTATGGGGCAACAGTCCTCTTTAATAAAATTTTAGCAAATCAAATCTGGCAATGTGTGGCAGAGAATATATTATGGTGAAGGGGTGTTAATTCTAGGAATGCAAGTCTGGTTTATCATTAAAAAACAAAGCGATGTAATTTACCACATTAAAGAAATATAGGAGAAAAAGCATATGACAAATTTCAACCTCCATTCATTGTGAAGCCTCTCAGAAAGTATCAGTAGAAGGAAACTTTCTCAACCTGATAAACTGCATCTATGAGAAACCTACAGCTAATACCCTAGTCAATACTAAAAGAGTAAACATATTCTCTCTAAAATAGGAAACAATGGAACAATGGAAACAGGAAACAATGGAGCATTTCTCTCTCAATGTACCAGAAATCCTTGTCAGTGCAATAAAACAAAAAAGAAATAAAAAGTGTACAGACTGTGAAGAAGTAAAAATTTTCTCTATTCTCAGGTGACATGACTGTCTCTTAGAAAATCCTAAGTAATATATATATATAAAGTGTCTAGAACTAACACTAAATTTAGCAAGGCCACAAAAATCAACTGTATTTTTATATACTAGCAAGAAAATACTTGGAAGAACATTTAAAGTAATAAAAACTTAAAAAAGTAATAAAACAATACCATTTATAATAAAACAAATTGAACACAGTTGTTCAAGGCTGTGTTCACTCAAAACCACAAAACCTTACTGACAGAAATTAAAGACATAGATAAATGGATGGATAGACCACCTTTAAGAGCCAAAGCACTCAGTATTGTTTTGATGTCCATTTATAGACCTAACGCAATCCCAATGAAAATCTCCGCAAACTTTTTCTTTGGTAGAAATTTATAAGTTGATTCTAAATTTTATATGGCAATAAAGTAAAGGGTCCAGAATAGCCAACATAATTTTGAAAAACAAAAAAGAAATAGCTGGAGAATGCATGTTGCTGTCTCAAGACTTAATATAAAGGTGAAACAATACAGCAAGCATGGTATTGGGTAAAGAAAGATATATAATACATCAACAAAACACAACAGAGTCCAGAAAACAGACATACACATATATGGTCTATTGATTTTTGACAAAAGTGCCAAGGAGATTAAATTTGGAAAAAGTATATAGTCTTTTCAACAAGTAGTTTTAGAATAACTGGATATTAGTTTGGAAAATAATGTCTTTGACCTTTATCTCATGCTATGTACCAATGTTAACTCAAAGTGATTACAGACTTAGTTAACAGAAACCAAAGCTATAAAAGTTCTAGAAGAAAACATAGGAAGAAATCTTCACAATCTTGAAGAGGCATATCATTAAAATAGAATTTAAAAAAAATCACAAGCCATAAAAAGATTAAAAAAATAAGACTTCATCAAAATTTAGATTTCTTGCTTTAAAAAAAAATACCACTAAGAAAATGAAAAGGCATGTCACAGATTGGAGAAAATATTCACAATACATATGTCTGACACAGGACTTGAACTATCTAGAAAATAAAAAACTGTTACAACTCAAAAGAAGTCCAATAATCCAGTTAAAAGATGGAGAAAGAGTTTTTATTTTTTATTTTTTAAATGCTTATTTTTGAGAGAGAGAGAGAGGGAGGAAGGGAGAGAGGGAGAGAGAGAGAGAAGAATGAGCGGGGGAGGGTAGAGAGAGGGAGACACAGAATCTGAAGTAGGTTCCAGGCTCTGAGCTGTCAGGACAGAGCCCAATGCGGGGCTCAAACCCACAAACTGGGAGATCATGACCTGAACCAAAGTTGGACGCTTAACCGACTGAGCCACCCAGGCACCCCGGAGAAAGAGTTTTAAACAGACACTTCACAAAAGATTTACAAATGGCAACAGGCACATGAAAAGACGCTCAGGGTTATTAGTCATCAGCTCATTGCACATTAAAACTGCAACGAGCTACCACTACTCGTCCACTGGAGTGGCTCAAATTAAGAAGACCGACAATACCAAGTGCTGATAAGATTGTGGAGCAAGCCTGGCCTGTCAGATAGGAACTGCGGGGATGTAAAACGGTTCAACCGTTTTGGAAAACTGTATGGCAATTTCTTAAAGAGTCTCATCTCCACTTTCTGTCACACCCGGCAACTGCACTCCCAGCAATTACCAAAGAGAAATGAAAACTTATGTTCACATAAGACTTCAACAAGAATACTCATAGCAGCTTTATTCAAAATAGCTCAGACCTGGAAACAAACCAAACAGCCACAGGTGAGCAGATAAAACGAATTCTAGTACATTCACACAGCAAAACACAACTTGGCAATAAAAACGAACAGCCTATCGATTCATGCAACCATGTGGACAGACCTCAGAAACATGACGTTGAGCGAAAGAAGGCACGAACAGATGACATACTCTATGATTCCATTTCTACGCCACTCTAAAGGAGGTAAAAGTAATCAACACGGCAAAAAGCAAATCAGAGGTGGCCCTTCTTGGGAGTGGGGCAGGGCAAAGGATGGACTCTACGGGGGCACAAAGAGCTTTCTGTGGGTGGGAATGTTCCAGATCTTCATTGTGGTGGTGGCTATGGGTGTTTGTGTTTGTCACGAGTCACTGACCTGTTATGCTTACACACTTGCATATCATGCTTCAATAAAGTTGATCTTAAAAAAACAAAACACAGTGAGGAGAGGGACCTTGATAAGACTGTACCGATGTGATTGGACAATGTGATTTAGGCGGCATTCTAAATGTATTCTAGTTTTAGGGTCACATATATTTCTCTCTTTTTAAAAATGTTTATTTGAGAGAGAGGGAGAGACAGAGAGCGTGAGCAGGGGAGGGACAGGGGGAGGGGGAGACACAGAATCTGAAGCCGTCAACACAGAGCCCGACGCGGGGCTTGCACTCATAAACCGTGAGATCATGACCTGAGCTGAAGTCGGACGTGCAACCGACTGAACCACCCAGGTGCCCCAAGTCAGGTATTCCTTACAGGCATCTACTTCTCCATGTGGAAAAGAGACCTACCGACTAAGCCAAGGTGATTGGCTGGGTTTAAGACCCTTGATACGATTACAGTATTAGCTGTCCTCAGACATGCAGGGGACACCTGGATGCAGTAAGACAGGGGGGCTCAGGCAGAGGAGACGGTGGGCAACGGGGGGCAAGGATACCAACCCAAATAAGAAGGACTGGGCTAGGAGGCTTCAATTATTCTGCAGCCGTCCCTGGGGAGAAAAGACACTGGAATATTTTAGATACCCTGGCTTATTAATTTTCTGATGATCTTTATTAAGATAATGGCAGCCAGACTGGCACACTCCTGCCTGTTTTTGCAGTAAGTGATCCTGGGCCTTTTGGGATGTGGGGGAGTGAGAAGGGGAAAAGAGAGGAGGGAGGAGGCCATTGTGGCTCCTGCACGATGGCCAGCCTGCCTGTTCAGGCTCTGGCTAGCCTGGCACGACCATCCCATTCTTACGGGTCAGCGTTGAAAAGCAGCCAGGTTACAGGGCACCCGGGTGGCTCAGTCGGTTAAGCGTCTGACTGCGGCTCAGGTCACGGTCTCATGGGTTGTGAGTTCAAGCCCCGCGTTGGGCTCTGTGCTGACAGCCCAGAGCCCCGAGTCCACTTCGGATTCTGTGTCTCCTTCTCTCTGCCCCTCCCCCACTCACGATCTGTCTGTCTCAAAAATAAATAAACATTAAAAAAAAAAATCTTTTTTTTAAAGTAGCCGGGTTGCATTTACAACCGTGTCTCCACATCCGTAGGTCACAATCCTTAGTCATATTTAAATAACAAAACAAATCAAGTAAAAATCTAGATGATGGTTTTGTTTTTGTTTTTGTTTTTTTAAGACGACGCATTTACGGACAATTCTTACTTTCCACAGGTGAGGAGCCTGTGCTATGCATCACCCACCTCCAATGATAGCCGAGTTTCTGTTGACTCCATTTCTTATAGCTTGGCCTTGTCCTGGATTATATGGGAAATCAGCACTGGCTGCAGAGGAAGAAATGGAAAAGTCAAGTGTATAAGAGTCAAGGATACTAGTAATCCCAAATAACCTGATGTGGACATTTTTTCATACAACTCCTCAGCACTTCCTGTTTCCCCAGAGGAGAGTTCCGTTTCTGACAGGCCCATCTTGCCATCGTTTCCACACGTCTCAGTGCCTCCACCCCTGTTTCGGCTCTTCTGTCTGACATGAGACCCAGAGAAGCACGATCAGTCTTTTGGAGGAATATGAGAGAATCTTAGAGCTACCTGAGCCGTCCTGCTTCAGTTCCACTGACACGCAAGCTGATGGATTAGAATGTTTTTTTCTCACCTTTGGCTGAAATCTGCCTCAGCTACGAATTTCTATCTACACTGGCTATTTCTGTAGAGCCTTTTATACCTTTAGTTTAAAAAGGAATCATGTCTTTAAGTGAACATTTTGCATGACTAATAAAACATAGGGCATGTCAGGAATGTGTAAGCGGGTAACATTTCATAACAGTTGAGAATAATATACGCTGCCTAATAAAGTTTCCATTTCTTTCCCTGTTATAAAAAAAAATCAGAACCGGTTATATTACAGTTAGGTGTTTCTCTAGGATAAATTTCAAGTACGCAAAAGACAAACGGATCCTAAAGTCTTTCTAGAGGTCGGCAGAGTATCTGTTACCATCCATGCGAGCTAATGTAACCTCAAAACCAACTTCATATTCGTTGGGCCTCTGTTTTAGACGTTCAGGTCTAAGGCAAATACTCCAACGGAAGTAGCTTCCTCCTTCAGCAGATCACCTTAGTCTAGAGCCATGGTTACTGGATGGCATCAGTTAGGTATTTAAAAAATGTTTGAACGAGTTATTTTGCATAATTAAATGTGTGCACACGGAGGAAAGAGGTCTGTGTTAGGGTTCAAGGAGGATCTCACTACGGACTCGGGTTTTGTAAGGCTCCTCCTTCAGCTCTCTGCTCTGAAGCATCCCCAGGATAATGATGAAAAGTAGGTAGAGCCCTTCTTTTCCTTTTCCCCAGGAAATAGGGCCACCAGAGAGATTTCAGATCCTACCAGCAAATGCTACTTCAGCTTTTCTCTGACTGAAGACCAGAAAAATGATCTGTTCCTGGATCGATCATATTCCAAATCAGCTCGGCCACCAGTGCCACTCAGGCCTGTCGATTTGATTAAAATGCAGATGCTAAGAAAGACACAAATGAAAGAACTTAACTCTGAGTCCTGGGGACTTCTCTTTCTTTAAAAAAAATATTTTTAAAAAATGTTTATTTGAGAGAAAGAGAGAGACAGAGGCATGAGCAGGGGAGGGGCACAGAGAGAGAGAGACCCAGAATCCGAAGCAGGTTCCAGGTTCTGAGCTGTCAGCACAGAGCCTGACGCGGGGCTCGAACTCACGAACCATGAGATCATGACCTGAGCGGAAGTCGGACGCTTAACTGACTGAGCCACCCAGGCACCCCTATTGTGTACTTATTTTAACTGGTCCAATCCCATGTCTAGGGAGAGAGGGAAAGGCAGAGCCAACATGAAGTATACTGTAGTCAGTGACGTTCCCCATGCCCTTTAGGACTTTCTGGTGTGGGCAGCATGGACGGATATTCAAAATTCCAAGTGTCGGCCCAAGGATGTAATGACCTTGCATTTGTAGGCTCATCACCCGATGTTAAGGGTGATCAGAAAATCATCCCGTGTGAATAAAAATGGTTTCCAAATAATATTTCTGGAAACCTTGGGTTTCTTCTTTAAACCTGAGTGTTCCCTTCAGAGAAAGATTATTTGTAGATGTGACGAATGTATTCAGCCATTCAACAGATCTTTCCAGAACGCCGACTATGTGTCAGGCACCATTCTAAGTGCTGGGGATCCACAGTGAACAATAAAAAAGATGAAAATTGTTACTGATGAGGAATTTCTGTGCCTCATTGAAGAGTTTGGTTTACACAGTCAAAACACTAATTTAAAGCACGGATGTGGTTTTAGTTACGTCCCTATCTAGTTACAGTAAATTGCCTAAAGCTGCTTTGTAGTTGCCATGTTACAACGCATACACTCATAGGTCACGGTCAGATTTGGTTACTGACATAAACCACCCTTCCGAGACTGACAGACTGCGAGTTTCTTTCCGAGGATGAAAGTTCATACTGTCACGACTCATCTTTGACCTAGTTTCCAGGCCTTCTGACAACGTTAATTACCCTTCTCTGGACACTATTTAGTCCATATCTTCCTAGAAAGCCATCAAGCTTGTTGAGTGGCCCAGATGGGATTGGAAACCAGGCAAGGTTAATTCCTAAGCCATTCATTCCCATCCTGCCTTTTGAGGGCTGATGAGGCAGCCAGGTGGGGAAGTCCCAGCATCCAGACAGTTCCGCTTGGGCAGGGCCTGTGGGAGGAGGAGCCTTTTTAGGGGATGAGGGAGAGAAATCTGTTTCGTCTTGGAGGTACTGAGCCTGGGGTGCGTCTGGGACACCCAGATGGAGACGTCTACTGGACGTTTGGTATCTTGTGAGTGGCTCGTATTTTTCATCTCCTTCCGAGAAACACAGCCATCTCCTCACCACTTTTAAGTAACATGAACCTTCAAAATATATGACGTACGGAGACAAAAACAATGACAGTGGCAATTTTGTGATTATTCTATTATGTGAGAGTCGTGACTCTATGAAGCTGTTTGCTTCTCTGCTTCAGGTAATGTCGATGGGAGAACACATCACGCTTTCTCTCTGCTCCAAAACCGACTGTACGGCTTTGCATCCTTGGCCACAAAACTGCAGAAAAACACAGATATTTAGAGACGTGTATACACCCGTCTCTGGATCCCTTGAAGTTACTGACATAACCAGTAGTGGAAGGTGTGGGTGTGACCTGAAATGACCCAAGAAGAACAGGAACAGCTAGAAGAGAACATGGAAATTTATCCCAGGATCGCCTTTCTTACAAAATCCGAAATCCTTTGTAGGGGGAGGAAGGCCTCCTTTGAGCTGAATTTCTCTCCTGCTCCTTCTCTGCCGGGGCCACTTTTCCAACTTGACATTCTAGGCACACAGACTCCTGATGCTTCCTGGTCGACACGTTCTGGCTCATCCCTCCGCCCCCCTCACCTCTGCCCTGCCTTTCCTCTCTCTGTCCATCAAATCTTACCTGTTTCCTAAAACTATCCTTAGCCACCTCGGTTACATGTCTGGCCCTCTTGTCAAGGTCAATCGGTCTGAATTCTTGTCACTCCCTACACGGCAGCCATGCTCTTAAAGGCATGCTCAGTTATGTTCACGGTCCCAATGACAAACAGTGCTGACAGGCAGCTATGGCTAATGAGATGTTCGTTAAAATGAAATCAGTCCAGGGGTGCCTGGGTGGCTCCGTCCGTTAAGCGTCTGACTTCGGCTCAGGGCATGATCTCGCGGTTCATGAGTTCAAGCCCCACGTCCGGTTCTGTGCTGACAGCTCAGAGCCTGGAGCCTGTAAATATAGAAAAGCTACTAATGGTTCCTGTGTCCACTGGTCTTTGGTTATTATCAGAAAACAGCCAGTGGGAAAAACCCTGAGGTACAACTGAAGTCCTCACGAAATTCAAGGGCACGGTTCTGTTTCTCGCATAAGCATCCCTGTTTTCATGGCTTCATTTATAACTTAAGTCTGGTTGTCCTAATGCACGTGAGTCCTTACTCCCTTGAGGCATATCCATTTTATCCTGGCCAAGCAGAGCAAGCGCTATTTTGGCAGATATATTTGAAATGATTTCACTGTAACCATCCTCCCTGCCCCCCGCCCCCCACCCCGCGGTACCAACATCCTCTGGGAAATGCATGTATGAAAACTTGGAAATCAAGAGACGTGAGTAAGACATAGGACAAAGCTCATCCCTGACACAGACTCCATTCTGTTCAATCTCATCCCCCGTCTGCTGGGAGAGCAGAGCAATTTTAGGGGTGCTGCAGAATCAAGGAACCTATATTTTGGGAAATGGCATGAATAGGTCCCAACAGGCTGGCTGGCACAGTTGTGAGAGGATGCGACTCTTGATCTCGGGGTCATGACTTTGAGCCCCATGTTGTGGGTGGAGCCTACTTAAACACACACACACACACACACACACACACACACACACCCAAAAAACCAGACTCTAGATATTAACAGTCTCAAGACCAGACCTGCCTCAAATAGCCAAAGACTATATTCAATATACGTTTCTCCTGGGTCTCCAAGCGATAGAACATGATGATGACTGTCGAAGCATGGTGCTGTGTCAGCTCTGATTTAGGGTCTCATAGGAGCATGTGCATTTCTGTTTATTTCCCTTGTGTACGTCCTCTTGTCTGTCTGGCCATCCCCATTACACTGGCCACACACAGACCGTGTCTCCTTTGCACACCTAGAGGTTGGTGCTCCTCCCTTTCTCCACCTGGCGTAGCGCAGGCAGACCGTGGGCTGGAGGAATCCATGATGAGACATTCTCCACCCACACTCATGCTTGTCCCATTGCCCAGCTGAGGCTTCGGGCTACAGCACACTATTGCCCTCCTTGCCAGAGAGGGAACATATATGACAGGCTCCAAAGATACTCAGGCATGGGTCGGATTCACCCTCAACACACAGACGCTGTCCCCTTCCACTGTCTTTGCCACTCGAGAAGCCACCTGAGGGCTCAGCACCGGTGTCCTTTCCCTCTTCCTCCTGCTCTACCTTCAGGTTGAAAATCAAGAAGGAAACAACAAACAAACTTTGTAAAAGTGGGCCTGGCGGGGGGGCGGGGGGGTTTCCCATAATGATACCCATACTGTAGAGCGATCCGTTCTTAGAGCTGGGTGAGTAAAAATACACTTTCCTCCCCCGCAAAATAGAAAGGATGAATGTTCTGTCCTTCCCTTTGCTGCGTTCCTGGAAGGATTTGTCAGGAAAGTAAATGACAGTCTAACCAGCACCTCTTATCCTGTGTGCTGTGTGGGGCGAGTGTGGTGCCTCTCCCTGGCAGCTGAGACCCCCGGGGCTCTTGGGGGTCAGGGACAAGTTCTGACCCCTGCCGGCCTGGGAGGTAAGGGACATCGTGCAACAAGGGCTCCGGGGACCATGCAGGTTGTTTATACGTGACGAACAAGAAAACTCTAAATTCTAGGATTATAAGGTTAGTCATCGTTTGGATGACACTTTCTTCACAGATGAAACTCATTAGGGCCCAGGACAGCAAGGGGTTGGTGGAATCAACCTAGAAGTGTTTTCCTTCCGTGGTGGAGTACAAAATGTAAAGGCAGGGGAAATTCAAATTTCAGGAACAAGGTAATTAGGGACTAATAATAATAGCCCTTCCTACAAGTCAGGCACTGTTTTTTGTTTTTTTGTTTTAATTTTTAAAACGTTTATTTTTGAGAGAGAGAGACAGACAGAGTGAGTAGGGGAGGGGTGGAGAGAAAGAAAGAGAGAGAGACACAGAATCTGAAACAGGCTCCAGGCTCTGAGCTGTCAGCACAGAAGCCTGACGTGGGGCTCGAACTCTGAACAGCAAGATCATGACCTGAGCTGAAGTCGGACCCTGACTGACTGAGCCATCCAGGCGCCCCAAGCCAGGTACTGTTTTAAGTCCTTTAAGTCCATTTCAGCCTCATGTGAACCCCGACAGGTTGGCAATATTCATCCCGTTTTGGAAGGTTCTGGAAGGCCAAAAGCTGGTCTGAGGTCCCATAACCAGTAAGTGGTAGAGCCAGAGTTTGAACCCAGGAAACTGGCTCCAGAGACGACTTGCAAAAACACTAAGCTGAACTGTTTCTGATGTGAAAGCAAACTTTGTAAGAGCAGGCCCAGGGGACACGTCTCCCCATCACTGCACACGGTCTACACTGGCTCTATCAAATCAACACAACTGCATGGTCTCAAGGCAACGAAGGCTCAGTTATTCTCCCCGTGGTTGGCGGCCTGCCTTGGACCCAGATAGGAGTCCCTCACCGACCCAAACAGCACAGAGAGAATGCTTATTACCACCATGGAAACACTTGTGAAATCATGAAATCAGGAACCGTGCTAACTGTGCCTTAAACTGTCACTGTTAGAACATAATTTTTTTTTTAATCACATTTAGGGAATGTGAAAAATAGAAGACGTTTCCGGGCAGGTGCTTAAGTACAAATAAATGATTTAAAAAACAGTTGCAAGAACAGAATATTAACAAGAGATTTGAATTCTTTAGCCACCAATTTCTTGCCTGCCCCATTGAGCAGGCAGGGAGAGGACAGAATAATAAAGCTTTTTTTTTTTTTTTCTTCTTCTTCTTCTTTTTTTTTAGTACACAAGATAAATGAGGTAGTTGTAGTTCTTATTTACTAAGTTTCAAAATATGTAAAATTGTAGACTTCAGGCTCAGAAACCAATGGCAAATAAAACACACATTTAAATGCATACAAAAGTAAATCGAGATTATCTCACATAAAACCCCCAAAACCAAAGGCACTAAAAGCTTCAGGTTGTCATCTATCAGGGACAAAAAATTAGATACTAGCTGACATCTCGTAGAGAAAACATCGCCATGGAAACCACTTGAGCTTCGGCATCTGAAGTGATAATTTGAGATACTCGAACAAAACTGCTATTAGTTATAATTTAATTTAGATTGCAGCATGATTTTTGCAGCGGGGGCTGGGCCAGATGATGTATATGTGCCTTTGTTCTTTCCAACGTCTTTGTTTCGTTTCACTGTATTCTCTCTCCCAGTCTGAGCTCGATGGCAGAAAATTATTTTTTTCAAATAATTTGTTCTAGCCATTCACTGCTGACTGGTGTTCTAGAAGCCTATGGAAACAAATGGTGGCCGACAAAGATGCTGAAGATATAAGGGGATGTTGTTTTATTTTCAGAGAGGTGATGGCTGATCACGTTTGCAGGAGGGAGAGACTTCTCCAGGCCAGCAGGATTTTAGCCAGGCAAACAGAATGTGGCACGCATCCCCACGAGCCTGAGTTTTGTATTTACACCTATGCCCTCACCTCGGTTTTTGCAAAAAGCCAGCCAGCCAGAATTCCAAATTCAAATGGGGAGGGGATTATGGACTTTTGGCTTCTGACTTGAGAAATCACACAAGGCTTACATTTCAGTTCCAGTCTCTCTCTTTTTTTTAATGTTTATTTTTGAAAGAGAGAGAAAAAGAGAGGGAGAGAGCGTGTGTGGGAGCAGGGGAGGGGCAGAGAGAGAGAGGGGGGGGACAGACGATCCAAAGCAGGCTCCACAGTGACAGCCGCAGGGGGTCGAACTCACAAACTGTGAGATCGTGACCTGAGCCGAAGTCTAAGTCGGGCACTTAACCAACAGAAACCCCCAGGCGCCTCAACATTTCTAGCTTCTTTTTTTTTTTAAGTTTATTTGAGAGAGAGAGAGAGAGAGAGAGCGAGCAGGGGAGGAGCAGAGAGAGAGGGAGACAGAGAATCTGAAGCAGGCTCCGTGCTGTCAGCGCAGAGCTTGATGTGGGGCTCAAACCTATGAACCATGAGATCGTGACCTGAGCTGAAGTCAGACCCTTAACCGACTGAGCCATGCAGGCGCCCCCCTCCCCCAACATTTCCAGCTTCTTAAAGGAAAGAGCAGGTGGCAGCTGCCTGCCTGGTTGTCAGAGATTTGGTGAGAAAAAGGTCAAATAGGTAAAAACGAACAGAATACAGGAACTGGTCATCACCTGCTATATATTTGTTTAAAAAGGTTTTTTTTTTTAAGTTTTTAATTTTGAGAGAAAGAGAGAGAGTAAGCGAGCAGGGGAGGGGCAGAGAGAGAGGGAGACACAGAATCGGAAGCAGGCTCCAAGCTCCGAGCTGTCAGCACACAGCCTGATGGGGGGCTCGAACCCACGAACTGTGCGATCGTGACTTGAGCAGAAGTCAGACACTTAATCAAGTGGGCCACCCAGGCGCCCCTGACTGTTTAATGCCAACTTTTACACAAAAGATCTGAATGGGCAGTTGATTATATTAGATTCCCTCCTTCCATTTCTTTCCTTTTTTTTTTTTTTTTAAAGCCAACTCTGAGTTGTCTCAGTTGCCTTTCAGGAAGAAAGATTTACGGATATTCCGAGACCAGGCTGAACGCCACGTTCTTTTGTCCGACTGCCCATAATAGGTATTTGAGTTGGAAACAGCTCGTTACTGACATGAGTTCAGTCTTGGTATTCCATGAAATAAACAGGTAAGACGCTGGGCGTCCATTTCCACGGTGGGCAAAGGCGTCCTGTTATTTCTCAGGTGGGCAAACTGTTCCTTCTTTCATGTTAGTTACAATCGTTGATGAGTCTGTCATCGGAGCTGTTGCCGGATGATGTCACGGGCACTGTGGGTCAGAGACGGTGACAGCCGGCTGTCACGGGTTGACTCCCTCAACGTCTCCCTCCTGCGGAGCAGGTACACCGCACGGAAGTGTTCAGTCTTGAAGCCGGTAGGTGCCCGCCACCTAAATGTGGGCCCTGTGGATTCATTAAAGACACTTCTGTGCATCTTGCTGTGGTTCTCAAGCTGAGCCTTGAAAGTCTAGATCAGGGAGCCCCAGAGCGAGGGCTGGGGAGCCCGGTGGTGTGGCCTTCCTTTCACAGTGAAGAGGGTCATGCTCCTGTCTGCGGGGCTCTGCAGTCACCGCGTTCCTCTGCCACAAGGTGTAAATAAATCCGTGCTGGTGTCATCAGGAGTGCAGAAGCCGCAGATCTGGGGGAATATGATTGGTTTACTGGAATTGATTAGTTTTTTTGAGAGAAATCTTGTCTCCTTGCTGCTGGTACCTATATGGGTGGAGGTTGAGAGAAGGCGGCCAGCTCAGGGGGGAAGGCCAGTGGCTACAGAGGAACGTGGTTGTCCAATATTCCGAAGCACCAGAGTGACTGTCACTTGAGGACGTGCTGGGTCACCGTTTACAGATACAGTCATCAAGCCTGGTGAACATCCCCACTACGCAGGGGTCCCAGCTAACACAAGTTGTGGTTAACTGTTGGCAAAGCGGTCCCAGCAAGAATTGGTTGTCTGTTCGACAGTGGAAAGAGTCTCACTTTCCAAGGAGAGGGTGGCTGAGAAAATAAAGACGGCAAGAAGATACCAATCGTAGCGAATGAGCCAAAAATGCATCTTTTAAAGACATTTCCTGCTGTACTTCCTCTCCTCCCTGACAGGTGTTTGAGCTGGCACCATTCAGAAGGCCAACATCTTCAGGAGACCTTGAGGCCATGGTCTCCGGGCTTCTGCTGAGAAACATGTCCACTTGGTGTTACGCACGTCTCAGTAAAGGCTTTGGACTTCCAGAATTTATGGTGCGGAAGCTTGGTGAAAATAGCTTTTTTTATCTACCCAAGAGATGAGTTTCCTCATTCGTGAGAACATTGAGGCACATTTCATCATATGAGGAATCAGGCAAGGATGAACGTATCCTTTTACTCCCCCTTTATGGAGATTTCCAGTAGATTCCAAGGCCATAATTTGACTGTGGATAGCTCTTTTGGAAGCAGCTGGATATTCCTGATTTGTTTTTGTCACCATCGTACGTCTTTCAAGGTAGTACAGTGAAAAATCAAATGCACGTTAAAAAATATTTAATCTGCTATAACATCTATATCTTGACTTGCGGGCAATGCTGTCTTCTGTTTTAGGTGATGAATACGGTCCTGCTCTCTGTAGACTGGTCTGTCAATGTCCACTCGGTTTGGGCTTTGTAGGAGGTCGCGTTATAACTGCTGTTTCTTTTCTTTTCTTTTCTTTTCCTTCCTTCCTTCCTTCCTTCTTTCCTTCCTTCCTTCCATATTTATTTATTTTGTGTGTGTGAGAGAGATAGTGCAAATAGGGAAGGGGGGAAGGGGAAGGGGAGGGAGAGAGAGAGAAGGAGAGAGGGAGAGAGAGACAGGGGGAGAGAGAGGGAGAGGGAGAGAGGGAGAGAGGGAGAGAGGGAGAGAGGGAGAGAGAGAGAGAGAGAGAGAGAGAGAGAATCCCAAGTAGGCTCCGCTCCCAGCAAAGAGCCTGGCACGGAGCTAGATCCCACGACTTTGGGATCATGACCTGAGCCGAAATCAAGAGTCAGATACTTAACTGCCTGGGCCACCCAGGTGCCCCACTGCTATTTCCTCAAAATGTAAAATTAACCCTTTTAATCCCTAAGAGTTCAGAAACCAGTGTCTAGGTGGGGAGCGTATCTCAGACCACAGCGGCATTCGCCCAGATCACAGCCCGCTGACGGGGTTCTGGCTCCACTGTGTGGTCTATTCAAAGCGGTGGGGGGTGAGCAGACAGAAAGTACTTTTAAAAATTAATTCTGCACACATTTTAAGTCTTTTATCAATGCCCAGCTGGGCTCTTGCTTTTGAAATACTCTTTTCGGCTGTGTTAGCACAAGCGAACGTTTCTAATTCCAATCCCAAGACAATGCCTTTTCTTCCAAGAAGGCTGACCTCGTAAAACTGAATATACAACTCTCAAGCTAGAGATTTCTGCTGTCTTTTGAGCTGTTCTCTTCTTGAATTAACCTTGGATCTCAGAAGACAACCATCTTTGCTTGTTGGCAGGTGGAATGACTAAGGATCATCAAAAAAGAACCCTGTAAAACCAATGAAAGCTTCCTGGTGTTTTCCACAAATAGATTCCTCCCCAGTGCTGGCTCACATCATTACCAGGATGGGATAAACTTCCGGCACCAGCCATGTGGCTCTAACACAGTTCTTTTGGGTCAACAGAGTGTGAAAAAATACTTAATTGGCTCTAGCAGTCTTCGGTATGATTTCTTCCACATCGAAAAAGAGAAAGCGGGGGGGGGGGGGGGAGGAAAAGAAAAGAAAAAGAAAAAGGAAGGTGTATTTTGCAGCGGGGATTTCACCTCTAGGGACACAGTTATTATTTCAGACTCCTGCATTATATTTAAGAGATGTCAGAAGGGAGGAACACAACTCTGAATAGGGACTGAAATTCTTTTAAAGTTTAAAGTTTCTATTGAGAGGAAGGAAAAATGGGGTATACCGGAATTTGAGACCCGATCATGCTATTCTCTGTATAGTTTTGGGCGAGGTGCTGTAAACACTGGGGCCGCTGGCTCAGTCCTGACTGCACATGAGGAATCTCTCAGGGATGGGGAACAGGCATCGGGAGTTTTAAAAAACTGCCCCGGTGATGCTAATATGCAGCCAGAGCTGAGTTGCAGCCACTGAGGTGTTTGTTCATTGACAGAATGAATGCATTAATTTTGTGAGTCGATTTCCTTATCTTTTTTTAAATGTTTATTTATTTTGAGAGAGAGAGAGAGAGAGAGAGAGAGAGAATGTGTGTGCCCATGCGTGCACGTGCAGGGGAAAGGCAGAGAGAGAGGGAGAGGGAGAATCCCAAGCAGTTTCCACACCGTCAGCAAAGAGCCTGAGGCGGGGCTTGAACTCACGGACCCCAAGATCATGACCAGAGCTGAAATCACGAGTCAGATGCTTAACCGATCGAGCCACCCAGGGGCCCTGGTTTTTCTTATCTTTACGAAAATGTGGCTAATACCGTCCACACATACCACATAGGGCCGCTGTGAGGATAGAACAAAACCAGACACTGAAGCGTTAAAGTCGCTCACAAATCGAAGCTATCATTTCTGTCTTTATCCTTTCCAGTCTTCTAAAAGTTAAAATTCCCAAGTAATTTCTCGAAAATCGCCTTTAGCCTTTCTAAGCGGGAAATTTCAGAGCAACCTGTGTCCATCCCTAGGTTGAAAATAATTGCAACCACATTCATCTGGATTTTTATGCACATTTTAACGTAAAGTTGATTTTACTTTTTTCCCCGAAGCCTTCCGGGGTTACCCTCTGGAGGAAACTCAGCCGCAGAATCGAGAATCCCCCTGGGTCTTTAGACATTTCTGAGTAGTCTGTGCAGAGCCTGGGGAATCCACCAAAGATCTCTCCAAACGAGCGAAACGACTTGTCGCCTGTTTGTTGGCTGTGTTCAGAGGGACTTTCCCCTGAAGAGCGGATGGCACTTCCGCTGGGTCAAACACTTCATCTGGGTAACGTTTCTGTGACTTTCGAAATCAGAGGCAAGGACACAAAGCCCCCGATTTGCCAGCAAAGGTAGAATTAGCCTTTCCGGGGGGTGGGGGGGGGGCGACTGGCAGGGATTCCCTCGGGAGGATTCACACCCAGGGATTCTGACAAAACAGTCTTTCTGAGTGACAGAGTCAGTAAAGGAAGCAATGCTGGATTCATCTGGAAGATGCTGAGCTCCCCTGAATGCCTCCAAGGGATATGCATGGATGTTCAAAGACACAGCACAGTAGGAGGAGGCTTCAGACGGGTGGCTCCTGGAACCAAGGTCAGACTCAGACATCCCCGGACCACACGGAAGTCAAACCTGCTTCACTTCTGTGGGCGTCTCGTAACATTTCTACGACACGAGAATGAGGCAAAAATGGAGAGTGGCACCCACCAGAGTCTGTGGTTCTGTGGTCCATGGAGAAGTCACCATAGCAACGTGTTGGGTACTCCTCTGCCCTTCCTGGCCCTGAGTGAGGACAGCCAGGGACAGATCTGGGAGAGGCGGGGCTCCAAGGATGGGGCCAGGTATGATGGGGTCGGGGTCGGGGGGGGGGGCGTGCAGAGCACAGAGAACAACAGAATCCTAACCTTCTTGGCTTTCAAATCTGTTGCGAGGGACAAGGGGAAAGGAAGACAGCAAGAGAGGCAGGGGAAAACCGGACTGAAAGAAGTCCCCGTGAGGCAGGAAAGAAGGGCCTTACACGTTGTCCCAAAGCTGGAGGTTTGAGCCCCTTCGGATTTTTCCCCAGTGGAGTTCTAGAAAGTTAGAGAGTCCCGGTTAGGAAAGAATGGAAGCTTTGGGGGAAGGCAGCCCTCTGCCCCTGTCAGGCGCGGGAGCCACTAGGAAGTAGCAGGTGTGAGGAGGGGACGGTGTGCAGGGGTGAGGCTGAAAGGGGGTAGCACCCTGCTGCCCACACCTGAGCCACCTACGTCCCTCATATCTTCACCACGGCCCCCATGGCTTTGCAAAGCACAAGCCCGCCAGCTCTGTTCTTGCAGTGACTTGGAAAGGCTGTGTGGGCTCTCGAGGCTTCTCAGGTGCCTTGGTTAAAAGTATTCATGCCAAGACACTGCATCTGGAATCTGCCATCTGGGAGGTGCGGTCAAGAGTGAGCCCTGGGCTTGGACCTTAGATTTGTTAACTTTGGTTCACATTTCTCTGTGAGAGGATGTCATACACACGCCAGTGATGAAAATGAGATCACTGAACATTCAAATCACAAAGTTAAAGAGCAGTGGATATATATTCAAAGAAGTCAAGATAAAAGCATCTGGAAAAGAAAATAGAAACATGATAGAATAAATAAATCCAGAGCTGGTTCTTTGAGAAAAAAAAAAAGTCAGATACTCTAAGAAGAAAAGGGGAGAAACCTAAACCTAGTGTAAGATATTTGACTAAGAAAGTTTCTGGAGAATGGATATTAATTATAAAAACTTATTTTGTTCCACTCTATGGAAATGAATTTGAAAACCTAGATTAAAAGCACAAATTTCTGGAAGAGTACAATATAACAGAAATTATTATAGATGAGAAAGCAAATCTAATGAAACCAATTATCATAAAGGAAATTGGGGGTTGTCAAAGAGGTATGCCCACTAAAAAACAAACGAGAACAAGCCAGTAGGCTCCATTGGTTTTACGGGTTAAGCCTATTAAAAAATTTTTTTTAACGTTTATTCATTTTTGAGAGAGAGACAGAGCGTTAGCAGGGGAGGGGCAGAGAGAGAGGGAGACGGAATCTGAAGCAGGCTCCAGGCTCCGAGCTGTCAGCACAGAGCCCGATGCGGGGCTCGAACTCACGAACCGTGAGATCATGACCTGAGCCGCACACTTAACCAACTGAGCCACCCAGGCGCCCCGGGAGTGAGTCTATTAAACGTACAAGGTACAGGGGACGCTCCAAGGCTATTTATATCCTTGCCACAGACAGTGAGGTCCTTGGACCCAAAGCATCGGCATCACCTGGGGGCTTGTCAGAAAAGCAGGCTCTCAAACCCATCTCTGCCCAACTCAACCTTACTCATCAATTTCCCCAGGGGATTCTTAGTTCAATTTAAGTTTGGATGACACTTGTTTGTTACTCCGCGAGTTGGAGGGTAATGGACAAACCCAGTATGGTGTGGCTAGGGATCACAAGACTGAAATCTGATGTCGCCAAGGCTGAGTTCTTGTCAGGAAGCTCTAAAGAAACATTTGTTTCCAAGCTTGTTCTTGTTGTTGGCAGACCTCAGCCTTTGTGGTTGCAGCAGGGAGGTCCAGGTTTTCTTTCTGGTCAGTGTGAGACTGCTCTCCTAGAGACCTCCCACATTTCTTGCAGGATGGCTCCTTTTTATGAAGCTGGCATAAGTTTATAAAACCCATATCTGCACCCTCCTCCCCCAGCCAAAAAGTAAAAGGATGCTATAAACATATTTCACCCAAGAATTATTAACGTCAAAAACAAACAAAAACCAAACTACTAACCTAAACGAAGTGTGAGTAAAATTACTTTAGTTATACCTTGAGTCAATGACTGAATGTGGTTAATGCTAGGAATGAACGCTCGGTTCACGATTTGGAGATCTATTGCTATAATTCACCCCATTACTTTATCCAAGAACATGATCATGCCCATAGATGTTGAAATGGCATTAGATACCATTCAACACCCAACTCTGCTAAGACTTACCCAAGCAAGAATCCTTAAAATGTGAATACGTGTATGATAGGTTACACATCAGGTAGGATTCTAAGATGGCCCTTGTTGTACACATACCTCGTCTCGCTTATATTTAATCAAACATTCATCTGGGTGCTGCTGTGAAGAATTTTGCTGATGTAATTTGGAGTCAAAGTAACTCACCTTAAGACAAGGTTTTTTTCTGTGTTTGTTTTTGTTTTTAATTGCTTTTGGGTTTTGTGCCTTGACAAAAAAGGGAAACAACTGAGAAGTTTATCAGGAAATGTTTTAAAGTTATATCTACATGAATATTGAATAACGGGGAGGGAAGACAATAAATGGAAAGACATTTGCTTGCTGGGCAGGGAAATATTATTTGCATAGGTGTCAATTATCCTGCAATTACTTTACACATACAATTCAATCTCAATCAAATTCTAGAGAATCCCAACGAAATGACAGGAATTCTAACATCACGTGGGAAGCGTCAGTGTGTAAGGATAGGAAAATTTTGAAAAAAGCATGAAAAGGAAACCAACCTTATGAAATATCAACTACGGGTATAAAAGCTGAATCATCATCACCGCTTGCTCCCATCTCATGAAGAGTCAGATCAACGCGATAGATCAGGGAGTCCAGACACCTGGGTGGTTCGGTCGGTTAGGTGTCTGACTCTTGATTTCGGCTCAGGCCATGATCTCACAGTTTGTGAGTTCGAGCCTCTTGTCGGGCTCTGTGCTGACAGTGCGGAGCCTGCCTGGGATTCTCTCTCTCCCTCTCTCCCTGCCTTTCCCCCGCCTGCAAGCTCTTTTTCTCTCTCTCAAAATAAATAAACTTAAAAGACTAAAATTAAAAAGGGCAATTGTGACTATGATAAAGGCAGGGGAGAGGACGGGAGCTCACCCACAGTGCCAGGACACCTGGCTGGCCACTTGGAAAAAAATGAAGTGGGATTCCTACCTTCCTCCTTCCATCCAAATAAATTCGAGGCGGATTAAATGTGTAAATCTTACAAATAAAACAAAGCCATTAGAAAAATATGTGAAATAATTAAAATAATTTCTGAATGGAGGGGGCATGACATAAAACCCAAACGCCACGAAACACTGTGTATTTCATCCTCTAAAATTTAAAAATATTTACATGGAAAGAAACCCTCATACACTCAAAAACTAGAGATCACACTAGGAAATCATTCAACCATGTCGTAAAATACTAATTTACTCAACACATAAAGGATTCTTGTAAGCCAAGTAGGAAATGACCAGCAAGCAAAGAGGAAAGGATATAAATATGTAAATAATTCTTTGGTCAAAGAATGGAAACAGGCCACAGCAAAATAACCATGAGTGACTCGTTAACATATGCAAAGAGACTTAGTCTCTCTCGTGATTAATGAAACCCAAATTAAAACAATTAAAATTCTTTTTTTTTTTTTTTCAAATAAGATAGAGCAAAATTCAAAAGAGCATTCCCATGTCCTGGGTTGGTGAGGGTGTGGGGAAGGAAACACCCATATCTGACTGGATTGGAGGTCCTGTACTTGTGGAGGGTGATATAGAACAGCTACCAAAATTAAAAACGCATCGCCCCAACCCAGTGAAATCATGTGTAGAAAGCTATTCATTATGGAAACAAAAGTTGGGAACAACGTCAAAGACCCTGTGACTGTAAATCGGTAACTCTGGTATCGCCTGTGACTTAGGCTTACATAAATACGCCGGGGGCTTCTACAGCAAAGGACAATTTGGACCCTTTGCAGGAAGAGCACGCATTTAAAAAGGGGGGTGATAATTATTCCTTGCACTTGAATAAACGTGTACTGTTTTGGTCACCGAAGGATACAAAACCCACAAAACGTAATAAAAAAGATTAGGTATCAGAGATTAAATGCATTAATCATGCAATCTTAGCGTAAGGATGAAAACAGGGATCTGCTCGGAAATGATTATGATGTAATTATAAGAGCTGGAACAATTATTTTAAGTGCTTGCAGGTGGTACAGAAAACCAACTACCAGCTTGTAATTATGGAGGAAACCGAATAGATAGATGCAGCTTTATTTTTTTTTTAATTTTTTTAAACATTTATCCATTTTTGAGAGTGAGAGAGACAGAGCAGGAGTGGGGGAGGGGCAGAGAGAGAGGGAGACCCAGAATCCGAAGCGGGCTCCAGGCTCCGAGCTGTCAGCACAGAGCCCGACGCGGGGCTCGAACTCATGGACCGTGAGATCATGACCTGAGCCGAAGTCGGACGCTTAACCGACTGAGCCACCCAGGCGCCCTGACAGAGGCAGCTTTAAAATGTTCGCTACATCCATACTCCTTTGCCCATGAAGATACAAAAATATTTTATCTTCAGACGGTGGAAAGGACATTTGGAATATAGACAGGAAACCAAGTCATTAAAACTCATGGCAGTAGAGGTGGGGCGCCTTTAGAAATCACCTTGCTCTGTCCAGTGCTAAAATACCTTTGAGGGTTGCAACCTCAGACTTCCTGGCCAGTGCTTGGGGAGCCGTATTCTGGGATCTGACAGGCAAGGGGCTGCTATACTGAGCCACCGCAAGGACCTTACCCAACCGACCGAGCCACCCGGGGCCCCTCTAAGTTAATATTTTACAAAAGAGCCCACGTTGTGGCCTTTGGTCCTGATGTATTTGGTATCCAATGTCGTGAATGGGATAAAACGCCCCAACACTTGAGATGCACGCGTCATGAAGCAGCTCGACGTGCAGTTTGGAGTCGTTAACTTAGCGTGGAAATTTATGGCATCAGACTCCTGGATTTGTTTTTTTCTGGTGTTTGTTTTGTTTTTGTAGTTTGCAGAATGCGCCCTGCCATCTGCAGTTGTCTTTCTGCGGGCAAATCTGTGCCATTTTAAGGAAATGAGATTCTGCGAATGTGACCAAGAGAAAAAACCGAGCCCGTAATTCTGAGAGGTGAATCACAGCAATTTTCTGGTGCTCTGTGACCTTTAAATAAATTGCAGCCCAGAGCTAGGGTTTGTTTTTTCTACCTTGCAACCACTGTTCTAAAAAAATATTCTAACCATAATGATGTGCTTTAGAAACAGACTATACCTGTTCTCAGAGGGGGGGAAACTGGGCAGGAAAAAGATCGAGTGGATGCTTCTGATACAGAATCGGTTTAAATAAAATCAACATCATTTCGTTTGCTATTTTCCTCTTTAAAAACTACACTCGACCAGCCCCATACTAGGCCCTTGTGTTTGTGACGGTGCTGTTATAACTGTCCAGTGTTTTCTAGAAAACTCCAATCACGTGGGAACCAGCTTCACCTTTTTGTTTTTGCCAAATCCGTGTAAAACCTATTATTTATTTGCTTATTTTCACTAAATTGACCCCATTTCTTTTTTTAATGTTTATTCATTTTCTTTCTTTCTTCCTTCCTTCCTTCCTTCCTTTCTTTTTCTTTCTTTCTTTCTCTTCCTTTCTTTCTTTCTTTCTTTCTTTCTTTCTTTCTTTCTTTCTTTCTTTCTGAGAGAGAGGGAGACACAGAATCTGAAGCAGGCTCCAGGCTCTGAGCTGCCAGCAGAGAGCCCGACGTGGGGCTTGAACTCACGAACCATGAGGTCATGACCTGAGCCAAAGTTGGACACTTCGAATGAGCCACTGAGATGCCCCTAAATTGACCCAATTTCTTATATGAGTAAATGCACTGATTACACTTTATATCCCTACCAAGTAATTCCATTGCCTGTCGAGCCTGGTCTTTTTTTATTAGCAAGGGTGGCAGGCCTAGAGCTACACGGAGACTTTCTCTTTGACGAGATTAGAAGGCCTGAAAGAGAAGTGAACAGGAAACAACACTATGTTGTATAACGCCTGTCTCTTTTCTTCCCGTAAGGATTTAGCGACCCCCTATCGAGGCCCCCATGTTGCACTGCTCCAGGAGCCATAGACTGCAATGCAAATGGGATCCCTTAGAGTTTTGCAGTGCACAGCCTGACCAACCATAAACGTCCCTCACTTAGGAAAACAGTGACAGAGCCCCAAAAGGCTTTACAGAGGGAATGGATAGCTTAGCGTGTCACGGAAGAGAAAAAGGATCGTATCGCATTAAGCCAGCATCCCTTGGAACACATTTGCTGGGTCTGTCATTTGGCATCATCGAAGATGTAAGAAATGTAAGAGAGCAGAAAGAAAACAAGATCTAAGAGTGGAGGTTGTGAATTCTGATTTCCAGGTCTCTGCAAAGCAAATGTCCTGGGGTGAGTATGTAGTGAGTAGACCTACTTCGTCACTAAGATCCCTGTAATCCTAAGGACTCCCTATTCTCCATAAATGCACCTACTTTATTTTAAAGCAGCATTCCCCCCCCCACCATATCTTTTCATATTAAGTTTGCCAGCTCATTCAAAACACTGAAAAAATAATTTGACATTTTCCTCAAACTGAGGCCCCTTCCTGGGTGCAGCCATTTCTATCATGACGCACTTACGCGAGAGCCACGGATTGTGGCCCCACTCGGTGGGCTTCGTGTTTGTTTGGCTTTAGTCTATTTTTCCAGTTGTAAGTAGGCCGATGGGACTTCTCTGCCTTGGTGAGCTTCCTAACAAAATGGTCAGAGGAACCCAGCCTTTCGTAAGCTTACCACTACGGCCTTTTAATTTGTGATTTCACCATGTAACGGCTTCATACAAACCTCCAGAGTGTTTGCCTTAACTGGTCACGAGTGCAGCTTGGATGTCGGGATTTTTAAAAGCTGCCCAGGTTAGTCAAAGGTGCATCTGAGAGCGAGAACCGCTGCATCGGATAAGTGCTTCAAACTTTAATGTGCTTGAGTCACCTGGGAATCTTGCTAAAATGTAGATGCTGATTTGGTGCAGCTGAGGTGGGGGCCTGGGATTCTGCATTTCTTTCTTTTTTTTTTTTTTTTAAGAATTTTAAAAATGTTTTTATATTTTAGAGAGAGACAGAGATACCAGGGGAGGGGCAGAGAAAGAGGGAGACACAGAATCCGAAGCAGGCTCCAGGCTCCGAGCTGTCAGCACAGAACCCGAACCGGGGCTTGAACCCACGAACTGTGAGATCATGACCTGAGACGAAGTTAGACGCTTAACCAGCTGAGCCCCCAGGGGCCCCAGATTCTGCATTTCTAACAAGCTTCCAGGGAAATATGTGGCTGGTGGAGGACCACACTTTCTAAGGCTCTAGATGAATCAATCTACTTCTGAGTGTCCTTTTTCTCAAACCAGGGCTAATTAGCTCTCACTTTCACTCTTGTCCGTTACCTACGGAGACTCGGGCAGCACACGACTTACAGGCGGTGATGGTAGTTTTGTGTATATACTGTCGTTTCTGAATGTCTGACAGCGAAGATTCATGTGGAAATAGAGTAAGAAAGGTCATCTGAAAGAAAGCAAAAGGCTCCCCCCAAAGTAGGGGGCAAATTGCTGATATAGGGGCTCACTTAGAACCCCAGAGTTGGTACAAAGAGGATTTGAAGCTGAGGACATTTGGGATGCATCAGATATAGAAAGAAATCTTTTTGGAATTTCCTTTATCTGACTAAAAGTAGGAATTTCTGGGAAATGAGACTGCCATTCTCTCTTCTGGGTGGCTTTTACTTCCAGGAAGGAGACTGAGAGTAAACTTACTACAAGTGCTCTCTCCAGGGGACTTTTATGGCCTTGAAGAAGCCAGAAAGACCATTCATATTTGTATGAACAAACATTATCACACTTTCTTATCTCCTGTTTTTTTTTTCTTTTAGAAACCCACTTGTTATTCCTATAGAGTCCTTTTCTCTACTATGTAAGGTATTTAAGCATCTGGCTTCAGCTATTTATTGAGTTTTTCTCTTGTAAGCCCCTGAACGCATACGAATACATTTCTTCTCCTGTTAATCTGCTTTTTATCAGTTTAATTTGCAGGCTCCTGTGGACAGAACGTAAGAGAATAGAGGAAAAGGTCTTCCTCTCTGACACTACGCCACTGGAGGCTGCTATGAAGTAACCTCTCCTTATCTGGGTCTTTCTCTGTTACCTATTCAGCCCGCCACCCCCATTCTCTCTCATTTACCTAAAAGAAAAAAAGAAATCAAATCTTGTTATCTAAATAAGCCTTCTGCCTCATAGGTCATAAGCTGTTTTCTGTCCCTTTAATGAAGCTCATGAGACAGACACACATACTCCTTTAAAAGCATTCCCCCAATCATGGAAGTGGCTGATGAGATCCTTGCAGTGACCGGTCAACACCAGGGGAGAGCTGTGCCCCAGTGCCAGTGGAAATTCTCTGCGCAAGGGACCTTAGATGACATAGTGCAACCACGATATCTGGGTTGCAGTAACGTTCCCTACACACATTTTCATCATATCCGTCAAAACGAATGAGACTGTCCCGTGGAAAGCGTGATTTTTAAACAACAAATGAACTCGAACTCTCTGGCCTCTACAACTGTATCTCTCAGACCGTAAAGCAGGCACTTTACTAATTAAAGCGCACTGAATGTGAGCTCCTATCGGCCCAAAGTAGCATCTAGAGGCTTTTGAAACTGGTCTCTTGGCAGCCGACTTAGACCACACACGCTCACGACTCATGCACCTGTAGCAGCCTAAGAGCCTGAGCGTTTCAAAGATCCTGTGTTGTCTTGGTCCGCTCTGGCATCTGGAGGAATTTATCTGAGAAATCTCTGTTCTTCTGTGGTCCTGACATAGGTCTTTTCTCAGCTCATATTTTCACTCCTTTTCTTCTTTCGGCATTAGGAATGCTTTCTTTTGTTCAGGTCAGCCCAAGAGGAAAAACCAGCCTGCTGCGTAATCCTGACGACACTCATGAAAGAGAATTCTTTATAAGTGCCCCTGGCACACAGCACCCCTCATCATGTTATAGGAATCCGTGTGCGAGGAACAAAGAGGATTGTTTCGTCTGTAAATTGGCTATTCTGCTAGTGGGGCAATTTTGGCTTTTTTCAAAGCTTTGTGAAGCTTAGCGGCACAAATCCCGGCAAGGAATCACAGTGACGAGAAGGGCACCGAAACTGATAAATACGGGGTACGGGCTGGAGTATGCGTAATCAAACACATGATGTTCACATGATGAACAGTTATGAATCAGAAGTTAGGGTTGGGGAGGATTTGGGAGCCTTTACTGGACATTCAAGCATCATGGCAAATCGTGTCTAACACGATGACGACATTATTGCCGCTTAACTTTTTAAAAGCTCGTTATGTGTCTATAACCATTTTAACTGCTTTTAGTATATCATCCCATGTAGAATTCTGTGAACTGGGTCTTATGATCTCCATTAAAAAATGTTTATTTATTTTGAGACAGAGGGAGAGAACACGAGCAGGGGAGGGGCAGAGAGAGAGGGAGAGTCTCAAGCAGGCTCCTTGCTGTCAGCGTGGAGCCCAACATGGGGCTCGATCCCACGAACCGTGAGATCATGACCTGAACCCCAATCAAGAGTCGGACACTTAACTGACTGAGCCACCCAGGTGCCTCTTATGACTCCCATTTTATTCACGAGGAAACTGAAGAAACATGTCTATGTTTAACCTGCTAATGAGAGGCAGTGATAGTGCTGGAACCCAGGCCTCCAGCCACATTGCCTCCACCGTCCTCTTCCTGTTTTTAGCTTGAGGAACATTACACGTTGCTTCGGACACCCACGGGCTCTTATGTGGAGGTGCTGTGGAGATCGCACCCCACTCTTCACCTCATGGTGACAAAGTACAGGCTTGGAGAGGTGATCCAACGGACCCAAGGTCGGGCTGAGTAGAGCAGAGAACAAAGACCTATGGCTCTCCACCACTCGGTGTCATGGGACCGTGAAGTTCCTCCCAATTAATTTTGCAGCCAAGAGCTGCCTTTTATTGCAGGCCTGTGCTTTCAAATTACATGTCTGGGCACCTGCAGGAGTGAGACTAAATCCACAGGGTTTTGCAAGCTTACACGCACCCCTTGGGACCTGGAAGGCTATGGGATTATGCACATAGATACACGGTCGGGAGAGGAATCTCTGTGTTGCTTTAGGTAAAGCTTGCCCCCTGGCCTTGGACTGTGGGGCTGCAGTGACTCATAAAGGCGTAAGTAGGGGAAGTGATGCATCGGGTCATCTGACAGTCACCTCGAAGACCTCGGTTTAGGCATCTCCTAATTCCACTTAAATGAGTCAATAGCTCCCACGTGCCTTACCTTATCTCCTTCTGGCTCCGAGCGAGGCTGACGGTGGTAACTTTTGCACACGTGGTTATGTGCTAAGCACTCCTTGGCTCACCCATTCCTTCACACTCTTAATCCTCCAACAACCTCACCAGCGAGGTTCTGTTATAACCCCATTTTGCAGATGAAGAAACCGAGGTTTAAGGAAATAAAGCAACCTGGCCAAGCCTGCCTTACCTGAATCCAAGTGGTCTAAGTGCCAGGGGTCGGTGGCAGACGACATGGGTGAGAGGGTCAGCGGGGAGGCCCCACAGTTGGACTCCACCAGCTCGCCCTGAATGTGGACGTGAGCGGAGGCGTTGGTCTGCCTCAAGGCCGCCTTGAGAGGTGCAATCTGGTTGAACTGGACTCTGGAGAGGCAGCCGGTGAATCCCGGGGTGTTGTATTTGTGAATCTCTTGGTCAATCTTCCCTGTTTCTAAAAGATAAAGAAAGAGAAAATAAAAATCGTCTCCCACTCACTGTATTCCGGCGGTAAAATATCCTCGCCTTTGATGCCTGTGTCCAAACCTTACTCTCAGGTTTCAGTGCGAGATGTTACATTCTTTCAGATGAAATATTAATGACTCGGCAAGGCTCAGGGCTGGAGACTTCGCTGTAAAAGAACCTCTGCGTTGCCAGAGATTGTGTAGGGTGAGGAGAATACGACTCTATTTGTTACAATAAAATGCACATATAATTACCTTCTGGATACCTGTGGTATTGTTAGAACTAACAACACTCACGTGGTTCTGATTGATTTTTCTCCTTCTCTTTTCCCTCTTACATATATTGAACAAGGCTCCCTGCTCAGCCCTCCTGGTGAATTATGGTTCTGTTTTGTACCTCTTTCTTATTTTCTTCTTCTTCTTCAGAATCCTTTATTAAAAAAAAAAAAAAAGAGTTCCCATAGCCTATAGAACGGAGCGTTTTCTTTCTTCAGTGTCCAATCCCCTCAGAATTCTGAGGTTTATAGAAACCCAGCTAGTATCCGATGGATGTTTTGGAAGTCAGGAAACTTTCCCGACTCAAGTCACAAATAAACACACGCACTTAAGAATCGCTACCTTCCCCCGCTCTGTGTGCTTAACGTCTTCCTAAACTAACATTCAAATCAGAGGGGAATCGAGCAGAGGCATTTCCAATGTACTGTTTCAATTAATGTAACCACACGTTGTCTTACCAGTTAGATCAGTAAAAGCAAGTGTCTCTTCCACCCTCTGCCCTGAGTTTTACAATCTGTGTAGCAGATTGGGAACTTGTTAGAAATGCCGGGTGGTGGGGGGTGGGGGCTGGCAATCTGGGCTTTCACAAGCCCTCCAGGTGCCTCTGCAGCCCACTAAGGCTTGAGAACCACGGGCACAGACACTGATGGCATAGCGTGACCAACCCAGGTGGTGGGCAAATGCACCCTCAGAGAAGAACAGAGCAACTTGTGTTCCAGACGGGATGTTATGCCAACCCGCCGACTGTCTTTTACCACCAGGAACAAGGATGTGAGACATTTACCCTTCCGGTGGAGCTGTGAAAAACACCGACTTGGGGAAACAGAAGGCCACCTACTTCTTTGAAAAGTTGAACTCGGAGCAGGTGATGTCTCTTACTGGGGAAGGAACCCAGGTGAAGCAGTCTTGTATAAACATTTACTTCCCGTCAATGAAAGAATAAATCAGTAGAGAAGGGAGCTTCTAGGCGCTGGAGGCAGAAGGGGATGTACTGATTATTCATCATGTTAAAGAACTGGTTCAAGGGCTGACCTGTCCTAGTCCAACGGAGAGTGGTACTTCCAAAAGGGGCTTACTTAGACAAGTCCGTAAAGAGATTTTAATGAACCGTTCTCCATATTTTCCTCCTGCAGTCAATTTCAGCCTGTGATTCTGAGCTAGACCATGATTCAATTAGCAGGGGGAGGCAGAAGGTACCTGGGACTGTAAACAAAATTCCCACACTCAGGATGTCTCCTAAGGGTTCCCCTGATGACCAGAAAGAGGCTCTGGTCCCACTGATCCCTCGCTGGCTGTTCTCTTCTTCCTCCTCTGCTTTCTTGTCGATAATTGCAGGCTTATTGGATGGATGAGTTCATTGATTCACTGGATGAATTCATTGATTGATTCTTTGTCTCCCGGTCTGATATCAGAATTCCTTGTTCTAGGTTCACCAACTTGCCTTCCAGGAAAAGAGCTCATATATTTGGTTTCTATCCCCTCCTTCTAGTGATCTGCCTCCCTTGAAACATCCCCAGACCAAGGAGACGCAGGGTAACTCTCTGTTCCCAGATTGGAAGGGAGACCTCCGCTCCTTGCTTTCCCAAATTCCTATCTGGCTAACATCTGTGGTCGAGGCACCAGAACAATGGCTGCTTGGTGGTGGAACCCAAGTTCCATCGGTCCCATCTGCTGCTTTTCGTCCATAGATGGAGAATTCATGTTAGCCTGTCCAGCCTTGGAGCAGGGCTTCAGAAGGAAGAATTTGGGGGCTGGTAGCTCCTACCATCTGGTGAGACCTCAATTCAATTCAATTCAATTCAATTCAATTCAATTCATTGCATGTACTCACTGCCTGGCCACAGGAGCAGGAAGACAGAGATAAATACGGAAGTTGACCGTAAGTAGCTCCCAACCTAGCTGGGAAAACATGCAAATAACAAAGCGATACAACTGAACAAATGCTGCATAATAACAAGAGTTAACGTTTACTGAACCTTTATAACCATATGCTTTATACAAATGCTAGATATTTTATACAAATTAGACATTTAATTCCTAGAACAACTCTATGGAAAAGGGAGCATTACTATCCCTATGGAATGTATGAGAAAACTGAGGCGTACGGGGCTAGGGAGGCAGGCAGACGGGCACCAGAGCCTCTGGGACACTGTGATTTTCTGAGCTGAGAAGCAAACCATGTATTTGGCAAAATTATCAAAGTCTATGGTAAGCCTGGGAAGCCAGTTTACACGGGGCTCTGGATAGCACTTCGGGAGAGGTAACACGAGGGTGGGTTTTGTTTTTGTTTTGTGGTAAGGATGCTTTAACAGGAAGTCTACCCCCGAATGCATTTGGAAGTATGCCATACGATATCGTGAACCCTGGGCACTGTGCTGGGTGGCAGCTCTCTTGCATTCGATTGCGTAAGTGAAAATAATGTGCCCTTTGACCAACACCCTGCAGCCCCTTTGGTGACCAGCATTGTACTCTCTCTGCTTCTGGGAGTTTGACTAGTTTAGATTTCCTGATACACGTGGGATCATGTAGTTTGTTCTGTGCCTGGCTTATTTCACTGAGTGTACTGTCCTCCGAGTTCATCCATGTTGCAGCAAATGGCAGGATTTCCTTCTTTTTGAAGGCTGTAGAGTATGCTACACTTTGTTTATCCATTCATCCATCGTTGGACACTTAAATTATTTTAAAGTTTTTTTTTAACATTTATTTATTTTTGAGAGACAGAGAGAGACAGAGCACAAGCAGTGGGAGGGACACACACACACACACACACACACACACACACACAGAATCTGAAACAGGCTCCAGGCTCTGAGCTGTCAGCATGGAGCCCAACACGGGGCTCGAACCCACAAACTGTGAGATCATGACCCGAGCCGAAGTCAGATGCTTAACCGACTGAGCCACCCAGGCGCCCCACCTGGTTTTCAAGTTATTGTTACAGTAAACAATGCTGCAATGAACACGGGAGTGCAGATATCTCTTCGTGATCCTGATTTCTCTCGGGCATATACACACACCGGAAGCGAGACTACTGGATCACAGGGTCGTTGTTCTCCTTCTAGGTTTTGAGGAACCGCCATGGCGGTGGCACCATTCTACGTTCCCGCCAATTTCTCCACACCTTTACCAACGCTTGTCTCGTTTAGAAGTAGGTTTTGAGAATAAAAGGAAAGAGAACTCCAGGTCGAGTGTGTCAGGGGGGTTAGCTATGTTCTGGTACTGGTGGGAGCGTGATGCGCTCAGAGCTCAGGGCCATATTGGGAAGAGCCTTGAATGCCATGTGAAGATGCCCGTATTTAAGGCGGAGACTCCGTGGTTGAAGCTGCCGAGGACCGTGATGGGAACAGTGTTAGAAAGGTGGTTCCAGTGGCAGTGTAGTGCGTGCACTGAGCAAGTAAGCGGTCCTGTGAGCCCCCCAGGGCTGCAAACTCCTAAGACAGGCGTCCTTCTCTTTGCCGTCGGGCTGAGACAGGGTCAGGCCGTGGATGTGGGTAAGCGTCTCGTCTGTCACCAGCGCTCTCTTGCCCTTTGCTAAGCCGTGAGATCATCTGTAGTGAATCAGTTTTGATTCTGTTGCCTCTGCTGGAGATGTGGGTAATGAACTTCTGACTCAAGCTTTACTTCACAGAGTCCCACACAGCTCACATGGCTTTCTGAACTTGACGTAGGGCGAGCTTCCCTATCACACACGGAAAATGAGCGCTTTCAAAGCCATATCTGCCTGAAGGCTCCAAGTTTAACAGGGGGTGCCCATTTCTTTTTTTTTTTTTTTTTGAGAGAGCGAGAGGAAGCATGAGCGGGGGGAGGGGCGGAGAGAGAGGGAGAGAGAGAATCCCAAGCAGCCTCCCCGCTGTCAGCACGGAGCCCGATGCGGGGCTCGAACTCACGAACCATGAGATCATGACCTGAGTCGAAGCCGGACGCTTACAGACTGAGCCACCCAGGGGCCCCGGGGTCCCCATTTCTTAAAGACGGGTCCTCTCCTGAATGTCTCGCTCTGAGATAACAGACACAAGGCAGATGGCCAGAGGGGGTCCCAGGAAGGGGGTGTAGGTGGTGGATCAGGGACCCCCGGACGGTGGGAAGGAGCTGTGAGCAGCTAGTGAATGCGTCAGCGGGGTGGGCGCAGGGTGGGGGCTGGGCTGCAAGCACGAGGCCTGGGGGTGAACTGGGGCTTTCTCCTCTCCTCAGGGCTCCTGCACTTTGCTGGCTCACTCCTGTGGCTTTTCCTCTTCCCGAGTTTGCTCCCTTTCGGGGAAAATCCCCAGTGTTTCAACCGTTTTCCTTGCCCGAAAGGCGACTGGGTCACAGAAGCAAGAGTTCGGACGCCCAGGAGAGCAGCACCAACATTTCCAACTCGGATGGCGTTCCAAGTCTAGTTGAGGTTGGCTGAGACCCATTCCGCTCTGGAGTCTTCAGGTTCAGGAGGTTCCCACTCTGGGCCGCGGGATAATTGTAACATGAACAGTATGTACTGTGGGCCCGAAATGGCACACACGTGAGGTACTGTGTTGGGCATGTCACACAGTCTCCCAGCAACCCTCGGAGCGAGATTATCCCCTCTTCCCAGATGAGGAAACTGAGGCATCGAGAAGTTAAGGCTTTGCTAACGAATGAACATGTACGTTTCATACACAGAGAAGTCAGATATTTTATTCTCAATTTCGCTCTCTCTCAAAAAAATAAAAACAAAACACAGACCATATCATGTTGTTTTTATATTTACTTGGATTTTGGCATTTCTAGTCAGGGACTCTATAAATTGTGAAAGTGAAGTTAAAAGAAATTTTTTTTTTTTTTAACGGCTATTAGAGACCGCTCTAAGACCATGTTTCATTAGCAACTTAGCCAGTAATAAAGTTTTAAAAAATGCAATGAACTGATGTCAAAACGTTGCCAGCATCAATTAAGGCACCGGGAAGTTCTGTAGATGCTTCTCTGGGATAAAAATCCATCTTTCTTAAGAGCACCTAACACATGATAGTAAAGCTATTATTGCTTTGGTGTGTTTGAGGTCATTACAGGTGAATTACGTTAATCTGTAAAACCGACTGAACGGGTTGCACGCTGAATCACATACCACAGCTCGATTCACCGTAAGAAACTACTCTCCCCATGGAGTCTTCTCGGCCAAGGCATCAAGGCGGTGGCGGTGGGGGGGGGGGGACACCTGCTTTAAAGAATGCAAATCATAGAAATGCGGTACAGGCACTTCTGAAGTTATGCCCTCAAGCTGTAATTAGTACTTTAATATCTTACATCAATGATTGGGTTAATGATATCTTTACTTGAATATCTTACATTAATGATGTGGGTTATTGAAAATAGCCCACTAAAAACATGACCCAATTCCAGGTAAAACCTCACGATGAAAGGAGCATGAGGCAGCGAGGACATGTGCCAGCTTGATGGTGGCATTACGTGCCTCCCGGCTTCCCGTCTTCAGCTGCTGAATACCAAACGGTGTGGCGAGAGAGGAGAGGGGGACGGGGCACCGGAACCAGCCACAGCCGGCCCCACTGATGGCAGAACCGTGCGGGGACCTTGCGGACGACTGTGGACACGGCCTCCGTGACTGGACATCCAGATGCCAACTCCTCCAGTGACAGCTCTCATCTTCCTTAGAGACTAAACTCATCTGTCTATTCTTGTGTGCCCATGGGGCCCTATTCATCAGTTGCGTTTTGTTCTGTTTTACACTTTCTAGAATTTCCTCTCAATATTCTTTTTGGTGGGGGTAAGGATGGGATTTGACGAACTACCCCTGTGAAACTCAATGTTTTTACTTTTTATGAAAGAGGGCCAAAAGATGTTAGAATGTCAGCGAGACCCGGTTTAAAGCTTTTTTAAAAAAAAAATGTTTTATTTAGTTTTGAGAGAGAGACAGAGTGCGAGTGGGGGTGGGGCGGAGAGAAGGAGACGCAGAATCTGAAGCAGGCTCCAGGCTCTGAGCTGTCAGCACAGACCTGGATGCGGGGCTCGAACCCATGACCCGTGAGATTATGACCTGAGCCAAAGTTGGATGCTTAACTGAGCCACTCAGGTGCCCTCCTCGAATGAAAACTTTTGATGAGGGGTCTCTAACACAAGACTGCCCATCACTGCGTTAGGGGCTGGAGAGCTGACTTTTCAGAATCTGTGGGAGGGACAGAGAGGGCAGACCCGGGTGCCAGCCCACGGAGCTAACCTTTGCTCTCCAGAGACTCAGGTACAGCTGGCCATGGGGCACTGTCCCCTCTATTCCCTCCCTCTGCTCCTGGGGGAATTTTCCCACGGGTGGCACTGGGGGGTGCCCTTAGGTCATTCAAGGGCTGGATATTAAGTAACATGCGATCATAGGGCGAGGAATATGTTCTTCCCATTCTCTTTTCATCCTTCAAAAAGAGGGTGTCAGGTTGGGACTGGAGTATCTTTTCCAGCACTCCAACACTTGCTAGTTTCTCATTTCATTTCATTTCATTTCATTTCATTTCATTTCATTTCATTTCATCTTATTTCATTTTATTTTATTTTATTTTTTAAAACAAGTTTTTTTTTTTTTAAGTTTATTTATTTTTGAGAGAGAGAAAGCAGGGAGGGGCAGAAAGAAAGGGAGAGACTCCCAGACAGGTCCCGCACCATCGGCGTGGAGCCTGATGTGGGGCTTGAACCTGGGAACCAGGAGATCATGACCTGAGCCAAAACCAAGAGTCGGACACTTAACCAGCTGAGTGTCCCAGCTAGTTTCTCTTTTTAGGTGCCCCAGCTAGTTTCTCTTTTTAACAGCAGGCCTCAGAGCTGAACGCTCCCGCAGACAACGGGCTGAATTTCCTAACATTTCCAGAGTGTTGTATTTTTTTTTTAAATGTTTATTTACTTTTGAGAGTGTGAGCGGGGGAGGGCCAGAGAGAGGGAGACACAGAATCGGAAGCAGGCTCCAGGCTCTGAGCTGTCAGCACAGAGCCCGACGCGGGGCTCGAACTCATGGACCTGAGCTGAAGTCGGATGCCCAACCGACTGAGCCACCCAGGTGCCCCCAGAGTGTTGTATTTTTACCACTGCTGTATCGTAGTGATACTCATATTTCGCTGTATGGTTGTATTGCAAAATTTCCTTATAACACGTTCTCCTTTGAACATAAATTTGTTTAGGTGGAAAGGGGGAGTCAATTTAAAGAACAATGTTAAATAAATAACATAAAGAAGGTAACCCGACGTGGCAAAATTGTAAGCAGAGAAGGCAAAACATTGTGCCATTGGCTCTCAAATTACTGTTCTTCGGGGAATATTCTGAGGAGGAACTTGGTGTTCCTCCAAACCCCTTGATATTTGGCCTTTAGCACTTCTGTCCCACTCACATGAAATTCCTGTCTCTTCCTCTCTCCACACCTAGTACCTGTGATCATCCGCCACTTTAGGACATCAGAGGTCTCCAGTCTCTAAAGAAGAGAGCTCCAGGGGCGCCTGGGTGGCGCAGTAGGTTAAGCGTCCGACTTCAGCCAGGTCACGATCTCGCGGTCCGTGAGTTCGAGCCCCGCGTCGGGCTCTGGGCTGACTGCTCGGAGCCTGGAGCCTGTTTCCGATTCTGTGTCTCCCTCTCTCTCTGCCCCTCGCCCGTTCATGCTCTGTCTCTCTCTGTCCCAAAAAAGAAATAAACGTTGAAAAAAAAAAAAAAAAAAAGAAGAGAGCTCCAGATGGTTTCTTCGGCTACCTGGCCCCGGTGTGTTCTTTCCCTGTCCAGACGGGACACAAACCTGAATTTGTGTCTCTACTAGATTTACGGTTTCCTTGAGAGCAGACCCCGAAAGTTGGCTATCTTTGTGTTCCGCAAGATGTCTAAAATACCCTCTTGTTCAGAGCGATCAGCCAGGGACGGCACGCGTGACGGTAACTGTGACTGTATATCAAGACAGTCTGTCATCCACACTTTGGTCGTGCGGGATGGCAGCAAACACCGTGGAAATTCGGTTAAGGCAAAGTTCATTGCGGGCCAACGTTTATCAGCTTCGTGGGGTCAACAGGTATGGAATGTGGCTTTGAGAGAGGAAGGGGAAGTAGGAAATGTAGATCCCATACAGCTTTATATTTATATACATGTTTTATATTTGTATTTACATGTATATTTACATATATAATGTTTATTTACTTTTGAGAGGGGGAAGAGGCAGAGAGAGGAGACGCACAATCTAAAGCAGGCTCCAGGCTCCCAGCTGTCAGCACAGAGCCCGACGCGGGGCTCGAACCCACAAACCGCAAGATCATGACCTGAGCTGAAGTGGGAGGCTTAACCGACGGGGCCACCCAGGCACGCCATATATATTTACATATATAAAGGTCTTTATAAATGAACAGACTCTATGTTTATATATTTATATGCATTTGTTTCCAGAAGTACTTTCACTGGGAAATCTATCTCACTGAAAATGCACTCATCTTTGAAAATTTAGTTGTGTTGCTCTTACAGTGACGCTCATCTATGAAGGCTGAATATCCGTTACTCTCTACACCCTCCTCCAGCCTCAAGCGTGGAGTAGCGGTTATATGGAATAAGCAGGGAGTGGGTCTGAAATCACCGCCTGAGTGAAGGTTTAAATAATTCTTGGAATATCAGCCTGAAACGAGAAGGCTGAGTAGTCACCTGATATACACTTGGAAACATGAGCTGGGCTGACAGGCACCCTAAATGGTGACTCTGGGGGTTAGGGCTGAGTATCCGGGTCTCAACTGACAGAGAGCTGGACGCAGTTGATCAGACTGGATACAACTTTCCCATTTGGTCATAGCTGCACGGACGGGAGCCTGAACGGATCAGGGGGATAAATAAATGGGAAATAACCACAACTATAAGAAACTTCAAAAAAGAGGGGGAAGAAAGCAACAAAAAAAGCTAAGAGTGTCAATCTAAGAAAGCAAAATACAACCACGTAAACCTCATTCCTCCATTCTAACACGATCGGATGATAAACCTTAGACAGGGCGCTGAAATGTTAGATTCTTACAGGCTAAATTTTTTGATCGGTGACATCTTCCTGACCAGCTGCCTTTCCAAAGGTGCACAGACAGCTAGAATTAAATCTGTATACATAACTGATGTATAGAATTCTATACTATGACGTTTTATTAGTCCCTGAAAGACACTAATGAAATTTCGCTGTGTTTATTATATGCTTTTCTCTCTTATGGAGGAAGGCGGGACTAAAATATGCAGGTGTAATTTAAATAGCTCTTGACCTGTGACAAACGTAACTCAGTTACAAAGAGGCCATCTGCTGGGAGAAGCAGAATTTTTTCCTCCTACATTGCAAATCTTTTTCTAAGGCTTAATAAAACAAAACTGGATTCTTTTCAGAAACAGTAATAAAAAGAAATATCTTAACGTGAAGATGTGAGCCTACTACATTATTTTGCGAAAAGATGAAGTATTACATTTTTGTTTGTATAAACTTATTACAGTCCTTGAACTTTTGGGGGACATACACATAGGTTGAAATTATCATTCCCTATCCTAAATTCTTTAAAAAAATTTTTTTTTTAAACATTGACTTATTTTGGAGAGACAGAGAGAGACAGAGCACAAGCAGGGGAAGGGCAGAGAGAGAGGGAGACACAGAATCCGAAGCAGTCTCCAGGCTCTGAGCTGTCAGCACAGAGCGTGTTGTGGGACTCAAACTCACGAACCGTGAGATCATGACCTGAGCTGAAGTGGGATGCTTAGCCGACTGAGCCACCCAGGAGCCCCTCCCTATCCTAAATTCTAATCTGAGAACTACAAACTTATGACCGCTGGTTAATATAAGCCAGTTGTGATTATAAAACAAAGAGAAGATAGGATCCCTGAGCTGTTTCCAAAATAGCACACATTTGGCATCATCTAAAAGATAAATTTTCCACTTTCTCCTAAATGTTTCAAGTTGTCAGACGTGAGACAGAAAGCCTGGTGCCCCTTTCCTGCAGCCTGGGGTGCCCTGCTGCACAGCATGACTTTTCAGGGCTAAGAATAACAGGCTTTGCTGAAAGTAACAAGACCTTTCAGAAAAATGGATGTACCTGTCAGTCAAACCACAGAGCAGGGTGCTGGGGCTTCATTAGAAGGGCAGGTCTGATTTTTGCCTTTCAAAATCTTAGTAAATATAAGCGATGTGGCTTAGCTATTTGCTACTGGAGAACAGAACACTAACGTGTTTCCCATGAGTTGGAAACGAACAGACGTGCTTCTTACTCTCTGGGTTTTATTCCACTTTTCCTTTTGCATTTTAAGTTGTGAGCAGCAGAAATAGAATCCTACGTACAACATTACCAAACTGAAATGTCGTACAAGAAATAGAATCCTACGTACGACGTTACCAAACTGAAATGTCGTACAGAAAAATAATTTCTTCCGTGTGTGCTCTGCTTCTGCTAAACCTTTTTTTTTTTTTTTTTTTTAAGGCTTTGGAAAGCCCTATTACACTAACCAACACCATAAGGAGAGTGAGTTTTAGCTTCTACCTTTTCCTGAATTCCTCTCCAAACCACCGAAGAGTATTCCAGCCAAGACCAGCCCAGGGTCATTGGAAGCTTGGGGAGCAGGGGAGCTGGGGGCAATGGGGAAAGGAGGAGGGAAGGCTGTGAGGCATCTGTGTCACAAGCAGCCTAAGTGGAGGCTAGGAAAAGTGTGTTAACGAATCTGTGTATTTCCAGATTATGTCAAATAGAATGATTCTGCAAAATAAAAAGTGGTTTCTTTCCTTTGTTCTCACTGGTATTGTAATTCCTACCCAGGGGGCGTCTAAAGCTGTCTTAGCCCAGGAGGAAAAAAAAAAATCCTGTGAGGGCTAAGATTGCATGAAAGCCTGACCATCAAAGCATTAGGAAATGGACATTGAGGTAGGGGTCGAAGGCAATGGTCTTCCCGGGGCAATTAGACCTGTCACGCACACACAGAAAGAGGAGGGGAGAGCTGTTGCCAGAAAGCGTACTTGGGGGGGGGGGCGTTACCTCCATTTGCTCTCCAGGTTACGTAATTAACATAGGAAAGAATTCTAATGTTGGGACCTTGACCTAGGAAATGACTTCGGAGGACAATTCTTTTTTTTTTTTTTATTTTTTTAAATGTTTATTTTTGACAGAGAGAGAGAGAGAGAACGAGCAGGGGAGGGGCAGCAAGAGAGGGAGACACAGAATCCGAAGCAGGTTCCAGGCTCTGAGCTGTCTGCACAGAGCCCGACGCGGGGCTCGAACTCACGGACCGCGAGATGGTGATCTGAGCCGAAGTCGGACGCTTCACCAACGGAGCCACCCAGGTGCCCCAAGTAAAAGTATTTTAAAGGCAGATTTATAACAAGATGAACTGTGGGTGGAATATGATCCATGGGTAGAAATTGGCTTCAGGGGAGAATTTTCATGGTATGATTCTAAGCTGACAGTTTATTATTTTATTGATTTAGATAAGGACATCAATGGCACATTGACCAATGGGTCGTGGGCATTTAGGAAAGGGTGGTGATACATGAGATCGCAGGGTCATAAGCCAAAGGGACTCTGAGAGGCTGAAATGATAGCCTGGAACTAACTAGAAAACTTCAGCAGACACAAATACCTAATTTCTATAATTGGAAATGCCACCCTCCCCCATCACCTTCACCATCAAGCTGTATGGGCTACACCCAGTGGCAGCACACACCTCCTTCCTTCCCCGTCCCCTCCCAGCCCAAATAGGACTAGGGTATTTTATTTTATTAATGTTTATTTTTTAAAGAGAGAGAGACACACACACACACAGAGCATGAACGGGGGGAGGGTCAGAGAGAGGGGGAGACACAGAATCTGAAGCAGGCTCCAAGCTGTCAGCACAGAGCCTGATGTGGGGCTCGAACCCACGAACCGTGAGATCATGATCTGAGCCGAAGTCAGATGCTCAAGTGACTGAGCCACCCAGGTGCCCCGAGGACTAGGGTATTCTCATTACAAGTGACTTAGGAGTTAAGAGTGAGATGTGGTTGAGTCAAGGAAAAAATGGAGTGTAGACACTAACCCAGAAGGTGGTTTCTGACACCGTGTCTTCCAGGGGTCGAGTTAAGCCCAGAAACGTGTTCCGTTCAGGACACAGAGGGTGTGAACAGCAGACGGGTCACCACTCTGGAAACTCGGTCTCCTGCCCCAACTTTCACACGGGCCACTGCAACTGAAGACCTCCCCTCTTGGGAATTGTTCATTACTCCCCAGGGCGCTGGTCTGAGTATTCAAAGCCCAGAAGATAAAAGTAAAAGGTAAAAAAAGGGAAAAAAAAAAAAAAAAGCAAAAGGAATCCGTCTCCAATTTACCTAAATCCAGCGACTTCTACGACTCAGGTGGGGTTTCAGGTCTGCTGATTTTCATTTTCCTTTTAATGAAGGACCGGGGACGCTTCCCAGGACGTTTGCTCTGGCGGGGGGGGGCGGGGGGGGGCACCTTTTCAGCTCTGTGTTAGCTGAATGTTTATTTTCCCGGCTGGGCACACCTATTAGTCCCATTACCTCCACTATTCTAGCTGCCGGCTCGAGTCAACCCCTTCCCTCTCGCCTTCAGAAGGTGCAAATTACAGCGGCTGCTGCGGCACCTTGAAGAAAATGCATTTTCTCAGCACTGCTCCTACCTCTACCGCTGTGGGCTTTGTTTCAGAGAGGAGGAGGGCTTAAAATATTCCACGGGGCAACTGCGTTAACCTCTCATCTGAAATATGTTATTGTGAATCCTGGGCATCCTGGAAAATGAATCTGCGTGGAGAAGACTTTTTTTTAAAAAAATTTTTTAAATGTTTATTTATTTATTTATTTTTATTTTTGGGACAGAGAGAGACAGAGCATGAACGGGGGAGGGGCAGAGAGAAAGGGAGACACAGAATTGGAAACAGGCCCCAGGCTCCGAGCCATCAGCCCAGAGCCCAACACGGGGCTCGAACTCACGGACCGCGAGATCGTGACCTGGCTGAAGTCGGACGCTCAACCGACTGCGCCACCCAGGCGCCCCAAATGTTTATTTATTTTTGACAGAGAGAGAGAGAGAATGAGAGAGACAGAGCACGAGCAGGGGAGGGGCAGAGAGAGAAGGAGACACAGAATCCGAAGCAGGCTTCAGGCTCCGAGCTGTCAGCACCGAGCCCGACGCGGGGCTCGAACTCACAGACCGCGAGATCGTGACCTGAGCTGAAGTCGGACGCTTAACCGACTGCGCCACCCAGGCGCCCCTATTTATTTATTTTTTTTTTAATTTTTTTTTCAACGTTTATTTATTTTTGGGACAGAGAGAGACAGAGCATGAACGGGGGAGGGGCAGAGAGAGAGGGAGACACAGAATCGGAAACAGGCTCCAGGCTCCGAGCCATCAGCCCAGAGCCCGACGCGGGCGTCGAACTCACGGACCGCGAGATCGTGACCTGGCTGAAGTCGGACGCTCAACCGACTGCGCCACCCAGGCGCCCCAAATGTTTATTTATTTTTGACAGAGAGAGAGAGAGAATGAGAGAGACAGAGCACGAGCAGGGGAGGGGCAGAGAGAGAAGGAGACACAGAATCCGAAGCAGGCTTCAGGCTCCGAGCTGTCAGCACCGAGCCCGACGCGGGGCTCGAACTCACAGACCGCGAGATCATGACCTGAGCTGAAACCAAGGGCCAGACCCTTAACTGACTGAGCCACCCAGGCACCCCTTTTCTTCTGATTTTAAAAGAAACTGAAACATTTTTAGGGGTCTCCAAAAGCACCTTGGGCCCAGGAGTGCGGGCTACTGAGCTGAATGGATGTGTTAGCCCCTAAAGAACGTATCTGATGACTTTTCTTGATGGCTTGGAGCTTGACTGGGAGCAGTTTTATCATGCTATGGAGAGAGCTAGGAGGTAGCCCTGGATTTTTCATTTTTGAGTAAGGGTCTGAAGCCACCTTTCTTTTTGGTCATTTGCCTCTGTTTATAGAGGTGGAGTAAAACCCATCACGCAGCTGCCCTCCTGCCCAGGGCAACCACAAACCACAAACCACTTGATGTTCTCTCCCCCCTAAAAATCATCTTTTTTTAAAAAGCGTATTTATTTTGAGAGAGACAGAGACAGCACAAGTGGGGGAGGGGCAGAAAGAGAGGGAGAGAGAGAGTCCCAAGCAGGCTCTGCACTGTTAGACGCGGGGCTCAAACCAACGAACTGCGAGATCATGACCTGAGCCTAAACCAAGAGCGGGACGTTTAACTGACTGAACCACCCAGGCGCCCCTGAAAATCATCTTTCTCTGAACAGGGCGAGCTCCAGAACCAGTGTAGCCACGAGCAAAACCATTCTTCCATTTCCACGGGGAATGTCTAGTGCTCTGAAATGCAATTTCACTAGAATAATTAGATCCGGGAAAGGGATAGAGTGAGAGGTGTGTGTGTGTGTGTGTGTGTGTGTGTGTGTGTGTGTGTGTAGATACTGTTTTGAATGAGACAATCGGGGGAGGCCACCGCTGAGATTACATTTGAGCTCTGAATGTAAAAGGTCACGTACCTATGGAGGGAAAAGCATTCTAGGCAGAAGGAACAGTAACCACAAAGGCCCTGAGGAAACACATGTAGGCACGCCCTGGCTTCCTCTGAAAGGTTGACACTTGGGGCTGGGTGGGGGTGGATCCTGCTTGCCCAGGTGTAGACGGGTGGGTGACTTTCAAGCTTCCTCGCTGGCAGCTTTGTATTCGATTTGGCATGTGACCACCGAAGCACCCTCCTGGTGGGGACGGCCACTCATGTGTGCGGGCTGAGGCAGTGGCAGCCCACAAGCATCCTGGGTGCTGGAAGGGTGGGGGCTGACAGAGGCCTGGGACGGGCACGGGCACTTTAAGACTGGAGGGAAAGAGGGGGACCGCGACCCTTAGTTACCCCGGGCATGACATCCCCCCTCCTCAACTCCTCGGCAGACGTAAGTGCAGTGATCAGAACATACCAGCCGGCAGAGCAAACACCTGTAAGGACCCTGTTGTGGGTTGAGGTGTGACCCCCACTCCCCAAAAACAAAGATATGCTGAAGCCCAACCCCTGGGGCCTGTGAATGCGCCCTTATTTGGAAATAGGGTCTTTGCAGGTGTCCTGAAGTTCAGAGGAGGTCATATTTTTTTTTAAGTTTCATTATTTGAGAGAGAGAGAGAGAGAGAGAGAGAGAGCGAGCGAGCAGGGAAGGGGCAGAGAGAGAAAGGGAGAGAGAATCCCAAGCAGGCTCCGTGCAGTCAGCACAGAACCTCATGTGGGGCTCGAACTCATGAAACCGCGAGATCACGGCCTGAGCTGAGACCAAGAGTTGGACTCTTAACTGACCGAGCCACCCAGGTGCCCCGAGGTCACGTTGGATCAGGGTGACTAGGGTGGGCCCTCATCCCACGAGCGGTGTCATTACAGGAAGCAGAGAAGGGCACAGACACACACAGGGAGAAGGCCATGTAAAGACGGAGGCAGAGGCTGATGTCAAGAGGCCACGATCCCAGCAGCATCAGCCATCAGCAGCACCGGCCAGAAGCCTGGACGGAAGAACAGGTTCTCCCTCTGCCCGGGGTCCCAGGAGAGGACCCACCCTGCTGACCGCTTGACTTCAGACCTCTGGCCTCCAGAACCCTGAGACAGCACGCGTGGTTTTTAAGCCACAGTCTGTGGTATTCGGTAGGAACTAAGACCCAGCCTAGGACTGCAGGGGATCCCGGGCCCCCTGCCGTTCTGGAAATGAGACTGGAGGGGGGAGAGGAAGCATTTGCCTCTGAGAGTAGAGTTAGCCTGAAAGCAACACTGTTAGAATGAGATGGTTGGTTAAGCGTCAGCGCGAGCTGCCCAGCCCCAGCCAAAAACACGGGAATCAGTGCCTGCTGTGGAAGAATGAAAATACATACTTCTGCTCATCTGAACTTAGTTCATGTTATTTGTAAGCCCTTTACAAACCGACAGAAAGAATGCTTTTTCCAGGAACATGGTAACAGAGAAGGGGATCATTCTGGGCTCCTCTGGGGTCACTCCGGTAAGCTGGGGGCTCCTACCCAACCACGTCCACAGCACTCAGCACCTACATGCTTTGACTCAGAATCTTCGAAGTGTTGGATTCTTCTGGGCTGAGACAAGTCGATCCAATAACTAGTTTACGAGTTTACTGCTATTCCTCCTGTGCTGCTGGTGTCTCCCTTCCCCACCTCAAGGCTGTTGGGGTGGGGCTGTGTCTCTAAGCTCCTGGTGTGGAGAAGCATGCTCTCGTTGCTTCCAGACTGTTCTCTTCACCCAAATGCTTGGTAGCCCCTGAGTCCCTTTCCTCCTCCTTCTCCCCCTCCTCTCTCTCCTTCCAACTTTTTCTATACCTCACAAAGACTCTGCCGGCTTACAATGGTTAATTTGAATCAGAGAAAAATGCCCTTGGTCCAGATGAAGCCCGGAATCGGCGTGTTTATTTCAGAACAGACAGCTAGGCGTCATCGCCTGTTGTACTTGTTTGATGCATATAGTTTAAAAAATTTTTTTTAAAAATGTTTATTCATTTTTGAAGGAGAGAGAGACAGAGCGTGAGGAGGGGAGGGGCAGAGAGAGAGGGAGACACAGAATCCGAAGCGGGCTCCAGGCTCCGAGCTGTCAGCACAGAGCCCTACACGGGGTTCGAACTCACGAACTGTGAGACCATGACCCGAGCAGAAGTCAGCTGCTTAATCCACCGAGCCACCCAAGCGTCCCTGACCGAATATAGTGTAGCTGCTCCTTGTGTTTACAGTCAGTGCTGGTCTCCTTCCCTCCCCGTCCTGCCAGCCATGGCTGCGTGAAAGCAATTCTAAGCATTCTTCTAGAAGCTACCAAAACCCACGTCACTGTTTCTAAAGATTCCCTTGGCTAAGAAATCTTACTGTACTTTTCACCTCTAGAGGACCATCCTCGATAAGGATCAAATACCAATCATTGCAAGTGACAATGAATCTGAAGATATTCCACCTGCACCTGAGGATCCTAAACATTTAAAGGCAGCAATGGGCAATGGAAGAGATTTCTTATTGATCCCGGGGCAGTGAGATGTATTTTCTCTGCAGACCATTTAGACTGGGGGCTTAAGAACTCTCCTCTCCTTACCTTGCTCACTGTTAAAATTCATACGCAAAAAAGACAACGTGAGACACCAAGAAGTGAGGAAAGGTGAATACACTGAACCCGTCTTCGTGAATGAGTCTATGGAAGAGGCTTCTGGAAGGAAGGACAAACCTTCCTCAAAGGGAAACTTACAGAAGATGACTTAAGTATTGCAACTCTCCAGCAGCTTAACCTCCCGCACCTTTAATTTCTGGATCAGAACAAAGACCCATAGTGAATGCCACACATACAAAAAGGGACGTCACACGCAAGTGACGCGTGATGCACGCGCAGCATTTCCAGATCTTCTTATAAAAGGGTAAAACGCTTTCTTCACATTTAGTATAAGATGTGCACCTAAATTGACAAGTGTCCTAATTTATATTGAATGGAGGCTCTGTCCCTGTTGCAACTGTAGAATATTCTAGAAGAGCTCCTATTTTCCTCTTCTTTCCTCACCCATGGCAAATCCAGGGAAACGGTAATAATCACAGCTGACATCTGGAGCACATATTTCACACGGGCCCCCGCCCTGTGCTGAGCTGTTTACGTGTGTTCACTTCTTTCATTCTTGTAGTTCCTCTGGAAAACAGGTGATTCTCTTGCCTCTCGTTTTGCAGAGGAAAAAGGCCTGGAGAAGTCAAGTTTCCTCACCCTTCTGTTACTCTGATCGTGACGACGGTTCTCTACCGTCCTCCTGGTCATGTGCTTGAAAGCAGAGCATCTGAACGCTGACAGACAGACCTATGAAGGAGGTCAGGTCTGTTTCCAGAAAGTGAAACGAAAGGACACAGCCCCTAACTGTGGTTTCTACAGGTGTCGCCTCCCTCCCCCTGGACGCCCCAGGATAAGACTCCTCAGGCTTCTGGTAGGCAAAGGGGCAGACGGGCCACCCCCTCGCCCAAGAGCCACGCCTTCTCATCATTCAATCTCCAAACTGTCAAGTGCTCCCTTCTCTCCCATTGCCATTTAAGCCCGCCTCACTCTGTGTCTGGATTTTGCTTTCCTCTCCTAGTTTCATCTTCCTCCTCGCCCACCCTCGGAGGAATGTTTCCAAGACTCAACTGGGGTCTCTCCTTCCCTTTCGATGGCTGCCTCTAACAGAAAGAGCACGCTCCTCAAAATGATCAGTAAGAGCCTCCAAGCTCTGACGCCACCTTTTCGTCCACTCGCCCTCCACTGACCCAGGGGTCTGACCGCCTTGAACTACCGCCAGGCTGAGTCATGCACACCCCTTCTGGCCTCCGTAGAGGAGTCAGGAGCAACGGGGTTGTTACTTTAGGTGATGACAAGTTTGTCTCCCCCACTAGACAGGAAGTGTCTCCAGGAAGGCCCATGACTTCTGCTACCGCACCGTCTGCACGGTGCCCGGAACCCGGGCTCCACGGATGGTGAGGGCATGAGTTGTGTACAACTTCCTGCTCGTCCGGTGCCTGTTTTGAATTTTCTGCATATCAACATCTGCATGCTGACGGTAAAGCAATGATTGTGACCCACACGCTTACACTTAATCGTGTGCCTACACACGTGGAGGTGAAGTCAGGGATGTTTACTGATCCTTTCTAGATGAAAGGCTGTGCGCTTGGCACTGTGGGGCGGAGAGAAGCAGGCAGACGACAGTCCCCTGCAGGGCTCTCACGGTCGAGGGTAAACATCAGCAGAGGCAAAATGAGATAAAGGCCATGATGCGTGTTCAGGAGAGAGAGCTATGGATCGAGACTGGGACAGAGAGGACCACGTGATGATGGAAACGATCCCTGAACCAGGTGCCGCTTGAAGAGAAAAGGAGGGTGGCGGGGACAGAGGCGGGCACATGCACAAGGAAACCGAGGGGGCTCACGCGCAAGTTTGTAAGTAAGTGCCCCAGAGGACACGGCAGATAAAGCTGGAAAATGACCCGCCCTCGGGTGGATGTTGTATAAGGGCCTCACGTTTCAAATCAGGTTATATCGATTTGGTAAGCACTGGGGCATCCTCGAAGACTTTCTTTTCTCTTCTTTTCTCTTCTTTTCTCTTCTCTTTTCTCCTCTTCTCTTCTCTCTCTTCTCTTCTCTTCTCTTCTCTTCTCTTCTCTCTTCTCTTCTCTTCTCTTCTCTTCTCTTCCCTTCCCTTCCCTTCCCTTCCCTTCCCTTCCCTTCTCTTTCCTTTTCTCTTTCCTCTTCTTTTCTCTTTTTTCTCTTTCCTTTCCTTTCTCTTCTTTTCTCTTTTCTTTCTTTTCATTGTAGTAAAACACTCATTACAAAAATTGAAAAGCCTGGGAAAAACTTAACTGAAGATGTGGGTCAGTAAGGTCACTTTGGCATTGGCGGGTGAGATGGGTGGAGAAGACACTGGAAGTGGGGGGTCCAGACAGGAGACCAACCCAGCCGTGCTCAGTGAGGGCTGGTGAGGGTCTGACCGAGAGGTGAGGACTCAGGAGAGGGTTCATTGAAAAGCCTGGGAAAAACTTAACTGAAGATGTGGGTCAGTAAGGTCACTTTGGCATTGGCGGGTGAGATGGGTGGAGAAGACACTGGAAGTGGGGGGTCCAGACAGGAGACCAACCCAGCCGTGCTCAGTGAGGGCTGGTGAGGGTCTGACCGAGAGGTGAGGACTCAGGAGAGGGTTCATTGACAAAGGAACATACTTCTTTAAAAAAAAATTTTTTTTTTAAATTTATTTATTTTGAGAGAGTGCGTGCGTGGGGAAGGGGCAGAGAAAGAAGGAGAGAGAATCCCAAGCGGGCTCCGTGCACAGAGCCAGGATGTGCAGCTTGAACTCACAAAGCGTGAGATCATGACCTGGGCTGAAATCAAGAGTCGGACGCTTAAGTGACTGAGCCACCCAGGAGCCCTCACAAACGAACATACTTCTAAAACCCTGGTTTTCATCTGTTATAGTTTTTGGCAAATTGGAAAAAGTGCTGATAAATGTCAGGAAAGTAAAAAGAAAAAAAAAAGGTAAAGTTACTAAAGGACACTGCTTGGCAATAAATGCTGGAGGCTTCTCAAGGGGGCTCTACTGTTTTGAGTGTTCACCTCTTGGATCCTGGTTAAGCTGGAATTCAGTCAACGGGCACCCAGCACGCAAGAGTCTCTCACCGACAGCACAGCCACCAGGGAGCTGGCACTTTCCATGCAGATTATTCATTTTGATGACGGAAGTCCCGGTGGCTGTTCCCGTCTGAGTTCACGGGCTGAAGAAAGCCTGGTCACTCCTAGCGCACGTGACACGTTTTTATGATACAATGCTCGTAACTTCCAGCCCTTTATAGATGACTTGGTAAGAGTGAGCGGAAAGGTCGTGTGCGTGTGCGAAGCACAGTAAAGGGCACGTTGGAAGAAATCAAGGCTGTGTTTTAGACAGGAAAGGTTGACAAGTTCAAGGTGTGGATGCTAATGAAATGCAAATATCAGCGTATCCTAGGTGTGCATCTAACCACATACGGACATAATCATTCTCTCAAAATGCAGTAACAGGGGTGGACGTCGAAATCTCTAGTTTACAGGTGAGGAAACCGAGGCTTGGTTCTGGGAAGCAGCTCGTCACTCGGCTAACGGATAGAAGAACCAACCCTGCCTACACTCATTCCTGGTTCCCAGAGACTGAAGTTCCCGCAGTTACAAGAGTGGGTGTTCACTCCGATGACGGGTGTGGCACACAATGTGGCTCTCCTTAGTGACACAGACTGTCTGTGGCTGGGTTCTGTCCTCCCCACCCCCCCCCCACCTTTTTTTTTAAGTAGGCTCCATGCCAAGGCTCCAGCCCAACGTGAGTCTTGAACTCACAACTCTGAGATCAAAATCTGAGCTGGGGTCAAGGGTCAGAAGTTTGACTGACAGCCACCCAGGCGCCCCTGTTCCCCTCTAATTGCACAGTGTATTGCTCTGCTTCCAAATTATGTAAAACTTTTCTGGAGGAAAACTGATCAATCCACGTTGACTCCCGGCACAAAGGGACGCCAAAGGGATTCGCGATGTTTGGCCAGACTGTTTACCGTCAGTGTTCCCACGCGAGAGCTGTTCTGCTCATTTCCTGTTCTCCCTCCCGGGTTTGGAGTCCCTGAATAACTGGGAACAGACTGATACACGGAGGTCGCTCAACCAACTGAGCCACCCAGAAGCCCCAATAAATTTTACTTGAGAGAGAGAGAGAGAGAGAGAGAGAGAGAGAGAGAGAGAGAATCCCAAGCAGGTTCTGAGCTTATCGCAGAGTCCGACGTGGGGCTCGATCCCATGACCCTGGGATCATGACCTGAGCCGAAATCAAGAGTTGGACGCTCAACTGACCGATCCACCCACGTGCCCCAGGAATCATCATTATTAATGCCGTTATTACCAAGGATAATTACGTCTGCTAAACTTCTGCCTTTCAAGGCGAGCACAGGGCTGGCTGCTTTCTGTCCACCTCACGTATGTCTCCCTCATTTAAAACCAGGCTTTCCTTGGCTTCATCCGCTGTGATGTTTGTGTGTTTTGGTTTTCTCAGTGATGCCGTTCCCTCCTGCAAACCAATGTGGGGTGAACTGTGCACGTCAGCCTGGAGCAGCCCTGGGTGGGAATTCGCCGAAGGCGTGTCACGGTCGAGTTGGGGAACAGAATTCCCTACTAGCCAGGCAGGCTTGGCGACCGTGGCCGTGGAAGGTTGAACTGGAAGGAAAGGATGCAGCAAAAAAGTTGAGCTGTTGGCAGAACTCGAGTCTCTGACTTTGGAAGGGTGAAACTGCCACTCAGGGACCTGGTCCCAGGGAAGGGCCTGCTCTAGGTAGGGGTGGGGGGTGGAGGTCCGGGCTGGGCCTGGAGGAAGGATGCAGTTACTGTCAGTCTCCAATTAGTCCGGGTGGGTCTCAGTTTGCAGCTCAGCGCGTCCTGGACCAGACCCGCAGTCTAACGCCTGCCCCAGATCATCTCCCCAGGTCATTTTAGGAATGTGTCTAAATCCCAACACAGCTAGACCACTTTGGCCACGTCAACGATTTTTCCACGGGCATGGCTCCAAGAACCAAAGAATGAACCGGTTATCAAAGGGAGCCAGAAAGACGTGGCAGAAAAGAAATACTTGGAACTAAGATTTGCTTCAAAATATGGTTACTAGTATTTGTCTGACAGGCTTAGAACCAGATTTTTTCAGTTTATCAAAAATACAATAGACTCCTTGAATACTTCTCAACACCTGCTAGGGCTTGCCACTGAAGGCTCTGATTTCCCGGGTTTATCTGAGTTTTCAGGTTGTACAAGCTGGTGATGGGTTGTACTTCTTGTTATTCAGAGATCTGCATTTGTTTTATCTGAGAATAACACGAATTTAGGGCTAACCCTTAATTTCCTGGCTAAACTTTAGTCCCAGTAAAGGAAGCTTTTGATAATAGCTTTGCTCATTCTGATCGTACTCCAATGAAAATCCTTGGTAATGAAAATACCGGAAGCCGGAGACAGACACAAAAAATATTAACGTAATATAAAATTGGAATTTTTTGGTTTGCTTTTTACTTTTTGAATTAAGTTTACTGAGGTATAATCTGTATGCCATCAATGCACCTATTTTCAAGTAGTTTTGATGAATTTTGCCAAATATCTACACCTATGTAATAGTCTAATCAAGATATGCAACATTTAAGTTGGAAGTTTGTACAAATTCCCTTTGGCTGCCTAATATTTGTGTGTGTGTTTGTGTGCATGTGGGGGAGAGGGGAGAATTCGTCCCTGAAAATGAAGGTACTTAAAAGAATTTTCACCCTTGCGGAAGCAGATTCTTGAGAACAATTCTATGTGAGATTTTTAATAGTCCTGCCATTTGCATAAGAAAATTTGCAGAAGTACATAGCATTGCACTCAAAATCTTATCGGATGATGTTGATTTATAGGACAGTCTGTGCCACAGTAAGGCTTTTTTTCCTGCTTTTTTAAGGTCCCTGCAGAGACAGAAGGGAATGTATGTATGTATGTATGTATGTATGTATTTTTTTTTTTTAAATTTTTTTTTTCAACGTTTATTTATTTTTGGGACAGAGAGAGACAGAGCATGAACGGGGAAGGGTCACAGAGAGAGGGAGACACAGAATCTGAAACAGGCTCCAGGCTCTGAGCTGTCAGCACAGAGCCCAACGCGGGGCTTGAACCCACGGACCGTGAGATCATGACCTGAGCCGAAGTCAGACGCTTAACCGACCGAGCCACCCAGGCGCCCCAAGTTTTGTGTTTTTTTTAAAGTTATTTATTTCAAGAGTGAGAGCGCGCATGCACGAGAGCCTGGAAGGGGCAGAGAGAGGAGAGAGAATCCCAAGCAGGCTCGGTCAGCACAGTGCCCGACGCGGGGCTCGACCTCCCGAACCGCGAGATCGTGACTTGGCTGAAGTCGGACGCTTAACCGACTGCGCCACCCAGGCGCCCCTGTATGTATGTATTTTTGAGAGAGAGAGCGAGCAAGCGGGGAGGGGCAGAGAGAGAGGGAGAGAGAGAGAATCCCAAGCAGGCTCTGCGCTGTCAGCACAGAGCCTGATGTGGGGCTTGAACTCACGAGCCATGAGATCATGACCTGAGCCGAAACCAAGAGTCAGACGCTTAGGTGACTAAGCCACGCAGGCGTCCCCAAAAGGGGAGTGTTTTGTAGACACCCTGCCATCTTCAGTTTCCAGGTTCTGGGGTTATAAATCATTGCAGAATCCAGTTTTGCATAATCAAGTAGGAATGCTTGACTGTATGAAGGTATCTTTGTAGTACCTTTAATGAAATCCTCACTGGCTCCCTCTTTTCCAGCTTGTTCCCTCCAACCTCCCTCCCACCTCACAGCATTCTCCGAGGGGGGTCACTCAGTGGGCCTTCTCGGAGCAACCGCGTATTACCTGAAGGACTTGAAAATGGTTCCCAAACAATTGGTGGGTGCTGACCTCAAGCTCTCACAATTAGCACCAAGGGCCCTCCCTTGACGATCCTACTGGCTTCTGCATTCACAATCAGCAGTACCGTCTTTAGACCACATTATAGCAAAAGTGGGTTACAATTCCTCAAAAGCTCCTCATTTACTCTTGGAACCTGGCCAGTGGCTTTGGAGAATGGTAGAGAAGGGAGCCCGTTCTAAGGGAGATGCGGGGAGAGGTAGACAAAACCCTAACTGTGTGGTTCAGGAGAAAGCCCCAGATCAAGGATGCCCCCCTCCAGTGCCTAGAATAGGACCTTGATGTGCCGGGAACTCAGCATTTACGGAATAAGTGAACAGATGTCGTCCCAGCAATGGGATCCATATTTCCAATTCCCTCCCCGCCCCGCTCTTTGGATCTGGCATAAATGAGCTGGGGACATCTCAGAGTTCAGGGGCGAAAGAACTCGTTCTGGATTACTTAGCACATCGGCTGGAGACAAAGATCTGAATTTACTGCTCATCAGGAGATTTTAAATTTTTTTTTTTCAACGTTTATTTATTTTTGGGACACAGAGAGACAGAGCATGAACGGGGGAGGGGCAGAGAAAGAGGGAGACACAGAATCGGAAACAGGCTCCAGGCTCTGAGCCATCAGCCCAGAGCCTGACGCGGGGCTCGAACTCACGGACTGCGAGATCGTGACCTGGCTGAAGTCGGACGCTTAACCGACAGCGCCACCCAGGCGCCCCTCATCAGGAGATTTTAAAGAACAGCTTATCCACTAAGGCCAATTTGATAAAACCATGGGCTAATGTTCCTGCAACGAGAGCCCTTACAGGAGGCAGCCTTCATCTGTTGCCTGATGTCCCTCTAATAATTTATGGTATCCCAAGGAAATGCTGGTTCTGAAAATAAGACAACCTCTGAGAAGAATTTAACTGAAGTGCACTTCGTGGTTACAAACATCTACTGCTGGAGACAGTCCATCGATCCCGGCGAGTACAATGACCGGGTGGCAATAAGCCACAAATTGACCGACTAGTTGAATGGATCTTACACGTCGTCCACTACATACAGTCTCGAAAAAAAAAAAAAAATTACTACATCGATATCAAGAGGAGTTAAGAGGACTTCCTACTCGTTTAATGTAATTCTCATATTGTGGCAAGAGTGAGCTGACCCACCTGTTTCGGAATAAGAGTGCCGGCTTGGGGTCCTAGCCCTGCCTTGTACAGCCGTGAGGCCTTAGACAGATGTCCCTTCACCTTGCTGAACTTCAGTTTCAACGCGTGAATTGAGGATGTGGGCATCTCTTCCCCAAATTCCCTGGATCTACTCCGTTAGCAGGTGCTATCAATTGTACCTCCAAAACACATCAGGAATCTGCCCATTTTTGTCCATTGCCACGAATTATCATCGGGTTCAAACCACCATATATCCCAACTGGATTCCTGCAGTGGTCTCCCATCTGGCCTCTGAGCCTCCACTCTTCCTCTCCACAATCCTTTACTCAAAGGCCAACATTTAAACATTTTTTTTTTAATTTTTGTTTTCAACGTTTATTTATTTTTGGGACAGAGAGAGACACAGCATGAACAGGGGAGGGGCAGAGAGAGAGGGAGGCACAGAATCGGAAACAGGCTCCAGGCTCTGAGCCACCAGCCCAGAGCCTGACGCGGGGCTCGAACTCCCGGACTGCGAGATTGTGACCTGGCTGAAGTCGGACGCTTAACCGACTGCGCCACCCAGGCGCCCCAACAAAGGCCAACATTTAAAAACCCTCCACTGACTTCCCCTTCTACTCGTACTAAAATCCAAACCACGAGGCTCTCGTTAGCCTGGCTGCTGTCTCCTCTCTGTCCCCAGCTTCTACTTTTCTCCTCCTTGTCACCTTCACCTGATTTCCTTCAGTTCAGGAGACCACCCACCTTGACTGGCCTCAGGGCCTTTGCTCCTGCTATGCCTATTAGCTGGAGCATCCTTTCCTTGGATCTGGCGCCTTCAAGTCCTCCCTAGAGAACCCTTTCTAAAGATATTACCTCTTCCTTGATCATTCTCTATCATACTACTGGTTTTATTTTTTCTTTGTAGTATTTATCACTGATTTAAACCATTCTTGTTAGCTGTTTTTTCACTCACCAGAAAGTCAGCTCTGTGAAAGCAAGCCTCTGGATCCTTTTTCACTGTTAGAGCCACACTGTCTAGAAGGCACCAGTAAAAGAGGGATGGATGAATGAGGATAAAAAAAATAATATCTATTTCCAAAGGTTGATGTGAGGCTTAAATGTCAAAAGCGCTCTTTGAAGGGTTTGATGGTTGTTGGATTTTATCCATCATTTTCTGATCCTCTAAATTAGAAAATATTATACTGACATTTACCAATTTAGGTCAGAATCAGATGAAAAATCTCTTAGCACATTAGTTTATCTGCCCAGTATCCTCTGCGCTCGAAGCTGTTCATGCTCATTGTAATGAGATCATTCACCAACTAGTAAGAATTCCTTCTTGGCTTCTGCTTTATGGGGCATGGCTAGAGTATAAAAAACATGAAGTCCCTATCTCTGCCTTGAAGGTGTTTACAGACAAATGAATGATGTGTGCCTGGCCTGCTTTGTCCTTCTGATCTCTTACAGTATTATTATCTGTGCTGTTCTGCCTTACACTGGAGTCATTTTCTGTGCTAGGGCCTTGCCTCTTTCCCGGGGAGAGGAGTCCATAAACACAAACCATGTTATTTTGAAACATGTATGGTAGAATAGAAGGCACCCAGGAGAGCTGTGGAATTAAACTGAATGATGGATCATTGCCTAATATACATTTTCACATATCCTGTAAAAATATTCCACTGGTACTGCAGAAAAAGATCTTATTTTGTTTTGAGGAGAAAATGTACGCTTTACTAATAATATGCTCCCTTCAAATGTAAAGATCAGACTGACATATCGAAGGATTATTCTTGTTTTCTAACAGCAGGGTCTGTCGTCTGGAATGTGCTTCACACCTCAGCTGGGGCCCACACGGGACCAGTGGCTCGAATCAATGAGGTGGGTGCCCGAGAGCACGTCTGATCCCTCTGCTAGGGGAGAAAAACAGTCTTGACTTCAATGGCTTAGAGAGCTGGAAAAAAAAAAAAAAAGGACTAGAAGACGAAAAAAAACCCAAATTCAGATATTACCAGCCAAAGAGGTTTTGCAAGGAAACACAAGACTGAGATTTTTCCGGAGTTCATCATTGAGACTCAGATGCACGGAATAATGCAGGAAAAGAAAGTTGGGGATAGAGTTTGAATTGATGAAGCTTCCAGAATGTTTGTAGCAAATGCTTCCGGGCTGTAAAGATTCCATGCAACCTTAGATGGCCCGGCTTCCTCTGGAGGGGTTCGGGTTGGCTAAGGTAGGACCCACTACCTGTGTTAAGGGACAGACCTGCTTCCTTCAAGTTCTGTTTTCTACTCTCCGCTGCTTTTTCTCCAGGCTGGTGTCTGAGCTCCTCTCATGTCTCCTCGGAGTCATCACAAAGAGGGAGCGCCACATCCTGGTATCCATTTTGTTTTAGGATATTAGGATCATTTAAGTCTATAATCACGACAGAGCCCTAGATAATGTAATTTTGGCCTGCAAAGGCCTAATTTATCTCCTTTGTGAGACTCCGACGGCCAAACAAGTAGATAGCTGGCCACTTAAGTAATAAAGTGGGACAGTTTCACATTTTTCAAATAGCTGCTTGTTTAGGAGGGCACAGAGGTGGGGCACCAATGGCGGGAAACATCAAGCGTTGTGTTTGACTCTTGTATCGTCTTGAATGCCTCTACCCATGTCTCAAGTAACCTGGGTCAGTCCCTTTGTACTTTCGGCTCTCAGTGTTTGTTTTCTCCCAAAAGCCTTACCGAGGTAGTTTTCTACCAATCTCTTGGAAGGCTGATTTTCTCTCTTTTGCATCTTTGGGAAAAAGAACTGGGGCAGGACTATCGGGTCCCCTTGTTTCTATGAACACGGAACCTGTAAATGAAAGGCGCTCATCTAGTATTATTGGGTTTTGATATGGAGAGAATTGTTCCCTGGACACCAGACTTTCTTCATAAAAAATAGATGTGTAGGGATGCCTGGGTGGCTCAGTCGGTTAAGCTCTGACTTTGGCTCAGGTCATGATCTCACGGTCTGTGAGTTCAAGCCCCGCATCGGGCTCTGTGCTGACAGCTTGGAGCCTGGAGCCTGCTTCGGATTCTGTGTCTCCCTCTCTCTCTGCCCCTCTCCTGCTCATGCTCTGTCTCTCTCTGTCTCAGAAATAAATAAAGATTAAAAAAAAATTAAAAAAAAAAAAGAAAATACTGGGGCGCCTGGGTGGCTTAGTCGGTTAAGCACCCGACTTCAGCTCAGGTCATGATCTCACAGTTCGTGGGTTTGAGCCCCACGTCGGGCTCTGTGCTGACAGCTCAGAGCCCGGAGCCTTTTTCGGATTCTGTGTCTCCCTCTCTCTCTGACCCTCCCCCATTCATGCTCTGTCTCTCTCTCAAAAATAAATGTTAAAAAAAATAAAAAAAAAAAGAAAAAGAAAATAATGAAGTCAGAACAGATGGGTAATGTCAGAGACTTAACACGTAGCAGCTGGCTGAGCTCTTACGGCTTCCCTCGTGGTCTCATGGTCGTCTAGCTCCTCTTTAAGTATCTCCAGTGCTAGTCTTCCCCAGGTGACAGTGTGCCGGCCGTGGGCTGCGTCACTCTCCTTAACCTGAATGGCAATCTGCCCCTTAGGACCCAGGCCTTCCTACCCAGCCCTCAACACGCACACCAAATTCTCCTTCTCCGCGTGGGCTCTCAGTGGGGACTGACAGGCAGACACCCCCCCACTTCCCCAAACCCCCTCTTTTTCAGCTAAATGCCCCCAATTCTCACTGCTATTCCCTGAGCGAGTTACCCTCCACTGGCCACTTTCTGGTGTGGCTGTGTCCACCCCGCGACGTGGGTGCCATTCGAAGAATGCCCCGTCACAGCTCAGCTACTTGGTCACTCAGCTGCTCAGCAGCCCTAAAATGGCCTTCTTTGCGTGGCTGAATCACTGTGCTGCTGCCCTTCCAGGCTCCTTCCTCTTGGACTTAGGTCATCGATTTTTTTCAGCCTAAATGTATGAGCCTGTCTTTAACCTTCATTTTATTGGTTTTGGCTCAGATTTATTGCCACTTAAAATAAGGATGCTAACTTACATTTAATTATAATTTGCAATGATCAAAGCGCTTTCACATATGCTATTATAATGAAGTTTGATTCTCTTCTTTACTGTATCAGCTATCCCTCTTGAATTTCCATCATCTGGAAATCTGATTAACGGAAATGGCAGCAATTGTCAGTGATACGCAAGCTGAAGGGCAAGGAACTACCAGTCCTGGGAAGCTCCTCCCTTCTTCCCAGCACAATCCAGGGAGACAGACAGACGACAGCAACCACACACACACATCTGTAAGAAAATCGCAAAGAACGAGGAATAAAGCAACGTAAGGGAATGGAAAGTGGCCAGGCCAGGCGCTTTGAGAGAGCGGGTGGTCAGAAAACCCCCTGAGCAGAGATCAGAGTGAGTGGGGACCATGCAGGGCACCCGGAGAGACCCCAACACCCAGGAACGAGTGAATCTATTGATTTCCTGCTTTGTTCCAAAGACAAGCGCAAGCAATCAGTGTCTGACTTGGGTTTCTTCTCCTTGCTATGAACTAACTCAGAGTTTGCTTCACAAATGCTGAATAAGCAGCTAATTCAATGCCTGGCACATCACTCACCTTTCAATGGCTATCTGTTGAATAAGCGAAAAAAATATACCAGGCCCGATCGTGTCGAATGTTTTGCTAAAATTAAGAAACACGAGGTCAAGACCATTTTGACAAGGCTTTTACAACGTCAGTCCTGGGACACCCAGCCCCCACTGGAGCTCTGAGAAATATAATCAGATGGTGACCAATGGGCCGCGGCCCAGTTAAGACGGCCCTGAGGCTGTGTGCAGCTTCTGGTACACAAGCAACAATACCCCGACCAGAACACATCCCCGAGTTACGAACCTCTGGCCTCAAGCATCCCCTTTTCACCAATCTCAGAAAAATGAAATATGGTTAGCTCAGTGTGGCTTGATTCCGGGAACTCCCGTAGTGTTCTACAAGTCATACTATTGTCCACATCCTTGCTTATCATCTATTTAGTAATCTCCGCCAGAATTTCATCGGTCATCATTTTACCAGCCTCTGTTTTGGGGAAACTACTTTTTAAAAAGATATTTTGGGGCGGGGGAGAGGCGCCTGGCTGGCTCTGTCGGTTAAGTGTCTGAATCTTGATTTTGGCTCAGGTCATGATCTCACGGTTTGTGGGTTTGAGCCCCGTGTCTGGCTCTGGGCTAACAGCGCGGAACCTGCTTGGGATTCTCTCCCTCCCTCCCTCTCTCTCTCTGCCCTTCCCCTGCTCGCGTGTGCATCCTTTTTCTCTAAATAAGTAAATAAACTTTTAGACAGCTTAAAAAGAGATATTTTTGAAAGCTGGCATTTCCTTGGGTCTAGTTTTCAGCACCCCTCCGGAAGCCGAGCTTCTCCACAATTACTGATTGATCACATCGACACATGCTTTTTAGCACCTTGAGTTGATTTGTCTGCACCCGGCGAAACAAATTCTTGGAATGAGATTAATTAATTACTGATCGATGGAGCAACCGCTGTAAACCAGGAAATACTGAAATGGATGAAAGAGAGATGGATGAGGAAAGAAGGGATAGGACCCCGTTCCTGAACTGAAGATGGACAGACTAGACGCTGACATATAAATAAGACGCACTGACAAATACCGAAATAAACTTGAGCCCGAAGTGCGGTAATCTGGGCAGGCATCAGATGTGCAGCGAGTGCTGGGCAGGGGCTGGCCACCTCCGCCCGGAGAGCCAGGTTGCGAGCACTGAAGGACAGAGTTCCTAGAGGTTGGACAAATCCAAAGAAGCGGGGCTGATGGTGGAGGCTGTTCCCTAAGTCTCCTGAAGTTACACAGCCATGCCCTGACAGGAAGTAAGGAGCAAACCCTTACGGAGTCCTCTAGAATGAGAAAATATTAAGTATTAAGGAATTTTTAAAACTTGAGACGCACTGACTTCCAGACTAGCCTGTCACGCCTCAGTCAATCCCTTGGATTGTACAGAAACAAATCGGAGGCTGGTTTTCAGGAATCCAGACTTTTAAAATAATGAAAGTAGCTGAACGCTTATCGTTTCTGGCTTTTTCCGAAGAAAGCTGTTCATGTCACAGCTGTACTGTCCTGCTCGAAGCCGGTGGAGAGCTGGTTTTGAAGGCATGATAAACCACCTTGCAAGAGGGGCTGAAGGGCCAAGGGAAAGGCTTCTCTGCGGGGACCCAACGTCTCCAGACCCAAATGGCTTGGGGCTTGGCTGATTCAGACAAGAAGAAATTAAAAACAGAAAACACTTTCCCTCCCAGATGCCTTAGTTAAAACTCTGCTCGATCAATCCCCCAAAAGCCTTCTGGAAGAGAGGAGACTCCCTCTTCTGGGGTCGTGGGGGACACTATCCTTCTCTTCCTTCTTCTCACCAGCCCCAGTCTCTCACTGGGAAATTAGACATGGGGCCGAAGGTGAAGTGTGGTTTTTGGGGGAGTCCGTGATTAGCTGTAAGCATGCTGAGGTTTCCTGTAATTCTCGTGCACTTTGTCCGGAATCCCTTCCCTAGTGAGTGAGAGAACAACAGTAAGGCCACCCTAATTGATCTGAAACGTATCTTGTCTTCCGATGCCTGGGGATATGCAGGTGAGAGCAACAGAACAGGACAGAAAGACCCTGAGCTTGGGAGTCAGACAGACTCGCCCCCTCACCCCCCCCCCCACCACTTAAAAGATAAATGCTAGTCACTTCATCTTTCTGATCTGTAAGGTGAATATAATATTAGGTACCTCTTAAGAATGTAGCGAGAATTAATTGGGACAATATGACTAGAGCCCTTAGTATAGTTAATGGTGCATAATAGACTTTTGAGAAATGGCTGCTATTATTAGCTCTATTACCAATTTTCAGCAGTCCTGGGATTCAAATAACAGCCAGTGACTATGCGTAAAAGAAAGTCTTTCAAATCCACGGTTACGGTTACGGGCTGGGTCCATGGAGTACAGTTTCAGTATCGATTAAGAAACAAACACCTCCTGAATAAAGGAAATGTGGTGAACTTCCCACCTGAACATTTCAAGTGACCAGGTGTAATCTGGTGAGAGGTATGAGTATCGTAGAATGGAAAAGGACACGAAGGCTGAGTCTTCTGAAGTGAGATTTGCGTTGTTTTGGGTGTGGATTGGCCGGCATGGTATTTCTCCAGTACCAGAGCTAAATGCCTGGGATACGCACAAGGGATTCCTAGATTAGCAGTCACCGTGGGTCAGAATCCAGAACTTGGCCCTGCAGACTAATTCAGAGGAAATGGCCAATGGAGGGAGGGCTCTCTAGTATTCCCATCTGTGAAATGGACCTGACTTGTACTAGAGGAACTCCTAGTTTCTCTATAATTTGACAAAGGATTTCACGATTTTCTCCTTCTGGAAAGAGTAAAGATGGACCCAGAGAGGCAGTAGTTAAGATTTCCCATTTTCTCTTCTCCCCCCTCATCCCATTAAACATACAGCATAGATCAGGTGAACAATTTCTAAACAAATCATCTGAAGGGATCCATGATTTCTCCAATTCCACGGCGTCTCAATCAAAAGAGCTTCCTTTCAATGGTTAATGATGTAAATCAATAGAAAATGTGGGAAGAAAGAACTCTTATTCAGAAGGCTGAACTTCTGAAGTGCTAATGGTGATGATTAGCTATTATGCAAAGAAAAAGCAGAATCAATTCTAATCTTCACGGACTGCCTGTGGGAACCAGTCCCCGCGGGGAAGATAAGCAAAGTCCTGTGAACCGCCTGCCAAATGTGAGGATGAAAAATTAAAGCCTTCTTCAGGGATAACCAGACACCATGCTAAGTTTCAAAAGGGGAAAAACCAAACAGGCAATTTGATGCTTTTTTTACTCCCTAAAAAAAAAAAAAAAAAAAAAAAAAAAAAAGGCGAAATAAACAGAAGCAATTACTCTAAACTTATGGTACTTTTCGAGGAACGCATCACCTTCATCTTTCCTCAAAATATTAATTATTCTATTTTATATATTCAGTGGATAGTTTATTTTGCAGGAGCGTAAAAGCATGCTCCTATTAAACAAGTGTCAAAAATCCGACAACGCATGTAACAGTTCACAACACCCTGTCAATCTCAGCTTTGCTTTCACACATACACACACACCCTATGAAGCAATACTCTACCGCGTTCTCCCGATTTTTCTTTGCTTGCTCCCGGCTCAGTACGACCCCGTGGGGGTGCAGGACTGGGGCTGCTAAAGCAAACCCAAGCGCTCTGCGTGCTTCGGTCCCAGGGTCATCCCGCTCCCAGAAGGACACCCGACCTTCCGGAGACCAGATCACCATTCGGAAATCCCTCGGCCAGAAGCAGTGCCGGCGGGGTGTTCGAATCCAGGCTCGGCATCCCTGCTCCGCGCAAGGGCTCCCTCCCTCCCTCCCGCGCGCCCTCCGACTGGACCGAGCGGCGCGCGCCCCGCCAGGGATCCCGCATCGCAAAGTAGTAAGCCTCCAGCGGGCAATACTTGCCTGGTCCCGACCGCGTCGGCTCAGGTGTGCCCCTCGCTCCGGTGCTGCAGGTGGGTCCCCCCCAACAAGGAAAGTCAGACTTCAGGACCCCCTGGGGCCGTCCTTTGTCGGCTGCTGGAATCCCAGCCGCTGCTCTCCGCCCCGGGACTGCGGGACCACCGCCCGGACCCGGAGAAGCAGGTGAAGGGAGGGGGGTGGAAAACCCGGACTGGAGTCCCGGGCTGGCGGCACACATGGGAAGGCTTGGCGAAGGCGCGGCGACTCAAGGCAAAGCCTAAAACACGGACTGGAGTTTTGGTGGGGTTTGTTTGCTTTTTTTTTTTTTTTTTTAAATTTATTTTTGAGAGAGAGAGAGAGAGAGAGAAAGAGAGCGAGGGGCAGAGAGAGAGGGAGACACAGAATCCGAAGCAGGCTCCAGGCTCTGAGCTGTCAGCACAGAGCCCGACGTGGGGCTCGAACTCATGAGCCCTGAGATCATGACCTGAGCTGAAGTCTGACGCTTAACCCACAGGGCCACCCAGGAGCCCCGGGGGTTGTTTGCTTTTAAACGCAATTTTACCTGCAGCCCCCCACACGTTGGCAATGCGCAGCGTGGTGGTGAGTTGGCGTTTTCTGGCTGCTGGGCTTGGAGCTGACACCTCGGACCATCTGGGCCAGAAACCTTGGCGGCTGCTGATCTTTATGGAGAGCTTGGCCTTCTGGGGGAAAACTCTTGAGTTTACTTACTTACTTAGTCCATGAAAATGATGCCTATTCTTGTGGTGGATGGCATTGGTCATGGGATTCGTGGGGAAGGGGTGGCTGCCTTTGATGCTATAGGCAGGAAAAGACCCCCAGAGACCTGTCCAGTAGGAACGATTTCTGAGGAACGTTTGAGAACTCTGGGATCTGGGGGAAATAAATATGATGGTTGTTGATTTTCCTTGAACTCGAGTGACCGCTCTCTGCCTCCCAGTTTTGCCCAGGGTCTCATGGGGATTCCCTGCAGCCAGGCCTACCTTCTTCACTCTTTGAGCAGGGGTTACCTGCCGAATACTCAGTTTCTTTCTTTCTTTCTTTCTTTCTTTCTTTCTTTCTTTCTTTCTTTCTTTCTTTCTCTCATTCTTTTTTTTAAATTTCTTTTGAGAGAGAGAGAGAGAGAGAGAGAGAGAGAGAGAGGGAGAGAGCGCAAGTGAGGGAGAGACAGAGCAAGAAGGAGAGAGAAAATCCCAAGCAGGCTCAGTGCTCTCAGCACAGAGTCCAACATGGTTCTCAAACCCATGAACCATGAGAAATTGACCTGAGCTGAAACCAAGAGTCTGATGCTCAACCAAGACCCTTGGTTGAGAAGAAGAAGGCGCTCAACCCAGGCGTCCCCAAATACTCAGTTTCTGATTGTGTGAAAGCCTCGCTGCTCTCCTTTGGGAAGGGTTAAATCATCCACATTTGTCAGGAGCATTTTAGTGTTCTGCATTCTATAGAGTCAGGTGTATTTCTTTTGCATATGTGTTGCCTCTCAAAGACAGGTAAAATAGGAGGGCCAGTAAGAGCGAGAAGATGCTTTCTCAGACCAAGGGGGAGCCGCTGAAGCCTTTGTAACATAAACCTCCCTATGCCTCCCATTCCCTCAGCATGAACTGTCCCTCCCCTGGGTTACAGGTCATATCAGAGACAGGCGTTTGCAAAGAGTGGTAGGCAAGGCAGGAGGGTAGGTGGGAAGATGGAAAACTTTGGTCACAGGAGAGAAAACCAGAAAGCCGCAACTTGACCTTTACAAAGGGCTCTGTTAGTCTGTGTTTGCCAAATGAAGGACAACACAAAGTGCCTTTTTCATCTTGACTATCTAATCGATCACAGGGGCTGCAAAGAGGATTATGATGCACAAAATAATACATGATATCAGATTATAAGTGCTAGAAACCAAAACATTAAGAAGGAACAGTCAGCCCTTTCTCCAGTATTTGTTTAAATCCATCATCTTTCAAAATGCTGCAGGCAACGTATTGTATGTCTCCCTTTATATGACAACTTATATTTGGGAAAAGGCAAAATTAGAGGGAAAGAAGAAAAGATCAGTGGCTCCCAGGGGCTGAGAGCAGAGGACGGGGTAAGTACAAAGGGCAGGAAAGACATTTGGGGGCTACGGAATTATCCTATGTGTTGATTATGGTGGTGGTTTTCTGAACATACACATTTGCCAAAACTCATTGAACTCTACAAGGGTGAACTTTTCTGTGTGTCAGTTAAAAAACACGTAGCTAAAAAAAAGTGGTCAGTTGCTCCTCTCCTTCCTTCATCTCAGGAGGGGCCACAGGGAGTATGTATGATTAAGAGCTTATTCACTATGGAAAAATCACAAGCAAAAGCTTGGAATTTCCCAGTGAAGTGTCCTTAATCTGATCTATAGCATATACTCTGTGTGGTGCAGGGCCAGGAGCTGGCAAAAAACACATAAAAGTCCAATCGTTTTCATTCTGTGCAGTGATGAGTAGAGATTTCTGTGTGTGAGATTAGAAAGAATAAATAGTAAGGCTTTGGAGAGGTGGGCAAGGAGCAGATAAGAAGGGTCAGATCTTGGAAGAAGTAACAAAGGGAAATAAATGCCTGCTGATTCTGGAAAGACCAAACAAAAACAGTGTGCTACCCCCAAGCAGTGGTTCCCAAACCTGGCTTCATAGGGAAATCATCTGATTCCCAGTAGGTCTGGGCCAGGGTCAGAGAATCTGCGTTTTTAAGGAATTCTCCCAACGACTCTTTAGAGCTGCTTAGGGCCAGTGCCGGGAGTGTGAGTTTAAGAGCCACAGAACCTAGAGCAATGTGTTGCTTCCTAGGACACCATGAAAGCCCTCACTTTTTCTCAGTAAGGAAATAGCCTAGGCTCCTGGCGGAGAGGTAAGTGAGGCATCAGGATGAGAGGGGACCACTTGGATTTGGCCGTGGGGGGAGGCCCTCCCAGAGAAGCAGCGAGCAAAGCAGAAGGAAGGCCAGTATAGGGCTGTGTGTCCAGCAGGGCCCCGGCCAGGTTTAGCAGGCCGTACCGGCCACAGCATCAGGGGAGAATTAGGAGAAATCCAGGGTGTTGTCCTGTGCTGTTTGCCAGTAGGTTCCCCACACTTAGCACAGTACCCGGGCCTGTCAATAAATACTGGTTGACTGAGTGAATAAATGAATGCATCTCAGCTACACACCTTCATCGCTGTAAACCCGAGAGCTGCCCCGGGAGAGAGAGATTACTGTCCTTTCCTGCTGGGACATCTTCAGTACTCAGAGAAGTGGAGTTATTTACCCAAAAGTCTCATAGTTAGCAAGGGCAGTGGATATTTTTGCCACAGAGGAGCCTCAAAGATACGCCCGGGGAAGTTTCTTTCCATGTTATTGGGATTTTGGTGATGAACGTGAGTGTTCTGCATTTGAAAAACATCCGAGAGGGGCGCCTGGGTGGCGCAGTCGGTTAAGCGTCCGACTTCAGCCAGGTCACGATCTCGCGGTCCGTGAGTTCGAGCCCCGCGTCAGGCACTGGGCTGATGGCTCAGAGCCTGGAGCCTGTTTCCGATTCTGTGTCTCCCTCTCTCTCTGCCCCTCCCCCGTTCATGCTCTGTCTCTCTCTGTCCCAAAAATAAAAAAATAAAAACGTTGAAGAAAAACATCCGAGAGATTGATTTCCTAATGAATGATTCGTTTGTAAGGTCAAAACCAGTAACGTTTAAATGTTCCCTACGGAATGGGAGTGTATCCATTTTGGATATGGGTTTGATGACATTTTTTATTCCTCAGTGATGGCTCCAGATTGGGGTGAAATGGAAAACCTGCCTGCATTTTCTTGCCTGTAGGAGTTATTTATTTTTTTAAAATTTTTTTAACGTTTATTTATTTTTGAGACAGAGAGAGACAGAGCATGAACGGGGGAGAGTCAGAGAGAGGGAGACACAGAATCCGAAACAGGCTCCAGGCTCTGAGCTGTCAGCACAGAGCCCGACGCGGGGCTCAAACTCACGGACCGCGAGATCATGACCTGAGCCGAAGTCGGACGCTTAACCGACTGAGCCACCCAGGCGCCCCTGTAGGAGTTGTTTAAATGACTACACACTTGGTTTGGAATATACCTATTATTTTTGACTTTTTCCTTTTTTTAATCGAGCAAACAGGAAGTGTGGGCTGTACTCGAATTCTTCCCACTGGATAATCTCTTCTTAAAAGCAACTAAAACTGAAAAAAACAAAACAACAAAACCATCCCCACTGTCACTTAATAAAACACGACCCTGCACCACATGTCAATTTCTGCACATCTGTGGCCTTCCTCCATTCCTGTTGTGGGATCTTCAGTTCTTTTGTCCCTCTTCACATTTCTCTACGTGAAACTAGACTAAGTTGTACCGTAACATCCCATTATATCACTATCTTCTTAAGACTGGCGTTAAGCTATGACTTCTCATAAGACTACGTTTATAGGCCAGAGTTCATTAAGTCCTAACCCCAAGTCTGTGAAATAGGGTAGAACCAGTCAGAGACAATTCTGACACTGGATTCAAATCCAGTATCAGTATTCTTTATGTGGAATGAATGTGTCATTGGATCTGGTCTCGCAATGAAAGGCAGATATTTACCCCGACAGTGTGTCAGCGGCTGAATGTTCAGACAGAGGTGCAGAAAGACAGACACAAATACACGTGGGCAAGTAGGGAGAGAGGGAGCCAGGTGGCCATCTGCCCATGCCTTAGTCTGGTCGCTGTATGAAAGATAAAAGAGTTTTAGGCTAGGAGGGGCCGGGCACTAATTTGTTGAAGTCACGAAAAGATGGCAGAATAATTAAAGGTGTTAGAGAATATGACAGTTGAATGTATCAAAAGGGCTAAGGTAATGGTAAGTACATAAAAATGTATAAGCATCTATGAAATCTATCAAATATGAGTCACCAGAGGGAAAGAAAAGGCCAATTAAATGGATTAGAGACCAGTTTTCTGGGGCGCCTGGGTGCCTCACTCGGTAAAGCATCCGACTCTTGGCTTTGGTTTAGGTCATGATCTCCCTGTTTGTAAGAGCAAGCCCCACTCTGAGCTGATAGCAGATTCTTTTTCTCTCTCTCTCTCTCTAAACCAAATGGGTAAAGTTAAAAAAAAAAAAAGCAAGGAGTTTCCTTTTGCATTTCCTTTAGGAGGCTGTTGGCTGGGGAGCAGGCTATTGACTGATAGCAGCCTTCACAATTCAGCTCTCAGGGGCTGCTAATGTCTGCCTGACTTCCTGTCTTTCGACGCGTAATTATAAGCTAGGTGTGTGTATGTGAGTTACAGCAACTGGTCTCATGCCTTCCTTGTGTCTGGGAGGGTTCTTGTCTCTGCTGGAAGTGCATTATCAGAGCTGCATAAACCCATTCTGCTCTGCCAGACTCCCCTTGATGACTCCTAGAGGCAGTAGGTCCTTTCCAATGGCAAGGCTGCCCTGGGTCTCATGTCTTTTCCCTTTATTGGATTGCAGGCATGACAGAGAAACACGCTGTGGGATTAGTGAGAGTGGCCTTTTCTTTTCTCTGACGTCACCTGGAGCCGCGGGAGCCCTTTCCTTCTTGGATGTTCCCGTGGGCTTTGCTGAGTCTAGCTGCCGTGTTAATTATATTTTGCCTGGGTTGGCAGAATGTACATTAGCTTAGTCATGTTTCTATTTCCTCCAGCCTCAGTGCAGCTGAGAGGGAATTTGACTAGATGCAGACATGAAGACCAGGCGCCCCAGCTCCTAGCGTCTCCTCTTCCCCATCTTTGAAAGGTTCCACCGCCTCAAGGACAGATAGGTGTGAGGAGAAAGGGGAAAATGCAGGGATCTGCAAACACTGGCCGGGGCGTCAAATGAGACCTTCAACGTCAGTAAAGCAGCGTTTCCCTGGCTGTGTCTTTTCAGAAACCTCTGTCTCCCCACTCTCCCAAAGTGTTCCCCAACAAATGTTGGGGTCCCCAGGCAGCGCCTGGCATGGCCAGTCCTCCCCTCTGGGGCAAAGCACCGGCAAATCTCTCCCTCCTCGGTACCAGGGCAGTGATGGTGCTCCTGGGCTGGCAGAGGCGTGCTGGCCATGGTGCTGGAGGCTGGTTTTGAATACTTGAGCCCGAGTGCTCTCTGCCATCCCGGCCAAATGCTAGTGCGGCGTGTGGTCCCTGCGGAAGCCTTGGAGACTTTCCTTGTAGCTATGGAAGTGTGGGCCCACAGCAGGGGCTCTATGACTAGGACAATCCCTCTCCCTGATTTCCCTGGGGTTTCTTCCAAATCTGAGATGCTCCCCGTGGCTCCTTTGCCTAGGTGAGGTGTTTGCAGCCAATCTGGATCATTGCTTATAGCCATTTCCTGAGGACGTTAGGCCACTTGATGGACAGCTGCATCTAAAACCCATGCCTCTCTTAGCCCATTTGGAGCTCTGCCCCTGATTGGGTTCTTGCCCCAAGAGACCCTGGGATCCCTCAAGAAAATGGACTCCTCAAACCCACAACCTGCCTTTCCCCAGACATGTCTGAATCCTGGGTCAGGCACGGCTCAGATCAAACTGGAATCTCTGCTCAATGAGAACAACAATCATGGTCCTGTTACCGTCACTCATTCGAGTGGGGATGTCCCACGTCTCGTGAACATCACTAGAAACTACTGCCGTGGGTTGTTGCCATTATGATGCTATTATACCAACTCTAGCAAACGTCTGTAATGCTGACAAGGATGATGGAGTAACCCTCTTTCAAGGATGGGGAGCACTGATGCAGGAGTGAATGTTCTAGAACAGAAGTCAGGGCAGCTTTAGACACTCACCAGTGACCACACTTGAGCAGGTGAGAGTCTTTCCTGGGGCCCTGATTTGCTCTTGCAGAGTGAGACGTTTAGACTACCGAGTTCTAAGTTCTCTTATACCTTTGCTATTCTGGGTCTCTGCCTGCTTTCTCTACTGAGGGGGCCCGATCAGGACATTCCTCAGCTCACACATGGAGTGCGGGGGCCCTCACCGTTCACTGCCCTCGTCCTCACGTGCAGGAAGTGGACTGGGAATTCAGATAACACACGTGTCTACACGGTGCACAGAAAGGCCCTCTAAGAGCAGGAGGCCTGACTTGGAGGCATCTCTTCTAGTTGTGTGGCTGTCTTTTTTCCATTAGGGCCAGTGTTTTTACAACCATCTGAACGGGAGTCACTTTCCCTTAGTCTGGTGAACTCAGTGACATCGTGGAACTGAATTTCTGGAATTTAGGGTGAAGTCACCCCGGTGGGTGATGCTGTGTGAGGCTCTTTGGCAACGAATCTAGCAGCCTTTGTACGGTGATGGTCTCAGCCGACCTCAGGCCCTTCTGCTAAAATTTCCACAGTAGGAAAAGACACCAAAACATTCCACAGGGTCTTACCAGCCACTTAGCCTCACCCGAAAACTGAGGGATGCGATGGCCTGACCTCTCACTTCTGTGACCTTCGCCAAGCGCGGGCTCATGAGGTGCAGGCTCAGTAGTACCATCTCCACAACCGAAGCACAGCCCACGTGCCACGTGCAGCCACACACATGTGTATGCACACGTACAAGGTCTGCATAACCAAATACTGGTCTGGGGGTCCCTGGGGTGCTCAGTCGGTTAAGCGTCTGACTCTCGATTTCAGCTCAGGTCACGATCTCGCTTTTTGTGACATTGAACTCCACCCTGGGCTTCACGCGGATGGCACTGGGCCCGCTTGGGATTCTCTCTCCCTCTCCCTCTGCCTCTCCCCTGTGCACGCACGTGATCTCTCTCTCTCTCTCTCTCTCTATCTCTCTCTCTCTCTCAAATAAACTAAAAATATATATATATTGGTTTAGAGCAAAGATGCTTCGGATTCTGGTCAGAGACCCGGCATTAGCTGTTGCTTCAGCTCCGCAAGTTGCAGCCTCTTTGTGTCTCGCGCCAGGAGTCTGCACCAGGGCCCGTCCCAGCGCTAACGTTCTCACTTCACTTGGCCTTCGAGGATGATCCCATGCTCTCTGTCTCTATGTTGATCAAAGATTTAGTTTTCAGGCTTCGGGGGACGGTTATGCTGCCACTCTGGGAAGCCCCTGGTCCTCCAAAGCCGTATGAAAAGAGATGTCAATCACAGAGACATTTGTGAAAATAGACTGAGTGCCCAGACATGCACAGAGATCAAAGGTTAAGGAAATTATGGCCATGAAATGGAATACTGCACAGCCATTAAAACATCAAAGAGGGTAAAATAATATCACTTCAACTACCATTCACTAATCCAGTTAACCGATGTTTTTGGTGTGTCTGTCATATGCCATATGCTGTGGTCAGTCCTAGGGTGTAAGGATGAACAAAGTGGACACGGCCCGTGCCCTGTGGAACTTACTGGATCTCGCTATATGCTGCCTCATGTGCTAAAAGCATCACCTACTTTATTTTGTTTAATTTTCTCAATAGCTGATGACGCAGGTCTGTTATTATTCCTCATTTCATGGATGAGGACACCCAGGGCCAAGAAGCCAGTGAGGAGCACGGAAGGAACTCCCATGCCAGTTTATCTGACTCCTATAAATACACACTGCTTCCTCAACTATTATAATGTCGTCGGAATTGTGTGTAAGAGGCATACCAAACTTAGGTAATTAAAAGCACATCACTTTACGTTGGCGCTCTTAGAAGCTTCTGTGATCCTATTTCATACTTGATTTGAACCCCATTTTGCTTTCTGCAGATTGACGGTAAAACAATTATACTGACAAACTGTTCTAGTCTGCCCTTCCCCTTCCCCACCCTCCCCTCCCCCCCATATTGATCCCCGAAGCATTATTCAAAAAAAGGACAAACAGCCTGAGAGGCAGATAAATTGATGGCCTGGTTTAATTTTAAATGGCATGAATAATGTTGCTTCTCTCTCTTCCCCTGGAGCCTATTTCAATGTCTGATTGACAATAATTTGTGAAATTTTTCTCAGTTAGCAGGAAGAATTAGTCTGTGTTAGTACCCAGAACACGTCGCTTTTTTTTGTGATTTTTGTAATATATTACCATGGAGCATGGACATTGTGGGATTCAGAAGGGCTTGCTCTGAATAAAGATGTTTATGCCATAAACTGAGACTCAATGCATTTTGTTTCTAGAACTGCCAGGGGCCCCCCACCCTGGCCAAGCAAATAATCCTTTCTCTCTGAGCAACCTGTTCACAATCAATGCTAGCTCGAATTGTGAGCGAAGCACCACATCTAGTCATCTGAAGAATAAAATACGAAGGCGGAACAGAGAAAAGCTGGAATTTTGTGGGGTAAGCAGATGAAACTTACATGGCTTCAACATACACGTTCGACACCATGTGATAGCTGTGCGATTTAAAAATAATTATAGTAATTATGATTTGTACTCAGTTGAACCAAATGTTTATGGATTTTTTCCTTCTTCGTCTGTCATGATTTTGCGGGGTAAAATGTGGTCCTTGTACACATCTCTATTCATGCATAAAGGCCTGGCTTTGACGTACCTACTAGAGCAGTTTCTTCTGTCTTTTCTCTCCTGTCCCTCTGCTTCACCTGCTCATTGCTTCTTGGAGCCTGGAGCTTGTTCATTTCAGTCTTCCTTTCCCAGAAGGGGATTGGCCCAGGTGCTCAGGATCACAGAAACCCTGGACACACGGAGTGGCATTTAAGGGATTTAGGGTGCCTACAGGACCAGCCCTGTGAGTATGTGGAACATTCTTGGTGCACAGGGAAAGATGAAGGCTTTCCTTCATTCCCATGAAAGCCAGAGGGGGAACAATGCCTTCCATTCCGTCATCGTCAATAAAAGGCTAAAATGCTTGAGAAGTAATGAATTGTAGGTCCTTCCCATGGCTGCCCTATGGCACAGTAAAGACACGGTACTAACACGGACGATCCTCACGACCAGTAGCGGGGTGATTGTTTGCACCCAAACATTGGCTTGCATTACTTCAACTATGTATAGTTTCAAGAAAGAAATTCTGGTGGGTTAAACTTTTTTTTTGACACTAAAGGTCAGTGAACCAATCAATAGCTTGAAGAGCCATGGTCAGGCCCTCCCTTAGACAGGGAGGGCAGGTGAGAGGGCAGAGGGGTGCACTGCATGGACCACTGTGGTCCAACGTGGTCCAAGGATGCATAGAAGGTGGTTTAAAGCAGAGATAATACCTATCCTTCTCAAGCTATTCCAAGAAATAGAAAGGGAAGGAAAACTTCCAGACTCATTCTATGAAGCCAGTATTACTTTGATTCCTAAACCAGACAGAGACCCAGTAAAAAAAGAGAACTACAGGCCAATATCCCTGATGAATATGGATGCCAAAATTCTCAATAAGATACTAGCAAATCGAATTCAACAGCATATAAAAAGAATTATTCACCATGATCAAGTGGGATTCATTCCTGGGATGCAGGGCTGGTTCAACATTCGCAAATCAATCAACGTGATACATCACATTAACAAAAAAAAAAGAGAAGAACCATATGATCCTGTCAATCGATGCAGAAAAGGATGCATAGAAGGTGGACACTTCCATTTTCTTGATCCTGCCCTCCCACACAGTCAATGAATGCTGTCATGAGCCAGGCAGTGTACTAGCCATTGGGGAATTTGTATCTATTGGGGGTTTTAGACGAGTAAGCAGGCCATTACATTCATCCATTTTTCAGTTCATATTGGCTGATTATGTCTTATGGGGCAGACGCTGGCTGCCATTGGGTAGTGGTGTTGAGCTCAGTCAACATGGCTCCCTGAGGCAGGGGTGTAAGGGTTTCCTGGGGAAGAAGCTCTAGGAAGGGGCCCTCACTCTGCTTTGGGGCACCAGGGAAGGCATCCTGAATGAAGTGATATCTAGTCACTTGAAAGGTGGGTCAGAGTTAGTCAGGCATCATGTTGGATGAAGAACATTCCAATGAGAGTAGACAACATATTCAAGGGCTCCTGTCTGTGAGATGAAGAGTGAACGCAGCATGAACTCTAATGGGTGGTATTTTTGACCCCTGTCATCCAGTGGGTGCTTGTCCAGTGGGACAAGCAATCACCAGCCTTGCCTGATGACCTTTCCCTTCAAAGCCTCTTCCAGGGTCTCCTTGGTTGTAACAGCACAAGGCTGGCCTCTCAACCCTTGAATCCTGGGGCCAACCTCAACTCCTGTCCTGTCTCCTATTGTACTCTAAGCCTACTGCCTGCATCTTAATTCCCCGAAACATTTCCCAGGTCTTCTCCACCCTCGTGGGGTCCAACACTTGCCACTGAGCCTGGTCCACAGCAGGTTCTCAAGAACTGCTAGTTGAATGAAGAAAGAATGAATGTGCTTGACCCGCCCAGGGATTTCCTGACATTCTGACCTCCTTCTGGGCACTTTCTTGAGCTTCTGATGCCTCTAGAGTCTCTTTTCCTCTCTTCCAATCCAGGTCATATAAAAACAGAGTTTAATTTCTTAACTGGCTGGCAAGTAACTTAACCCTTGGAAGCTTGTGGCGGTTGTCAGGAACACCAGAGAATCCCCAAGGTCATCAGAATCCAGTTCTAGGGAGCCTTGCAGGTGTCCGAATCCATGCTCAAGGTTCCAAGTCCATCAGCAGACAGGGAAGAGACAGTCTCGGGATGGACTCTACCTCTCTCTAAAGTAGCATAGAGAAGACAGTGCTGACAAAGACAGTCCACTCCAATGACTGGGTCTTTCCAAGTATGGCAACCCTGGGCCAGGTGTCCTAGAGTGCTTGAGTGAACTTTCTCAGACTCACTCCTATTCAGAGGGTGGGCCTGGGGTATCAGCTGTGACCTTTGTGACCCTCAATGTTGTTTTCACTACCCAGTTCCTGAAAAAATAACTCTCTACTATTCCATGGGCCCCAGGCCTATGAATATACAAAGGACGATGGCCTGACTGATGTGACAATGGAACATTGACCCACAACCTGCAGTGATCAGCCTGAGAAGCCTAGGTCCCATTGAAATAGGCTCTTTCTCAGTGTATTGGGCATCTGTAGGTTTTTAAAAGCTCTCCAGGTGGTAATAATAGGCAGTGAGGGTTGCGTCTTTGGACTGGACCAACACAACAGGGAAGTCCAAAAGCAAAAGATGGGTAAGTAGAGGCATGGCAGTCTCAGACAGTAAATGGAAGTTTATTGGTGGATGTAGGGCTTCTTGGTAGGATCCATCCATAAATTTTGCTCTTTCTTCTATTTTGTGCACCCTAGGGCTAAGGAGGGACATAGCCTCTCTGAAGCTCTTGGCTGTGCCGAGGAGGGTAGATACCTGAAAACAACTGGGGTTCTATGAGCGAGGAGAAAGAGGAGCTGGTGGTGAGGAAGGTACCCACACGCTTTTGCTGGGTGCTAGAAGATTCACTAATCATGAGGTTTACCCAGCTCGCTAGTTTAAAAGTTACACATGTCGCTCTCTTAAAATAAATCTGTTAGCTTGGGGTCATGGCTATAAAAATAAATATAAATAAATCTGTTGGTTTGGTGTCACGGGGAGACATGTGGTCACGAAGGGTAAATGGTTGGAGCCCTTGGGCATCTCCTGGGCAACTTTTCTATGCTGAAGTGATTTTCTACTGGAGCCGAGAGTAGCTTGAACCCTGGAGAGTTTCTCACGTATCTGTTTCTCTGAAATGTCCATTCCAGATGTTTTCTTTAAGGAAGGGTAGCACCAGATGGTCTCTGTTAGCTGTGACCTAAGTCCTTGAGGTAGTTAAAACAGATGATGTTTGAAACTAGACAGATTCTGGAATCTCAGATTAAGTTGATACTTTTCTATTTCTGAAGGTCCCGTGGTGATAGGTCTTTATCATGTACTGCTAGGACATCAACAGTATAGTGTTCTTATAAAACCCTTTCTCCTTCTTTTTCTTCCTCTTTTTTTTTTTAATAAACACTGTATATATACATATACATATATATATATATATGAACGTTTATTCATTTTTGTGAGAGAGAGACAGACACAGCATGAGTGGGGGAGGGGCAGAGAGAGAGGGAGACACAGAATCCGAAGCAGGTTCCAGGCTCCGAGCTGTCAGCACAGAGCCCGACATGGGGCTCGAAGTCACAAACAGTGAGATCGTGACCTGAGCTGAAGGCAGAGGCCCAACCGACTGAGCCACTCAGGCGCCCCCATTTTTTTTTTTTTTTAAAAAAACAGTGAAGATGAAAAGAGACTTCAAAATTGTATTTAAGGAAGTTCTGTGCTGTTACTTTTTGAGGCTCTGGAATGTCACACAACAGGAAGGATAAAAAACTGCCCCTTAATTTCACAAGAATGGCCTCACTCTAGATCTTGCTTAACATTGGATCGCAGATAGAGTTTGCTATGTATGTTAAAAGCTGATTGTGCTTTTATGAAATGAAGCAATTGATCATTTTGACATAGACATTTTCAATGGTGTCCTCATAACTGAGGAGTAAGTGATAGGAATTTTTAACCTTTTTCTCTGCCTGATTAGAATGGGTTATGACTTCGGTTAAATAATAGAAATTGTATCTATATCTATATATCTGCCCCCAGTTGCTGACACAGGGCTCCTAAAATCCTTGTAATTTCCTTAGCAAGAAGAGATTTAGGAAAATCTTTTGTTCTAATATTTGGTCTTTGACCCCATCCCTGACCCAAGGGCTCCTAAATACCTTGGAAATTCCTGGGTGATAGCAGTATCTTTTTTTTTCTAATGAAGTGACTGTTGGTGGGCTCCTGGGTCGGAGGTGGTTACCAGAAAGACCAGACCATGATTAGAAGCTTGAAATTTTCAGCCTTACCTCCCATTCTCCAGAGAGGAGAATGGAGTTAATGATCTATCACGCCTACGTGATTAAGACTCCATAAAAATCCCAGAAGTATGGGGTTTGGAGAGCTTCTCGGTTGGTGAACAGGTGCTGGGAGAGTGGAACCCCCTGGAGAGGGCATGGAAGCTCTGAGCCCCTTCCCACATACCTTGCTGTATGTATCTCTTCCGCCTGGATGTTCATCCATTTCCTTTATCATAACGTATTTATAAGAAACTGGTAAACAGAAAGGAATCTGTTTCTTGAGTTCTGTGAGTTGCTCTTGGACCTTGAAAAGGGCTTGTGGGAAGCTCCAATTCATAGCTGATTGGTCAAAAGCACAGGTGACAAATGGACTTGTGGTTGACATCTGAAGTGCATTGGGGGAGGGCAGTCTTATGGGACCAAGCCCCTTAACCTATGGGAGGTGGTACTCTCCCCAGGTAGACAGAGTCAGAATTGAATTGAATTGTAGGACACCCAGATGCTCTTATGGAGAACTGTTTGGTAGAGGGAACCCCCCTGTACATCTGGTGTTGAAACAAAGGAAGACTGAGTTTTTCTTAAGGTGGCTTCTCAACACCCTTAAGTGTTCTGCTTACAATTTACTTCACTCGTTCAACAAATATTGTTAAGCACTTCCTCTGTGTCCCATTGTTACTGGTGCCGGGTATCTGACAAAGAATAAAACAAACAGACTTCAGTCCCTACTCGCATGGAACTTATATTTCAGTGGGAGGAGAAGGGCCACAAACAACTTAGTGAAATGCATCAGATGCCAGATGCGAACATGAGCTATGGAAAAAGACAAACCAAGGAGGAGGGGTATGGCATGCGTGTGGTAGGATTTATAATTTTTAAAAATTGGTCAGGGAAGGCCACAAGAAGTGATATTTGAGTAAGGCAGTATGGATGACTTCCCAAGGTATACCAGGGTCCATTTCTGTTCACCTGCCACCTCTTGGTTGTTGCCTGTGTATGATACTTACGATGCAGTGCCTTCTTTTGGAAGATGAATGGGACTTCAGAGACACCTAAGTCTTACTCTTGTCTTTAGGAACAGGCAGGCTGAAAAGGCTGACTCCATGGGCAGCAGCGAGGGAAATGGCAATTCCAACCTGCCTCCTCTTTACAATTCTAGTGATGTATTTTACCCTGCCCTAATTTCTGGCCCATAAATGTTTGTGTTTTTAAGATCTCACATTTATATAATGGACACAGATGGTAACTGTCTCAGTTAGTAAGTGGATAGAAAACAATTCACATGGAATCAAGGAAGAGGCAATTCTTTAAAAAGAGTTAGAGGTGATGGTGATAATCCACCTATAAATAAAGAGGAGGAACTTGAGATAAAGGCCCGCATGACAGGAATTCATTTTAATTGAATTCCTTCAATATTAACTGGACAGTTTATACGGGTGCAGCAAAGAGAAAAGTAGGCAATGAGGCAATGGCTTTCCAAAGAATTACCCCCTTCTAGAATCATGAACAAAATAGATTGTTAAATAATAGCACAAGGAAATCCATGACTGGGAAGCCAAGTGGCACAAAAGAAAGACTACGGATCTCCAAGCCAGTAGTTGCTGGCTTGAACCGTGACTGTTCCTATGACTTGGTAGCTACAGGACTTCTGACAGTTATTTAACCTTCTGAACCTCAGTTTCTTGACTTGTAAAATGGAGATAATACACCTGACATTACAGCATTGATTGGACAAGCACCCACATGGTGGTGACTATAATAATAATGATGTCATCATATTTGATAGTCACATGAATGCCATCAACCATTTGATTTATAGGACTCAGAGATGGGAGAGATCAAAATGGTTTGGCATATTTTGGAGAAGATTTCAGGAGGAAGTTTCAGCCTGGCCATGAAGGATGGGTAGACTTTGGAAAATGGAAAGGGGAGTGTGTGTGTGTGTGTGTGTGTGTGTGTGTGTGCACGGGCACACACACTGCTGTTCTATGAACAAAAGTTGAAGGTGAGGAAGAAAGAAAAAACCAATAACAATGCTTATTGAGGCAACAGCTAGGTGAATGGCTTGGATGGAGGGCTTGGGAATAAGAAAGGAGAGATAAAGTTGAATTAACTAATATATAACTAGACTATGGAAGCCCAAAAGAATGTCAGCACCATTCTATTGTATTCTTTCGTTGTATTGTTGTATTGAAGAAACACATTAACTCCTTGATTCCAGAACAAACTAAAAGGGATGTGCTCAAGTACAACTTTGAGAGAAGTCTGTTTCTTTGGCATCCAGTTTTAAAGTTATGATAAGTTTATATAGAAAACAGTTATCCTGGAGAGATTAAAGATAAGCATAAAATGTATACATCTAGAAGGGTGTTACTATTTTATACCAAAAATTTAGTAGGTTATGGCCACCAAGCTGTTGCAGGAATATTTCTTGTTGCATGTGTTTCTTAAATTTCCCTCAAAGTGTACAATAGTGGGCAGGACAGAGCAGAAATGTAGGCATTTGGTCACAAGGCTTAATTCCTTTTTCTGATGGTTCCCCCCCAAATTGCAAGAATTTTACAGTTCTCTTGGTAAATCTCAGCTAGAATTCTATTGTGATTTATAAATTATTATATATTTTTTCTTATCTGTCTCTTTCCTCTCTCCCTCTTTTCTCCCAGAGATGTGTTCCCACAATGAGACACTGCATCTAAAAATTAGGGAAATTTATTCTTAGCATGTCAAAAAAAACATTAAGAGATTATTTTTGCCTGGTGACTGCATTGGATACATTGTGGAAAATGCATGAATTCTCTCCATCTAGGATCTTAAGGGACTTTGCTCCTTTGCTGAGAGAATGGATCTAACTTACACATCAGCCCAACTTTGCTTTGGGGAGCTATTTTGGATACAGAATATGTATCATTTCCTTTAAATGGGAAAAATAATTTTGTTTGAGAAATTTGACCATGATGATGTACTAGGCTAAAAAAAACCTCCTTTTGCTTTGGGAAAGCTACTTTCTGTCCCCTCTCCATCCCCCTGCTGCTAGCCCCTATCCACCCCCCAGCTCAACCTCTAGTCCTGCTGGTGCTATGACCCGGGAGAGCTGTCTGTATCAGAGCCAAGTTCCTCCCTTGCTGTCTTGAGAGGTTTCTTTTTCTGGATTCTGAATCCTAAACCCTAAACATTTTGATTAGAATTCCCGACTTCCTTCTGCTAAGCTGTCTGCCCCCCTTGTACTCCACTGTTTGAAAAAAATTTCAACGGCTCTCATTACCTGCCAAAAGAAGTCCAAATTCCCTAACCTGGGCTTCAGCTTGCATGCTCCTACCTGTTTTCTCCACACCAAGTACACCATCTATAGCCACATTTACTACCTGTCCAGCCTTCTGGTCTTTGTGGCTTTGTTCAGTGCTTTCGTTCGAGTGGATCCTCATTCAGATGTTCCTCCCATTATTAGAAAGAACCTCTCTTTACTCTGAACACATATATATCAGGTAACCTGCCAATTTGTCTGTCTCTTCCCTCATCAGCAAAGAGCCTACCTTGACAAGTAGAATCTTAGATGAATACCTCAGAAATCACTTACAATATAGCACCTTATTAAGAGGTTGTTGAAAAAAATCCTTTTTTTTCCTAATTTTTTTAAACGTTTATTTATTTTTGAGAGACAGAGAGAGACAGGGAATGAGCACGGGAGGAACAGAGAGAGAGAGAGAGACACACACATAGAATCTGAAGCAGGCTCCAGGCTCTGAGCTGTCAGTACAGAGCCCGACGCGGGGCTCGAACCCACGAACGGTGAGATCATGACCTAAGCCAAAGTCAGTTGCTTAACCGACTGAGCCACCCAGGCCCCCCCGAAACAAATCCTTTTAACTTTCTACCAGGTATTACATTAATTTTTGCATGTGTCAGAGTCTAGACCGTAGGAGCTTCAGCGTGTCTGATTCAGCTTCATTGTCATTTCAGGGTCTGGCAGTGGGGTGGCGCATGGTAGGCAGCCAACACTTAACTTATTAGGCCTCAGGTCTCCATCCGGGATCCATCTCTACCTGTGGTTTTCCATAGCCCAGTGCAACACAAAAAAGAAAACAGACAAAATTTCTAGACAGAATGAGGCTATCCATTCCGCAAGATCTGAATGTGGTCTCCCAAACCCTAGCCAGTGGTTAACGAGGCTCAGGGAGAAATGGAGAGCAGCCCTGGGAGGGAGGCACATCATTAGCACCTCCAATGCAGCTGGCTTAGATAAAAAAGCTTGGGTGCTATACACTCAGGAGATTAAAGCAACACGGATGCCTTCACCAGGTGAAGGGAGACCTTGTTCATTTAAATATGTAATTGCAGGGGCGCCTGGGTGGCTCAGTCGGTTAAGCGTCCGATTCTTGGTTTCGGCTCAGGTCATAATCTCATGGTTTCTGAGTTTGAGCCCTGCATTGGAGCCTGCTTGACATTCTCTCTCTCCCCCTCTCTCTCTCTGCCCCTCCCCTGCTCACTCTCTCTGTCGCTCTCTCAAAAATAAATAAAGTTTAAATATGTAATAAATGCAGCTCTACCCAGCAGAAATGATTCTACTTACAAGGCTTTTAAGACGATGAATGGAAGGACCTTTGGAGATAATGAAAAGACAAAGGATTGTGATATCATGATTATTTGTGTATGGAGAAAGTTTTAAAAATTTCCATCTAATTCGCTTTTATGGTGAAGACATCTGAGCACAGCATCATGATCTTTTTCATCACGGCCAGGATCTATTTTGCCAGAATAAAATATGCAGAAGTCTTAATGGAATATAAAGGGAAAAGTAGCTCTTTGTTGCAGAATGTATTTTCCATGCATTGTTGCCATCTAGCATATTACTAAATACAAAGTCGACTTAATCAATATGCTTTCTTATCTATGTTAATAGCCAATTCATCAGTCTTTCTGCTCATCGACAAACAGCCAATGCTGACAAATAGTACCTTAGATCTTAGATTCTTCAGGAATAGCCTATATGCAACCAGAAGCGGCACGTTATTAAGAAGTTATTAAAAGAAATCCTTCAGGAGAAGAGGTTATCGTCCCTTTCCTAATGCTTTGATTACTGACAACTTGGAAAATATAGGCCAGAACTGGTAAGCTGCATTAACAGAGAGATGTCTTATTCTTTTGAGCTGTTCTTTCCTAACCATCATCACTCTGCTCCAGAGAGATAGCGACAGTCGTCTTTCCCTCTACCCTCTCACAATAAATCCCTCTTGTCACATGGAGATTCAAACTTAAGAGTGGGATGTAGCATCTTGATGAGGTTGTAACTCCTAATGGGAAGAGATACGTAATTATCCATTCGGACCACGAAGCCCATTTGCAAAGGTTAACAGCGTCCCTACAATTTACACGCCGTGCCATCTGCTTCGTTTAAAAATGAGCCTGATTTGAATACAGGCAAGACTATCCAGAGTCACAAGTGTCCGCACACCTAGGCACTAACACCTTAAACCAGTTCAGGGACTTTCTGACCCTTTTGGATTCACCAAACAGTCGGACGACTACTCCATGTGCCTCGTTTTCTCCAGTGCCCCCAACCAGCGCTCCCCCCTTTCCACTTGCTTACAGCCTACCCCTAGATTTATTAGAAAAGAAAAATCATGCGAGCTACACAGATGGGTGATGTTCATTAACACCCATCACATCCACACTGCAGGGTGTGAACACTCACTGTGCTAATGAGATGAGAAGGCAGTGGGGGGTGGGGGCAAAGCCATCAACAGTGTGATGTCAGCAGTGAGTTTATCTTCCCCACAGTCTCAAGAATGTGGGGTATGAGCTAACTAGCTCAGGTGTCTCTCGCCGCTCTTGACTGGTCTGCAAGAAACTCTCCTGATTCTAAGAGCTAGATTCCGCAGGACAGAGTCCCAGAGGAATGGCCTGGATGTGTGACTCCTCACACCTTACTGCTTATCTCTTCTGCTGCTAAGTATCTAGCTGCCTGTTCTTATTTGTAGTCAATGTGCCTGTCTCTGATATGTCAACCCGGATCATTCTTCTCGTTTGTGTTAGATCTTAGAAACCAGATCATGATTTCCATTCGATCTCTGCATACAATAAAGAGAAGTACGACCTGGTGGGTAATACCTGTTCCTACCCAGTTTTATGTACCTGGAGTCTCAGAAACCTTCACATCTCCATTAGATGACACCTACATGTTTAATTCCATCCTAGAGTCTGGTACAGATGAGGGCAACAGGTACCCCGTCCTGACTGCTGGTCATGCTCTGAATCAGACCCAGGATCCCCGTAGTCTAAAGGCCAGCTTCCCCTGTAGCTGTTTCCTTATTCCGAAGCCCCTTGGTTCTTGAGACTGGGTTCCTGCCATATTCTTGGAATCTGGTTTTTTCCTCCCTGCTTTTTCTTTCTTCCCTGATGATGAATTTTCTTCTTGTACTAAGAAAGATGTTCAGGAGAGGACAGTAAACGCTACGTCAAGCAAGAAAACAGGATCTCAATACATGTTTGTTAAATGAAAGCATAAGTAATAAATGCGAATACATTTTGGAAGCTGTATGTTGTTGAAGGAATATTTTTTGTCTTAACCATAGGTTTTGTACATACGACTATACAGTGGTTCAGAGGTAGGCAAAGCAGGATTTGTAAAACCCAAATACATCTATGAAAGTAAGAAGTCCAAGAATGGCGCTTTATCTACATATTTTCACCAGGCTGGAAAGATGACTGACAGGTTCAAAATATCAAAAAAAGTAATTCATGAATTTTCTGGTTATTTATTCCTACCACTATTCTGTCTGTGACCAGAGCAATTAACAACATTTTCACCTCAACTGAAGGCTTCAGGTCAAATAAGATGATTTTTCCAATTTGAAGCCTGAAGGCAAGAGAAGGGGTTTCATGCGGGCACGAATGGCTGTGAAATGGATTGTGTCTGACAATGGGGTGTGCGGCTTAATTTTAACTATACACAGTAGACTCAGCATTCTTCAACAAACAAATAAGCCCAAAGAACGAACAAACTTAAATTCACCACTGAAGTGTTCCTCTTTACACAGCAGAAGTCATTCAGAAAATCTAGGCATGTATCAAACTTTAAAAATTGGATCCATTTAAAAACGTTAATTGAGGGGCGCCTGGGTGGCGCAGTCGGTTAAGCGTCCGACTTCAGCCAGGTCACGATCTCGCGGTCCGGGAGTTCGAGCCCCGCGTCAGGCTCTGGGCTGATGGCTCAGAGCCTGGAGCCTGTTTCCGATTCTGTGTCTCCCTCTCTCTCTGCCCCTCCCCCGTTCATGCTCTGTCTCTCTCTGTCCGAAAAATAAATAAACGTTGAAAAAAAAATTTAAAAACGTTAATTGAAAATGATACAGATGTGTAGGTATATTCGTTATTTACTCTGCATGTATATCATGTGGACAACATGCTGTTAAAGGCTAAGCTTTCTGTGATCGTTGAGAAAATATGGTTGATTTCTAAGCTTATCTTATATTTCCAAGTTTTCTACAATGAACATAGGTTTATTTTTGTAATTCTAAAATTATCTATATATAATCCTATGATATATAATTCACATGTAACTAAATATAATTTTATGTTCTCTCCTGGCATTGTTCTTTCTTTTTAATTTCTTTTTTGTAGTTTATTTACTTAAAAAATTTTTTTTAACATTTATTTAGTTTTGAGAGACAGAGCAAGACAGAGCATGAGCTAAGTATGAGCAGGGGAGGGGCAAAGAGAGAGAGGGGGACACAGAATCCGAAGCAGTCTCCATGCTCTGAACTGTGAGCAGAGAGCCTGATGTGGAACTCAAACCCACAGACGGTGAGATCATGACCTAAGCCAAAGTCGACGCTTAACCGACTGAGCCACCCAGGCACCCCTCTCCTGGCATCGGTCTTAAAGCAAGAAGGAAATTCCTCCCCCTGTTGGGGGAGGAAGAAATATCACACAGTTTTAAAACACTGGATTAGTTTTAACAGCAAAAGCTCACTGTTTGAGAGAAGTCTTTTTGAGTTCCTTAATTAACCAGTTAATCCTTTTGAAAAGCAAATGAAAAATGATGCCAACACTCTAGTTTTAATAAACCAAATATTTAAAAAAGTATCTTTTCTACGTGTACTTCAAACTTCCTGTAAAATGGAAGTTCTGGAGGTGTTCTATTAAAGACAGTGACTTGAACACATACAGGTACCACTGCTTTCTTCCTAAGTCCCACAGGGAGGAGGGTAAAGTGTTAACTACATGAAGACATAAGAACAAAGAATGGAGGAGAAGATACCATGTTTTGGAAGCTGAAAAGCAACTGAACCATCTTCAGTGATGGCAAATCAAAGGAAACAAACTTGAGCCCATTGGGGAGGGCAGAGAAGCAACCCAATTACCATGGGAAAAAACCCAAAGTTAAGCAATTGATGGCAAGAGTTACCACTGAATATGGGTTGAAGGTAGAGCAGAAAACAGAAAAGCTCACTGGGAGTTTGTTAGAAACAGTTAAGTCCCTGGATCTCTGTACCAGGCAACTGTACATTTGGGCAGAAGACTCAAGATTTGTTCTCTGGAGAGGATTTAGCAGAGAATCTTTCTGGGGTTCTCTAGGCATAAGTTAGGTAGTGGTTCTGTACTGAAAACAGGGATATTAAGTTAAAGCTTACACACTGAATGCTGAAACCCTACAGCCCTCTTCTTCCTCAGCTGTGCACAATGATAGCTAGGTGCCTACCCTCCAGGCAAGAGTAGAAAATGCTTTTCTGGACCTTCTGAGCGGCCCAAGAGAAAAAACTCAGTGATGATGTCAGAGGCTCCCCCAAAAACACATCAGGCAGTGAAGCCTACAGGTGACAGGTCGCATTTGTGGGCGCTGAGGTTTCAGTCATACTCTTAGTGCCTCACTCTAATTTGTGTGCTAGCTAAAGGGTCATCAGACATTTGAAGAAAGGTCTCAAACACAGAAGACTGAAGAAAAACAAACAAACAAACAAAAGCTACTTGAATAGGTGCTGAGTAGGGAAAAACCAATTAAAAAATATTATCATTAATATCCTCAGAGAGGGGCGCCTGGGTGGCTCAGTCGGTTAAGTGGCCGACTTCAGCTCAGGTCATGATCTCGCGGTCCGTGAGTTCAAGCCCCGCATTGGGCTCTGTGCTGACAGCTCAGAGCCTGGAGCCTGTTTCAGATTCTGCGTCTCCCTCTCTCTGACCCTCCCCTGTTCATGCTCTGTCTCTCCCTTTCTCAAAAATAAATAAAACGTTAAAAAAAATTAAAAAAAAAATCCTCAGAGAGATAATATATTACTTTCATGAAACAAGAACAGATGCTATAGAAAAAGGAACATTAAAAGAAAAAAAAAAAGAGAGTTTTTGGAAATTAAAGATATTACAAAGAAATTCAAAACCCAATGAGAAATTCTGAAATATAAATTTGAGGCCATCTCTCAAGATTTAGGGGCAATAGCAGACAAAATAAGTTGAGCAAATGAGAGAAAAGGTAAGAAATTTAGGAAATCAGGTCATGGGGTTTGATATCTGAATTTAAGTTCCAGAAAGAGAGAATAGAAAATGAAAGAGAGGAAATTGTGCCCCCAAAGTCAGTTCAAGGAAATGTCCTAGAGCTGAAGAGAATGGATTTCCAGGTTTAAAGACCCGGAGAGTACCTGCTACAAAGGGTCAAAGTAGAGCCACACCAAGTAATATTTAGGAGATTCCAGGAAATAGAGGAAGAGAATTGAGAATAAAAGCTTCTAAAGAGAGGGGTGCCTGGGTGGCTCAGTCAGTTGAGCGTCCAACTTTGGCTCAGCTCATGATCTCATGGTCTGTGAGTTCAAGCCCCACATTGGGTCCTCTGCTGTCAGCATGGAGCCTGCTTCAGATCCTCTGTCTCTCCCCCCTCTCTCGGCCCCTCCCCCGCTCACGCTCTCAAAAATAAATAACCTAAAAAAAATAGCTTCTAGAGCGAAAAACACTGGATTTGAGTAAAGGATCAAGACTTAGAATAGAGTTGAACTTCTTGAAAGAAAACCCAAGGGACAACTAAAAAATTCCTTCAAAATTCTGAAGGGAAATAATTTCCAATCATGAATTCTATATTCAATCTTCACCTCAATTAACTGTGAGGGCAAATAAAGACATTTTCAGATTTGTGATGTTTTAGAAAATGTAACCTGTATGCACCCTTTCTCAGAAAGCTACAGAAAGATAGATCCAGGAAAAAAAAAAAAAAAAGAGAATAGACCAAGGAAGAGGAGGTCATGGAAGCCAGATAAGAGGAGCTCTACCCAATCTAGAGGTCAAGGTCAAGTCTGTACGATGATGGAGAAGGGAGATGGAGAATGACATTGGCCTCTCTGGCCAGAACTCTCTGGATAGATATCTTTAAGAAAATGAAATGGAAAGACTATTTTATATGTGTGAAAACATATTGAGAAGAGACTTTAAAAATTGGGGGACAATTTAAGTTTGCATACATTATCAATTCCTAGAAAGTTAAACAATAGAAAAGTAAGATAATTATTATCTCTAAAAATAAGATACTGTTCAAGAAAGGAAACATACTTATATTATATGGTTCGGCTATGAATAGCAGGCAGACAGTTGTGATAATGCAAACACCAGATACTGATTTAAGCAAAGTTAGTGAAGCATCTTATTGGAAGGACGGTGGCACAGGAAGTGTGCGGAGGGGAGCTGTCGCCCGTGAAAAAGCCTAATCCTCATCCTCCACGGTAAGAATTCAGCTCATAGTGACTGACTGAAACTGGAAATTCAGGGAGCAGCCCAGGAGTCAGTAAAGTACTGCCCACATGCCAGCCGTCTGTGTTTGTAAATTAAGTTTTATTGGAACACGGCCACACCCATTTGTTTACATACAGTCTGTGGCTGCTTTTGTGCTCTAACAGCAAAGTTGAGTAACTGCAACAGAGACCATATGGTCTCTGTGGCCCAAAATATTCACTATTTTACTCTTTATATGAAACGTTTGCTGACCCCTCGAGTAGCAAATAAATGTCTCTAGAGGTTTGCAGACAAATGCCAAAAGAAACAAAAAAATCTGAAAATTGGGTGGCTGTGTTTCTTACTAAGTCACATAGAACTACTTGACACTTCAGACAAGGTGCATGTATTACTTTGATTAAAAAGAAAAGCTAAATAAGAAAAGAGTGGTAATATGATTTATGAGAGGTTCCAGACAGTTTTTTTTTTCTTCCCCAGGGGATGGCAAAAACACTGAAGAATCGCCTCTGTTTATTTATGTCTCCTTTATCGGTTTTTGGATATCTTATTTACTCAAAATCCAATTTCCCTCTTTGAGTCAACTTTATTCTCTTTTGCCTTCTTATTTTTAGTTTTGGTGAGAAACCAAGGCAAGAAGCATTAGGTTTTAAATGACTCCTCTTCTACATTTTGAACGTACCTGGGGAAGGGAGGTTGCAGATATATAGATGCCCACACAATCCACAAGTCCGAGGAATTAGCTAAACAGATTTTATTTTAGTCAGGCAAAAGTGAGCTCAAATTTTCTTCAAACCTCAATTTATGTATTTGAAAAGAATGGAGCCAAGAGTCATGTCCCACCCATTGATCACAGTTGGTGACATGCTTCCTTCCTAATGTCATCTTGAAATGGCAGAGCCTCCATAATTAATCTGGAGGTAAGCCGTCTTAGCCATTAAATAGGTTTCCAATTTAGTAGCTATTTGGGTTTTGTCCCAAATCTTAAAGGTCATTTTCTATCCACTGCTTCAAGATAAACAATGACACTTTCCGGAAAATGTGTTTTTCTTATAAGCACAATACCCAGTAATATATTGATATTATACTCTGGATGTGATGGCAAATATTTCTGTTCTTAAGTCTGGGATGTGAAAAGAAGGAGCCATTCTCACTATTAGGCTCTCAGGTTAATATTTATGACCCTGCTCAGCAGAAATTTAAGTTGCAACAGCGCCAGTCGCTAAAGCTTATAGGCCCTGTGGGACTCGTGAATGCTGAGTCAGCTGGCCATCTCCCCGAGCTTCTAGAGGAGGACGTTGTCTCTGCCAATTCTCAATGTGCTGGTCATCCACCTCTCCTCCGCTTGGCCGTGTCACTTAAGTGTGTTCAGCAAATATTTATTGAGTACCTACTCTGTGTTTAGTTCTGTGTGAACCCTTGTGGAGAACACAAAGATGGCTAAGAGGATAACACGCTGGGAAGACATGACAGGTACGGATGAAACTGTTAAATAACAGGGCAGGGCCATAAAGGGTCATGTGATAGCCTGAGTGGTTGAGGTGACATCTAGCTCCTAGGAGCTAGGAGTGGCTAGGGGAGGAGATGGACTCTAGTGTGGGAACTGAAGGCTGGGCCCATCTACTTGCGTGGGTGAAGAGAAGAGGGGAGGTGTTTTCATTTGGAGAGGGCAGGTATGGAGGCAGTAATAAGCACTGGGCATGGGTGAAGGTCCACTCATCATGGATGGAGAAGAGAGTTGGAATTCTAGGCAGAGTGATTTAATACCAGTGATTTAATACCAGAGTTTTACCCAAATTCCATGGGCAGTGGTAGAGCCTGAATTCTAATTAAATTGTCTTCTGATGCTAAATTCATTCTTTATGTGATATACAGAGTTGTCCATATGGAAAGATGAACCAAATAATAGAACAGGTGTTATATCTAACAGTGAGCTCACTGTCCTCATATTTACAATTAATATGAAGACTATCCCAGAGTTTGGTTGTTACGAAAGTGAGGAAAGTTTGCATCTGGGGGTCTAAGGGTGAGAAGATGAGATAGTTATGAATAATGGTTCCAAAACCTGAGAGAGGTCAGCACTGGGGGTACAGACTGAGAAGGCTTCAGTGTGAGGTCACTGGGGAATGATCAATTCCAAGATCATTTTCCACAGTGAAGAGAAGAAAGCCAAGGAAGGAGCCCATGGTCAGACCAGATTTTAAGTGTGGGCAGAGGAAGGGGGCCCTGGACAGAGACTAGGAAAGGGCACTCAAAGAGATGTGGAAAAACCAGGGAGGAGAAGTATGAGAGAAGACCAAGAAGGAGAAGTTTTCAATAGGGAAGAAAGTTCATCCAGAGTTCACTAAGGGCACAACTCCTGGAGTTACCAATTCAGATCCCAATCTGTGTGGGTGGTGCCCGCTGTAGTCAACCAACATGGTGGCCCTCAGGTCCACAGAATCAAGTGTTAAGGGAGAGGCAATGATAAGACAAGATCGAAATGTATCCATTTGGTTTGGTATAAGGTAACTGAAGGCATTACTGAGGGCAATTTTTGTGGAGTGACAGGGAAAAATAATATTAAGGCGGGGGGCTGTTGAGGAGTATCTAGGAATGGAGGAAGCATACATGGTTCTCATAAAACTAGGGGATGAGGGGGAACTCAGTAATTAGAAATACATCTGGACTTCAAGCTGTATAACAAAGCTGTAATCATCAAGACAGTATGGCACTGGCAGAAAAACAGACATTCAGATCAATGGAACAGAATAGAGAACCCAGAAATGGACCCACAAAAGTATGGCCAACTAATCTATGACAAAGCAGGAAAGAATATCCAGTGGAATAAAGACAGTCTCTTCAGCAAGTGGTGCTGGGAAAACTGGACAGCAACATACAGAAAAGTGAACCTGGACCACTTTCTTACACCATACACAAAAATAAACTCAAAATGGATGAAAGACCTAAATGTAAGACAGGAAGCCATCAAAATCCTAGAGGAGAAAGCGGGCAAAAACATCTTTGGCCTCAGCCACAGCAACTTCTCACTTCCAGAGGCAAGGGAAACCAAGGCAATAATGAACTATTGGGACCTCATCAAAATAAAAAGCTTCTGCACAGTGAAGAAAACAATCAGCAAAACTAAAAGACAACCCATGGGATGGGAAAAGATATTTGCAAATGACATATCAGATAAGGGTTAGTATCCAAAATCTAGAAAGAACTTATCAAACTCCACACCCAAAAAACAAATAAGCCAGTGAAAAAATGGGCAAAAGACATGAATAGACACTTTTTAAAAGAAGACATCCAGATGGCTAACAGACACATGAAAAAATGTTCAACATTACTCATCATCAAGGAAATTCAAATCAAAACCACAATGAGATACCACCTCATACTTGTCAGAATAGCTAACATTAACAACTCAGGCAACGACAGATGTTGGCGAGGATGCGGAGAAAGAGGATCTCTTTTGCACTGCTAGTGGGAATGCAAACTGGTGCAGCCACTCTGGAAAACAGTATGGAGGTTCCTCAAAAAATTAAAAATAGAACTACCCTACGACCCAGCAATTGCACTAGTAGGTATTTATCCACGGGATACAGGTGTGCTGTTTTGAAGGGGCACATGCACCCCAAAGTTTATAGCAGCACTATCGACAAGAGCCAAAGTATGGAAACAGCCCAAATGTCCATTGATGGATAGATGGATAAAGAACTTGTGGTATATATATATATATATATATATATATATATATATATATATATGTATATATATGTATTTCTCGCCAATCAAGAAGAATGAAATCTTGCTATTTGCAACTACGTGGATGGAACTAGAGGATATTATGCTGAGCAAAATTAGAGAAAGACAAATATCATATGACTTCACTTGTATGAGGACTTTAAGATACAAAACAGATGAACATAAGGGAAGGGAAGCACAACTAATATAAAAACAAGGAGGGGGACAAAATAAAAGAGACTCTTAAATTTGGAGAACAGAGGATTATTGGAGAAATTGTGGGAGGGGAGATGGGCTAAATGGGTAAGGGGCATTAAGGAATCTACTCCTGAAATCATTGCTGTACTAGACGCTAACTAATAAATTAAAAAAAACATAAATTAAAAAAAATAAATAAACATGGCTAAAAGAAAAAAGAAATACATCTGGGGTCTGGACATGTTACATGCTGAGGAGAAACAGCCAACAGGCATAGAGGGCGTAGAGGGAATACCTGATGGAGAGAAGTCTTGGAGGGACACATGGGAGGAAATGAGCCTCCTCCATCCTGAGGGCAGAACAGAACATGGTATATGGTGGCACAGTTGAAAACTGCCCAAGGAGTTCCTGACTGGAGGCTTTCACTTATGTGGGAAGAAAGTGAATAATCCGATGAAATGAGGCACAGCGGTGGATACAGGCTTGAGAAGAGTGGAGCAAGCACGGAAAAGGAAAAGAGGGTGTGGTGGTGAAAAGTGGGGCAGAGTCAGTGTGGAAGGCCACACTGAGGCTGACCTGGAGACACTGTCCTGATGGTGAGGATCATGGGGACAGACTGTGAGCGAGTTTCCAGGTCCTCAGAGAAGGCGGAGAATACTCGGAAGAACAGAGCAGTGATAAGGACACCTAGAACGTGTCAGCACCAGATGGCATGGGCCTCTAAAGAGGAGGGATTTTTATGTCACAGCAGAAGGGTTCTTGTAGGGACACTGCATGGGAAAGTGGAAAAACACCAACGTGTCTTCCACTCTCCACCTGGATGATGAGCTGCTTCCCTTTTTGAGCTCAAGGGAAACTTCTGTCCTCGGGACCAAGTGCAATTTCAATGGGGTGAATGTTCTGTAAATATGCTGAAGGTGTGTGGGGGCTCAATGACCACAGGATACAGGGTTTCCTGGGTACAGGAGAAACTGCTAGAAGGGAAGGCTACTTTGGGAAGCTGAACTGAGAGGCAAGAAGGGCAGGGAGGAAGTGCAGAGCACTAGGGTCTGAGTTTTAATATCCATTTGGTTCTAGAATTCATGTGTTTATGCTATTCCTTTCCTCCTCTCCTAACCGGGTCCAGGTCTTCAAGGGTCTTAATCCACATGTACACTTTTGCTAAGTCTCCCCCACCTCTGGTTGCATTTCTTCCAGAAGCTCTCAGTTTACTTTATTATGGACGTTACTACTGGATGGATTTTCTTACAGCATCTTTTGTAGATTTCCTGCTGCCTATGAGAAAGTGAGTCTCAAGAGGGAAGGTTCCCACCTGTCATGGCTGGAGACCCAACGTCCAGTACAGGGCCTGGCAGTAGGAGTTCCCCTACAGTTTGCTGACTGAAGGTGAACAGAATCCTGGAGCTGTAGGGCAGGCAGGACAAAGTCAGCTGGTCTCTATCTTCATTTTGCGGAGGAGGAAGCCCGGGTGTCATGAGGCAGAAACTGAGGCTCAAGTGACTCTCCAAGGCCACACGGCTAGTTTGTGGACAGGCCAGGCCTTCTGTCCTCTGTCTTCCACTCAGACTCCCTCAAAATCCCCATGGGCCTTGTTCCACGTTTCCTCACAGGGACACAAGAAACTTCTACCACCACCGGTGACATCTTCTCGATGTTCCGTGGACCCTGGTGTGGTAAGTCCTGCTCACCTGTGCTCATACCATTCTAGCATGGAGCCCAAACTCAAGTCTGTCGCTATTCTAAACGGACACTGTCTCATTCTATCCCCACAAGGCTGGCCTCCATGTTTCTGCTCTAACCCTCCTCTGAGTGACACATATTCCTTTCTTTTAAATCACTAATTGGGCACGTAGACAATTAACTAGTGTTCTTTTATCATTTTACTCACGTATCTCATCTTCCCAACTTGGTGCTGTACCCATGAGGATGGAGGGAGTGTTTGAGACACACAGACTCGCAGAGTTGGATGTATCCTCAAAAACCATCTGTTCCAACACATTTATTTCACAGATGGTATCACTGGGCCCACAGGAGGAAAACGACTTGCCCATAGACTGTCTTTTTTAATTGTAGTAAAATATACATAAAATTTACCATTTTAACCATTTTTCATGTTTATTTATTTATTGTGAGGGAGAGAGAGATAGAGAGTGAGCAGGGGAGGGGCAGAGAGAGAGAGAGAGAGAGAGAGAGAGAGACAGAGAGATAGAGAATCCCGAGCAGGCTCCACACTGTCAGCGTACAGCCCGATGCAGGGCTTGAACTCCCAAGCCGTGAGATCATGACCTGGGCTGAAATCAAGAGTTGGAAACTTAACTGACTGAGTTGCTATGGTGCCCCCCCCACCATTCTAGCTATTTTTAAGGGTACAGTTCAGTGTTACCAAGTCCATTCGCATTGTTGTGTGACCATCACCCCCATCCATTTCCAGAACGTTTTCATCTTCCTAAACTAAAATTCTGTCCTCACTAAACACTAACTCCTCATCCCCCTTTCCCCCCTCCCAGCTGCAGGCACCCACCATTCTGCTTTCTGCCTCTATGAATGAGGGCACTCCAAGTACCTCGTGTAAACAGAAATGTACAATATTTGTCCTTTTGTGATTGGCTCATTTCGCCCAGCATACTGTTTTCAAGGTTTGTGCATGTTACAGCATGTGTCAGGATCTCCTTCCTTTTACAACTGGATAATATTCCATTGTATGGAGAGACCACCTTTTGCTTATCCACTCATCCACTAATGGACATTTGGATTGTTGCCACCTGTTGACTGTTGTAATAGTGATGCTTGTCAACATGTGTATACAAATCGCCCCAGGTGTTTGTTAAATGTTTTCATGATTTATTTTTCCTGCCCAGCATAGTATCATCCACAGAGTAGAAACTGAGGCAGAATTTTTTTTGATGATGATGATAATCGTAGCCAGCCCCTCCATCTTACTGGGGAGAGGAGATTTAAAGCTGTGAAACCAAAGACCATCCATTCTGTAATGTAGCAAATATGTTAATGCTCTTCAAATGCAATCAATATTTAAGCAAAATACACAGTGACCATGAAACTATGGATTTTCTTTTTACATGTACATTTTCTTCCCTCTTGTGTCTGTATGTACTTTCCAGAGAATAGGAAATCCGATCCAGAACTTAATTTCTCCCTGGAGTAAGGCTGTTCTCTGGGAATCCTTGGAATAAGGCCACCATAGGAAACCACAAGGTTTTAAAACTCTGATGTCAAGGATTTCCTTTGGCAAATCTCATTTAGCACTACTCCGGCTGACCTGCAAAAGAGGACAATTCAGCAAAGACAGAAGGAGCAGTTTCTCCCTCCCCATTCTCCGGCAGCCTTTCTCTCAAGATGTGTGTCTTTGAAAAAATCCTTTATTCCTGTGCAGCCTTCTCAAGGTAAATCCAAGGACAAAGGCCTTTTAGCAAGAACCTTGAATAGAGGGGAGATTTTCTTACCTCCTCATCGGTCTATATTCAGTGTTAAATCAATTCTTTTGGTGGTTATTGCTATTTAGTGTTAGCTTTCCAAAATGTGTTGAAATCCTTTTTCTTAGCTAATAAATGGAAAGATACTCCCCTGCCAATTGTTCACACCATTTCTGTGTTTGTCAGGAGCTTATTGAGCTAAAACACGACTGGGCAAACACTAATAATCATTTTGTCCATTCCTGGAGCACATTAAACTTTCAAATCGGGCCTAACATTCAGGATCTGTCTTGATCTGTGAAATGATGACAACGTAGAGGCAGTCAGGCTGGGATTGGTTAGGAGGCCGGTGGAAGGGGGCAGAAACTGAGGCCTGATGGAAGGAAGGTCTGAGTGAAGGTCACACACCGTGGTGCCCGCCACAGCAGTCGGTGATGGCATCTGTGTGCCACGGTAAACAATATGGATGTAGGTAGTCACCAAAGTGCTTTGTGTCCTGTGTGGAAAGACAGCACAGGCTGAACTGGGCTTGCTCATTTTCTGCCTCATCCCTCACTGTGGGCCAGACAATGTCCCCTGTAGTTCCTACCACTCCATGCCCCTTCCTTTGCTTGTCTTCTCTTTACACTCATTGTTTTAAAGTAAAAATCACACACACACACACACACACACGCACACACACACACACACACACACACACACACACTTGAACAAATAGTTCTTCAATGATTGTGAGGGATGGTTCAAGTTTTCTATGTTCTGCCCTCCTATTTCCCCTGGAAAGCATTTTCAGTCCTTCAGCCTGACTCAAAACGTTACCTCTCTATCTCCGAATGACCGAGTAATAATTACAGTTTTGCAATGTTTCATTTTCTGGCAGGACTGTTGACTTAGCAATGTGGAAAATGAGGACTTAGCTCCCCCACTGGGCTCCTTCAACATGCCCTTCTCTCCTTTCAAAATAGGTAGATCGCAATTTTGGTTAATATCAATATTTAGGTATTATGTTATTAAGAACACATCAATGCCACTTACAGCTTAGTCATATTATTTCCTATGATTACCTTTTTTACTCTTTCTTTTCTGCAGATTTCATTATTCCTGGGATTTTTCTTTTTTTCTTAGTGTGTGGGATTTTCCTCTGGTGATTTTTGTAAGTGGGCTCCTCTAATCCTTGATTTCTCATGGGAAAGAAAAAAGCAGCTTTGAAAACTGGGAGCCAGTTGGACAGACTCCTGGCCAGGTCAGGGTGTTCTGTTGAACACCAACTGTTCCACATGACACATCAGGCAAGGTCATTCTGTGACCTTGACAGGGTGAAGCAAAAGATGAGATCACTCCACTCTTGTCTCGGCCTGCACAAAACAAATGTCCAAACCACAAAAATGGCCAAATATACCGCTTTCCTGCCTCATACCCATAAGTGCTCCTTCACCAAATACACCGTTAGCCCTGCCTTGTTCCTTTTGCCTTCTAGCTAAAAATACGAAGACGTCCAATCACAGAAATGTTGCTGGTTCTGGACCGCATCCAGACCAGGTGAACTCCTGCTCCTTTGAACCATTACCCAAATCACTGAACACAAACCCAAGCCCTATAAAAAAGTTCCTGTAGCACCGTCTGAGATGGCCTTGGTTCTCCAGGTTGTGCAATCCGCCTTGTCGTAAGGAGTCAATAAACCCCGAAATGTTCTAGTACAAATGCATTCCTAGTGGTCAATGGCTGTCACGTAACTACCGAATGCCATCAATATTATCTATCCGAGAGCCTTGATGCCTTGGATGGGGGAAACCCTCAACTCACGCCTTTTAGTGTGCCTATTTCAGACCCTTCATGTCTCTGGCTGTTTAAAGTGATGCACTGCCCACGGCTGGAAGGAAGCTCACGTTAAAGTGAGCTCCAGTGTTTCACTGACACCTTTCAGTTTAGAAGTATACCTCTCTCCCTGTCTCCCTCCTCCTTCTTCCCTTCTTCCCCTATTTCCTTCTCTGGTGTTGTCATACTCCCACCCTCACCCCTAGGAACTGCAATGACTTTTGGGTGTCTGCTCAGATACTGATTGTTCTTTTGGGAAGTTGTTTTCTGGTCTTCTCGTATCTATTCCCATGGTCCGTCTGCTTGTTGCAGGTGGCATTGTCTATAGGAGGAGAAAGTCTACAGCGAGACAACGGGCATAAGCAGGCAAGTCTGCTCTGGAACCAGCTCCAGGGGCCGAGAAGTTCAGAAGGTGTTCAGGTAAACTCTGACTTGGTCCCTAGTTTAGAACCTCATAAGAACTTCATCATCAGTCTCGTCTTTGTGTTCCTGAGAACTGCCTTGTTCAGATTAGTCTGGTTGGAATCAGAAGGTATTGTCTGGCCTCTGATTTCTGATGATTAGGGCTTTGGCGAAGCCTGAGGATGGGAAGCTGCCCAGGGCCATCCTTGGAAAGTGCTGTCGTTCTCACGGTATCTTACTGATCTAAACCCACACACTTCCTCCAGATAAACACCTGCTTTCTCACATTGCCTTAGCTCATGTGCTTATTCCTCTAACGGGCACAATCACACCAGGGAAAATTCTGAATTGTAGTGGCTACTGACTGAAATAATCATCCTGTCATTAGGGGCACACTTTAAGAATTTCTAGTCCAGATTAACTATCAAAAAAACGTGTAAAGACAGGAAAAAATTATTATGCTGTTTGTGTTTCTTTTGTGGACACTGAAAACTCTATTTACAAAATAGATTTTGTTACTATAGTTACAAGATAAGAAGAAGAAGCCTTGAGTATGACTTAGAGTTTTTAAAATTAGGTTTCCCATATAAAAATAATATCAGCACAGTAATTTGGTTTGTACGAGACCAAGACTAAATTTCTTATGATTTAAAATTTCTGAATCTTTTGTTCTGTTTTTATGAGTTAAATAAGTCATTACTGTCTTCAGAAATTATTAGAAATGTATATACACACTCATACACATGCATATAATTGTATCCAACTAAATAAAAAAAGGTACTAGTGAATTTTTAAGTGTTTAATGAAATTTTTGAATGCTGTATGTCAGAATGATTATGTTATCAAAAACTGTAATTTCTTACCTATCTATCTATCTATCTATCTATCTATATCTATCTATTTAGAGCGCATGCACACACATGCGTGCATGGAGAGGGGTACAGAGACAGGGAGAGAGAGAATCTCAAGCAGGCTTATGCTGTCAGTGCAGAGCCCGACATGGGGCTCGATCTCACAAACCATGAGATCATGACCTCACCTGAAATCAAGAGTCAGATGCTTAACTGACTGAACCACCCAAGTGCTTCTGAAATCCGTGTTCTTAAAAAGCAAAGAAATTACTAAGCAATTCTTTGTGTTTTGTCCTCTGGTGTTCTCTTATGTCTGGAGAAGAGTTAGTTACATTGATTAAATATGATAATGAATAAAGTTGATTGTACTGTATATGATAATTACAATGAAATATACATATATAAACAAGATAATGGATTTGATTTTTGGTTTATTTAAAAAGGCACAATTAACCAACATGGTAAAGTAAATGATATATACAGCTTTATTTAATATACTGATAAAGAATAGTTAAAGCTACAGTTAAAAGCTTTCAACTTATTATCTATACGTATACTTATAGATCTATGTGTGTCTAACTACATACACGTAAAGATATATCAATAACTCATCTACTACAGATGGTTACATGAATAACATACAAAGTTGTGAAAGTAAAATCTGGGTCTTTTATCTGTTAAATGATTAAATTATTCTGTGCCCAAAAAGATAGAAGCTCCTTGGGGCACCTGGGTGGCTCAGGTGGTTAAGCATCCAACTTCAGCTCAGGTCATGATCTCACATTCCGTGAGTTCGAGCCCTGTGTCGGGCTCTGTGCTGACAGCTCAGAGCCTGGAGCCTGCTTCGGATTCTGTGTCTCCCCCCTCTCTCTGCCCCTCCTCTGCTCATGTTCTTTCTCTCTGTGTCTCAAAAATAAATAAAAACATTAAAAATCATAATAAAAAAAAGAAAATAGAAGCTCCTTGTCACCAACATAGTCTGTTATGTCTCTTTTTCACATATTCTTTTTTAAAAATTTTTTCATATTTATTTATTGATTTTGAGAGAGAGAGAGAATGCAGAAGCAGAGGAGGGGCAGAGAGAGGAAGAGAGAGAATCCCAAGCAGGCTCCATGCTGTCAGCGCACAGCCTAACTTGGGACTCGAACTCATGAACTGTGAGATCATAATCTGAGCTGAAATCAAGAACCCGACACTCAACTGACTGAGCCTCCCAGGCACCCTTCTTTTTCACATATTCTTCAATCATTTTTGAAAAGGGTCTTACGATTTTGAAAAAAAATTAAGTGCATAATAATCATTGTTGTTTTCTCATGGTGTTCTTTTTCACAATCCACCTGTAAACGTATCTTATCTTTAGATACTTATATCTTATCTCCTCTAATAACTATTCTTGATTTTGCCTTTCCCAAGTTTAGGACCAAATAAAGAATAATGACACTGTTAAGATGTCTTTTATGCCTAAATCATTTTTAAGAAATACAAAGATTTGCTTCTTTACTCTATAAAGGGAAGGATCATAGGTTTGTATAAACTGTGCAATTTTAATTAATGCAAAATTGGTACAAGAGCTCTTTTGTTTACCCACAGTGATAATCAGAAAGTGAGTTCATCTTCGTAGGGTAACTATACATAAAAGTAATGCTTAATTATTATTTTGAGCTTAATTATATATAAGCTTTATAATGTTTAATTATGTGGATGTTTAACGTGTATGTTTTAAATGGGTGACTAAAAACAGTAACTCTTTTTATATTTAAAAATGATTTTTGGGGCACCTGGGTGGGCTCAGTCGGTTTTCGGCTCAGGTCATGATCTCACGGTTCACGAGTTCGAGCTCCGCATCGGGCTCTGTGCTGACAGCTCAGAGCCTGGACCCTGCTTCGGATTCTGTGTCTCCCCCTCTCTCTGCCCCTCCCCTACTTGCGTTCTGTCTCTCTCCATCTCAAAAATAAATAAAAACATTGAAAATTTTTTTTGATAAAAAAATGATTTTTATGCCTTTTTGCAGAGATGGGTACCAGTGTGCCTTTGAGAATGGAGGTTTCAGGTGGTAAACCATGGATGAGTAGCCTGCGTAGGGGGCTTTCTGGCGAGCGACATGCAGCATGGGCTTTAGAACAGTTGGAAGCACCTGTGCTCTTTCTTTCCTTCTCTGACCCAGGGAGCTTGGCACTCAACCTGAAACTTGTAAGCATGGAGAATCATAAATGTCAACACAACCATCAATCATGTTCAAGCCATGACTTCTCTCTCTCAAGTATCTAGGCTGCCGTTAGACTTTGTTGGAATGGATCAGGAATGACAGGATGAACCACGTGAGACGGGAATCCTCGTCCGTCGTGCCAGTAATGGTTTGTACTTTGAGCTGAACTCTGGAGGACCGAGTCTCAAAGGTTACTATAGAACCTCTGCAGTTGGCTCCTGGCCAATTCCCATCCCATCTCCTTATTTATCCCCGATATGTTGAGTAGCTTTGGCCACCTATTGTGCTAGTTCTTTATGTCTGTTACCAATAATTGGATAACGTGCCCCCCCCCCCCCCGAACTCAGAGACCTGGCTAAACACCGAAGTCATCTTGCTGGTTAGGCCGTTGATTTACGAGCCAAACCAAATTCTAACCGACCTTGATCCTGCAATTGTTTTTTTCCTTCACTCTTTGAGGCTGCCTTCAACGTGTCAGAGAAAAACACCATGGTGCAGGCACGTTTGCCCTTGTGTAAGCCTGCACGTGTCTGGGCATGGGTGCTTGTAGTGAGACGGGTGTGAAGAGTTAGAACGAGTTTGGTCGTTTTATTCTTCAACATGCTCGTCAATCATGGTGGCCATACAACTGTCTCCATGAAAAAACAAATCTCTACTCACATCAGAATTTGGGAGAAATTTTATGCAAATAAAAAGGATACTTGGCCAGTGTAGGTGGCTGAGGCAATTATAGCCATCTGCTACCTGTTAGCCCAACATGTTCCATCTGTTACAGAGCTCACATCCACCAGAGACGGAAATCAGCACAGCATACACACAGTCACTGAGACTAGGTGCTGGGATCTGGGCGGAGGGGTGGGAAGGCAGCTAGATTGGGTTTATTTCGGTCCACCCAACAAGTGTTTGGCCGTGTCCTCTGCATCAATAGCTGACTCCCCCTCCGACGAGGGTGTAACTATACCACAGCAATTAATCAGAGGCATCTGTTTTCATCAGTGAAAACCCATCAGTTAAAAAAAATTTTTTTTAATGTTTGTTTATTGATTTATGTTTTACGTTTATTTATTTTTTGAGAGACATAGGGAGACAGAGCACAAGTTGGGGAGGGGCAGGGAGAGAAAGAGACACAGAATCCGAAGCAGGCTCCAGGCTCCGAGCTGTTAGCACAGAGCCCAACTCGGGGCTCGAACTCACAAACCGTGAGATCGGGACCTGAGCCGAAGTCGGATGCCCAACCGACTGAGCCACCCAGGTGCCCCGGTGCCACACCCAGGTGGGTTCAAAACCCATCAGTTTGAACCTATCTTGGACTTCAAATGAAACACAGAACTTGTACAAATTTGGATTTTCTACACCGTGTCCATAATTAATCTGAGTATCTAAATTGGCTCAAAAACACAACCCCCGCAGTGTATTCCTGGTCCGTAGCATTTAGCAAACTTCCTTTTACCCTAATAGCTGAATCAGCTACTCTTCTCTTTGTCCTCCTGGGTGAGAGGAAAAAAATCTGCTTTCTCAATTCGTGTGCTTACAGAATTCTGAAACCCTCCTTTTGTGACAGCCTGTCATTTGAAAGAAAGTAACTTTGCTTCTGGGTTTCTCTGCTCCTAGCTAGTACTGATCTGGGGCATGTTTTCTTTTTCCTTCTAGGGCTAAAATATGAAATGTTGACCTTCTTGCTGTTGGCATTTTCTTCACCATCCAGGTACCACTGCGTGGAGATCAAGAGAATGAAACAGAATTAAGTGCTACTTCTTCTGAGATATCAAAGGATGTTTTTGGGTGCTCTGATGATCTTAAAATTTTCTACCTCAAATAGAAGTTATTTACACACGTCTTTTCTGACTGTTCACTCCCTTAATTCAGCCTGGTATTGGACTAGGTATGGCCTCTCCCTACTGAGCTACGGCTCCTGCATCTGGTAGAGATCTTCAGGTACTGGGTAGTCTTAAACCCTCATCTCCATGGGACTCAGCACTGTCAGAATACTTATGTCCCTGGATGCACATTCACACAAATGTAAAATCTGACTCGTGCTTGTCGTTTTTATGGAAGGAAGCTAAAAAAAAGGCACTAGGGAAACCCCAGATCCGCTCTTCAACAAAAGCCATTTCAGGTAATAAGTCTCCGGGCAGTCACGACAAAATACCCTCATGGGTATAAACCCAAGAAGGCTGCTAGAAAAGGTTCTCTGGACTTCAGTGACTGATGGTCCTTGGAGATAGGACAGCATTGCATGCTGACATATTTATCATGTGCGTTTAGAGGCAGGATCGCACCGGAGAAGGGTTTTGCAGAGAAGTGAGCACGAATGCCAGTGTGAGTAATGTGTTTGACATAAAAGACTGGAAGGGGACCCAATTACGGTGGGAAATGAACCAGTGCTTTAATGACTCTGCAGCGGGAACATAGCGTACAGGTGCCATCTGCATGCGAGATAGGAAGTGATGGGCTTGTCTGCTGCTCACACCTGTGGAATGCATTATATAAAATGTGATCGCTATCATTCTTCACTGATAGGGTAAACAGTGAGCGAGAATTCTCACCCTTGCAAATTGGATTTAGTTTTTATATCCCTGTCCTTGACAACGGGAATCAGAATACAGGGAACTTTGAAAATAGTGTAAAATGTCTTGCAGATTTAGTATGTTTTTTTTTTTTCTCGCAAGCATTGTAGAGAAATATCTTAGGGTTAGAATTTGCAGAGGCATAGAGCAGGCGATCAGCTTGATTTTCTGCGCAGTCTCCCTCCCGTGTGATAGAGGGTTGGGCTCTGATTTCTAAATGTTATGCACAATGATTTTTTAAAAACAAGAAACATTTTGACCCCAGCTGACAATTATTTTTTGTTTATTCCTTTACTTTTTATTGCGAGCTTAAATTTCACGTCTTTCTCCTTGAATACTGAGTCTAGATATATAAAGATATTATAGTATTCAATTATATCGCTATTTTAAAAATCTAGGATGCTGTGAATACTGAAACATGTGTTTTTTATTAAGAAAAATCCATTTATGTGTGCACATAACACTGGAAAAAGATTCTGATTCTACCATACACTACAAATTTTCATGAGTGCCACTTGGATTTTCATCATTCTGAAAGCAGTTATCTTAAAAAACAGTGTGGCTTGTCGTCAGCCGAGGAAGACATGCCTTTGACAAAACTAACGAATGCTCTGAAATGTTTATGTGGAGGCGGGTTCACCAGTTGGTGTTGTTGGTGACCATGTCTGTGCGCATGGTGGGGAGTGAGGGAGAGGATGTCTGCTCCCAGCCGCTGTCTCCTTAAACAGTATCTGTCTGTGGTGGGCCTCGTCTGGGGAAAAGAACAAGTCCATCCTGCAGACATCGAGAGATCCTGGCCTGTGGAGGTGACATGTGGCAGACGGCAGAATGACTGGCTGGCTATTGGGTGCCAACTGTATTTGCTGATGGCAAATCTGTTCTCTTGACCAACTCTTGGGGTGTGTGTGTGTGTGTGTGTGTGTGTGCGTGTGTGCGTTTAATTCATCCTTTTGCTCCTGACAATGAATGGAAGTGAGGGACAGGTAACATGTATCAGTTTTCTCAGGGTAACTGAGAGTGTGTGTAAGGACCATAAATGGGCTGGGGCGCCTGGGTGGCTCAGTTGGTTAAGTATCTGACATTCGCTCAGGTCATGATCTTATGGTTCGTGAGCTCGAGCTCAGCGTCGGGCTCTGGGCTGACAGCTCAGAGCCTGGAACCTGCTTCAGATTCTGTGTCTCCCTCTCTTTCTACCCCTTGTTCACTCATGCTCTCTCTGTCTCTTTCAAAAATAAATAAACATTAAAAAAAAAAGAACCATAAAGGGGCTTCCATTGACTATACCCTAGTAGACAACTGCTCTAGATCTCTGTATTATTTTTACCCCGGGGGTAGGAATCTGTTTTAAAAACACTCATGAGCACGGTGCCTGTTACATGTCAAAGTGACATGTGGTCTTGTCACTGAGGTCACCTCTCTTGCGGGGAGCAGACTGGTTCTGCTCCTCAAGCACAAGCCTGGGGTAGCATCTACCCCATCTTCTGACTTCAGTCCCTTTTCCTCCCCGAAAAGGATCCTTGTCTCTCCTCCAAATCCCTCCATGACGGCTCCTTCAGGATAGCACTAGGGGCACAGGGACCTTGTAGCCACCTGGGGACAGCCAAGCTGATAGGGTCCTATGAGGGCACCCGGTATGGAAAATGGGGCATCTTTGGGAGATTGGGGCAATCACAGGGAAATAGATCCTTCACTCTCTGTTCATGTTGCTTCTCTTGTGTTTTCAAAATTCAATACACAAAGTGGGTTTTTTTCTTCATTTTTTTTTTTGGTGGAAGAAGATATTTTTGTCAAAATAAAATGAACAGGAAGTTAAAAAACCAGTCCCTATGCCAACTTCAAGCATACAGTGGTTGTACAAGAAATATCTGCTCATTGCTCATGAATCGTGGCTTGGAGCCATTTTTCTAAACCTTGAAAGTGTTCGGTCTTAGTGGGAAAGTTTTGCAGATACCTCAAACGAACAGGTCTGCCGGACTCTTTTGGAAAGGAAGCGAGAGAAATGAATACAACGATTTTCAAAAATAGATAAGGACCATTAAGTAACATATAATGTGAAGAGACCCGTAGAACATGCAAAGCTATGTTAATTATTAGTGTGAGTTCTCCTCTCTGATTTGATAATTTGACATTGTCTTAAAGAGGATATGTGCATATTTGTTAAAAATAAGTCACCTTGACAACCTAAGTGTCCATCAGTGAATGGATGGATAAGGAAGAAATGGTGTGTGTGAATATATATATAACGGAATATTACTCAGTCATAAAAAGGAATAAAATCTTGCCATTTCTGCCAACATGGATAAGTCTAGAGAGCATTATGCTAGGTGAAATAAGTCAGACAGAAAAAGACAAATACCATACGAGTTCACTTACATGTGGAATCTAAGAAACAAAACAAATGAATAAACCAAAGAAAATAGAAACGGACACATAGATACAGGAACGCACTGGTAGTTGCCATTGGGGAGGGTGTTGGGGGATGGGTGAGATAGGGGAGGGAGATTAAAAGGTACAAATTTCCCGTTATAAAATGGATAAGGCACAGGGATGCAATGTGTCCCAGAGGGAATATAGTTACCACGTAATAACTTGGTATGGTGACAGATGGCAGCTAGATTTATGGTGGCGATCATCTTGTAATCTATATAAATGTTGAATCACGATGTCGTACACCTGAAACTAATATAATATTGTATGCCAATTACACTTCAATTAAAAAATCAACAAAACAAATTGCTTTGGGATTAAGATGATTTGAAACATGAGTCACGAAAGGAGGGCCAACACAGCACCTAGCATGAAATGAAAACACTTCACTGGTGGCATCCAGCTTCTCATCGATGTCAACTAGTCAAAGAGCTGTGAGGTTCATGCAATTATAGGAAAAGCTGAACAATTGTTTTTGCTTTATTGACCTTCCACCTCTTTCCTCTAACGACTGTTCAAACTTAGCTTGTTGATTCCATCTCCCCCCATCCCCGACCCCCCCCCCGCCGCCCACCTGCTATCCCCAGCAAAATAAGGCTGCAATAGTGTCCAGAAAAAAAAACAACTATCTAGCCATGAAAAGACACAGAGGAATTTCAAACGCATATTGCTAAGTAAAAGAAGCCAGTCTAAAAAGGCTACCTCTTATATGACTCTAATTGCATGACATTCTGGAAAAGGCAAGACTATGGAGACTGTAAAAGAATCAGCAGCTGCCAGGGGTTGGGGGTGGGGAGGAAAGAAAAATGGAACATGAGGAATTTTAGAGGAAAGCGTCCTCAGTGGTACTGTAATCGTGGATATATGTCATTAGGCATGTGTCAAAATCTATAGAATATGCAACACGGAGAATGAACCCTAATAGAAACCATAGACTTTTAGTTAATAAGATCGTACCAATATTTATTCTTCATTCATAGCAAGTGTACTATGTTGTGGCCAGTACAGGATGCCAAAAATAAGTATGATGTGTGAATGATGTTAATAGATGTTAATAAAAGGAGGGGGAGCCTATGCACATGAGGGGACAGTGCATGTGGGGACAGTGAGGGGGTATATAGAACTCTCTGTACTTTCCCTCAGGTTTTCTGTAAGCCTAAAACTGCTCTAAGAAATAAAGTCAGTTAATTAACAACATTTAAAAAGGCTGTAAAATCAAACTCTTATGCTACATGATGGCATGTCACTTGTAAGGCTAGGTCACTTCGTTTTCAATCAATGCTGTGACTCCATTTATACCTTATATTACCATTAACTTGATATTAATAAATTTTACTTAAATAACCTTAGTACTAAAAAACTAAAAGATTTTTACATGTCTTTAGGGTGTGATTCATATGACTAACAGTAAGAAAAGTCTACAAAAACTTAGTGTTCTACAAAATAATAGTGAGGCCTACAAAAATTAGTTTATGCATTGATTTGTGTTGCCACTGCATGTTGAAGGACTTGTCTTTGCTCCCTACTTCCTGCTGTACTTCCCACACAGACAAGGAATTTGAATACAAATCTTTCTGTGGAGGGGAAGGAGAGAGGAGAGCATAACGTTCTCAGAGACCGATATGATCCCCATTTTGAAATGCCAAGAAATATACTCTGTCTACCTTCCTTTTCTCTTTTTGTAAAATAAACACAGACAATACACAGACAAATAAGCACAGAAGACTTGCCCTGACTAGCTATATGACTTGGCACTCGCCACTGTCACTTCTCCGAGACTCTTCCCTCATCTATCAAGTGGCAATTTAAGAAGGTACTTACTCGCCAGGTGAATTTACTAAGCTCTCAAACAGACACTGTTCCCTGTCTTATCTGCCTAGTTGCTGTCGAGGAGACTGGAGGCAGCCTGTTAAATAAAGTTGACTGCAATGATGAAGAAAAATGAAATAATGGTTCATTTCTGATTTATGACTTTGCTTCATCCTCTGAGTTCATGCTTCAAATGCTAATTCCTCATGGACGATAAAGATGGGATAATAGTTTGAGGATGAATTTGCCTCAGAGAAGTGGTGTGAATTATGAATTAAAAATTACTGAAAATGTCTTTCTTTAAGAAGATTAGCTCCCTCAGATAAATAAGCATACACTATTGCTTTTAACGGCTATATTTAAAAGCAGAAAAAAAATCTTATTAGACCACAGAATCTATCTGTCTCATTTCCAGAACATGGAGAAGACACACTCAAAATCTAACCATGCTTGTCCCCAGAAAATGTTAAGTCATATGAATACCTGCTGTAAACAGTTAATGCTTTGGGGGGGGCGGGTAGCCAAAGCAAACATGCGAACATCCGAAACAGAAAAACCAAGGAAACATTTTTCTATGGCTTCTCTTTTCTTCCCTCAGCTGTTATAGAAAAGTCTGCACGGAGGCCAGCCTTTCCAAACGTGGTTATAAGACTGCTGGAGGGAATCTCCAAAGCACTGACTTGTTGGCTAACTCTGCTTCTGTCCACCTTTCATTGTGTGTTTCTATTTTGTCTTTCACACTAATCAAATGACATGTGACCTGATCTCATTTCAATGTGTTTATCTTCAAGGTCTCCAAGGTTGACACTGTACTTTGTTGGCAAGATTATGCAAAGGATCTTGGTAGCCCAGGCTCCTCTCCCCAAAACGTGCCATATTCTCCTTCCCTGGGTCCCAAGATGCAGCGATGCTGAGCGGGAGCTAATCTCTGTGCCGCAGGAGGCACTGACAGATGTCACAGGGTGGGAGGGGAAGATCAAAGTCCACCTGGGTACCACTAGTTGGACTTACTACCCTTCTTCACCAAGTAATACAACTCTCATCTCAACCTCTCTATTATATGTGACAACAGTTATGTCCGGTGCTACCCAAGTACAATGTACCAATATTTATGTGATAGGGAGTTAAAAATAATACAACGGATTCTTATTATTCACAGCTGTTATGGTCTATAGGGTCACTGTGAACACAAATTAGTGAATACTGAACTTTGGCTCTTAGGAGAAATACAGGGTTAGGTTCCTATGAGCCTATGGTCACATTTCATCAACCAATCAATACATGACCTTGTTGTACATGTGTTTTTGTTTCAAGATACCTTATTTAATATATATCATTGATGCATTAACCTGAAACTCATGGCCAAGAGTGCCATAACTTACGCCCGAATGAAGTCTATCTAGCACACGTATTTTGTCTGCAAAGCACCTCACGGCCTTCGGAGCGATAGATGGCATTTCAGAACCACATTTAGATGAGACTGTAAACAGTGAAACCGCCAATTAAAAAACCCCACAAAAATGCAACCTCCCCACACACACCCCACATGACACGAAAGAGACCAGAGATATGACAACTGTTTACAGCACGAGAGCTGGAATAAGAAGGTGGTATTGCTTTATACCATCTACCTCAGCTGGGAATGTATGTGCCACTCTGCTCATGTTGGCAAAAGTCTACTTCTTGTGGGTTACAGATCAATTTTAACAAGTAGGTACATTCACAAATATGAAATCTATGAATAATGAGGACTGACTGTATGTATACAAGAAATTAAATTTTCTGTGTCTTCTGGAATACTTCTGAATGTTATAACAAGAGGAATTTTGGCTTTCAAAATGTTTGCTTATTTGAAACAATTGCGTATACAAATGGATGCTGTGTGTCAAAGACAGGTAGGCTGAAGATTTGGGATAGAAATAGATTCTCTGCTTTTGACAGTCTGGTTTGAGCAAAGCTAAAAACGTCATGAATTTCTGTTCCTTCACTATTTTAATGATAAATGCCTTTCTTGGTTTGTTTTTGTTGATGCAAAGTAATTTAATCTTGGAAAACAAGATGGAGAGATGATGGTACCCCACGTATTTTCCATTGAAAGTTTCTCAAAGTTTTCAATGTTTATTTTATTCTTCGTTTTTTTTTTTAATGTTTATTTTTTTTTTTGAGAGAGAGAGACAGAGTGCGAGCAGGGGAGGGGCAGAGAGAGAGGGAGACACAGAATTCGAAGCAGGCTCCAGGCTCCGAGCTGTCAGCACACGGCCCAACATGGGACTCAAACTCCAGAACCATGAGATCACGACCTGAGCTGATGTCAGACGCTTAACTGACTGTGCCACCCAGGCACTCCTATTCTTTGTTTTGTTTTTAACAAGTGACTTGGCATTGAGGCCAGCCCTTACTTTATTTTTACAAATTGAAAAACCAAAGATTGGATGAAATAAGACTTTCTAAGATGTACTGGACGTACTGAGCACTTACTATGTGCCAGGCTCCATGATAGGCACTTTACATTCTTGATACCTTTTTGGATCTTCACAACAAAGCGCATGCCCTGGGTAGTACCAGACATGTAGAAAACCTGCTGAGGCTCCTTTTGCAGGTGGGACAGCCGGAACCCCAGGTGTCTGACCCCAGAGCCTGTGCTCTTAGCCTTCACTCTCCGTAATCTCTTCTTCCAGTCTGAACTTTACTAAAAGATTTGCTTTTGCAACTGTTTTACCTCTAGGCTGAGAGTGCGTCCTGAGGTCAAGTGGATGTAACTAGTAATGGTACTTGCTTAAGACGCATGTGGGCAACAAGCAGCAATGATGACGATGTTCACGGAGTGTTGTTTGAGAAAGGACAGTGAATTAGCCTGTTGAGTGACATTGGCCTCACTACCTCACCTCTGCGGGTATCGTTGCCCTTGGCTGTGATATGACAGAGTTTAAAGACATTATTTCTTAGGACCTCCCGTGATTCTACAAAAGTAATAGTAATGAAAAAAAAATTCCCAACACATTTCTAAGAATGACAGTTGAAGGCAATTAAAAAAGAATGAGAAACTAACGTTCAACTGTAAGTCACTGGGCAAATTTCTTCCATGTAGAACATTTCCTTCAGCCTGTAGGAAATCTTGGGCACTGAGACTACGCTAAATTGTCTTCAGGATGTGAAAAATTAGATATGATTGCTTCTCTTCAGTTTTAATATTACTGCTCGCCTATCACTTAAACAAGCTCTCTCATCAGTGTTTTACTTCTTCTTTAATCATTATAATAAAAGCCAAAGGCAACTGAGCAGAAATTTCTATTAACTATTTGCCATTTATTCATCCATCAATTCTGCCGCGTTCCACTCTTAGGACGTGGAGATAAATCACAGAGTGATAAGCTGCGCGTAGGGCCTCTCCCTGAAAACAGTAGCCGGGAGGTGAATCTACCACATTTTCCTCTGTCTCCATTTCTAGAAATGCATTGTATTAATCATCCCCTTGAATAACAACTCTAGGAGAGCCACAAGATTCCAAGCTGTAAAAAAGTGTCTCATCCCCGTACATTTCCTAACGTCTACAGGCAATGGCAGGAGAATCGAGAGTGAACAAGGAGGTGACAGTGTAGTCATTTCATGTTTCTCTTGTGTGTCCACCACCCTCCTGCAATGTCAAGGGCACTGGCCCCTGGTAGACGAACTACCAGCCCAGGAGTAAATGACTCCAGAGAAGAGTGTGGACTAGTTTGAATATTTTGCCCATTTTCTCCCAAAGGAAACATTTTGCAAAACTAGAGCATAATGTCACAATCAGTTGCGTTGAGATGGATAGAATTCACTGATTGTATGTGTATCTGTGTGTATGTGTTTGTGTGTGTGTTTGTAATTCTATACAATTTTATATCTGTGTAGGCTTGTGTATTCACCACCACAGTCAAGATAATGAATAATTTCAACAATTCCTAAGAATTCCTTGTGTTGCCTTTTTTTTTTAAAGTTTATTTATTTTGAGAGAGAGCATGTGAGAGAGCAGGGGAGGGGTGGAGAGAGACAGAGAGAGAGAGAATCCCAAGCAGGCTCCCGTGCTCAGCGTGGAGCCTGATGCAGGACTTGACCTTAGGACCATGAGACATGACCTGAGCTGAAATCAAGAGTCAGACACTTAACCGACTGAGCCACCCAGGTGCCCCACATTTTGCCTTTTTATACCACTTCAGATTCTCGTTGTCCTTCCCTCCTGCACCTGTCACTAACCACCAGTAAACACTAATCTATCCTCCATTTCCCAAATTTTATCATTTCAAAACCGTCACGTAAACGGAATCATTAGGTATGAACCTTCTGGGATTGGCTCCCCCCCCCGCCCCCCAGCATAATTCCCTAGAGATTCATCCAGGTTATTTTGGGCATAGTTTGTTCCTTTTAGTATTTATTCTATGTCCTCTTCCACGGTATGGAGATAACACTTGTGTCGTTTTTCACCGGAGCTATCTTTTCTCGTTTGCCTTTCTGAGTATTGAGCCATGACCTCGTCAACACCCCACTGCCTGGAGAGGGAATGGGGTGTAGAGATGGGAGAAGGTGGGATTTGCTCCAGGAAGTGCTCAGTTTCTGACATGCAGCAGAGAACTACACCTCAGTGGGATAGTCTTGAACGTGTCCGACACAGAAGTCTTAATTTTCTCCCCCAGTCCCCAAACTTGTCTCCCAGGGTTGCCCTCAGGAAATGGCACTGCCATTTACCCATCCATTCAGGCCCCAAACTTGAGGAATCTCTTTGACATCTCTTCCTTTCACCTGCTACATCTGGTCTATCACCAAATCCTATGGGCTCTACCTTCGATACATTCCTATTCAAAATACTTCTCCATCGCTACCACCACTATGGCTTTGGTGTAGGGACCACCTTCTCTCACCTGGGCTCTACCACTGGACTTTGACTGGCCTCCTGTTTCTATCTTGCCTTTCTCCTCCCCTGCATCCCAACAGCTGCAGTTAATATGGCAAATGGCAGCCAGAATGAGACTTCTGGTACCTAAATCAGACCGAAGTCTCCTTCTGCTTCACATCTCACTTAGCATAAGACTCTCCACGATGGTCTACACTCTTCACTGTCTGGCTGCTGGCTAACCCTCTAACTTTGGGTATCTCCTACCCCTCTGTCCCATCCTTACTGTGTTCCAGCCACACGGTCTCTCTTGCTGTTCCTTGAACAAGCCCAGCACGTCTCCACCTAACCTCCCGGTCTCTGCATGACCCTTCATGCTTCCTGGGATGCTTCTCCTCTGGGTACCAACACATAGCCCTCCCTAGCTTCATCAGGCCTCTGCTTGAATGCCATCTCCTCCCACAGGACTTCCCAGCCAGCCTAACACTCTCCTAAACACCTTTATTTTTCTTGATAGCATTGATCACTAGCTAACATTTTATCAACTATTTTCTCATTCTTTGTCCCTGCCCTTTAGGATATATGTTTCATAAAGGCAAGGGCTTTTCCGTTTTATGTATTGTCCTATCCCTGTCACCTGGTGTATACAAGCACTCAACATACTTTTGGGTGAATAAATGATTTCCCCCAATTCCTTTACTCATACCTTTTAACCCATCAAGGGCTAAGCAGGTCACAGAGTTTTCCTGTGATAGAGAGACAGTACCCACCCTTCTAGCTAACATGGGGAAGACAGGAGGCTATTTCTTAGTTGTACAAAACTTGGTGAGAGGGAACATGGTAGATTGTGTCCCTAATTCTTCCCCCACGGTGTCTATGTGTCTGTCTTTGCTTTTCCTCTTAGTGAAGAAGTCTTTCCCTTCTCTTCAACTCTGGATTCGGCTGTATGACTTCCTTTGGATGACGGCACGTTAGTGAGTATGGCAAGACCAGAGGCTTGAAAAGTGCTCGCATGAGTGGGCTTACGCTCTCGTGCCTCTGCAGTTAGCGTGTGGTGAAGATGCCCATGCTAACTATACAACCCCAGGAGAAAGGTGAGAGATGTACCACAGAGACATTCGGCCCTCAGCTGACCCTCAGTGAGAGAGCAAAAAATGATTATTATTTTAAGCCACTGAGTTTTGGAATTGCTTGTCATATGGCTTTTTTTTTTAATTATTTTTTAATTCTTTTGGTCAGTAGCTACATGAAACAGGAAGCAAAACCAAGGCAATTGTTCTTGTTGTTGTTTTAAAGCCCAAGAGGACTATGAGAGAAAGAAGAGATACAGAGGGAGAGAGGAGCCAAGCTTTGTCCCAGAGAGCAGTAGGTGTGCTTATAAAGGGTGAGGAAGGGGACTGAGGGCAGGGGTTCGTGTCTTGCTTTCCCATTTGGGGCTCTAGGGGGTGGCTGCCATGTAGAGGGTCTTACACCAATGCAGGGCAACCCACCCTTGTTAAGAAGGAAAGAAGAGTGAGCAGGCAGCCTCTCAGTCTTGAGGGGAGTGGGCTTGAGATACAGCCAATGACTTGCCATCGGGGCTGCCTTGGGACTGCCGACATCTGTCATAGGGAGGATAAAGGATATGATAGAGACTAGGAGTCTGTCTCAAATGAGAGCTGGGGGGACAGAAAGGAGCAAAGGGGGCAATGGCAGATGCTCCTTGGAGCACTGCAGGAGTCAGATAGGGACTGTATGTTCACCAACCACGCATTTTACCACCAGGATGCTGTGCTAGAGGCCAGCAGATGGAAGGTCATGCAAACCCAAGGAAGGTCAACATGATCCCCTCCCTCCCTGTGATGATGTCAAACAAACACTTAAGCTACCACATCCTGCTGCCCATCCCCGTCTGTATTCTGTATACCTGGTCACCATCTTATGGAAAGAAGCAGGGATGGGGAAGGCCACTGGAGACACTGACCATTTCTACTCAAGAGGGACAGAGCACAACCAGAAGGGACTGTTGAAATGATCAAGGAGACTGAACCGTAAACTAGACTGGGCATTTGGTGGGTTTGTCCTTGCTATCCGGAAGGAAGGTCTGATGGTCAGAGACAAATAAAGACACCATGTTCCCTCTGCATATCCAAGTTGTTCTATGTGTTACAATTGTGCAGTTCTGTTTAAGCCACAGCAGCCTTCAGTTTGATGTCCCTGCAGCCTTTTACTCACTCCCTGTTGGGCATTTCTCACCGGCAAGATGATGTTGTCTTTCTAAAGTGTCAACCTAGTCAGCTTATTCTCCTGATTAAAAAAAAAAAATCCTTTCACGACACCTTTTTGCTCCCAAGGTTAATACCTTGACATGACTTGTAAATAAACCCTGTAACATGCTTCCTCCTGCATCAGTTGAGATACTGAGGCAGGTTCTGCACCACCTCCCATGGTTCCCCACTGGTTCTGAGCTCCCACTGCCCACGATGATGAGTGACTTCATAATTGCTCCATTCCTTCCCCTCCACTGCTCTGTTAATATGCCCTTGGATCCTCTCCCAAATCAACTGTACCCAAACTCTCATCTCCTTGCCATTCCTCATCTCCTCATCTCCTTGCTACTACTCCCCCAAGAGTAGGTTCCTTCCCTGGAACATAGGCTGGGGCTCTGATCTCAAGTGCTCCTCTTGGGCAAACTCAAAACAAGACAGGTGATCGCACAATTTATCAATTCCCACTGGGTCACGTGTTGAGAGTGAATCTCGGCATTGCTAATAATTCATTCTCGTCCCGGCAGGGGGAAATTGGGACTTTCCCGGGCAAAGGAGGACATTTGGATCCACTCGTAAAGTCTGCCTTAGTCTGTACCTACTTACTGCTGCTGATTTTTTTTTTTTTATCACTTGACTCTTCATACTGTAGGTTCAACTACTCCGAATGAAGCCCGCTGTGGTCCTCAAACTTCCCCCATAGCACACTGTGTTTCCAAAGATGCTCACAACCATACCTCCCATCCAACATGTTCTTTGCAGTGGGAATTTGTCACAAAGCCACTAAGAAGCAGAGTCTGCTTCTCCTTTCCTGGAATATGGGCTGGAGACCAGATTTTGGCCGATAACTTGAGGTAAAAGGGATACAAGTAACTTCTGAGGTGGGGTCTTAGGGATCTCTAGCTTGCACCTTGACTTTTTGGGATGCCCATTCCTAGAGCCCAGCTGTCATGCAGGGAGGACACCCATATGGCCATGATGTGGAGCCAGTGAAGGAGAACTGAGTCCCCCCGGCTGACAGCCTCTGCTAGATTCCTGGGCATCCATGTGAGTGAGGACACTTTGGATCTTCTAGTCACGTTAACACCTCACCTGAGACCACATCCATTCAGGCCACAGAATCATTGTGTGCAATCATAAAGTATTGTTCAAGCCACAAAGTTTTGGGTAGGTTGTTGTAGAGCAACAGAGAATTGGAAAATCCTTCTTCTTTCTGCTGTCTACACCACCTGGCTCCTTTGCCCAGACAGTTCTGACTTTTCACTCGGGTCTCAGCTTCTGTGCCACTTCCCCTGGTATGCCTTCCCTCATCTCCTGGGCTGGGTGAAGCACCTTTCCTACCTGTTCCTGAAGGATCCTGTACTTCCTTCTGTTCACCTTGCCATGTGTGCTTCAACTTCCTCTCTTCCAGACAGAGCTCAAGCCCTCTAAAGGCAGCAATTGTGCCTCTCTTGAACACCACTGGTGTATCAATGGCATATAAATGCCTGAATATGGCAAGTGGTCATTACATACTTGCCTAATTATGAATGAACAAAAATAGCTAATGTGTATCACACACATACTCTGTGGCAGGACCCTGCACTATCTCTTAAACATGGATTATTTTGCCGACTCCTGTGAGGTATGGATGGTTACTATTCCGATTTCACATGTAGGGAAACAGAATGCACAAGATGTCAAGTAATGTTGTAGAGTCATATCGTTTGCAAGTCGTTAAGGAAGAGTATAAACCCATGTGGTGACAATGAAGTCCGTTCTTAGTTCTAACTCTTATATATCAATCAGGATAGGTGAGGTTATGCCACAGTAACAAGTAGCACCTTAGTTTCAGTAGCTTAAAAAAGCAAGAGATTTTTTTTTTTTTAATCGTACTATAGGTTTGTCATGAGTTGACAGGGTTCTCTGTTCATTGTGGTCATGGAGGGACCCAGGTGATGGAACCACCATGGTCTTTAGGTTTTCCAGTCCCCACAACAAAGGGACAGAAGGATTCTGGAGGGTCTTGGACCAGTAATTAAATGGCCTAGCTCAGAAATTTGCACATGTATTTTGTACTCACAATTTTTGAATTGAAATATTCAATTCACAGAAATATTCAGTGAGCAGTGTAATGCCTACCACAGTATACCACCTCCCCGGTGAGTGGAGATAGAAATATGTCATTTCCTGCCTTGCGAGGAGCCTTTGCCAAAGTTCCAGAAAGTTTTGGAAAGCCCTAGAATAAGGATCTTTTATCAAAAGATCACAATATTCACATTTTAGAATATAACGGAAATCATATAGTGGCTACCAATAGGTATGTCTTTTGTCAGAGTCGTTTTAAATAACAGCAGCTTGGAAAATATCATGATCTGGGAGCATTAAGACTTACAAACTATATCAAATTCAAGTGGATAGATATTTACCTTTAATTTTACCACCCCAGACACTGCCACTGACAAATGATCAGTAAAGCCACAATTGCCCCGCATTAGTATTCAACTTTTCCCAAGCATAGTTTCTCAAATTTATGCAGACAAATTGCTGCCTTTTTCTTACAAATTACATCTACTTTATTATGATTTTATATTACTGTGATTTACAACCCTGGCACAAAGAGTTAACTTGAAAAACAATATAAAAGAGGGCTCGTAATTACCTTTCTAAACATTAAAATTAAAATGAATACGCCATCCTAAAACAGGATATTACACTAACATTCGCGAAGGGATGTGTAGTGTGCAGTGACATTCTTCTAATTCATATCTAGTCTGCTTCCACGGCATTGACTGATACCGAGGAGCCCTGAATCGAATTACCCTTTTGGTTCTCACACGGAACAGGAGGAACATCTCCACTTTAATGTTGCATTTCCCACCTTTTTAAAAAAGAAAATCGCTCCCGTGATAAATCATACTGTTTCAAGGATTTTTAGATTTTCTCTGATCTGGTCTCACTCAATCCTGGAAACGCAAGGTACAATCCAATTTCCAGTGAGCCTTCGCTGAGATACTCTTGGTAATGGAGAGTCCACGGCCTCAAAATGGCGGCCACTCATTTTTTTAAATAGCAGTAATTATTAGGAAGTTCTTCTTGCAGGGACCGAAGTCTTGCTTTCACTGGTCTTCTCTGGTCCCGGGGAGTCAGCCTCTAGGAGGCTTCACCTGTCCAGGTTGCAGTTGTCAAAGCCTGGAAATGGATTCTCTCATGTCTTTTAGTCATATCTTAGTATCCCCAGGCCTTCTGATTTTTCTTTTTGCGGGGAGGGGGGGGAGGGTAGGCTTTTGTTCATCTAGTCTTTTCATCAGAAGATTAATATCTGTGCTAAAATGAGGTGCTTAGGGATAGGCCATGACATCCCGCTGGGGTGTCACTGTACTTCTTGCTCTGGATACGATTCTCTTATTAACATAGCTCAGGGGCGCCTGGGTGGCTCCGTCGGTTGGGCGTCTGACTTCAGCTCAGGTCATGATCTTGTGGTTCGTGAGTTCAAGCCCCGCGTCGGGCTCTGTGCTGACAGCTCGGAGCCTGGAGCCTGTTTCGGATTCTGTGTCTCCCTCTCGCTCTCTGACCCTCCCCCGTTCATGCTCTGTCTCTGTCTCAAAAATAAATAAACGTTTAAAAAAAATTTAGAAAAACATAGCTCAGTACCATACTTATTTAAACATCAATCGCCCCAACGTATTGGCTCATATCAAACTCCCCATGAAATCAACCTATGTCTTTTTCATGATACCAGAAGGTCTTCTGTCTTGTACTTAGTTTTTTTTTTTTTCTTTTTTGGTTTAAGGCAGGAGGTAAGTTTGTCTTTATTATCTTTCATGTCATTATTTTATTCTGTCTTTCTAGGCCATCGAGATGCTTTTGAAGGTTTTTGTTTTATGTTTTTGTTTTTATCATCCAACTTGTTAAATCATCCTCTCAGCTGTGTGTCATTTGCAAACTTAATAAACATTCTATTTGTATCTTTATCCATGGCACTGAAGAAACATTGGGGGAGAAAAAGTAAATAGAAGATGCTGCTTCAGGCTTCAACTTATATTTTTCTCCCCTGATTTAAAGATTTTTGAGATACGATTAAATCCGTTGCTGGAAATCACATCCGTAAATCTATGACATCACTCAGCTGGTAAATAATAAAAAATGGACATAACGAGAGCTGGTGAAATTTCTATCTTGTGGAACTTTGTTGCTGGTACTTCCGACTTCCTTCTAGAAGGGTTCAGAAATGTAGGGCAGATGAGAGTCTGTCGCTGCTGGAAGTCAGTGCCCTGGGGACGAGTGGCAGCATCTCACCCTCCTGTCCCGTGCATGCTGCCATCTCCACCTGGGGATCAGGGACTTCCTTACAGGTGTTTATGCGTTCTTCATGCAACATTGGCACACACACATTGTACGTGCACGGCACAATTTTCCTTTGGTCTACGGAAAACTCTAGGTGTAATACTCACTTGGCACAGATTTACAGCACAGTAAATTCTCTCTCTCTTTTTTTTGATTTTTATGTTTATTTATTTTTAAGAGCAAGAGAGACAGAGTGCGAGCGGGGGAGGGGCAGAGAGAGAGGGAGACACAGAATCCAAAGCGGGTTCCAGGCCCTGAGCCGCCCTCAGCGTTGCCGGTGGAACTTGACTTTGTGACTTTTCCTAAAGCCATGAAATTCACTGTTACAGGTGTGAGTTCACAGTGGATGTCACTCCAAGAACATCCCCATGTGGTATCTTTAGGACCATCGTAGTATCATGGTGTAGAGTCTGTGTTGAAGGAATGCTTATGGCCCCGAAGAAGCACTTAACGTGTTCAATTATTCTTGACTGAATGGCAGGAAGGCACGTGGCGAGACGTGGGCACTCACCAGTGTCTTGGGATGGACGCCTGACCAATGCCGAGGCTTTCCTCCACTGAACAGCCGCTTCCTGTTGCCCATTGATGGCAACACTTGACTTCCCGCTGCATCCCTGCTGGACAAGTTCTTTTGATCTGCTTAAGGCCACGGGCTCTCGTCAAGAGAGCCCTACCTCGAAAACCCTGCTTTACCGCAGACCAGGTAAAGCTGATCAGGCGGCTGGCCCTCTCCGCTTCCAGATGGGTTTAACAGTCATAGCTCCGGCTTCACTGGATGGTTGTGACATTTAACGTCACATTTACACACACGAGATGTTTAGCACAAAGCACACAGTGAATTTCAGCCCTTCCTCTGTTCCCACCCGGTGACTGAGGAAATGCCACCCCTCCTGTCTTTTCCTGAGGACACGGCCTTTCCCTTGGGGGCTCCAAGCCCAGCTCTGCTTGTTTGCTGTGTTCCTGCTTCTGAGTCCAGGAGTATTTTTTGCTCTTGGCCACATTCTGGTGTCAGACGTGGGACATGTCCCTCAACCACTCACCCTCTGCTGCCCAAACCTTCTTCCTTTTTTCATTTCTCGGTCAACCCGCACAGAGACTATGGCACAGGGGTTGGGGGTGAGGTCAATGTATCTGCCTGCCTGGGTTCAAGTTTTGGCTCTACCTTTTGCTAAGTAGGCAGTCTCGGGCAAGATATTTAACCTCTCTGTGCCTTGCTTTTCTCATCTGTGAAATGGAGACAATCTTGCATGCTCTTGAATAACAACCTTGATGATCTCACAGACTCACTGTGAAGGTTCAGTGAGTTCATCTATCTAAGGTGTTTAGGATGGATCTTGGTTTGTAGTAAGTCCTGTGTAAGCGTACATTATTATTATTTTTCTTATACGTCGGGTCACCTGTTCTCTTAATTATCTGCCCTGCCCTCATCTTTTAAAATGAGTGTTTTTTACAATTAATGACATTCTGATCCCTACTACTTTCTGGACACAAACTCACCTCCTCCTTGGCCTGTGCATTACCCACCATTTCCATTCTTGGTTCACAACATCCATTCTCATAGTAAAAAAAAAAAAAAAAAAAAAATATATATATATATATATATATATATATATATACACACACATATATGTATGTGTAAATATATGTGTGTGTGTGTATATGTATATATATACATACGTATATATGTATACATATACATTGTACATCAATCACTTAATATGTAACCAATCACATCTGTCTTTTACTCTAGACAGTGCTGATCTATGGTAAGAAAAGGGCGAGAGTGACTCTCAGATTCACGATCACACATAGAAGGTGGGTATTCTGGCACAATTTTCCAATTCCCACTGGCCTTCTAATTTGCAAATAATCTCAGCTAGCTCTCTCGGAGAGGAAGACGGAACCACGTTGATGTGCTTAGACAAAGAAGAAATTAAATACTGTTAGTAGGTGTGGATCTTCAACGAACCCATGAGCAAATTTCACATGAAGAAGCAGGGAACAGGGATTGAGCCTCACTTGTGTTTCAGTTTGTGTCATGTCCCAAACGATGCTGGCTCCTTTTCCTTCACGGACAACATAGTCCACAACCACCGATCACAGCGTGTTTCAAAGGCAAAGTAGCGGCTTTAGAACGTATCACTTGAACAATTTACCCCCAAGACCATCTGATAAACCTTCTCTTCTGCATCACTGAGGAAAACAACACACCTTCTCTCGAACCAAACCGAGAAGAAAGAGATCGGTGATGGAACCCAATGACAAGAAATTTACCCAGTCACTTAAAAAATCCAAAGTCACACCAGCCAGTATAATTCTTATACCAAACATATTCTTACCGCACGTTTATACCGAAAGCACAGAATTCTTACCTATAACTTTTCCTAGAAAGAGCGACTTGGGAGAATTGAACAGGGTGTCAGATGAACTCGGCAGATGGTAACTCACAGAAGGATAATGATCGAGCTGCGGGAAGAAAACAAGAGACACTTTTAGAAGGAAATGGCTAACTTGCCCTGGAATCAAATCTTCCTGGGGGGTGCGGGGGGATGACATCACTCTTCGAACTCTGGTGTCCCGATATCTTACTTCAGAAGGTGCTGACTCTGAAATACCAGCCTGAGAAAACGGGAAGCCCATTTATTCCTTCTCTGGGGTTATTTGAAAATATCTGAGCTTGGGAAGTGAAGACACTTTATGAATTGTTCTGCAACTTACGCACATTTGCTGTGAAGAATTTGTGAACATTTTCGGCTGGATAAGATCCTTGCTCGTTTTATTTGCTGTGTTTTTTAAAAGTTTATTTGTATTTATTTTGGGAGAGAAATAGAGAGCAAGCAGGGAGGAGCAGAGAGAGAGAGAGAGAGAGAGAGGGAGGGAGGGAGGGAGGGAGAGAGAGAATCCCAAGCAGGCTCTGCACTGTCAGCACAGAGCCCGGTGTGGGGCTCAAACTCATGAACCGTGAGATCATGACCTGAGCTGAAATCAAGAGCTGGACACTTGGGATGCCTAGGTGTCTCAATCGGTCAAGCATCTGACTTCAGCTCAGGTCATGATCTCACGGTTTGTGAGTTTGAGCCCTACATCGGGCTCTGCACTGGTGGTATACAGCCTGCTTGGGATTCTCTCTCTCGCTCCCTCTTAAAACAAATAAATAAACTTAAAAGAAAAAAAGAGTTGGACACTTTACCGACCGAACCACCCAGGCAACCCCCTTGCTCATTTCAATAGAGTAAAGTCTACTTGATCTAATATCCAGTATTGATTTCTGAGACAGAAAATGCTACATCTATAACAATGAATTTTCTTTAAGATCTGCTTATTGTCCTGTTTTATTCACCTTTCCATACCATATAAGCTTTCAGACCAATGCTGAGCTTTGGTATGTATACTCGAATATGAATATATATACATAAATATGTATATTCAATGTTGACATCCAAGTTGGGTAAAATATAGTTTTTTGGCTTATCAAATGAGGACGATACCCCCACAGGGCAGGGACATTACAGCCTGGAGGGGACAAAGACACATGTGCTCCAGCAAGGCTCGTTCTTTCCGAGAGGGGGGTAGTTGGCAGTGGAGGGAAGGGAAAAATGAAGCAGGTGGAAAGAGCTTACAGATCATGGCTGTCGGAGCAACGCCCGTTTCTGGTTACATTTCCTGGGAACCAAGTGCAAACGCCGATTTCCCAGTACGAGGACGTCTCCTGTCCTCTGTGTCCCAACATGGCTTTTCCTGCCTTAGCTGTCTTCTTACATTTGACACCGTCTAGTTCTGTTTCCCCCACCGGGAGCCTCTGGAGTTTTCTGCGCCTCTTTGTAGCCACCTGTGAAAAATCTCTTTCGCAGCCTTTCGCTTTTCTGAGATGAGTTTCGTACCCGCTAAGGTAAGCAGGCGTAGGGTGCAGACGAGAGGAAACACGGCGCCACCGTCCCTGCGCTGCTGGAACTGCACACGGGGGGCTTGCTGAAGGCAGCGTCCAGACTCCAGAAACGACCCACTCCCGGGTCCTTGGTCACCGATAAAACTGGGCTGAGGCTGCGGGAAGTGAGCCTGTCAGCAGCAAGGTGCTGGGAAGTGAGCTCATCTCACGTGCCGCGTGGCGGATGAGCCTCTTTGGGGAATGATCTACACCTGACTCCTGAGACTGCTTACTAGAGACGCAGGGCTTATTGAAAAGCCGGGGTTCAAAGACTCATCGCATCTCAGGAATCTGGGGAAGGCTGACCTGCAGAGCTGGTGGAGTATAGTAAGTTACCGTGCATGGGAACTGCAGGCACCGTAACAGAGCTCCAGAAAACACTGGCAAAGCAAACGCTGGCATGCTCAGCTCTAATTCTGAAAGGTTTTCTGTAATTTGAAGTGCATCGCTCACAAAACACTTATTCTGGCCAGAGAATCTTAAGATCCTTGAAATCTCACCAAGTTGCTCTGCAGGCTGCTAAATATTAGCCAGCTGCTTTGGCGCCATCTGGCGGCAAATATAGGTAACTGCTGCGGTCCGTCCCTCCACTTCCGCGGTCAGAAAGTTTTTGTGGTCAAAAAAGATACTCGTGGAAAGCCAACATAAGCGGCTACCCTACATGCTTCACAACGATGATCTTCCCCTAAATACTTCTTATATTTTTATCTGTCTTGCCAAAGAACTTAAAGATGGATACAAACAATATACGTTCATTATAGAGAAAATAATAGTATAGATTTGCAGGAAAAAAAAACCCACGTGGTGATAATGTTTTTATCAAGTCAGGTGTAACGTATATAGCTGTGATTTTTTCCCAAAAATTGGATGGAACCCAACTATGCATATTGCTTTGTATTTACTTTTCATTACTTAAAGATGTATTATGAAATTCCATGTCAATAAATCTACAACTAAATCACTTGTCAGGAATGACTGGTATTCCATTTTATGAATATACTGTGCATAATCTTAAAAACTATCAAATTTTGATGTTTAGACTTTTAGATTGCTTTTGTCTTTTGGCCCTGTACACTGCCAAGCACATAGTAGGTCCTCAATAAAAATGTGTTGCTATATGTTAATCTAACTCTTAAAGTAGTAGACACAGGGGTGCCTGGGTGGCTCAGTCGGTTAGGTGTCCGACTTCAGGTCATGATCTCATGGCCCGTGAGTTCAAGCCCCGCATCGGGCTCTGTGCTGACAGCTCAGAGCCTGGAGCCTGCTTTGGATTCTGTGTCTCCCTCTCTCTCTCTGCCCCGCCCCACCTCAAGCTCTGTCTCTCTCTGTGTCTCAAAAATGAATAAAGGTTAAAAATAAATAAATAAATAAATAAAAAGATAAAGTGCACACGGAGTGAAATCAGTCCTCAGACGTGGCCTGACCCATCCCGTAGAATTACCTTCTTGAACCGTTTCTGTGGCTCCAGACCAGACAGACGTGGCTTTTTAGCAGCCCTTTAATATCACTTGGATTGAGCTCATAGTAAAATAAAATTCCTGGCTTGTCTCCATAGGTTCCTTTCGACTTTACCCCCTTCCTATACGTACGCGGTTAAGAACCTGAACCCAAACCTAAATTTTAGCTCTATTTATATGCAGTGTTTTTTTCTCTCTTGTGTTGAAGTAAAAGGTTTCGAATCTTGATTCTGTCATCCGAAGTGACAGCGACCCTGCCTGGTTCTGATTTATCTACGAATGTCCCGAATACTCCTAAGTCTTACTTCGTCAAGGAAGTGGAGTCTGTCTGAGCCGCGGGCCCACAGAGTGATGCCTCCGCGACGGTGCAGCCTGGTGACAAGCCCTCCGGAGGTGACAATAAGAGGCCCTGCGCCGTCCCCCCGTGGCCCACGTGCTCCAAAGGCCTTCTGTCTCCCACTGCACGCACCGCAGCCTGACAGGCACCTGCACTCCTGACCGTGGCCTGCTGCGTGGCAGGAAGCAGCTCCAGGCTGGCCAGACCAGGCCCTTCCTGCTCTCCGGAGGGCTGAATGATCTTCTCCAACGACGTCTGAGACCCTCCACCGCCCCTCAGCTCTGCGGGATGGAGGCGGGGAGCCTCTACGAAATGCTCCTGGCGTTCCCTTCGATCGTGCAGTTTCCCTTTACCGTAGTCAACGCTTATATCAAAAACCCCACGCGTAACCCACTGTGTGGTTTCGGTCTCCTGACTGGGCCCAGACAGCTCCACCAGGAAAGGGAGAAGCATGTATTGAGCCACGACTGTATGCAAGGCTCGCCAGGCTGTTCACATCTTATCGACTAGACATGGGATAGGCGTCCTGTTCTTCGGTGATACGGAAAGCGTCCCAAGCAGAAAGAGAGTAAGCGGCAGAGGTAGCCTTCTAGCTGGAGACCGAACTGTGAGCTACAAGCCACCGTCTCCAGAATTAGCCCAGCCGCATCCGCTAGGGGAGGGGGAGGATCAACCGCATTTTAAATATTGACATTTGAGAGAGGAAATGCATTATTACATCAGATAAGGTGAGAAAGGCTGGACCCGAAAAGCCCAAGGCCATGTCAAACGATATCACTTCACTCGGTATTGCCAGGTAGCTGGCCGCCTCTTTTCCCAGGAGCCCTGGTGCATTGGCCATGGTTAAGTGTAATAATTTCAAGGTAATTTCTTTGGGGTCCAAGTGAACTATTCTGCTGTACGTTTAGCTGGTGGTCATTTTCCTGGCAGTTAAGAGGCAATAAGAGATTGTGTAATGGAGGCTCATTAAGATTAAGGACTGTGACTCCGTGTGCCCCGGGGTGACCTTAAGGAAGCACTAATTTGTTCAACATTTACCATTATACTGATTCGGGCTGGGGCTCCTGTCCTACGTGCTGAGCTGTGAGCTTTAATGTTCATTCAGGTATTATTTTACAATTTCGGTTCATTTGCATGTTTAAGCCATCGTGTGAAGGAGTTTCATCGGCCTTGCTCGCGTCTTGGGGGTGAAGCGGAGGAGGCAGGGAAGGGACAGAGGAGAAAGACTGAAGCGGCGTGGATGAGGTGCCACCATGGGGACGGATGGCTGGCTCCACCCGAGAGGAAGCCACACCCTGGACCAGGGCCCCGGATGTCGCGCCTCCTTTCCTAACCCTTAGTTTTTGGTAACACGTGGAGTTAGCTCAGAAACACCGAATTCAGGACATACCATCTTGATGGAGGTTTTTATTCCGCGCTGAAGGTCAAGCCTGACCATAAGGAAAGGTCACTGCAAACAGACATCAGGGGTGACACCAATGATCGGCTCGTCTCATCCCCGAATCATCCCCCTCCTCCCCACCTGAAGCCCCGTGGATGTTACAGGAGAAGGAGTATGAAGAGAAGACACTGTCCCTTTCTCTCCCATCTTAACCTCGTCCCACTGGGGGGCCCGCAGACGGGTCCCTGCGGGCCGTTCGCAACTGACAACTGGCCGAGAACGGGGAAGAGCAGTGCTCAGCCCCGGCACCAAGGGCTCATTGACTTAAGAGACTCTTCCTGACCCCAAGCCACCTCGTTCTCGTTAATGGAGACGACACAGTAAACTTACATGAGAGTGGGAGTCAGCAAAGTGGGGTTTTCGTGGGTCTCCCACCAGCTACAGGGCTGCAGCCTGTCCCCTCCTGTCCCCTGGCTAGAAGGTGACTCTATGAGGACAGGGGACAAGCCCTATCACCTCTCCCTCCCCGGGAGCTAGCGCCTGGCCTGTTGCGGCTTGGGAAACCTTGAGCAGGGGGCTGAACAGGCAGAGGGAACACACGGGATGTCGGAGCCCAGGACGGCACCTCGCCTTTGGACTCGTGGCTGCTTCTTTTCTGTGGATTTATCTGGTAAACCTCCCGGCCCTTTTAGGACCCACATGGAGTGGGCCTGTATCATCTCAGGTGCTTGCTTAACATTCATTAAAGGAGTCGTCACTGGCTGAGCCACACTGATGTGTCTGTATCTGTGTGTGTGTGTGTGTGTGTGTGTGTGTGTGTGTGTGTTTAAGGCATGGGAACCCTAGTGTTTTTACTTCCATTAGAATTCGGTTCTTCTTGGAAAGCTCTATGGACGACCCAGTGACGGAAGGCCTCACAGAACTTTGTGGCCATCAGGTTTGGGTGCATACGCCTGACTGCATCCTTGAAGACTGCACGGAAGGAGACGGGTTGATGGCTGATCTGTGCCTTGGAATCTTTACGCTTTGGTTCCCTTCCCACTACTCCGAGGGCCTCTGGGACTGGACACTGGCCCACCAGTCAGTGTAGCACATTCCCAGGACCACAAACAAACGCTTCATTGTGGGGGCCAGGGTGCCAGCCTCTCCCAGCCTATACTGTCAGGCCATGTGACCGTCCCTCCGATTCCAAGAGTGACCAGCAATGCAGACAGTAGGTGGCCATTTGGAGTGTAGACCCAGTGAGAGGGCACAGTGTATTCTACCTTAGTTCGACTTTGGCCTAAAGAGCTCATAAGCCCCAGTTACAGAGATAAGTACAGGGAGGAAAGAGGCCAAGAAGCAATCTCCTCTGTAACCGAACCGTGGGATACGTGGGAAACAGTCCAGCTTTTAGAACTGGGTTAGTGATGAAGGTCTGTAATGGAGCTGCCCCAGTGTGTTATGTGGCCTCCACGAATGGGGAGTTAACCGAATAACTCAGTTACCTGCAGAAACACAAGCCGGGGAGCCTTTGCCTCTTCAGGACAAGATCAGAGGGGAAGGTGGCATCTTCCTAGAACAAGGGGAGGGGACAGCGGAGCGTTCTCCCCTCCCTGTTGCCTCTCTGCTCTGACCCTACTCAACCTCTCCCAGTCCTTTGGACCCACTAAGCCCTCTCACGCATGCTTCATCAGGACTTTGTATGTGCTTGTGCGTGATATTTGCCTGGCATGACCTTCTATTCTCCCTTCGCCAAAGACAATGAATGATTCCTTATTCTGGGATTTAGTATCTGACCACTGGCTTTTTTCTAGCCCAATGCCTCAGCACGGGGCCCTGATGAGCTGGGCTCAAACACCGTCTCCGTAGCCCCTTCTCTGAAGCCCGCATCTGGCTCTGGGATCCTTCAAACTCCAAGACAAAGCAAAGAAGACTTTGCCTCCACAGCGAGGAAAGATCCAGCTGAATCCACCAGCCCCAAGTCTTTCTAGAATGGGAAATGCCTTGTATATGGGGGCTGGGGGCTCTCTCCCAACATGAGGAGGGTAAGTGGCTGGTCTTCACCCCTTTTCTCTTGTCACCGTCCCACCCCCTCCAACACCTGGGTTGCTAGGACCTCGTTTCTCTTCTTTGGAGGGTGGCAGGGGCTGGGAACCTTACTCTCCTTGCGAGTGTGTCTTCCAGATTTCCGCTGTGAGAGGGGAGGGGTGTTTTGCAGGAGCAGGAACAGGGCTGGGAGTCAGCTCCTGGCAATGCTGCTCAACGTGTCACAAACACTCCCGAGGTGTTTCCTCCTTTGTAAAACAAGGAGGTTGGGCCAGATATTACTTAAGGTTTCTCTGAAAATGTCTTGTTACTATGGGCCCGAGAAGCAGTGTTTTCCCAGGTCCCTGGGGCTTTTTTTTTTTAATTTTTAATTTTTAATGTTTCTTTATCTTTGAGAGAGACAGAATCCGAAGCAGGCTCCGGGCTCTGAGCTGTCAGCACAGAACGATCCGTGAGCCCGACTTGGGGCTCCCACCCAAGAACCTTGAGATCATGACCTGAGCTGAAGTCGGACACTTAACGCACTGAGCCACCCAGGCACCCTTCAGGTCCCTGGAGCTCTGAGCAGATTGCTGCTATGACTTCGCTCCCAGACATAGCGGTGTGGTGTCGTTTAGCACATACCCCATGGCAGCTAATCCTAGTGAGGGCGGAGGGTGGAAAGAGCCCGGGAAGAGGGTGCTCACATTCGATTCTAAGACCCACACGTCGTAACCAGAGCCGTCTCTGCCATATGTATTCAAATATCTCAGCAAATTTGGCTCCTAATATCCAGCCTGGAGGAAATGCTTACACAAAGGTCAGGTTCAGTCGGGGTACTTTAAGGAGGGAGGGGCCTGAAGACAGCTGTGTATCGCCTCTTTCCCCACACATGTGGAGGAGGTCCCAGGGAGAGTTAGTGATTTTGCCCAAGTTCACAGACTCCAGTGGTGGCATCAGCCTTGAACCAACATTAATAAACTCACGGGAAGGTTCTCTTCCAGAAATGCTTAAGGCTGAAGAGACAAAGGATTTAAGAGACAGATCTTTCTTTGCCGTGTGGGTGCGTTATTTCTCCCTCAGAGATGTCAGGAGGCTTCACTGATGGCTTGATAAACAATTTTAAAACAAGAGGCATTATAAGTATTTATTGGTGGTGTTACTATGCTGTCATTATTATGGTAATGTAATCAGTGCAGTATCTCTGCCTCATAAGATCCAGGGCAACCGGAATTTTGTGGTATTGATGCATTAAAAGAATTAATGAATCCATTAGGTGATTTATGTTTTATATCAAAAATTCCTCAAAATTGTAAAAAGGAAAAAAAAAAAAAAAGCTTTCAAATGTTGCCCTGCTTCCCCTAGCCTAACACTCCACCTACTGGAAAAACACCGAATACTATTTAAAGCATAAATTGTTAAAAATAAACAAACAAACCAACATACTGGTTTTGTATCAGTAAATCTGTACGGTTTTTATAAGTCTAAGTGAATGAGAAGAGTAATTCTTATTTCAGAGCTGATACAGCATTTCTTTAACAGCATTAGTTTTAAAGATTTTTATGGTAGGAATGACCCAAACACTCTACAGTTGTTTTTAAAGAATCTGGTAAAACATATCTAGGTTTGTGTTTTGACTTGCACATGAGAATTCAGAAGATAAAGGTAAGGCTTTAAAAATTCATATCTGAACTAATCTCTAGTAATTATGCCTCCAAGTTTCTTCTTAGAGATCTAGTATGAGCATAGCTCATGGTTTTTATACAATTTCATACTAATTTTTTTAATGTTTATTTTATTTTTGAGAGAGCACGAAAAGGGTAGAGGCAGAGAGAGAGAGAGGGAGACATAGAATCCCAAGCAGGCTCCAGGCTCCAAGCTGTCAGCACAGAACCTGATGTGGGACTTGAACCCACAAAACATGAGATCATGACCTGAGCTGAAGTCGGCACTCAACTGACTGAGCCACCCAGGCGCCCCTATATAACTTCATATTTAAAATCCCTTCAGTAACTGGTCAATTTAATCATTACACGTAGTGGGTGGGTTTGACAATAATTAACACAATCAGCATCAATGAAATCATTTCATACGGCATATTTTCCTGAAGGCTCACGGCCAAACACATTTTAGTAGATTATACAATGACTTTCCAGGAATAAGGAAAAGCAAATAAATGGGTGGTAAAAGGGAGAAGACAAAGAAGAGGAGGAAAAACAAAATTAGAAATGGTCAGTTATGAAAACAGGTCTTGACGTGTTGCTGAAAGTATATAATGCAGTGGCAAACATTTTCAATTAAGTGAAAACGATAACAAAACAAGAACGAGAACAATTATGAGAAGCGATGTAGACACGACAAATGTGATTGAGGCCATTTCTATTTTAGTCTTTTTTTTAGCCCCTGTGATCTCAATTTGTCAAGCATGCGTTTTCAGGGGTTGTTGAAATTTGGCTCCTGGTGAATTCCGGGCGAGTCATATGGGGGAGTGTTAATGAGGCCATCAATAAAAATGATATATTAGGAAACCTCTGTCTCATGAATCTATGAAGAGTGGAACTGTTATAGTCTGGTGTGTCTGATGTTACTGGTGTCACGTTGTTTATCTGCTGAGTTGGGGACTGGTCTGTGTGGAAGTGGATGGCTTCTCTGATTGTCAAGTCCTCAACATGGCGCCCTCACGGTGACTGGTCCAGATAGAAGGACTTTATTTGAAGATAAGCCCTTCACGGAAGGATACAATTGGTCAAATCTTTTAGAAGTGAGCAGGTTGGCTGCACCAGCTGGAGGCATCTGTCAGTGTGAACTACTTAAGAAGGTTACCCCTGTCCAGTGGTGCACCCATCCCATAGGCTATCCAGGGCATGGGCGGATGATTACCACAGGGTGACCTGACACCGAGGGGGCCTTCCCTGTGGGAAGAGGGGGACCCTGGGCAGAGGGCTCAAGTCACCCCCTGACCATATCTCCTTCTAGCAGTGGTCTCTCTGTAAACGACAGGGCTTCTAATACCTTCTAACACTAGGCAAGGACTTTTCATGCGATTTTATTGACCAGCCACCTTGTGAAGTGGGTCTGGAGCAAAGCTGAAGATGTACATAGAGACGTGCCCAGCTGGGTTCAAGGTGTTTCTACTCCTGTTTTGGAAATAAGACTGATAAAATAATCAGGGAGTAATAGTATAAAACAATATACGAAAACTGAGTATAAAGTATTACCCAAATTCTAAGATGTCTGGTACTGAGAATAACTGCCATCATGGTTTAATACTGAACTTTGCAGAGTGGAGGCATTTTGAAGGAAGCATGCATCGCTAGGGGGTACTGAGGTAACCAGCCTCACTGGTTCTTAGGGTGTGTTCTGGAGAGAAATGGTAAATGACAATGGAAGGTAGCAAAGGGACACTAGATTATCCAGGGCTTTAAATGCCACGGGGTAAAGTCTGGATTTGAGCCAAGCATGGCTGAGGTTAGTTTATTCACTTATTTTTATTCTGATGTTACATCTCCCCCAACTTATTGTAGTTACCTGTAGCTACAATTTCTTTACTAGGAGGGAAAATTCGATGTTTTATGTCTGCCGAGCACCTGACTGATCTGGTCCTAGAAGTTTGGACCCTGTCTTGGGAAGAGTTGACTTCTTGTTGAACCTAGTGGTGGGGAGACCTGGAGATGGGTGAGGAAGGAGGCAGGGAGCCAGGGGGAAGGAATCAGAGAGAAGAGAGCCCAGCACCGAGTGGGGTGAGGGATGTGAGAAAGCACTACAGAGGGATGATGGGTAAAGGGCCTGCTGAGGACACCAGTATCTAATGTGTAGCATTCAGCTGCCTGTTGTTCAAGACTTCATTCAATATGCTGTGTCCTCCTGCTCATGATGGGGAGACATCTAATGGGGGCTACTGCGGAGTATATGCTTTGAATGGCTGTATGTGTTTCTATACCACAGAAGGTGTGAGCTTCATTTTGGTGGGTGTATTGTGGCTCAGATAGAGCATCCATAGAAGAGACTAGAGACAGAGAGGACCCCTGGAAATCCTGGGGGGAGGGAGGCGGACACTGGATTTCCATCAGGGATGGAAGGCTGATGGGAATTGTGAATCAAGGCAATCCGATTAAAGGCTGGAGACTGAGTCTGATATGGTGGCTAATGAATGTATCAGTCAAGCCTATATAATAAAACCAGAAAGATCCTCTGCACACAGAAGCCCAACATACGATACTCTTGTGTTGTCACATCAAGGTGCAGGGAGGGTGACGTGTCCTGAGGACAAGGAAGCTTTCCTTTGGGACCTCCCAAATCTCATGTTCCACATCCTCACTTTGGATGGTCCCAATATGCACCCTTGATAATAAAACTGTTATCATAAATGTAGCACCTTCCCGAGTTCCATGAGTCATTCTACCAAGCTGTTGAGCTTGAGAAATTAGTGAAATTGTAGCCAGTTGGTCAGAAATGAGGGTGGCCTTGGACCCCTGAACTTGCAGCTGATGTCTGAGGCAAGGGCAGTCTTGTGGGGGACTGTGTTCTTAAGGTATGAATTTTGGTTCTGGAAGTCTTTGCAGAGGGTAAGCTAATAATAGGACAAGGATTAAAAATATATATGAATAGTTTAGAAGCTGTGGCAAAAATGAATGAGATTCAGACTTACTTAAAAAAAACAAGGTAGAGATTCAATGGAACATTCAAAGGGCTGAATTTAGGCTCAGAACAAGCATGGCAGGGAAAAGATGCCTCACCCAAACACTGCCGATCATGTGGGTGTTCATGGAGGGTCTGTCAAGAAGTGGGCGGTGGTACCAGAGCTCAGTTCCAAAGGGTGAGACCACTCAGAATATGGATGTTTTGAAGATCAAGACAATCTGACCTTTGACTTTCTGGATGTGAAGTGTGGGAACAAGGGGGTGATATTCCAGCGATGTTCCCAGGTTTGAGACCTGAGCAGCTGGAAGGATGGGGTAGCCATCGAATCCCATTGGAAAGGCTACAGATGAGGCAGGTTGTGTGTGGGCAGCCCCCAAGGGGGTTAGACTTGGAAATATTAAGTTTGAAGGTTCGTTAGACGTCTAGTAGTTGGTTAGATGTGTGTGATGTCCGCGTGGTATGTGAATCTGGAACACGGGAAGAGGTTGGGGTTGGGATAGTGACTTGAGATGAAACCACCAAAAAGGTGAATAAAAACAGGAGAGAAGAAAGGACTACAGGCTGAGCTCAGAAGTTTGCCAACTGAGGGAGGCTAGGAGGGAGAGGAACCAGTAGAGGAGACCAAGCAGCAAGCCCAGCGATGTAGGAGGAAACAAGAACACGGCAATGTCCCAAAAGTTAGGGGATCACTTGTGTGGAATATTGCCCTACGGTGGAGACATGGGGGCGCTGAAAATTAGATTTAGTAGTGAGGAGGTCACTGGCCATCTTGAGGAGAGAAGTTCTAGCCAGTGGGCAAAAGCATGACTGAGAATAGGTATAAGAGAAAACAAAATATTCACAATACATGCATCTGGCAATGGAATTGTACACCGAACATGTAAAAACCTCTTCTAACTCAGCAATAAGAAGGCAGATCTTTCAGGCACAAGAGATGTGAACGGACGCTTCACGAAAGATTTGCCAATGGTCAATGAGCACGTGAAAAGTTGCTCAACATCAGTGGTCACAAGGGACATGAGAACTGAGGCCAAGGTGAGGTAGCCCTGCACACCTGCTTCAAATGTAATTAAAAAGACTGGCAATGGTAATCGCTGGTGAGTATGTGGGGCAACTGGAACTCTCTAGTTTTGCTGGAGGTCACATAAAATAGAAAGCAAGTTAAACAGATACGTACCAGAGAACTGTCAACTCTACTCCCATATTTACCCAAGAGAAATTTTTAAAAATGGCATACATATATATGCAAATGTTCGTAACAGGTTTGTTCATAATATTCCCCAACTGGAAATGATCCACCATTTTTCACCAAACAGTGAATGAACAAACAAATGATGGTGTATTCATAAATGCAACACTTCCCAGCAATGACAGTACAACTACAGATACAATAAGAAGAATGGATCTCAGAACCCTTACACCGAATAGAAGAGCCAGAAATGAAAGATAACAGATGCTATGGTCCCATTCATATAAGATTATGGAACAGGTAAAATGAACACGTGGTTTTATAGAAACGGAAATAGAAATCTGATGAGTGGTTGCTCGGGGCAGTTTCGGAGGAGACTGACAACAAAGGGGTGTGAGGGAACCTTTCAGGGTGTTGGAAATGTTCTCTATTTTGGCCATGGTCTTGGTTACCTGGGTGTGTACATCAAAACTCCTCAACTGGTGTACTTCACGTGTACACATTGCATGGCCTGCGATTCACACGTCAATAACGGTGACTCAGAATGGTTAGAAGCTTACCTGAAATGTGAGAATAGACCACTATCTCCAGTTTTATTGCCAAGAAAAATAAATAAATGAGGAGAGTGTGGTCAGGACAGAACTTTTTTTTTAAGTTTATTTATTTATTTTTTGTGGGGGTGGGGGAGGGACAGAGAGAGGGACAGACAGAATCCCAAGCAGGCTCTGCGCTGTTAGCATACAGCCTGACAAGGGGCTCGATCCCACAAACCACGGGATCATGATCTGAGCCGAGATCAAGAGGTGGAAACTTAACTGACTGAGCCACCCAGGCGCCCTGAGGATAGGACTTTGTTTTAATGGAGAGAAATACTCATGTTTGTTTGATGATGGGAACGAGCCCATCATCAGGGGAGAAGGAAGACAGAAATGTCATAACAACGCCCTTGAGTAGGCAAGATGGGTTTTGTGGAAACATGGAGGTCTTGACTTTACACAGAGCTCTCGGGCAAACTTAACTTTCCTCTCTGTTCTTTTCTGAACATTTCACAATAAATACACGTAAGCTTTTAATTAGAAAAACCTAATAGGTGGTTTTTAAATAAAGAAGAAGAGAATGTTTCCCATATCTACTGATGTCAGGCAGGGACAGGTGGTGATCCCAGGTTGCGTCACAGGTTAGACACAATATGCCATCAGGAACCATTTTCATTCTAAAATCATCCTAACCAAACACTACTACTCAAGTTTGCAACGTACATTGTGGTTTCTGAGGAGGAACTTGAAGAGGATGGTGATATTTGTCTTTGTTCTAGTATCTAGGGAAGGAGGTATGGAAAGGTGTTATCACACTTAGAGATGGGGAAACTGAGGCACCACGAGGTTTGGGTTTAATCCAAGTCCATGGCATCAGTCATAAATATTCAATTTAATACACATTACCTTGTGCAAGATACCAAGCTAAGTGTTTGAAAGAGAATTTCCTGACTCCCTGCAAGGCTAAGACTCCCTTTCCATCTAGCTAACTCTGTGTTTGTTATTTTTAAAGAAATAAAATGGTGTTTTCTATCATTGTCATTCTCCTGACCCAGGGAGCGAATGGCTTTCCTAAGTAAATGGCATTCGTCGAGCAATGATTCTTTGCCAGGTGATGTTTTAAAATACTGAGAGAAAATTTAAATGCTGTATGTGTAATCAGACTAATGTTAAGGGCTTTACCATTCTAAACGTATGCAATGAAACAGCGTTTTCTTATTTATTGGATGGTCTGGTAGGTTTATAGCTTTGCTCAAATTGTGATTATGGAATGATTCTCATATGTGGGGTGTTTAAGTAAAGCAACCTCAGGTGCTCCGACTTTATTGATCCTTTTAATGCAGTGGCTTCAGTATTTAAATGAGTTTGAGTTTGTTTCTCTAATGGTCTTTCAATAAAGCTTAAGTTGACCTGGTTCCTTTGGTAATCATGACACTGTAATGGCAGAAAAAGACTAATAATAAAAATGAACTCATTTTCAGTGGTTGAAAAGGTTACATTTCTATTGATTTTAACTGTAATATAGTTAAAGTCCTTGATATTAAAAAAAAAAACAACTCAGTAAACACATCCTTTTCAGTACGGAGGCTGCATCGATATTACTTTGCCGGTGGGTTTTGGCAGCAATAACGATATTCAGGATGGAGTCTAAAAATTGGCATTATCAGAGGACTGATCACCACATCCTTCAAACTCTGTTCCAGGTAGAAGAGTGAGAAGGGGCATGAAGAAAATCTTTACGTACGTACGGAGGGACTTCAGAATGTGGGGTAAATGCTACGGGTCTGGTGGTCAGTCTGCCGGCTTACGGAAGGCAGGAGAGCTCGGCTTTCTGGAAACACTAATGTCTTCTAATGCTATGTTTGGAGGCTGTTCCAAGGAGTAGAAAGTGGGGAGGGATGGGAGAGTTAGCAGAGGTGGGGAGGAACGGGGCAGAGAAAAGACAAGGGGCTCACGTGTGATGTGTGAGAAGAGAATTCGCCCCTCCCGTGACCCAGTTCCCCGTGTCATGCGTGTGTGTATGTGTGTGTGAGAAAGCTATAACAAAGCGGACCGACGTGATTCTCAGCTTTCCTCTTCCTCCTCGGTGTCCCCATCATCAAGGCGGCATCTAACATCTCTTGAAGGTCGGCTCTAGGTCAGAGCCTACGTGAGGTAGTTTACACGTATTATCTCACTGAATCTGCTAACAACACTGTGGGCTGATATTCTGTGCCCATTTTATAGTGGAGGCCACTGAGGTACCGGGAGTAAGTTGCGATGCCTATGAGGATGCAGATCCTAAGAGGTACAGCCCAGAGGTCTGTGGGATTCAAAGTTGAAGCTTCTCCCCTGTGCTGGCCTGGACCCTGTGCCATCGCAAGGCTAGCCTGGCACGATGCCCCCGGTGTGGGCACAGAACATTGGGAAGGAGTGGAGAGCAGGGTCACCCCAGTGTGGCTTCCGCCGTCTGTCCGCCCCTCCCCCCATTTTTACTACATCTCCGTTTATGGATCTTCTGACTGATAAGACCCCAGCCCCCTTGGCCTCCATCTCTGGGAGCAAGACAGGTTTTCAGAGCTGGTGCAGATGCTGAAGGCCACAGGAACGTGTCAACTCTTCCTCTGCTGCTCCCCACTGCTCCCCACTCTGCATTCGTAGTGTTTGGCTACAGGGGTTAAACCCACAAGCTCAGGATGGAAGCCACATGCCCCGAAATATCCAGATTCTGATGTCATTTCCCCGGGGATATCAGGAGCCGGGCTGGTAGATGGGCTCATTTCTTCTGCTGGTGGCCCTGGGTGACAGTTTCAGGAGGGACGCTCGACCGAGAGACAGCCTTTCGCTCAGTGGGATGAAGAGAATATTCCTTCTCCTGCTTCTCCTTCCTTTAAAAAAATTTTTTTTTTACATTTATTTAATTTTTTGAGAGACATAGAGCACAAGTTGGGGAGGGGCAGAGAGAGAGAGGGAGACACAGAATCCGAAGCAGGCTCCAGGCCCCAAGCTGTCAGCACAGGGCCCGACGCAGGGCTCAAACTCACGAACCGTGAGATCTTGACCTGAGCCCAAGGCGGACGCCCAACCGACTGAGCCACCCAGGCGCCCCGCTTCTCCTTCCTTTTTGATGCCCTTCCTTGACCTTCACTTGTGAACTACCGGTGGGGACCCTCTCTACCCACCAAGTTTCTGTGCTGCCGTCCCCTCCAACATTTGGAGCAGAGTTTTTCGTGTCAGACACGTTAGGATGGGCGCTGGCTGGTTCTTTCTGTCCATCACGTGGCGGCCGAGGGAGAATGCGCATCAGACATGCCCCAGAAATAAGGAGAATCAACCGGGCGCACGGTGGGGCTCACAACCCTTGTTCCTTACACACTCCGCTCATTCGTACGCTCAGTCACTCAGCAAACCCCTCCTGGGCCTCTCCAGGGTCAGAGGCTCAGGGGCACAGCCGTGACATGGTGCAAACAGGAGCAAAATCCCGGGGTTGTACCCTCTGAACACGACGGCACGCACGCTTCCGTTTGTGGGAGCAACACCGCTGCCATCCGCGATTTCATAGCAGAGACGAATGACCCGCGCTCGCACCCAGGACGCTGGAGCCTTTGTAGAAACTGGCCTCCGAGCTCCTTCCCCAAGTTCAGCACTGGTTACGGCTCATGACCGCTAGAGGGCATCTTAACACAGGCTCAGCGCCCGCGGCAGGCCCCACCGTCCACCAAAATCTCCCGCTCACGCCCTGGGGGGCTCTCTTCCCTCTCCTGAGCCGGTGGCGGCCGCCGCGGAGCTCTTGGGAACCTCAGACCGCATGGCGGGATGCATTTGTTTTTCAGAAAGGAGACACACTTCCGGGAGATAAAAACCTGCGACCCGTGCACGGGGAAACAACGAGCTCAGCCTATTGTACTGAAAAGTAGCTTCGAGAATCACAATCCTGGAGAGTGATTTCGGCGCCCTGCAGACGGATGCAACAATACGATGCTTCCCAGACTGGACTTGAGTCGGCCCGCCAGACAAAAGAGAAATCCAGGAACCGCATCTTCTTTCTTGGGGGATGATTTATGTACTTGGTGGGCTTGGTGGGGGAGGGAGACGAAGTCTCCTCCAGCCTTGGGTTGACAAGCGTTGCTGCGTTCTGGAGAAGGAGAGAAGACTGACATCGCAAGCCCTACACCACCTCAGAAATTGCATTGCAACCGCTTTCCCGCTGAGCTGTAAGAAATGGAAAGCGAAGTAAACACATTTTTTTCTGGAGCGCAGGAGTGGAGGTCCTGTCTAGCCCCGGAGTGCATAATTCATTTGCAGATGAAATTGCTTTGGAGAAGAAATGAAAAACTTGAAAGTGTTGACATATTCATTATGAGTCTTTTTCTGTTTCAGATCAGATGAGCTGGATGGGTTGAACTCACTATTTTTTTTTCCCTTCCTCTTGTAACTTTTATGGATTGCAAAAGAGCAAATACTGAATCCCTGCAGTAGAAAATAAGATAATGTGGTCCCTGTGTACCCCCTTCCCCCTGCCCCCCGAAAACCTTGAAGGAACAGCTCAGATACCTTTGTGAGTCTCCTCTGATCTACTCCCTCCCACCCCCGGGATGATCAATTTCCCCCCTTTTCTGCGCTTCCTCCGCGGGAGCTTAGGCTTCTATTGGCCCTTGGTTCATGTCTGTGTGATTGATGGCTTTTTCTGCTGGACTGTGGCTCACGGAGGCAGAAGCACATGTGCCCACTGGGAACACTCGTACTTACTCCCTGGGTTGAACTGCAAACCAGAACGGGAGCCTTGGTCCTCTAGGCCCTGTTGACAATGACCTGACAGCTGCTTTCTCACCAGTTTTGCTTTTAAGAAAGAGGAGGGAACTGGGAAGGAAGCACTTGCTGGACAACAGACTACGCTTGAGGTTTTCATTGAATGCACACACTCCCATTAAGCTAGGCGGCCTTATTCCCATTTCACAGATGAGGAAACAGAGTTCCATCGCTTGCCGGAGAACACGGTGCTACGAAATGGACGAAGGCCATTTGGCAAGAAGGCCATTTGGCAAGAAGGCCTCCTTTTTATTCATGTCTTAGTAACGGCCTCTGAATGTGGCAATCCCAGTCCACGGGGGTCTCTGCTTAGACCCACACCCTCCCCGAAGGGAAGTCTTGCCCTTACGTGCCATGTCCTTGTTACCGGCCCCAACTGCTACTCCCCTCTGCTGCTACATCGCCTTTCTCCTACTTGCACGCTGTTGGAGAGGCCAACTTGTTAAAGTCTCTTCTGGACGAGAAGGAGGTAGACTAGGTTCCTCCTCTCTGCAGAAATGATATGACTGTGAACACAGCTCTTCTCTCCTCCCGGGACAGAAGCCCCTTGAGGGTAAAAGACGCACTTTGTCCTCAAGTTCGTTTTGAATGAAGTCGGGCTACTTTGGGTTGCCCTTCACATTAGCGAGTAGCCTCACGGATGGTGTTGATGACCAGCTGACTTTATCAACGTCAGGAGTGTTTGCTCTTCGGAACTTTCCTGTCATGTGGTGGACATGCGTAAGAGAGTAACGCCAACTGGACGTCACTGTGTGACGTTCTTGGTGATCCTCAGACGGTTTTCAGTATACGAAAAGTGCCTTGTTGATGGAATAGTCCAGCACCATCTTGAGAACACTCCCCTTCAGCAGAATCTTCATCATACATCCTCAACTGCATCCTTAAATCCAGTGCTCACCCCTCTACGTATAGAGACGGTCTCCGTTAGAGGCCGCGAGTTGCTCTGAAGGCACCGGCAGGGGGAGGAATCGTAGGTCCTGAGAGCTGGGCATCTTCTCCTTATGGGAGACGCTTCACCAAACAGTCCTACTCTTTATTTTTTTTTTAATGTTTATTTTTGAGAGAGAGAGAGAGATAGAGCATGAGCGGGGGAGGGTCAGAGAGAGACGGAGACAGAGAATCCAAAACAGGCTCCAGGCTCCGAGCTGTCAGCACAGAGCCTGATTCAGGGCTCGAGCCCACAAACCGCGAGATCATGACCCGTGCTGAAGCCAGTCGCTCAACTGACTCAGCCACCCAGGCGCCCCCCGCAAACAGTCCTACTCTCTATTCTGAACTAAACAAAGAAAATGTGTTGAAACACCTTTCCAAGGGCCAAGGAGTCCTCTAGCCCCTGCCCCAAACCAAATTATAAAAAGCTAATGAGGTCATGAGGTTTTTGATGTGTGACTCAGTTGTGCATAGGCTCCTCTGGAAACACCGAAAACAAAACAGAACTAAAACAAACTCTGAGTCACACACACAGGCCAAATGAAAGGGCAAGTTTCCAGTGTATCTATCCCTCTCTCTTCTCTTCCCAGATATCGTCTATGGAATGAAACCACTGTAATGATATCACTAACTAATAAAATATTGACCTCTGCCCTCCACCAAATTAAACATAAGTCAGTGTTCCACTGAAGTGGAAAGTGAAGTAAGTAATATATTTGCCAGACTCCCAACAGAGAGCGACTGGATGGCTAATGGCGCTTCTGGGAGGGAAGGACCAGAGGACTTTGTAGGTTCATCATCATTCCTGCCGATACCCCCTTCTGTCGAGCATGCCGGTGGTGTGAAGATTCTGCACATCCAAGGCTGTGAGTTCATCAGGCCGAGGACATAAACACTAAATAAGCCAAAGGCAATAAGTTACAGTAAATGTAATTTCAAGAGCGGGGCCCTACGCTAGCTGGGTCAACTTCCTTTATTTGTTCTGACATCCCCCCAAAAGATTTCATGTTTCCAAACAGCAGGATTTTCTTTACTAAAGGCTTGAACAGCCGCGGACGTTCAAATTTTCAGGAGTGTTTACATCCGTATACTTTTGAGGACTGTTCTCTATTCTGAGAAAGTTCAAGGGTAAAAAGGCACACGTTTTTAAGTGACTTATCTCAGCGGTGGGGGTCTAAGTCCAGTCCAGGCTCCACGTTACCAAAGGAAAGGACACTATGATGTAAGTACACGAGGTAATGTTCACACCAACTTGAAGAACTGATCTGGAATTCTTCATGTGGCACCAGAACACTGGTCCTGAAGTTGGGCTGCTGAATTCTTTGTCACACAGGACCGTTATGGTTTTATGGTCCTCCAAGTGGGTCATTGAGTTACTTCTCATTTTACGGCTAATAAAACTGCTCTAAAATTTTTTTGTTGTTGTTTTTGCCATCTACTTGATTGATAGATGGATTGATTTTCCCCTATAAAAAACTGTATATGATGAATATATCCAACTTGATGAGTCTGGAGACAAGCATACATCTGTGAAACCACAACCCCAATCTATAAATTCTTGTAGTTATAGCAGCTAAGGTAGCCCGAGCTAAGGCAGAAGTCGGTGTGGCCGTAACAGAAAGCTAAGCTCGGGAGCATTAGCACAAGAATGGACGTCAGAGGCTGGAAAGATGGAAAACAACGGTATGAGATAAAATAGTGTTTAAGACGGTCACCTCCTGTAACCCGGAAGGCAGACTTAAGTGCCTGTGACCTGTAGCTCTGGGAAAAGTGTTTCAAAAGAGCCAGAACGCTCCTGGGTATCAGTTGTTTCCTGCTGCCTAAGTCAAAGACGAGGTGGGTTCAGAACAGAATTGGCTGGTTTCCAAACATCAGTGAAAGGGAATAGACAAAAGTGCAAAACTTTAGAGGCTTGCATCAGGGAATAAGAAATCAACTGCAAGGAGATTTGACCAACAAAGGCACATTCGGGTTCCTCCGCTCCGCAAACTGGCTTAGCTCCGTGGGTGAAGGTAAAACCTGGAGTCTCAACTGCCCGCCCATGCCTTTCGTTTCAGACGGCCACAAGAGAGCTGTCGTGACCTTGAGAGAGAGGCATGGGAGCAAATGAGTATATATGTCCAAGCTTTATGTCCAGGAAAGGATGTAGGGTTTACTACTGGCACATGAAACTGACAGGAAGCAAACAGATCGGAAGCCGGCTCAGGTTTTAGAGGAATCGTATTGGCAGAGGAACCAATACAGTTGGTCTACAACAGACTCGTAAGTGTAAAACAGCCCTCAGCGCGACTGACGCTTGCTGGGCATGGACCCTCTAGGACCCTTCCCTTGCAGGAAATGCAATGCTTCAATGCATGCATTATCTGCAACCCTCAATTCAGAGGTGGCCACCGCCGATGATGGACAAGGCAGAGAGCCATGGAGGGCCACACAAATAATGGACAGAGATTTGGTTTAGTCAAGAACTACTTCCAATGCCAAAGGGATGGGAGGGGAGGGATGGTGGGGGCGGGTCCTTAGAGCACCTGCCTAGCACAATTCCATCACTACGAGGGGCCACAGGACTTTGCTTTTCTAAAACTATAGAAGACAGACTTCCATTGGGTTAAACCACTGAGACTTTAGGGTTAATTTGCAGTGGCAACTGGTGCTGTCCTAACATTTGTATCTTTTTCTCTGTCCCTAGCATTTAGCACACACTGTTGCCCTTGAGTATACTTCTCTGACCCTTTTTAGGATGCATATTCAATATGTAGCTCCAGGGATGAGCGCTGGGTGTTGTATGGAAACCAATTTGACAATAAATTTCATATATTGAAAAAAAAATGTAGCTCCACTGTCAGCTGCTTTTTACGTAATTTGGTTGAAGTTCTGATTAACAGCAGTCAAAAATTAGCATCTTTATTTTATTTTAAAAGTGATTTTTTTTGGGGGGGGAACATTTATTTTGAAAATTCCTGATGAAAACAACTAAAGTCACATGCTCTCTGCGGCACAAAAATTTCGGGACCTAATCATCGTTTGCTCTTGAGGACTTGGGAGTTATTTTTTTAAGAAAGTCCTTAATTTTCCTGGCGGGAGAAATCTGTTAGCCTCTTCTTGGCAAAGATGGGATGGCCCTCCAGTTAGATGAAAGCCAAAATGAACATGACATCCTTACCATCTGTTCATTTGGTTTGGGGAGAATACAGACTCTGAGTATCTATGCCAGAGAATATATCCCTGAGCTCTGTCTCTATTGTCTAACTTCCATCAAAACTCCCAAATATGTGATAGTTATTTTAAGAACAGGGAGTTTATTCACTTTTTTTGGAGCTAGTTTGACCCCTGGGATCAGGCCAGAGTATCATATAGGCCCCTTGCCCCCTTTGTGGGCCCGTCACCCCCTCCACCCCCGGAACTGTTTGCACCAAAATCCGTTTTTAAGTTATGCTCATCGAGTGATGCTACATCAAATGGCCCTGTGAAAAACACATCTGTTGCAGGAATGCTGCTGAAGGCCTTGCCCACTGCCTTCCTCAGGGCTCACTATCTAACGAGGAGGACCCAGGGCCTCGATTATCACTGCATTAAAGAAAAAAAAAACAAACCCTGAAGAGAGAGAGCAAAATGCCAAAATTTGTAGCGTTCGGCTGATAGACACAGAGGCGCGTGTTTTATTAGTCTCTGTGGTTGTGCATACTTTTGAACTATTTTGTAACAGTAATAATAACTATTGTTATTGTTATAAACCCACTCAGTTTCTTACCGGCCAGAGGTAGCTGCCAGGCTACTCACGGAACCACGCGCTCATGACCTGAGCCGAAACCAAGAGTCGGATGCTTAACCTACTGAGCCACCCAGGCACCCCCGGAGCAGCTTTTTATGGCAGTAAATATAACCCATGACATGTAAATATATGTATGTGTGTGTGTGTGTGTGTGTGTGTGTGTGTATATATATATGTATATGTATATACTTTTGTGACATGCTTCAATCCTCTATTTTGTTGTACAGACTGCCTGTGAACCACCTTACCTCCCTCATGGAACGGGATGAGGGATGAAAAGAAGGGGAGGAAGGAGAGACAAAGCCGTGGACATCAGGAAGGAAGGAAAGCGAGAAGAAAGGCTTTGTAACACAAGACTTTGAAATTATTCCTTGTAATGTTTTCGGTTCTTGGGTTCCTCTAATTGGCATGCATTTTCATCACCTACAGTACTTTTTCAGGTGCTCTCTGCCTGCCCGGGGTTTGTTTTACATCTTGACTGGCCGTAAGCCTTCAGCTATTATCCCCGGTGCAACTGTGAGTTTTCGTAAATGATGCCACTTGAGGGTTGTCACGGGTTCTGGCTCACTCCCGGGTCTGATGACTCCTAGAGTCAGCTCCTCATTATCTATGTAGAGATGGGGCACTTTGTGTTCTGGCAGCAAATGTTTCATCCAAGGTCAATTTCCCTCCAGGGCTCAGCACCATTTCAGACAGTATGTGCTCAGGGAATGCAAATTAATTTAATGTTAGCTTTAGCCAAACCCAGCTAGGAAAGCAAACCTGCTTTTAAAAACACCATAAACACTGATAAACATCATTGGAATTATGTGCTGTTTGTGCGTGTGTGAACGTATAAAATTTCGCCTTAATTCCAAAGGCATAGCGTTTTTATATTCCTGTTTGAATTAGCCTTAGTTTTGTTCTTTGATGAGAAGTGCGTTTTAATTTGAAATTATTCAAATATCTTTGTCATTATATTCTGTTACAACTGGGGGCTCTCAGAATGGGTTGAAGTTACTTGGGTTGCATGTTTTTCTTTGATTATAAAAATGCAACGCGTACCAAAAGCACGCAGCACATGCTTACAAGAGAAAACGAGGAAATACAGAAAACTCTAGAGGAAATGAAACCATTTGTAATCCCTTCATACAGAAATGATCATGATGAACATTTTCCTATAGCTCTCCGACACTTTCTTAAGGTTGCAGAAGTTCTCAAGGTGGATTTGTAGACCGCTTCCAGAAAAACAAAAAAAAAAAAGAAAGAAGGTATTTTCTAGAGTTCTGAAGGTATCCTTGGATTTACTAGCATGGTCCATGAGGCCTCCCTGTCTGACCTACTTTTCTTTAAGGAGAAGCTGTATCTTTTTTTTTTTTTTTTTTTCTGGCCATCATCCTAAACTTTATGTTCCATCAGAGCTGGGCTGGAGAGACTGGGCTGAGAAAGACCAGAGCACTCAGGGACCACAAGGTCTTGCCTAGTTGAGTTCAAGTGCACTGGGGCATCTGGCTTTCTAAACACATCCAGAAGTCTCAGTGCTATTGCCTTGCCCTACGTGCCAGGAAGAGGGAGCGGAGGGGTCCCCGTCACCCTGATTACACGTCTATGCTGTTCCTACCCTCAAAGTGTTGTGTGGCCAATGTTTTCACACCTCTTAGGTCTCTTTTTCTTTCTGGAACTGTGCTCCTATTCTTTTTTCTTTTAATTTTTACTTTTTTATTAAAAAAATTTTTTTAAATGTTCATTTATTTTCGAGGGAGAGGGAGAGACAGAGCATGAGCAGGGGAGGACAGAGAGAGAGGGAGACGCAGATCTGAAGCAGGCTCCAGGCTCTGAGCTGTCAGCACAGAGCCTGACGCGGGGCTCGAACTCCCGAACCGCGACATCATGACCTGAGCGGAAGCCGGACGCTTAACCGACTGAGCCACCCAGGTGCCCCTGCAGCTTCTGATATGAGCCAGGCACTGAGCTCACCTTTTTGACACGTACTTGATGGATCGTACAGTAAACTCTAACTGCACGTTGTCATTTTCCTAGGAAAGACCCGTCCTTAAAACACCCTCCAGCATTTACTGCTAAAGGCCAAGCATAAACTCCATATCAAGTTATGAATTTGACATCCACCACTGCTCAGAAAGACACAGGGCTGGTCCTGCCTTTTCTCTGCAGCCTGAACTTCCCCCAGCAACCAGCCAGATCTGAATGCGGTCTGAGTGGCGGCTGAGCCCCTGCCAAATGACACTCCACTCTGCTGACAAAACAGTGTCCCCCTGCGGTTCTTCTTCCTGACAGGTATCTATTTTGAACTCCTTCTAGAGAATGCAGTGACAGTTCCCATCCTTGATCTTTCTGGCTTCATTCCCAGGGAGACCTCCTCATGCTATGTTTTATTCATGGTGTCTCCTAGTCTGGTTTCTCCATTGTTAAAAATCAGTGGTGGGGGCAGGGACAATCAATGAACCTGAAATAAAATTTGACTGTCGTAACAACACCAGCCCTTTGTGTGTTCAGAGCCAACAACCAGAGTCTGAGATTTCGGGGAAGGTCTGTGTTTTGAAGATTTTTAAGGCAAAGCATCCAAAGAAGAAGAAGAAGAAGAAGAAGAAGAAGAAGAAAACAACAACAACAACCAACGTTATTCATATTGTGTCAGAGTAGTGAAGGAAGTAGGTCAGATAAACCGAAATAACCTTCGCTGGGAAACATGATGAGCTTCAGGCATCTGACAACATGGAGAAAAACGATGGCATGATAGATAAAAACAGGAGACTGATAGATGTGTGAGTCTGAGAGTTACAAAGAATATACATAGCAAACATTTCTTCTACCTCCTCCCTAAGAAATGTCTGTGCCATTAACTCTGTCACTGACTCTCCTTTAATAAACGACATTTCTTTCTCCCTCGCTAGTTAGGGGTTTGTAGGAGAAGGTATAGTACGGGTCTCTTCCGCCTGCCCCAACCACCCAAAACGAAACCAGCATCCACGTAGAACAGCGCGTAGAGATTATAATACTCTAAGACGTACAGCTGACACAGACACACATGGATACCTTGAGAATTATGGTCCTCTCGTGACGGGTGATGTTGACACTGTGGGGCTGTCCATTGGCCATGTTCCTGTGGTCTACATCAATGTTATATGGCTGTCTGGTTCCGCCCAGGTTGTACTGAATCTGTAGGCTTCCTATATAAGGAAAAGAAAAAAACTCTGTAAGTTCTGGCGTCAGGTGTCACTTTCAGGTCACTTCCTCTCAGATTTGCACCCTTCGCTGTCCTCCAGTTTCACTTCCATTCTGAGTTCTGACACACCAGCTCAGTGGTACACCAGACCATAAGGGTTGAGGGCACCAGCCGCACGAGAGTTTACCAGTCTCACAACAGTGAGCTCTCAGGGACCGTCATCTCAAAGTTGAAGCAGCAAATGGTGTAAATGATCCAATCTGGAACTGTGCCTGGGAAGGAGAATGAGAACGTATACAATATAGGACCATGGAGACGCCTGTAGACTGACAAAGCACTACCTGAAATACAACGTGAGCGCAGGACGCAGGGATGGGCTCACGCCATCGGCCAAGTGTGACATTTGGCATATAAAAGAATCATGAGCATACAATATTAAAAATAAACGTAATTTACGAAAGATAACCACGTGGGATATTGGGGGGCTTCGCTGAGACCAAGAAAACGAAGTGATGAGTTTTATTCTAGGTTAGGGATGGCATTCCGAACGCAAATGAAATGAAATGAAATGAAATGATGGCATTCCGAACGCAAATCAAAGGAAAGATGGGCTTCCCGGGCCCCCCAAGCCTTAGTCCTCCTAAGTTCTGGCTCATTTCACCTCAACACGTTATTCTTTTCTCCTCTCCGTCTTGCTTCTCCCCGGTGATGACAGACAATATTCAAAAAGAGAAATATAGTATTCTAGATCCTGCTGTTAATTAATCCGCACCGCAAACATAACTTGTATTTATTTATGATTTTTACAGGCATCAATTTTTTATCTCATTTTTAACTCAAATTGGAATCTTCACGTTAGTAGCTTTCGACATCCCATCGCTTAAAGACAGGGCCGGCAATCTGGCCAGAGTGACCAGCTGTAAATCATCTCACAGGGTCATTGTGACCTACCAGAGGAACAAAACTGATACCCTGATCTTTAAGTTGTGAAATAAAACATGATGATGAAAACTTAGAAAGTAAACAGCAAGAAGAAAATAAATAACGGAAAGTCACCGGAAATTCCACCATCCAGGGATAGCTACTCTAAATATTTTGTGGTATCTTTTCACAGAAATCGATCATGCCCTTCCATATCCGTACGTTCATACATAAGTGCAATAGTTTCTAAACACTGCCCTCCCTTATTTAGGCATCGTAGCGTTACAGGTGTCATTTAAATACTGCACTGTGTTCCTGGGACTGAAAGCAGCATTCATTAGATTAATTGAGAATTAATTGTATTTCCTAATTTTGCCTTCTGGTCCAATTGGACAAACCGTCCGTAGTTCTACGTTTTACCTTAGTATTTTATCCTGGGTTTGTTTGCTTCGAGCGTTTCAACCAAGCTGTTGATTTTCACCTCCTAAGTGTGTTTCACTCGCTCTCTCCATCTCGGGGAAGCACAAGCACCTCCTGGCACCGGAGTGCCCTGGGTGGACCCTAGAGGAGCCTTCTTCCTGGCCAGTGCAGATGAGCTGACCTGTCTCTGTGCCTTGGTGCTGGCCACGTGACATCAGGGACCCGACGGCCACCACCTGGGCTTCACCTGCATCGTCTTCTAACTGCATCACCTGATCTGAATCAGTTTCTCCTTTTTAAAAAAAAATTTTTTTTAATGTTTATTTATTATTGAGAGCTAGACAGAGACAGAGAATGAGCAGGGGAGGGGAAGAGAGAGAAGGAGACACAGAATCCGAAGCAGGCTCCAGGCTCCGAGCCATCAGCACAGAGCTCGACGCGGGGCTGGAACTCACAGACCGAGAGATCATGACCTGAGCCGAAGTTGGACGCTCAACCGACTGAGCCCCCCAGGAGCCCCGTGAATCAGTTTCTCCTTAACAATGAGCCCTCCTGGCCTCACTTCATTGTGAGGTGGGTCCTCTCTTTCTCCGTGCTTCCTCTCCCTACCAATCCCAGGAAAGGAGAGGTCTTACTGGCACTTCGAACACAACATATGCAAAACCAGACGTTGATCTTCGCCTCCCCCCCAAAGTATCCCATCTCCATTTTCTACCTACTTCAGGCTATTTAAACTTGAGGTTATTATCAAAAGCCCTGCTCTCCCTCTTCCCGCTATATTAAATGCAAGATCTGTCAGCAAATCTCCTTGGCTCTATCTTTATTACTTTTTATTATTCTTTTTAGTGTTTACTTATTTATTTTGAGAGAGAGAGAGAGAGAGAGAGAGATCAGGGGAGGGGCAGAGAGAGAGGGAGAGAGAGAATTCCAAGCAGGCTCCACACCATCTGCACAGCACCTGACTCGGGGCTCGAACTCACGAACTGTGAGATAAGGACGTGAGCCGAAATCAAGGGTCGGACGCTCTGCTGACTGAGCCACCCAGGCGCCCTGGCTCTATCTTTAAAATGCACCCCGACACTTATTTTTCATCACCTCCGTTTCCACTCCCTGGACCACACCACCAGCATCATTTGCCTGGATTACGATACTCACCTGCATTCTAACAAACCTCCCTGCTTCCACCATTCCTCCAACCTCTCCTACCCCAACCGGGCTCTGCCCCCACCGACCCAGGCCCTTCTGAGAGGGCGGTCCGAGGGATCCTCTGCTCAGGACCCTCCATGGGTTCCCATCTCACTCAAAGTAAAAAACCAGTCTTCATCATGGCTCACCAGGCCCTGCATGATCTTCTCCTATAAGATCTAAGATAATCTCTTATTCTCCTCTTTGCTACTCCTCACCAGTCCACATTAGCCTCCTTGCCATTTCCTCAGAAGCCAGCATGTTCCTGCCTCAGGACCTTTGCGCTGGCTGGCTCTTCTGTCCCGGATGCTCACTTATTCCCAGTTATCTGCATGGCTGACCCCTCCCCCCCTTTAGGTCTTTGCTCACATGTTGTCTTCTCAGTGATTATTTCTGTGAGTTCCTCATTAAAAGAATTTACCCACTTCTTTTCCTTGGGCAGGCCTTCCCTTTTCTGCCTTAGTTCTTCCTCATGAGAATAAGACTCTTTGTTTCTATTCTCTATACTTTCTTCCCAATTTCCAGAATAACGTCTGATACTTAGTAGGTGCTGAAAAAATGTTTGTTGAATGAATGGATGCTGGTCTCCCTGCTTCTGTGTTTTTTTCTTTTGCAGAGAGATTTCTTCAAAATGCATAAATGAGGGTCACCTGGGTGGCTCAGTCAGTTGGGCATCTGACTCTTGATTTCGGCTCAGGTCATGATCTCATGGTTTGTGGGATTGAGCCCCACGTCGGGCTCTGTGCTGACAGGGCTGAGCCTGCTCGGGATCCTCTCCTTCCCTCTCTGCCTCTCCCCTGCTTGTGCTCTCTCAAAATAAATAAATAAACATTTTGAAAAATGCATAATTGAGGGGTGCCTGGGTGGCTCATTTGATTAAGCATCTGACTCTTGGTCTCAGCTCAGGTCTTGATCTCAGGGTCATGAGTTCAAGCCCTACTTAGAAAAAACCAAACACAAACAAAAACAAAGTGCATCACGGACTATTTCACTGGTCCACTAAAAACTCTTCAAAGCCTTCCAGTTGCTCATAGGATGAAGAGATACATTCTAAGTACAGTGTATGATGCCCTGTCTGATCTGAGTTCTGTCTGTTATTTTCAAATGATGCCATTTACTCTGTCACATTTTACATTTCAGCTACCTTGGACTTCTGTTATCCCCTAGAAAATACAATTCTCCTTTCTACCCCAGGACCTTTGGATACGCTGCTCCCTTTTACTGAGCTGCTTCTCTCTGCACCCTTCAGTGTTTTATTTTTGTTTTTGTTTTCTCCTTTCCCCTAATAGCATTACAAACAATCTATTATTTGGGACCGGACAGGAAGTGATTAGACAGTTGTTTGGTTACATGCAGAAAAACAAGTTGATTGCCTTGAGTGTTGACTCCCTACTTCTCGTGCATGGACCCTGTATAATCACAGCCAGTTTTCTCAAATACACAGCTGTATTCATTCATCATTTATTTATTCATTTCTTCAGAACACATTTGTCCAGTGCCCATGAAAAGCGCTGCTGAATCCAATTTTTTTTCTCTTTTCCGCCTTTCTTTCTTTGCAAATATGATTTAAAATTTCGGTAACTGCCTCACTTAATGGCAACTGAAATGATTTGCTTTGAGAAAACAGACGATTTGGAACGTTAAATTTATACGTAGCGGATATCCATAAACAGGAATGGCAATATTCTTGAATAATAAAATTTAAGCGATATATTTATTCCTTTCAAATAATAGTACAAGAGGACCGCTAAATGATGGGAGGGAGAATATTAATATTTGCCATTAATATAAAATATTATTAAAATGGGAAAATACCTCTCTTGCATTTCTGGTTCATCTCCCAAGTGAATTAAAGCAGTCACAGGGGCCAGCTCTTTTATTGGCTGCGGGAAATAATGTGCTTAACAGATTTACTCTCTCCTGGCCGTCATCATTACCCTCACCAAACACTTACGGGGCACCTATTGTAGGCAGGAGATGGAGTGCGGGGGGCTTTTCATCTCGCTGAGAAGACAGGGCATATTTATAACAAAGACGGATAGCAGTCCGGTGCGCTAAGTGCTGGACAAATGACATTGAAAAGAAGTGTCCTAGGAGTCGAAAGAAAGGAGACGTCACTGAAAGGAGGTGAGGCTCCGTCTGGCCCTAGAATGAAAGTCAGGTGTCGGAGCCAAGAGGGAGCCGCGGTTCTTTGGGCTAAGTGGGCAGAAACAGGGGTGTCACACGTGTTTGGGGTATGACGAGGAAGAGGAGGGTGGTGGGGCGCTGGACACGTGGCAGGCTGTAGATCCCACCTGTGGACCGTGGGTAGCGGGAACTGCTAACCAGAGCACCTGTTACCACTGACGCCGACTTCAGACTGCGAAGGGACAGGGCAGTGCTTTACAGCGACTGTCTGGACTATCTACCCCCCCCCCCCGCCTGAGGGAGACCCCGTTTTACAGAAGAGGGCGCTGGGCACGAAGCAGATTGAAACCCGGACCTTCGGGTTCTACGCTTGGAGCTCTCACCCCAGAGCCCAGGGTCTCAAAGGGCAGGCTGCGGGATTTGGGATTCCTCCTGCCCTTCCTGGGGGAGGAGGGCCCTACTGATGCATGATGAGGGACCTTGTGCACGAAGGCTGTGGTGGGTAAGAGCGAGGTGGGGAGGGACTGGAAACAGGGAGAGGGAGGGGTCAGAGCGCACTGCCATCCCTTGTGGGGGTAACAGGTGCCAGGAGCCTGGCTCCCCCCAAACCTCAGCAGACCTGCAGGAGCCCCGGCCGTTGGATGGAGTCCCTGGGTAGGTGGCCTCCCAAACACAGCCTCGTCCATTTGTTCAAGCGCCACTCACATGTAAGAATTTTCCATGTATGCCACGGCAGGAGCGACGTCGGGGAGCATCGAATTCGAAGGCATCTGCCAGGAGACCAGCGGTGGGGAAGAAAAGACAGCGACGTTCCCCAGGGACACGTCCCTCAAGGGGGATGATGGAGCATTTGGGAATGGTGGAATGCCTGGGAATCTGGGTGTCTGGGCGACGCCTGCACTGTCAGAAGCACAGGGTCTGGGGGAGGACCAGAGGGTCTGGTTCCGGAGCAGCGATGGCAATAAAGCCTTCAATGTGTTGTTACGTTTGAAGGATGGCAGGGCGTTACGTCAAGACTTCCTAGTCTTTAATTTTGGCCTGATAGTTTGGCATAGTCCTTGCTGAGTGAATTCTTCAAATATTTCTAACTTTAAATACCAATTAAGAAAAAACACAGTCTTTGAAGCGTGAGAAAAACAAATTCTGTAGTATAAATTATTTAAAAAATTATTTTTAATGTTTATTTTTGAAAGAGAGAGAGAGAGAGAGAGAGAGAGAGCACAAGCTGGGGAGGGGCAGAGAGAGGAAGAAAGAGCTTCCGAAGCAGGATGCACCCTATCAGCACAGAGCCTCCCGCGGGGCTCAAACTCACAAACCTCGAGATCATGACCTGCGCAGAAACCAAGAGTCAGATGCTTAACCAACTGAGCCACCCAGGGGCCCTGAGAAAAACAAATTTTCATTAGTTGTTTGAGGACGGCCTTGCAAAGGTGGAAAGAAGCCAACTGGTTATGCTTTCCAGATGCATGGAGGGTGTTCTAGAACTCTCTGCAGTGTGGAGAGAGTGGTAAAGCTCTGGGCCTGGAACCAGATCGCCAGCTGAGGGTGAATGTCACCTGACCTCGCTGTACTCCAGTTTTATCATCTGCTGAAAGGGGATGAAGAGCGTTGTCTACTTTGTGGTTGTGTGGCTCACAGGAAGTAATGCAGCTGCAACACAGCACCCCTTGGGGCATCATTAAATGGTAGCACCAATGTGGAACCGATTACTCGAAACCCTTGCACGTGAAGAACGCCCACCAACACAAGCATGAGTGTTCACAGGGACGGGCATAGGTTGTGGGAATGAGAGTTACTGATATTGTTGGGGACTGCACTTAAAATCTTTTTTTAACGTTTTATTTATTTTTGAGACAGGGAGAGACAGAGCACGAACAGGGGAGGGTCAGAGAGAGGGAGACACAGAATCCGAAACAGGCTCCAGGCTCTGAGCTGGCAGCGCAGAGCCGGACGCGGGGCTCGAACTCACGGACCGCGAGATCATGACCTGAGCCGAAGTCAGCCGCCCAACCGACTGAGACACCCAGGCGCCCCATGGGGACTGCATTTTAATGTGGCAGTGACTTAAGGAGTAGATAGCACGGCACCTGCTGGGAAAAGTTCATAAAGCCTTGAGAAGCCACATGTGAGCACCACCCCTGGGCTCTGGGAGGTTGGGGCACGGAAGTGGAGAGCATCATTGCACTAAAAATCCATTTAACCCGATCCAGGGGGAAATAAGCTTAACTCGTGAACTTCTGGAAAGCAGGGGCCATGTCCTTTTTTCTTCGGCTTCCTCATTGATTTTACTTATTATCTTTTCCGATGCCTTGCGAGCATTTGACATTTATAAAAGAGTAGCAGGAGAAGCAAATCAACAAACAAGAGGTGCTTTCTGCTCATATGGCGTTTTTGTTTTCTATCCACATTTTTCACAGAGCTAAGCTGATATTATATAGTCGAGGCAGTAGCTTGCCTTTTTTTTTTTTCACTTAACATTGAATTACATACAACTTTTTTCTCCACGCTCTTTTCTCCATAAATGTTAGTCTTAATGGATACATGGTAGTCCTTAAAATGCTGACTCCCTCTTTTACTAACCATTTTACTACAGTTGAACTTCAAGGTCTTTCCTCATACTTATTTTTACAAATAATAAGAGAATAATAATAGAGGAACATTCTCATGCTGCATCTTTGTCTGGTGTTTGGCTTATTTCTGCCCCTCCAAGTGGGGGAGGGGCAGAGAGCGAGGGAGACACAGAATCCGAAGCAGGCTCCAGGCTCCGAGCTGTCAGCACAGAGCCCGACATGGGGCTCGAACTCACAAACAGTGAGATCATGACTTGAGTCGAAGTCAGACGCTTAACTGACTGAGCCACCCAGGAGCCCCTTGCCTCTAAACTTTTTAACCAAGAGTGAATTGTCCAGAGAAGAAGTCTAAGAATTTGCTAGGTTTTAAAACTCAAGCTGACCTGGGTTCATAATGATAATTTTTGCTCCCATGGGAGACAATCTTGATCTTTAAGAATAATCACTGTAGAGCAAGAAGGTGGGGGCAATGAGAGAGGTTGTGTCCACTTCTCAGCCCGTATAATCTCTCTGGGAAATGAAGGAGAGACATCTGCTCCCTGATAGACCTACAATATTTCTATTTTTGAAAAAACAATTTTATTAAAACTTTTAAGCATCTGAGAATTAAAGTTTTCTAAGAGGAATGGAACCTTCAGTGTTTGGCACGCATCTGTATTTTTAGGACTGCTTGGACTTCTCTGAAAGATCATAAGCCCACTGGTGTATTCACACAGGACAGCAACTGTAGTCTCGCTCTGACCCTCTTGAGTTCCATGCCTATTTGGAGATCAAGATGGTCCCAGACATGACAAGTGTGAATATACTCCTGCTTTAAGCAAGCCTTATGAATATATTTTATTTTATGGGATATATTTTATGAATGTAAAATTCTGAGAGGGATTAGGAATGAAAACGTTTCTGTTTTTCTATTTCTATTGAAAGTTATATATGTTCTTTAGGAACCTACTGATACATTATCATAAATCAGGGTAATTCATTGATTTATATTAAATTAATTCCACGACTTCAAAGCTCATCTCTATTTAGTACAGCAGTGAATGTATTTGTTTGACAGGAACCAAAAAAAAAAAAATCATCACACATACGAAGCCATCTCATTTTCATGTAATATGATTCTTGTAAAGAACGTGACATGCCTTAGCAAGATTACTACGACACATTGCTAGAAAGCACTCAACGGACAAGTTCCTTTCTTGGCTCTCCTACCGGGATATGAGATTCAAAGACTTGGGTGACTTGCTCAATGTCCTGTGGGGAATAAAGGATGAGGCAAGAGCAACCCAGACTTTCTAGAACATTCTGTCCACCCAACATGAAGTAGCAAAGCTTAGGCATCCTTGTCCTTACCGGTGGGTTTGATGAGAACGGCCAAGAAGTCTGTCGTGAAAGAACTGACATACAGAAGGATGCAGGGTGCCTTGGTGGTACTGAAGCTGAAGTGGATCCTCTCGTGGGTCAGGTCCGGAGGGGAGTTGTTCTGATCCGGGGACATGTCTGACCTACTGCCCGACTCTTTCGCACTGACCCCCGATGCCTGGAAGTTATACCGTAGCCACATCCCTTCTTCAAAAAATGCACCGACATCTGTTGAAAAGAAAAAGACGGAAAATTGAAAAATGAGGAGAAATCGGATATGCTGATACCGACAACAACTTACACTCGGGTAGACTGTTAATTTTGTAGTAGCCTCAGTTCAGAGGGCAGGTCCTGACTCTAGGAGGGGATCAGATTGGGCTACCTTCTATGGAGATGGATCTTATTTCATCAACATGAATAATTTATCAAAAAAAAAAGTCAAGTATGGAGGTCGGTAAATTAAAAAAAAAAAAATTAATGGGACACCTGGGTGGCTCAGTCGGTTAAGCGTCCTACTTCGGCTCAGGTCATGATCTCACTTTGTGAGTTTGAGCCCCGCGTTGGGCTCTGTGCTGACAGCTCAGAGCCTAGAGTCTGCTTCAGATTCTGTGTCTCCCTCTCTTTCTGCCCCTCCCCTGCTCACATCCTCTCTCTCTCTCTCTCTCAAAAATGAATAGACATTAAAAAAATTTTTTTAAATATTAATAAAAATTAAGAAACTGAAATCATACCGGAAAAAATTTTCACATACAGTACTTAGGCCAAATAACTAATTTAGGTAGAAGAGATAACCCTGGAAATAAAGGAAGTGGTATAACATGAACACCAGTTTAAGGAGCTCCTGGGTACCCTCTTTGAGACTGGCGTTGGTTTGGACGTTCACAAAGGAGAGCCCTCCGCAAAACCCTGGGGAAGTCCCAGAAGGCTTTGGGCACAGTGCTTAACATCACAAGGCGTGAAGCTAGAGAGAACTGGGTTTGAATGTGGCCATAAATTAGTTGTATGGTTTTATGGGAAGTTACTTAATTTCTTTTTTTTTTTTTAAGTTTATTTACTTATTTTGAGAGTTGGAGAGTGCAAGCAGGGGAGGGGCAGGGAAAGAGGGAGAGAGAGAGAGAATTCCAAGCAGGCTCCGCGCCGAGCACAGAGCCCGATGCAGGGCTTGACCTCATGAACCGTGAGATCACGACCTGAGTCCAAACCAAGAGTTGGATGGTTAACCGACTGAGCCACCCGGGCACCCCTTAACCAACTTCTTGAGGCCTCAGTATTTTATACGTGAAAGAGAGACAATAATAGTGAAAATTACAAAAGATAATGTGAAGCGATCAGCCCCAAATAAATAGAACCTATTATTATTACTACTATTAAGAAGTTAAAAGAAGAGTTGCTAACCCTCCTTTGGTGTTTGTCAATGGCCTAATCATTGCTAATTGGTTCTTAATCACTTCCTGGCAGCCCAGCCCCTCTGTTGATTCTCCCACTGTTTGCTCCCCAGTGTTCCAACATCACCTCCTAACTCAGGGTGAAGGCTGAGGTTCCCTCTCCTGATTTGTTTGGTCCTTGTTGTTACAGCTCCCTTTCCCTCTGCACGTGCCCTTCTGAAAGTGTTTCTCAAACTTCACTGCCTGTGGAACCTGTTATTCTCACAACACCCAACGCCCACCAAATTAATACCGTGAAGAACATATTTTGTGAAACACAGCTCTATTGTCATGAGTAGGAGAGGACAAATTCCAAAAGGGTTCTCTCAGCTGGAAATTCAGAAATTTGTCTGTGTTAAATAAGTCTAGGACAGATTTGGTGCGGCGTCGTGAATCAGGGTCTGGAGTCAGGCACCTGTGGACGGATCCGGACCTACCTATTAACCGTGTCAACTTGCTAACCAACCTGTTACCCTGCTAAGCAACTGCAGCGTGTGAGACTGTCTTACATAATTAAGAGCTGCCTTGCTTGAAATGCAAGGACCTTTGATGGGAAACACAGGATTAAACAATGCTTAATCCATGCTAGTCACTGAATGACTTACTGGGATGTCCAATGCCACACTTGAAGACCTTTCTGTCCAGCAGTGGGCATGGGAGACACATGTCAACAATTTGCAATCTTTCTGGTGAGTGTTACAGAGGTTAACTCAGCAGATTGTGTGATGAGAACCCTCATCTGAGCTTGGAGGATCCTGAGTTGGCTTTCCCGTGCTTTCAGCAGACATCTATCGAGTGCTGTCTGCTGAGGTTACAATCCTTGCTCCCATCAAGCCCTAAATCTTAGAGGATTTAGACGACCAGGCATCATCAGAACGCAGTGGGGTAAGCACAGGAACAGGTGATACAGGGGGTCCTGGAATATGAGGGGCACCGGCCCTGTCTAAAAGGGGCCAGGGAAGACGTCTGGGAGAAAAGACAGGAAGCCGAGACTCAAAGAACCAGAGGCTATGTCAACATGGCGGGAAGCCCAGCTTTCTAGTTGAGGGAGCAGCGTGGAACAGAGACAGTGCGGTCAGAGGGATCGTACCTCGAGTGAAAGTCATAACGTTCTTTTTACATCATCAGTTGTTTATGCAAGACTCATTAGCGCACCGCTACATTTTAGGTTGGGCGTTGGAGAAACAGTGAACGAGAAAGAGGTAATCACTGAGCTCAGCAGTTCAGAGCCCAGTGGGACAGACGGATGCTCCTAGGCCAGCTGCTGTGAAAGTGTCTAACAGGGGCGCTTGAGTGGCTCAGTTGGTTGAGCATCCGACTTCAGCTCAGGTCATGATCTCAACGGTTCGTGAGTTCGAGCCCCGCGTCGGGCTCTGGGCCAGCAGCTCGGAGCCTGGAGCCCGCTTCGGATTCTGTGTCTCCCTCTGTCTGCCCCTCCGCTGCTTGCACTCTGTCTCTCATATGGTCTCAAAAATAAATAAACATTTAAAAAAATTTAAAAACAAGATAGTGTCTAACAGATGGTGGGGGCTGGGGTTGGGTGAGGGGGTCAGTCAAGGGGCGCAAGCAGGGCAGGTCGCCTGAAGCAGACACACCAGGGGGTTCACTGGGCCACCAGAGAGGTTCTACCAGAGGACAAGGGCTCATTATCGGAGAATGTCTTTGGGCCATGCAGGAGAGAAGGGGTCGATCCAGCTGGTGCCTGGAGGTCGTGGAGTCCTCTGAACAAGCCCAAGCCCAAGAGGCAAAGAGACAGGGGCAACGTATTGGAAGAGATAAATGTATCTGGCGGTTGAAACTCAAGATCAAATCCCGAAGAACCTGGGCCTAGGGAGGGCTTCTGGGCAGTAGAGGCGGAGGAAGCCCCGGGCACCCCAGCTGCAAGATGCCACACATCGCCGGCAAGAACCCGGGCTTCCCTGAGCCACCTTCAGTTACGACACTTCCAGAGAGTGGGCCGAACTGAGCCCCCGATAACATTTCTCTGCTAAAATGCTGGTTACCGGGCCTAGCTCCAGAAGTTAGCTCTGAGGGCTCGACTCAGAGGGTCTTGGGAATCAGCAGGTAGAACAGGTTCCCCGGACGATGCTTGTGCACACAGGGGTTTGAGATCCCGGGAGCCTAAGCCGAGGCAGGAGGCGCACCTGGCTGAGGAGGTAGCTGGGCGGTCCTGGGGGGGTGAGCAATTATGCATTCTTCAGCTAGAGGGGCGACCGTCCTTCCAAGGCAGATCATGAACAGAAATTCAGAAAGCGAAGGGTTTTAGATAAACAGACCAAAAAATATGCTACAGAGAGTACTTTTGGTGTATTTTAGAGTCATCATTAGAAAGCTTTATGGATTCATGTCAGTTCTGGAGGAAGGAGAATACCAGGCTCGAAAAGTGTTATTCTAAAACTACATCATAAACCAACTGTTAAGCCAAGGCCTGGGAGTGCCGTGAACCACGTCGGTTTCCCAGTGGCAGATTTATGGCTGTCACTTTGCTGTTTTACATGGTTTTTAAGGAAATGCCAAATCAGGGTTTGCAATATCATTTAGGAAAGGAGGACTCCCATCCTTTCTGAATGAATGACTAAAATAACGCTAATTTAACAAGCCCCAAATAACATCTTTTCCCTCACTAAATGATCAAATATTACTGATGTAGAATGCGTAATTTATAGTTTTATACTAATACGAGATAGCTTGCGTTTTATCATGTTCGTTTTTTAGATGGAAAAAAATGACGAACTTGGAGTCTTTTTTACTCTAAGATGTATTATAAAAGAGATTTGTTGAACTATATCATGTTTCTCAAAATTCCAAACAATGGTGCCTCATCTGCAGGTTCAGGATCATAAGGATGCCAGAAACCCTGAAAGCAGGGAAGCTACCTTGTCGTAATTGCTTCTCGGTTCTCGAAATGGGCCCCTGACTGACGAAGAAAAGTCTGCGAATGTTTGGAATAAAATCCACAGAACTGTCCATCCCAGAATAATACCATAAAGATATCCTTTCCCTCGCGTAACCAAATCCCTGACACTTACCATGGAAGAACAATGGCGCTCACCTGTTACTGTTATGTATTTTTATTTATTTATTTTTTGACAGAGACAGTGAGAGAGCATGTGGGCAAGTGGGGGCGGGGCAGAGGGCGAGGGAGAGAGATAATCCCAAGCAGTCTCCGTGCCAGCGAAGAGCCCGATGCGGGGCTTGATCTCATAATGGTGAGATCACGACCTGAGCTGTGTGAGATCATGACCTGAACTGAAATCAAGAGTCTGATGCTCGACTGAGACACCCAGGTGCCCCACTTACCCCCATAATTAAATTGCCCCTGATCCCTTCCTTCTCATGCTCAAGAATCCCATTTCTTTTTGCCTTTTCACTTAGGATGTATTTTGCAACCTGATTCTTTTCATTCTCTCACGTCCCCATGAGCATCTGAAGTCGAAAGTCCCCAACTCTACAAAGGGGCTCTTTTCCAAAAGCTTATTTTAAAGTCAGTAACTTGCGGGGCGCCTGGATGGCTCAGTGGGTTAAGCGTCCGACTTCAGCTCAGGTCATGATCTCACGGTTCGGGGGTTGGAGCCCTGCATCAGGCTCTGTACTGACAGCTCGGAGCCTGGAGCCCGCTTCGGATTCTGTGTCTCCCTCTCTCTCTCTGCCCCTCCCCTGCTCATGCTCTGTCTGTCTCTGTCTCAAAGTAAACAAAAACATTAAAAAAAGATTAAGTCAGCAACTTGCAACTTGGACATACTTCCCCACGGGAACAGTGTTGTAAGCAACGGTTAGTTTGCCGAGAGAGCCCACAAATGCTGAATAACCAACTGGATGGGTAATATAAGAGAACTGCAGAGTGTCCTCGTTTGTAACAATTAAAACAGAAACAACAAAAGAGTCAAGGTTTATTTCGAACGTGGGGATTCCAGAGAACTCTGCTCCCGTAAGTCTTTCATCTAACGAATCCAGGGGTATGCTGGTAAATGTGAAATATCTCATTCCCCGGGTAGGGGAAGCCCTGATTTGTAGTGTTTGCCTATTAAACAGCCCCAGATGGCTGATTTCCAGCTGCCTGCACATCTCTACATACGGAGTTGAGTCCCAGAGGGTCTGGTCTCCCAGCCTGCGTGAACTGCGTCCAGCAGGTGGTCTCACGTACTCACTGACCCAGTCCCTCAAGCAAACAACATTGACTGGCCATAACTGGGTGGCTCAAACGACAGAGGTCTATTCTCACAGTTCTGGGGGCTGTACGTCTAAGATCGAGGTGCCAGCTGATTCTTTCCCTGGCGTGGTCTCTCTTCCTGGCTTGCAGACAGACATGTTCTTGCTTTGTGCTTATATGGCAGAGAGAGAGGTGGGGAGTTAAAGGAGAGAGGACTAGCTTTCTGGTCTCTTCCTCTTCTCATAAGGGCACTAATCCCACCCTGGGGGCCCCACCCTCATGACCTCATCTAAACCTAAGTACGACTTCCAAAAGCCTGAAGGCTTCAACACAGAAACTTGGGGGGCCACAAACGTTCAGCCCATAACAGAAGGCTTCTTTCTTTTTATCTTCTGCTGTAAACAAACACTTTCATATTTGCTTACTCCTTCCTGCCGTCCACAGCTCTGTTCTATCTCGTCCCGGAACCCCGGATCCTAAAAGCTCTCTACAGCTTCTACAAAATCTAGGAGGAACGGCTGGGGAGCAGACCCCGTACTGGAGAAAACACAGACCTGAGCCCCAGCCTCAGGAAGCTTTCTCATGGCTGAATTCCATTGCCCAGAATGATCATGCTCATTAACTGCTTTTCCATTAATCATCTAGTAAAAAACTTAAGTAAGTGTTGTGGAGCTCTGGTCCTAGAAATCTTGGCCATCACCCCTCTGCGTATATCCTGGTCCTGCATTAGACCTGGCCTCTTCCAAGGCGATCTGCAAGGCCCAGCTCTTCTTCAACTTGGTTCCGGTTGTACTCCCAAGGACCCGCTATCCTGAAATACAGCCAGTTTCTCTCCTGGCCTTACACTGGCAATATCTGCTTTTTCTCCCCAAGTGTATGGACCTCTTTGGATTTCCCTCCTGCATTTTTTACTCTGTTTGCTGGATGTTTCCTTCAATTTACTATAGTCATTTTGGACTAACAGCATTGAGCCAGGATGGGTTAATGTTCACCTTTACTTGTTCTGTTTCCCCAGATGAATACATAACTTTTGTAACCACTTTCCTACCCCTCTCTAAAGGCCAGGTCAGTTTCTATGTAATAAGCTTCAAGCGTCTGAATCTGCAAAGGGGTGAAAAGACACCAAGGAGAAATCTCTCAAGTTTAGCCTGAATGGCATGTGCTACCCGTGAGATACAAGTGTAGAGTGCATTACTTTAATCACATCGGTAAGCTATATGATCTCTGAGTTGAACTGTGTGGGAGCCGGGGGCCCTCTTTGCTTGGAGTTCAAGAGCCAATGGCACTGAACATCTTTGCTCTAGTCTTTTTTTTTTTTTTTTAATTTTTTTTTTAACGTTTTTTTTTATTTATTTTTGGGACAGAGAGAGACAGAGCATGAACGGGGGAGGGGCAGAGAGAGAGGGAGACACAGAATCGGAAACAGGCTCCAGGCTCTGTGCTCTAGTCTTAAGTGGGAAGATAGTTTGTATCCAGAATTTCCACGGTCATGCTCCTGAAACTGTGTTAATAAGCATGCTGGAAAACATGGTGGTCAACAGGTTAGACTGCTCTAGAAAGAGCAAGTGGGGAGAGGACCCCATCCCAGTAACCTCCACCTGACACGTGTAGTCGGCGATTAACGTATATATGGGGAGGGCAGGGATCCAAAAATGTGGGTTTAATCTTGATTTTGCCACCCACCAGTCCTGGTCTGGTCAGGACTGTTTAATTGCTGTGGGCTTTAAATCATTCCCATCTTAAAGCAATCCTCCCTTGAACTTACATCTTCCTCTGGCTAGCAACCAGTCTTCTTTGTATATTCTTTATTTTTGAAGTGTCTTCTACAAGCTGTGAAGCGATTAGAGATTTAACAAGGAGCAAATGATATTTAAGTTAATCACTGAAGGAGCATGAGATTGAAGTGGTATTGGGGACAGAGTCGGCATCCTAAAAGAGAGAAAGAGCGTGTGCAAAGGCCCTGGGGAAGGAGGGAATGTTGAAGGCCAATGCAAAGAAAGCCAAGAAGGTGAAAAGGCAAAAATTCAGGGGAGAGTGGCAGGAAGTGAGTCTAGAAAGAGTGGTATGTTGGGGATTTTTTTGTGTAGAAAGTAAAGGGTAACTCTGGAGGGTCTCAAGTAGAGGTGACATAATCTGATTTGCAGTTTTAAAAGATCATTCTGGCTGCAGTTTGGTGAATGGGTTGGTATGAGAGGAGAGTGTGTTGCCCCTAAACTTAAATTTCATCCTTTTTATTACAATTTGGAATATCACTGGGGGTGGGGGAGGTGGTCACTAGATACATTTCAACGAATCTGTAAATCTTCTGAAACTTCAGGCAAAAAGTGCATATGCATTTTCCTGGGGAGAGGGCTCATAGCTTTTAATGTTGTTGCTGTTGTTGTTTGTTTGTTTTTTAACTTTTGAGGGTGGGGAGAGGGGCAGAGGATCCAAAGCAGACTCCGTGCTGACAGCACTTTGCCTGATGCGGGGCTCGAACTCATGAACCCTGAGATCATGACCTGAACTGAAGTTGGACACTTCACCGACTGAGCCACCCTCGCTCCCGAGAGGGTTAGACGGTTAGTGGTTTTAATCAGTGTTCATGACTTCCCCATCAAAAGCTTAAAGAAACATAGTAAGAATCACTTCACTCAGAAATGACACACTGAGACGCTGGGTGTGGGTAGGGCTCTGTGCGAGAGGCTGCCCCTCCGGGTGACCTTCATCACCCTCATTCATTACCTGGCCCTGGTCTTCCCCAGCCCGTCTCCCATTCCCTGCACCCTCGGCCTGCAGTCTGGCCACACTGGCTTACTTGCTTATAGAACTTCTGCGTCCTTCCCGGCCGGCTGTCTCTACCGCCTTCCGTTATGGCCCTCATTCGTGCTCCCAGCCGGTATCGGCACCTAAGTGCCACACGCAGGGAAAAGCTCCTCCGAGAGTGCCCTCACGGCTCTTTGTTACAACTTGAGTCCAACAAGTGTAACTTGTTTGCTTTGAATTTAGTAAACATTTCTTGGAATCTCGCTATGTGCCAGGCCCGTGCTGATAACAAAAGCAAATTCGAGCCAAGGACTTTTCCCCAAAGAAGTTCACAGTTGGCTGGGAGATAAGCACCTCATTAGAATACAGTGTGAGGTCCAGACTAACAGAGTAGAAACAGGGGGAGGGGAAGGTCTGGGCTTCTTCACTAGAAAGGTGACAGTGAATATGTATTTGCAAGATGCACAAGGCGGGCAGCCCCCTCCTGCTCTCTGCCCAGTGTGGGGAAAAAACGTGAACGAAGGCACGCGGAGTGGTGTTCAGGAAATGATGTCAGAGTTTTTCAACCTTGGTGTGTATATATATATACACACACACACACACATCTGTATATATATATATATATATATATATATATATGCAAATCTAAGGCAAACTCTCAGAAAATCTGATTTAATCGCTCTGGGGAAAGGCCAGCCTATTTTACTATTTTCTGAGATTACTGCAGCGTGTGGCCAGGGTTGAGCACCGCCGTTGTAGGTAGTTGGGAACCGGGTATGAAACATGGGGTGTTACCTGGCCAGCACCTGCTGCTGGAAGACGAGGCTGGGTTGAGGTTTACGAATGGTCTTGAATTGCTTACTTAAAAAAAATTTGTTTTATGTTTATTTACTTTTGAGAGAGAGAGACAGAGACAGAGCATGAGTGGAGGAGGGGCCAAGAGGGAGACACAGAATCCAAAGTAGGCTCCAGGCTCTGAGCTGTCAGCACAGAGCCTGATGTGGGTCTTGAACCCACGAATTGTGGGATCGTGACCTGAGCTGAAGTCAGACACTTAACTGAATGAGCCACCCAGGCGTTCCTGTAAAGTGGGTTTCTTGGGAGAAATGCCATTCTGTCAACTTAGTCATTATCATTAATTATAATAGCAGTTTCTTAATCAAAGTGTTATAAGATGCATTTAGAAAAATACATCCAAAAGAAGGAAATGATTTGCAATTTAACAGATGGTCTTCATTTTGACTGCTTTATCTTCTCTTTATTGGCTTTGTAAACTGGAGTGTTATTTGGACAGACAGGTCAATTGCTTGAATCGCTTTAGTGGATAAAGTTGTCCCCCAGTCGAATGCCTCTGCCTCGTGTCACCTCTGCTCTGCTCACTTCATCATCTGCTATGAAGCTGTTGCTTTCAGGAGTTACATTATCTGTTCAATTATTTATTTGTAAAATTTTTAAATTACGTAATTTATGCCTTTTGCAGACACGAGGTGGTGTCTCTTCATTCTGTTGATAAGCAGCAGGTTGCTTATCAAAGAAGTTGCTGCTTCTTTGCTCTGAACACTAAGCAGCCCAAATTTTCTTGCTTGCTCAGCTGAACTGGGGAGCCAAGTAGAATTCTGGACTGTAAGGGCTCTTGAGGGTAAGTGCTATTTTTCATTCACCATTATAGCCCCAGAACCTAGTAGAAAGAGCTACTTACAGAAAGTTTGTTGATTCGGTGAGGGCACTTTTGACTTGGAGCCAGATTCATGTTTACACGCCATAAAGAAATGAGTTTCTCTTGAGTTCCCGCAATGTGTCAGTCGCAATAGGCAATTTTCATATATTATTTAATGAAGTATTCAGCAGCAACACTTTTGATGTAGATGTTATCATCCTTATTTCACAGATAAGGTAACTGAGGCTTAAGGGAATAATTTGGCCAAGGTCATCATACTAATCAGGAAGGGATAGTCAAATACAGATTTTTCTGGACTTCATAGCCGATGCTCCCAGTCACACTCAAAGGAAGTTTCAGCTGTTTTCAAAGAATTCCGCAAACTGATTTGTTTGCCAGTTTCTTCTCGTGGAATTTTAAAAGGAACTTAGTTACCAAGTAACCACTGATTGTTTACTACTCACAGACATAAAGACGCGATTGACTCCGTAAGTGATAAAATTCTATTTTTTCTACCACCTAAGACCTTAATAGAAAAGAACAGCCAGAAAATCCACCAATGTCCTATTATTTAGGATGAACTTTGGTTACAGTAAAGCAATTTCTATTTTGAGTTAAACAACAACAACAGAGCCACACCTGAAAGTGTGTGAGACTTGAGATCTGAGACTCTGACGTATAGTTCCTAAAATCCAGAGCCATTTCCATTTGCTGATTATTCTGACTAAAACAGGACATCGACTTTGACATGTTCTTTTCCTTGACCAAGGAAGGTAAATGGAACTACAGATTATGACTTTGCTTACTGTTCCTACTCACGTCGCCCATTTTGTCCACCTGACTCCTTTATCTGGTGCATTAATTAAACCTTGCGACTTGTGGAAATGTTCTAACCTAGCCCTGAACTGTCCTTCAGTCAATACAAACCACCCTCAAAACTGCTGCCTCTTTAGAGAAGGTGCCATGCTGTGTAGGTGGCTTTACTGTGGGTAAAGCCACATTACTCTTAATGAGTAAGACTCCATCACAGCTGGAGTCTCACTCATCAAATGGGAGGTGGGTTCCTGTGGGTAATGATGACAGTTGGATAAACAGAGTAATTGAAAGAAACTCATGTAGGGTCCCTCTCTTGAACGGGGAAAGAATGCATGAGGTACTAGCAGCTCATGGCATTCTACTTCGTGCAACTCAAGAAGCAGGTTATGTCCCCATAAAGTTGTTTGAGGCCTCACAGGCTTTCTGGACGTTATGAGCGTAGATGACACCATGCTTCTTGAGGAAAAAAAGAGATGCCTCCTGAAAACTATTTGTGAGTGATGCCGTACAGAGTCTAAGAAGTCTAAGAAGTGGCCAAAGGCCATGAGGCTCCTCCCCAGGCCAAGAGCAGGCAGCCTTCACACCGAGTCTCACATCCCCACACTGAGCTGCCTATCTGGTTTGGCCATGGCCACCCACCCAGATTTTTTTTTTTTTTTTTTTTTTTGCGCTGGTATCACTTGTTTCTGTGAGAGCTAGACTTAAACATTCATTCTTTTGTGAAATAAATTCAAAGTATAGCAATTCCAAAGGCTTTCTCACACTAAACTACAATTGGTAGCTTACATTTGCATTTACCAAAGGCCAAAGAAGGGCTCCTTGGGCACACACCATATTTTGTCTGATGTATCTCCAGAGTCCAGCACTTTTCCTACAACTTACTAGGTACTGAATGCACACACACGGAATTAATGATGGATTGATGGTATTCTGGACCAGTTTGGCCATCTTCACATTTTTCTCAGATCTGGAACCCCAACCCCCTCTGCTTAAAGAACAGTGAAGACACTTTGGTAACCTATTTCTATTACCATCTATCACTTTTTGAGGATCATTTCTTCAAACTTCAAAGACAATAAAATATGGGTTATAAAGCAAAGATTCACCTCAAAGAAACCAAGAAATAATTGGCTATCGGTACATTTTGGGCAAAAAAAGTCCAGGATTATGAATTATCCAGAGTTGATTTTGAAAATAAGATTGTCGTAAAAAAAAGGAATTATACTTTGCCTGCCTCTTGGTGGAAGAAGTCTAAAAGGAAAAAGAAGTAAAAACGAGCAGGGGAGGAAGGAAAAAGAAGAAAAAGAATGAATTTAGGACACTCATTCACTGAATTACTACACACTGCCTTGAATGACTGGACTCTGCCCCACCACAGTGAGGACTCTCTTGAAATCCTCGCGTACGTGCTTGTAATCTGTTGGGGGAAATCAACTTTGTAGGGCATTTGCTGGGTCCTCTTTTCCTTCTACTCCAGTGAAAACAATATTTTCAAGTGAGGAGATAGCTTCAATTATAAAACTGACAACTAAAATTTTACTTTAATGGTTTCCCCCTCTATTAGAAACTTTTCCCCTCTGTAGATTCTTTGAGCATGCCCCTCTTTTTTTGCATCACATCTGTGGAAAAAGAATAGATTTATTCATTGTTGCATGCAACAAATTTATTCTTTTTTTTTTTAATTTTTTTTAACGTTTATTTATTTTTGGGACAGAGAGAGACAGAGCATGAACGGGGGAGGGGCAGAGAGAGAGGGAGACACAGAATCGGAAACAGGCTCCAGGCTCCGAGCCATCAGCCCAGAGCCTGACGCGGGGCTCGAACTCACGGACCGCGAGATCGTGACCTGGCTGAAGTCGGACGCTTAACCGACTGCGCCACCCAGGCGCCCCGCAACAAATTTATTCTTATAGGAAATAAATTAAAAGTACTTGCATAAGGCTTTCTATATGGATCTACAGGTCTCTCTCTCTCTCTTTACATATATATAAAATCAACCTCAAAGTGATTTTCCAGAATAGGAGTGTGCATATGTGTGTGCACGTGTGTGTGTTTTCAGCAAATATGTCTGGAAATGTGTGTGCACATATTTTTCCCCAGAAAACACATATGTGTACACACACACACGCACGGGAGCGTGCATGCACATGCACGTGCGCACGCACACACACGCACACACTTTCTAGAGTAACAAAAAATGGTTTAAAAAATGTTTTTTCAGAAAGCATGTGTTGTGTAGTGACATGCTGAGACCCGGTTTGCCTGAGTGTTTGCTCATGACCTGTTTTTGACACAAAAGGAGCAGTAAAAGCAGCCACAGGTGGCAGGACAGACACCAATGCAGCGAAGGAATCACTGCACGTGAATTTCTGGGACTGCTCAGGGTCAAGGATTCTCTAAAAAGCTCTGTGCTACATCCAGCACCCTGGCCAGTCATCCAAGGAAACAGTCTGAGGACACAGGTTGCTGGTGTTTTCAGGCTTTAGTCTTACGTCTAGTGTAGAGGACTGTGACTCAGGAAGTGAGATTGTCCCTGTTCCCAACTTACGCATTTTCCTCTCCTGCCTGTCATGTTCTCCTCCAGAAACACAGCTCAACAGCCACATCCACCACTTAAACTGTTACGTTTTCCTGTCTATTGCCATCTCTTTTGCTCCACAGTTTGGGGAAAGCATAAAATCCTCAGTTCATTCCAGTTTCTCACTTTTCAATAGTCCCAAGTATAACAAAATGCCTACAAATATAGCCCTGATCTAATGGTGCCTCTGGGTTTAGAAGTCATGGTGACCATGGATGGTGATTTCAAATGCGTGCTGCCCGCCCATTCCTGATTCCATTCTAATTGGAGTCGGCCCGCTGGAGGAGAGGAGGAAGCCTTGCTGCATGCGAAACCAGCTTCAGCTCAACCAGCTGCCTCCTGAAAATTAGAGAAACCAACCATGTGAGTCTTTCTATGTCAATGAAAAAAAGAAAACCTTTAAGGACAAACTGTTTTAATGAATTCAGTCATAAGGTAAAAAAAAATTAAAAAAAAGAGAGAGTAAGAGTTGAGCTTGGCAGTTGGAAGAAATGGGGTAAAAATTAAACTTTCGAGGCTGAGGGACATTGATAGATAATGGTTATGAGACCAAAAGGCAGAGAGACATAAACAGCGAGATAAAGCAAACCCTCACAGGTAGCATGGTTTAACGGGAGCACTGGGTGTTTTAAGGCTTGGAGCCCTTTCTTCTCTCTCTTGCTTCTCTCTCTCTTAGCAAAGACCGCAGGCCCTTCTCTTTAGTCATGGTAATTAGTGAATGCACATGGCAACCACGATCTTATCATCAAAAATACTCTTTCCAAGCGACATTGGCTTTGTACTTATTTTTATTCTGATGTTTGAATATAATTCTGACATTTGTGAACAGAGGTACAATGTCCAGGCAGCTCAGGAGTGGGTAGGAAGACGGCAGGTTTCTGAACCTCTGTCGACGCAGGAATGGGGGTATCACTGCTTACACAGAATCACATCACCTGGACCCAGGGCACCTCCCCACTTTCTCAAAAGCTCAGCGCCAATGACAAGAGGGTTTACCACTTATGGAGAGTTAGGAACGATGATACTTAGCTTGGCAACATCTCGAGGTACGTGTTATTATTGAGTTCTTACAGATGAGGGAATGGAGACTCAGAGAAGGTGAGTGACTGGCTTATGGTCACACATCTAGCAAATTCTTACTACTAACTCCTCGGTTGTGCTGTCTTTCGATCTTTCTCCACAGACTACCTGGAAGAAAGATCTAAAAAAGCAATTTAGCATTTTTCTTTAAAAAAAATTGTTGTGGAAAGTGATAACCACGGTAAGGTGGGTTTTGAAGGTTTGGGAGACAGAGGGCCACAGTTCCTACAAGAGGAGTCTGTGAGATGCTCTACATCAGCACTGTCCAATAGAAATGTAGTGTGAGCCACATTTGTAGTTTTAAGTTCTCTTGTATCCATATTAAAAAAGTAAAAAAAAAGCACTGAATTAATTTTAATAACATATTGTATTTAATTTAGTACATCCAAGATATGATTCTTTCAACATGTTATCTATATAGAAATTATTGAGACATTTTACATCCGTTTTTTTTTTCACCCTGTCTTCAAAATCTGCTGGGTGATTTATGCTGATTGCATATCTCATTTTGAACTAGTCCCAGTTCAAGTGCCCGATAGCCACGTGTGGCTAGTGGCCACCATCCTGGACAGCACAGCTACGGCATGCAAGAAGGGAAAAAATAAAAGCTTGTGCCCACATCAGCTATTGTTGCCAGCCTCTGGAGAGGCGGTTTCTATACGCACATTAGCATCGTCCTGGAAGTCTAACTGCACAGCTGTTTCTGTTCTGTACCCAGCCACTCAATTAGAATTTCTGGGAATGATCCCTCTCTCTCTCTCTCTCTCTCTCTCTCTCTCTCTCGGACATGCCCAAGTGGAGGAGGACTTAAAAAAGAACTTGTTTGAAATATTCCATCTATGTATCTCTCTCAGGAATTCAGGGAGGTGACAGGGGGGACGTCCTGCCATTTAGGGTCCCCGTTATTTCTTTCCACCAGACATTTGAGCAATAGCTTGGAAACTGCTCCTTGTTTTGAGTGTTGGATTTGAATGATGCAATGGAAAGAGGAGACAATTTAGCCAGATTGGTCATTTTATAATGTATGTCATATCACGTCACTCCTCCGCTCCCCTGGGTGGATCTCCACGCCCTCTGAGCAAAAGCCAAGCCCTTGACATGACCGACCACACCCTACACAATCTGGGCGTCTTCTCCCCATCCCCAACCCCTTCAACTCCCTCACCTTATTTCCTTCTATTCTTCTATTCCTTCTATTCTTCCCACTGCTGCTCATTCCACCCCATCCTCAATGGCCTACCTGTGTCCTCAGAGCACCCATATCACACCAAGTTCTAGATGATTTTTAAGAGGTTGTGGCTGCCAGAAGGAGCAATGCTTCTCCAGGCCGGTGTGTGGATTGCATGGCCATCAGGCTGTCCTCCTAAACACATTTTCTCTCAGTTGAGATTCTGCTAAGCACTCAGCAGCAGTGAATTGAAGCTCACATTTTCTTTTCTTTTTTTTTTTTTTCATTTTAAATGTTTATTTATTATTTCTGAGAGACAGAAAGAGAGCACAAGCAGTGGAGGAGCAGAGAGAGAGAGAGAGAGAGAGAGAGAGAGAGAGAGACAGAATCCAAAACAGGCTCCAGGCTCTGAGCTATCAGCACAGAGCCCGATGTGGGGCTTGAACCCACAAACTGTGAGATCATGACCTGAGCTGACATTGGACGCTTAACTGACTGAGCCACCCAGGTATCTCAAGGTCACATTTTCTAACTAGTACCTTAAACACAAATACTCTATGAGGCTTTAGCCATCTTATAAAACAAGGGTAGGGTCAGAGTGCTTTCATGAAAACTCTGTTGCTTAACAAGGACATATATGAAGACATGACCACTGCAGGTTAATATAGAGGTGGGCCCAGGGAATATCCAGAAGTAAGAACAAAATGTCCTCAGCAAGCTATTATGGCGTGACACTGCCTGGGAAGGACATTCGTGGTCAAGATCCTCACAGCTGTAGAGTAGGGATGCAGGTGTTTTACATGGGAGATTTTAAAGGGGCATGTGTAGACACTGTCTTACCTCAACCATTAGGAAGAATACTGAAGTGCCTAGAGAAGGAGTTGCTTTACTTTACTATTATCTTTTAACTTTATTTAAAAAAAATTTTTTTTAAGTAATCTCTACACCCGATGTGGGGCTCGAACTCATGACCCCGAGATCAAGAGTCTCATGCTCTTCCAACTGAGCCAGCCAGGTGCCCCAAGAAGGAGCATTTTAAAGCACATAAGGCAATGAATAATCTACGTTAGATACCCAATGATTTAAAACCTTTATAAAATACTTTCACAGATTTTTTTCCTTTTTTTTTTTAACTTCTTGGGTAATTTTCCATTCCCAAACCTATCACCTCAAAGACAAATTGGAATAAGTTGCCCATCCCTAACCCCAGGTTTCAAAAAAAACCCCAACACAAAAACAAAGACAAAACAACAGAGGCCATCATCTGCCAGCCTGGGGGTGGTGGCTTTGATTAACAGACCACAGCCTTGGTTTGGCTACAGTCTTGAGTCAACCCCCTTCCAAACCAACCACCATCAAGCTTATCAGCCAACTTGACATTGCTCCCTTAATATGGAAGGTCAGGAGTCTCATTTTACAGTTTCTGTCAGGTTGAGATTTGTGCAGGAAAAGGCTCCATGGGTTCAGGCTCCAATGGCTCCAGCTGGAAATAACCTTTAGCCTTTCCAGAACTTCAGGGAAATCTGAAGTGATGACCACACAAGTGGAACCTGAAGAACTAATCTCTCCTTTGCAGGATGGAGGGAACCTCTCAGACACGACTGACACGCGTCCCGGTTCGAAAAGAGCTTTTCAGGTGAGGTGTTTAAGCTGCTTTGCTAAGCTCCTCCTCTTTCCATTAGATTTGGTTTCAAGAGACGGTTGACTTCACAACGTGGCAATAATTGGCTGATGGAATCCCAGGAGCTGTCAGAGGGCTGAAGCCCATCAGGACTGCTGAAAATGCTGTCTTTTAATATAATTTAATTTTTCTTTTTGTATGTGTTGAGTTATGGATGTGATCAGAAAAATAGATCTTTGCCCCGAATGAGACACGCTCTGTCACTGGCAGTGGCTTAGATTGTTTGAATGCCAGTGTTTTATTTTGTACACTGGCTGTTGTTTTGCTGTGAAAAAATGTTAAAAAGAATGGATTGACATTTTGGTTTTGTTTCTGGGATTTAAAAGCATTGTTCGAGAGGAAATTTTTCTTGCTGGATGACCTTTATTTATTTATTGGGTATTGCTGCAGGATTTTTAAAGGCTCTTTGTTTTCATTTTAACATATAGTTTCAGGATTACACAATACATCAAAGGTCTTGCATTGTGTGTGTGTGTGTGTGTGTGTGTGTGTGTGTGTGTGTTTCCCCCCAACTAATCATCCATCATGATCTTAAACAATCAGGGAATAATTCTAGAAAAAAATGGGTTCTAGATCAAGTCATTCTGATAAATGTCTAAATAAGAGGCAGATCCAAATTATTTTAAAAATATACTTTTGGTCAGGGATCTACATTTCCAGTGCTAGGATAAGTCAATGCAATATTTGAGGTGAATTTATGGCAAGTTTTCGGTATAAAAGAATAATTTCCCCCTTTGTGCATATTTTACAACCTACATTAATTCAGTAGTACATGTACAAAAATTTAAAAGGAATATATAAATGAAGTTATATACACTGGGACTCACGCTTAACATTTTTTTTCTTTTAGGAGCGTGATGTCAAGGAGTTCGGGATGCCTTGTCTGGAGAGTCCCAGCTCTAGTGGGGCCCCACTCTGTGTCCCTCTCCTGAGCCTTCATCCTGGTGCAAGCTGTTCGCTTTTCCTGGAAGGATGCGGATGTGTCCCCCAGCATATTAACTGCTCTCTTAGTTCCAGTGACTGTCCTCCACCCTCTGCCTGAAAGAGAAGCTTGTTACCTCGTGGGGAGGATATAGCTCAGTGGTTAAAGAGGTAGGCAATACAGCCAAACCGTGTCCAAATCCTTGCTCTGCCACTTAGAGGGATAACCTCATGCAAGCTCCTTCCTTTCTCTGTGTATCCGTTTTCATGTCTGTAAAATGGGTCTAGTAAAACTGCCTCCCTCACCAGATTCTTGTGTAAGTGAGTTCATTAATGCAAGAGGAATGCTCAAGAAGGTGCCCAGCACGCAGTGCACTATCATCTTTGCTGGATCTCCCTGATCCCCGCTGCAAGGGGCCAGTCACCATTCTGCTCCAAAATAGCTCCATCTGCCATCTGCTGCTGCACGGTTACAAACCCCAGCCCACTCTGTGCCCCCTTCCAGTATGCGGGTGAGTTTCCAGACCCAGCCTTCCCACCCTGTCCTGACTCCCTGCTGCTGTGGACTCTTCCATGCCTGGCCACATCCGGAATCAGAAACGTTTAATTATTAATGGTTGATTTTTTTCACTCGGGATTAAGACATGAGACATCTGAATTGTGTTTTCAAAATACGGTTTGCCTTGGTGGGTCTTGACATTCATAAACAGTTTTAGGGAATTTCATTTATGATTGCTCCTTGGCATTAGTAGTCTGTTGACCCTGAGATTGGTCAGCTCTGGGGAAAATTAATCTTGTATGTATGTGCAAATGGGAGATTCTCTCAGAGCTCTTTAAAAATGCTGGTTGTGCTTTTTGCTTTTAATTAGCGTTTGCAAAGCTGATAGTGAGCCGGTACAACGATCAAGACAAAAGTAATTAGATTTGACAGGTCAAATGTTGATGCAAGTATTTTTTGGTAGGCATTTCTAGATTCTGGTGGCTGTCTGCAGGTCAACAGGATGTACTCCGATTGCCTGAGCTGCGCCCTTTCTCCCCACACTGGTCTTTGTTGTGGTTCGACTACTCAGTAGTGATTTCTCAGAAAGGTGTTGTTCAGGATGTCAAGAAAATAAAGAAATACAAGTGGTCTTCAGGTGCCTGGAACAATTTTTTGAGTCTCTCAATTACAGGATATATTAAATTCTGACTTGAGTTATTTAATGAATATCACAGCTTTGGAGTTTTTTGGTCATGGTGTACTTCAGATTGGAAAGACAGCATCAGAGAAAGAGGAGGAGAAAGTCTTTGTGAAATTTCATTGCCCAAAGACACAAACTGAAACAGGACCAATTACATTTAAGTGGGACGCTCATCTGGTTTGGGAAGTTAAGTTAGAGTCTGGGTTGTGAATTGGATACTGCAGGGAAGGAAACTCAGAGGCCAACTAGACTCCTCTGAAAATAACTTGACCACTTTTATTCTGATCATAAGCTGACTTCTTTTTCTGTACTTATTTTCCCCATTTTTTTCCCCTAGGGGTAGAGAACTCACATTAAAAATAAACATCCCCAGGGGAACAAGATGACAGAGCAGCATGGAAGTTCTCAGCTTCTCTTGTCCCTGAAATGCAGCTATCTCAGCACCGAACCATTTTGCACACCTAGAAAATTGATCTGAGGATTAACACAACAATCTGCATAACCTGAGCCACATAACTTGGCAGGTATGCGGCACAGAGAGGTGAAATGGGGGAGAGAGAAGCCGTGGAGGGTAGGGAGCTGTTTTTGTGGAGAGACAAAGGAGAAAGAGGGGAGAGTCCAGGAAAAGCACTCCCTCCAAAAGTAGCTGGAGAGAAAGAGAAAGAGTGGGAACACCCACAAGTGACTGAACAAGAAAGGGAGAAAGGAAAAAGGAGAAAGGAGAAAGGAGAGGGTTTCAATACCACTAGGACTCTATAAACAGGGGAGAGCACTGTTGGAAATTCCACAGCTCAGTACCTGGCAGTGCTCTGGTGGGAAGGGAGAATCACCAGAAGCAGACAGTGAGGTCCCAGGATCTGTGGGCCACACAAGGAGAAGCGGTTCCCCTGCCAAAAGGGCATCTGATAGAGGCCAAACAGCCTCCCCATATGCAAAGACTCCAGTGGATCCCAGAGAACAGCCATGATTGCTGGTATCGAAACAAAACACCAGGGGCAGTGAAACCTGGTGCCAGCTATGTGTTGTGATTTGCCATAATCTCTAAACCTCTACTGCCGTTCGATCCCAGGAACTTTTTCTGGGGCAAACAGGCACCTGGCTACAACCTCTGAGCCTCTGCAACAGCACGACCACTCAAACGTTCCTAGGGGCAAGCTGGCACCCAGCCATTGCTTGGTGTGACACTCCCCCAGAGGGTGGGAGCAGGTCCGAGCTGCAGGGCTCTCAGAAGTGAGGGGTTTGGAAACACAGCCCCATCTGCAATATAATTCAGGAGGGAGGTGCTACCTAGCAGGCTGACAGCTTGGATGCAGACAGTGTAGAAGTGGGGAGTGGATGGAAGCTGGAGACAAAGGAGGGGTGCTTGATTGCTGCTCGGTAAGAGGGCAGAGTTCTGGTACCAGAGACTGGGAAGCTGGGTGATGCCATTTTCAATTTTCCCACGCATGTGCATAGCCTCACATGTACGCCACACCCATCCACCCCAGTAAGCTAAATCGCCAAGTGGAGAATGGAGTTGTTACACCAAGCCCTGCCCAACTGCACCAACCAAGCTCAGGCCCTAGAGGATCTCCACCTGCATAGTGTATGGACTACAAAGTGCTTCATAGCTAGACTTCTAGGGGAAACTGGATGTAATTTCATTCCGATTTCATTCTGCTCGCTGGTCCATCTATTTGTTTTTGTTCTTCTTTTTTTTCTTTTTCTTTTTCTTGGATACAGAAAGAGAAAAAACTACTTTTATTTTCTGTTCTTAAAAAAGTTAAAAAATTTTACTGTATTTTTTATTTTTGTAAATTTTTATGAATTCTATTTTAATTTCTTCATTTCATTTTATTCTATTTTATTGCATTCATCTTTTAAAATTTTTAAATGTTTTCTTACTTTTTTTCCTTTTCTTTTGTTTCCCTTTTTTCTCTATTCTATCAAGCATCTTCCAACAACCAGACCAAAACACACCTAGGATCTAGCTTCTTTTATTTGACTTTTTGTACTGTTTTTTATTTTAATTTTCTATTTTATAAATTCTTTTTCTTCCTCCAAAATGACAAAATGAAGGAATTCACCCGAAAAGAAAGAACAGGAAGAAATGACAGGTAGCAAACTCATCAACACAGATATAAGCAAGATGTCTGGACTAGAATTTAGAATCACGATAATAAAATACTAGCTGGGGTTGATAAAAGCATAGAATCCCTTTCCACAGAGATAAAAGAAGTAAAATCTAGTCAGGACGAAATTAAAAATGCTATAATTGAGATGCAATCTCAAATGGATGCCACGGTGGCAAGGATGGATGAATGGGAGCAGCGAATCAGCAATATAGAAGACATAATTATGGAGAATAATGAAGCAGAAAAAAAGAGGAATACGAAGGCAAAAGAACACAATGTAAGAATTAGAGAAATCAGTGACTCACTAAAAAGGAATAACATCCAAATCATAGGAGTCCCAGAAGATGAAGAGAGAGAAAAGGGGTAGAAGGTTGATATGAGCAAATCATAGCAGAAAACGTTCCTAACCTGGGGAAAGACACAGACATCAAAATCCAAGAAACACAGAAAACTCCCATTAGATTCAACAAAATCTGACCATCAACAAGACATATCATAGTCAAATTCATAAAATACACTGACAAGGAAAGAATTATGAAAGCAGAAAAGGAAAAAAAAGTCCTTAACCTATAAGGGAAGATAGACCAGGTTCACAGAAGACCTATCCACAGAAACTTGGCAGGCCATAAAGGAATGGCAGGATATATTCAACTTGCTGAATTGGAAAAATATGCAGCCAAGAATTCTTTATCCAGCAAGGCTGTCATTCAAAATAGAAGGAGAGATAAAGAGTTTCCCAGACAAATGAAAACTAACGGAGTTCATGACCACTAAACCAACCCTGCCAGAAATTTTAAGGGGGACTTTCTGAGGGGAGAAAACATGAAATAAAACAAAAAAAGATCAAGAGCAACAAAGACTAGAAAGGACCAGAGAACACCACCAGAAACTCCAACTCTACAGGCAACACGTTGGCCATAAATTCGGATCTTTTAGTACTCACTCTAAATGTCAATCGACTAAATGCTCCAATCAAAAGACATAGGGTAACAGAATGAATGAGAAAACAAGATCCATCTATATGCTGTTTACAAGAGACCCATTTTAGACCTAAAGACACTTTCAGGTTGAAAGTAAGGGGATGGAGAACCATGTATGATGCTAATGGTTGCCAAAAGAAAGCTGGAGTAGCTATACTCATATCAGACAATCTAGATTTTAAAATAAAAACTGTAACAAGAGATGAAAAAGGGCATTATATCATAATTAAGGGGTCTATCCACCAAGAGGATCTAACAATTGTAAACATTTATGCCTCCCAATGTAAAGCACCCAATATACAAGTCAATTAATCATGAACATAAATAAATTCATTGATAATAGTACCATAGTAGTAGGGGACTTCAACACTTCACTTACAGTAATGGACAGATCATCTAAGCAGAAAATCAACAAGGACACAATGGCTTTGAATGACACACTGGACCAGATGGACTTAACAGAACGTCTCATCCTAAAGCAGCAGAATTCACATTCTTCTTGAGTGCACATGGAACATTCTCCAGAATAGATTACGTACTGGGACACAAATCATCCCTGAACAAGTACAAAAATATCGAGATCATATCATGCATTTTTCCAGACCACAATGCTATGAAACTTGAAATCAACCTACAAGGAAAAATTTGGAAAGACAATGAATACTTGGAGATTAAAGAACATCCTACTAAAGAATGAATGGGTTAAACAAGAAGTTAACGAGGAAATTAAAAAGTCCATGGAAGCCATTGAAAATGATAACATGACAGGCCAAAACCTCTTGGATGTAGCAAAGGCAGTCATAAGAGGGAAGTATAGAGGGAAGCATATAGCAATCCAGGCCTTCCTAAAGAAGGAAGAAAGGTCTCAGATACACAACCTAACCTTACACCTCAAAGAGCTGGAAAAAAAAAACCCAGCAAATAAAACCCCAAACCAGCAGAAAATGGGAAATAATAAAGATTAGATCAGAAATCAATGCTATTGAAATAAAAAAAAAGTAGAACAGACCAATGAAACCAGGAGCTGGTTCTTCGAAATAATTAACAAAATTGATAAACCCCTAGCCAGTTTGATCAAAAAGAAAAAGGAAAGGACCCAAATAAATAAAATCAAGAATGAAAGATGAGAGATCACAACCAACACTGTAGAAATATAAACAATAATAAGAGAATATTATGAACAATTATATACCAATAAATTGGGCAATCTGGAAGAAATGGACAAATTTCTAGAAACTTATAAACTACTGAAACTAAAACAGGAAGAAATAGAAAATTTGAACATACCCATAGCCAGTAAAGAAATTGAATTAGTAATAAAAAATCTCCTCCAAAACAAGAGTCCAGGGCCAGATGGCTTTCCAGGGGAATTCTACCAAACATTTAAAGAAGAGTTAACACCTATTCTTTTGAAGCTGTTCCAGAAAACAGAAATGGAAGGAAAACTTCTGAATTCATTCTACGAGGCCAGCATTACCTTGATTCCAAAACCAGACAAAAAGCCCACTAAAAAGGAGAAGTACAGACTAATTTCCCTGGTGAACATGGATGCAAAAATTCTCAATAAGATACTAGCCAACTGGATCCAACAATACATTAAAAGAATTATTCACCACGACCAAGTGGGATTTATACCTGGGATTCGGGGCTGGTTCAATATCTGCAAATCAATCAATGTGATACATCACATTAATAAAAGAAAGAATAAGAATCACATGATTCTCTCAATAGACACAGAGAAAGCATTTGAAAAAAAAAACACAGAATCCTTTCTTGATAAAAGCTCTCAAGAAAGTAGGGAGAGAAGGATCATCCCTCAAGATCTTAAAAGCGATATACAAAAGATCCACTGCTAATATCATCCTCAATGGGGAAAAAACTGAGACCTTTCCCCCTAAGGTCAGGGACATGACAGGGATTTCCACTCTCACCACTGTTATTCAACACAGTATTGGAAGTCCTAGCCTCAGCAGTCAGACAACACAAAGAAATAAAAGGCATCCAAATCGGCAAGGAGGAAGTCAAATTTTCACTCTTTGCAGATGACACAATACTGTATAGAGAAAACCCAAAAGATGCTACCAAAAAACTGCTAGAACTGATCCATGATTTCACCAAAGTCACAGGATATAAAATCAATGCACAGAAATCGGTTGCATTTCTATGCACCAATAATGAGGCAGCAGAAAGAGAAATCAAGGAATTGATCCCATTTACAATTGCACCCAAACCCATAAAATACCTAGAAATAAACTAAGCAAAGAGGTGAAAAATCTATACACTGAAAACTATAGAGAGCTTATGGAGGAAATTGAAAAAGACACACAAAAAAATGGAAAAATATTCCATGCTCCTGGATAGGAAGAACAAATATTGTTAAAATGTCAATACTACCCGAAGCAATCTACATATTCAATACAATTCCTATCAAAATAACACCAGCATTCTTCACAGAGGTAGAACAAACAAACCTAAAGTTTGTATGGAACCAGAAAAGACCCTGAATAACCAAAGCAATCCTGAAAAAGAAAACAAAAGCTGAAGGCATCACAATTCCAGACTTCAAGATGTATTACAAAGGTGTAATTATCAAGACAGTATGGTACTGGCACAAAAACAGACACACAGATCAATGGAGCAGAATAGAGAACCCAGAAATGGACCCATAAATGTATGGCCAACTAATCTTTGACAACACAGGGAAGAATATACAATGGAATAAAGACAGTCTCTTCAGCAAATAGTGTTGGGAAAACTGGACAGCGACATGCAGAAGAATAACCTGGACCACTTTCTTATATCATACACAAAAATAAACTCAAAATGGAGGAAGGACTTAAATGCAAGACAGGAAGCCATCAAAATCCAAGAGGAGAAAGTAGGTAAAAACCTCTTTGACCTTAGCTGCAGCAACTTCTTACTCAACACATCTCTAGAGGCAAGGGAAACAAGAGCAAAAATGAACTACTGGGACCTCATGAAGATAAAAAGCTCCTGCATGGCAAAGGAACAATCAGAAAAATCAAAAGGCAACCAATGTAATGGGAGAAGATATTTGCAAGTGACATATCAGATAAAGGGTTAGTATCCAAAATCTATAAAGAACTTATCAAACCCAACACCCCAAAAACAAATAATCAAGTGAAGAAATGGGCAAAAGACATGAACAGACACTTCTCCAAAGAAGACATCCACATAGCTAACAGACATATGAGAAAATGCTCAACATCACTCATCATCAGGAAAATACATACTAAAGCCACACGTGTTGTGGGGCTCGAACTTGTGAACTGTGAGATCATGAACTGAGCTGAAGTCAGATGCTTCACCGACTGAGTCATCCAGGCACCCCACAGGTGCTCATTATTTTAAAAACTGAAACAACACCAAAAGATTCAAATAACTTACAATCTCTCATGCTACTTTTACAGGAAAAAAAAGAGTCCTCCTTCACACACACAAAAAGAAAAAGAATAGGGTATTGATACTGAGATGGAATTAAATAATGCTCTGATGAACTTTGAACCAACTGAAGTTAAGAAAACATGATTTCACCACTTTCTCTCCTCTGACCCAAATTTCAGTGTCTTTGGCATTCATTCATGCTTCCTAACTGTGGTTTGTGGTGATGGCTATTCCCGTGTCTCATTGAAGATAGATTTCTTTTTCTTTTGTTTTATACTTTTTGGTATCAGTGGCTTTGAGGGAGGGGAATAAAAATATCCTCATTGTACCATTTTTTATCTGAGTTTCCAGCTATCATTTTAAGGTGGTATTTAAGTTTAGCCTTTTCAAGCATGTTATGACATACAGAGTCTAAGAACTCGTTTTTCTACAAGGCCTAAAAAACATAACAGAAGTCCTCACCTCCCACTCCCCCATGCCTTCCTACTTTTCCACGGTTCAGAACAATCTCCCCCCCCCCCCCCATGTTAACTCCGTTTCTAAGTAACAAGCTTGTACTGTTATTCTTGATCCTAACACAGGCATCTATATTCCAGGGAAATCTTTTGTGTCTTCATTTGCCTTGCTTTCTGCATACCTGTCACCAGTTAATCCCCTATTTCTCAGTTGGAGGTGTAACTCTGCAAACACAGGGAAGCTATTTAGTATTTTTCTTGGAAACCTCACCCCAGACGTTCCATCTTCCTTTTCCAACGTGACCTGGCTGTTCTCTAGGCTGGTCGTGGAGCTGTGGTCTTTGAATTGTCTTTTACCGACATCTTGGAAACTTTTAGCATTTTCTATTTATGCCTTATAATCTGATATTTTCTAATGCTATGAATTCATGTGGTTTCCACCTTCTTCTTTTTTTTATGTTCAGCCCTTTCAATCTATAAACTCATGCCCTTCCATTCAGGGAAGCTGTGACATTGTCATGACTCATATTTCTGATGTTTTTCTTCATTCCTTTTTCTGTGTTCTCTTTGTCTAGATCTTTCATTATTTATATTTGAATTTACTGGTTTCACCCTCTTATGTTTTCTATCCTGTTTCCCAACTCCTTGTCTTTTTTGCTCTATTTTTTTCTGCACGATTTACTGGAGTTTTACCTTCTCAATCTTTTATTTTTTAAATTTCTGCTCTCAGATTTTAATTTTCAAAATTGGTAATTTCTAAAGTGATAATTGCACAGGGAGAGGGCATAATTCCCTTGCTGTTTCATGGATACAATATCTCCTTGTACCTTTCTGATCTGTTTTCAAAGATGGCCACAACAATAGCTCTCTTTTCCCTCCCTTAGGGTCTGGGCAGCCTTGGGACCCACTTGCACCAACTGGATGTGGCAGAAATGATGGTGCATGACCTCCAAGGCTAGGTTGCAAAAGGCAGTACAACTCTGGCCTGGGGAATTGAACCAATCACAACAGAGCCGTGATTATCCAGGAAAGTAGTCACCTGCCCCCAGGCCACCCCACTCAAAGAAGCCACACTAGCTGATGCAGAATGATCACGTGGAAGGGCCTTGTGTCCAGCTGAGGAGAGAGAGAGAAGTCTGGCCAGGTCCTGGCTCTTCCAGGACCGGCTGCCACCTGGCTGTAATTCCCTTAGAACCTCCAAGCCAGAACTGCCCACAAGGCCCATCCAAATTCTTGACCCATGGCAGCCATTTGAGATAATAAGATGTCTGGTGTTATTTTAAGCCACAAAGTTTTGGGATCAATTTTTTGTGCGGTAACTGGAACTGAAATGGAGACTATGAATGACAGTTTTTTGGTTTTTCAGAAAGTTTGTTATCTAAGTATTCCCTTAATTTACGCTGAATCCTTTATTTGTTTGGTCTTAGTCATATTAGGGGCTTGAACCACGTAACTGGTGATGGTGTGAGAATGAAGCCTTTTAACGGGTGGTCTTTGCAGTGGGGTCCGGTGATAGGACTGGTCTGTTTGTATCCACTGGCCTTCTCTCCAGGGATGACCATTTTCCCCAGCGAGGATTCCTGGAAGGAATCGTGGCCAGGATTCTGGAAGCCTGCATGGAAACTTCCACTTAGTTCCCATGAGATCATGATGGCATCCCCGCCCTTGGCCACAGGGACTGTTCTGGCATCCAGCCCCTTCAGGGAGCAAACCGCCAATCTTCATCCCTACTTGGCATTGGGGTTGTTGCCCAGCTACAGGGTGGGGAGATTGGCTTCTTTATACAAACTTGAAGGCAATCCTCTGTTTTCAACTCCGTCTTTCTGAGGTACCTGGGGCCCCTCATGTGTGAACCTTTCAGGGGGCCAGACACACAAACTTGCTTGCTCTTGAGCCTCTCCGTCAACCATCCGAGGCTCGAGCTTTCCTCTGTCTACTAAGTGTCTATTCTTCCTTTTGCTTCTGGCCTTTATAAAAGCTGCTGTCTTCTCTTGACCGCTTTGATCCTTTTTTAAAAGTCCTTCCCCAGAGATTTTAGCGTGAAGCAAAAGCAAATAGATGCGGTCGATCGGCTGTGTTTATGTGGAACTGGAACATTTAATTTCTTAATAAATAAATAGCTTATTAAATAAATGTGCTCAAAGGGCATAAATGGAAAATTTACATAAAAGATTGAATTCAAGAGGCACCTGGGTGGCTCAGTCGGCTAAGTGTCCGACTTCAGCTCAGGTCATGATCTCAAAGTTGGTGAGTTCGAACCCGGTGTTGGGCTCTGTGCTGACAGCTTGGAGCCTGGATCCTGCTTTGGATTCTGTGTCTCCCTCTCTCTGCCCCTTCCCTGCTCGTGCTCTGTCTCTGTCTCAAAAATAAATAAGCATTAAAAATTTTTTTTAAAAGATGGAATTCAAGTAATAAATTGAAAATTGTTCCATTTCACTGTAGTTTGCTACAATAGGGCAACGGTGAAGCGACTGGACCCTTCCTTCATTAGGAATTAGGAAATGAGAACCTTCTGAGAGTTGGAGCATATCTATTCATTTGACTTTTGCTTTTAAACATCACACATGGTTATGGTTCAAAAAAGGTAAACTTTTATAGAGTAAAATGTCAAAACTGTCCTATACTTCACGTCTTATCACCTCTGCAGGCAACCAGGGCTAACAGTCTGTAAAATCTTGGAAAAAGGCTGGACGGATTATATGTATCTTTTGCTTTGTATACAGTCCAATTCTGTTCATGTTGAAAACAACCCCATTTGTGTGTAGTGCGTGTGTGTGTGTGTGTGTGTGTGTGTGTATTATAACACACACACAAACATGCCTGGGTTTTTAACATAAATACAATCCAACTCTACACATTTTGCTTCTTTTTGTAAATGTTTATTTATTTTTGAGAGATAGCAGGGAGGGGAGGAGCAGAGTTGGGGGGGAGCACAGAATCTGAAGCAGGTTCCAGGCTCTGAGCTGTCAGCACAGAGCCTGACACCGGGCTTGAACTGACGAACTGTGAGATCATGACCTGAGCTGAAATCGGATGCTTAACCGACTGAGCCACCCAGGCATCCCTACATATTCTGCTTTTTTAAGCTTACTGATAGAAGGGATATTTTCTCATGTGAATCAATATGTCCATCTTACTCTTTCTAATGGTTATGTACCACAATTCAAGAGTAATTCCTTTATTGATGGATATTTAGTTTTTTCCTCTATATTTCATTATGACACACAAAATGTTGTCATGACTATTCTTGTGAATTTATACTTCTATAACACTAGTATTTCTCTAGGATGGATTTCTTGAGAATAATTCCTGAATTCAATAGAATACATAAAAGTTGCATTTTTTTAATTTTATTTTTTTTAATTAAAAAAAATTTTTAACGTTTATTTATTATGGAGAGACAGAGAGAGACAGAGCATGAGCATGGGAGGGGCAGTGAGAGGAGGAGACACAGAATTCGAATGGGGCTCCAGGCTCTGAGCTGTTAGCACAGACCCCAATGCGGGACTCGAACTCACAAACCGCGAGATCATGACCTGAGCCGAAGTTGGACGCTTAACTGAGCCACCCAGGTGCCCCATAAAAATTATGTTTTGATAGATAATATCCAACTGACCTCTAAAAGCTCATTTTTGCACAGTCTTTTTTTTTTTTAAATTTTTTTTTCAATGTTTATTTATTTTTGGGACAGAGAGAGACAGAGCATGAACGGGGGAGGGGCAGAGTGAGAGGGAGACACAGAATCGGAAACAGGCTCCAGGCTCCGAGCCATCAGCCCGGAGCCTGACGCGGGGCTCGAACTCACGGAGCGCGAGATCGTGACCTGGCTGAAGTCGGACGCTTAACCGACTGCGCCACCCAGGCGCCCCATTTTTGCACAGTCTTTTATGAACTCTTAGTGTCCGTTGGAATCCCCATTCTCTCCATGCTAGGATATCAGCAAATGAAACTTTTGAACCTGGAGAGAATTTCAGCACGTTAAATGTGGTGCTCAGTGCTAACAGCCTCTTGGTAGCCCCCCAGTGGACCTTTCTCGGAGGCGCATCCATTTTGCTGGACTTTTCTCTTGAATTCTTTGTTCTCCAGGAAAGAGGCGCAAATTAAAATGGTAACCATTTTTGGCTTGTTATTTTCACAACAATGAAAAAAGGGGAAAAAAGAAAACGGTGCTGACTGCATTCAGAGAACCAGGCTTTCTCACGTTTGCTGGCATTGAGTTTGGGAAATCAGATTGGCTCCACAGATGAAAAACCATAAACATTTCATACCCTCTAATGCTACCTCTCCACACGTGGCAATCCATCCTAAGTAAATAATGTAAAATACCAAAATGCCATTTATAAAAACATTTACCGCAGTATTATTTACAATAAAAAATTGGAAACAATTTCGAGAGCAGAAATAGAAATTGCCATTTCCCTATTGTGAGATACTTAGGTTAAATAAATTTTGGTAAACCTACTGGATGGAATATTAAGTAGTCTTTTTAAATAATGGGTATGAAGACCAAGTGGTTTCAAGGAAAAATGTTTATGCTATATATGCTAATATTATGTTCATAATGATGCACAGTACATTATAATAATATAAATTGATTTTAGGAACTTGAAATACATTTTCCTATAGTGCGATATTCTAACATGGACCAATAACTAAAGATTATTTATTTGGTAATGTAACTAAATTATAGCACTATCCTGAATTCTGAATCTTAGTAGCAAGGGAGCCTGCTAAAAGGAGCAAGGATACGGTTCTTCTCTCTCTCTGCCAGAAAAAGGCTGGCCTCAGGCAAGATCATGAAAGAAAGGGAGGTATCTTTGATTGCTTCCCTCGTCCCCCCCAGACACTTCTGAAGCTCCTCAACTCATGTCCTCCCAGAATTCACCATAACCACTTCCCTAGAGCTTGCCCAACGCCTTCCTCACTCCTAAATGACACGTGGCTCCTTGAGGACACAACCTCAACCATCCAACCCACATTCAGGTGTCTCGCCCTTCTCCTTGACCCACTGCCGCTCACTCAAATGATGCTCTAGTTAGTTGACTATCCAACCACAGGAAAGAAAATGGACAAGTAGGTGGTTCAAAGAAAATCCTTTTAGGTGGAGAGTAGCTGGTCTGTCATGCATTCTTTAAATTACTCCTATTTTTTCCACGATGTCTTCCTTCTGAACTAAGAGATGCTTCAAAAGTTTAATTAAAAACAATTCCCTCCATTGTAATGAGGACGGTAGCGAGCCACTTTGGGACTTTGGGTGTATGTGTGTGTGTGCTGGGATGGGGGAAGAGTCAGCGATCTGAAGGGGAGAGACGGGGCAGTGGCAGAGATTTGCTTATATCATTTGTTTTTATAGAAGAGAATGGCTACTACTATGGTCTGAATGTTTGTATCCACCCACAAAGTCATATGTTGGAATCCTGACATCCAAAGTGACAGTGTTAGGGGCACCTGGGTGGCTCAGTAAGTCAAGCATCCGACTTCAGCTCAGCTCATGATCTCACAGTTCGTGAGTTGGAGCCCTGCATCACGCTCTCTGCTGTCAGCGTGGAGCCTGCTTTGGATCCTCTGTCCCCCTTTCTCTCTGCACCTCCCCTCCTTGCTCTCTCTCAAAAATAAGTAATATAGACATTAAAAAAAACCTCCAAAATCCCAAAGTGAGAGTGTTAGAAGGTGGGGCCTTTGGGAGATGATTAGGCCATGAGGCCGGAGCCTGAATGACAGGATTACTGATGTTCCTTTTATAAGGCTCCATAAAAAGAGACCCACAAGACCTCCCTAGCTCCTTCTGCCAAGTGAGGACACAATGAAAAGTCTGTGGCCCAGAAGGGGACTCTCACCAGACAATGCTGTCTCTCTCATCTGGGACTTCCAGGCTCCAGAACGATAAGAAGCAGATTTCTGTTGTTGATAAGCCACCTGTTGGTGCTATTTTGTTAGAGCAGCCTAAATGGACTAAGACATCTACTCTGCATTCTGGAATGCTCGCCGGTTGTGTCTCGGCTTATGAATTCTTTTACTCTTGTCTCGAGGATAAATATTTAATGCGTGTTATAATTTTTACATTACTCTTTGGCCAGAGAAAGGGAGGCTCATGCTGTGATCAGAGCCTGACTCTGTAGTGGGAAAGAAGGCTCATGGGCCACACCAAGGCCAAAAGCTCAGGGTCCGTCGCCTGGGCTCCTGTCTATAATAACTGCAATGACGTGAGAGACAGTAGTAGCTGGCGAAATGTGTCCACATTCGTGTCTCCTTATAAAAATGGATGCAGCGATTTATTGGTAGTTGCTATGTTTTTGGTAATTCCCATTTTTTTTTGGAATTTCAGTTATCAGAGGTGTATCACCTATAACGCAATCTCCAGACTAGAACAGAGTTACTGCAATCCTTCAGGGACCACCAATCAGCAATTCGAAGCATGAATTTCATCAGTAAGAAAACTCGCAGGGCATGTCCTGTATTTACCCTGTGAATCACCTTCTTTGTTATAAAGCAATCTACAGTGGTCTCTCATGTCCAAGAATTTATTTGGTCAGACTGTCTATGTCCCTTGTTTCATTTGTCACTTTGTGTATTTGGAGAGTAAGGTACTCTCCACTATTAACACAGAATCATGGACAAGGTGTGTGGGTGATGCCCTAAACAACACAAGAAATATCTTGTATCTTGTTGTCTGAGACTTATAGTTAGAAATGGACAAGCCCAGTCAAATTGTTGTTCTGACCCTGCTGTCTGTGTGCGTGCACATGTGTGTGTGTGTGTGTGTGTGTGTGTGTGCATGTATGTGTTTCCTCGATCAGCCACACACAGAGAGCCCCAGGAAATGAGGCAATGAAAGAAGGAAAAATTATTCAGAACTTTGGGGCCTTAGGCCTTTGCTCAGCTTTCAGGTTGGGATGATAGAAAGAGAAAGACAAATCGGGCACGATGTATTCACTGCTGTCCATGGAACTCACTAGCTTGCCATTTATATGGGACAACTACTAAGGGAAGTATGCCCTGTAGACATGATGAAATAGTCAAGGGCAATGTGGACATGGGGGAACAGACCTGCTTGCAGGGGAGCTGAAAATGTGAGACTTTTAAAAGTAAAAGACATTTAAAAGCCAATTTGTTAGACTGGTTCTTTTTAGATTCATGGAAGAAAAGAAGTGTAAAGAGTTTCAGCTGAGTCGTGGAGCTCATATGTGAGAAAAGATAAAGAGTGTTATTTTGTAAAATTCATATTATTGAGAGTTTGTGATTATTTTAAGGCTTTCTGGGGTGTTGGGAGAACAGTAACTGCAAAGTGGGCCAGTGACCATACGCCATCCTTGTCCCCAGAGCATATCATTAAGGTGTCAGTAAAGGAAAGAGTAGACTATGGAATTTATCAGCTGTTAAATACCTCTTCTGTGTCAAGCTTCAGGTTAGGCGATTTTACTTGTCTCCTTGGAGTTGTGAATTCTGAAGGTGCACAGATGTCCCTGAGTTCTTAAAGGCATAGGGATTTGAACCCAGAGTCTGACCTCCACTGTGTCTAAAGCTATTTCCCATTTTTAGTAGAGATGATGGTACAGGATAAAAGAAAACTTTCCGGTGGCCAGAAAAGTCTAAATGTGGAATGAGCTGACTCACGTGGTCCTGAGACCTATCAAGCACAGTCTGGATCCCATCGAGTGAGTGTGTTATAAAGAAGACACTATTTTGGATATTATATAAGGTGCCAGGGCTCCCCAGTTGTAATCCCGATCTGTCATTGACTAGCCAGGTGAGTGTAGATAATAAACTTCACCTCTGGGAGTCTTAGCATTCTCATTTATAAAAATAGGGGACTAACACCTACATCTTAAAATTGCTGTGATGATTAATAAGGTAAGATATGGGAACCTACTTAGTTTAGTGCCTGGCATAAAATGAGGTGTTCAATAAATGTCAGTTGAAGAGAACATAATATCCTCTCCAACCGTGAGCTACTTTGATTTTGTGACAAAAAAAAAAGAGCTTCACGAACTCTGAACAATTTATGAGTAACTGAAGAAAGTATTGAAATAAGGAACCCAATGACATTTGAATGTTAGGGCAAAGCTGAAAGTCTGAATAATGACAAATTCATCATGGCCATAGAAATAAAACTTTTTTTTTAGAAATAAAACTTTTTGAAAGAGCCCTTGATATTTTTAAAGAAATTAGGAAGTGCTGTAACAACCACATGTGGCTTCTGATTCAGTAGGATACCGTAAAAAGTCATAGAAGATAACATTTTTTGCCTGTTTAGTAGGAATATCAATGTGTTTGCAATTTATAACTTCAAGTTGATTTATAACTTCAAGTTTTAAGTTGATTCACCTGACTTAACTTACATTTTTGACTGAATTAACAAGATTCCATTATAAGGAATTATAAAAGCCAACAGGTTAACAGAGCCATTCAAAAGGGATTTAAACTAGATTACTTCAAAGGTAAAGTTTTAGAAAGCATTTTACTTATAATCTTACTAATCTCTGACTCTGAAATCTAAGAAGTGGCTGGCAATGACTTTGTGCAAATATTTAGGCTACATTTGATTAAACTCATACCCAGATTGATCATCTGAACTGGAGTTGTCACCCTTAATCAGGGCACAGAGGGGCAGAGAGACCATTAATCACCTGAGATTAAGGGAAAATTTTAGATGGGGTTTCTAGAACGCAGCAGTCACTTTTCATTTTTTGAAATTCTGTAAGGATTCAAGGAACCAACATTCTTTTCTAAAGACCTCACGAATAACCCCAAGAGGAGCCTTCAGAATCCATTCTCATTTAATCTCAAATGTGCTTGCTGCTTTAATGCTGTTCCAGGCCAAATGATTCATGACAATTCTATGATACAGACAGGAATGTAACCAGTGCCCTGGTACTTCAGAGCTAGACAAAGAAGGCAGGCTGTGGAAGATTCCAAATCTGAGGTCTAATATCTGCTGAACTTTGTCATCCCTGAGCTTCCAGATAATACGGGACATTGTGGTGCAGAGACATGGGCATGGAAGGCACAACTCTCTGCCGTCAGTCAGGTAACACCACCAGTGTGGATGGCAAAGTCCTGTATAGGGTTTTCTGGTGGCTTTTGAATGGCAACCCGTCATACCTCCTCTTTAGCAAGAGACCTGGACTCCAGGACCTCTGGCGTCGTGATTGATAGCCTTAATGATAATTTGCATTTTCATAAGATCAGTGTTTTTCAACGTACTTTTACATACACCAGTTCATTTGATCCTCGCAATCCTGTGAATGATACATTTTATGTAATTAATGAAATTTAAAAGCAACCGAATGCCAAGAGAGTGGTCTGACTGTCCAATTTTGTTTTCAATAATGTTGAAATTGGAATTTCAGGTATTCTTGCTCCATTGTTGTAAATACTGTTAATTTTCCCTCTTTAACTGAGAAATAGTAAGAAAGTCCAGATTCCTTTTTTAAAAAAATGAAATTAGTTGAGAATAGTGTTGTTTGTTTGGGGCGCCTAGGTGGCTCAGTCGGTTAAGCGTCCGATTTCGGTTTAGGTCACGATCTCACTGTTGTCAGCACAGAGCCCACTTTGGATCCTCTGTTCCCTTCTCTCTCTGTCCCTCCCCTGTTCATTATCTCTCTCTCTCTCTCTCTCTCTCTCTCTCTCAAAAACAAACATTAAAAAAAAAAACAAATGTTGTTTGTGTGAATAGAGTGGATTGGAACAGAGGGTTTGAAAGAATATTTTGGCATCATGAGGGTTGTAGAGAGAATGATTCACAAAGGGCCCTGAATGGGGATCCTACTTTAAGCTACTCTTGACCTTCTCCTTAGGGAGGAACAAAGGAAGTAAAATTGTCCATGGGTGCGGAAAATGATAAGTCATTTGTACAAGTTGAAAGGTAGCAAGTTTGCATTAGTCAAGTCTGAACTTGAGGATATCAAAATAAAATCCTGTAGTGTTGAAGTTAACAGAGTTCTTAGAAGACCCCCTTTAACAAAATAGCAGGGATCAGGTGTTAATTACACATCAACGTGCTGATCTTCGAAGTGGTATCTTTAAAGGGGTATGTTTAAAATAGGAATACAGAAAGGGGGTATCCCATTAGACACATATACAATTCTCGGGGTGAGGGCAAAAACTGAAAGGACGAGAACACAGTTTTGGAAAATGGAAAAAAATTCCTGTTCTTTTTTAAAGCCCTCCACCCCCTGCTTTTTTAAAGAGCAGTTTTAGGTTCACAGCAACATTGAGAAAAAGGTATAGAAATTTCCCATATGCCACCTGCATACCTACATATGGGTAGACTTCTCCACTATTAACGTCCCCCACCAGAGTAGTACATTTGTTACAATCAGTGAACCCACAATGACACATCGTTATCACCCAAAGTCCATAGCTGACATTAGTGTTCATTCTTGGTGAACCCATCCAAATCCTACGGGTTTGGACAAATGTATAATGACATGTGTCCATCAATATAGTATTGTACGGAGTATTTTGCTGCTCTCAAAATCTTCTGTGCTCCACCTACCTACCCCCTCTCTCCCTTCCCCCCAATCCCTTGCAACCACTGATCTTGTTACTGTCTCCATAGTTTTGTCTTTTCTAAAATGTCATGTAGATGAAATCATACAGTACGTAGCCTTTTCAGATTGGCTTTTGTCACTTGGTAATATGCCTTTAAGTTTCTTTTGTGTCTTTTTATGATCTGATAACTCATTTCTTCTTAATGCTGAATAATATTCCATTGTCTGGATGTACCCGTACCTGTTTGTCCATTCACCCACTGAAGGATATCTTGGTTGCTTCCAAATTTTGGCAATTATGAGTCGAGCTGCTATAAACAGCCATGTAGAGTTTTTGAGTGAACATTAAGTTTTTAATTCCTCTGGGTAAATGGAATTGAATTTGAATTTGGGTAAAAACTCGGAGCATGATTGGCAGATCTTATGGTGAAAGTATTTTTAGTTTTCTAAGAAAGCACCAACCTGTCTTCCAAAGGGACTACACTATTTCACATTCCCACGGGCAATGAGTGAGAATTCCTGTTGCCCCACATCCTCATCAGCATCTGGTGTTGTCGGTGTTCTGGATTTTGGCCATTCTTCTAAATGTGTAGAGGTATCTCCTTGTTGTTTCAACTTGGACTTCCCTGATGACATAGGATGTGGAGTATCTTTTCATATGCTTTATTTGCCATCTGTCTATCTTCTTTGGTGAGGTGTTTGGCCCATTTTTAAACTTTTATCTATTTATTTAATTTTTGTTTTATTTATTTGAGAAGAGACAGAGACAGTGCGAGTAGGGGAGGGGCAGAGAGACAGGGAGAGAGAATGCGAAGTAGTTCAGAGCTGCCAGCTCAGAGCCTGATGCAGGGCTCAAACCCACGAAACCAGGAGATCATGACCTGAGCTGGAAGCAAGAGTCAGACACTCAACTGACTGAGTCACCCAGGTGCCCCTGGCCCATTTTTAAAGTTCCCTGTTCTTTCCCTATTAAAAACAAAGGAAGCAAACTTCACAAAATATTATTGGCTAGTGGGGTATAAATTGAAGGGGTTAAAATGATCTGAATCCTAAAATATTTTGTCCAATCAAATTTTGTAACATTAAAAGCAGGTAAACACTTCTTATAAATATCAATAATATTGTTTCAGAGACAAACATTTTAATTGGGATGTTTTTAAAATTGTTTTAGTTATTTATTTTTTTTGAAATGTTTATTTATTGGGGTGCCTGGGTGGCTCAGTTAGTTAAGCGTTGAACTCTCGATTTTGGCTCAGGTCACGATCTCACAGTTCCTGAGATCAAGCCCTCAGTAGGGTTCCATGCTGATAGCTCAGAGCCTGCTTAAGATTCTCTCTCTCCTTCTCTCTGCACCGCCTCAGCTCACAAGCGCGCACTTTCTCTTGCTCTCAGAAATAAATAAATAAACTTAAAAAATAAAATAAATGTTTATTTATTTCTGAGAGAGAGAGAGAAAGAGAGAAAGAGAGAGAGAAAGCATGCACATTTGTGAGCTGGGGAGGGTCAGAGAGAGAGAGAGAGGGAGAGAAAGAATCCCAAGTAGGCTCCAAGCTGTCAGCACGAAGCCTGACAGGGGGCTCGATCTCAGGAACCATGAAATCATGACCTGAACCCAAATCAAGAGTTGGATGCTTAGCTGACTGAGCTACCCAGGTGCCCCTAAAATTCTCTTTTAAGTTCTTTAGGTTTTAATAATATATGTTTAAGTGGTTTTATTTTTGTTATATTTGAGATTCATAGGGTTTCTTAAATCCTTAGACTTGAGATTCATTCATGAAAAACATTTTTTAAAGAGTCTTCTCCCTTAGTCAAACTCCTGGCCCCAGAATTAGGTTGAGACCCGCTACGATTAGCCACGCTGATGAGACTTTAAAAGTGGCTTTACCGTTAGAACCTTCAGAATGGGTTGGTTCCATATGTAGGCTTCACTCAGCACTTTGTCTCGTTTTTCCTTTATATTGCAGTTGGGTCAATCACCTCCACTTCATTCCAAGCCTGGTCTCATTCATCTCTGTCAATTCACTGCTTCCCACATAGTAAGCTTTTAGTAGGTCTTCCCACATTACACTAAACTTGTGCTCCGTGCATGTGAAGAAATTAAATTATTACTAATGATCAGCTCCCTGACATTACTTCACTCCTACAGCACATGGACCTGTTAATTTTTACTGCCAATAATTCAATTCAATTGAGAATCTTTGCTTTATGGAAGTTTAGAAGCCACCTTATTTTTAGTGAACTCATCACTTCATCATGTGTCCAGACCTCATGAAAATAATACCTTTAAAATGCCAAGCAAGGGATGGCTCAGAGAACTCACATGGGCCTAATAATTTCCACTTCCTGTGGATTTGGCCTTAACGGGAGAAAAAATAAAATAAAATATCCGCTTACCTAAGTCACCATGACTATAATCAAGCACAACTGATAGAGGGAAAGATATGTAAATGAGGTCAAAGTCAGGTTGATCTATAAGATGGGCCAATTAAAAACATTTGACAAGTCAGTTCAAAAACCTCCAGGCTTGATCACTGAAGAAAGTAAATCTCCTCCAGCCAAAGGATGCTTAGAATGAGCCCAACGGCTAAGGCCAGAGCTGCCTGTTAGAAATGATGAGCACGCAAAAAGGTTGTGGGGCAGAGAACTGCTTGTCAGGGGCAGGTCTTTATGCCCTGCAGATGTGAAGTGCTCAAGGAAAATATGGACTGTGGTGAATGAACCCGCTTGAAAGTGTGAGTGATTTAAGAGCAAAACCCTGCAAACCAATTATTAGACTGGTTCCTTTTAGGTTCACTAAAGAAACACATAGAGTTTCAACGGAAGCCATGGCAAGTGACAGCGTTAGTTTTGTAAACTTCACATTATTTAGAGTTCTGCTTATTGCGGAAGGATGAAGAATAAAAGCATTCAACAACACACACGGAAAAATCGGTTGTATCCAAAAAGGTCCCAAAGCTGGTGGGGTATTAGAAAATGACACGAATTTGAAAAATTGCTATTCATCCCATACCTAAAGCAAAGTCCAAAAACTGTGTTCTCATGTGTCTGTTGGCCATCCGGATGTCCTCTTTGGAGAAATGACTGTTCATGTCTTTTGCCCATTTTTAAATTGATTATTTGGTCTTTTGGTGTTGAGTTGTATATGTTTTTAATATATTTTAGATACTAACCCTTTATCAGACATGTCATTTGCAAATACCTTCTCCCATTCCATCGGTTGTATTTTAGTTTTGTTAATTGTTTCCTTTGCTGTGCAGAACCTTTTATCTCGATGTAGTCTCAGTAGTTTATTTTTGCTTTTGTTTCCCTTGCCTCAGGAGACGTATCTAGAAAAATGTTATTATGGCTGATGTCAGAGAAATGACTGCCTATGCTCTCTTCTAGGGTTTTTATGATTTCAGGTTTCACTTTTAGGTCCTTGATCCATTTTGAATTTATTTTTGGGCACGGCATAAGATCATCAGGGAAATGCAAATCAAAACCACAATGAGATGTCACCTCACACCTGTCAGAATGGCTAAAATCAACAACACAAGAAACAAGTGCTGGCGACGATGTGGAGAAAAAGGAACCCTTGTGCACTGTTGTTGGGAATGCAAACTGGTACAGCCACTGTGGGAGACAGTTTGGAGGGTCCTCAAAAAACTGAAAATAGCACTACCCTATGATCCAGTACTTGCACTACTGGGTATTTACCCAAAGAATAAGAAAACACTAAATCGAAAGGCTATATGCACCCTTGTGTTTACTGCAGCATTCTTTACAACAGCTAAATTATGCAGTCAAATGTTCTACCACTGAGCTATACCCCCTACAATAGCTAAATCATGGGAGCCGCCCAAGTGTTCACTGATAGATGAATGGCTAAAGGAGATGGGACACACACACACACACACACACACACACACACACACACAGAGAGGAATGTTACTCATCCATAAAAAGGGATGAAATCTTGCCATTTGCAACAACATGGATGGAACCAGAGAGAGCATAATGCTAAGCAAAGTAAGGCTGTCAGAGAAAGACAAATACCATATGATTTCACTCATGTGGAATTTAAGAAACAAAACAAACAAAGGGGGAAAAAAAGAGACACACCAAAAAACTGTCTCTTAACTATAGAAAACAAACAGGTGGTTGCCAGAGGGGTGGTGGTGGTGGTGGTGTGGGATGGGTGAAACAGATAGATTAAAGCGTACATTTACCTTCAAGAGCACTGAGTAATATATAGACTTGTTGGGTCAATAGACTGTATACCTGAAACTAATATAACACTGTATGTTCACTACACCGGAATTAAAAGAAAAAAAGCCCTCCCAAACTGTCTTCTCTAGAATGTTTAGTGTTTTAGAAAGGGCTTGCTTTACCTTCTGGATTTTTTTTTAATGTGTATTTATTTTTGAGAGAGAGAGTGTGAGCAGGGGAGCGGCAGAGAGAGACAGAGGGTGGGGGAGGGAGGATCCGAAGTGGACTCTGTACTGACAGCAGGGAACCCAATGCGGGGCTCGAACTCATGACCTGTGAGCTCATGACCTGAGCCCAAGTTGGATGCTCAACTGACTGAGCCACCCAGGCGTTATGTACCCAATGAGTTTTTAAATCCTTTCCTCTAGGGAAGTTAATTGGCCAGGTTTTTCTTTATACCTGGGACCCTACAAAAATCCCCAGGCCAGGGGAAATGAATGTGTTAATTCTTAAAAAAATTTAATGTTTTTATTTATTTGTGTGTGTGTGTGTGTGAGAGAGAGAGAGAGAGACAGAGTGAGTGGGGGAAGGACAGAGAGAGAGACACACACACAGAATCCGAAGCAGACTCCAGGCTCTGAGCTGTTAGCACACAGCCCCATGCGGAGCTCGAACTCATAAACCGTGAGATCATGATTGGAGCCAAAATTGGACGCTCAACCAACTGAGCCACCCAGGCCAGGGGAAATGTATTTGCCCACCATGAAATCCGATAGTGTTGTGCCAGCTATCTTTGCAGCTTTGGCCTTTTGGAATCAAGTCAAAAGGTTATTCTTTGATCCCTAAGTATTTATGAGCTTTTTGCCCGTAAGTATTTTCTTACTTTTTCCTTCTTTTTTTCTAAGACATTTAAGTAGATTATCTTCCTATGTTTCTATGATATTTTTAAGTTGTAGCTTAAGGTTTGAAGTTTTAAGAAACCTAGAGAAGGGATATTTTCTTCTCTTGAATAACACATTAAGAGGAAAGGGAAAAAGAATTCTATTCTTGTGCTTTTGGGCCTTCATCCAAACCTACAAAGCCTCCTGTTCAAACTGGAAATGAAAAAGAAGCCTGTGAAAGGCATCTCTCTCTGCTGGTTCGAAACTCTCCTGCAGGCTGGGAGGAAGACAGGGGTGGGTAGGCCATTGTCGCCAACAGCTTACCCTAGTTCCTTCCACACAGGGGACAGATTCTACGGTACATAATTCCAGTATTTCTCCTCTTTTTCTCTCCCCTTTGTTCATAAGGTTTTCTATTAATTCATCCCCCTTTCCCCTTCCCAAAATCTTCAAATCTGCTCAAAAAAAAAAAAAAAACCCAAAACAAAACAGAAAAACAGGCCATGGATTTACTCTGCTCGCTGTGCCTGGCGTCATGGAGATGTAGCCTTTGTGCCATCTTCACGGTGCTTTGGGCAAAGCTGCCTCCTCCCACCCTCCATGAGATAGGAGGCACGATGGAAATCCTCTCTCCTCTCGAGGTCTGCCTGGGACTTGTGTCTGAGGCCTCCCTCCAGCAAAACGGAGTTCTGAACTCTTTTGGGCTCGCCTGGCTCTGGTTGGGCTTTGTATGAGGAAGGGACGCAGCCATTGCTGAGGTGACCCAAGCTGACTCTTGACAGGGGTGGATAATTTGCACCAGGAACTGCACAACCAGGCACGACCCCATGCACGGATGATTGCCTCCAATCCTCCAATTACACCTTCCAGAATCACTACATATTCCTCAGTACATCAGGGTTTAGGTGTGGACACTACATTTCCACCTTCAGAATACTGTTACCATGACCATAATTAAGTAGAACGGACATTTTATGACACTGGCCTTGCTCCGGAAGTAGCAGAGTGGCAAGCCAGTACTCGGAGGTAATCGAATGATGCCAGTCAGGCATCTGACATTTAAAGCTTTTAGGGAAGGACTAAGGAACGACATGATTTAAAGTGAAAACAACAACACCAGCAAAAAAAAAAAAAAAAAAAAAGAAGGAGTGTTGAGAATGGAAAGTGACATCTGCTGTTGGACTGATGTGCCAGACTGTCTATTTGGAAAGCTGTTCACACCATTCCATGCGATGCTCACGGTGGAATTAAGAAGCGGGTGTTTTGTAGTTCTGAAGATGAGGCCAAGGGGAGCTGAAGAGTTTGCTCAAGGTTACAGAACCCGCAAGTGTGGAAGCTGGATTCAAACTCACATTCAAGTCCGTCATCCATTTTCTATGTGGGGTCTGAGATGGCCATGACCAGTTTCTTCTATCACGTTAACAATACAGGTCTTGAAATGTCAAGTCAGAGTCAGGAGACTCATTGGAGAGCAGGAGACGTCGCACGACCACAGTGAGGCGGTGTGTGCTCCAGCGACTTTAATGATGGTGGTGACCTCTAGTCCACCACTCAGTCGCTCTGCAGTCCTGGGACCATGCTCCCTCTAATTTTGGCCTTTATCTGAGCGACCAACAAACGAATGTTTGAGAAGCAAACAGAACTCCCTAAACTCAGAAAATGGCTTCAGACTATTTAAAGGTATGTATTTTTCCAACTGCAATTCTGGTTTGGCAGACGAACGTGAAAATTTTTATAGGAAAAAAGTGCAGACGAGTGAATTAGGGGATATTTTTGTGTCTCTGGATGATAAATTCTTGCTAAACTTGGTGCGGTGAAGGGATCATAATGAAGAAGTGTTTGCAGCAGCCTGGGTGACAGCTAATTCACATCCACTGCTTTCATACACTGTAGATTTCCCTGTTTCTGTAGCAATAAACCATTGGAATGTTTTGAAAATTTCAATGTAGTCAGACTCAACCACACATTCAAGGCTTTCAGACACATTAGGTATTCGCTGAATGCTTACTAAACAAATGAATCAATCAATAAATACAGATTACACCTATATGTTCCCACCCCTACAAAACAAGAAAGAGAGGGAAAGTCTTTGTTCGGATCTTGTATCCTAAAAAAATTTTGTGATATATTCTGCATCCAATAAAATTCTGCTTTTAAAAAAAAAATTCTTTAATGTTTATTTTTGAGAGAGGGGAGATAGAGTGAGAGCAGGGGAGGGGCAGAGAGAGAGGGAGACACAGAACCCGAAGCGGGCTCCAGGCTCTGAGCGGTCAGCACAGAGCCCGACATGGTGCTCGAACTCAGGGACTGCGAGATCATGACTTGAGCGGAAGTCAGAGGCTTAACTTACTGAGCCACCCAGGCGCCCCTAAAATTCTGCTTTTTTTTTTTAATACCAAATCACAATAACTAAAAAGCTTTAAGATTTGGGGTTCTGTCTTTAGTTTTGTATCAACCTACATGAAGGAACAAGCCTTGGTGAGAAGCAATACTACCCAGCGGTGAAGAATGCGAACTTCCAGTCAAATGCCTGCATCCAAACCCCAGTCTTCCTACTTCGTGCCTTGTGAGCACTGGCCAAGTTGCTACACCCATTTGTGTCTCAATTTCCTTCTCTGTCAAATGGGGATGATAATAATAGCACCTACCTCATAGGGTTGTCATGAGTATTAGGTGATGTTAACACCATCACAGAGCTTAGCACACCGTTCAACCCATAGTAAGTTCTCAGCGAATGTCAGCTGTCTTCACAGCAGGAATTAAACACTGAAGTGTTTTTTTAAGTTTATATATTTATTTTGAGAGAGAGAGGGAGAGTGCACGTGAGTGGGGGAGGGGCAGAGAGAGAGAAAATCCCAAGCAGGCTCTACACCGTCAGCACAGAGCATGGCATGGCCTTTGGACCTGCCAACCTCGAGCTCATGACCAGAGCCGAGATCGAGAGTGAGACGCTCACCTGACCAAGCCGCCCAGGAGCCCCAACATTGAGGACTTTTATTAGGACGTGCGTTAGTTTCCAGGAGCTGCCATTGCAAAGTGCCACCAATTGGGTGGTTTAAAACCACAGAAATTGCTTCTCTTGCAATTTTGGGGTGGAAGTCGAAAATGAAGGTGATATCAGGGCTACGCTTCCTCTGAAGGCTCTAGGGGAGGGTCCCTCCTGCCTCTTCCGGCCTCTGGTGGCCCAGGCGTCCCCTGGCTTGTGGCTGCACCGCTTGAACCTCTGCCTGCATCTTCACGTGGCCTTTTCCCTTGTGACTGTGTGTCTGTATGCGTCCTGGCCTCTTCTTCTAAGGTCGCTCTCATGGGATTTAGGATCCACCCTAACCCAGTATGACCTTGCCTTAATCACATCTGCAAAGACCGTATTTCCAAACAAGGTCACGTTCTAAGGTTCCCGGGGGACGTGAATTTGGGGGAGGTGGACACTATTTAGCTACTATAGCATTTAATTACGAAAATTAAATATAGAAATTGTTGTAGACACTACAGGTCTGCTTTTTCTTGCCTCTGGTTTAAAAACACAGAGAGAGTTTGCTTCTAAAGATGTGGGTAATTTCTGGTTTGAATAAAACTGAGGTTGATAGTCATAAAATTTTCCAGGGTTTTAGGGTTTGACTCTCTAAGAAGAAATGGGCCTAATTAGCGAAAACTAGCCTTGGCATGGCCAGGCAACCATCCATTTGGTCCCCCGTGTAGGTCCCCACTGATCCTGGAGATGATACACCCAGACCCACAGCTGAACCATGAGCACCGCCCCCCCCAAGCCAGCACACTTATTAATATGCAGGTGGCCCTGGGAGAGCTAATGCCTGAGCTGGTGATCAAATCTTTATAGATACATTTGAAGAAAGCTGGGAGCCTCCCTGATAAGAGGCTACAGGAAGGCAAAAAGATCTTTCTCGTGTATATAGATTTGCTGGCAGGGGATCGTGAGTAAAAGTGCAGCATCTACAAAGCAAAAGGGAGTCGTCAGGTGCGAGTTGCTTGAATCCAGCCCTGTCCTCCTGAGCTTAATGACATGGCAGCTCATGGTAATTTGATTTACAAACACAGCCATATATTCCTGAAGAGAAAGAGAAATAGGGAAAGTAGGTAGGGGAGGTGGAAGGATTGAGTCAGAGACAGAGGCTGAGACAAGGAATGTGCTCCCAGGGTGTGGGGGATCGAGAATGAGAGAGGGGGAGGAGGTAGATGCAGATCGAGGTGGTGGGGGCCGAGAGCTGAAGGGGAGAGGAAGAAATGAGGGAGGGGGTAGGGAAGGAAGGAAAGAAGGAGAGGAAGAGAGAGAAACAGAGAATTTAAATAGCATGTGCCGTTTGCCACCATTCCCCTGATGGCCTCATACCCGGGGAGACCCCTGGCTGGTTTGCCCCCTTGGCTACATTGGGTCCTTGCCCGTCCTAGTGTGCACCTCGCGCGTGGCTGAGTGTGACACAAATGTCTCAAGGTTTTTATTTTCATACACCTTGGCCCCAACAACGCAATCCCTCCTCTAGTGCCCGCAAGCAGGGTAAAGAGCTGGGCTCCGTTCAGTGCAGTGAGAGATGAATCTTTCGAGGCCAATTTAACTCTATGCAATTTTCACCAGAGATGCTACTCTGTTCCAGATCGCATGGTCAGGTTGTGTCTGATTTCTGGTTCACAATTAGATATTGTCCAAGCAGAGACAGTTGACCTTTGATCAGAACTCTGCCTCTTAGTACTGTTCTTCCCCCAAACAGGAACAAACGAGGAAGTCAGAGAATACGTCGGTGTATAAAGAGTAGAAAATATAGCACCACAGAAATGAAAGTAAATACAGGGTTTTTACCTCCCCTAAAAATAATGGAAGTCACTATTTTGGTGTGTTTTCTTATAGTTTGCTTTCCTCCTGTGTGCGTGTGCGTGTGTGCGTGTGTGTGTGTGTGCGCACGTGTGTGTGTGTGTGTGCGTGTGTCTGATTTTGTAAAAACATGTAATCAGAGTGTCCATGGTATAGTGGGACCTGCCTCATTCACTTAGCAAAATGTTGTGAACACTCCTCACATCCACAAGTGCAGACCTGTATTATCCAAGGACGGCCCACGAAGGACTTGCATGAACTCACTCTTCGGCAGGTGACTGTGGCCACTCTCTCTAGAGGTTGAGTTTTTTGGCTACGGTCCCACTGCAAGGGTGTGATTATAGGAGCTGCACACGGCTCGAGTCTCCCTGGGAGGTGACCCAGAAACAGAGGGGGCACCTGGCTGGGGGCGTCACGGGGAAGATGAAGTCCATGAAGGAGCTTGCAAATAAAGCTCGATTCCCTTCAACCAGAACTACCATTTTTCTCCCCAGGTCAAGAGGATACCTGTATTGACTCAGAAAGAGGCCCACGGATACTTTCCAAATATGTTTTTCGGCTTTTATTTTTGTTTTTGTTAAAGCCCTGAATTGAGTCAAACGTAAACTTGCCCTGCTAAACAGACATTAAGAGAATATTTAGGTGTCCTTTGTGTAAATTCTTTGAAATAATGTCATGGGAAACACACAAGCTTCGTTTAGCTTTGTCTCTAACGTTGGCTCCTGCCTTTCTATTTGTGAATATTGCTTATTAACCCCCAGAAGTTTTGTATGAGCCATTGTGTTTAACCCAACTCTCCAAAAAAAATGAGGGGATCATGATATTCTTTAGATTGGTACTTATGTAGTGGAATCTCCCAGGCATTAAGACTTACTTGATTGCATTCAGACATCACTTTGGCAATGGAATGACTGCATTAAATTAGCATCGAGCACAATGGATGGTAATTGCAAGACTGTCATTTCTACAAGTGCAAAATTAATGTGTTCTGCAAACCCATCCCATTGTGTGGCACAGGAAAATCATGGAACCGTGTTATTCCGAGCAGAAAAAAAGCCCTGTAATAGCACTGTTAACGTGGTATGCCATTATTCAGCAATGGTGTTCTTTTCCACCTCTGTTGTTGTCTTGCACTCATTCCTCAAACCCTGCCTGACCTCATTTGTATGCTCATATTGTAGCACCGCCAGAGAGTAGCCTGGATGTACAGAGAATGTTATGGAACAATTCCTCCTTCTGTGTGGCATCTTGTGTGAATAATGCCAGCATAAACCACCCCCCATGTATTCATGAGAGTATGAATAGGCTACTTATGTAAAGCTTCTTATTAAGAGATATACCGACCGTTTACAGAAAACTTTACCCAAATACTATACATTCATTTAGACAGGGAAGAGTGATTTACATGCATTTCAGGGGGAGCTTAGGCAAAGCGCCAGCTGTCCCGGGCTCCGTCCCTCTTGTTTATGCATGGGAACGGAAGCCACAGACCAGGTAAGGGCATTTCTTCCAGTCACGGAAGAATCACGGGGTGTATCTTGAATGACAACATGTATATGCATTGGGCTCCCGTAGTCTGCTGATTGGCCCTGCAGGATTTATTAGGGATTAAAGACTCACTCAAGCCTGAACTACTGCACCAGTAACAGCTGCTCGAAGCTGACTGATCAGAGGTGGTGATCATTCCTGCAGTTCGGCTCGGGCTGAGAACCACGCATAGAGGCATCGTGAGTCCGGGTTCTAATAATGAAAGTGACACTAACTGGCCACACAGGTTTCCTTGTGAGTCCAGCTCAAATCCAGTCTCTTGGCAGCCAGGGCTGGGGGGTGGGGCGGGCATCCGGACTGCCGGCTGTCCTGACTGATCCACAGCAACAATCCATCAGTCTTCGAGCCCGCCGACAGACCCCCTCTGACCTCCCTGAGTGGGAGGGTCAGGCCTGAGTCCACCTTTCGGAGGCCACCTACTCTGTCACTCACCATTAAGGTGTTATGGGGATATTTGCTTTGGGATGTTCTAGCCCGTGCGTGGTCTGCCGGAATTGGGCTGAGATTCCTCACACACATATCCGGAGCTCCTCTCCTTTCAACGAATGACAGAGATCAGACAATGAATGGTTCAGAGAATGAATGGACAGAGATCAGAGAATGAATGGGAGACTTCTCACCTAAGGCGGGAGAAGAATCCTGAACACCTTACTCTCGGAACAGAGCGCACTGTGGACGGTTGAACAAACCACGAAATAGATGATTTGGGTTTATCTGTAAAAACGGCCGTGGAAAGTGGCTCTGCCTTACCCTTGTTGCAGAAGGTCCCATCGTAGGCCGTGTTGGAGCAGTCACAGGAGTAGCCGTGGTACTTCTCCAGGCACCTGCCCCCGTTCTCACAGTTGGCCCCGTAGCTGGTGCAGTGGCCCGAACATCCAGATTTGAACCCGGACGTGACCTTGGCTCTTTCCTCCAGGTCCAGCGTCACCCCGTTCATCCTCAGGGAGCGGATGCAGCCCAGGAAACCCTGCTGGCCCCCGGCACCACCTGGGAACGACAGAAGACACAGGGCTCAGACGGGATTACCTCTGCTGTGGCTCCCGGACCCAGTGGCGGGAGGCAAGGAGGCTGCTAAGTGCGGCCAGCATTCTCACTTTCGAGCCGGCCCTGCCTAACAGCAAAAGCTAGAAGCTTTTCCCCCTCAGGCCACAATGTCTAATGAAAAGAGGCTGTCTTCTGAGAAGCCATAAATTTGCCACAGAAGATGTTTGGAGATACACAAAAATTATATACGCCATTTTGGAAATCTAATCTGGTTTCCTAAAGAAGTTTATAGAAATCTCTAAGTTTCTTTTTGTTGTTGTTTTGTTGTTGTTTTAATCTTACGGCATTCACTTCCAGAGCATTATCTATTGAAAGAAATATAAAGAGGCAGGGAAACATGAATATATTAGCATAGCTAACAAGTCAATTAGTTGGAAGGCATAAATCCATTTGAAATGTGACCACACGACCTGGGTCCTGGTTTTTGTCTTAGGAAACACTTGGCTTTGAAGTTCACATGAAGGCTTCCCAGGGCTTCTGAGGTGGTCAGAAGTTGGAATTGATAATTTTACACGGAAGTCAGCCATACCACAATTATTACCAGGTCAGGTTAGATTTCACCGCTTTTGTCTAAATGCCATTGCAAGACATATAGCACAAAGAGCATTTCACTGTGATTTCCTAAGTTACAGCGTTAGACAGAGGCTCATGAGCATGAAAATATTAAAATATTCCTAACAAATTTCATAGAGTCATTGGAGCATTATATCACAAGTGAATTTAATTATGTCTAGAAGAACCTTGGCTACGATTTTTTTAAGCAGCTGGTACAAAAGGAGGAGCTCAAGCTTACATACATGTCTGCGTCTTGGAGTAATGACTTTTCTGGAAATTAAATAAAATGTTCGGTCATTAAAATTATTAAAAGAAATATCTGCTGGGGATTTAGAAAAAAATACTGTTAACAAAGTGACCTTCTCTTGAGGGCGATGTAGTAGGCACTCTACGAAGCACCTTACTTATGTCATTGACCCGATTCACCCAACAGCCTGGCGAGGTGGTCATTATCATCATTATCCCCACTGTACAGATGAGAAGCCTGAAGCTTAGGAAAGTTCAGAGGTTTACTCAAGGAGTCATAGCTCCACAGTGGCAAAGTTGTGTTAGTTCTGTCTTAATTTCGAGCACATGGTATTCTGTTCTGTGTTGACCCCTTAATGCAGAAGAAGGGCTTCAGGGTCAGTGCTCCCATCGATGTACATGTTTCTGAGATATAGGCTGGGATGCCTTTAAAAGTGGGGTGATCAATTGGATTGTCAGCGTTTGGATGAGACTGGTAGCTGGGGATGGATTCTGATCACTTATTCTGGTATGTTGAGAAGAAGCACACCATCGAGGGGACTCATCGGACAGGGCGGGTGGATCAAAGGCTTTAGGCGCAGAGATGTATTCGTTTGCTTATGTCTGTAAATCCTCAGCCCTGAAATGGCAAGTGACTGGCTCTGTTATCTTTATAAACCCAAGCCTCGCATTCTCTCATTGTGTAGTACATAGGTTTGAATGATGATTCTCCAGGGATTGTTATTTATTATCAAATGAAATAATTGAGTAGAGGATTAGTTGAAGGGAGGCCAATGCTCTGTTTGATCAAAGCTCTGGAATAGTAGATGGCAAAGGAAGTTATTAAAAACAGCCACTTTGAAGGATTTCCCATTTTGCAATCTGCTCGTCAGCCCAGCTTCATACACCCCTGCGCTGAAGAGAATTTGGGCCTTTGCTATGATCTGGAAGAATTTCAATCCGTGTGTTAAAATTTCAATTTGGTGTCTATCATTTTAGTGACCATGGCTTTCGCTTTTGCAGTCAGGGCTTTCCAAAGGGCCTTTTGTTCAATAAACGCCTAGCCGTTTAAATTTTCATTGCTAGTCAATTAAGACAATTATATCCTATCAAAATACACAGAAATTTTTAAATCATTGTTTTTCAATATCTCCTGCCCCTTTTCCTTATTACAAACGTAATAGTTTTTCAGTGCGGAAACCATAAACACACTGATAAGCAAGATGAAAAAGAGAATCTGGAATGCTACTCAGCTATAACTACTTTTACTTTCGGCACATAGCCTTTTCTACTTTTAGCTATGAACATACATATGTGTGAAAAAATAAAACAAAGGAAGAAATGAGAGCACGATATACACGTTGGTTTGAAATTTGCTTTTTGCACTTAATATATCATAAAACGTTCTCCAAGCAATAAACGTACAACTGGAACATCTCGTTTGCCATCTGCGAAGCATCTCATCTTGTGAATGCTCTGTAACTTATTTTGCCATTCCTACCATTGGGCTTTTAAGCTCACTCCCATTTTCATTTTACAGGACACTAATAAATACCCTTGTAAAAACCTTTGCACACTTGTTCAATATGTCCTTAGAATTAATTCTTAGAAGTGCAGTCGCTGGATACAAAGGCAGATACATTTTAAAAGCATTTGGAGCACATTTTCCTCTAAGAATTTGTCAATCTGTATTTCACGGGTAGGGCATGAGGTTCCCACCTTTTCCACGTCTATTGGAATACTTGGCAGAATGCTTTTGAATTTATAGGCTAAAAAAAAAAAAAGAAGAAGAGCTTATTGTTTTAATTTGCATTTCTTCAAACACTGTGAGCTGAATACATTTTTATGTTCTCACCACTCTTAGTTTTTGGTTCTTCATGTCTTTTCCTATTTGGGGGAAATAGGAGAGGGTATGTTTCTTATTGATCAATAACAGTATTTTTGGCTTTAACTCTGTTATGAATTTGGCGACTATATTCTTCTAGACTGTGTCTTTAACTTATACATGGTGTTTCTTTTTCTCTATGAATGTTTATGTTGTTTATATAGTCCCCTCCATCTTTCTTATTTGCACAATTTCTGCCTTTGGTATTAAGCTTTTATAAAGCCTAATCTAAAAATAATATAATAAACCCAATCCAAAATAATATAATTATTCAACCATATTTTCTTCTAGCACTTTTATGATTTTACTTCTCTTAGCACTGTGATCTTCAATCTACCCAGAACGTATTGTAATTTAGAAATAACTTCTAGTTAATGGGTCTTACTAATAGTTGCAAGTTTGAAGAAGAGTGTTTTCAATGTTAAGACGAAAAAAAATTTTTGGATATTTGAAAAGGTCCAGTTGGCAGAACAAATAAATCTAGGTTAGATCATATTTTTATTATATCACTAAGGTAAACAGATTTATGTGTATGTACTTAATTATTTCTGTATACAGTCCTCAAGGGGTTTTTCTGTCTCTCTGCCTCTTTGTCTTTGATTCCTTCTGGTCATGGCCATTCTGAGGCTCTACATCTATCAGTCATTCTGCCTCTGTGTCTGTATATCTCTCCCTATCAGGGCTGTTGACCATTCTGGGTTAGGTGCGTGGGTCTCATCAAGTCACTTAATCTCTCTCAGCATCAGGTTTTCCTGTCCATAAAAAAGGGGGTTTGAACTAGATTCTGTCCCTGGTTCCTTCCAGCTCTAAATTAGTCCAGCTCGTGATGTACAACCTCCCTCTGTGTTTATGTGTCTCCGTCTCTTTATTTCAGTAAATTACTCTCAGTTTCTCCTAACTTTACTTCTTTGAACCATTGCCTGACCTTCCCCCCACTTCTGTTAATTGACCATAAAATATGACTGTGTTCTAATTTTTATTTGTTGCATTCATTACATAAGGTTTTGTACTCCCTCTTCTTAATTTATAAAGCAGGTAAATGGAATACTCCATTTCTCTCTGTATAAAAGAAAACTAAATAAATTATGCACTTTTCTTACTTAGATGACCCCTGATTTATTAAATGGGTCAGTGAACTGGAAAGTACTTTTACTGATCTAGTCGATATGATGGAAAAAATGTTTTGTTCCAAAAATGGTCATTATGTGTTATGCAAAAGACGTTAATACACTAGAACTGGTGATAATTACTTCAGTTCAACTTATGTGCTCTATAGAAATATTTTTTGGTGACAAATGTCAGAAGTTTAAATTGTAGGTCTGCAAGCAAAAATGCTACTTAACCTTTGTTAATTAAAAAATCAACACACTGTCATTGGAGAGCGCTCCCTGCCTTGCGAGGGCTTTATGCACATTAGTCAGACCTGTGATAATTATCCAAGGTGAGATGTGGGTTTAATTTGTAAATCATTTTTCATGTGAAATGCTATTCCAGTATTGCAATTAAAGATTAATTATGAAAAGACTTTATCTACCCATAATGAATAATACAACCGCCAAAAGCACAAAGGATTGGGGCAAAAAGAATCAGGTAGTAAATGAAGCAAAACAGGTGAAAATAACGATCAAGAGGAATTCTAAAAATACAATGTTGTCAAACTCAGAGCTTAGTCTTTTTCTAAGGAGCTAAGTAGGATTCCAGAGTATCCTTGCCTAGAGAGACTGGCCATTCATTCACCCCAGAAAGGAATCACACCAAGGCTTACACATGGGAAATCTAATGTACCCATCAATAATTATTTATTTCATATCTACTATGAGCCAGTCCGTGTCTAGATGTTTGGTAGGTCTTTAGAAAGTCCTCACCCTTGGAAAGCTTATCAACTTGCAGAGGGGAAGGGAAAAATTGAACAATAAACTCAATAAGCATGTGAAGTACATTGTGTGTTAGAAGGTAACGTCCACTATGAGAAAAAGAAGTCAGGTAGGGTTAAGTGCGATCAGGAGTAGGAGTGGTGTGGGGGTGGTTACAATTTTAAATAGGGCCATCAGGATAACTTCACTGAGAAGCTAACAGAAAGAGCATCCAAGGGGCGCCTGGGTGGCCCAGTCGATTAAGACTCTGACTCTCGATTCCAGCTCAGGTCATGATCTTGAGGTTCAGGAGTCTGAGCCCTTTGTCGGGCTCCGCGCTGACTATGCGGAGCCTGCTTGGGATTCTTTCTCTCCCTCTCTCTCCCCTTCTCCTGCCTCTCTCTCTCTCTTTCTCTCTCACAATAAATAAATACACTTTTCTTTAAAAAAGGAAGAGTATCGGGGCGCCTGGGTGGCGCAGTCGGTTAAGCGTCCGACTTCAGCCAGGTCACGATCTCGCGGTCCGTGAGTTCGAGCCCCGCGTCAGGCTCCGGGCTGATGGCTCGGAGCCTGGAGCCTGTTTCCGATTCTGTGTCTCCCTCTCACTCTGCCCCTCCCCCGTTCATGCTCTGTCTCTCTCTGTCCCAAAAATAAAAAATAAACATTGAAAAAAAAAAAAAAAAAAAAAAAAAAAAAAAAAAAAAAAGGAAGAGTATCCAAGAGCATATCCCTGGGAAGAGGGCTTCAGGATAAAGAGGCAGGGGGGTGCTGCCCGCAGGTGGGGGGAAACAGGTGGGAGGGGAAGGACGGGTACAAAGGGGAGTTGCTGCATGGTGCTGAGAAACACAAAGCCACTGGCCGGTTCACACGTGCAAGGTGTTGGGAAAGGCATTGCTAAAGAGACTGAGACCTACTTCTTGCCCGAGGGTTAATGGCAAGCGTCACTCATGGTACGCTGTGGCGCAAGGCACAGTGTGACAGACCAGAGGCAGCAAACGGGGGTGAGGAAAGCATGAGCTGTGGTCACAAAGACCTACTTTCAGGGGCGCCTGGGTGGCTCAGTTGATTAAGCGCCGACTTCAGCTGGGGTCATGATCTCACGGTTCCTGAGTTGGAGCCCCTCGTCGGGCTCTGTGCTGACAGCTCAGAGCCTGGAGCCTGCTTCCCATTCTGTGTCTCCCTCTCTCTCTGTCCCACCCCGACGCACGCTCTATCTCTCTGTTTCTCAAAAGTGAATACATGTCAAAAAAATTAAAAAAACAAAAACAAAGATCTACTTTCCTACATTGGCTTTGCTGCTCACTGCCTGTGTGATCTCCCCAGGCCCTCTGGGGCTCCAGTCTCCTGGCGTGTGAAATTAGCATAACAATAAGCACCTTGCAGGGTCATATTAATAACGGAGGATAATACATTCCTTTGTGGTAATGCTCAGTTAATGGTAGCTGTCGTTATTACTGTTATTTATTATAAACAAAATTCTACAGAAGTACAGACTTGGAATAAATTAAACAGGGCTAAGGTGAGCGTACAGAAACCTGAATCCTTTGGTGTTTTGGAAAGCACTGCGTCGCCCCCAAATCCCTACGTTGAAGACTAACCCCCAGTGTGATTATATTTGGGGGATAGGGCCTTTACAGAGGTAATTAAGGTTAAATGCGACCGTAAGGGTGAGGCTCTCATCTCCTGTGACTGGTGTCCTTTCTCAGAACAGGAAGAGACACACGGGGCTGTGTGCACACAGGAAAATGGCCCTGTGAGGACATAGCGAGAAGCAGCGGTCTACAAAGCTAGGAGAGAGGCCTCAGGAGAAACCAACCCTGGCATCTGGATCTTGGACTTCCGGCTTCCAGAAAAGGTTTGTTATTTAAGCCCCTGATCTGTGGGTATGTTGTTACGGCAGCCTGAGCAGGCTCGTACAGTGAGTAAAGTGTTGGCATCAAGCTTGGCTGGTCCAGGCCTGCCCGAGAGAAAGACCTTTGAACTGCACTGTGTTCCTGGAAGATCCGGGATTAGGCCGGTGTGTTCTCTCTCTCTTGTCTGCTGTGCGGGACCGTATTTGCATTTGGGGAGCTGTGAGCTGGCACGAAGGCCTTGCACCGGTGATTGGGAGGGGATAAAAGATTGGTGTGACTTCTCCGGGTCCAGGTGACCCCCCCCCCCCCCCCCCAACCCTTCTCCAGGGCAGCCATTCCTGGCCTGTGCTCGTGAGCGGGCAAACACGACCATGTGCTTGGACAGGCCTGGCCTCCCTCATTGCAGATGCCGTACCTGCTGTATCTCTCACTCTACATGTTACCACTGTCTCTTAGGTCTTGATGCTCCACTTGAACCCATAAGAAAAAAGCCTGCAGTGTCAGTACAGGTGTGTAAAATAAACCGCCATTACTGGTTAAGATGAGAGCCTCAGAATGGCGAAGAGTTCTCAGGAGTGGGGAGAGTTGAAGGATGGGATCACATTATTCAGTGCAGCTGCATGATCGACAAGTATTGATCAGGGAAGCCTATGTCAGCTAGATATCGGAGGGCATGTATGAAAAAGTTTTTACACAGAGAGCGCGGGTTTGGAGAATTGCTTTTGCAGATAATGTTCGTGAGTGCTCATTCATAACTTCACTCAATAGAATAGATTTTTTCCTAAAGTTCATTATCACTGCATGGATTTTCTTATGTCCTCAGGGCAAAGGACATGCAGAATCTGTGAATCCAAACTATTTAAACTAGAAGGAGACTTCAAAATAAAGGCCGAGGGAATACTGGGTTTCTGATAGCACAGAACAGTTACGCGCATCTAAATGTGAGTTGCTCTGAGATGGGGGGGATGTAGGAGGTCTGAATTCATTCTGGAGGCCACAGTGGCAGGGCAAGCATAATAAATTACTACTGTTTCAAAAGCTAATATTAGTCGGATACTAGCTGTACAAGATACTCTTCCAAACTACATGTTCTAACTCTCAGAGATAATTATTATCATCCTTACTTTATAGGTGAAGAAACTGAGACCAAGAGACTCGATGTGCCCAGTGTTAAACAGCTAAGAAGTGGCCATTGGCCATAATTCATTGCCAGGCTATCCGGCTCTCAAGCTTGCACTCTTGCTAATGGCTGCCATCTTGATTTTTGGGCTTGCATCACAGGACATTCTTCTACATATGTTTCTAGGCATTGCTCTGCTTAAATGGAAAATGCTGACAGAATGATCAATATAAGTCATTCACTGCTTGGAAAAATACTGTCCCTGAAGCCACAAGGATGGCTGAAGCCAAAAAGGGAATGCAGTGCTGACAGTTCAGAACCAGGAACAGAGCTGTCCACACCGATCTCAAGGTCAACAGAGAGACCATTTCTTTGATGCTGTTATTGAAATTATATTTTTGCTTGGTTCAAAAGCTCAAGTTCAACTTTAAAACCAGAGCAGCTATGGGTTTTAGCCCCAGCTGGTGGGTGGTGGCTCACCCCCCCCCCCCAAACCCGGTCTGACGGTGCTGGTTCAGAGGGCAGCTCGTGGCATCAATTAATACAGTTCCAAGTCCCTTAGAGAAGCAGGGGCTGACAGAGAATACAGCGATAAACCACCACATCTTAGATCCAAATGTTAGAGTATTCACAGCACTTTAGTAGATTTCAACACACACCCCAAATTTAAATACATCAGCTTAGAACTCTAAGTATTTCTTTTACAAATATCTGTATGTTATTGTTCCTGTTATGTGTCCTGCTGGTGAATACTGCTTATCTTTGGAGCAAAATAAGCCTCTTCTTTCTGTTGGTTTTAATGTATTTAACATATCCTAGATTCTCTCTCTCTCTCTCGGACACACACACAAACACACACACACACACACACACACACACCCCAGGACGGAAACTTGAACTGGGCTGATTCACCTCTCTCTCTGTCTTCATTATCTGTCTTTTAAAGTCTTTACTTTTTTTTTTTTTTTTAATTTTTTTTTTTCAACGTTTATTTATTTTTGGGACAGAGAGAGACAGAGCATGAACGGGGGAGGGGCAGAGAGAGGGAGACACAGAATCGGAAACAGGCTCCAGGCTCTGAGCCATCAGCCCAGAGCCTGATGCGGGGCTCGAGCTCACGGACCGCGAGATCGTGACCTGGTTGAAGTCGGACGCTTAACCGACTGCGCCACCCAGGCGCCCCTAAAGTCTTTACTTTTTAAACAACGAGATCTGGTCTCTTTCATCCAGAGTCAAGAACCCCCAGTGCTCCTTCCACCTGTCACTTTGTTGTCCCCCTCGCAGACTGCAGACTTCAAACAAGGCTTTGCAGATGTTAGTCCCAGGATTTATGGATCTGGGAGGGATCGGCATGGCTCTGATCACCACCCTCCCAGGATGTATGAGCTTTCCAAGATACGAGGGTGGAGGAACAGAAGAGGAGCCGTGGGGATGGAGGGGAGGGAAAGAGAGGAGCTAGCAGAGAGGCTGAGGACAGAACAGTGGCATGTTCTGAGGTCAAGACTGCAAGGACGCCTTGGGTATGAATGTTAAATAGTACGGGCAGGTCACGGAAAACAAGGAAACCATGAGAGGCTATTTGATCTGCTTATTTTTGAGACAGACCTTTAGGTGTAGTACTGAGAGAACAGCTCTAGTGGGTGAAGATACACCTCTGGTTGAAGAATCAGTTACAGCAGAAAATGGCTGTCCCTGCCTGGGTGGGAGGGAGGCTTTTTGAAGTTGTGCGTGGGGACGTGAGAGACACCTGGAGGTGGGAACGGGAAGGGGTTGACGTGGATGGGAACTAGCCCTTCCACATCCCGAGATGAACGTCTTCTCCTCACGCTCAACTTTCCTTGAGGAGCACAGCCCAGGGCCTGAGCGTTAACTTCTCCCCTCAGGCAGACAACACTGGAGGATGCATTTTGTAATCTCAAGGGAACGGACATGAGCTCTCATGTTGACAAGGCCTTGGAGGAAAGCCCACGCTATGAGAGAAGGACTCCTGTATCGGGAGGGACAGAAATGCAAGACAGCAGGCACACAGGAGCCAACATAACCGTCATCTTAATTACTGCGCTGACATAAAAGAGCAGCAAGATTAGCATAATGATTCCTCCGTGATACTGGAAACATGGGGCCAAGACAAACCATTATGAAGAAGAATTGGTTGGAGATGTCGAGAATTAGAAAACCATAATATAATAATAAATAAAGATTTCTAAGGAGGGATTGGAGAGCAGACTAGATAGAGCAGAAGAACATTTTAGGTGGTTGAAATATGGGGTCAATAAACCCTCCTCAAAGGCAACGGGAAAGGATAAAGTGGTTAAAATAATAAACAAAAAGTTAAGGACTGTGGAGGGCAGAAGTGTTGTCATGTGTGTACCAATAACCTCAAAAGAAAAGAGAAACTGGGGGGAAGGAACTGTTTGAAGAAATAATGACTCAGAATATTCTAGAACAGAATGAAGAGGCTCCTACTAAACAGAGTATATACGATATACTAATAACAGAAGTATATAAGATATATATTAATACTAAACAGAGTAGATAAGAAAAAACCCCACACCTATGCCTATAGCTGTGGTTCTTAACCAGAGCCCCAAAGCCCAGGCATTTGTGTATGGGAGTCAGGAGGCTGGAGAATAGGATGGGAAACACCTTCCATGTTCAAAATTTTCACTAGCCTCTTAATGAAAATTTAGCATGTTCTTCAATTAGGACTGTAGGGAAAATTGCAGCAGGATTAGCGGTATCTGCATCACTACTGTTGACAGAAAATCATAGATATGTTCCTATTACATTAGAGTTATAGATCTCTTGAAGTATCATTTATGATCATGAGGAGTTTGAACTTCAGGTAGTTATTAGATCTGATGCTAGGTCTTGTTATTTACAGCACTAATATTACTATTGTATCACTAATTTGCTGTTTTAGATGTTTGGTAACTTAATTTCACTATGCTTGGTTTCTTTCGTAATTTAGTATATTTTATGTTACTCATATAAAACATCTTTCTGGGAAGAGGAAAACAGGCTTTAGCAGACTGGCCCCCTAAAAGGCTGAGAGTGCTGCATTAAGTGAAGAAACATTAAAAGAAAAGAGAAAGAAGTTCAATAATAAGAATGTAGCTTACATCTAACTTCTCAAGAGCAACATTGTTGATAAAAGACAGTATTGATTTAAATATGGCCACCAGTAAAGATATTTGTAAGCATGTGTCTTGGAAGGATTCACCTATGCACTCTTTCTTCTTTAAAAAAAAAGTTTATTTTTGAGAGACAGAGAGAGAGAGAGAGAGAGAGAGAGAGAGAGCGAGAGCATGAGCGGGGGAGGGACAGAGAGAAAGGGAGACAGAGAATCTGAAACAGGCTCCAGGCTCTGCGCTATCAGCACAGAGCCGGACACGGGGCTTCAACTCACGAACTGTGAGATCATCACCTGAGCTGAAGTCAGACACTCAAACGACTGAGCCACCCAGGCACCCCCCTATGCAGTCTTTCTTCGAACTGCTCTTGAGTAAGAAGGGAACTGAATCCAAGAGGTGATAAGATATGGGAAATAAGAGTAAAAAAAAGAAAAACCTAGTAAATGCAATTAAAATAAGTATGTTGATAAGATAAGATTCTGCAATTAAAACTCTAAATGAGGGGCGCCTGGGTGGCGCAGTCGGTTAAGCGTCCGACTTCAGCCAGGTCACGATCTCGCGGTCCGTGAGTTCGAGCCCCGCGTCGGGCTCTGGGCTGATGGCTCAGAGCCTGGAGCCTGTTTCCGATTCTGTGTCTCCCTCTCTCTCTGCTCCTCCCCCATTCATGCTCTGTCTCTCTCTGTCCCAAAAATAAATAAACGTTGAAAAAAAAAATTAAAAAAAAAAACAACAACAACAAAAAAAAACCTCTAAATGATATCACCACGGCAGGCAGTGAGGTGGGGAAGGAGGTCAGAGTGTTCTTGGTCTTTGTCTTATTCAGAACAGTGATATTGATTTGTTTTTGTGGATGACAGGGAAAAAAAGCATAAGTATGTGTCTTAATAAGTTAGGAATAGATGCCAGAAGAATGAAAGTGGAATCTATAACTTTCAAATCAGTAGAGTAATATTCAGTTTGATCAATGGAAAGTAGACGGGGGTGGGTGGGCAGGCAAACAAATAAACAAAACATAGTAAATCAAAAACACAAGGTAAGATGGCAGAAATCTTCCCTTATTGAAATAACAGTGGTTACAATAAGTGAATAGAGATTCTCAAATTAGATTTTTAAGAGATTCTGCATTATGATATCTGAGATACAATAAAAGGATACAAACACCTGTACAAAAGCACCAGGCAGATATTAATAGCAACCAGGAGGGCACTGCAGTAGTTTTAAGAGCAAAGATAAAACTGAGATGGAAAACATCATAGTGAATGAAGATGCCATAAATCAAAAAGATCACGAACTGACTCATTTAGCTAGCAAAACAGCCTCAAATTATACAGAGCTACCAGTGATAGACTATGGACAGAAATGGATAATTCGACCAATAAGGTTTGAAGTTTACACTCAGAAACTGATCAGACAAGCAATACTTGGTGAAGTAAGCATGCAGATCCCCTACAATGCAGTACTTTTCCTGGACATGCGCGCACACATATACATGCATGCACAGAAGAAACCCTCGAACGACAGGGGGGCGTGCATAAACGTATTCACGGAATGGCTGCAGGTGCCAAGAGTTCGGGGAATTCAGGTATCCATCTTTAGGGGACAGAATAAATAAAGTGTGGATGTACACATAATGGAACACTGTACCACAGTATTCACAGAGCTATACAAATACATCTTAAAAACCTAAGGCTGCGTGAAAAAGCAAGAAACAGATGAGATTTCTAGTACAATACCATTTATATAAATCACGACACGCAAAAGGCAATACTATCAAGTTTCCAAAACATACATATATTTTGAACAGGTATATACAGCGTGGGGCTGGGAGGCCACACATAAAATACACTTGAGCGGGTGCCAGCGAAGGGGAGAGAACAGAGCTGGGAATTGGGAAGAAAGATGAAGCGTGACAAAGAGAAATTAAAATGAGTGAGGAACACCGCCAGGATATGATGACAGGACCAGGAGGTGAGGGTGGGCCCCGTGTGTACCTGCTGGGCAGAACCCTGGACAGGAAGGTTGATGGGAGACGGGTGTGTAGAATAAGGCATCTATGGGGTAACTGGGCTCACAGCTCTCGCTCTCCCTCTCTCTTTCTCCTCTCTCTTTCTCCCTCTCTCTCACTCGGGCTAGTGAAGTGGGGTTGTTTCACCTCCTCAGGGAATCGCCAGAGGGGCGGTGGGGCTGTGAGTTCTCATCCGCTCCTCAACAGTTGCATCATGATACTAATTTCTTTGATTACAATCTTTTTCTGTGCAACAGCTGCCATTTACGGTCACGATCTCTAGTTGGATCCTCATATAAAGAATAAAAAAATGTATATGTGAAATTGTGAATCTGTTGAAAAAAATTCTCCATGCTGATTGCAAAGTTGGTGTCTTGGCATTAAAACGACTTTTTGGTGTGTGGGGGGGGGCCGGGTGGCTCAATCGGTGAAGCTTCCGACTCTTGGTTTCAGCTCAGGTCATGATCTCCCGGTTTGTGAGTTCGAGCCCCACGTCAGGCTCTGCACTAACAGCGTGGAGCCTGCTTGGGATTCTCTCTCCCTCTCTCTCTGCCCCTCCTCTGCTCTCTCTCTCTTTCTTTCAAACTAAATAAACATTAAAAAAAATTCTTTACAATGACTTCTCTGGATCAGACCGTGCCCATCAGTTGTCATGAGAAAATGGGGAGGAGGACCACAGAGCCCCTGAAGCACTTGTTTGCGACACATGAGCTATTTTACGCAGAAGGTGAACAGCAGGATCGCCTCTATTTGTTTGTCCCAATCTCTCTAAACGCTTCCATGCGTGTGACCTCTGCCTTAGAAGAGTGGTCCAGCACCTGTGGAAATGGGCGGTTCACAGGCTACCTTGTTGGATCTCAAAAGAGGATAAAAGCACACTGTCAATCTGATTATGTTGGGAGTGTAAGAAACCAAGGTAAAAATAATGTGTATCCTAACTTACTTAATATGTTAAAACTCTAACTAATAAAGAGAGAGCCAGAATTGTTAAAGCTGGTAGGCTTTGCCCACTAAAGGCCCGAGGGTAGGAAAACGTAGGGTGACTTACTTGTGGGTGGCTTCACCCGTGGTGGGGTGAAGGGGCAGGAGGCAGTTCTATGGAAGCGACCTCTGTATTTTATTTGCCCTTCTGCTTTGCAGATAGTTTACTGACTTCATCTAGTGATGTTTATACTACCATTTTACCTAGTAAATAATTTTATTTCATTATTTTCCTGCTGGCTGTGGTTTCCAGCCATACTGCTCCCTATCTGTGTCTGGGGGAGAAGGAGGGGACCAGTTATAAGGGTCAGGTCTGAAGCTCTTTGCATTAGGGTCCTAGCTAGCGTCTCGGCTACTGCCAAACAGATAAGGCCTCACCTTGAAAGAGGGAGAATGAAAACTGTATTTGGGGACTAGACTGCATTGAGATACTATCTTTCATAAAATTCTGAGACTCTCTGTCTCCTCTTTTTTTTTTTTTTTTTTTTTGGCTTCTGTTATGCTTGATTTCAGTCTGTGGTATCCAGTGAAAAAAGGTATTTCCAAAGATGGCCATATGACTATTAACTCAGAGAAGTAATAAACATGATACCATTCACTTATTCATTCTACTGTATATTCAGCCAGTACTCAACCATTGTGACATTATTCTAGATCTCTGTTGTCATGGAGCCTACTGTCTAGGGGAAGGACACGAAAAGAAATGAAAATATCACACTAAGGAGAATGTGACTGCTTACTTCTGATTGAGTGGTCAGAGAAGGCCTCTCTGAGAAGGTAACGGAAGCTGAGACATAAAGAACAAGAAGGGTCTGGCCTCGTCAGTGTCTGGGGAGGTATTCTGAGGCAGAGGAAACAGCCAGTACAAATGCTCTAGAGCAGAAATAAGCTTGATGTGTCCGTGGCACATACCAAAACTGTGGAGACCAGTCAGGAGACACCCTGCATCAGTTCAAGCAAGACACAACTGTGGCTTTGACTAGGGTAGGACTTGTGGTAATGGAGAGCAGTGGACGCACCCCGGGCACAGTCTACAGGTAGAGTCATGAGGCTCACTCCTGCCGGGCAGTGATGACGGAAGGAGAGGAATCAAGGACAGCTCCAAATTTTGGGCTCAAGCAAAGATGGGTAGGTGGTGACGTCATTTACTGTGATGGGAAGGTTGGTGGAAGAACAGGTTTGGGGTAGGCATCAAGAGCCTGTCAGGTTTTCTCTGAGATGCCCATTGGACATCCAAGCTGAGGTGCTAAGTAGATGGTTGAATAAGTGCATGCAGAGTTTCTGAGAGAAGTGAAGCCTAGAGATTTCAATTTAAGAGTCATTGGTCCATAGATAGTATTGGATGCCACTGGACTGGATAAGATCACCTGGGGAAATGGATGGATGGAGAAGAGAGGAAGGTTCTGTGAAGCTTCCATATCTAGTGGTCACAGCGAGGGAGAGACTAAGTCATGGCAAGCAAAAGTGGAAGGAAAAGTGGGTGAGTACACTGCCATACTTTCAAGAGAAGAAAGTATTTCATGAAGGATGGTGGGTGGGCCGCTGCTGGTGAAACCGGGCCCTGCAGGGTGAATGGAGTTGAAAGTAGCAGAAAGTTTAAAGCTTGTTTTTCACAGAAATGTTTCCTCCTCATAAGCTATCGTGTCTTTTCAGTCCCCACGAACAAACCCACTAGGTGCCTCTGCAGCAGCCTGGACTCAGGGTCAGCTGATATGGTTCCAGCCTGGGAACAAGCAAAGCCCTGCTTTCTTTACCTGAGATGATGAACCCAAGACCCCATCCAGTTATACTGGTTCTTAGGACATGCCCACAGCTCCTTCTCTTTGTCTTGAGATAACCTTCTGATGTTGTTCAAGTAGGCAATTAGGTTCTAACAGGATGCCTGGAGGCCAGCAACAAGGAAGACTTGGCCAGCTATGGGGAAAGTTAGAGGGCTGTCCTGGGGGCACCCCACAAGAAGCCAGATCAAACCACACAGGCCAAAGAGGGCAAGTGCCATGGTTAGAAACCCATGACCAAATAAGGAAAGAAGAGGCACAAAACTCTGCTTCCAAGAAATCCCTGCCCCAAGTAATATATATTCCACTCCCCACTTGCCACCTGTCAATAAAAGATAGAAACCCAACTCCCGTGGGACACAGCTTTCTCTCTTGTGCTCACGGGCTCTCTCACATCTTGGGAGGTGACAGTCACTTAAATAAACTTTCCCGCTTATGTTGCTCATCTGCTGTGTTGTGTGTCTGGCCTTGAATTATCTCTCCCAACATGACCAAGAACCTCTGGAGACCTCTCTGGGATGGGCTGGGTCAAGGCCCCAGGGCCTGGGGTTCCCCCAGTTCACCAGGCAACAGAGTCTGCGGCTGAATTTTGCTTTCTTCTGATGTTAAGTCTCCACCCCACGGTGAATACGGGATGTATGCTATGCCCACATCACTCAGTGCACATGCCACATCTCTCCTAATGAATGGTCTTAAGTTTCTCTGCCCTTTTCATCAATATGTGTGTGACCTCAACTCCCAGGATTACAAAAATGTGTTCCCCCGCCACTTTGGGGAGGTGGATCTGAGGCTTGTCCTTTTGTCTCCTCCTTTGGCTGCCTCTTGAACAAACTCCTTGCTGCCGACTTGATGTGTTGTTAGTGGTTGACTTTGCTTTGCATCGGGCAGATGGACTTGGGTTCAGTTACACTGGGAGATCATGGAAAGAAGACAAGAGTTATGGACGTTTTCTAGACCTCTGTGGGTTCTGGAGAGATCTGTGTTGACTTTGACAACCCTTGCAAAGGGTTTCCTAAAATAAGTAAAAAAGAAACAACAGCCTATTTTCATATCCCAGAGACTCTCAAGTAAGGCGGCTCATTCCCCACCAAGATTGCTTCTGCTTCTCATCTTTTTCCAAATGCTTTGTGTCTGTGTCTGCCCATGGTTCTCTGCCTGCCTTGGTCTTTGCCATTTTGACTTTGTAATGCACAGAATACTTGCCAGGGCCAACTCAGGCCAGGCCTGATCTCCTAGTCTCCTACTCTATACTCCATGACTGACAGCAGTGTTTCCTCATGGGGGCCCCGCTGCCATCTGGGGTGCAGCAAGTCTTTTCTGGATGGATTCCCTTTTGCACCACAGGAAGTTCTGCCTGCAGCCTGCAGCCTGTAGCTGGGGTTGGCACTCTGAAACCACCTGGTGGACCACACTATCACCCTACAAGAGAAACGTTGGTATAGACTGACCAAGATGGCGGCAGTGTTCCCCTCAGTTTGACTCACCTTGAGACCTGTTTCTTCCTGACCCTGGTCTCCTGACTTCCCTCTTCTTAAAACATTTACTTAAGAAAGTTCCTAATGGTGAATTCTTTCTCTTCCCCTTTGAGATGTAAATCTTTTCAAAAGTCTTTTTGCCAGTTTTACAACCCAGGAATGTCTTTCTAGTCTCTTTGAAATGTAAACGTCAAGGGAGCTACTGCCTATATCTCTCAGTTCCTGGGGAAGGGTGGCCCCTCACTCCAAGTTGTAAAACTACGTCCTGCCAGGAAGAGAGGAGAAAGTTTACTTTTCCTTTGGGTAAAGTTGTTAGCAAACACAGATGGCCTCGCATCTCTTCTATCCTACTCTTAAAAACTCGCCATTGTGTATTTTACCACAATTAAAACACAACACATGAAAAACAACCCTCTTCCACTGTTTCAGCAGAGTTGAGCCCAGACTGAGTTGTGGCCTTTCTCCCCTCTGCAGTATCCTTGAGTGAAATCTTCCTTGCCTGTTTAATGTCAGTGTGTAATTTTTGCTTTGACAAGATGAACCCTTGAGGGTTGGATCTCTGGAATCAGACTCTGAGGGATCAGACCCCAGCTCTGTCTCTTACCAGCTGCACAACGTTGGGCTGTTAACTAATCTTTAGCTTTAGTTTCTTCACTGTGAAAATAAAGCAGAAATTAGTAATAGCATTTACTTTATAAGAGGTAAATAAAGCACAGGGAGCACTTGGCCTTGAAGTGTCTGTTGCCCAGGACATGTTGGCCAGCGTTTATGTTGTTAGTGAGGCAGGCTTGCAGAAAACGGGAACAAGCAACATATTTTCTGGGTTTTAATTCCTGCTACCTGGATTGTCTATTTTTGATTCTAAACTTTTTGGATACCAAAAAGAGCCGTTCTATTCATACACAGATTTTGGTACACTTCATGGCCGGAATTCCATTTTTCTCCCTTTCAGACAACAAATGTTGATTTTTCTCTTTGCTCTCTCAATGGCACTGAATTTCAGATGGCAGGGGAATGATCCATTCAGGATTCTGGAATCCAGACAGGGTGAGGAGCAGCTGACCAAACAAGCTATATCATCAAGTTTGGGGAAGTTGGGCCGTTTTATGGGGCTACTGGCCCAGCGTGGCTCAGAGAATGGTCATAGCACTCCGTCCTCATTCGTCAGGAGGACAACTCAGCCATGAACTCAAGGGGCAGCTCAGGAGGAGTTTCCTGACAAGCTGCTGGAGGAAGAGCAGGTTTGCTCTGAGTCCTGAGGACAGCGCTTCTCCTGTTCCAGCCAGCCTTCCTGCAGAACACAAAAGATCCTGAAGGAATGAACGTGGTTTCTCAGCTCCTTCTGGGCCACGTCTTACACAGAAGGGAAGGCCTTCTTTAGCCAGAGAGATTTCAGAAGAGGTCAGAGTTGAACAACTTGAGCCTGGACACTTGTCATTAGTTAGGATTCTCAAAGAGCCAATGAGGAGTTTGAATCTTCCTAAGCCTTCCAAAGCAGCCTCCAGCTCTCCCGAACTCTGACCTCCTCCTTAAGCTACTGCTAAGCACAGTTACATGCGCTGGCCTGTGTCTGGCTTATGGCAGGCAATCAACCCCTACACCAGCCACCCTGCCTTGAATAGCCTGCCTGGCTCTCCCTTATGGCTCACATTCTCCAGCTCCCTAATGGGGTGTCGGGCTGGCCACCAGCTGCAGGCCGAGGTCCCAGCAGATACCCTGCCCCCTCACAGCCCCAACACTGCTTCAGCCACCAGGGCTCCCAACTCCCCACATGTCTCTGTGCCAAAGCACGCTCTGGCTCTGCCCAGCCCAGCACTGGTCATACCTAGATAATGACTTTGAGCGTGCCTGCTATCCTCTACCTCCTAAGAAAAATATGGCCCTTGGCTGCCATGGAGGATGTAGGTCTGAACACCTGGTCTGGTTGAGGCTATAGATCACCATGTGGTTTAAGTGTCTTTGCTGGGCCATCCCAGCAGCTCATCATATGCTCCTTGTTCCTGCTGGACCAACAACATGAGAAAGTTTCCTCCGCGTTTTGGACAAATACCAGCAGATGCTTCTTTCTTCCCACATCACTCTTCATGTTTAAATTGGTTTGTTACTTTTTGACTAAAGCAGAATCAGAGCCACGATAATAATTCTCAAAGTAATGAGAGTTAGTGCCTAAAGACCTGTGTTAATCCTCTTTCGATGACAGCTTTTAATTACATTTTAGATGTGGAGTGAGGGGCACTGTTCTATTTCTTCAGTTGCTTTGAGAAAGGAGACAGGAAGCTGTCCTTCCCTTAGAGCCCACTCTGTGTGCAAATCCAAGAATGAATTCTGGTCTGTGTTAGCCTTAGGTTGAGGCAAGCCCCTCTGTTCTAGAATGGGGAAGGAGCTGTTGGGCAACTTGGCCACATGTCTTGGCCATGACGCTGATGCCCATGTGATGTTTACACATGGACACTTTCTGTCTTCTTGGTCGACTGAGAACATTCCTGGGTCACTGTGTGCTGCTGTATGGTCACTGAGGCAGGTAAGCAGAGTAGCTGCAGCCTGACTTTGAATGTCAGGGGGCGTGTATGCATGGGAACCTTCCTTCAGGGCATGTGGGTTAAAGTGAACACACATCAGGTCAGTACTTTAGGAAAGAAGAAATGAGTCAGTTGGAAGCAGGTTCTGTAGGAGGGGGTGAGCGTTACACGGATACACGGAGATAGAAAGCTAAGGGAGTAAAGGTAAAAGTGAAGATACGAAATAACTCATATTTAATGAGTCTGACTTCATGCCAGGCACCCTCCAAAGAGTGCTTATTCTGGACTGTTTCAGTCCACCCTGAGACGTAGGGACTGTATCCCTCTTTATCATTTTAAAAATGTTTTTATTTATTTATTTTGAGAGAAAGAGAGAATGAGCAGGGGAGGGGAAGAGAGAGAAAGAGAGAAAGAGAATCCCAAACAGGCTTTACACCATCAGCACGGACCCCAATGTGGGGCTCGAACCGTGAGATCACGACCTGAGCCGAAAACTAAGAGTTGGGCATTTAACTGATGGAGCCACCCAGGCACCCCTGTATCTCTTTTTAACACGGAAATACTGAGTAACCTGCCAGTGGTCCCTCAGCCTGTAAGTGGCAGTGGTGGGATTCAAAGCCCACGTTATCCACATGACACAGCGCGAAGGATGACCTCTTGGCAACTGAAGCTGCTTTAACCCATCTCTAAACACGTAATCACAAATGGTTGAAGCTGGAGGACATTCTGGAGACCAAAGAATCCAACTCCTTTATTAGACAGGGGAAAAAGGAGACTCAAGAGGGAAAGTGGTGACACGCCGTCAGGACAGAGCTTCTAAATGAGAACTGAACCCAGGATAGCTCTCCGGGTTCCCAAATCCCTACTGAAGAGGCTTGGGATAACAGTCTCCATGATTTCACAGCTGTTGAATTGATGTTCTCTTTGGAAACTAGCTCCTCTCCCCACCTCCCCTGGGGAGGACGTCTATTGCAGAACAGTAATTTTCATACTGGTGCAAAATAGCTTGTGTCTGGGAGATGCGCATCACGCCTGCCTCTGAGATGACAGGAAATTAGAAATGAGGATGCGGACCTCCTCGTTTCCGTCGAGGGAAAAGCAACTGCTGACTCATCATGGCGGCCCACTGTTCTGAAGCTTCTTTTCCAGGTCACCAGTGGTTTTAACATTACTAAAGTCAAAGCATGTTTTTCTAGCCTTGTTTTATGCATGGCACCAGATGTTATTTGTCAATAAGAAACCCAGAGAATGGCATGAGACTGTCTCTTCCCGTGACACCCCTCTCCTGGTTTTTCCTTGATTGTTCCCTCCATTCCCCTTCAGCCTTCTTCCCCAGGTGCTGTGTTCCTGGCTGTCTCTTAAACTGTTCTGTCGAATTCTGACCTCAGCCCTCTACTGTTCTCTCCTTATAAGCTGTTCTTTCAAGAAATCAAAATTCCTTCCAAGACCATAATAAATGTTCCCCTCTATCTCTTTCCATTTACAACTTTATTTTGTCTCCAAACTTTTCAGAGACAACTATAATTATGGAAAGAAAGGAATAAAAAGGAAAGTTGGGACAAGGTCAGAAAAAGAAGAAACTCAGTCAGTGAAGGCCACCCATTATGAAGAAAACCAGGTAGAATTTAACCAGCATGCTTGGGATGGACAGGATTGAGGACAACAAAACTTGTCCCAGGTAATCTGGGCAAGACGTATGGATGAAGTGGACTTTGCTCATAATATTCAGCAGGAATCAGTGGACCTGGTATTTAATTCATAAAAAATAATTTTAAAGAAATGTGCAATTTTGAGAACTATAACACGAGGGCAGGATTTGTAAGGGGTTAGCTTTTAATTGGGGTCAAGGAGTATTTTATTTTGAAATCTAGGACTCTTTCATGGCCCCTGACGACATGGCTTGTTAACAAATCAGTCTTACTTTCAGAGCTAACGGACTAAGTTAACACGTCTGTAGTCCGCCCACCTTGTACCAAAGGAGGTGACATCTACTTTTACCTTTCCTTTTGTGACTTTCCAATGTTCTTAAAGCATTTCAGCACAATTATGAAAGACACTGTGGGGCTCCGGCCCTTGTTAAAATTGGCTGACCCTCAGTGAGGCCCTAGCATAGGGTGACAGGTGGTAGGCCTATGGACAGCAACCAGGTCACGTCTGGTTTTGCTCGGTCTGGGATTGCCACAGTTGACTGACTTGATCAATTAACCCCAAGAAACTCGGGGGGGGGGGTCTAAGGTGGCACATAGCCAGGAAGTCCTTCAAATTTGCTCTCTTGTCATTCAACAGAGGAAAAACAGCTAATTTCTTAAAACGTTAGTGTTCTGGAAAAGAAAACTTAATATTTAGTTGTGGAAACAGGTATTGATCTGAAAGAACATGAGCTTCAGCTGCAATATGTCAAAAGCAAAGACTACACTGTGAGGTTAGATCGACTTCTTGCAAAGGATGCTCAACTTTTGCTCTGTTTAAATTCCTGAGTGTTGATCTCTTTCTCATGTAAAGGTATTTTGTATGGGGAAATTCCCGTCTGTCTCTGCCTAGAACCTCGAGGATGCGCAGAGAAAGGAATGGATTTCTACTTATCATTTCAAGCAAACCTAAACTTTGGAAGCTCATTTCCTTCTCTTTCTCCCTCCCTCCATCCTTCCTCCCTCATAGTTACAAGCGTCCTCAATTATCAAAGAATTTTCGACAGTCCTAAAGCTGTAGACCTAACATTGCACAGGTCAGAGACTTCAGAGATACCCCTCTGATTTTGTAGATGAGGACCTTGAATGCTGGAGAGTGGAGAGTGAGCCAGATTTAGGTCTCCTGGTTCATCTTCCTGTTCCATTCTGTCTTGATAGAGTCTACAAGAAGCCTAGACTCTTACTTTTGGGAAGATTTCTATCAAAGCATCCCAGAGACAGCTTTATTTTTTCCATTGTGAAGGTTATTAAAACCAACAGGGGGAAGTCACGAAGGCCTTCCTATTACTCACCAACAAACAGCTGGCTGTAGAGCTCCAGGCGGGTGTGACCTTCGGTGGGCGCCTTGCGGACCTGCTGTGGCAGCCGATCCACCTGTAAGCTGGCTTGCTTCACATTCCTCTCTGCGGTGACCCGGTGCCACTGGTCATCATTGAGCGGGGAGGGCGATCTCACCACAATCTCCACTGGCCCGTTACCGACATCAAACGAAAAGGACACTTCTGTGGCAGCTGAAGGAGCAGAAAGCACGAAAGGCACATGAGTATTTTCCTCCCAGATACCAGATAGCAGTGATTTCTAGAGGAAAAACAAAGCCCGTCATCGCTTGCTACAAAAACTCGTGGCAAAATCATTTGAGGAAGGAGAGAGAAAACATCAATCCACTATCAATGAACCATATTTCCTCCAAGGGGAGGTAAATATACTTGGATTGGGCACCAGGAATACATTTATTTTCTTACTCCATCTTTAAAAGCTTGTCAAGAAGTTACCATCGGCGACTCTTTCCAGATAAGCAAACCCAGACCTGGAGAAGATCAAGCATGAGCTGAGTGCCTTATGTTTAGGGAGTAGTGGAGCCAGGACCTAGACCTGGGCTTGTCAGGTTTCAGAGCCCCCAATCTGTGGATTACTAAACACAATGCAACTCTTCAGTAGCTCCCAAGGCAGGGACTCTCTCCTGGAGAGCTTTATGAAACACCGATGTCCAGCCCCATCCCCAGGGATTCTGGCTTAGTTGGTGACATAGGCACTGGTATTTTTAAAAGTATGTTGGAAAATATTAATATATAGCTAGAGTTGAGAGCTACTGTTTTGGGAGAGCTTACACAACTGTATTTCATTAATGTAGTCATCACAATTCCTGTCGAAAACTAGGGAGGCAGGAGTCTTGAGGCAATAAAGGTGACTGGCGTCCTTTTTGGGTCACTGTGGCTGTCCAAAAGGTAGCTCAGGATTCTTGCAGAACAACTCCTTTCCTGAACCAATTGCCATACGCCTAGTCAGTTCCCATCTGGAATGCTGGATCCTTCTCATAACGTACCCCCCAGCACTGACCACAAGTCATTTCTTTTTCATAGATCTGCTCAAGGTCCATAACAAATCACCTTTCAATAAGAGACAAATGGATCAGGGTGGTTTGCTTTGGCAACTTCGGTTGTATGTAGTTTCTTACTTCACAGTTTAGGTTTTAATTTCCTCAGTGACCACCTAAGGTTTCATAAAACATGCTTTTCAAATGTATATTTTTTTCTTGCGATTGGCAGGAAGGGAAGCTTAATGGAAAGGCCAAGGCAGCACACAGGTCCCCAGCTCCTTTGGCTTGGTGAGTTCTTTTCCACATCAAAGACATGGCATTTCCCAACTTTGCTTATAAAGAGACTCAGCTCCTTTATCACTACGGCTTCTGCCTAATCTCTAAGCAGTTTAATTAAATATCTGTCATTTTTTCCCGGGCTAATGGAAAATTCAGCTTCTTTGGACTGGTACCATTTTGAGATGGTGTCACAAGCAATCAAACTTCTAATTTAAAAACCAGAGTGGTCCAGATTCTCTCAGGACCTCGACTGTTCCCTGCCTCTGGGTCAGGCCCCTCTGAAAGCAGCATTAACTTTATTAAGCCACAGGGATATTAGATGCAGAGCTCAATTTAATCAACCTAATTGTACCAAGGAATTTTGATCCTTTATGTTATTAGCAGGAGGACTTTAATTTTAACACCTGTGGTGAGTCTACACGTACCCTGGTAAAGTATCTCCTCTATATGAAGAGCTCATGCCTCCAGGGGTCACTGTGATTTGGTGGAAGCCAGTGACCTTCATGAAGGTATCTACGGAAATACCAATGCACATTGACAATCACACGACTCATGGACTGAATGATCTTTCCCTGTATTTCTGGCATAGTCGGGGACGGGTGGGGAAGTAGCCTCAGTTCTAAGATTGAATCTGTTCTGTTCTTGTAGTGCTATGGCTTAGCAGATGCATTTTTATTTTTTTAATTAAAATTTTTTTAATGTTTATTTGTTTTTGAGAGAGAGGGAGACAGAGTGTGAGAAAGGGTGGGGCAGAGAGAGAGGGAGACACAGAATCCGAAGCAGGCTCCAGGCTCTGAGCTGTCAGCGAGCCTGACGTGGGGCTCAGACCCACAAACCGTGAGATCATGACCTGACCCAAAGTCGGATATTCAACCGACTGAGCCACCCAGGTGCCCCTAGCAGGTGCATTTTTAAATGCAAGTTGTCAGAGAAGCAAGAATGCAAGGGTTCCTGAGCTAAGTAGGAAAGATGGTTTCATTTCAAAGGCATCAACCGCCATCAGGGAAATAGAATTTAGGGATAAATTGAGTTTAACCCTAAGGTTTGACTTGAAGGGTAAATGCTGCTCTAATTGCCTCTCCTCCTCTCCTCCTGCTACGATGAATTCTTGTCCAGGTCTTTAAATTGTCACGATTTGGAGAAACCTTGAGTATCAACAGCAAACTAGGAAATGACTCTACTTTTTTCTCTACTTGTCACACTAGATCCCCTGTTTCTGCCTCCGCTGGATCATGGTCTTCTTTTTTTTTTTTTTAATTAAAGATTTTTTTTTTTACTATTTATTTTTGAGAGAGAGAGAGAGAGAGAGAGAGAGAGAGAGAGAGAGAGAATGAGCGGGGGAGAGGCTGAGAGAGGGAAACACGGAATCTGAAGCAGGCTGCATGCTATCAGCACGGAGCCCGATGAGGGTCTTGAACTCACAAACTGAGATCATGATCTGAGCCGAAGTCAGACGCTTAACTGACTGAGCCACCCAGGCGTCCCTGGGCCACGGTCTTCTTAACATCAGTGCTTCACTCTAGCAAAGAAAAAGGTCTCCAGGCTCCTGCTGCAAAGCTCAGTCCTCTCACCAGTTGCGTGTACTAAGAGGTGCTCAATGTCAACGGCCTCTAGGAGCAGATTCCTCCTTAAGGAGCCTCTACTCAGGCTCTGATGTAGAAATATTCACAATTTGAGTACAGCCCACATCCCTTCTCTTGCTTCCTGAGGGAGGGGCTGTGGGCCCAGTGTGAGAGCAAAGGATCGGGCTCCTTTTCCTCAGTCATTCAATGTCAGCTCCCCTGACTTGGCTGAGGGACGCCTTTGCGAATCTATCTCCTAGTCAAACAGCAAATGTGTTTTAAAAGCTTCTAAAGTTCAGTTTGTGGCTGATTGCTCTTGCTCTTCTGGGTGAGAGGAGCTGACATTTTAAAAGAGATAATTACAGAGAGAGTCAGGGAGCGAATAAAAGGGAGGCGGCATAAAAGACACCAGAGCCAATGACACTATCCTTATTTAATGTGGGTCTCCACTGGAGACCGCAGTGTTGCCCTGTTTCTGCCGGCAAAAAAAAAGAAATTTCTTACACGCCGGAAGTACTCTTACTTCCAGAAATAAGTATCTGAGAGTGGGATGTATCCAGCGTAGCTCACTGGAAAGATGACTGTAGCAAAAACTGATGGTTGTCTTTCTATCAGTGGCAAGAACTGGAAAGTGTCAGAGATTTCACCCAATTCATAAACTAACAGCTTAGTCTCCCATAGTTTCCTGTGTGCTGGCAGCAGACAGAAGACTCCCGGGTCAGAGACAAAAGATGTTATTACTCACAGCACAGCAGGCAGTATGCACTTCAGCCCCCCTCCCCCCCCCCCATTCTCTCTTGTCCCCCAAGTTTCATGGGGGCATGTGGAGCAGCCCACAGGGATGCTGTACATGCAGAGCTCCTGTCATAGCCGAGGAACCTGAACTTAAGAAACCCCATTGTTTTAAAGGGGCTGCTAGCAAGCTAGCTCTTTTTTTTTTTTTTTTTTTGCCCTGAGGAGAGACATTAGCACATTAGCTTATCCTGGTCAGGAGACTTCTGCCTTCTGAGACCATTGGCCAGCCACACATCCTTAGAAAGGTACCAACAAAGCCATTAATGGGGAGACCCATGGAGAAGTTTCCTCCAATAAACAGCCACAACCCCCTTTCCTAATTTTGTCCCGGAATCTCTCTACTCGCATAGAATCTTAAGCTTCAGCTATGGATGCCCCTCCCCCAGACCCAGAATGTGTATCTGGATTTGTCTAAGTTACATATGGCAATTTCACCCTCCTTGCCAGGAACCTGCTTAGGATGGGACATATCATTCCCTCCTGGCTAATAAGATATGAAGAGATTCTTTAAGGCTCTTTTGGGCCACATTTCCTGGCTCATCAGAGACAGACAACCATTTTATGCCCCTTGATCCTGGGTGGAGGCTGTGTTTCCTAATGTTGCTGGAACCATCTTGTAAATCAGAAATGCTGAGGAGAACAGGGAGGACAGTGGGACAAACCAGGGTCTTTGGTGATGTTGGTCAGCCCCTAAATTATTCCCAGGGTCACTCAACACTTTTCACACGAGACATCCACTATTGTCTAAGCCATTTTGATTCCAGCTGAAAGCTTGTTAACTGTTACAGGGAATGGTTTGGAGTCAATAGATGCAACTTCTTGTCATAGCTTTACCCTTTTCACCTTTTGGGCCTCAGTTTCCTGGTGTCTGAAATGAGGATCACATCTATAGCTTTCCCAGAGTTTCTGTGTCCAAAATGTGTTTGAAACCACTGAACTCATCTCTAAGGTCCCTTCAAATGGCAACGTGCTATGATCTAATTTTCAAGGGATTCAAAGAGAACTAATGAAGGGAAATATAGCTAGTCTTAATGCTAATTTTAGATCTTGAATCCTTACAGGGAGAAAAGAGATTGCATGAAAAGAGAAAGGCACAAGGTGGCATGATGGTGTATCGGAAATTACCTTTGAATCAGTCTGGTTCCTGACTTCATTTGAGTGACTTAAAACCATAAATGGGACAGAACCATGCACAGCTCTTGGTCCAGCTTCTCACGGTCCAGCAGGTGGCATTCTTTACTCTCCTTGTAATTCAACACATGTTTTCTTAAACAAATCACCTCCAGGCTTACTGTACTGAGTCACAAATTTAACAACAGACCAGAATAGTGGACTTTTTGGCTTTCAGCTCTCCAAGCAGGTGAAGTGACATTGAGACATTAGGTCATTCAATATGGAACAGGTAAAGAGAAAAGACAGGGACAGGTACACACAGTGAGTTTGCTGGGAAGACCCATGAATGCTGTTACAGTTTTGGTGACGATTTGTTTCTTCCATCTTAAAATGAAGTTTAGGGACTGAGGATTATTCCGCACAAAATCTCATTTGACCCATAAAACAAAACTGATAATAGGTAGAGCAAATATTTTAGCCTCATTCTACAGTGGAGAATGTTTGGATATATTTTCTTCTTCTTCTTCTTCTTTTAAATGTTTATTTATTTAGAAAGAGAGAAAGTGTGTGAGTGCATGGGGGGAGGGGAGAGGCAGAGAGAGGTAGAGAGAGAATCTCAAGCAGGCTTTGTGCTGTAAGTGCAGAGACCAACGTGGGGCTCAATCTCACGAACCTCAAGATCATGACCTGAGTTAATCGAATGAGCCACCCAAATGCCCCAATCTTCTCCTTCTCATTCTCCTCTTCTTCCCCCTTCTTTCTCTTCCTCTTCCTCTCCTTTTTCTCTTCCTCTTCTTCTCCTCCTCTTTCTTCTTCTTCTTCTTCTTCTTTTTCTTCTTCTTCCTCTTTCTTTCTTTCTTTCTTCTTCTTCTTCTTCTTCTTCTTCTTCTTCTTCTTCTTCTTCTTCTTCCTTTTTATGAAGGCAGGGCTAAGTATACATCAGGAAACCAAAGAATTTACATAACATGAGAGGGTCATGAGTTGAGGCAGGAACACCGAACATAGAGTCACTGTGAGAATCAAAGAGATGAGGGAAAGAAGGAAGAAGTAAAGAGAATATCTGTGTTCTTATGTAACCCCAAGTGCTCCATCTTACCCTGGAGGCTGCCCACTCCTTCTTACCTACTCAAGGACACGAGTCCAGCACGTCTCCCTCTCTTCCATGGCACCAATAATTTGTTCTTTGCTGGATCACTCCACATGAACATGTTGACATGTCTCTACTCTCAGCAGCCACCACCACTACAGAATCTTTCTCTTGACCTTATTTCTTATTTCTTTGCTCTCTTTAGTTGCCACATTCCTTGAATGAGCTTCCTGTAGTCTCTGTATCTGCTTCTTCTCCTCTTAGCCCTTCTTTAACCCCATCACATGAGGCTTTCTCCTCCACTACATCTGTTTCTGCCCCAGGGCCTTAGCATTTATTGTGCCCTTTACCCAAATAACTCTGTGGCTTCTCTTTTGCACTTATGCTCACATGTTATCATATTAGAAATTCCTTCCCTAAACCTTTTATGCTAAATAGCGAACCCCTACTCTCAGCTGCCTTTTTTCCTTTATCCTTATTTTTTTTCCACTTATGTAGCACGTATTGTATCACCATCTGGCACAAAATATATGTGCTCCTGGCCTCACTGAAGCAGAGACATTTTCTGTTTTGTTCATTGTTGTTATATATATCCTCAGCACCTAGAACAATGCCTGCCACAGAGAAGGCACAAGTTGTGAATAAATGAATGAATGAATAGAAACACTCCTACCAAGGAGGCCAAATGATTATAATATATATACTCTGAATCAAAGAAATCCAGGCAAACCATAATTTAGGAGACAGGCATATTCAAGGAATGTCATCTTCTGTTCCACAAGCATCTTTCCTAAGAGCATAAAGCAAGAATGTATGTTTTCTCAGACTGGGGACAAGATACATTAGTTACACCAGTTATTTACAAATAGAAGAACAGTTGAGGATCAAAGGCTTATCCAGGATAAACCCAGAAGTGCAGTCAGAAGCATATTCTGAAGCTTCTGTCACAGAGATTCTCATTCGAAAGTTGTGATAGGGCCGTGGAGTCTGCATTTTGTTAACTCCAGGGTTCCTGATGCAACTGGTCCTGGAATCCTACTTTGCAAACCACTAGGATCCCCAAGTTCCATTCTGGTAGTGAGGTCCTAAGAATTGGAGTTTATCTCCTTGCCCACAAAGGAAATATGTTCAAAACTGTAGAGTGAAGAGTTTCAGTTTGCTTAAAGAGAGAAGTCCAGGCATTGCCCTTGGACCTGGGAGGGCAACATCTAAACCCCTGGAATGTTGTGTCTTTGTTGGCCTGAGAGTCTGACAATGTGATCTAGGGTGGGAGCTGAGCACGCCAGATAGACCAACGATGTAGGGGAGGGTGGAGGCTTGGGTCACACAGTTCAAGCCTTGGGAGGGCTGGAAACGGAGGTGGGGTCATGTGGGCGGCCAACCACTCCTACCTACCAGAGCCGGAGCCGGGCTAAAGATCCTGAACACCGAGGCTCGTTTGGACAACTCCCTGAACACGCTGTGGGCGTCAGGTGTGTGAGGCTGCACAGGCTATGGATGGGCCTTCTAAGTTTGTGGTTGGGCTCCCTGCAAAACCCGAACAACCACTTCAGTTTGCAGGTATGTGACTGAACCCAATAATGTGAAGGCCGGAGGACTTTTGAGAATGGATTCGCCTTCACCTCCTAGAAAGGGAACTGAGTCTGTGAGATGCTAACATGCAGTCAACACTAAGCATAGAGAGCTGGTTTTTCTAACTATACTATACTGCCTTTCATATTGTACAGGAAATAAAAAAAAATTTTTTTTGATGTTTATTATTTTGAGAGAGAGGAAGAGCAAGCATGCACATGTGTGGGGGGTAGGGAGGGGCAGAGAGAGACAGAGAACCCCAAGCAGGCTCCATGCTGGCAGCTCAGAGCCCAACATGGGGCTCAATCTCATGAACCGTGAGCCGAAATCAAGAGTCGGATGCTTAATTGGCTGAGCCACCCAGGCACTCCCCGCCCCCAATTTTTTATAATATAGTCTATTTTTTCTTTATAATAGTCTTAGCTTGTGAATATAGAAATTTTTAGAGCCAAATATGCATATTCACACCCCAAAATTCAGTGTTAAACACATCTGCAAATGAACACTGGGAAGGAAAATTTATTTGAAGTCTTTTGGAAATTCTTCAAGGAAATGCCTGGAGCTTAAGAATCAATGTTATGAACTCTTTTTAAAACCTCTGGTTATCTTGATAACCTCTCGAGTATGAGAAATATTTCTCCTTATGTATTTTGGCCTCTAAGCCTTTTATGATGGTTAAAAAATAACTTCACAAACAAAGATATCCACAGAGAAAAGGGAGTTACCACTGGCCGTGCAAAAACAGAGAGCTGTCTTTAAAATGCAAAGCCTTTCTAATTTTAGTTTTCTCCACACATTCAACCTCCTTCTGAGAATAGCTTCTTGAATATTAATGGACCTGTGCAGTTTAAAAAGGAAAAAGCCAAAAATCTTTCCAAAATGACATGAGGTGCCAAGCAGGACCTGCCCTTAGTAAGGGACATGTAGACAGGTTTTAAATACCTTCATGTTTGGAAACAGTGGAGACTTTCTGTGCTGGACAGAGAGCGCTCGATTTGGAAGAATGAAGTCCCAGAGGGTGACTGTGCGGACAGAGTGTTTGTGATAAAAGGAAATGTAGAAACTGCTCTTGAGGAACGTGCAATTGGATGCCTAAGGAGTCTCCAGAGATGGAGAGGAATGTGGATTTGAAGTGAGGACGGGACCACGAAGGAGCTTTGCTCTTGACCACAGGCTCTGCTTACGTGGACACTGAAATGAGGAAAAGCCAAAGACGTGATGCCAGGGGGAAAGGCCGAGGCCGTGGAAGACGCCTGCCGGGGAGGTGTGGGAATGCACCTGTAGGAAGTGGACAGGCACGGAGACCACTGTTTTCTGGTTGCCACGGACTGAGTTCCAGCCCAGACTGGGGGTCTTGTCATGGGCACTATTTCTGTCTCTGTTTTGCAGCCAATTGTTTTCAATCTAGAAACAATTGCCGCGTGGGCATTTCAATGCCACGGGGACTTCGGACACTATCTCTCTAGTTAAAAGAAAAAAAAAAAAGGTGTCGCATGAAGATTTTACATTCTATGTGCTCCAGACACAGAACATAAAAAGAGATTTATTCTGTTTTCCGTGACAACACCAGATGCGCATCAATTGCGTCACATTTGCGGTATTGGGCAAAGAGTGGAGAAAAGGGAAACCATGGTCAACAGAGACTTCAAATGGGGATGCAGAAAGATAGGAAGGAATAGGAGGACTCTTTCCATATCGTGAACTTTCTTAACGTGTGAAAACTTCCATAAAAGTTTCTTGTTCCTCGGAATCACTGCAAGAGACTGGTTTCACAGACCCTCAATAAGGTAAGCAAGGAGAACGTATGGAACAGCTTAGGAAACAGGTCCCTCGCCACGGGGACTGCTCTGCTGGGCACATCCTGTGTGGCCTTCCCAAGACAGGTCTTCCATTTTCCTCATTGGGCCCCTTCTGCTGTTTGCTGTGGCACGTGAGCGAGCCTTAAACGTACTTGAGGTATGTAGTTTGCTCTTGTGTGGGGTGATGGCCTGAGAATTCATAATGGGAAGCCAGTAGATCAGAAGGTGAGAAAATCTATCTTTTAAAAGTTAAGCTAGGGGCACCTGGGTGGCTCAGTCAGTTCAGCGTCTGACTTTGGCTCAGGTCATGATCTCACAGTCTGTGAGTTCGAGCCCCGCGTCGGGCTCTGCTGACAGCTCAGAACCTGGAGCCCGCTTCGGATTCTGTGTCTCTCTCTCTCTCTCTGCCTCTCTCTCGCCCCTGCTCACACTCTGTCTGTCTCAAAAATAAAAAACATTAAAAAAAAATTTTTTTTAAAGTCCAACAATAAAGGATCATTGATTAAATGAAGCACTTGGCAACTGAGACACTGTGCTTCCCAATCTTTTTATAACCCACGCTCCCATTTGTTGACAGAATAATCTAATTATCATCTCCAGGCACTGAAGTCCCCAGATACGGGAGGCTGATGGGGAATAAAACGAATCCCTGAAGGTCTCAGATAAACGCCCTACTCCAACAAGAATTGTTTTGGTGCATTATATTCTGTAGGTTGTAAAACAAAAATAATAGCTCTTTGGTTTTGTTTTGTTAATATAAAATAATGGTTTTCCAAACACACATGCTGTCTTAGAGATCCTGATATAGTCTCTGTTCACAGTTGGAAAAAAAAAAATCACTGTTGTGGAGTTAAAAAAAACCCAACAAAGCTGACATGTAATGTGCTTCTGAAATCTCATTACATGAAACAAGTTGGTTACAAATAGTAGGCACCATATGATCTTATTTTTGTAAAATATTATACATAAGCGCATAGAAAAATGTTTGGACATATGCACACCAACAGAATATTGTTAAGTATACCAGCTGATTTTGGGGGTTTATTTTTCCTGCTTCTCTGGATTTTTTTAAAAAATTTTATTTTTTATTCATTTACAGAGATAGAGAGAGAGAGAGAGAGAGAGCGAATGAATGAATGGGGGAAGGGCAGAGAGAGAGAGGAAGACACACAATCCAAAGCAGGCTCCAGGCTCTGAGCTGTCAGCACAGAGCCTGACACGGGGTTCGAACCTGCGGACCGCGAGATCATGACCTGAGCCGGTCAGATACTTAACTGACTGAGCCACCCAGGCACCCCTGGATTTTTAATTCACTCAACAGTAAACCAACACTATTTGTATAATTTTTAGAAGTCACAATCTGATAATTTCCACTTCTTTTGCAAAGGTTGGTTACGTTTTAAGTAACTCTATTCTATAATTTTAACAAGTGTTTAATCAGAGAGATTAACCAAAATGCAAAGAATGGGATTTCATTTAAATACAGAAGATTAGAGGGAATTTAAAGCCAAAGCAGAACATTCCTCCTTAGTTCTTTACTGGTTTTAAGATATCTGAGAAGATTGAAAAAAAAAAAAAAAGCGGGGGAATGGTCAAACTCTACCATAAGCTAATTTTGAACAAGGTGTGAATTTTTTTCCCCCATTAAAAGTGGCTAAAAACAAGGGCATGCTATTTTTCAAAGTAAAATCCTCACAGGTCTGAAGTGCCAGCATGTTCCGATGTTTAAACTAATGTATACAGGAATCGGAATGCAAGAAGGAGCATAATTCAGTGTTATAATTACACTTGACAGATATACACTGTTTCATTATTCATTGCCTCTGGTTGCACTTACCCAGAAAGACCCTGCAGAATCCTAAGTATCAACCACTCTTCAGGAGAAGCCATTTGGCATTCTTATCAGTCCTCATCACAGGCATCAAATTCAGAGATGCAGAAAACCAAATGTGATCATTTTAACACTATCTGCAAAGGCAAGTAAACTGAGTAATTTCCCAAGAGGCCTTGGGTCCAGCCAGCTTTCTTCTGTCAAACTCTTAACACAGATATGTGGGTGGGTCATGGCTGTAATGAAAAATGCCTTTTAACTGGTCCCTAGGCTTTCACTATATTTGTTTCAATTCCTCAAGTGCTCCATGATCTTTCTCCTCTACTTGCTTTTGCCTGTGCTGTTTACTCTCTGGAAAGATGCCTCTATCTGATTTATTTGCCTGTCATTCCTCAGGGCGGATCAAGGCACCTTCTGGAACCTACCCCGATGTCTTTAGGCAAGGTTAAAGCCTACTCCTTTCCATCGTCCTGGTACCTGTGGCAGAGGCTGCTGACTTTTCATGAAAAGTTTATTTCCTCCTGTCCACAGTCACCCCCACGAAGCTGCCAGGCATCAGGAGTTGCCTTATCCAGTCCCCAGAAATCTAGGTGGAGCTGGGTGACACCTTACCACCAACAGAATGACAGCAGGTCTGCATGGCACCTGTCCACCCTCCCTTTCTCTGTCTGCCAGCTGGACTGTGAAACACCCAGGCTCCAGGCGCCTCCAGGAGTCCAGGAGACTCCACGCAAAAGGAGTCTTGAGCTCAAATCCCGGTGTGGAAGGGCTTCACGGACCAAAGCATGCATGTCAGACTGCTGGACTCTCACTAAAACCTGGGCTTTAGTCACTACAGCAGCTTCACTTATTCCTGAGTGTGAACATTTCTTATCCCTAAATCTCTTATTTATGAGATTTTAAAAATTAACCAAAGGGTCTTCTCCATCCAACCACTGGAATTCTAAAGGGATGAATTATACCGTAATGGTCTTACTAGAGTTTCAACACCCATCTATCAGATGGTGGAATTCTGTAATTGCTACAACTATGATGTTAAATTTTTTTAAGTTTATTTATTTATTTTGAGAGAGACAGAGATAGTGTGAGCAGGGGAGGGGCAGAGAGAGAGGGGGGGGAGAGAGAGAGAGAGAGTAGCCCAAGCAGGCTCTTCACTGCCAGAGCAGAGCCCAACATGGGGCTCGAACTCACGAAACCGACAAACTCAGATCATGACCTGAACCGAAACTGAGCGTCAGATGCTTAACCGACTGAGCCACCCAGGCGCCCCTGAACTATGACATTTTAGAGAAAAGAGAAGGGCTAGGACCACATGGGAGCCTAGACTGACTGGTGTATGTGCCTGTGAATGTCTGAGCCACCTCCTTCACTAACCCCACCAAACTGAGTCCCAAGGAAAGGAGAGGCAGAACTGTGCCTTGCCTATCAGAAAGGCAAACAAACACTTGCCTTCTTGAGATGTTTGTCAAGGACAAGCTTGACGTTAAGAAATATGGGAAGAGATTTCCTTTGTCCTTCAACATTTCTGTTCTACATTGAATGGACTCCAGAACCCGGACCTCAAGCTGCCACACGAAGCCCTATTTTTCAGCCCCACTTAAAAAAAACCAAACACACCGCAAAAGTCTTTATGGTTAGCCATGGAATATGAGTGCCATTTATGATGCTGTGTCTATTGGAAAGTATATTCCAAGGTTTTGAATAGCCAGCTCAGAAACTCCTATGACACAGTCCTCTGTAAGTCGGGAAGTACCTAAACTAAAACACAGGGTGGGGGTGGGGGGGGGGCGGGGAGTGAAACAAGAATATTATAGAGATAGAAATAAGTCTTCTTTTCCTAAAGGGTCCAAGAAGAATATATTTCAGCTATGACCCAAGGCCTATATTAGATTTCATGTAGTTCCTATCTTGAGTGCTATTAAAAGTTACCTTGTAATTTGAGCAAACTGCATTTCTTCATCTGTGAAAAACTGTTTTTGTAAGGTTTTTCAAGTTGACATCCAGCTGGGCAATATTTTGTTACCTGGTTTTAATTTAGGTGTTTGTCTGATGTCTTGCAAAATCCTAGCAATGTGATGCTTATAGTTAGTTGTCTTTGGCCCTTTGAGATATATGCCTGGTTTTGAGCTATTTCAAGTAATCTTCCCCAGTCACTCACTACATTTAAATGAATTCTGCTCCCTGATTTATTGTATCTCCTTTTTTTAACCAGCTTTGAATTAATTGGGTCCCAAGCGTCATCCTTAGTTGAATCAATTCGCCAGTGTTAGTAACATGCACTGACATTGGCATCAACTTTTTCTTCTTGAAGCATTTGTTTCTATGAACATACAGAGCCTGTTAGAGCTCCCATTGGCTTCTAAAATGGCAGAAGTAAGGTCTCTAATCTTATAACTCTACACAGCTATTTCAACTTTTCTCACCAATATTTTTAGAAAAATGAAAGAATTCTATAATAGGTGTCTTCTGTATTTTAAATCAAGATGCAATAAAAAAAAAAGTTGTGTGGGCAGAGTTTCAACTGGGGGGAGACAATTCCAGAACAGGGAAAGACACAGTGGGTCATAAGAAAGTGTGGGTGGCATCCAGGGACTGTCAATAGATGGGCAGGCTAAGGTGAAGCACTTAGGCACTGTTGGAAAGAGGCAAAGTTTGTATGTAAAGAAGACTGAAAAATTAGGTTAAAGCCTGAAATCATTGGCCAAGCTTAAGTACTTGAACTTTGCATTATAATGCATTGACAAACCGTCATGGTAAGAAAAGGAATGACAGGGCCGATCTGTAGATATGGGTCCTCACCAGGGAGGGCAGGTGTCAGGAGGGAGGGAATGAAGTGAGGGAGATAAAGTATGAGGCTGTTTGATTCAAGAATCCAAGGCATTTCAACCAAAGAAGACATCATGGGAGATAAAGGGAGAAGTTTGAGAAGATTTCATTATCTTTGCATTTTTGTTACATTCATGTTTTTGCGACTCGTTGGAATTGATGCTTTCTCTGGGACAATTCTGGCATGATAACATACCATCAGGAACATCAGAATAACATTTCACTGTATTAAAAATAGAGGGTTCTATCAAGATAAACAGTCTATGTAGTGTGGGGACCTCAGTGAAACATTAAATATGACTTTGATCTTTCTAACCTGGATCATGAAGAAAATAGTGATGACATTAATTAAGATGGGAAGCACCAGAGAGGGCTTTTGGGTGAAGATGATGGATTTCAGTTTTGACATATTGAGCTGAGGTACCTATGGGTGATTCTGATGGACCCTTAATTAGAATTTACAACTAAGGGTCCATGATTTTAGAAAATCTCCTAATTACATGTAGTAGAAGCATGTGTGTGGACTGGAATTTATTTGAAGCATATGTCATTTGTTCTAATACAATCCTCCTCCCGCCATCATGTCTAGGAGAATGGAGAACGATAGCATGGAAATTTAAGATGCTGCTTCCTTATAAGCTCACTTAGGGTGGGAGGTGGTAAGCCGCATGTGACGCTAATGGCCTCTGACCAGGTTTGTAGGATTGTTGATGCTGGAAGACACCTTAAGATGGTCCAGTGTGCCCTTCTTTTACAAGTGAACGTGACAAAGTCTGGGGAGGTCAAGCAACTAGTCTTGAGTCGGTCTGCCTAGGTCAGACCTAGATCATGGTCTCTATTCCTCTTGTTGAAAAATTGTTTTATTAGTCTTTTTTGTCCTTTAATCATTTGGGATTTTCTCATAGGGTTTTTTCTTTTTCCATTAAAGTATAGTTTACAGACAGCAAAATGTGAAAATATTAAGTGTTCAGTTGAAAAAAAAAATACATATATAGCCACTCCTTGGATCAAGATAGAGAACATTTCCACCACCACAGAAGGCTCCTTTGAGCCCCCTTTCAGTTAATACTCCCAATCCCCAGGATAGCCACTACCATGACTTCTATCTCTGTGGATTACTTTGGCCTGTTTTTGGATGTCATCTAAAAGAAATGAGTGTATGTTATAATGTACCTACAATGTAATGTCTGTGAGGGAATCCTGTCTCTTAATATTGACTTACTTTTTATTGCCCTAAAATGTCTTTAGCTTGACCATGTAGATAGGCTGGGGGCCAATACAGAGACTCTGAGCACACAGGGACCTGTAGTGAGGTCTTGAGGAGCCTGTGTTCTGGATTCCAGCTGATTTTCACAGCAGAAGTTGAGTCTCCGAGGAGGGGCAAGCTATCTCTTTGAGTGTGGCTGGAAGTGTCCTGTCCTTGGGGGCTCTGTGTCAAGGTTCTGAGCCAGAGGCTAAGGAGCTGCTACCAGAAAGATGGTTTTAACTTCAAAAGAAGAATCCCTCCCTGTACCAGGAAGTGTGAGCAGAGTGGTTTAGCCATCTCTACTATGACCTTGAGGGAGAAGAAAGGAAATGCTGGGTGACAGAGGTTAAATAGTACCCAGACTGGCTGCTGTGTGAGTGGGCTGGTCAGGAGAGCTGGGTGGTCTTCTAAAGGAGCCTCTGGAATGTGGAGGAAGAAAGGCGGGACCACAATCTCTCTAGAGAGGAGATTCCATCTGGCCAGCTCTTCCTAGAAATGTCCAAGTCAAGAGACATGGCTGGACCAGTAACATCTAAGGTAACTTGGATCAGTTTTCATATCAAGAGGACACCCTTCTCTAAAGTCTACTTTTATAACTTTAGGGTACCTCTGGCACGTGTTCAAATAACTGCCCCTTCTGGGAGATCAGCAAAGAAATTTGAGTAAACTTAATCTGACTTTGTTGTTCACCAATTATTTGTATATCTTCTAATACCCAAAATTCAAGCAGCTAATACACTACATAGCTTAATAGAGCACAAATTTCGTCTTTAAATTGCATCTCTGAACTTTTTTCTTAGTCTATAACGAAAATTGAAAACTAAATCAGAAGCTAGAGACATTTTTTAAATTAATAAAACTGCAATAATGTTGCTATTCGGGTTTTTAATTTTTTTGAGGATGCAGTTTCTTTCTTACGTATTTGAATCACCAAGTCAGAATCATTCTCCAGATCCCAAACCTGTCATACAAACTGAACTCACAGCTGGACTTGTAAAACAGTGGAATCACTAAAATTCTTCCTAAATCTACATTGACAGCCTAGGTTGGCCTTAGAAAATTAAAAGAAAGTGAACACAAATTAATAAATTTGTTTCATACTAGTTATTAATAAAGCTTTATATATATATAAAATTTATATATATATTAATTATATTCATTTATTTATATTTAAATATATTTATATATTTTATATAATATATATTTTATATATTTTTATATATTTTATATATATATAATAAAAGCACCATAAATAACATCCTAATGGTTCAACAGCCCAGCTAAGTGGAATTAGACATTTTTCATGTTTATATAAGTGAAGCTCTTTTAATATAAAAGTTGTTCCAAAAAATAAGTAGAAGATAAATTGCTGTTAGTTTACTTCTTCTGATTCATCAGTTTCCATATATTGCAGAATATTTGCTCTCTGCCTTTCTCGAACATATGTATTGCAGAAGGCTGCATCTTGGAAAATGAAAGTTTTTCCTTAATACCTTTTCCTAAGATTAGCAGGACATTAGGCTGCTGCCTCCACATTTTTGTGGAGCTATTCCTGCTAAATGCAAATATTTTCTCCAAGTCATCTGAAAAAGCTCAAATTTGGTCATCACGGAAGCTTGTGCTAAAGTATTACAACAGTTTCCCGTTGCTTTTCCTGAAAGTTTCCTAGTCAGTGAACGTGTCTTTCAAAAATTTTCCACCGTGTCCTCTGAAATCTCTCTTAAAATGTTCAGCAAAAATAAAAGCTTAATTTGTAACTGTGAGAGGTGATGGATGTTAACTAGGGCTCACTGTTTTGCAATATAAAAATACCGAATCATTATGTTGTACATCTGCAGCTGATATAATGTTACATGTCAGTTATATATCAATTAAAAAAGAAAAAAAAAAGCCCTCCATGGTCACTGTGCATCATCAGACATTTCCTTCCTCTGAGTGGAGCTCACCTTCAGGGAACCTAATGTGCAAGCATCAGCACTGAAGCCACTTTTTCCTGGTGGGGCTGAGAGGGCACCCGGTTTTATTCTTCACTTCTTAGGGCTTCCATTCTATGGCACCAGCGTCTTTGTTGAGCCATGCATCCCCCCTGTGACACATGCTTGCCCTCCCATGCTTCCTGCCGTCATCATTTGAGTCTGAGAACTGGAACATTTGCCTCACAGGCTCCGTGTCCCCTCCATCCGTTGCCCTCACCACCGGGGGCTTCATCCATGGGGTGGATGACAGTGAGCCCTCTGGCCTCTCTGTTCCCTGACTTTCTCCACAGCCTTTTCATGCAACCGAGAATCGCACTTGCGTGGCCAGACTGTGCACTCAGACCTTCCTATCACCAGACCTGCTTTCCCGTGAGATCTGGAATTCTGCTCTCACCAGCCATCAGATCTGTCCTTCTATCTTCTGGTGTGTTCTTTGTCCTCAGTTTCCAACACCAGCCCTTCAGTCGTGGTGATCCCCTTTCCCACCTAGATTTTCCATGGTTCTCCATCTCACTCACTCGACAAATACCTATTTGCCAATTCCTTTGGCATCGTGAGCCTGAAATGTTCTTCCCACTCCTTTGGAGTCTCAGTTAAAACGATATAATCTCGAAAGGACCTTTTCCTATTCTCCAGGTGGATGTAACTGTTGTTGCATTTGGGCAACCACAGTATATCGCTTGTACTTCTAACACTTCTTTCATCTTACCCAAAATATGGTTTTATATGCTGGTGAGTCTCTCCCACTAGATTGTGTGTGCCTCTAGGACGGGGTCGTGTCTTACTCTTCTTGAGTTCCTCTTTGGCACATGCACGGTAGGCACTCAATAAATATTGGCTGGAATACCCAGACCGCCATATCTTGAGAATTGGATCTGAGACTTGCCAAAGCATGTCCCTTGCTTGTGTCACACTTCGTACTTGTTAGTAATGCCGCATGCCCAGAGTTTCCACATACCCGTCACGTTCCACATCCCTACACTTTTGTCTGTGCTTCTGTGTGCACCGTCCTCTCCTCCCAGAATTCTTTCCCCTACTTCTTCATCTAGCTAACGTCTTCGCATGCTCTTTCTGACCTAACTCAGACACCATCTCATTTTCCTCTTCATTCAGGAAGGGTTACGTACCTCTCCTCTGGATGTGTAGACTACCTTAAGGCTATCACTGTCATTTACTATATTTTCATGATCACAAGCACAAAATCTGAATCAGATGTGTGAACTGTGTGCCCCAGTTTCCTTTCCATTTCTGTCAAATGTGGATAAAACTTGTTATAAAACCTAAAACTTTTAATATCTGCAAAAGCTTGAGAACAGCGCCTGGCACTTAAGACACCTTCAACAAAAGTCATATATCTGTGCCGTTATTAATATGTTTGAGTCCTTCATTAGATGAGGATGTTGGTTTTCCTTGTCTTCACCCTAGACTCTCCAGGGTCCACCCGCTGCCTCTGACCTGGCAGGTGCTCAGGTGGTGCCCTGATGATGCGAGGTAAGTGGTGGCCTGTTGATGCGACGATGGTCATGATTACCACCTTAGCCAGAAAAGGGATCTAGACAAGTCAAATAGCTCCCTAGGGGTAACTCTGACGAAATACATGGATGTATCCATGCCTGTTAGTGAATATTTCCAGAGCAATAGCCTCATCTCAAAATACTAACAAACAAACGAAACAACAAACACAAAGTCATTTCTGATTCAGAAAGGGAACCACTCATTTGTGGCTTACCCTCTCCTCCTTGCTTGGCCTGTTTCTCTCAGCCCCTTCAGATGTTCAGATTCTGGATCTCACTCATTTCCCCCTCCTTGGGGGGTCTCACTCTTTCAGACTGTCCTTCTTTCCCATTCCTCCAACCTCTTCTTTACTGGATTCTCCTTCTTTTTTTTTCTTCAATATATGAAGTTTATTGTCAATTGGTTTCCATACAACACCCAGTGCTCATCCCAAAAGGTACCCTCCTCAATACCCATCACCCACCCTCCCCTCCCTCCCACCCCCCATCAACCCTGGATTCTCCTTCTTAATGTATATGTGTGCTCAAGTTTCCACCACTTACAACAGCTACAAGAACAATGGACAAAGCCCCAGTCCCCTGCTCCCCATATCCACCTCTAGTCACCCACACTGTCTTACTTTTTGACACGGACCTCTACATGTTCAACTTGATGGACACTTTACATCCTTATTTAGTGACCGCTCAGTTCAGCAGTTCCCAAACGCTATTTTTTTGTTGTTCTTGAATTCTTTTTTCATCTGATCCGGGGCTATCACTGTCTTCCTACTTCTCTGCCCATCTTTTACAAGCTATTTTGCTTCCTTCTATCCCTTAAGTGTGGTTTTCATTGTTGGACATCTTTTTTCCTGTAGGTGAAAAATTATACATTTGTCCTGGGCAATCTCATTCATGCTGCAGGCACCAAATACTTATTTCCTGATGAGTCTCTTAGTGATGATGACTCTCAAACTGTATTTCTGACTCCGCCCTCTCAGTTGGGATCCAAACGTGTGTATATAGCCCCCTTTAGACGTGTCCACCCGGATAGATACTATTATATCCTGCAGACATGTGAACTCAAAATATCCAAACGTAGTTTGCATTTTGCCCTCGAATGCTGTATTCTTAGTCAAAGGTGCTCACATGCACAATCATCAAAACCAGAAACACTGGTTTCATTTTAGAACCTTCCTTTCTACTTCATTCTCACAGGCATTTTGTTAAAATTGGCGGGACCTATCTTCTAAGGGTCTCTCACATCTCTACCCCTTTGCTGATGTTACTTTCCTTACATTCACTCTGCCCCATCGCTTCTTGTCTGCCTTTCCATCATCTCTCTGGTGAATGCAAGTCTGATTGTGTTATGCCCCCGCTCACCGTGACTGTCAGGGTCAAGGTAAGCCACATCTGTCCCCCGCCTGGAGCACATTGAGTGATCTGCCCATGCTGGCCCCTCTGGATCCAGCTCTCTGTTCCCCAACACAGGCTCCCTGCTATAGCTGTACCCTTGCGAGTCCTTGGGTTCTGTCCACACACCCTCACTCACTGGTGTATACATCCTCTTACGTTTTCCTTCTTGAACCCCACTCTTCCCTCACCTCTGCACCTTACTGGCTCCTGCTCATCCATCAAAACTTAATTAAAACATGACATTCCCTGGAAACACTCCTGTCCTCCAGTCAGGTGCTCTCGGCCACTCAATGTGTTCTGGGAGGTGGCGCAGTTTGGTGTTAACAGCCGTGAACTGGGACAGACAAAAAAATGTCTGGGGTCGAGCACCAGCTCTGTCACTTTCTAGCTGTGGGATGTTGGCAACTTACTTGCCCCATGCCTCAGTTTCCTCATTTGTAAAGTAGAGATGTTAATGGTACTGCCCATTTCAAAGGTTCATTAGGAAAGTGAGTGAGATGATTTACGTAAAATCCATGGAACAGTGCCTGAGACATAGTGAATGCATTAAGTTGAGCTATTTTTATTATTGTTGTAACTATTGATTTACTTGTTTCCAAAACAGACAGATCTCCGAATTCCCTCTGAGAGAAAGAGACCATGCTTAATTTGACTATGTTCCCTTGGCACCTAGCACAGCATATGGGACATTGTAGGTACTCAATAAACACTCACCGAATGAGTGAGTAAATATAGTCAGTGAAATACAGTCTTAAAATTTTACCTGTAAAATATGCTAATGAGTAACATCAATCTAATTTTCTCATGTATGTTTTTTTTACTTGCACAGTAAGATATTGATGGTATCTCATTAACTTAGTGTAACTGATTCACTGTTCTTAGAAGCGAGAATCTTCTACTCCTGACAGGAGGGCACAATGTAGTTAATTAACAAAAATGTTATTCTGGAAGGCATGAACTGTGTAGGCATGAACTGTGACAAAATTCCTTGGAGACACAAACAGAGAAACAAAATCTGAATTCCTATCAGAAAGCGATCAGAAAGCTTAAAGGGGAAAAAACAGCAGAGAAAGTGTTTAAAAGGGTGACTTCAGGAACCATCTTTCCTGAGCTTCCTCGGACAGCCAGCCATTGTCTGGGACAACAATTAGGTCTGCAGAGCACCTCATCGGGCAGGGGAGAGATGTGTCTGGAAGAACGCTCCATTTCCACCCGCCACCCATGCATCCTGCAGAGAAGAGTCTGGAGCGATGTGATAATGAGGCAATGGCGAGCCTCCAGGTTTGTTTGTTTTTTTTCCATGTTCTTCATGAAAGCATCGCTTCTTGTCTGCTTTGAAGCCATTGCTTTCTCAATACAGACACCTGCCTTTTTTCTCCCGTAGATTCCTTTGCACCTCAATGGAGATGCTCTATAGTGATGGGCATTGGATATCTCTGCCACTGAGGGATCTTACTTCCACCCTTAGTAACTGCTAGAAGCTCCAGAGGACTCTGAGCAGAGGCCAGCCTCTAGTCTGAATGTCCCCACCCTTCTTCACTGCAAGGGAAACACTAGGACAAAAAAGAATTCTATGGCAAAACGAGGCTAGAATTCACCCCCTGCCAAAGAGTCTCCATACTGTGGAAAGACTGAGGCAACTTAGAGAACATCTCTGCAGACTTTTCATCATCAGAAATAATTGAGATTCTACTATGCAGGTGCTAAATAGAAACATTTGATCTGTCTATACTTGGTCTTGTCTTCTTTTCAAACCCGGGCGCAGGCTTATAAAACATGGGGATACAAAATAAGGACAAGGTGAATCTAAGTCATCTTACAGAAGCAGACAGAATTACTCAAATAGGGATTGTCAATTTTCTTCTTTGCCATGAGGTATTTCTAAAATACAATCCTACTGATGTGGAAGTCGGAAAATAGTTTGATCCCATTAATTTTCACTGTGAAAAGTGAAAAATCCCTTTAAAATAATTCTAAAGAGAGGATGATCATTTACTTTTTTTTTCAAATATTTTATTTTAAGTTGTCTCTACACCCAATGTGGGGCTCAAACCCACAACCTTAAGATCAAGAGTTGCATGCTCTACCAACTGAACCAGCCAGGTGCCCCTGACTATTTGTGTACTTTTTAATTCCAGGGCTAGAATATTCTGTCTTCCCTTTCAATGAGATCTGGCTCAGACTAGATTTATAATGAACATCCTGAGGAATACAATGTTGACACCTTCTAGAAGCTGAAGGAAATGCTTCATGAGTATCTATATTCTATTATCATAATGGCCCCCACAAATCACCACCCCCATTTTACAGATTGGGAAATTGGGATTCAAAGAGATTAAGCAATTTATCCAAGGACTTGGATTTCGAGCTGAGAATATGAACTCCCAAGTCTGCTGATCACAGTCCACTATAATACAAAAAGAATCCCATAGGATTATGGGAGAAAAATGTTGCCTGAGATTCTCTTTTTAAAAGACCATATTGCATAATTATAACTACAGAAAGAGAGAAGAAATGTTCCATCAGATATTTCTGGGGAATGGGTTTGTGTACCCGTTCTGGTCAGGTCTGTCATCTGTGCTGATACTTTTTTGGTCTGATCGGCCAAGGAGCTTGGCGTGTGTCAATATTCTCCCAACCTGGAAGTTTGTGGGCTGTAGATTCTGGAAGCTGAATTTTCTGCCCCAAGGATAATAGGGCCTTTGGAATAATGAGAACTGACCTTCTCATATCCAGCGAACCCCTATCTTCTACAGATGGCATTCCCCAGACCACATGACCTGGTGAGGGTCTTTGGGATCCATGGCAAGCTGGGCTGAGCCAGGCAGTATCTGCTGTCACTCTGCTGAGGTTCGTTTCTGTACCCTTAGCTAAATAAACTCAGAACTGAAACCTCTGGAGGGTGTGTGGGTTTGAGGCCTCTGCTAGAAAGCTTCCAACTCAAAGTTTCTTCGCGTGACACAATCCTGTTTCTTCGCTACTTTCTTAACTCACACAGATTTTCACTTTTATTATCCCTCTTTTCCTTATTGTATTATCCCTCCCAGTATCTTATTTTTTACTCCTGGTCACTTTGCACAATCCTCTGTCTCCTCTAAACCCTGTCTCCTTGGAAAAGAAACATACACATACAGAAGCTTTGAATATGAACTCTTGCCCCATGTTACCAGAGCAATTTATTCGCTCATCTTCTTCTTTGAGTAGCATTGCTTGGGAACCTCTTAGTGTCCCTGCTTCCTGGGGAAGCAACCCAAGGGCAGGGGGCCAAGGCGTCTTTCTCCACGGTTTGTGTAGCTACCTTCCAGCATCATCTCTGGAACAAAGGAAACCGCCGATGTTTGGATTCAATCAGATTACATAATCAGTGTTAGGACCGGCCTGAAGTGACAAGAGAGGAGGCCATCACGAGTTGACAGAGAGTTTATACTCACATTTCAGTTCTAGTTTGATGAAATCGGTGTGCCCAAGTTCTCAAGGAACACTCCCCGGGGATTAATGTTTTGAAGTAGAAAGAGATGTCAGCGCTGGTCTCCCCTTGGAAAGTGGAGAAGTGCAGGTAGGATGATGGGTTTGGGAAAGAGGCAGCATTCCAATAATTCCCTGTGGAAGGAAAAAAAAACCCAGGGTAATGTATACCTTGACAACAGGAGTAATAGAAAACACAGCCATTTTCTTAAGTTGTAATAAATTTCCATTGGCAATAGCCCTTGTCTCCTCTCATCCTGCTGAACATCATGGCACAAATCCCCACAGACTATTCTCAACTTTCTGAAAGTTCTATGTGTGTGTGTAAGAGCATGTTGTACTTATGATTGACAGCTGGGTTCCTACCAAGAGCAGCCTTGGAGGGACCCTAGGGGTAAATGCCAATAAGGGAAAATGCAGAGCATATCCTGGCACCACCGGGTGGGGGTTGGGGTGATGTTTTGAACTCGTGCATACGTACTGATGGCTTGGGTTTGGTGGCAAGAAGCACTGGGTTAGACCTAGAGGATACAATAGGAATGGGGTCTTTGGTGTTCTGCTTTACTTCTCATCCAACTTTGTCTTTGAATACCAGCTCCTGCTCAGACATTGAGTACAGTGTGGGGGAGGCGGGGGCCAGGAAAAGGCAAGAAGACCAGGCTATTCTTTCCCCACCGCCCCATTCCAAACCTCCAGAGGCTAGTTGCCATAAAGGGAGTGTCTCCCCCTGCCAACCTCTTCCTTCCTGGGGACTCCAGGTGAGGACGGTTGTGGGGTGCTGAGCTGAGTCCACCTGAGGGCTCTCCATTAGCCTCTACCTTGAACTCATGGCAAAGACATGGTTGTACACCACTCCCTCATTGCTTGATAGTAGCCAGTGACCCCAGGAGAAAAGCAGTTCACAGGACATAATAAAAACACCAACTCTATGATGCACATTCCATTAGAACAGATGGACCAAGAATTTAATACAACCAAGAGCTGACTCTTGACTTTATCTGCAGGGGAGAAATTCCTTTTGATTGTGCATGTTTCTGAGTATGTTTACTATCACAACTAAGGACAAAATACATGGGCATGCGTTAAAATAGCTACTGAAGCCTTTCCCTTTAGTACTGAACTTATGTTAACATCACCAGATTAGGCCCCAACATGGAGTCACTCATGTTAAGTCTCACTTCGGCAACCCAAACTTAAAGTTTCTACACCCTGTTCTCCCAGAAAGGGAAAGCCCGAGTCAACCAATTGGTTTTTGTCTGCTCAGCACAAATTACATGATGTGGCTCTAAGCCCTCCTTTCACTCCATATAAGGGAAGTAATTCTGCTTTAGCCAATCAGAAACTCCCAGTGCAACTTCCTTGTTCCTGCTCACCTCTGTCTATAAAAGTCACTTGCTTTGTATGGTTCTCTAGAGATATTTTCTATCGGCTAGATCGGATGCTGGCCTGATTCATGAATTGCTGAATTCAAACCCTACAAGGTCAGTAAATTGTGGAAAATTTTCTTGTCACATCTGATTTTTTTTCATTTTTTTACTGATTTTTCCTTCGAAGAACACAATTAATCAAGTTCCCTCTAATAGTTTTTATAAACTACATTTTTTCTTTCTTTCATGCAAATTATGCACATATGCAATATTAAGTTCAACTGCTATTTTTAAATAAAACTATTTTTGTGTTGGCACTGCTATACTTAAACCATAATTTTATTGTATTTTTTTATTTTTATTTTTAAGTGTCTTATTATTTTTGAGAGACAGAGAGTGAGAGTGGGGGAGGTGCAGAAAGAGAGGGGGACAGAGGATCTGGAGTGTGTTCCACACTGAAAGCAGAGAGCCTGATGTGGGGCTCGAACCCACAAACCGTGAGATCATGACCTGAGCCGAAGTTGGACGCTCAACCGACTAAGCACCCAGGCACCACATAAACCATAATTTTAAATTAAATATATAATGTTATATTATGAGATATTAAAATAACATCTCATTTAATCAATGGTATTTGTTTTCATTCTTAGAGATGTCTAGGATAGAGTGACATCTAGATAAATGAATGGCAATTTATAACCAGCAAGTCAGGCACGAAATATGTTTGTAAATGTCTTATTAACGTAAAACAGTGGTGGGGATTGAATCTATTATTTAAGGGGTCCCAAAGTCTTAGTGCAGTTTGAGGTTTCTTTTTTAAGTTGCCATATCAAGCTTTCAGCAGGAGAAAAAAGTAGACTAGTTTCCTCTTGGGAAAGAAGACTATGGTATGATATTGGTTAGAATGATACATGTGTGAGTTGCTATCATCCGAGGGCTGAGTTCTCTTCCTGGCTCAAGATGTGGCTGAATATCTCCTGAGGGGACTTCAGGGGCTTACCTTTCCCAGTGGACTGAGAATTGAAGGTCTCACAAGATAAAACCTAAATCAAACTAGAAGTTTGCAGCCCTCCCATCGAGGAGAGTTCTAGAAGGAACGAAGCCCCATCCCCAGGGTCAGCCAGGATTTGGCTCATCCTAATTGGGTGAGAGCCCTGTAACAACAGAGGGGCCCCAAGAATTCAAAGTCCTCAGCCGTGCTCCAGCCTGAAGCAAAGCGATTCTGTCTCTTTAGGCTAAATCCCCAGGATGTGAATGTAATTAACATTTTAAAGTTTCATTCCAATCAAGTGCATTCCCATTTTCTGAGGTGGTGATGTATTAACAGAAGGGCAGTTGTCTGAAATGATTCTAGAAAAAGGAAAGCTAAAAGTAAAACCTGTCAGTATTTATTTGAGGTCCAGGGCTGGTTATTCAGACAGAATATCCCCTGGAGAGGAGAAGGGCAGTTCAATCAGTTATTCCAGCTTGATGAAAGGTCCCACAGACCACAATTCCATTTGTTCTATTCTGTGCTCACCTAAGCAACTTCTAACTAATTTGGCCTTTTGAATTGACATATTCACAGGGAATTGAGCCTGGTGCAAACGGTGGTTACCAGTCATCCTTCCGGAAATGTCTGGCTTATCACATGATATCTTTTGGAGTTGTCACTTGTGGTATGCCCCAAGTCTCTGGATGAACTAAGTCCAGATTCTTGACCAGCAACAGTGAGGACTTTCTGGGGACTTGTGTCAGAGTGAGCTGTCCACTCAGGTGGTGCTGAAGGAGAGCCATGTGGTACAGGCAGAGGTCATTAGAATTCTACTTATTTTTTAAAACCCATCCTTTAAAAGATCTGTTTAGTCATACTTAAAACGTTAAAACGTTAACTTTTTAACGTTTATTCATTTTTAGAGACAGATACAGAGCGTGAGTGGGGGAGGTACAGAGAGAGAGACAGAGACAGAGACAGAGAATCTGAAGCAGGCTCCAGGCTCTGAGCTGTCAGCACAGAGCCCAACGGGGGGCTCGAACCCATGAACTGCGAGATCATGACCAGAGCCGAAGTCAGATGCTCAACTGACTGAGCCACCCAGGCGCCCCCCAGTCATATTTATAATGTACATGATATATGAGCATAGTGGTGCATGATAGAATTGGTAAGTAAATATGTTTATGGGGATGTGGGCATGAAAGTGTTAATGAGCAATGTAGACAATGAGAAAGGTGGGGAGCCACTGCTTCAGACGCTGATGAACTTCTGTGAGGCATGTTCTGATAAGTCTGTTGCCCAGCCTCTGGGATTTTTGGTTACAACAAAATAACATGAGTTGTTTTTTTTTCCTAGTGCTCATTGTGCTTCATGATGCAAGGAGCTTAGAGCATTATTATTGTTTACATTATTCCCAACTGGCCATAAGCTCCTTGAAAGCTGGGAGAAAACCATTTCGTCTCTATAACCTTTGGCCCCAGAACATAGTAAGCACTCAATAAATAATTGTTAAATCAGTGGGTAATTGTATAGCCACTCCTCTCAGTTCTATCTAATTCCACTCCACATGCGATGTCCTCATGGGGTAAGATCTACTTTATGGTAACCTGAGTAGTGAAGATACTAACTAAATATAAATAAAATTAATGCTGCTTTAGCACCTCCTGACAACGGGACACTGCATCCTTAGCACACCGTAACTGTTCTTACCTATGTCTTAATTTCTGTTTTTCCCTACAGACAGACCTCATTGAACAATGCCATGAATTTGCAAGGATGATGGTCTCCTAACCTTAAGATTACTGAAATTGCTGCCATTTGTACTTGCTGTCAAGGTCAGTGCTATAGAGGGTCAAGTGACACTGGATGAGAATACCAAGTTGGAAATAAGAGATTTCATTGCAGGGCAAAGAGTAGTATCTCAGTAGTGTGGACAGGCAAAAGAAGGCAAGGTTGGAAAATGCAGAGCCCAATGCAGGGCTTGAACTCACAGACTGCTAGATGATGATCTGAGCCGAAGTTGGATGCTCAACCGACTCAGCCACACAGATGCCCCCAAGATTTCTTTTTAATGTTTATTTTATTTATGTTGAGAGAGAGAGAGAGAGAGAGAGAGAGAACACGAGTGGGGGAGGGATGGAGGGAGAGGGAGAGAGAATCCCAAGCAGGCTCTGCCCCATCAGTGCAGGAGCCCCATGTGGGGCTGGATTTCAGGAACCCTGAGATCACGACCTGAGCTGAAATCAAGAGTTGGATGCTTAACCAACTGAGCCAACAGGCACCCTGTTCATCCAAATTCTTTAACAGCCATTTACTTTAATCTCACCAATGATTATTTGGTATGGGATACTGACTTCAAAATTTCTAAGGATATTTTCTGCTGAGCAGTGTTAAAGAACTTCAATTTAAAATGGAACTGGAGGATAGAAAATAGAAAATCTCACTCACGTGCTTTTAGGAAAATAAAACATAAGGACACACATGCTGATTTCCCATAAATGTCCAATTTACAGAAATCTGATAATGTTGGGATTTTCTTAAATGATAAGGAGTTGGTCAGGGGTTACCTCATAACAATCTTGGGAAATTTTTGCTTATGGTTTCCAGAGGCATGAACAAGAAATGACCCACGTTGGGTTGGTCTGAAAAAATAAGCTGAATTGAGCTCTTTTTGTCTGACTGGACTGTTTTTTTCTGCTTGGGGAATTTTCAAAGCTGGCCTCTGTTTGTTTTTTATTTTAACAGATCTAACTGAACTCTCTTCTGTCTCCATCCCCTGCGCATAAATACAGCCTTCCCCAAACCCTCAACAGATGCCTGGAGCTTGCTACAGTCTGTGTGTACCAAATCGCAATTCTTCTGCTATTCCTAAATAAACTCCTCTTTTTGACAGTTTTGAGCTTGCCTCAATTTACCCCTTTTTTTTAGGTCGACAGCAGCAATTTGTTTTAAGCCTAGGTTTAATTTCTCATTTTTTAAGTTTATTTATTTATTTATTTATTTTGAGAGAGAGAGAGAGAGAGCGAGAGCGAGCAGGGGAGGGGCAGAGAGAGAGAGAGAGAGAAAGAGAGAGAGAGAATCCCAAGCAGGCTCTGCACTTGAACTTAAAATGCTGCTGTGGCTCTTGATCTCAGGAACGATGAGATCATGACCTGAGGTGAAATCAAGATTCAGCGCCTAGCCAACTGAGCCACCCAGGCGTCCCAAGCCTAGTTTTAATTTCCGACCTCGGGGTACAGATACATAGTTTTAACAATCCAGGGTGCTACAAGGGATAAAGGAAAATGCAACTCCCTGCTCCACCCCCATCCCAACCCAATTTCTTAGCAACAACTCCTACACTTAACTCTTTCAGTTATATCCCTGTGTTTGTAAAATACGCATGTGTCGATATTTATTAATTTATGCATTTTAGATATACTTGATTGACCTTCCCCAGATGCAAGATAAAGACTGAGCATTTTTAGAAGCCTGTCTGCCTATTCCCTTTCTCCAGATTCTCCCAAACTAGCAACTCACAGATTTCGGGTTCCACCGAAATTCAATATTTACATTTTTAGGGCTCTGGGTTATTCACTAATGAGCCGACTAGTAAAATATAATTATAGTTTCTTTTATTTGTATAATTTCTTTTGTTCCTCTGGAATCAGTAATTACCTCTTTTTCCATTGGCTTAGTTTTCTCTGTACCTGTCGTAAATTCTCTCCAATAACTCAACACATCGGTAAAACTCTTCCCACATGTGTTCCCAACATCACACACATCGGGTGATCTAGCAGCCCCTTTTTTGTCCCTTGGAGGTCCCCTACAGCCTCTGACTTCCTGTTGTCAGGCCCACTGGCTCTTCTGAGGGTTGACACCCGGCTCTGGTCCTGGGACCTGTCTCTTGCTATTATTGCCGACCACGTTTCTGGTACTCTTCACTATTAAATGGCCAAATCAGAAGACCCCATGACTTTGGGCGATCCCTCTTTCTAGGTCTACACCCTCATTTCCACAGGCACATTCTCCTGTAGCTTTTTGAGAAAAGGAATGCAAGAGGTCGACTTTCTAAATCCTTGCTTTTCTGAAGAGTCCTTATTCTGCTTCCACACCTAATTGAGACACTCCAGAAAATTATTCTGCCGTGGAGTTACTAAAGGCATTTCGTCAATATATTCAAGCTGCCTGTGTCGCTATTGAGGAAGCTAATGCTCTCTGATTACTGCATCGTGTATGTAACTGATGGGGTTCAGGGCATGCTCCCCCAAATACAGCACCTCAGCATATTGAATATTTGAACTAAGGGAACGTAAGAAATGGCTGGTGCGGGAAGGACTCTCTGGCCCTCCGTGAAGCAGGTCACAGACCCTTATGTGAGGTGCCCCCCTCTCCCTGAGGAAAGGATCACCCTCACCTCGAAAGACAAAGGGACACTGAGAGGAATCAGAACAGCCTTGCTGAGTTTCCCCCAGTTTACTGCTTAGCTCATACGTGGTTCCGTCACGTCTTAGCTCCTGTTGGGTAGGACAGGAGAACTGCTGGCAGGGTTGGAGAAAGTGAACTGAGGGTTTAACTGAGGCTGCCCGGACTTCACCAGTCCTCTGTGAGCCTCACCAGGACCCGACCTCCCACGGACTCCGTTCCAGACCCTGTTGGAGTTCGCTTCCCCTCTGCCTGTCAACAGTCTGGACTCAAGTAAGGAAGCAACTGGACATGTGATACGCTGGAGACACCCCTGTGACGGTGGTAGCAGCAGGAGCAAGGCATTTGGAGGACGTGGAGTTGGGGGAGGGGCACGGTGGGGTGACAATAAGCGACCTCAGGGGGCTGCTCTGGCTTGTCACTTGGCGAAGTTGCCGTGGCCTGTTCCACGTGCAGGCTCCAGCGTCAGGGTCTGGCTTTATCACCCACACCCACTGGGTGACTGGGACAAGTTTCTTGATCTCGCTCAATCTCAATTTCCTTATGCGTACAATGGAATTAACAATGGCACCTCTCTTAATGGGTGCTGAGAATCACAGAAGATAATCCACGAAATGCATTTAGCAGAGGGCTGAGCACAACGTAAGTGTTCAACACATGTTACTACTGCCGTTACTACTACCAAAAGGACATTAACCATTATGACTGATGGCTTTGGTGTGACCTATGGTCCTGGGGAGGATGGGAAAGGAGCTTCCTTTCCTTAAACAGCAGGCCAGCAAGCCCTGAGGCCCCTCCTGAGCCTTCCCTACCCCGCGGGTGAACTCTTTAAGGGGGAGCAGCCAACCACCCCTAGCTAAACTGACATAACCAATTCTGACTTCTGCAGCCAGTGGACTCATCTCAGACTCGTACCCACGTCCGCCATCTGTCCTGTTCGCCTCTCACCCTTCTGCTCCCTGCTCACTGGCTTTCAAACCTGTGCCCTCCCTGCCGCTTAATCTCCTCAGGAATTTAAAAACAAAATTCCTTCAGGACACACACATGGGAGTCACCTTGAGCCCTGGCGATGTGACATATGGTTTTGTAGAGCAGCCGCTGAATAAAAATCTGACGAACAAAGCAGTGGCGGGCACCCAAGAAAGCAGAGTTACCCACACACCGTAGATCCTCTCATTAGAACGAAGGTACGGCAGAGATCCCCCCTCTGAGAGGGCAGGTAACCAGGAAGTGGCTGGAAGACTTGGCTTCTGGCAGACAGGGAGAAGATTGCACGTGGGCTCTACGGCCGTGGCTGTGGTTTGGTGAGGCCATGGCTGCGGGTGTGGCCTGGACGCCACTGGCTCCCAGGTCCAGCAATTTCCTGAGAGCCATCCAGTGGCCCCGTACTGGGACTGCACCAAGAAACACAGCTATTGCTTCTGCTTTAAGTGGCAAGCACTCTCCAATGTGAATACTAGCGCTGAGTCTAATTACTCTGAAAATTTTCAGTGACCCCAAGGTTAGAGATGTGGGTATTTGAGTTATGCAGTGAGCCTTCTATTGTTTACCGTGGGCTGGGTGCTATTGACAACAATAAGCCAGATGGCTTCATTTGCATGTAGATTTGAGTCTATTTGTAGAGGTGTCCTTATGGGGAGAAAAAAAGGACTTCCTTAATTAAACCATTTTGTGCATTCTGGAAAGGTAAAAGTAGCTTTGTTCAGCTCCCTGCCTGATTTTATAGGGCAAGCCCAACCTCAAAATGAAGGGCTTGGAGGTAGAATGTTACTAACTCGTCAAGTTTCACCCTCACCAGCAAACTTTTTCCATTGTTAACAACCCACAGGGCTTGGGGGTCAACAATGTAAATTTTTCACCCTGTGTCTCTTTGCCATTTGGTTTCTTTGGGAAAGAATGGGGACAGGGTCCCACAGAGAACAATATGATAATAAAACCCCAGAGGTCATGATGCTGAGGGTGTTTCCTGCGCTGCTGTGAGCTGACCAATAGCCAGAGAATGGGGGGATGTGATGAAACTGATCATGTGATGAAATTCATCAGTCGTGGAAACTCACACGCTGACTCTTGTCAACGGTGCACGTGGACAGAGTCCTACTAAGGAGGTAATTTTATCTTGTTTTGCGTGCTGGCAACAGTTGCGTGTACTCGGATTAAAAAAATTGTTTTTAATGTTTTATTTAGTTTTGAGAGACAGAGTGAAAGCAAGGAAGGGAAAGAGAGAGAGAGACACAGAATCTGAAGCAGGCTCTAGGCTCTGAGATGTCAGCACAGAGCTCAACGTGGGCTCGAACGCTCGACGTGGGGCTCGAACCAACGAACAGCGACATCATGACCTGATCTGGAGTAGGACGCTTAACCAATGAGCCACCCAGGCGCCCCATGTACTTTGGATATTTGGAGATGGGAGCAGGTCTAAAACTCTCCAGAGTCTCTGTGTTAGATCCCTCAAACTTTCCTTATTGGGGCGACCAGTTATGCCTAATTAGTCATCCTAGTTGTCATCTTAAATATAATGGGATTCAAAGTTAAAAATTATTAACCAGAAGTGGAGAAATGAATAACTAAGTGTGTAATGCAAATATCCGTGCCCTCTGCTCTTCATTCAAATTTCTGTGTCGGGTAAAACTCTAAAGGTTTCTGTGTGATCGATTCCAAAGAAGGAGGGAGTAGCAAGCTTGGATGTTTCACATCCTGGTGAGCAAAGGATCGGGGGGAAGATCTGTCTGCTTTAGCAAAAATAAGAGTGTTGCATCTGGAGGTTGGAGGACAAATTTATATCCACTACATGCAGGTTGAAATTAAAATATTTAACAAGTAACGTACTACACAGGAACGGCCATGGGAGGGCTACTCGGGGAACTGCATAACTTTTAAATGCTTGCGTGTCAGGCCCAGGGATAAATCTGCTTTTCCTTCTTTTCCCGAGCGATTTCACTCCCTTTCACGATTTCAAGCACTAACCACACATAGATCAGTGATTCCGAAATTTATGCATACAGTTAGATTGCTACTATGAGTTTAACATTAACATATGGGTTTCTTACTAGACAGCTTTACTTTGACCTGCAAGTACTTCAAACTCTAAATGACTGCAAGTGAACATATATTTCTTCCAAATTCACTCTACCTGCAGTATTCTCCCCTTGGAGCTGTTCCCACTCTACCGCTCAAGCCAGAAACAGGGGAGTCATTCCTCCATACCCAATCGACTCCCAAGGCCTGAGAACCGCACCTCCGAAATATTCTGCAGGTATGTCCCCGCTTCTATTCCTTCTACTGCCAGGGCTCAGGCCATCACCTCTCGCCTGGATGACGCATTGACGTTAGGCTCTACCTCCAGGGTTGTTCAGTTTTAAATCCAGTCCCTACAAAGCCAACAGAGAGAGCTTTCCAAAATGCACAGCTGATGGTTTCCCTCTCATGGTTCTTTTTTTTTAAATTTTTTTTTTTCAACGTTTATTTATTTTTGGGACAGAGAGAAACAGAGCATGAACGGGGGAGGGGCAGAGAGAGAGGGAGATACAGAATGGGAAACAGGCTCCAGGCTCTGAGCCATCAGCCCAGAGCCTGACACGGGGCTCTAACTCACGGACCGCGAGATCGTGACCTGGCTGAAGTCGGACGCTTAACCGACTGCGCCACCCAGCGCCCCTTCTCTCATGGTTCTAAACGCCTGCAGAATACCTTGCAAACTCCTGGACATGGCGTATTAGGTGTAGACCCACTTCTTCAGCCTCCTCTCTCCGAGAACGTGTGCTCAGCAGCACACAGATGCCATGACTTCCCACCACCCCCATTGTTGTGTATGGACTCCATGCCTTTCTTCACGTGTTCCTCTTTCTGGATTATCCTTCTCTCCAACTTCCCCTTCCCCGGCCTCCTCACTCACACGCTACATCTGGCCTGATTCCTTCTCTCCTTGAGGGCACGCTTTCCCCGTGTTCCTATGACATCTTGTGTCTATCTCTGCATTCAACTTAACGTATTACTATAATTACTTTCATGCGTTCCCTCCTCTGCTAGGCTAGGAACTTCACAGAGCAGAGATTGTATTTTCTATTTCTTCCTACCTGTAATCTCTAGCCTGCCACGGAGGTGGGTGTTCAATGTGTTCTTAAAAAAGTGTTCTTTAAGTGTTCTTAAAGTGTTCTTTAAGTGTTCTTAAAAAAGATCTGAACCATTGATAGTCCCACTCCCAGCTCTCACCACTTGACCATCTGTGGAGACCTCCTTCTCAAGTTTCTGAATCAAAGAGTTATTTAGCCGGGTGGAAGGCCATGCGGATTGGCATTATTTACTTGGCCTTTTGGGCCCATTTAACAGTTCCCTTCTTAGAGATCTGACACGCGGGCCCTCTTCAAACCATGGGGTCCTCAGCAGGTACTCATGGTGGTTGACGATGGTTCTGAGGGCCAGCCCTGTGGGTGTCACTTCTGTCTTTACAATGTATCCCTTTGGTATCTCCGACCTCTTATCGTTTTCTCTCTTCCTACGATTGTAATTCCTGCCCTAATACCATTAAGCTCCCATTTCATCATCTGCCCTGTTGCGGTGAAGAATGGTCACAGCACAAATGTAAAAGACTGCGATGTATTTAGCCACGCTCAGCCACTGTGCAGAGAGGGAACGCTGTAACGTGAGGCAGCCCTTAACTCTTGATAGGCTACAAACCCCCCAGAGCCCTACATCCATAGAAAAACAGATTTTATATAAAATCCATTAGGTGAGTGAAATGTGGAAAAAGCCTCCCATTTTGGCAGAATGGTGGATGCGAACATTGGAAACTGCTCTACACGGCGGAGTAATGGATTGATATGAGTCACACAATTATGTTACACAAATCAAAGTTTCCTTTTGGTGCTGTTTTCATTACAGGAAATAAAAAGATTCGCACCACCTATTCATAGATACTGTCGTTTTCCTACTGAAAACTAACACGGTCCCCCCCTCCACCCCCTCCCTGCCCTCCCCCTCTCTAGGAGCGGGATTAGTAAAGAGGGAAGACAACCCATGATGCAAAGAGGAAGTGGAAAAATGCAAGCTTTTAGAACCTCAGTTTCTTTATTTGTAAGTTAGAAAAAGTAGTTCCTTTGTCACAGGGTTGTCCTAATGATGTAAAGACACAGCACCATCCAGAAGCACTTTGAAACACCAAAGCACTATAAAAGGGCGAAAAGCCCTCTTCTGGCCTATATTTATTAATACCCCTAGAAAAATGACAGATTTTTGTGCGTGCAAGGGTGTGAGAGACGGCCTGGATTTATATAGAACGGGCTGCCATTTCCTAACAAACTCATAAATACTCGAGAAGAAGGGAACACAGCGGAAAGCGAGCCTGAAAACAAATTCCACTTAGTGGCTAAGTGAAAATAATTTCCGAAGTAAAAAAATAATGCAGCAAAGCCGAGATAGATGTTCAGACTTTTAAGGATAAAAGGAACACACTTGAAGGCACGACTGCACTTGCCATTGCGATCCTTTGTCGTCTCCATGGTGCGAGGCTCGGTGCAGAGACACAGCTTTGGTTGTGGCCGCCCCCGGGGGTAAGGATTGTGAAATGGGATTCAAGTGGATTGCAAAGGACACCCTTTGGTGTCTGAGACGGTGCGAGGCCAGCGGGAATTTTATTACGTCGTGTCACACTGATCACGACGAATAATAAAGTGAGAGCATCCACTATGTTGGTTTCGAATAGTTTTGCTTCAGAGGAATCTGGGAATTAGTAGGAGGGCAGGACAGACCACGGGAGCAGGGACGGGCTGCTGAGATGCCTGGAGTGCGGAGCGATTTCCCCAGAAGCTGCTCGGAGGGGCTGCGGGGCCATGGGAGAGGTTTGCACCGAATGAAGTCGCAAGGCCACAACCCCAGACACCAGGGCCTCATTGCATGTTTATTGAACATACTGGGGGGGGGCGGGTACACACCGGAGAAGGAAATATCGAATAGATTATTACAGTGAAATTCAGGGTGACGTGTCACTTTATGATTGGACTTAGTATCTTCCACTTCAAAATTTCAAATTGCAGGGGTATCTGGGTGGCTCAGTGGGTTGAGCGTCCGACTTCGGCTCAGGTCATGATCTCGCGGTTTGTGAGTGTTTGAGCCCCGCGTCGGGCTCTGTGCTGACAGCTCGGAGCCTGGAGCCCGCTCCGGATTCTGTGTGGCCTCTCTCTCTGCCCCTCCCCTGCTCACGCTCTGTCTCTCTCTGTCTTTCAAAAATGAATAAGTGTAAAAAAAATTAAAAAAAAAAATTCAAGTTATAAGGGCACCTGCATGGCTCAGCGGGTTGAGCATCTGATTTCGACTCAGGTCATGATCTCATGGTTCAGGAGTTCAAGCCCCTGCATCGGGCCCTCTGCTGTCAGTGCAGAGCCCGCTTGGGATCCTCTGTCCCCGTCTCTCTCTGCTTCTCCCCGACTCCTTCTCTTTCTCTCTCTCAAAAAAGGTAAACATTAAAAAAATAAAATAAAATTTCAAGTTGTAAAATAGAGGTCTGGGGCTCAGTGTTGCCTCTGAGGTTACTGAAAACAAAGACAGCCTGTCCGGAATGGAGGTGTTTGGGCATCTCAATATTTCTAAAAGTGAATTGAGAATAGAACAAAAAGTTACACTAACAGTTGTCACCACCACTGCATGGTGCCGTAGGTTATGCTAATTTGCAACTGAGTAGATGGTGCCACAATCTGGGTTTTGAAAGCAATTATTTCCAGCAGGCTGGTGGCCACCCGGAGCACAGCGGCTTTGAAACGTGTTGCATTCTGACCTTTTCTCAGTCTCAGGGGCTCCGAGGAAAAACAGGGGCTTTAAAATTCAGATCAGAAGGTGCACAAACAAAGCTCTGAATGGATTCTGATGGAACCAATCCCACATTTCACCTCTGCAAAACTTTATGGGAAGTTTATGGGGATTTATTGTTTCAAGAACAGAAGGACATTTACCTACAGATGCAGGGGAATAAATTTCAAGTACATTTAGTATTGGAGAATGGTCGCTTTATTGCTGATTTCAATCCACTTGACTTTCTCCTTAATCTTCTACCCTCCACCTCGAGTTGAACACTGTGCACACACCTTTACAGTTTGGGGCTTTGGTGGTTTGTAAAATTTTAAAGAGCTTCTAGTAGCAAAAAAAAAAAAAAAACCCATAAAAAACCACCACCATGTGTAAATCTGTTATGGTATATTAAACAAATATAATACAATGTGGCATGAACAGTAAGACGGGTCTATGCAGATTGTCAATTGTACATTGTTGAGTGACACAATTTTCAGAATAAAATCCATACGATGTCTCCATGTTGTTAAAAAGTATATGTGCATGTTGTACATGGGCCTGATACATCACATGTATACACACACACGAGTGTGTGTGTATGTGTGTGTGTGTTCATTGAAGCACAGAGTAAAAGATAAAAGTCTAGAAGGATTGACATCAAACTTTAATACTAGTTACCTTTGTGGATGGTAATGGGTGGGAGATTTGTACAAGGAAGGACCCAGGTTGTGTGTGTGTGTGTGTGTGTGTGTGTGTTCATTGAAGCACAGAGTAAAAGATAAAAGTCTAGAAGGATTGACATCAAACTTTAATACTAGTTACCTTTGTGGATGGTAATGGGTGGTAGATTTGTACAAGGAAGGACCCAGGTTGTGTGCGTGCGTGTGTGTGTGTGTGTGTGGTGTGTGTTCATTGAAGCACAGAGTAAAAGATAAAGTCTAGAAGGATTGACATCAAACTTTAATACTAGTTACCTTTGTGGATGGTAATGGGTGGGAGATTTGTACAAGGAAGGACCCAGGTTGTGTGCGTGTGGTGTGTGTGGTGTGTGTTCATTGAAGCAGAGAGTAAAAGATAAAAGTCTAGAAGGATTGACATCAAACTTTAATACTAGTTACCTTTGTGGATGGTAATGGGTGGGAGATTTGTACAAGGAAGGACGCAGGTTGTGTGCGTGTGTGTGTGTGTGTGTGTGTGTGTTCATTGAAGCAGAGAGTAAAAGATAAAAGTCTAGAAGGATTGACATCAAACTTTAATACTAGTTACCTTTGTGGATGGTAATGGGTGGGAGATTTGTACAAGGAAGGACGCAGGTTGTGTGCGTGTGTGTGTGTGTGTGTGTTCATTGAAGCAGAGAGTAAAAGATAAAAGTCTAGAAGGATTGACATCAAACTTTAATACTAGTTACCTTTGTGGATGGTAATGGGTGGGAGATTTGTACAAGGAAGGACCCAGGTTGTGTGCGTGCGTGTGTGTGTGTGTGTGTGTGGTGTTCATTGAAGCACAGAGTAAAAGATAAAAGTCTAGAAGGATTGACATCAAACTTTAATACTAGTTACCTTTGTGGATGGTAATGGGTGGGAGATTTGTACAAGGAAGGACCCAGGTTGTGTGCGTGTGTGTGTGTGTGTGTGTGTTCATTGAAGCACAGAGTAAAAGATAAAAGTCTAGAAGGATTGACATCAAACTTTAAAATTTTTTTTTTCAACGTTTATTTATTTTTGGGACAGAGAGAGACAGAGCATGAAGGGCGAGGGGCAGAGAGAGAGGGGACACAGAATCGGAAACAGGCTCTAGGCTCTGAGCCACCAGCCCAGAGCCCGACGCGGGGCTCGAACTCACGGACCGCGAGATCGTGACCTGGCTGAAGTCGGACGCTTAACCGACTGCGCCACCCAGGCGCCCCGTCATCAAACAATACTAGTTACCTTTGTGGATGGTAATGGGTGGGAGATTTGTACAAGGAAGGACCCAGGTTGTGTGCGTGTGTGTGTGTGTGTGTGTTCATTGAAGCACAGAGTAAAAGATAAAAGTCTAGAAGGATTGACATCAAACTTCAATACTAGTTACCTTTGTGGATGGGAATGGGTGGGAGATTTGTACAAGGAAGGACCCAGGTTGTGTGCGTGTGTGTGTGTATTTATTTGTACAGAATGAAAGGGAAGAGGAAGCAGAAGCAGAGGCAAGAGTCCATGAATGCTGCAGGAAAGAGTTTTCGGGAAGAACTTGGGATGGGGTCCAACACGAGTGGAACATGGGAGAAACACGGAGCAGGAGCAGCGTGAAAGCGAATCTGAAAGTGTTGTGCGCTGGGAATCGAATGGCCTCGATGCTCCTTGTGAGTTACAAATAAAGATCAGGTTTTTTTTTTACTACCTGTGGTCATCGGACACTTGTTTTGAAAAGGAAGTCCGTATTGGGACCAAGCAGATCACGGCGTTGCACAGGAGGCCTCAGCTTTGGCCCTGGGTGACGGGTTTCTGGGTCCCACCCTATAGCGATAGCATAGCCACAGTGGGCAAAAGAGACATTCTCTCTCATCCTGAGAAAGAAGAGGGTTTCTGAGGCCCTACGATTCACATGTAAGGCCCCCATGCCTCTGAGGCATTCCTGAACTATAAACCACCACAACGAACGAATCAACTAACCGCTAACAGCGATGCTGTAAAACTTTCTTCTGATGAATTCCCATTGGCCATGAGCACGCTTTTCTTCACCAAGCCTTACTCTGTTAAGACCCTGGACTTCAGAGAGTTACTAGTATTTGTGAATAGTTAACTTCATGGAATTATTAATAGTTATTAACAGCAGCTAAAATCTATCCCACCACGTTCCGAGCAATGTTTTAATTCAGGCATTTTTTCCCCCCAATTAATCTTCACAACATCACTTGAAATTCTGGTATTATCTCCATTTTTCATGTGAGGAAACCGAGGTACAGAAATTGTGATGTGAACACTTAGAGTTTCACTTTGAACCCAGGTCTCGTGGCTTCAATACAAGTGCTTGCTCCAGAAGAAATGCTGCATTTTTTTTTTAAATTGACTAATTCCCTTTCACTCCCCATCCCCAGCCCTCGGTTTTTCCTACAAAGTATTAGCCCTCCAAACAGCCCTGTATGATTTTTATGCTGGGCTTTCTTGGCATCTAAAGGGAGCCTGGAGATGCGACTGTATGTTTTGTCTTCAAATTTCAGCCGAAGGAAAGCTAGAGGAGACTCTCCCGTAAAGTCCGGGCACCCTGGGAGAAGACCACTGTGTTCCGCCTCGTGTCTCTTCTGAGAAGCTCCTGTACGTCATGCATAGCCCTAGACTTCATAAAAGATCCAGAATCTGGGGCCCTCATAATTTTGCCTCTGTCTCTGATATCACCCTGCTCCGCTCGATCCTTTGCTCAGAAGCCACGCCAGCCTTCTTTCTGTTCTTCAAGATATCAAGCTTGCTCCAATCTCAGGATCGGTTTCTTCTTCCTGGAATGCTTCCTGCAGATTCCAGCAGGATTGGTTCTTCTTATCACTCAGAATTCAGTCACCTCCTCAGAGTCAGTGAGGCCTCAACCCAGCCTCAAGTTATCCTTGGCCATTGCCCACTGGTTTCGTTTTTAGAGCATGCGTCATTCTGTTACATTCCTATCTATATATTAAGTTTATTTATTTATTGACTGTCTTTCCTGAACGAGGATATGAGGTCCATGCACACAAGTGTTTCGCTTGCTTTGTCCTTTCTCGTGTTTCTGGCACCCAGACCTTGCTTGGCACACAGCAGGTGCTCAGGAGACGCTGTTGAATGACTGAGATGCACCACCTTGGGTCCACCAGTGGGGGAGCTGTGGGTCACGGAGCCGCACGAGGAGGAAGGCTTCAAAAGCTCAATGTCCATATGGAGACAGTCGCTGCTTGACCAAATCAAGCCTTGTTATTACATTAGGGATGTGACTCAGTAGTATTTGCTGAAGTTGTTTGGAAGGAGAGGTTTAAGAAAATCTCCTATGAGAAAATACTAAAGATACTTTTTAAATGAATTCTTTGTATGTCTTGTCAAAGCACTTGTGCATTTTTTTCCCCCAAAAGACATTGAATTGAGTTGAGCTATACATTTTCTGGTTGCATGTGACACAGGCAGAGATGATCCGGAGCACTGAGGTGGAATGCTCACGTGAAAGAGACCAGTTGTTTAAATTGGCTGGGATGGTTCAACTTCCTAACGTCCTATACCCCTAGAGAAGTGGTCTGAAGATGGGCCTGGCTGGATGAACATCAGGTCAGACCAAGTGTGAAGGGTTCATGTTTCCCCATAGGAACTGAAGTGTGTGTTGTAATACCTCACAAAGACATCTGTCATGTTGCACAATTAATCTTTAATTTGTAACCCTATTCCCATATCCTGGAGCATGAACTTGGCTGGGAGAAGCCCCCTTCTCCAGATCTGTATTTCCAAGCAGCTGTAGAAGAAAGCAGGGTCGGTGCTGGGCCAGACTCACCCAATACCTCTTCCTCAGGCTGAGAGGCTGTCCTCGTCTCTCCGGTCGGCTAATGATTATTTTAGTCCTATTAAGGGGCTCTAAGATCTTGATCTTCCCAGGAATTTACTCATTTGGTGAGGTTTCTGTCCCAAAACTTAATGAGGATAAGTCTTTTAAAGTTTTCCTTGCTTTCACAGCACAGGCTCTTGTTGAAAGGGGGAGAATTGCCCCATTTGAGAGACTGGGAATGAGCAAGGTGACATTTGATGGCGGTTTCGTCTCTCCTAGTCCCCATCTCCGTGATGTGTCTCTAGCTTCATCTTTACCAATCCTGCTTTCAGTTATTAATCAACCAAACCTTCATCGTGTGGTGGCTGATAAGCCCTTCATGATTATTCACCCCTGTTTTTAATTATTATTTTAATAAGAGGTTCCTGAAGATTGAAATGCCTTTAAGATCCAAACTAATTAATTTCTAATGGTATGATTTCAAGTATCAACATAGGGTGGGGATAAACATTTCAATATCCATGGTCAATATTTATACTTATAATAATTCTCTAGTAGTTGCCTTTCAGTCATGATCTATGTTTTACTGCAAGCACACACATACACGCAGAATAATGTCCAGCTTAAGAATCTTGACAAACAAGGGGACGAGGTTAGGATAACACAGTGGAACATAAACTATTCTAATTTTCTCCACTAACGAGAACCAGGTAATAATTTCTAAAGTGTAAATGTGACAATGAATTTTGACAATGATGCTTTTCAGCAGAAAAAAAGCCAGTTTTTACCTTGAGAAAAAGGAAGTATTCATTGAAAAGTGCTTAATAAAAAGAACAGGGTGAACACAACTCACCAGCCATGAAAAAAATTAAAATATTTCATGACTTTTCCTTTTAACACTGAATCCAAAATGCTTTTCTTTGAAGAAAATGCATGGGAAATTTTCATCCTGCTCTATTTCTCATGCTGGAAAAACTAAAGCATTCCACCATGTATTAATCAGAAAACACAGAGCAGGGAGGGAGAAAATATTCACACAAATAATTGGAAAAGTGAGATACTAGACACAATTAATTCTCACAAAGTCTCATAATTCTGTTAAGGATTATCTCCTATGAGTAAAATGTATTCCCTTCAGATTATCTTTCCCAGGTGGAGCTCTTTGTTGGGTGTTTCAAACTGATTTTCTGTTCTTTTACAATCAATGGCTCACAAACTTATTGTGCATTAGAATAATGTGCAGGGCTTGCTAAAAATGCGGATTTCTGAGCCATCATCCCGGCTATGTGGAATCTGCCCTTTTTAAAATTTATTTATTTCAGAGAGAGTGAGAGAGAGAGAGAGAGAGAGAGAGAGAGAGAGAGAGTGTGTGTGTGTGTGTGTGTGTGTGAGCAGCGGGGACAGGGAAAGAGAGAGAATCCCAGGCAGGCTCCTTACTGTCAGTGCAGAGCCTGATGCGGGGCTTGAACTCATGAACCGTGAGATCATAATCTGAGCTGAAATCAAGAGTGGGACGCTTAACCGACTGAGCCACCCAGGCGCCCTGGAATCTGCCCTTTTAATGAGCACCTCTGCTGCTTCTGATGCAGGTGATCTTTTCTACAGAAGCTTTGGAAACATAGTTCTAGTTCTGGAGTCTAGGTACCTCTCCAATTGCTTATTAGAAGCCTGGCTAGTTTTGAACTACTGCTATTTTGAAGTTTGTGAAGGGTGAAGGATGAACATGACATTCCTTCCTATTCCTGGTACAGCCAGACCAGACGCTTCGTGCTGAGGACACAGGGACAGTCTGACAAGGAATCGTGCCTTGCTCCTCTTCAGGTTTCAGTGAGCAGACATAGCTTGGAAACCACATAGACATGGGCGGCTCAGGTTTATCAGCTTTGAAGCAGAAGGACATTACCTCCTTTGCCAGAGACAGCTGTACCCTGACAGCCAAACTTAGCTTCTGTGTAGGTTTCTGGGGAAGACAGGGCTTCAAGTTCAGTCCCGGGTCCCAGGGGAAGTTCAGAGACTTGGTGTGCCATCTTTATTCTCAATTTCTTATTTACTCAAGCTCACTTAGCTTAGGACGTTATTCTCTCTGGTTCTCTTCCTACTACTACTCTTGGTCCACTCATTGATTCTACTACCTCTGAATGTCTCTTACATACCGTACCCCTGGGGGCGCCACTCAGGCCACTCTGTTCTCTCTTGGGCTCTCTGTGTGATTTCCATCTTCTCCCACTGATAATCTCCACCCGTGTTACCACATGGACCTCTGATCAGAGTTCCAGAGCTAAATGCCAATGCTCCAGCAGGGCGTGCCCCTTCTTCTGGATTTGCTACCAGAAGTTCAAAAGAGCAAACGTAAAACCAAAAACTCGTCGTCCACATCCCAAGACTGGCTCCTCTTGTGGTCCTCACATTAAGGATATCACTGTTCACAGAGTCACGCAGCGTGAGGAAGTGTCAGGGTCTGTCCGGAGCCATAACTTCCATGCCCATACAAAACTGAATGCCAAATTCAACCAATGGCATCTCCACATGCTTCTCATACCATCTCCTGTTGTCTTTTCGCGTGGCTCTTGCCTCCCTGGCTTTAATACCTCCCCCTCCAAGTCACCCTCCACAGGGCCAACAGGACAGCTTTCTGAATAGACGTAATTAGCGACCATTGTCACAAAGGTTGCCAGCGGATGCAACCCCCCTCAAACGATAATGACATTTTGCTTCCGTTTTCCTTCTTTTCTTCTTACTCCCAGTTGACAAAAATGCTGTTATTGGTCGAGAGAATGATAATAATATATACTAACTAATATTTATTGACCATTTACTGGGTGACTCACGGTCCTGGGCACTTAATGCACATCATCCCACCTGAGATTCCTAAATCCTAAAAGATTTTGCTGCCAAAATCTGCCAATAATTTGCTGCCATTATTCCGCTCTGCAGATGAGGCAGGTGAGACAGAGAGGAGAGAGGAGGAGAGAGACGAAGTAACTTGCTGAAGTTCACTGGGTGAACGAGGTGCTTCACAGTGAGCCTGTCTGATTCCAAAGCCTGCATTCCTAATCATTTCCCTCAACTGCCTATTTCTGTCATGCTTAAAAAAATTAATAGAGATATTCTTACTACACACGTTTAAAATAATTTCTATACTATGGTGGGTGGAAAACAGGGATGGGTTTGAGCCAATCTGCCTATAATCTCTTACTCCGTTGGGTCAGGGTGGGTTTGTCACTATGCTGCCTGTAAAATAAACATGCACAAGAGGACCAAACCCATGCCTCCAGCTTCCTAAGTTCACGCCTTAAATTTTTTTGAGCTCCTGGTCTTTCAGATGCATTAGCTGTGGAGCCATGAAACTCTTTCTGTTGTAAATAGACTCGTTAGTTAAGTATTTTCCAAGTGTGTTCGACGACAGAACACTACTTCTGGAATTCTGAACTATGCTATTTATTCAAGCTCCATATATGTTATTAAAGAGCATCCCGTGTTTTAGTGCTCTTTAGAAATTATGATAAATGGGACAAATCACTATTTGAGGAGACGATGTAGAGGACTACCAATTAAATCATTGATCTGTGTCATCAGGAGGCAGACAGGTGAACCAAAGCTTGAATTGTTTGCTTTGTTTTGTTTTTTAATTTTTTTAATGTTTATTTATTTTGAAGGTGTCAGAGACAGAGTGTGAGTGGTGGGGGGGGGCGGTGCAGAGAGAGAGGGAGACACAGAATCTGAAACAGGCTCCAGGCTCCGAGCTGTCAGCACAGAGCCCGACGCGGGGCTCGAGCCCACACACCGCAAGATCATGACCTGAACCGAAGTTGGACGCTCAACCAACTGAGCCACCCAGGCAGCCCTGCTTGTTTTTTAAATTGAGACTGTGATGCTTTCTTCTTGGCAATGCTCTTTGTACATCTAATCGATCACCTGCTCTTAAAGGACTTCGGTAATAGGCGGGGACCCCTGCCTCCTTCTGACGCTCCTCTCGCCTAATGTTAACCAGGGATTTGTGGCCACAGCACCCCAGTCTTACTAGATTATGTCTTCTTGAGAAATCAGAGAAAGAACACGCTGAAAGAACAAAAGCTCAGCACGTTCACAGCGAAGGATTTTTAAACCACAGTAAAATGTTTCCTTGAAAGCTCCTTTCTGACTCAAAACTGGTGGGTTTTGGACCTCTGCAGCAACACTTTCACCCCTTATGAGGGCAGCTGCTGCTGGTTTCCTCAACCTTTCTTAAATCCAGAATGCAAGTGATTTGCAGCCTCAGTGGGGACCCACCTGCCTCTCTTCCTTCATCCATCCAAGCCAAGAGCAAAATATAATGAGTTCCTCCAGTTTTTCAGGGAGGCTTAGGAGCTCTCCTGGCTGGCAGTCCTTTTGGAATTACGCCATTGGTTAAGATGGAAACACCTGATGCAGATTCTGTGTGGATTCATGCGCTATTCACCAGACGAAACAGAAAATAAGAGCTTTCCCCATTGAACACAACAGAACATCTGCTTTTGTTGGTCAACATTTAACCAAATGGTTGTAAGAATTAGGAACGTGGTTCCTCAAGGAAATGAAGCAGATTGCATCTTAAGATCCAGACCAGAGCCTTATATGCAGTTTACTCTGCCTTCCTTACCTGAGTGTGTTATTTGCAGTTAAATTATTGGCACAACGAGGTATCTCCTGGGCCACTTTGGTGAAGGGCACACATGTCTATCTCCCTCCTTCTTTCTGGTTCTGTGGTGGGAATTTCAGCAAATTACCTCTTTCCTGATGATCATAAATTCTTTATGTCTCGGGAGCCTGAGCGAAGTTGTCTGATCTGGGCCCTGTACCTCTAGGTCTGTCCTTTAACTCTCCCACATACCCATCTGCGCCAACTCCCAACCAGTTGGGGGGCTTTTTCATTCTCCCACTCCACTGCTTGGTTCTCTTTGGCTTGTGGTGCCCTGAGGTCACAACCTAACCTGTAGAGACACTCAGTGGGAACATCGCAGTACGTACTGCTAAATGGGATGTATTAAAATCACTCAGGATGAACACCAGAAATGGACAAAAAGAACGAAGGAAAAACTCTTTCCAATCTTTTAGGTTTTTCTCATATCATAAATAACGATTTCTTAGAAGCAAACGGTTCTATTTGTTGACTTTTTTTAACCTAAAGAAAACTGCCTTTTTCTCGTCCTGATTTGTCCCTATGCGTTGGTTTCTGTCCATCATACAGGAGCCAAATTAGGTAACTTCATCCTTAAATCCATTACTTGTCAATTTTGAGAACTAGGATAAGAATATTATTCCAAAGGGAAGGTGTAAATTGTTACGTGAGGGTATGAAGTATTGGACTCAGACAAGTATAAAAACAATGAAATTTAGATGAATATCATTGTTGGTATTAATTATTGGTGAGTGAGAAAGCAAAATGCAAGAAGTATTTACCATACGTGATAGATAAAAGGATACTACCTGCTGCTGGAAATAAATCCATATTCTTATGCATGCATGCACTCACACACACATGTAGGAAATTCTAAACTCAATTCTACGAAGGTGTATATGGTTTGGGATCTTTACAGAGCTGAGCATAAGAAATATTTCAGTGCATTTGGCCCATGCAGAAAGAATGAGGGCCAAATGTTTCAGTGTAAAAAAAAAGTGTCTTAGTGGTCAATGAAACTACAGATTCTCAGAAAAACAGAGCATAGCAATATATAATCTTATTTAGAAAGACCACCATGAAGTTATGATGCTAAAACAACACCTATTTTCCGTCTCTGTCCTTATTAAATGGTAGCCACAGCAGTATTTTCACCTACCATGATGTCCTGGTTACCCCTTGTCCCCAGAGTTTGGACTTAGAGATTATTCTCTACTTTTATGCTACTTCCGATACGGATGCAGATGTATGTCTTGGAGCAGTAAAATGAAGCACAATAACACAGAACAAATTGGAACGAGACTTGAACATACTGTTGTTGCCAGAATGCAAGCGTGGTTTTGGAATGTTGAAGATAGAACCAAAATACTAAAAGGATGGAGTCAAGTTAGAGATTCCTGCTGGCCAACTTTTGATGAGTTAGCATTGAGACAGAGACAGAGAGGAGGAGGAGGAGGAGGAGGGAGATAGGAGGGAGAGGATTCAGGGGAACATGAATTATGGTTGACTAAAAGTTTAGTCTGTGAAAGGTCAGTCACTTATAACAATACTTAGAAGAGAAAAGCCAAGGGTTAACAGTATGGGGTATAGTCAATGGGGGGCTAATATATGTGGGTACGTTGTTTCATCTGCTAATTAAATTCCTGACTATAAATTATATAGTGTATAATATATATTATAATACTATAATCATATAATACACATATATAATACATATAACATATAATATATATATATATATGTATATATATATATATATATATGTGTGTATATATATATATATATATATATATATATATATACATACTAGGTAGTATAATAGGCACAAAACCAGTAAGCCAACTAACCTAAGAAAGGTACTTATTATAATGATATCAGAAAGGACCAGTCAATAGCTGGAGTCACACAAGAAAACTGGACTGAGAAAAGGACACAGTTCATTAACACAGTGACCACTCCGCGCAAAAGAAATCACAGTCACCTCAAAACAATAATTAGAGCTAGTGTCCTGGAAAGGAAACGAAAATGTAGGCTCAGTGCATTATCTACTACAATGCTTCCAAATAATCCTAATAATCTTAATAAAATACCTTAAAAAATTCCCAACAAGATATTCTAACAGAGAGGAGGAGAACGAAAAAATGTAGGCTCAGTGCATTATCTACTAGCAGGTAATGCTTCCAAATAATCCTAAAATCTTAATAAAATACCTTAAAAAATTCCCAACAAGATATTCTAACAGACGAGGTCAATACATTATAATACTGTGATAACACAATAGGTTTGGGGACGCTGGCCAAATCATTTGTGAGGAAACATTATTGTAAAAAAACCAATTTGACATATGTGGATTTAAATGAAGTTTAATCTGATGATCACTGGCTAGAATTTAAATCTTAGAACCTAGGACCTGTGTCCTTACCAAGAGCCCATTGGTTCATAACCTAGGTTCGGCATTCTTGGCTACTCTGAAATGGTTGTACAGCATATAGTTGAAATGTCAGGCATGTTACCCAAGAAGAGACTAAAAAAAAATATGAATCAGGCTAAGGATAAAAGACATTTAAATTTCCTTTTTGCATATTTATAACTGGTTTTATTCTCAAATTACTGGTTACTTTTGTATTATAACAATTTTGTGAGAGTCTTGTATACCTTTAAGGTATTTAAAATATTTAGGAAAATTGGATACATCACAAGTTTTTTTCAATTAATGCTTAGAAATACTTAATTAAGGGGTGCATGGGTGGCTCAGTTGGTTAAGAGTCCAACTTCAGCTCAGGTCATGATCTCACGGTTCATGGGTTCGAGCCCCACGTAGGGCTCTGTGCTGACAGCTTGGAGCCTGGAGCTTACTTCGGATTCTGTGTCTCCCTCTCTCTCTGCCCTTCCCTCACTCATGCTCTGTCTCTCGAAAATAAATAAATGTGAACAAAAATTAAAAAGAATTACTTAATTAAATGTTTGTAATCCATGTATTAAGTGTTGGGGAAATTTAATTTGTTATATCTTTTTTTTGGCTCTTAGTGGTAGTAGTAAAGAAGTGATCTATGGATATTGGGAAACGTTGATATATTTTTTAAATACAAAAAAATGGACATGAGAGAAAGCACAAAGAAATGTTTCTTTCTAAAGAAAGTGCTATCAACTGAATGTCTGTGTCTCCCCACTGCCCCATTCACATGTTACATCCTAACATGGAGAGTGATGTTTTACGGAGGTAGGGACTTTGGGAGTCATTAGGTCATGAGGGTGGAACCCTCATGAATGAGTTTAATGCCCTTATAAGGGACCCAGAGAGCTCCCTTGCCTCTTCCACCACGTGAGGACACAGAGGCAGGTGTCATCTATGAACCAGGAAGTGTGCTCTCACCAGACAGTGACTTGGCCAGCGCCTTGATCTTGGACTTCCCAGGCTCCAGAACTGTGAGAAATCAACGTGTTGTTTATAAGGCACACAATCCATGGTATTCTGCTATAGGAGCCTGAACAGACTAAGACAGAAAGGATCTTTATAAAATCCTTTGATTTTAAAGTAACAGTTATCATGAGGACATACTTTCAAATGTCCCTCAACAGATCAAATAATTGTGTAAGTTACTGGCTGGGCAAATTAAACTCCCTGAGACTGTTTTCTTCTGAACATTGCATCGGAAGGGCACTTCTGACCTAAATGAGACATTTAATGATTTAATAGTGGCAGATCCAGGTTCAGGGCTGGTATCCACAGAGAAAATACAGGCGACAGTAGACATCTACTGAAAATTTAATATGGTGGAATAACTTTATGGAAAAATGATAGGCAGTGTCATTCTATCATTTCCTTTCTTAAAAGGGCGATGGGAACACTGGATCGTGGAGGTCTATGATCTCCTTGCTAGAGTTAACAGGTTAATGATTTCAAAGGGCTACATCCAATGGATTTTCAGAGGGGAAGGGGATAGAGGCTGGTGCTTTGACCGCAGGTAGGAATGGGCTGACTTCTGCAAGGATGTCGGTGTGGATGCGCATACCTTGGATGTTGTCAATTGGTATTTCCTTGATTTTGTGCAACTGTTTCCCAACCAGACTGTGCCCCAAACCCTCCCTATCCATACAGATTCAGGGGAGTGACTAACGAGAGTTACGAGCAGGCACCGAGGAGGGTAAGGGACCCTGTGATTCTCCCAGACCACCTAAGCCTCCTCCCTGCACCACCAAATGGAACACCCCAAAATGGTTGCTCTTGGATGTCTTGCCAAGCTTACTCGGTGGGGGCTAACCAGATTTCATTTGATTTAGAAACAACATCAAAAGACCTACTTCATGCAAACATAAGCAGAAATTTCTGGTAGGATTGTTCAAACTGAAGGCAGGTCACCTTCCTGTGATCACCCTTCTCCATCACTCCAGTACACCACCCCTTGCCACTGCAACCACGTAAGTTGCTCTCATCCGTGTGGGCTGTGTGGGTGGGCCTGTCTTCAACTCAACCCCTGGCCCACCTACAGCACAAGACCCCCCCCCCCCCAACTACAGTCTCTGCTCTGCCTTCATCTGCTTGGTCAGCCTCTGTGACTGGCCGCACTTGACTTTCATCTTCCCCATCACCACACCACACCTGCTTCCCCATAACACTGAGTGCGCCCTATCCATCAGTGTAGACACAGTCCAGGCATGGTAAACAGAGACGTTATTCTACCCAGAACCTTTTTTTTTTTAAAGAAGGAGCATATGTTTAATCTTAGGAAATTCTAAGGAAAAATATTATAGACATTCAAAACAACTGTCAAAAAATTTAACGTCATGAAAGGAATGGAAATTCGATTAAAAAGTAAAAAATCAGGGTCCAACTACAATCTTTTTGTTTTGGGAGCTAAAAAAAAAAACCCCACTGGTAATCCTTGAAAAGTAGTTCAGAGATAGTACTTAGGATAGAGGGCTTAGTGAATTAACAAAAATCATGTTGTCTTTCTAAAAGAGATTTTTACAAGACTTTTTATCTCGCAAAATGAAAAGCTATTTTGAAAAGCACTGATGGTTAATAACCAAGCTCTAGCCTTATAAAAACAGGAAAGTTCACGTTTGGAGCTCCATCTTTAATAATCACTATTCTCCTCCAAAAATGCGCTTTGCTCTAGGCAATAGATAGGAACACATCTGACTTGCACTAAATTCTCACATCTTTATGTATTGATATAAATCATCCAAAGAGAAATAGGTAGTTTCCAGCAGCTTTAATTAGTTTTCCATATATGTAGGTCATAATCTAGTTTCACTTAGATCTTACATTTAGTAATGGCTGTTAAATATAAATTTAGTGTGTGCTCGGGAACTTTAATTTATAGCATCTCCTCACAGAGAATATGGAGCATCAACACTGCTTTCCTATTACTCAGAGTTTTGTCACTAGCCTGAAATTGACCAACTAAATGACTGTCTTGGGTAACACATAGCGCTGTAAAACCGAGCATTGACTTATTATGAAATAAACAGCTTGAAGGATCATCTGGGTATTTAATATCAGGACTGGCTCGTTTTCCCATCACACTTGATAGAAGAGCCAGCCAAATCGCCTTGAATGGAACTTATTAAACAAAACAATGTCATTTCTGTATCGGTTGCTTCTTTAAGTGCGTCCAGATCATTTATGAACATAATAAAAGCACTTCCCAGCCCTCTCCTCATGGTTTCTCTGCACAAGAGACTCGGATGAGTAAAATGTAAATGACCCATCGTGTCAAATTGTTATTGCAGTGAATTAATGATATTCAACAAGCTAGGTAACTGTGATGCGATCTTCTACATTACAATGCCTGTCCCTTTTCCTCCCTCTAGCATTCCTCCAAAAGAGAAAGCGAAGAAAGAAAGAAAAAGGAAGAAATAACAAATAGCGATTTTAAAGAATCTTTGGGAAAGAATTATATTCAAGGTCTGAGAGCCACGGGAGTCTGAAGATAAAAGAAAAGAAAAATGCTGTGGGCATCCGAAATGTGACAGTCTGCACAGTCCCGGGGGCAGGGAGCCAAGCCTTTGCTGTTTCGCTGCCAGGGAGTTTAATAGAAAGACCTCTTTGATCACTGTGTGGGATCCTGTGACTGGGGAAGAGTCGGCCCCCTCTCCTGGCGCGGCCAGGGACTCTGTAAAACTCCTGTGTGTGTGTGTTTTTCCACCAGGTGGCAGCAGGATATCAGGTTTGTACGCAAATGGCATCGCGGTTTAGAGTAATGAACGCATTAAAGGAAAAATAAATGCTGCATCTTGTGAGAGTTTATATCAAGAAACACGGCCTTAAGAAAACACAATCTTCCTCCCTGAAAATGCTTCTCACTTGTGAGTTGTTGGAACACAGGAGAAGTTTCGTCTTCCAGATTATCCTACAACGAGACGATAGCATTTTGGATATCTGCAGGTCTGTGATATGACATCTGTGGCCAGCGAGGGAACTTGAGACACCCGTTCAGAAAGTGTTGGCTTAACTGATAAGGGAAGGAAAGAATTGTTTTGTCTCTTCTCCTTTTCAGAGATAGAGGAGACCCTTCGTTCCGTAATTTCCAGAACTCAACGCAAGCGGCTAATAAACGGTGTGCTGAGCACTCAGTGGGTACGCATTCAAAATTTGTACTTCTTCATGCACAAAATTGTACTTTATGTTTTTCAGAGTCTCCAGAGATGAGGCACATAATCACCAAGTTTGAATGTCTTAGGAAAGAGGCATCATCAGCCTCTTTCTTCAAATACAAGTATCTTGTTTCATGCGTAAGGGGAAGGGTACGCAGCATGTTTGAATGTCTTTGCCTTTGCTCATCTCTTTGGTGAGAAAAACACGGAAACTTCAATCTGCTTCCTTCTCCTTGCCTCTGATCTTAGAGATACCTTTTCTTCTCAGTGTTAACCTACCTGAAACTTTTTTTTTTAAGTTTATTTATTTTTGAGAGGAACAGCAAGTGGGATGGGCAGAGAGAGAGGGAGACAGAATTCCAAGCAGGCTCTGTCAGTGCAGGGCCCGATGTGGGGCTTGGACACACGAACCACAAAATCATGCCCTGAGCTGAAATCAAGAGCCGGTTGCTTCCGCAGTGGAGCCACCCAGGTGCCCAACCTACACGACACTTAATTCCCCACTCCACCCTCTGAATGTGCTGTCTGTAGCTAGTTTTCTGCAGGAAACAGCAATGGAGTCAGAAAAACCCCTCGTCCCCACTCTGCGACTTGACATAATTTCTCTCACGTTACTCGGAAAGCTAAATGAAAAAATGTCAAGGTCAACTATAAATTTTGTCAGTCGTGAATTGTTACATAAACTTAAGAAAGTCATTACTTTCGATGCACCTTCCTAATATCCTTTTCCTTTGCTTTCAGGTTATCTCCTATCTTAACAAAACACAAGGCAACAAAGCAACTGGATAAATTTGCCGTCTCCTTCAGGCCCTGATCCGGAATGGATAGTATAATCGGTGTCTTTTACTTTCCCCCGACCCTTTATAATCTGGTTTCTCCCCAAATCTAATGCAGTGTTTCCTCGAGAGCCATGAAAATCCCAAACTTCCAGTCCAATGGCCCTTTCTTGGTCCTTATCTCTTTGACCCTGCTGACCCCCATGCCGCCCTCCTCCCCCATTTCATACAATTCTCTCTCTCTTGATTGTCATATTGTGTCCTGGTGGATACCCTGGTTCTAAACGTTTCCAGCAGCGTTTAGGTGGAACGTTCCCTCTCGGCTCCAAGCTGTCCCCCATAACTCATGAGCGATGAGGCTCACTCATTGGCTTTCACTGTTCTCCTGGGCTTCAGCATGGCCCATGTTGGATGTCCATCAGAGAGCCTTCGGGCCTTACCATCTGGGCTGTCCCACCGTTATTGGTCTCTAGTCGTTGCGGTTCCAACTCTGATTTAACCCCTTCAACCTCTACCTGCTGTTGAGATGCCCCTTTTGTAGTGCCTCACGTACCTGCTCCTTTCGTTGTCCCCCTACCCTAATACCCTTCCTTATGCTTGCTTCATCTGTAGCCCTATAACCGGTTGTTATTCTTTCCACGGCTGGATCTTCTAATCCCGCTCCCAGAGGCCTGCTTCCTGCACACATTTATGCCATATAATTTTCCAGTACCAACCTCGTTTACCATATACTTGGAAAAGTCACCCCTCTCAGGCCCCGGTTTCCTTGACATACCTGCCCCCCGACTCACACTCACCCTGTAAAGCTTAGTTCAGCTGTCGTCTCCTCCAGAAGCTTTCCTAGGTCCCTCGTCACTGACCCCAAATCACCCCTTGAAATACAGCAGCCCCTACCGTTGTAATATACACTGGTCTACTGTTAACCGTATTATTTCACTTCAGCTATTGACTTCTTCAAATGTTTCTCTCTTTTTTTTCTCTTTTTGTCATTTTTTGAAGTCTCTTTAGGGAAGTCCCTGTTGCTTATTTTTATTTTGAATCCAGCACTTAGCACATGCGTGATAGGAATGCTCAGCACATAAACATATCCTATGCACGCATGGTTTCCATCTACGCCCCAACTCCCCTGTCTTCTTCCCATTCCATGCCCAACACACCCCCACCCCCACACATGCGATTTTGTGGAAGCACACCAGAAAAACAGCCTTATGACGATGACAATTCATACAGCCTTTGGGAACTCACCCTCATCTCCAAAGCAAGGGGTGTAGGGGAGAAAACAACCAAGATCCCCATGGAGGTTGATACTTGAAACTTGTTTTCTCACTTTTTTCCCCGCTCTGTCATCTTCATTACTAATATCAGTAAAGGTGGCCCTAGACAAAATACGTTCTGTACGGTGAGGGTTTAAATTCAATAGATCTTGGATTAGTACATTTCTTTGGGGAGGCACAGGTGGAGAGTTACTCAAACTCCCCTCCCAGGCACTACCCAATTCCTTGGGGGCATCTATGCCAAATGCTGATGGCTTGCACGGATAGGTGCATCAGTTAGCACAGACCAGAAGAACACACAACCCTGGCATCTCAGTGGTTTACCACAGCACATGTTCATTCCTTGCATCTGTTACATGTTCACTGCAGGACCAGCTCTGCTCTATATCACTCTCACTCTGGGCTGCAGGTGGAGAGGACCTCAACCGTCTGGGGGACGGTTACTTGCAGTGATGGTGGAGGGAGGGAAAAGGCTGAATTTCACACCGGCTCTTAAAGGCTCTGATGCAAAAGTGGCCTGTCATTTCTGTTCCCCCATCGTAGGCCGAGGCAAGTCTCATGGCCACGCTGAACTTTGATTCAAGGAATTCGGCTTCAGTTCACGCAAATTCAGCCCTGGCCTTGAAAGGAGGAAAAGCAGAATATTGGTGGACAGGACGAAAACCAGAGATTGGATGGGAAGTACTCAAAGTGGGTGCTACCATGCAGTCACTGGACACGTTTGTCCTTCTCATTTCTCCCCTTCTACAAAACACGGATATTTGCTGAATTTTGCTGAAGTTGTGAACAAACGTACGATAAAGCGAACTTATTTTGAAATCCGGATTTCAATCCATTTGCCATTTTACAAAAATTGTGTACGTTTTCTTCTTGGAAAACCAAGGTGAGGATGTTAAAAATAAGGATTTGATACCTTTTCTTTATTGCTTTAGATAGGATCAAATGGAAGGCCGGAAGGTCATTAAGTTATTTTGTTTTTATGTACACTGATCTTTTGCACGTGTGAGGCCATATTTACTAAGGTATGCTGTAGTTGAACCCAAATGGACTTTTCTCTGGTAGGATCCCAGGCTCTGTATGAGAAATAATTTATTTTGGCAATTAACATTATAAGAAAAACGGGATTAAAGTAAATCACCTACAGCTTGTTGAATTTTATTTTAAAATAAATAACTGTACATTGACTAATTGGGACCTTGTAGAGTATGTAAAGTAAATTAAAATACTTGGATAAGGCACTTGTTTATTTGCTATTTTGGGCCAGTTCTAATGAGATGTAATTACCCAGATGATACTTTTACTGATGAGATAATTCAGGCAAAATGTGTACCTTGACTACCTCCATTTCATTTTGAGCATGTAGTGTTACATCCGAAGGAAAGAGAGGTTTAATAAACAAATGACGTGCAAATTCTGGCCCCTGAAAGACTCTGCTGATGCTTTCTGAATTTATTTGAGTGTCCACAGTGTTTCTCAACATGGGAAGAGCCAACATTCATGGTCTATGGGACGTTGCTCTCAAGCAGCAAAACAGAATATCTGGGTGAAGGAGACTAGAGGGTCATAAATTATCATCCAGGGAAATTAAAATGTACCTTTTAGAACTACAGACGTAAAATCAAATGTTTCCTTAACAGAAACTAGTATTTTGTATTACTGCAATTTTTCTCAAGCTTGAAGATAATCAGACATTATGGTTCAGGTTGCTCTGTTAGGCCCAGTGTACCCCATGGGCATAAAGCTTGTGTTGGCAAAACTTTACATATGTAGGTAGATTTAGGCCAAAACCTTTGTTTTAAATATACTGCTAACATTCACTATGTTTACTAACAACCAAGAGGAGGCCAAGTCTCCTGTGATGGCAGAAAGGAGATGTATAGAATCGATGTCCACAGTTTACTTAGAAATCAGAGCCGTAATAGGTCTACACCAGGGTCTCTCGATGTTAGCATCGCTGACATTTTAGGCCAGATAATTCTTTGTTGTGAGAGCCTGACCTGTGCATTACAGGTGTTTAACAGCACCCCTGGCCTCAATTCACTAGATGGCATTAGCCCATCCTATCCGTACCCCTCCATACCCAGTGTGACAAAGCAAAAATGTTCCCAGTCATTGCCAAACGTCTCCTGGAGGGCAAAATCGTCACCCTACCGTTGAGCACTACTGGGGATACACTAGGAAAGTTTTTGCTGCTCTTAGATCTGAGCTGTCGTCTTTCTTATGAAATTGCTTTTTCACATTTAATTAATTCTAGGTTTTCTGTAATAACCTAAATCTTTCATTACATCGAACTATGTGACTAATTGTTTAAATTGGTTCTGATGGCCCACATTTTATAGATAAATACATGTGGTGTTGGGGGGGGGGATAAGAAATATCAAAGAAGACATACAGACTATTTTGAACGTGTCCCCAAACTCTTTCAAATATTTGATTTGAAATTTGGGCCCCACTTTGGCACCAATATTTAAATAGCTGTAGAATGTAACGGTGACACCGTCCGATAGCTTTCTCAAGCTATAACCAGGTCATAAAATCAAGGGAATTTGGAAATTACACAATCCAACCCCTTGATTTGAGCGGTGAAAAAACTGAGGTTCAGAGAAGGTAAGACTGGTCCAGTCAATTATAACAGTCAGAGGCTAAGATTCAGATTCCTTGTTGTTCTGACTCTTAACCAGGTGCAATTTTGTTGTTGCTGCTGAATCTCCATTTTTTTGCTCTGTGCATCTAAAAGTGAACTGTTCAGACCCACCCTACAGGACTTTCTTACTCATTGAGAGACCTTACTTCAGCAGAGAAAGCTGTCCTTCATTCACTAGAAACCTCATATTGTAGGCAAAAAAAAAAAAAAAAAAAAAAGCATTATCCATTTTTTTCTTACACTGAGACACGAGATAATTAAGTGTCCAGAGGAATTTGCAGGAAGTTGAGGCACAAATACTCATAATTAGGATATGATACACCCAAGATGAATGAAAAGTTATTTATCATGCTGTTAAAGAAATAAGAGGAGAAAATAGACTTTAGACTATATCTGGGGGCGCCTGGGTGGCTTAGTTGGTTAAGTGTCTGACTCTTGATTTCAGCTCAGGTCACCATCTCACGGTTTGTGAGTTCGAACCCCCATGTCCGGCTCTGTGCTGACGGCACGGAGCCTGCTTGGGATCCTCTCTCTCTGCCTCTCCCCTGCTCACTCTCTCTCTCTCTCTCTCTCAAAATAAATAAATAAACTTGAAAAAAATTTTTTAGAATATATAATATGGCATTCTATAGAAGAACTTTTAGTACTTTTCAGAAAAGTACCATTCCTTTGAGGAATGGTAAAGAACGGTGAAAATATCCTCTACTATGAGGAGGAGAAGTTGGTTTATACTAATAATTTAAATCTGGAGGTGAAAAAAGGGTCAGAGAAAATAAGAATATCTTTGGGCTTTGGTGTTATTAGTGTAGAACATAACTTACTATGTGTCTTTGGCCCAAATAACTATCCAAAAAGCTAAGGGTATACCTGTCACAACTTGCACATTAGAAAAAAGTCTGCAGAGGGGGTAAATGTACATAGGAAGGGGACTTACAGGAATTCATTTAAGCTCTCCTGTAAAAAATTTCTTTATTTAAGTATAGTCGACACGCAATGTTACATTAGTTTCAAGTGTACCACGTTGTGATTCAGTTTCTCTGTACGTTATGCTATGATCACCACGAGTGTGGCCACCTTCTGTCACCGCACAATGCTGTCACCATACCACTGGCCGGATTCCCAATGCTGTACCTTTTAAATCAACTTAGGTTCTTAATTTAATATACAATATGTATCCTGTAGCTCCCACTTCGCCGTCTTGGTGTTCTGGTCAAATAGATGAAACAATGGAATATGAGATTTATTGTCGTAGTCCAGAGTCAGATTCATATAGTAGGCTTTGAGTGTGAGGGAGCAGAAAGAAATAGGATTGGAAATAAGCACATAAAGACATAAAGAGGGGCAGAGAATACTGGTTCCTCAGTCCAAAGTAGATATTTTTTGCACAAATCCTTGAACACTCGGATCCAAGTTATGTAACGGGTTACCTAAGGTTTTGGATTTCTTCAGTGGCTATGAACTGGGAAGTACTATTGTCTTTTCTACATTAGAAGCATGAGAATCCCATGGATATCTCAGGTGATACATGAAGCTGCCTGATAGTGCTAGGCAGCTGATTAGCTCATATTTCATGTGGTGTCCTCTAAACTTTCAGTGTATTAGACCAGTGATTCTCCATCAGGGCAGTTTTGTCCCCAAGGGACATTTGTCGATGTCTGGAGACATTCTAGGAGGGGGCGTCTCCTGCCTTCTAGGGGGTAGAGGCCAGCGACGCTGCTGAACATTCTAAAAATACGCAAGGCATGGGGCGCCTGGGTGGCGCAGTCGGTTAAGCGTCCGACTTCAGCCAGGTCACGATCTCGCGGTCTGTGAGTTCGAGCCCCGCGTCGGGCTCTGGGCTGATGGCTCGGAGCCTGGAGCCTGTTTCCGATTCTGTGTCTCCCTCTCTCTCTGCCCCTCCCCTGTTCATGCTCTGTCTCTCCCTGTCCCAAAAATAAATAAACGTTGAAAAAAAAATTAAAAAAAAAAATACGCAAGGCAGTCTTCCACCACAGAGAATTAATTACCTGGCCCAAAGCGTCAGTAGTGCTGAGGGTGGGAAACCCTCTGACGCATTCGGCTAATCTTCTAGAGAAGGGGTTGCCAAACTACAGCCCATGGTCAAGTGCAGCCTGGAGCCTGGTTTGTATGGCTTGAAGGCCATGCCAAAGCAGGTTGCTGCCTTTTTAAATTTTTGAAGAAGAGAGAAAAAAAGATACTATTCTGTGACATGTGAAACGTATACGAAATTGAAAACTTAGTGTCAATAAATAAAGTTTTATTGGAACACAGCCAGATCCATTTTTTTTTTCATATATTTTCTGTGGCTGCTTCCACAGTACAATGGCAGAGCCGAGTACCTGTAACAGAGACCACTTGGCCCACAAAGCCTGAAAAACTGACTATCGGGCCCTTTACAGTAGAAAAGGTTTGCCGAACCTTGCTCTAGAGACATAGCAATGAACTATCATGAGTTCAGGAAGGTGATGTGATTGATGGACTTTAGCTGAACTCCTGCACGATTTTCTTCCCTCGGAGATTTAAAGTGCTTTTTTATTATTTTCTGAACTCAGGGGTGGAGGTGGGAGGGGAGGGAGGAGGGAATCCTGAAACGCAATTACAAAAACAGGCTGTGATAATGAATATACGAGAGGTTGGGGGTGGTGGTGGGGAAATGCAACACGTTATTGCCATCTGAATAGACAGATAATTGTTTCCTTGATTAACGAATATGCTATTCGGATAACGAACAAGCAAAGCTATTCGTTATAAAGAGAGGGGCAAGGCGCAGTGTCTCAGAAGTTTTTATAGCCATTGCGAGAGCACACCCCAGCCTTGAGGAGTGAACTACCCATGAATTTTCAAATGACTCCCAGCTTCTCTTTTTCAAAAAATAAATAAGCCTCAAGCAGGCAGCGGTGAATTAAAGACTTGTATACAGCATTTATAAAACTTATTGACAGCCAAGATTTCAGAGCAGTTTTCAAAAGGTGAGTATTTATAGGAAAAGAATCCAAATCCACAATTCATCTCTTCAGAAGTGATGTTAACAGTACTGCTCTTTGCCTTTCAGGAGCTGTGTCCGTGACACTGAAAGGCAGGGCTGCCCGCGAGGAAGCCTTCTCTACTCTTAGGAGCGTTGACAGATGGTCCTCGCCTCCAGCAAGATAAGGTGCTACTTTCTCCTCCTCCCCTCTCTCACACTAGGGTATTGCACCCACGTTCTAAGCAGAAGGGAGATTATCCCAGTGACATAGGACAGGCCGATGTTGGCTCTTGGTCACATAACATTGGGGTATGTTTTGAGGGGGAGAAGTGAGAAGTTCTCCCTTTGATCCATGAGAAGCTAGCAATGAATGTTGGTAGGAAATACTTTATTTTTGAGATAGAAGAGGCCGAATTCCACCCTAGTCAAAGGTAGGGTGGGGAGACCTTCGAGGAAAGAAAAAAAAAAGATGGTTAAATAGGATTTAAACATGCTCTGCTTTTTAGGACATTGGGGGTATGAGAGGATTATTTAATAATATTTAAAAATATTTTCTATATTTTTTTGTGAACTTATTTGTACATTTTGTTTATATTTCCTGGCATTGCTCAGGCCATGAATTTTCCATATTTTTCTTAACTTTGTTAAGTTGCGCTCCTCGGACATCCTTTGTACGGCACATTCGGGGGTAAAAATCCTTTTGGTGTCTGCGTATCATTCAGGCGTAAAACTGTATTTTTAAAAAGTAGGATATTTTAAATCATATAATCAGAACTCTAACGAAAAATTCTCAGCATAGGTCAAAGTCTCTTCATGACTAGTTCATCACGTGAAACTTCACTTGTTAATGTGCTAGCGATGAGCGTCAGAGTTTAGTGCCGATTTCTGAGGTTCCTATGTTCTTGCCCTTTTTAAAAAAACATTTCCCAGTGTTTATTTTTCTTTGTATTTTGTTGTATCTGCATCTACAATTGTCTTTTTAACATGTCGTGAGCTCAAAACTAGAGAAATAAACTTGGTAAGACTGATATATTATTGCTAAGAAGACTGGATTGAAATCTGAGTCATGCCATTTTCTAGCTATGGGATCTTGGGCGATTTGATTTATATGTTTGGTATATATATATTATATATACACACACATATATACATATATGTATGTGTGTATATATACATATATATACACACACATATACATATAGTGTATGTATATGTGTTATATATATACACACACACATATATATGTGTGTATATATGTGTGTATAATATATACACACACATATATACATATTGTGTGTGTGTGTGTATATATATATATATATAAAACATACACACACTTAATCCTTGAAGAACACAGGTTTGAACTGTGCGAGTCTATTTATATGAGTTTTTTAAAAATAAATACAGTACTGTACTATAAATGTATTTTTTCTTCCTTATGATTTTCCTAATATTTTCTCTTCTCTAGCTTACTTTATTCTAATACAGTATGTAATACACATAACATGCGAAATATGTGTTAATAGACTGTTCATGTTATCAGTAAGGCTTTTGGTCAACAGTAGGCTATTAGTTAAATTTTGGTGGAGTCAAAAGTTGCTTCAATGAAAGTCTTTGGTCTCAAGCTCTCTCAATTTTTGTTTATCTTTCTCTTAACACTTTGAAGATATTCTGCAGCCTTGTCTTTTAACTACTACACATGCTCTACAGGAAAATCATGGTCGTGCATTAAGACAGGAATATAAAACATTGATTTATTATTTTGAGATTAGAAATATTTTACTTTAATAACAGGCTTATTTTAGATGACTTAGAAATCAACATGGCTGGGGGCGCCTGGGTGGCTCAGTCAGTTGGGCATCTGACTTCGGTTCAGGTCATAATCTCACCGTCTGTGGGTTCGAGCCCCGTGTCGGGATCTGTGCTGACAGCTCAGAGCCTGAAGCCTGCTTTGTATTCTGTGTCTTTCTCTCTCTCTGCCCCTTCCCTGCTCATAGTCTCTCTCTCTCTCTCTCTCTCTCTCAAAAATAAAGTTTAAAAAAATTAAAAAAAATCAACATGGCTGTATTTATAAAATAAACGATACTTTTTTTCCCACTGAGCAAAACCAGTAGGCCAATTAATGCCTTAGTTGAAAGATTTTGTTGAAATAGTCGAAATGAGTGCTATCATGTATGGTTACAGCTTAGATTTCAAATACTCTGTAAGCGATGCTGAAAACACTATAATGAGTGAATGAAAAAATAAATATTTCTGGAAACACACTGTAAAATAGAAACTGACCATAGTTCTTTCACATGGAACATTATTATAACTTCCAAAGCAATTTAACTTCTTGCCAATTTTTAAAAACTCAATGTATCTAAGATGCACCCAAATATTAATTTTTATGAAATATATTCTAACTTGGTGTAGACTTTGTACCAAATTGTCTGTCTTCTTTCCTATACCTAACTACGCATATAAAAATATGTTTATATATTTAATTATTATCATACAATTTAAGTCAATTATTAATTTAAATTTATATGAATTTATCAATTTAAATTAATTTACATAATCAGCCTACATGAAGAAAAATGCTCAGATCATAAATACACAGCTTGATGAATTCTCATAAAGTGAACATACCCTGGATTTAGGTCACATGGGTATGCCTAGAAAAAGAACATTACCAGTAGCCCTGAAGCCCCTTTTGTTTACTACCGTCCCCAAGGGTAACTACTTATCTATTAAGCACATACTATTACTGAAAACATGTTTTATGGAAATTAAAACTTGCGCGAGGTCATGAACCTCTTCTTCCCATTTTACGTGATACCTAAACGGAAAGACGCAAACATGACAATCCATTTGTACCTGATCCCCTGCCCCTCTAGCCCCCCACCTCAAGTGATAGTCTTTGGAAGGAAATGAGCTCTCTCGTATCTGTGGACCCGGTTGTGCACGCTGCGTTTTTGCCTGAAGATTTCCGTGTGCACAGAATAGTGGGCGGGAAAATATGGGTTATAATAAGAGCCAGGTATTGCCATGGGAATTAGAGCCTGGCTCTGAACGGCTCCAAACCACCCAGGACATTTCCAGACGAGGAAAGAGGCCCCACGGAGTGTGGTTACATGCCGAGTTGTGTAGCCATGTGTAAAGGGTAGGTTTCTCCCTCTTGGCATAAACACACACTGCCTGCCTGCCTGCCGGGGCAGGCACAAATTTGCATCTGCCTGTTCTCTCTGCTCTGGGAGAGCCTGAGCACTGAAAGCATGCCAATTCTTAATGGAAATCTGTTGCTTGTGATGTGGCTTGGAAGGATGCTTTCACCTGCACCGTGCAATTAAACTGCGTGCTATTGCTTGGTATAGTCAGATACATTATCAACACACTCTAGAGGCCACACACTGGAGCTGCTTTATGAATGGCTAGTTTTTGTTTTAAGCACTTCACCAGGATTATACCGATGAGCTTGACTCCCCTATTACCTTGCTTTCATCATATGGGATAACTGATCATGTGGAATCCAGCAGGACAAGAACAGCACGCCTCATCGGCTTGGTGTTTCTGGGTATTTTATTTCCGGACTGGCTTCAAGGACCATATTGTTGCCACTCCCTTGGTTTACTTCTCTTAAGCCACAGAAGATACATTTCACGTGGATTAAAGTTTGAACACAATCACTCAGTCTATCACTTTGTTTCAAGAATTGTAATCCTGTGAGGGATCCATCCACCCATTCACTGAGTGCCTCTAGGGACCAGGTGACTTCCCCCAGTCATCTAACAATTTGGGGAAACATTTTTTGGACAAAGAATTTGAGGCCCAGAGAGGTGAAACAATGTCTCCTAGGTCTCACTGCCAGCCAGGGGGTGGCAGATTATAACTGAAAGCCCATGTTGGTTTAACTCTAAAACTCAAGCTTGTCCCCTAGGCAAACACTTCCAAGATGCTGCAGAATCCAAGGGTTAATAATGAAGGATCTGAAGGGCGCCTGGGGGCCTCAGTCAGTTAATGTCTGACTTCGGCTCGGGTCACGATCTCACGGTTCGTGGGTTCGAGCCCCGTGTCGAGCTCTGTGTTGACAGCTCAGAGCCTGGAGTCTGCTTTGGATTCTGCGCCTCCCTGTCTCTCTGCCCCCTCCCCTGCAAGGCTCTGCCCTCTTTCTCTCAGAATAAACATTAAAAAAAAAAAAGCCAAAAAAACGACGAAGGATCTGACAACCTTCAGTTCCTTGGGTAAATTGAAACTGAGGGCCTGGAGGCAACCGTCACGCCTGTAGTCTTTTCTTCTCTATTATTCACACTCCTAAATGATTAGTCCTGACTCAAATGCTATGAATATTTATAATTTGCTCCACCTTACATGCATACAGAGCTTTATCATTTCATAATCACTTCCCATTCATAAACACTTTTAAATCTCATGATAACCCAGGTTAAAAGGGGCATGTATTATTACTGCCATTTTTCCTTGGAGTTCCTCTTGGGCTGATTGAAAAGTCTCAAGTGAAATTGAAACACTGTTAGGATCTTTTGACACTATTTCAACAGAATTGTTGCAGGTCCGTTTTACTGAGTAGTCTCTACTTCCTGCCGATGCGTTATCCGCACGCAGAACAATTGAATCATCGGTCTTCGTGGAAAGCTGGCAACCTTAGCTACCGGCCCATTCCCCCTGCTCACCACCTCGGGCCTTCTGGTTCCGATGACCAATACTGCTTCAGGGCTTATGATTTCTTCCTGCTCTTTGGGAGTCTTCTAATTTCTGAACCATGTCAACCAAAGCAGAGCTCCTACTAGGTTAAAGACACTGCTCAGAATGCCACCTGGGGCTCTACCGTGAGCATAGAGCGCACGCAGATGAGAAAATGGGGGACCCAGAAAAGTTGAGCGACTTCCCTGAAGTCACACAGGCTAGTGATGCGAGCAAGATTCAAACTCAGGGCTGCTTGGCTATATAAAGGGGGAGCTTTTAAAATTCTAGTGGAATCAGAGCTTATAGAGTGATTAGGTTCTCAAGCGAGTGCCAAACTAGAACACTGGGAAGCCACAATTGCATGGAGGTCTCTCAAATGGCCCCTGCACGGACCACAACCCGTGATATCTCTCAGGAACTCTAACCACAAAGAGACACACACTTCAGCACAAAATAGATCAGGCTACCTTCGGATGGGCAACATGGAGAAGCGGTTTTATGCTTAGGACCCACATGGTACAAAAAAGTATTAAAGCACATTGAGCTCAGCAGACAGCTGATTCTACAGGATAGAGAAGGAGGAACACCCATCCCGTCTAAGTCTCTCTTCACTGGTGGTGGGGGAGTGATGTGCTCAGGGAGCACACTGCCGAAAACCACAGAATCTGGTTAGCAGATACGCCACTCTGGGTTATTTAGAATTTCAGAGACTTTGCTCCACCAAGATGAGAGCATTGCAAGCATTACCGCGTACGTACAAGGTTGACGTCGTTAAAAGCAGTATCGATGCCAGCAAAGCTGTGATCTAAGAGAACTTTGAGGGATTAAAGAGTCTTATGAAAATTTCCAAAATATCAGTGATGTCACATATTTGACTTTTACAAGAGGGAACTGCAAGCCTTTTAGGTAATAGTGACCAAATACATCCTAGAAACTGGCTGGATCGGCTGCCCTCTGAAACACAAGATGGTTGGAAAATGCCCTAAGTGGAAGGAGAGAAGACGTTTCCCACCGTGTTTAACTTTAAATTTTTTTTTTTTCAACTGTTTATTTATTTTTGGGACAGAGAGAGACAGAGCATGACGGGGGAGGGGCAGAGAGAGAGGGAGACAACAGAATCGGAAACAGGCTCCAGGCTCTGAGCCATCAGCCCAGAGCCTGACGCGGGGCTCGAACTCACGAACCGCGAGATCGTGACCTGGCTGAAGTCGGACGCTTAACCGACTCTGCGCCACCCAGGCGCCCCCACCATGTTTAACTTTAAACTGTTGTGTCATTCTGTCCACCGAAGCTCCTCCCCTCCTCAGTGAGTACAGTAAAATTTGTGAGTGAACCAGACTCCACCTTGGAATGTTCTATAATCTGCAGGTCTTCTATCTAAAGGCACTGAGAGAAGGTGGGGTCGGATCAGTTCTTGGCTATTCAGGGCAGACATTTCGGCAGAGTTCTCCTGTGAAGGCAAGGGGCTCTAGGCCAAATTACGCATAGCTGGCGAGGGAATGAACCCCAGGCCCGGTGTGAGAAGTTGTGGCCAGGCGATCGAGCCTGTAGGATAAGAATATGGTGATCTAAATATAAGGACCCGCTTTCCGACTGTTTTGTTTGGTAGCAGGCAATGGGAAGAGTGAAGGCAGATGTCACGGACCCCCCTCTCTAATACGAGACTTTCTTTACTGCTATGGAATAACTTTGCAGGAATTAAAAGTGTGTCGGAAACAGTCCTTTTGTGGATCAGAAAACAGTTCTGAATGGTGTGAACTAGGATTATGACATACGCTGTTTTTATAATATCGTAATAGATGTAGCTCATATTTATTTAGGTCTTACTAGGGCACTGGATTAGGAACCTAATCTCTTGGAGGATAAGTGCCATCACTATTTTACAGATGAGGAAGTTGAGGGGCGTAATAATTAAAGAGTATGCTGGAGGTCACAAACTTGGTGACAGAGCTGGGGTTGGGTACAGGATACCTGCCTTGATCTAGAGTGTCACTGGCACTCATGACAGAGGGCCTCCTCTCATAGTCAGCAGAATAAGAGCCTATAAGCAGCCGGGAGAGGATTTTTACTGGCTCCAATCCAAAGTGGCTTGGAAAGAGTCAGTTATCATCAGGAAGAATATTTAAATGAATATTAACATTTCAAACAATTCTCTTTCCCAGACAGCCTACAAAATCCAGTTCCAGGAGGCCCATGAAGGCCATAAGAGACGCTCATTCTTTACATCCTTGGGAGTACATTTTGCACCTGACCGACCTTGGCAGGCCTACCTGGACTCTACACGGCACAAAACCAGGGATTACTTGCGAGTTTTATTGATACTGTTTGTTTCTGTCCAGAATGGCTTGCAACTTGTCAGATGCACTTTGGAAAGTTTTCTCAGGGTCTGGTCAGCATAGAACTATGGATCTTACTGAGCATGGAGATACATCCTGGAGGGATCCCTGGCCATTTCTTAAAGGACTCAGGTTGGCCTCTCTACTCCGGTAAAGTTGTAGTTAGGGAACATAGGCTAATTTCCAAAAATGGCCAGTGTTTACGAAGTCTTACATACACACCCTCTACCAGCCACTCAGCATGCCTAGTGCTGGAATTTTCCTTTTAAGAATAGAATTTTAGGGGCGCCCAGCAGTTAAGCGACAAACTTCGGCTCAGGTCACGATCTCACGGCTCGTGTGGTCTAGCCCCGCGTCGGGTTCTGTGCTGACAGCTCAGAGCCTGGAGCCTGCTTCGGATTCTGTGTCTCCCTCTCTCTCTACCCCTCCCCTGCTCACACTCTGTCTCTCTCTCAAAAAAAATAAATAAATAAATAAAAAATAAATAAAGAGAATAGAATTTTAACTTCTTTGTTAAAGAGCTCTGTCAGAAAAGGCCAGTGACAGAAGTTATGTTGATGGATTCTTTAAGGCCGACCTGGCCCAGACCCATTTTGTGATTAAATCAGATTACCAGACACACACCTATTGGACTCACTCTTATTTTACAGACGGGGAAGCTCAGTTTCAGAGAATTGTCCACAATTCCAGGGCTAATCAGAGGAGAAATGAAAGCCTTGTGGTCAGCCTTCCCAGCTCCTGGCCCAGCCCCATCCATCACCTCACCAGCAGTGACACGCTTGCGTGTGGGCAAGCGGAAACATCCCCAATGCCTAAATATTCCAGCTTTCGCCAAGGCCGTCACGAAAATTAAGGAAAATTCATGATTGTTCTGACAATTAACTGACAACCCATACAATGAATTCTCTTTTGTCCTGTAATCCCAACAAAGTCATAAAATTTGGAATGATAAAAGAAAAACAACGCATCCTTTGGAAGCAAGACCTGAGAGTTACTCAGAATATTCTTTGTAGCAATAGTATAAATAAGTCATGAGCATAACGGTGATAAAGAGTAATAATAAAAACAAAGAGCATCCCAGATTTTCTCCTATCTTTTTTGGTCTTTTCATCGGCTCCCTCTTTTATCACCTTTCTTCGTCCGAAGCGGATGAAGTGCCATCAAAACATTTATCTGTCATACTGTGAACCAAAATATAGATAATGAGTTCAAGGTTTTAAAAATTGGCAGGATTTTTGGTTTTGAACAGGCACAGTCAGAGCTGAGGATATACCCATATTTAAAAGCACACGATATTACTAGGAAGAAAATTAGGAATAAAAAAAAACCCATTAATCAGCAGAACGTTAAAGATTCAGTTTGACAATTTTGAGAGACTTAAAATTTACTGGATTACAAAAGGACAAATTGGAAATTAAGCAAAAAGAGGTAGGTAAGATCCAGAGTTTTAAAGTTTATGAATAACATATATTTGCAATATTTGGAATATACAGAAAACCATAAAGAAAAAATATAAATTTCCCACAAACTCCCTGAGAAGAAATAATCTGTTCACATTTTTATTATGTTTCCTCCAAGTTTCATATAAAGACATGTAAAAATACATACTTGTAAAACTGGAATAATAATGTATCAGTTTCCTACCATGACTTCTTACCTCAATTACACCATTATTATGTGTCCCAGTAAATTGTCTTCAAAGACATTTCTAGGGGATTTATTTTTAGGAAGTGACATGTGGCCTAGACGAAGGTTTTTTTTTTCAATGTTTATTTATTTTTGAGAGGGAGGGAGGGAGGGAGGGAGGGGAGGGAGAGAGAGAGAGAGAGAGATTGATTGAGAATCCCAAGCAGGCTCTGAGCTGTCAACACAGAGCCCGATGCGGGGCTTGAACCCACGAACCGTGAGATCATGACCTGAGCTGAAGTCAGATGCTTAACAGACTGAGCCACCCAGGTGCCCCTTGACGAATGTTTTCAGCTATTTTCTTCCCTTTTTGGGGGGAGGGGCAGATGTCAATTCATTGATTCACATCATTCACAACTATATATCATTTTGGGGTAAAAAATTTATTAAAAAAACTTGTGTGTGATCTATAATTATTTCCTTGAGGCATGATTTTAGAAGTGAAAATCCTTGCTCAAGAACTACAAACATTTTAAAGATTATTAATCTGTTTTGCGAAACTGCTTGCCAGAAATGACCCATTATTTCTGTTCGTTGTACAAACCAAAAGACAAAATCTTACCAATTTCAGAGATGATGAATGCTTTAATCTTATTTTGGTCTGTATTTCTTAGGTTTGAAACAACTTCAACATTTTTTTACACCTTTACTAAAGAACTCCGGATCTTCTTCTGTGAACTGGTTATCTTTTCTTTTTTGTGGGTGATTTTTAAAAGTTTGAATAACGTATGTTATATATGACTTTTAGGTCAATATATTTGTTTGTCTCTTTTGTATTAATTTGCTGGTATCTCATTCACTATGTGAAATTTTAATGGTTATATGTAGTTTGTTGTCTACCATTTTCCTCTGTCTTTATGCTTACAAGAATTTTTTTTCATTTAGAGTTTAGAAAAATATTTTTAGTATCCTTTTTCTTTACTCATTCAATTCTCTAATTTCTTGGAATTTATTTTAGCATCTTGTGTAAGGGAGAAACTTAATTAAAATTTTTTAAATGTTTATTTATTTTTGAGAGAGACCGAGACAGAATGCGAGTGGGTTAGGAGCAGAGAGAGAGGGAGACGCAGAATCGGAAGCAGGCTCCAGGCTCCGAGCTGTCAGCACAGAGCCCGACGTGGGGCTCGAACTCACAAACTGTGAGATCATGACCTGAGCCGAAGTCAGACGCTTAAATCACTGAACAACCCAGGCGTCCCAGAAGTTTAATATTTTAAAACAACAGTCATACAATTTTCTTAATACAATTTGCCTTCTTTCCCCATTATTTTGAATTTGCAGCTTTCGTATGTACTAATTCTTATATAAACCCTATTTTTGACACTTTCGTCAGTTTGAGTGATATTTTCTGTCTATTCTTACACTAGTTATATACTATTTTAATTATGATAACTTTGTGTTTCCCTTTAACATCAGCTGGTGCAAAGTTTGTGCCTTCATTTCCATGGCAATCTTAAAAAAAAAAACACACACAATGGAAAGACACTGTCTACTTCACAATCAGCTTCTGTAGGAATGCAAGTGCTCTCATTTCTGTTTATGTTTAGTGCCAAATGTTACCACACTCTAATTTGGGTCACCTATTGAGAAAAGAACACGGGCCAACTTAACACAGAAATGCTATTTGTCCTACGTGAAGACAAATCACATAAAAATACACTCTACGGGTCCCTGGTTAATGTGTTACTAAATATAAGACATTCAGTTATAGCGGGGGCTCAATAAATGTCAGTTACCTTCTGCCACCAATCCCAGGTTGAGTTGCGGCTTTCATGTTTATTTAAAAAGATGAGTAATTGACCTTCGTTATTTGCGGATTCCGTGTCTGCAAATTTGCCTATTTGCTAAAATTTACTTGTAACCCAAAGGTCAATACTCACAGTGCTTTTACGGTTGTTCAAGGACACGCGTGTGTGCAGAATGGCAAAAATTATGAGTTGCCTGACACACAGGTTCCCACCTGCAATCCAACAAGGTGACACTCTGCCTTCCTGCCTCAGACCTCATACGGTAAATAAATGTCCTTTTCGTGGTCTATTTAGTGCGACATTTTCTGCATTTTTGTGCTTTTTGTTGGTGATGTTCCTGATTAAAATGGCAGGCGAGCACAGTGCTGAGTGCTGCCTAAGTCCTGAGCACAGGAAGGCTGAGATGTGCCTTATAGAATACGTATGTTACATAGGTTTCTTTCAGGCATTTGTGGTAGTCCTGTGGCCATAAGCTCAATGCTAATGAATCCCAAATTTATATTAAACAACGTGCCTTACAACAGAAATACACATAAAACAGGCCACGTATTGATGGGCTGGTGAAAATGTAGTGACAGAGGTTCGTAGGAACCTAACTTTGTATTTCCCCTAGGAGCAATGGTTCAGTGTTTGCTAATTCACTGTTTGTAGTGACTTTATAGAACATAATTCCTGTGAGTAATGAGAATTGACTATAATTAATGACCAGTGGCAGATAGTTATCATGTAGCATGAAGTAAAGACTCAAGAAAAGAAAGAGATTCTGAGAGAAATAGCCTGGTGTCATGGAAGGCAGGCATGGGTAGGTTGGGGTCCAAAGAGAAGCATCACTTAAGTCTATTCCCAATTTGCCAAGTGCCCTGTTGAATAGTAATTCTAGACGAAGAATCAGTACTACACCACCTGCACATTCTGAAAAAGGAATCAGTACACTATTTGTATGTGAGTATCAGCATAGTCATTTTGTAAAGGCTCTCATGTTCCCAAGATGAAAAATATGACATATTCTTTAAGAACAGACTCTTCAGTTTCACAAATGTAAAACTGAAGCACATTCTTCTATGCTTAAATATTGCAAATTGAAACAGAAACAGTTGGCTTACATTAATACAGATGAAAGAACTATACCAGAAAAACTGTATTATTAGAATAAATATTTTCTGCATTTTGACTCAAATTTATAAATACTAATTAATTAAAATTCATTAATGTGAAAGCATGTGATAAAATACATAACTTCTCCTTGAAGTACACCCATGTTGCCCGGGATAAGAACAATCATATTTAAACACAACGCTTCATTAGCATAAATTTGAATTTTGGAAAGGCAAACCAGAAGCAGAAAAGGCAGGTTGATTCTGAAAGTCCACTAAGATGTCTAGCAAATAAAAAAGAAATTAATAAAGAAAGGAAGGAGAGGGACGCCATTTAAAATTGGAGTCAGAAGTCATGTGGTTGGAATTTGTTCTTGGGCTGGATGGCCCCTAGAGGTTGAGTTATTCAGAGGTTTAAGAACCAGAAATCCAGGCAATAATGGAACCACCTAAACTAGCCTGGGATGTCAGGTGGCCAGAGAGGAGCAATGACAAGTCCAACTAGGAAACCAGATAGAAGGAACTATGTTAAAGGTTTACCAGGCTTGAGGGTAAAACAGGAATGAATGTAAAACAAGGAGCATATAGGGAAGTATGCCAAGGTGAATGTTATAACTTACGGATACTAAAACCTGTGAATCGCTTATCTGCATGTCATTAGCATATATACATAGAGTACAACAATTGCTCAGTAGTAAAATGGATTTTGCACTTCATATGTTTAAATAAAAATCAAGTGCTAGGTTTGGGTAACTAACACTGAAGGAGAGTATTAGAAAGAGAAAGGGTCCTGGCCACCAATCCGGTATCAGATTTTGATCACACTGTATTGCATATATTTTTTTACATATAAATCAACACTATGTCATTGTCATTCACAAGACTTAGTCTTCTCGTGTTGGTGATTTTATGAGGATGTCAATATCAAATATGTTTTACCACTCTGTGAGAAATTGGAACCATCTTCTTTTAATTTTTTGAAGTAGGCTCCAACACAGCAACGCAGGGCTTGAACTCATGACTCTGAGATCAAGACCTGAGCCGAGATCAAGAGTTGGATGCTTAACCAGCTGAGCCGCCCAGGGGCCCCTGGACCCATCTTATTTCTGAATCCTATAGTATATGACCCGCTCGTCTGCTGGATTCTTCCATGTGGTTGGCCTTGCATTACCATATGTGTGATTGCACAATTGTTTTATTTCTCCTGTGCAGTTCTTTTAGTGACTGTTACAGTTTCATCAACATGCTAGTCACTCAACAAAATTTCCGAAATTTTTTCTTCCTTTAAAATGTTTCCTGAATCATTTCATTGTCTCTCTAATCTTGGCTGCCACCATGATCCATCCCGTCATAGCCCTCATCCTTGTGCCTAGTTTGTAGCAAGAGGGGCTCCTACAAGCCTGTCCTTCCTCATTCTCCAGGTTCCAGGAGATTCTGACTCACAACAAATTGATTGCTAATAAGTAATGACTAAGTATTAAGACCTCCAATTGATCACTTTAATAAATTAGAGTCGTAATCTCTACAATAATGTCACTATTTTTGCTCATTTACCCAACACGATTCCTTGAGAAGGAGAGAGGAATGGAGGGTAGCTAGACCACTGGGAGGTGGTAATTTGGGATACCGCCCAGGTAATGTAACATGGAAGTCATATTTCAATTGGTAGAAATTGAGAAAATTTCTTATTAGAAGATGCAAATCCTTAGGAGAATAACCGAACATTTCTTCTCACTAGCTTCTAGAGCTCTTTCCCCATTTCCTAGGATATGAATCTCTGGTTCAAGCAGTCCCTCTCTTTACTGTCCTTTGAATATACTCCTGATGATTCTAACTAAAATGGCTCCTCCTTCCAATACGTGCCACATCTTCTACGGTGTCTTCAAAGATCATGCCAGCCTACAGTGATGTTTTCATCAGGGTCTCATAGAGGAAGTAGGAGTTGGTGAACTGAACAATCATACTTACTCACATCTACTCTGCCATAGGATTTAATACTCCGTTCTATCTCACAACTTTCCTTTGCCCTTCTGCACTTCTCCCTGGGAGAGACCGTATCTTGTATAACCGCTTACCATTCATCAAACCCAATAAAATGCCATTGTGCACTTGCAGTTACTAAATTAATATTTATATAATAGAACTAAATGCCCTCCAGAGGAGGATTAACTGACTTAATTTATTAAACAAATGTCTCATTTAGAGACTATTTCCTGATTCTTTACATTTTACATAAAACATTTATTCTTTCCATGTGAACACTTACAAAAGCTGGTCACATTACTCTATGGTGACATCTTACTATGGTAGTCTAAGAACACAGGGACATTGTTTTCTAGATAAGGACTCTGAAGTCCAGAGGATACAGATGATTTTCCTAGTGGCCCTCAAATTAATAAGATGTTGCAGCAGCCGAAGTCATTAGTAGGTAGGAAATTACCAATTGCTAATTTTTATTTATAATTTTCTGAAAACCATTACATAATTTTAGCTTCAGAATGAACATAATGATAATGTTCTCCATACTCTCTCCTTCTGATAATCCATGTTATAGTGCAATGGTATGATTACCATGGGTTTTGGTATTTATCATTGGCCATGTGGCTCTGAACTTCATCCTTGTCTGTAATATAGTTATGATAATAACGCCCACTTATTATGATGGTTGTAAAGGTTAAATAAGATAATGCATATAATAAGCACTCAATAAAAGGTATCCATAACAATTATGATTTTCTAAAACTTTATTTCTGCACCTTTGTGAATATCTTTTGAATGCATATTGAGTGGTATAAGGAACATTATTCTTGTAGTGTAATTACTGCTATTATCTGTTTTTAAAGAGGAAATTAACTCTTATGCACACCTATAATTTGCCAGAGATGAACTTTAACACGTCACCTCATTGAATCGCATGAGAGATGCTTAGAGAGGGAACTCTGCGTAGTGGTTAAAGCCCAGACTCTGGAGAAAAAAATGACTGGGTTCAAAATCCTAGCCCTGCCACTTACTAGCTGTGCATCCTTAAGCACATTATGCAGCTGCACTGTGATTGCCTTTCTTTTCCTAGAAAATATCTACAGGAACAGGAGAGCTTTAAGAGTCAAAAGAGTTAATATGCGTAAAGCACTTAGCCCACTTCAAAGAATTCTGGCTACTATTTAGCTCTTGTTTTTATAACTTAGAAGACCGAAGCAGAATTTCCTCACCAAAGGCAATGTAACTAGTAAGCTGTTAGCTAGCCAAATTAGATTGGAACTCAGATCCCCATGGACTTGAAGGCTGAGCTCGTCTCCGTTTTACTTTGCTGTCACCTTATGCTGTTTGTTTGGTTTGGTGTTGTAAATATGACAACCTGACCGTGGGTCATTTTCGTTTCTTTGTTGCAAGTTCAACTGGAACAGATGTTTAACCATATAGAACACAAAACAATACCTTACGAATGATGAAGTTCAAACATGCCGCCCAACAGTCAAATATACTCCCCTAACGACTTAAGAGAGATTATGAATGTATTCAGAAACTTCTTTAGAAAATGATCTTTTGCATCTAAAATAAGTGGTTATTTGGCCCTGTCAGAAGGATACTGGTGAAAAATGACTGCGTAGACACTTCAAGTAAGGAAAGAATGATCAGCGCAGTGGTCTCAATGGCATAAAGAATAAAGCAAAACAGAAACGCTAGGGACCCTCCTCAGGCACATTTTGGTGCAGACAAGGCACCTACTTATTTGTCTAACCTGCAATTGAACAGGAAGAAAGGGACAAATAAATAGGAAGAGAAATTGAAATCTTTGGGTTAAAAATGTCTTCTCGCTACACACAGCCCCCGCCCCCAAATTATTTATTTTCCTTTGTAAGACACCCCTTAGTATTATAGTTAAGGCAACGGGCAATGATTTTTCCATAACTCAGTAATCAAAGCCTGAACCTGACAGGTGAAAGGCAGCTCATACAAAGAGTAGCTCCCAGCAAATTGAAGACACAAAGGAAAATGGAGGGCCCCCTGTGGGTTTCTTATATCAAATATATGTGTTTTCTTCTTGGGAAGTCTTGTAAAAATCAATGTCTGTGTTAGGTTACGTTTATCACAGCACATGATTTATAATGGCTAATAATAAGGGAATCAGAGGTGTGCTGATTATTTGCCTTCCTGGGGGTAATTGTCAACGGTCTTTATGTGCCTTGCAAGGGCGGTAAAGTGGTTTAGCAACATATTTAATTCTGAGCTAGTGACGCTGTGACTCACTGGGAGGTGGCCGTGTAATCAGGCTGATGGAATATGGATCACGTCAAAGTGTCCGAGATCCAGTGTCAAACCATAAATAGACGCTTTTAGCAGGTAAGTCTTGCATTGAAGCCGATATTTAGAATTGTCTAGAGAGCATTTAAATGTGCACATAATTCTTAGTAATAATTTACAGAACACTTGTGTGATGTATGAGTAGCAACGTGCTGGAAACCATCAGACTCCCGTGCATTGGATAGGGAACCAGGACATTTTTGAGATTGCTTTTGGTTCAAATTCATTCACCGTTCCCCGCTTCCCAGAAAGTTAAAGGTGGGGTTTTAAGCATTTTCCAAAACACAGTGACTTGGACCTGTTAATTTTGGGGCGGGGTGGGGGTCGGTAAGGGAGGGTGGCTGTGTATTATGCAGTCCTGTTGAGGAGCCTGAAAAGAGATAAGCTATACTGTATCCAGCTTGGGATAAGAGGGGAACAATCAGCGAGGTTGAGGTCGGGTGTGGATAATGAATCCCCAAGCGGTGGTGCACTCTGGTGCTTGTGAAAAGCAGCAAACAAATCCGTTTGGCTGAGCGGCCACGAGTGGGCATAAAAATAGAAAGGATGCAAGAGAACAAGGGATAGATCCAAGCTAGTAGAACTTGGGTGCAGGCAGAAGCAGGGCCTTTACAGGCAGGCAGGAGACAGCATTTCCAGGGACGGAAATGCGTCTTTCCTTAGGGTAGTGACAGGTGACGTCATGGCCATGATGTCAACATGCTTAGCACACAAGTCCAAGGGAAGACTTGGATTTTTAAAAACAATTTTTTTAATGTTTATTCATTTTTTTGAGAGAGAGAGAGAGAGAGAACAAGCAGGGGAGGGGCAGAGAGAGAGGGACACACAGAATCTGAAGCAGGCTCCAGGCTCTGAGCTGTCAGCACAGAGCCCAACATGGGGCTCAAACTAATGAACTGTGAGATCAAGATCTGGGATGAAGTCAGAGGTTTAACTGACTGAGCCAGCCAGGCGCCCCAGGGAAGACCCAGATTTAAGAAAAAAATCAGGCACCAACTCTCCATTTCTCCTCCCCTTGGCCCCTGGAAACCATCATTCTACTTTCCATTTCTGTGAATGTAAGCTATTGGATACCTCACTTATACGTGGTTGTTGTTTAAGGGATATGGAGTTTCAGTTTCACGAGATGAAAAAGTCCTGGAGATCTGCTTATACAGCAATGTGCATGTACTCAACACCACTTAACTGTGCATTTAAAAATGGTTAAGATAGAAAATGAACTACTGGGACCTCATCAAAATAAAAAGCTTCCGCACAGTGAAGGAAACAATCAGCAAAACTAAAAGGCAACTAATGGAATGGGAGAAGATACTTGCAAATGACATATCAGATAAAGGGTAGTATCCAAAATCTATAAAGAATTTATCAAACTCAACACCCAAAAAAACAAATAATCCAGTGAAGAATGGGCAAAAGACATGAATAGACACTTCTCCAAGGAAGACATCCAGATGGCCATCTGACACATGAAAAAATGCTCCACATCACTCATCATCAGGGAAATACTAATCAAAAGACCATGAGATACCACCTCACACCTGTCAGAATAGCTAACATTAACAACTCAGGCAACAACAGATGTTGGCGAGGATGCGGAGAAAGAGGAACCCTTCTGCACTACTGGTGGGAATACAACTGGTGCAGCCACTCTGGAAAACAGTGGGGAGGTTCCTCAAAAAAACTAAAAATAGAACTACCCTACGACCCAGCAACTGCACTACTAGGCATTTATCCAAGGGATACAGGTGTGCTGTTTCGAAGGGACACATGCACCCCCATGTTTATAGCAGCACTATCAACAATAGCCAAAGTATGGAAAGAGCCCAAATGGCCATCCACCCAAATGGATAAAGAACATGTGGTATATACATACAATAGAGTATCACTCAGCAATCAAAAGAATGAAAATCTTGCCATTTGCAACTACGTGGATGGAACTGGAGGGTCTTACGCTAAGTGAAATTAGTCAGAGAAAGACAAACATCATATGACTTCACTCATATGAGGACTTTAAGAGACAAAACAGATGAACACAAGGGAAGGGAAACAAAAATAATATAAAAACAGGGAAGGGGACAAAACAGAAGAGACTCATAAATATGGAGAACAAACAGAGGGTTACGGGAGGGGTTGTGGGAGGGGGGAGGGGCTAAATGGGTAAGGGGCACTAAGGAATCTACTCCTGAAATCATTGCTTCACTCTATGCTAACTAATTTGGATGTAAATTTTAAAAAATAAAAAATAAAATTAAAAAATGGTTAAGATGGTAAATTTGTGTTTTTTTTTAAATAATGAAAAAATTTTAAATATCTGGCAAAATGATAGGTGGCATTGTGATTGTTTCTTGATATTTCTGGAACCATACACAGAGCCTGGCACTTGGTTTGACAATTGCAGATTACTCCAGAATGTCTATATACAGAAGGCTTTTCAATGTACATTCTAGAGTTTTGGGGGGATAATTTTTATTTGTATATATTCAGCAGGTGGTTCTGTCTCATTCTACTTGTTTAACCCTGGCACTTAGCATAATACTTTGTCCGAAGCGGGTTCTCAATAGTGCTATTTTATTTTATTAAAAAATTTTTTAATGTTTATGTATTTTTAAGAGAGAGAGAGAGAGAGAGAGAGAGGAGACAGAGAGAGAACGAACAAGCAGGGGAGGGGCAGAACAGAGAGGGAGACACAGAGCTGAGCTGTGAGCACAGAGCCCGACGCAAGGCTTGAACCCACGAACCATGAGATCATGACCAGAGATGAAATCACACACTTAACCGACTGAGCCACCCAGGCGCCCCGATAGGTGCTATTTTAAACTATAGATAATTTACAATGAACTATTTGAAACTATACTACTGATATTCTTACCCTAAACGCAGATTGTGTTCTGAGATTCCTTATAACCTAGGTTTAGATGCACATCTGTACTGACTTTGTAGAGTTAGAATCTGAGGCAAAGAAAAAAAGGAAATACTTGAGACAATACTACACTTTAGGAACATTTTTTACCCTCTAGATTTTTTCCTTGTTGGGTAGCAGCAGCAAAAGGGAGCCTCTGATTAATCTAGAGTTGAAATGCCACTGTTCTCTGATCTTCTCCACTCTAAATAGGCTCTGTTTGTGATCCACCATTGTTTTATTTTTCCTTTTTTGTTTTTTGTTCCTGTTTGTCTTGTATGGCGCCTTATCCAGGCTCCAGGTTATTTCCTTTGTGTGCATATAAGGGTCAATCCTTCCATTAAGGGTTTGGGGGCTTGCTGTTCTGTTGCATTAGCTCAGTTTCCTGTTAATTGCAGTTTGGATCTTACCTTGTCTGCAAGTTGCCTTTTCTGAAAGGCCAATATTCATTTGCCTGGAATTGTTCCCGGGGAGGTTTGCCTGAAGGCATAGTAGTTGCTACAGAAGTATGAATGTCCCTTCCAAACAGAGAGTAATCACAGTAGGGTCAGGCTGGGTCTCAGAAGGGTAGGTAAGGCAGGACAGTGGGGCTGGACAGAGTCACATGCCTTCATAGAAACTTGCCTTATTGGCGAATTATTTCTATTTATTCAGGGGTTCGTCCATAAACTATAAACAGAAGTCATGGTAAAAAGTGCATGTCAGAAGGTACAATTATCTAAAACTGCTAGGAATTGCTTCCATAGTTCTTTCTCACACACAATATGAGCCAATCCAGGGTCGCATGGCAGCATAGAGAAAATACAGAACTGACAGGAATCAGAAATTATCTCTTTAAAAAACAATCCTTCCTTCCTTCCTTCCTTCCTTCCTTCCTTCCTTCCTTCCTCTTCCTTCCTTCCCCTTCTTTCTTTTTCTTTCTTTCTTTCTTTCTTTCTTTCTTCTTTCTTTCTTTCTTTCTTTCTTTTCTTTTCTTTTCTTTTCTTTTCTTTTCTTTTTTCTCTCTTTCTTTCTTTCCTTCTTTCTTCTTTCTTCTCACTTTCCATTTGTCCTCCCACCATCCCAAGAGTTGCCCCTGTCTCCACAAACCTCTTACATATTCTCCCCACCAGGACTAGGAGCTTCATGGGGACAGAAACGTGGCTCCTTACACAAAGCCAACAGTCAAGTGGTTGATTAAACAAACAGACAAATGAGTGAAACGTGGTGTGTGTATGCTCATGTTCCATGTGTATGTTTTCGGGAAGGGGCAGGTTGTGTGGTAGGGTTTGTAGAGAGGGGAGGCATACAGTAAACATCTGTGTGGACAGTTTCCAAGTTATTGTTCATGTGGGTTTCTTAATCCTGGCGCGCATTCAGATCACCTAGGAAGTTAAAAAACACTGATGCCGGGGCTCCCTTCTAGAGCAATTAAGTCAGAATATCTAAGGCGGATCCTGGGAAGAGAAATGACATATGATGAACTTTTATCTGAGGCAACTTTCTGCTTTTTTTCTATAAGGCTTTATGGAGGCAAGTGTCTCCATAGTTTTAAGTTTTTCTCGAACATACATCGTTTTTAAGTTAGTTCAGAAAGTTAGAGCATTATCATTTTAATGCTTTTGCTTGTTTGGAGGATTTTCCATTTATTTGCCTTATTTTCGTTCCCCCTAAGCATATCTTGGGCACATGGTTTCATTTTGGAAATTCAAACATTTGCCTTAAGCTACATGCGAATTTCAAGGGCAACGAGTGAATTTTAAGTAGGTAAAAACCTCAAGAGAAAGAGCTGACATCTGAAACCAAAGCTGAGAAGTCCTTATTTATACAAGGTTGGCTCTCTGGCCAATTTAGAGAGAGAAGGGATAGTTTTGTTTACGCCCAAGGAACAAAGCGGCTTTGGTAGAAAGAACAGAGAATCCTTCCTAATAAAGCCTCTGTTTATTAATTCAGGAAGCAGCCATGGTAGTCAGATTTTTTGAATCAGTGTGTGAGCAAACGCGTTACAAATGAAAGGGGTCTGGCATTCTGCTGCTTGGGCACCTCTGAGACTTTGGAAGAAAGAGACCCGAAAAGTCCCTGCGTGTCACCCGTGAAGATGTGTGCGTGAGCGCTGCTTCGCTGCAAAGGCCGATACAAGTATTGGGCTCCAAGTATCCTTCCCTCTTCATCATGTCCCTGCTCTTCCGTGGATGTTACGCAATGATGGTGTAGACCACAAAACTGGAGGTTGGAAACCTGGGTGTCAGTATTGGCCCAGCTTTTTATTGACCACATGACCTGGAGGCCAATCACTTATCTCGCTTTGATGCTCTGTTGTCTTATTGGCTCAAAGGCAGTTAACTATAGATACTTATTCATCCTGCTTAATGGGGTTGCTACAAGCCTCAAATGGAATAACAGAAACCACTCTTGAGTTCTTCTATAAGCCCAATTAAAGAAACATTTAACCTAGGCCTTCCACATGTTGATACTCATTAAACTTCCAGAACACAAGAAAATTATGATGTGCTCCTTGACTCTGTCCAACAATTCACCACTTGGGAGAGGGCGACAGGCATACTGAAGAAAGTGTGACAGTGAAAAATGCTCTAAGAAAGGCACCACTAAGGGGCTGGGGGACTTTAATTGTGGAAGGGGCAGTGGCCTCTGATGGGATCCGAGGCAGCACAGGGAGGTATGGGAAAGGTTCCACAGGATTCCAGATACTTGAACTGAGTCCTGAAGGATCAGAATGTTTCAACTGGCAGAGGGCACTGGGGAAATACACAGATGAAGGAGATACATAGAATGATCAAGGGGGTCCCAATGATCTGGAGCGATTGGTGTTTGGGATTGAAGTGAAGTCATAATAGGTAAGGCAGACTGAGGCATCAGGCTATCCAATGCCTTCAAAGATCATGCTCTACACCTCGGATGATATTTTACAGCAAATACAAGATTGAAAGGTTGTGACAGGAGAATGCCATGATTGAGTCTTCATACACATGAACTATAATAATAGGAAGACAGCCTACTTTTGTTTTCCTGTTTCCCTCATGATAATTGTGATTTTGATACTTGTGTTCAGAAAGCCAGAGTACCAACAGGGGGCGAGATGGAAAGGTTTCAGTGAAGACGAGGAGGGAGGGCAGATGAGTGAGATTTAGGAAAATGGTTTTAGAGAAAAAGATGTTTCAGGAAGAGGCACCTGAGAATGTATACAATACTGAAGTCACCTCCTTTTCGAGCCAGACACTGAACGCTCGATTCTGGTTCTTATATGGGGAATTCCAAATTTTTCCAATTCTCTAATGGGGGGTAGAGAGCAAGGCCCAGGGAGTCTGATACACAGACTTCTCTGCCTTAGAGTCTCTTCCCACCTATGAAGTCAGAGAGATAAGGCTGATCCTTTTAAACCCACTTTCATACACTAAGGCTGCCATTTTGAATGGATTGTAATTTGAAGTAAAGGGGGAGTGGGAGGCCAGTTATAAGTGACTTCTTCACAACTATTCACAAGACAAAGCCTTAGTAATGTGTTCAAATATTAGGATGCTACACCATCTGTCTTAAAATAATGATCAGTGGACCATATTGATGCCAAGTTTGAGAAAACTTAATGAAGAAAATTAAAGCCCCTATTCAAACTTCCTAGGGTAATTAAAATTTTTCTTTAATTTTCCTTTATTTTTGAGAGAGGGGGGGAGGGGGAGAGAGAGAGAGAGAGCGAGCAAGCAAGGGAGGGACACAGAGAGAGGGACGCACAGAATCCAAGCAGACTCCAGCCTCTGAGGTGTCAGCACAGAGCCCAACACTGGGCTCAAACTCATGAATGCTGAGATCATGACCTGAGCCAAAGTCCGGAAGTTTAACTGACTGAGCCACCCAGGCCCCCGCTCCACCCTCCCCCCCACCCGCTAATTTTTAAAGAAGCCTAGCAAATCATCTCCAAATAGCGTTTCTAAATTAAAAAAAAAAGTGGTCTGAATTATTACAATTTTTGGCTATTAGGTTTAATATTCAAAAAAGTCATAAGGTTGACTATACATGTCTTACATGCTTCGTCTCTGTGGAACTTTCAAATCCTTAATCAGATATTTACACCCATTTGTAGAGATAGGTAATAGTAGAAAGCAGATTGGGCTGCAATTAGGAATCTGCATTCTAAACTTGATTCTGCAGCTAATCTATTAGATGATCATAGGAAAAATCACATAACTGCTAAGAAGAAATTAAACTGGGTAATTCCAAGTACTTGAAATTTTAACCTCTTATAACCTCTGACATGGATGCCAACACAGTAGAAATTCTACAGACTCTTAGCTATACAGAACTGAACTGATCGTTACCGGGGGGGTAAGATGGGGAGGTGGTGGGGGGGACGGATTACACAGGTGATGGGGATTAAGGAGGGCACTTGTTGTGAGTGCTGTATGGAAGGTGCTGAATCACTGAATTGTGCACCTGAAACTCATATTACACTGTATATTGACTAACTGGAATTTAAATAAAAACTGAAAAAAAAGAAATTCTATCACTTGAGATTCATTCACTTTATTTTTCCATCAATGTGATAATACAGTTATTGTATATATAATATACATTAAAGTGCCTTATTTTGACTCCTTTGCTGACAATGATACTGGGGCAGGCAGGACAGCATTGTTCAGTGGAGGGCTTTCTTCCGGTTCCTGCTTTATCTCTGTTTATCCCAATTTTTAAAAATACTTCTTTTTTTTTCTTCCCCGACCATAGTGAATGGTTTTGTCCCATTGCTGGATAATCTTTGATGATTTGTTCCCCCATGAGAGACTTCTCTAGTTTTCTGTCTGGCGGGAGCATAGATGGGAGAGGTAATTTGCATGGCTGCTGGTTTTCCAGAAGTAAAGGAGACTTAAGCAGACTTCCACTGGATCTTCTCATTTTCAGCTGGCACTAGTGTCCTTAAGATGTGGGTCTCCCTGTTCAGGTTCTTCAAGTTTTAACCATCACTTCTTTGGAGGGAAAGCTTAGTTGCTTGGTTGTATGAGAACAGGAAGATACCGGGCACCTGACATGCTGACCTTCAACTTGCCTTTGTTCAGCTTCTGTCCATGCTGTCTCCAAACTGCCTGGTATCCCATGTCTGGAGCCTTCAGGCTAGAAGGCCAATGGATGATTTTTTTTGTAAGCCCTTCTGTGGGGCTCTTTCTGCCATAGTTCTCTCTGTCTTGCTAAATCAATGTCTCTTCTACATCAGCTTTCCATCTTCCTAAAATGAATTGAAATCATACATCTGCTTTATTCTGTCCTTGTGTGTTTATGGTTTTTGTTTCTTTATTCTTTTAGTATCATTTTAATGGAGACTGCCAAGGGAAGAAACTTAAACAGATGTGGGCAATCCACTAGCTTTAAAGAATTTCTCTGTGTATGTACACACACACACACACACACACACACCATCAAATATGATATTATGCAATCTGATATAATTAACGGAGAGATTATGGTTAAAACAAACTGGACATGGTTAAGGTTACATTCTTTTTAAAACGCATATGTAGGTTTTAAAATCTAGCAGACTGTAACATTCTGGGAAATAGACATCCAGGATGATTTTATCTTGCTCAGAACCTTAGTGGTGCAACTGTCCTTCTGGAGGCTGGGGGTGGAGTTGGAAGAAAGCCTGAGGGAAACATCTTCCATCTCAGCTATGGAAAATTCCTTATTTTAGCCTATGATTTAATCATTGTAGACTTAGAAATAACTTTAAAGTCTTTTAGCAAGGAGACAGAAGAGGAAGGAGGCTGGCAGGCGAGCAGATACACACATGAAGACCACTTAGCTTGCAGTCCTTCTGGACTGCATCGGGAGCCTGGTCAATGGGAGGGACACTCAGTGCTGGGATTCAGTAGTCCCTTGTTGCACAGACCTTGGCTGGAGTTTGACACTGGGCTACCACATGCCTGGCATGCACTCGGGGACTAAAACAGAGCAAAAAACAGACAGGAGCCAGGGTCCAAATGTTTGGACGGGCAGTATGGGATCTCATTAAAGACCATTAGAGATGGTTAAAGAGGCCATCGGCATGGGAAGTCCTTAAACTGGCAGGCAGGCCCCACATCAGTGGGTGGAGAGAACGGCCGCTCAGTGGTCCTCTCTCCTGCTCTGTGCTCAAGTGCCGCTGCTCCTGTGTGTTGGCTGATAAGAAGGAAAGACAGGGTGCAGGACACTTGTTTTTGGAGATGTTCTGCAAGTCAGGTGTCACGTTGGGACCCGGCATGCGTCTCCTGAGTATCTCCCTTGAGGTGTCACTTCTCTAATCTTTGTTTGGCTGGCTCTTCTGCATTTCCTCTGACCTTGAGAGATCTGAGCAGAGCTGCTGAGAATTCTCCAGGCACCTCTCACTTGGTCTCCTGCACAAGAGCTTCCTCTGGCTGGCTTCCGCCCTCCGTCTCACGCCGACCTCAGATGCTGACGCTGTGATGTCAAGCTTCATGCAGGGCCCAGAGGGTCTGTCTGGGGCACCACTGAGGCCTGCTGGTTCATTATTTTCTCAAAACGTTAGCTTCCCAGTAGCTTCTGCGGCCATCACTAAGATCTTTCAGTAAGACTTAGATGGACTGCCAATGTCATTCCAGAACTTCTTTGCCAGGTAGATCTTCCCCAGCGCCCAAGCCCCGCCTTAGCATTAAGCTGGATGCTTAGGGAGGAACATTAATTCTTTTGGACCACCAGGGAAACATCTAGGGCATGCTGCTGCAGTAACGCAGTCAACGTAGACAGATGGGAGGCGATTTGTCGGCTTGCAAAAATAAAGCTGGCAATGTTACCCTGGAGACCTGAAAGTGTTGAATGATCTTCCCTAAGTAGCTAACTTAGTTCTGGGAGGGGGGGGGGGGAAACGTAGCCTTAGGGAATGCGGGTTTATTGTGATATTAGAAAGAAACAATTAATGCCCTCTCTGCCTGAGTCTCCTCCTGAGTAAATCAAGGGTAAAATACCGCCCTTTACTTTGGAGAGACGGAGTATAGCCAGTGAAAACGACAGAGGAGCGCCATGACACGCAACACACAGAAATGCATTTGTCCATCCAGCAGTCTCTCCCGTGGTAGCCTGTGAGGCTGTCGCACTGGCCGCCACCACTGACCCTGGGCGAAGCACACGGCCGTTTCTGCTTTTAGCCAATGCTCTTAATACTTCTCTTTAGCATTATTCAATACCTTTTCTGATTCTCCTAAATACTAAAGAAAAGGCATAAGTATATGTAAGGTACAGAGACTCATGACTCAGTGAACAGCTGCATATCTAATTTTAGGAAAAAGAACTTCATCATTACCTCAGAAGCCTCCTCAGCTTGACTACGTTTTATAGACAGGCCTCTTCTTGGCTCGGCCCCCGACCTCTCTTTTCTTAGAGAAGATACGTCTTCTCCTTCCGCAGCCTCCATTAAAATGATAGTAAAAGAATAATAATGAAACTACTACTAACCTCTGTACACCCACAAAGAGGAAATAAACACTTGGAAAGACAAAAGCCACAACCCAGGAATGTCTTTCTCAAGGACCCGGGAACCATTTCTTTGCAATGTAACCATCAAGAAAGACAGGGCCCCCTACCTCCCAGTCTGGGTCAGGGGGCCAAACAGCAAACTGATGGGCTAATCACACTGACCTCAGGTACTCCTGTGCATTTTCACCGGTTCACCCCGGTGATTACAGACTCTCCAGCCTTTGGGTCAATGAAGTTGAGTTCACCCTCTCTCTCTGATTCCAACAATCTCGACTCTATTGCAACAGTCTTCACTAAAAGCTTGCCATTTTTAAAAAAAAATTTTTTTAACGTTTATTTATTTTTGAGACAGAGAGAGACAGAGCATGAACGGGGGAGGGTGAGAGAGAGGGAGACACAGAATCTGAAACAGGCTCCAGGCTCTGAGCTGTCAGCACAGAGCCCGACGCGGGGCTCGAACTCACAGACCGTGAGATCATGACCTGACCCGAAGTCGGCCGCTTAACCGACTGAGCCACCCAGGCGCCCCAAAAGCTTGCCATTTTTAATGAGCATCTGGTATGATTTTTCTTTTACACCATGTGCCCCGACCTGATCCCACCCCTTCCACCTGATGCAGATGAAACTACTCCCCTGGATTTGGGGTTCATTAGCCCTTTGATCTTCTTGAGACTTGATCACATGTAGCCTTAAACCATTTGGTTGTTTAGTTTGTGTGTGTGTGTGTGTGTGTGTGTGTGTGTGTGTGTTTGTTGGAACTTCATATAAATGAAATTGCACTGTATATTTCACATAAATTACAAGAATAAGCTTTACCATCTGCTGAAAAAGAGTTGGGTAAAGAAAATTGTTATCAAAGTAATCACGTTTTCCATAATTCTACAAATAAAAGAATGGGCCAAGAGCCAGAAAAACTAAAAATATTTTTAAAAACCCACTTAGATTCCTAATCCTGTAAATCTCACGGTAATTATACTTTGTTTAAGCATATATTATTTCTTGACATTGGATTTTTGCATCATGTATATTCAGTAGTCCCCACTGGTAGACAACCACAACTATCAAAGATAATCAAGCTTTTCTTTAATTTGATATTTTAAGGGGAAAAAATAGTGACATGTTCAGCAAAGGAACAATTCCCCTTCCTTTTAATTAGATTCTAATATTTTCCCAATGTAGCAATGCAATATGCATGATGATTACGAGACTCTAATTGCAATTCTAGGTTCTGATTTCACTGAGGCCCCACTCTGTCAAATCTTTGTTGATGCCACAGCATAATTCAAATTAGAGACGTCTAAAGAGGATTAAGAAAAACTCCAGAAGGACCAGCAGGACTCGTTCATTGGGCTGCGGTCCAGCCGCTGGGAAGCAACACAGGCAAACTCGAAGCCCTTGACCAGTCCCTGCAAGGTACTGTTTCCCCCCCCCCCCCCCCGCCCCCGCACAGTCACACGGGTTAGCCTGTAGTTAGGGGCCATTCACCAGGTGTCTGTCCTACGAGGATCTGAGGATTGCCAATCAGAAAGTATTATGAGATTAAGAGAACATCCATTCTGGGATGCAAAAATAATTCCAAGCGCTCAGAACTTCTCTCTCTTCCTCCCGAACACAGCTTTGCCAGAATAAAACAGCACAGCAAATATTCCTTGGGGATTGTATGCAGATAATTGGTCTTATTTTCAGTGTTTGGTCATTAGGACAGCTTCTCAAAGTCTATCACCAAGCAGTTGGATAGTCTTCACGGCACTGCTCAAAAATTTATTCTATAAACGTGACCGGGAATAAAATATGACCGTGCATTCCTTGAAATTACAGTCTGCTTAGGTATTACATTTGCATATTTAAACTTGTAATTAAGATAAAGTTTAGATGCCGCACTGATATTGATGGAAGCCATCAACTGTAGAGTGGGAACAGTGTCTCCACCGACCCCAAAGCGTTTTTAGAGTGTGTATGTAGACAGAATACTGTTATGTATTTTCGCTTTAGCAGTCATGTAACTGTTCTCTCTAGCTGCTCAAAACAATAATTTTTTTTTTTTTGCAACTTCCTTCATATCTCCAGAGTGTCCCAGCTGGAAGCCAAAGCCATATATTTTCGGCAAGTGTAACAAGAGAGATTCATACCTATTGTTGAGGGCAATTAGCAAACTCTGCCAAGGAAAAAAAAATCCCATATTTTCTGCAGCATAATGCCTCTAAGACTAATTAGAATATTCCTTATTAAGGCTGGCTTTTCTAGCTGCTTGGTGAAATTTATAACTGACATGAAGTGCAGAACTTCGGAGTTGTACATGTTGTTTACTTTGCTGAGCTCATCATTACCTGACTAGAATAATCAAAGGAGAAAATTTATGAATGCAGCAAACAGAATGATAAAAACCCACTCAAATTAACATCTCCTAAAAGAGTAAGTGTGCAGCCCCAAAGAAAATCCAAATGTCCCTGGGGGAGCACAATTCTTGTCAATGGCTATCTGTGTAGAGAGTGTCACTGAAGTTGGCAGAGTGTGGAAGGCAACTTCTGTGATTAACGGAATATCTGCCATTCTGAGTTCAGCAAAGTCGAGAGTTCTGGAGGCTAAAAGGGCCCAAGCTGAGTGTTTCAGCTACATCAGGAATAATTTTCAAATTCTGTCAGGCCATTAATCCTGTTAAGACCATGCGACCCTTTCTTCTATTTTCATATGGTGCACGTGTAACCAAAATGAACATCCGTTATCTACAAAGGGAAATGATACGATTAGACCAATGTTTCCCAAACTGTCTTGATGATATGATTAACCGGAATGTCTGTTAAAAATATAGATTCTCAGGGTCCCTGGGTGGCTCAGTCAGTGAAGCATCTGACTCTTGGTTTCTCTCAGGTCATGATCTCACGGTGCGTGAGATGGAGCCTCGAGTCAGGCTTGGCACCTGTCAGCACCGAGGCTGCTTGGGATTCTCTCTCTCCTTCTCTCTCTGCCCTCCCCTGCTCACTCTCTGTCTCTCTCTCAAAATATATAAGTAAACTTGAAAATTTTTTAAAATACAGATTCTCTGGTCTCTCATGAGGTTCTGATTCAATAGTCTGATTCAAAGACTAAGACTCCATGTTTATCAGTGGGCTCTTGGCCCATTCTTTCATTTGGAGGATTCTGGAAAACGTGATTACTTTGATAACAGTTGATATAAGCAAGTGTTCTTATTAGCTAAATAGGAAAATAAAGAAACAGTTGACACCCATAATCTCTTCCAGTTATAACATTCCACAAATCCATCATCGTTGTCCACACCAGATGTACCCTTAATAAGAGGGAAATCTTTTCCTGGCTGGTAAACAGATCACAACTAAACTAAACTAAACTAAAGAAGTAAAGAAAAAAAAGAAAAGAAAAAGAAAAATCAGTAGACTAGATTTGAGAGAAAAAGGATTCAGAAAAAAAACACCAACAACAACGAGATAGCTGGGGGAAGACTGAAAGTGCTACATAGATTCTACTGGCTAAACTTTTCACCCGGTTACCATGGCAACCTCCTCATACGCTGTAATGTAGAGAAAATTAGATATTAACCTGGATGGGCCTTTGCAGAAAGAGAGATCTTTCAGACTGTGCTGATTCAGGCTGTTCTGCGGACCACGCTCCTAACGTTCTCATCAGTTCTTCTAGAGGACCTTGGTAAGATCTGAAATCTTTTCTCCCACAGAGACGCGCGGAAACCCAGAGAGAATATTTAGGGCTGCGGTGAGGTTTGTTAGCCCAAAGCCCATTGAGTCAATAGCTGCCCTACACTTTGCATCAGAGCCCTCACTAATATGTGCGAAAGCTCAAGGAACAGAGGGTGCTGTCCCAGCTCAGACGCTGTGTGTTGACATCAACGAGGGGGGAGAGGGTTGTGGTCAGTTTCAAATAGCTCTACAGCGATTTCGTTTTGACGGGTTTTGCTCTCGGGAAGCCCCAGGTACTGATGCGTCGAGTCATTGCTTCCGCAAGTGAAGTCTCGCTGGCCTGTGGCATCACAGGGTTCTAGCTTTTATCGCAATGTGGCAGTCCGACACAGTCGTCTGACAGGGTGCTAGAGCTGTGAGAGTCCCAGGAGAGTCAGAAGGTGCTGGAGGGCATCCGGTCTGCACGCTCTTGGGTTTGAAAACAGGAGAAATCTCTAATGCGGAGGATGTAACTAACTTTCCCCAGGTGGGGAGACGAGCAGAGGTAAGACGAGAGCCCAGAGTCAGTGGCCATTCCACTACTCCAGCCACAGCTCTTTTACTCTCTCCACGCAGACTGGTTTTCCTACACTGGAAACATTTTCTCTATTTTATGGGCTGAGCCACCATTTCCCAGAAGGCGGTGGGCTGAGGCTGCCTGTCTTTGTGCTGAGGGACAGGCACTTGGGGCTCTGCCCCTGCCTCACCTCCCCCTCCCCAGGCCAGAGAGTCCTACACGTTCCGTGGCAAAGCAGAGGCCTGTTGTGACTCTAGGAAGGAGGCCGTCACATACCGACCTACTAGCGGTATTCGACTCTGTCCTACAGCCGCAAGGTGCATTTTGATGTAATTTCCAAAAGGGTTGGCTTTCAAACATTTCTTTATGAAAAAGATGCTGCTGTTTTTCTCTCGTTGTGAGTAATTATAAACCCGCATTCATTGGAATTAAAATAATACAGAATGGATTTTTTTTGGAGGGTTTACCCACACTTTAATTACAATGATGAGGATATCAAACAAACGACTGCAGAGAATGACAAGGAAGTAAGTGTAAAAAGATAACAGAGATTAAGTAGTCTAGAAAGAGCAGAGGTTGGTAAGAGGAACCCAGGGTTGTTGTACTATGGTGGCAGGAAGTGTTTGCCTCCTCCTTGGGTTGCCTCAAATATATGAGGCTGAGCCCCTGGAGCTTGGGGAAAGGAGAAGGCACTAGAATGAGTCCTAAGAGCAGGGTTTGATGGCGGGGCCCAAGGAAAGAGAGGTCGCCTGTGAAGAACGTCTTTACCATCAAGGACGATAAACTTTAATATCCTACGTGCTATTTACTGATTCTCAGCTTTAGTAATAACCTATAACCTGTTAGAAGTATACGAGTTGGATTATAGTATATTCAGGGCCAGGTAACGTAGAAAAAAGCCAATCCTTACAGGCATGAGGGTGACAAGTTCAGCATCGAGTGTTAAAAAGCTGGGAATAAGAGGGAGAGTGGACCCCTACGACAATATACCTACTCCCCACACACTCCCAGGAATCACTGATAATACTGAGAACAAGCTGTATTTCCTACTATAATGTGTCATGCAGGATTGTGGTCCTTTATTTACATGTTAATTGAACGGGTGGCCTCCAAGGCTAGAAAATTTAGAGACACCACGGTTCCAGCATCGTGCAAAGGTTCTTTTATGACTAGAGGTCATAAACCACACCTTGTTTTCGCCGATCTGAGCTGGGAGATAAGGGAGAAGAATAATAGATGAAGAAACAGGCCTGGCTGGTACGGAAGTCACAGCTTCCAAATAAACAGGTTTATCTGTGAGGCCGAGCTCTAACTATCCTTGATATCTGGAATTTTCCATTCTACACCCAGTTAGCTCTCCAAGGGTCAATTCTCAGGGAATAAAGAAGTAATTTCTTATGTTTTAAAGGCTTGTGTACAGGTTGATTATATAGGGTGGTCCATAAGTGGAAGAATTATGGAATAGACTATTTGGCAAGTTGCACTCTCAAGGCCACAGATTAAAAAGGCAGCATTTTCTACATCTGGGTGTTGTCATCTTCAGGACCGTGTCCACTGCAGGTACTCCTTTATTTTAATAAGACCTTAGACTGTGTTATAAAAACATCTCACTGAAGTCATGTTCTTTCCATGCTTCACTACAGGTGCAATTTCAATGTCTGACGAGTTTCCTATTGGGGAAGAACATTCATAAAATTCCAGAAGGCAGAGCATCTGGAATTTCCAACTCAAAATTTAAATTGTGAATATACACGAAAGAGGGAGAACTTACAGGAGGCTGGTGTTAAAAGATCGATGAACAAATTTTCAAGGAAGCCCCTTGGCCATTAAACCACCTCCAAGTCTACCTAGTGGTTTCATCTGTCACAGATCAGAAAACAGAACCTCTAACTAAGCTGATAGCTACTGACTCCACTAAGACATCTCACCCCAGAAAGATGGTAGAGCTGTGTGTGAATTTCACAGCACAAAATAAAATGTTCTTGATGCCTTGTCTTCTCCCACCTTGGACACCTGGGAACCCGTGTTACCTAGAAGGTCACTGGGCATGTCTTCCCAAATTCAGGCAAACATCTTCTTATCAGACAAGAAGAAATACTCAAGGGGAAATAAATGAAAAGAAACACAGAGATTCATCATAACAGCACAACAGATGAATATTTAAACTAATTTAAGTATGACCAATGAGCTGCATAAACTGTATCATTAATCACTCTGGCACACAGAAGCGTGTTTTCTGGGCTAAAAATTATGCCATTAAAATTCAGTAAAACTCAGTCACAGTGCATCTCTCTCTACTGATTGGGGTTAATGTTGATGATTCCCAAGTTCATGATGTATTTTCCGCATTCCGCAAGAAACTCTTGTCTCCGCTCTTCATCTTTGGGTAGGGAAATGGAGATGTGGGGGATGGGTAATTTCGAGGCATTGTGGAGCAAAGATGTCATTGGGACAACTTGTCTCAACCTTCTAACATCCTTATAGCAGTGCTGTGTGAGGACGGTGGTGGCGGGGACGGGATGTGACACGCGAAGCCCGAGCAAGTGGCTGGACACAACAGTCTTGGTCTATGACTGCCTGTGGGGAACTCAGTGCCCCTGCCTACGCAGTGCCCGGTGTCCCACTTCAGCGGAATCTATTTTAGGTTCACATTTCAAGCATGAAGAAGCTCTCCTGACAACAGGGATTTCCAGACTCTGTTCCCATCATTGCTTCCATCACACTGATGAGCTGGCAAGAGAGTGTGGTTGACAGTGATGGTCTCTGGTCAGGGAGATGAGAGCATAAGGCAACCACTCTCAGAGTTCAGAGACAACATGGGGCACACCAACAGGGCCACATGTTCCCACAGCCACAGTCTCCGAGGCAGAAGCAATGCTGGACATCCCTTGAGGATTCTTGGATATAACATACAGTCAGTGAAACATCATTATTATTTAGAACATGTGCTCCATCAGTTACAAACAAAAAGACTCCTCCGTTGTCATCACGAAGCCCTGATTTAAAGAACCCTCATGATGCGTTTATAAATAATACTTGGATCGGGTTGGGGCAGAGGTACTTGAAGCAGGAAGGGAAGAGAGCATCCAGGACAATGTGCAGGAACGGGAAAGGCAGGGGGAAGGGAAGTGAGGGAAGGCATTCAAAGCCCTAGGGAGCAGCCACAGTGTTCTTTGCCTTCAAACCAACCTTTCCCACCCACAAAGGAGGTGAAGGCAGTGAAGTGCCTCATGCGACAACAGAACAGGGAGAAAACTAGAGCAGAATGTAGTAAGATGCCCTTCCTCACCCCCGCCCCGTCCTCCGGGCCTAACTCTGCACAGCTTCGGGGTCATTGCCTGGGTCTCTGGGGGCGGGGGCAGTGCCCTCACTTCCCAGGTCTGAGCCAGGGGCCTTCTCTGTGAGCCGCCATGGTCCTGCACCATGGGCACTGGGCTGTTCCCTTGTCTGTATTCCCTACTTCGGCCCTGAAAAATGCTCACAGTGACTTCTCAGATCACCATTGTGTCCCCAGGGCCAGCTCACTTGCTGGCCCCCAGGGATGCTCAATGATATTTGTTCATTTGAACCAAAAAGGAGGTCCTCAATTTTGCAAGACGGGTGCTTCCTCCATCACTGGACTCCCAGCAACCCTTCTCATCTTTCAGGACTCAGGGTTGGGGACACCGCTTCTAGAAAGCCCTCCCTGATGGGTGCCATGGTCCACTTGGGGTACAGTGTATTGATGTCCAGCATGGCAACAGTTCACAATATATTTCACTTACTTATTTACAACAATGTCTGGTCCTGCTAAACCCGTTGGAGGGGGCAGAGAGCATGTCTCGTTCTTTTATGTCCCTAACACCCAGTTTAAGCTGACTCACTGGTGCATAATAGATGTTTCATGTGTATTTGATGAATTGCATTGAGTTGACTCAGTGGGAGACCAAGTCCAAAAAAAAAAAAAAAAAAAAAGCCACCTTGCCCTGATTCTGAAACTGCTTGCCCCGCTGTCTTGGCACTATTCCCTTTTGGCTTTATTGTTATACATTCGACAGTCAACGGTCTACAGAAAACAGAGAAGAAAACAGGTGCTCTTTGAAGGTGCAATGCATTTCCTGCTTCACATGGGTGCAAGCTCGAGAAGAAGACACACGTGAAATTATTCGAAAACCGATTCGGTGATTGACAGTCTCAGTGCAGATTGGCACCTGCTCCCTGGAGCTGCCTGAGATTTACCCCATCCTAGTATCTGACCTTTTCAGTTTTTCTTTAATTATGGCAGAATTCGGTCCTGCTGGGCTTCTTTTTCACGCTCACCTCAGGAGACAAATACATTGTGTGTTTCAACAAAGTAGTTTGAAGAAAGGTAATTAAAGGTGTTTATTGTAAAAAAGAAAAATATAGTTGCTTTAGCTTAAGCCAGAATCTGTGGTTTTAAGGCAGATAATAAATATATCAAAAGAAAAAAAATACTGTTTTCCTCAAACGGTGGGGTATACTATCGTAAAACTCCTGCTTTAATCACTTAGTCCTTCCAACGTAACGAGCAATGAATGAATAAAAATAACTCAATGTCTTTAACTAGAGTATTTCTCGGCTGAAAGGAGTATGAATTCTCCGGCAAAGAGAATTTAAGGCAAAGAGAATTTATCATTAGTGTGAGACTCAGATAGGAAAAAAACCAAAAGTTCAGTCATTTACTTCACAAATCATAACCTGAACTTTCCTCCCCTCTTTCATATGTTCTGGGGAAGATATGCCTGCCTAGACTCAATATATCGTAAAGAAATGTAGTTAGTCTGAGACTAGTGATAAGAGTAGGATGAATTGCTATTGCTTTTTGTTTTGTTTTGGTTAAGAAAATGTGAATGGCAGGTCACAGTCCTGAGTGCGTGCAGGATGCAGAACTTTCTTTCCATTAGTTTAGCACGAAGCTTAAAAAAAGAACCCAAGGAGCCCCTGCCTTCAAGGAGTTGTATCCAGTGTGGAACACAGACAGACAAACTACTAACTAGAACGTAAGTCTCAATCACAGGGCAGCTAAGGGTGAAGTGATACCCTTTGGCTTTTTGTTGTTTGGAGAAGTCCATCAAGAATACTCAGAAAGAGGTAGATCAAAATTAGGCGGCGAAGAATCAGTGACATTTCAGTAGTCAAGAGGAGGAAGTAACAACATCCCACACTCACAAATGGGAAGGATACTGGATGGTCCGAGTCCAGGGTCCCTGAAAATCGAGAATTCCTAGTGTGGTGCTGGAAGATGCATTCTGAGGAAACTAGAAGGAGGCCAGGGGGGATCTGGGGCCACGTCAAGGAGGACTATGGGTGCTGTGCTGAAGAAAAGGCCTCGGCGATTTTTTGGCAAATTATGTTCACTCCAATAAAAAGTTAATACGTGCACCGACATGCTACATCCAGAAACAATCACAGCCCAACTGTGTTGCAGATGGCACCAGGCTGGAGGGAAGGCAAGGAGGATGGCCAAGCAAGGAGCAGATACTTGGCACCCAAGACGATGCCAAAGATTTCAAATAGTGATTTCACAAAACCCTAAGGTTGCAGAGACCTTGGGTTTAGGGCAAGAAGACAGTGACTGGTCTTCACATTCCTGGGAGCCCTGGACCAATTTAGAGGAAAAGGACCCTGGACCTATGTTCCCCAACAACTTTTCAGTTCAGGAAAACAAGCCAAACATACAAACGCTTTGTGCGATGCAAGCCTGGCCTCGGACAGCACCTGATGCTGTTCTGTAGTGAGAGTCAAGCTCTCTTTACTGCACAGATGAAAGTAGCCGTCACACATTTGTGTGACAAAGGTCTGGGTTGGGAACCATTGTGGAGGATGCTCCTGGATCCCGGCAGTCACTGATCTTGGTCATTTTGTGTACTGAGTAACAAGATGTCCCAACTCTCCTCTTCCCCCGCAGCTTGAACGCTCAATGCAGTCTCAACTACAACGTCAATTCCTCAAACCCTCACGTTTTCTCTTTGCTCCTTGTTCCATACGATTCTAGCTCCTTGTGTGACTCTTTTCCCCTTAGTTGCTAGTACTTGGTTCTTGAATATGTTTTGGAAAATTCAACCAGCAACATGCTTATATTTACTGTCATCCTTTAGAAATGAATTTTCTGCCCCCTAGCGCAGATAATCACTCGATTCTATCTTGCAACCATAAATATCACAAATAAATAAACGGACATTAAGAAATTATGGGAACTTGACCATTACTATCATCAGCCCATATTTACAGAGCCCTCATAAAGTACCTGGTACCAATGGCTCAATAAATCAATAGTTAGCCGCAGTTGCAATTAGACCTTGGGTCTCTTGTAGATATTCATAAAGCCTCCGAGATTAGATGTGAGATTGGTGTCAGAGATTGCGGGTACCAATCATGTAATTTTTCACATGATGAAACACTCAGGTTCTAGGGAGCATCAAGAGCTCGTGGGATCTGTGTGCATTGGCGGATGCTTTCCTCCATCTTTCCAGGGAATTTTAACAGGAAGCATTTGCGTCCTATGAAATCTTGCACAGGAAGATGAGAAACGTCAACCATTGCCTTTCACCACAACAAAAAAGCCCGAGCGTTAGAACTGTGCATACTCAACCGTATTTTGACCAGGCATTCTATTACCTGTTCTGAAGCAACATTTTTCACAAGGAGCATGTCTGTTGGGAAGGGGGCTAAGTGGACAATCACTATGTCATTCACCAGAATACACTCTACTTACTGTCAGTTTCCAAATCAGCCTAACACACATGGGCCTTCCTTATTAACCTCTATGGCAGGAGGCCTTGGCAATGCTCTTCTGACTGAGTAGTGTTGCAGTGGTTTTCGAATCTCAACCAGTGCAGATCAACTACTTAACTACATTACTAGTTAGAGACTAGTTACGTTCTAGTTGAAATTCTAAAACTAGAACACGTGTGCAGAACAGATTCTAGTCGTTTGACAGTTTGCAGAACCAACCTGACATTCCATTTTAATTCATATTATTAATATTCTTTTACTATTATCTCTTTAGGTGCTATCAATTTTTGTCGTAAGCGGCCTTTTGATATAATAGAAGTGAAAACATTTCCACAACTCCAAGAATTTTTATTACCTCCATTATATCTGCTTCAATTTGAATTATTTGCTAAAATGGAGTTTCTTTGTTTATCAAATGAACTGTGATAACAGCAATTAGTTTCATAACATGCTGATAGATTTGGGAAAGGATTTCATTGTTTAGGGAAAATGTTCATTTTCCTTTCGTACATTTCTGGGACCAAGTCGGGCAACCTTAGGCAGATGAGAAGCATAGACAGTGGGTTTGAGGCAGGACCTCTGCTGCATGAACATTGTCAGTGTAATTTATTTGGACCATCTATCAAGGGATCTCGTGTTTGGGTCTCGGCATCATTACAAAGCATGAGAGATGGAATCGGGTTTGAAGAAATATCCTCCCTAGATATTTCTCTTCAAATCCAGAAACGAGTAAGACTTCTCTGAGACTTTTGGAAAGGGGGATACGCTATCCTCATCCATTTAGTCAAGAAAGCCGAGTAACTGGGCAGATCTGTTGAAGAAAGGGAAGGAGTGGTATTTCAGAAAAACTTGGAAGCTTCCTTCTTCTTGGAAGTTTCCCTTGTAAATGCCGTAACTCGGCACTTATGATTAGTTAAAAATCTGTGGGATTAGGGAAAATCTCCTACCTGGCAGCCAGAAAATTTCCCTACTACAAATACATCAACATGTTAGCTCGGTTACTATGATGATGATGGGAACTTTTTCCTTCTTACACGTCTCGGGTCTGCCAAAGTTCTTACAATGAGCATACATGACTTTTATCATCTGAAAACCAGATATTCCCTTTAAGCAAGCAGTTTCTCTCATGAAGCCTTATGGCTCCACTCTCTTCAACTGCTTTTCAGACGTGCACAGTTCGATGAGAGCACTCGCTACTAAAGACGCATCACATACACAAGGTGGCTTCACGGAGGCCCCTGAGTGACTGTGGAGTCTACAGATGGCAACGGGTGGCCACTGCGGTGGGTGGCACCCTCAGGAAGGCCATGCCGAAGTCAACAGAATAATTCAAACATCACAAATCGGCTCCAGGGTTGGCACAAGGGGGACCCATGTGTCACGGCCAGCACCATCTCTGGTGGAGGGTCAGGGGTCCACAGTATAATCAGACCCTTGCTTAGGTGGAGACAGACCCCCCCCCCCTGGTTTCTCTGTAGATGACACGAAGGTACACTGGTAGTTCCAAGAGACTGGACCTCTTACTTCCCAACTGGTGCCCGAATCACAGATGCTGTGTGTGCTTTTTACATTTGGAGAAAAAAGTAAAGGAGAACACGTACAGCTCAGTCACAGTGCTGGTCAATTTCCTTCGGCTTCAAAAAAACCTGTCTACGTCAATGTGGTTGTAAGGGAAAATTGAAATCGGAAGCAGATGGGCCCCTTTTCATTAGGTTCTGACACCATGTTTTTGATAAAGTGAGTTGGTGGATTGGAAAAGATTAGGATTTGAGATCCTAAAATATTGAAAATATGTACCCTAATCCATCAAATCTACAAAACAGTGTTGAAATCTCCCACCTGGAAACTTTCATTTTGAAAGCTGCTTATTAATCTCTGTGGATTCTAAATAGGAATCCTGAAAAAAAAACCAAACAAACCGACTTTCTTGCCAGCAATAAGGCAAAATAATGTGCAGAAATATCTGTCTGTGAATTGAAACACCCATCTCAGGATGAAAGAGGCATGTGTTTGGACCCGGGGATGTTTGGGGGAAAGTTGGAAACGGGGTTCTGATGTTTTTACGTCAGTTAGCATGTTGGCTGCAAAATTAAGTGATGCTAGGGGTGCCTGGGTGGCTCAGTCGGTTGAGCGTCCAACTTCGGCTCAGGTCATGATCTCACAGCTTGTGAGTTTGAGCCCCGCATCAGGCTCTGTGCTGAAGGCTCGGAGCCTGGAGCCTGCTTTGGATTCTGTGTCTCCCTCTCTCTCTGCCCCTAACCCACTCGCATCCTATCTCTGTGTCTCTCAAAAATAAATAAACATTAAAAAAAATTTTTTTAAAAATTAAGTGATGCTAAATAGTGTGGAAGTTCAAAATCACGTGGGACATCTGATCTGTGATTACATGCACAAAACAGCAGCAACAGAAAGTTACGTACCCGGGCTTCATAAGTGCCCCGAGATTTGGGTGTTCCTTACCAGGGACAGTTCTCTGTCCTTGGGTTTATTAAGCGGGCTCTACTGAGCCACTTTTACTGTAGGGGAGCTGTTTGCTCTGTTTATGGAGGTGAATGTTGGATGTGACACAAAAGAGCCCTAGCAAACCAGGGAGTCAGTTCAGCAAGGACATAGCACTTATACATTTGATACACTAAAAATTCGATGAAAGCTCTTTAACCACAAAAGAACAAGATTGCTGTTTGCATCGATTTTTTAAAAAAAAAATACCACCTGATGTCCTACAAACTAAGGAGGTGAAAATGTGGATTCCCTTTATGCTAATGGCCAGGGATTTTTTTTCATCAAGCAGGCTTGGACAATGCTGTTACAAATAAAGGGTTTACTTCCAGGAAAAAAAATGGTAGCTGGGCCACAAAAACTCCAAGGCAAGGTTGTGGGGCTCAACAGTAATAATGACAGAATGTGCTAACATTCTCCGCACAAGAACTTCACATTAAAAAAAACAACAACAAACTTTCTTTAATTTTCTCTCCTCAAACTTCCTCTCTCAGTTGGGTTTCCTTCAATTAAGGCAGCAGGCTTTCGACCGCGGTCTGCCCTAATTCCTGCCCAGCGCCGCAGTCTACCGTCAGCTGATATTTCCAGGTTGGTTCCACCAGAGTGTTAGCTTTCTCTTAACCTGGAGCTTTTCTTTCTCTAATTAGGATCTCTGTTGAGATCTCTAAACTGTGCTGAACGGGCTTTCAGCGTTTCACTAAAAGGTTTCAAAAGCAGTCTTTGGAGCTCTTTGTACCCACAAGGGGCAGTGGTGGGGAAGATGGCTTCCATGTTGGCTAAGGTTTTCTAGTTTATCAGCAGAGTCTGATGCTGTGGGTTCAGGGAAACCGACCATTATGGTGAAATGGTGATTACGATCTCTGCCAGATATCTAGCAAATAACTACAATAAAGAATAATAGATTTCATTCCTCAAATGCCCTTTCTCAGCAGATGCACTTGGGAAGTTTTGTGATGGTGGTTGTTACGTGAAATGAAACTGTATCCGTTCTTAAGCTCATTACAAAGACTCTGTCAAAGAGAGGTGGGGTTCTTTCATACTTACTTTTATTCCTTTTTAAAATTCATGTTCGTGCATCAAGTTTAAAACGTAGTACTATTGGGCAGGTGCTAGGTGGCGAATGGGTTCAGTTGCAAATTTACCTGTATGAGCTTGTTGCTTGGAATTCAGAGCCCATTTTCCCATAAATGCTATAGTGATTTGAGTTCCAAATGAGGACTTTAATAGCTTTCATACCAACTGAGAGAAAATGAAATAATTCAGGCGGAGGATTCAGCACTGCAATCATTCAGGACAATTGCATTATTATATATATTTCTGAGTATCATCATATATATGGTTCAAAAACTAAACTATGGTTAATTTCCTAGTACTGAGCTGTATCAGCTAACCCTATTTTGTTTCCATGATCATGGTCCTTCATTTTGCAGCTGAAAATAAACCACATGGGTCTATTTTACTCATGATGTTACTTAATTTTATTATAAATTACACACACACACACACACAACCAAATATATATGACTCTGCATTTGTGTACCTAACCAATAGCTATTCTCATATTTTCCTTTACTGCAGGGCCTATACATCATGGATACAAACAGACTAAGGCAATTAGGGAAATTCTATTCACCATGCCAATAATTGACTTAGGGATCAGCATATGATTCAATGATTCGATTCTGGTCAGTGATACACAAGTGGAGGTCCACTTAAGAATTTTTAAGAAAGTGGGGCGCCTGGGTGGCTCAGTCGGTTGGGTGTCTGACTTCGGCTCAGGTCATGATCTCACAGTTTGTGGGTTTGAGCCCCGCGTCGGGCTCTGTGCTGCAGCTCAGAGCCTGGATGGAGCCTGCTTTGGATTCTGTGTCTCCCTCTTTCTCTGCCCCTCGCCTGCTCACACTCTGTCTCTCTCTCAAAAATAAGTAAACATAAAAAAAAATTAAAAAAAAAACAATAATTTTTAAGAAAGTGTTTTTTTTATTCGAACATATTAATAAAATACAGTAATAATCTTTTTGCTGGATGTTACCTATCTATATGTGATGCCTGGAACTATGGCAGCCATTTTGTAAGAAGGGGTGGCATGGGGTTAGTGCCTCATAGATATTTAAAGAATATGCTGTGAGCAAAAGATTTTCTCCTTCCTTAAATATGATGACAGTTAATATCTATTTAAGTTCTTGCACTGTCGATATATTGGGCATTCACTGTGGACAGCACATAATCTGCTTACTTAGAGCTTTAGGGATATTTCATTTCCACTATTTATTCCGCATGGAGGAAAATCCTCGAAACCAACACACTGGAACAATACCTCTCTTACCTTGAATAAGGTCAGTTTGAGAATGAGTTTCTATCGTCAGCATGTTGGGATGAAGGTGGAAAAAATGGAAAGTACATTTCACAATCTTCTCCTGGAGAGAATCTACACCAGATACTTTTCATCATCGTAAAGACTCCCAGAATATCAGCTATATGTTCCTTTATCTCATCACTCATACATACTATGAGTAAATTTAAACTACAATGAGGTGCCATTTTCTTCTTAAGTGCATTGTCAAAGAGAAGCATGAGGAGGCAGGCAGTCTGTAGGCTAGTCTGTGGGAAAACAGGCATTGTTATAATCCACTCGTGGAAGACTAAATCGGTATGAATTTTTCAAGGGTGTTTTGTAAAAATCTTAAAAATCTAAAATGTTTCTTAATGTTTTTAAATGCTTAATTACTTTTGGGGGGGGAAGGAGAGAGGGAAGGAGAGAGAGAGAGAGAGAGAGAGGAGAGGAGAGAGAGAGAGAGAGAATGAATGAATGAATGGGGGAGGGGCAGAAAGTGAGGGAGACACAGAATCCGAAGCAGGCTCCAGGCTCTGAGCTGTCAGTGCAGAGCCTGACCCGACGCGGGGCTTGAACTCACAAACCACAAGATCATGACCTGAGCCAAAGTAGGACACTTGACCAACTGAGCCACCCAGGCACCCCAAAACTCAAGTATTTCTAAACCTTAACCTAGAATTCCATTTCCAGGAATGATTCCTAAGCCAGGCTTTACACATCCACCAAGTACGTACAAGGGTATTACTGTAGTGCTATGTATAATGGTAAAAGAGTCACTTACGATACTCTGCTATTTAAAGATAACATTACTTTTACCTTTGGAAGGTAGAGATCAGGAACTTGAAATCCATGGACGAAAACAAAAGCTTAATTAATTCTTGAAATCGAAACAGAGTAATGAGTGTGACTATTTCATACTTCTTCGTGCGGCACGCTTCACTAGGCAACTACGAACACATTTATCAGGTTGTGTCTTGTTTTTATTCAGAAGACGGTCTTCAATTCTTTGAAGACGATATAACCACTTTCCATTTCTGGTGTTATGACAGACGGAAAATCTGGCAGTTCTGAAAATCTCCAAAATAATTCCTATACATGCTGCCTAAAATAGAACAAGTGTCCTTTTAATGGATCGTTGAGCAGTTGAGAAAGAAAGAAGTCCCAAAGGCATAAAGGGGAGAGTGCGGTAACGGGCAAAGTGGTGAGCGGGCGCTTCCCAGGGGTCATTTCCTTATCTTGGGAAACAAGGGCATCCGGTGCGCAAAGCCTTCCAGGGGTGGAGGAATGCACTGGGCTCTCACAGGGAGAAGTGTTGGAATCTAGAAGCTTCGCAGAGCTGAAACCCCTCAAGGCTCTATCTCCAATAATAGGCCAGGCAAGGAAACACCCGTGACTACCGGCCATGGGAAATGGTGATGAGTCACTTGTCTTGGCCAGGATACAGGGTTACTAAAAAAAAACTTTCTTCTGAAAATTCACGATCACAAGCCTGCCCTCACATAGGTTTACCATTTGAATTTCCACTATTTGAGTGTCCGGGAAATCCCCAGCTAAGAAATAAACATAAAGTTGACTGAGACTACGTACCAAGGCACCTAGCAGAAGCAAACTCAGATCTTCCCAGGACAAAAATCAACATCAACCCAATAGGACATCTGCCTAGAAATTGCAAAGTGCAAAGAATAAGACAAAGGATAACCAAAATTGACATATCAAAAAGAAGGAAGTCATTGTTAAAAGTGTCAGAAAGGGGCTCCTGGCTGGCTCAGTCAGCTGAGAGTCCGACTTTGGCTCAGGTCTTGATCTCACAGCTTGTGGGTTCGAGCCCTGCGTCGGGCTCTGTGCTGACAGCTCGGAGCCTGGAGCCTGCTTCGGATTCTCTATCTCCCTATCTCTCTGCCCCTCCCCCACTTGTGCCATGTCTCTGTCTCTCAAAAATAAATAGACATTAAAAAAAATTGTTTTAAAAAGGGTCAGTAAAAAATGCCCTAGACCGTCAAGATAACAGAATAAACAAGATATAAAACCAATGTGTATATACATATACATATATGTATATGTCTTACATATATACCTATAAGACACATACATACATATATATGTATGTGTACATATCACACACATATATATGTCTTATAATACAGATAATAAGAATCTGAAAATGTGAGAAAAGAATAAAATACCATCTAGAAAGTTGGGAAGATTTAAAATGAACCAAAAGGAAATTCTAGAAACAAAAAGTATAATCAGTAATACCCAAGCCTTGAAACTGGACATATGAATGGTGAGCCATTTATACAATGGAATACTCTACAGAAATAAAAATAAATGGACACAATGACACATAACTTGAAAGAATCTCAGAAACGTAATGTTGAGTGAAAGAGGCCAGACACAAAGAATTCATACTTTGACCTTTGGGGTGCCAGGGTGGCTCCGTCGGTTAAGCGTCCGACTTCGCCTTGGGTCATCATGATCTCGTGGTTCTGGGGTTTGAGCCCTGCCTCGGGCTCTCTGCTGACAGCTCAGAGCCTGGAGCCTGCTTTGGATTCTGTGATTCCCTCTTTCTCTGCCTCTCCCCTGCTCATGCTCTCTTGCTCTCTCTCTCTCAAAATAAATAAGCTTAAAAAAAAAAGCTGTATCAATACCGAATGAAATTTGTGCAGCTTTCACAATATGACCAAGGGAACAAAACAGAGTCGCAAAAGAAATGCTGGTATAATGTATGTTGATAATGAGAGGCTATGCATGTGCGGGAGCAGAGGGCATACGGGAGATCTCTGTACCTTCTGCTCAATTTTGCTGTGAACCTAAAACCTCTCTAAAAAATAAAGTCTAAAAATAACCTAGATGTATGGCAATGGCGGCTTTACAGGCCAGTAGAGAAAGGAGTATTTTTTTTCCCCATTAGGATGGTAGAAAATTTGGTTGTTGATACGGCAAAAATAAGAAACTGGATATCAAAAAATGAGTTCCATATATACGAATGGCCTAAATATAGAGAAAAATTTAAACTTTTAGAAGGAAAAAAAAAAGACATTATTATCTCTATGGTATGAAACACAAAAGAGAAAGTTCTTATGACACAAAATTAAAACTAAAAAAAACCCTAATAAATTCTACTCTATTCAAATTAAAATCTGTACATCAAAATATATCATAATCCAAATGAAAAGACAAGACCAAGACTAGGAAATGATCACCGCGACGTATACAAGAGTTAATATCTGGTCGCTATAAGTCAACAGAAATCAGTATAATTGTCAGAAATGTAAACAGACAATACTGAAAAAACACGAAAATATGTTCAGTCTTATCATTAATCAGGAATAATTCAAATTAAATTAGTTTATCCTCATCAGTTTATAGGATCGAATTGGTAAAACTCAATTTGCCCACAGTAACCATTACGGAGCGAGTTGAGCCAAAACAACCTTTAGAAACTTACTTGGGACTATAAGTTGGTAGAATGATTTGGAAATATCTAAGAAAAGGTTTAAAACCCTGTAATTCCACTCTGAGATACAGTTACCTTAGAGAAACCCGCATTTAACTACACAGAAGCAGTAAAGGAACCCTCAGAGGGGTAATATTTGCGGTAATAAAAAACTAGAAGCAATCTAAATTTTCATGAAAGAACATACAAATATATTGCAGTAGAGTCATGTGAATGGAATACAGTTAAACAGAAAAAGGTAATTAACTACAGTCACATACATCAATTTAAATAGTTCACAGAAACATACAATTGAATGAAAAAGCAAGTTTGTGAAAAGGTATGTATTATATGATGGTATTTATTTAAAGTTTAAAAAATGCAACACATCCCCCCATACACACACACACACACACGCACGCACACACACACACACACACACACACACACGCACGCACAGGCAGTCTTTGCTTTGCATGGTCTCCGATGCAATAAAATTCAGTTACTATGGTTCAGTCACTATCAGTTCAACATACCAGTCTCCCAACAACATTATTCAAAGTTCAGTTACTATGGTAGATTAAGTATGAGTAATTAACTGCATTATACACCCATTTCTTTACGCAGTGCATCGTGTTCAAGTTTCACTGGTGGCTCTTCTGCCCACAGACACCACATGACTGACAGATGCATTACCACAATCACTGAGCAATCCTGTCCCATCTTTCAAAGTCTGTCGATGCTTGGTCACCGCATGTCTGTGACTCTTTTCACCCACAGACAGCAAAGCGTGCAACTGTGTGGCCTCCTTGTCTCCCAGTGGTAAACGCCTGCAGAAATTCACAAAAGGGCTCCTGGGAGGAGGGATTTGGTCACCAGAACAGGAAGCAATGAACGCTGGAAAGGAACTGTGAACTGAACACGAACGGAGTTACAGAAGACGTCAGGGGCTGTGCCCCTGTCTGAGAGACTCCAGCTAAGCGGCTGGGGGAACTTGGTGAAGCCAACTTATCTGCGGAGATGAGGATGTGGTCGCGACCAAAGAGAAGGATGAAGGTATTTTGGAGGAAGCGACACCAGCAGAAACATTCACATGAAAGGAATACATGGCAGGGATACTTCGTGCCACGGAAAGAACAAAGGTTAAATGCTGGAAGCTGCTTCGAACTCAGAAAGGAACAGGACTAGAAAAACGGGCGTGCTCCACATCTTTAGTTATACACTGAGAACAAAGGAAGCACCGATTTGAACGACTCTTGATAGGTTTTTTCTTGGCAAAGAAATAAAAACACCTTAATCTGCCATATGTCTAACGCTTTAAATGACAGCATACTTACTCCGGGCGCCTGGGTGGCTCAGTCAGTTGAGCATCAGACCCTTGATTTTGGCTCAGGTCATGACCTCACAGTTCGCGGTATCGCGCCCCGCGCCGGACTCTGCGGGATTCTCTCTCCTCTCTCTGTCCGTCCCCTACTTTCATGCCCTCGCTCTCTCTCTCTCTCTCTCTCTCTCAAAATAAATAAATGAAATTAAAAAAAATAAATGGCAGCATTCTAAATATTAGCTTTATCAGGTTTTTTCTTATACGTTCATTAGTAAGAGTTTTTAAATATTTTAAATTCTTTGACAAAAATTCTTAAAGGTTATGGAAAACTGTCACGTCTGCCGTTGCTTACAAATACTGCCTTGAATGGTTTCAGCTTGCGCGTTTTTATGTCCCACCAGTGTACAAAGGGAAGACTGCCCATATACACATATATGTGATAAATATAAACATGTAAGATATGCAAGGTAATGATATATAACAAGTTCAGCATACTCCCTTTTGGAATGAATGGAAAAGGAAATATGATTGATAATAGACCCACAGTGAGCTTCTGTATTTGTTTTTTTTAATTTTTTAAAGTTTATTTTTGAGAGAGAGAGAAAGAGAGTGAGAACGAGTGGGGGAGGGGCAGAGAGAGAGGGAGACACAGAATCCGAAGCATGCTCCAGACTCTGAGCCGTCAGCACAGAGCCCGACGCGGGGCTCGAACTCACAAACCTCTAGATCTTGACCTGAGCTGAAGCTGGACATTCAACCAACTGAGCCACCCAGGCACCCGCTTCAACTGTATTTGTAACGTTTTAAATATTTTATCTCACAGTGGCTATCTGAAAATTATTTGATTACTTTGTGCCTTTCTAGAAGTCTCAAGTCCTTGATTAGAAGAAAAAGAAATAACCACATCACAGAGGATTAATGCTTTCTAGAAAATACAAGCAATAAAAGGAGCCCTGGAAAATATAACAAGCCCCTTGACTTGGGTTGTCAGTCCTACAAATGCAGTGTAAAGTCTTTAAGGAAAAATAGGAGTTTCTAGGAAGCTAACTGTTTCTTTGATTATAAGTTGCTAATACGTGGTGAGGAAATAAAACTGTACATGCTCACCTAACCCCTTATATCCAATTTACAGGCTGTTATTTGACTCAAGAACTAACTGTCTGGTTTAACTCAGAAGCACTCCGAAAGCACGTCAGATTCTATGGTCGTTAAGATGTTTGCCATGAAGAAATGTCCTGTGAGGGCAGTAGAAAGATGTCTGTGCCCTGTCGCTAGGTCATGAGAAAGTTATAGGGAATCTCAGATATGAGAACCAAAGCATGCCTTTGTACTTTAAAACTTCTCGGTTTATGCACTAAGAATGGCAAGTTCCCATCGTAGTAAGAAACATGTTAGCATGGTTCTTTTCTTACCAATCTAGTAAAACAAATTGTTGGATGTGGTATTAGTTTCCTGTTGGTGCTGGAACAAATTACCATAAAGTCAGTGGCTTGAAACAATATAAATTTAGTATCTTCCAGTTCTGCGAGTCAGAAGTCTGACACGGGTCTCATGGGGCGCAAATCATGGGTGCTGGCAACACTGCCCTACTCTGGGGAGAATCCATTGTCTTTGCCTTTTCTACCTTCTGGAGACCACCTGCATTTCGTGGCTCATGGCTTCTTGCCTCCATGTTCAAAGCCAAGAAGAGTAAACGGAGTCCTCATATCATATCTGCCTTCCTCTTCTCTTCTGTCTCCCTCTTCTACTTTTATGTACCCAGAGGATTAGATTGGACCTACTCGGGTAATCCAGGATAATCTCCCCATTTGAAGATGTACAACAAAGTCCCTTTGCCACATAAGGTAACATAGTCACAAGTTCTGAAGATTAGGACGTGGATCTCTTTGGGTGGAGGGCATTATTCTTCCTGCCACAGACATGTTTTCGTTTCACCTGCTGTAGAGGAATTCTAGATCCCAGCACAAGACTCAGACATTTTATGGTGTCATGGATTTAATAATGATTGTAGAGTGCAAGTAAACTCTGGGTTGGAAATCACTCTTACTGATATTCTTGGACGTTGTGAGTGATGATACCAAGGAAGCTAGAATTGCACCCTAAAACAGAGTATCCACAGAAGTGCAATCACTATTATCACATTCCTAGCACCGATGTCATTAGCCCTAGGGCACAAACTCAGTCATGTCTCACGGTCAGTTCTTACGGAGCTCCATCTACATTGGGGAATAAATGAACTTTCTGCTGTACTAAAGTCAGTCTCAAATCTACACATCCAGGGATTTGGTGGCAGGTTTCATTTTCACATTTCAATATTATTTTCAGCTATAAGCACACATAAATCTCTAGTTTCAGGGCTTTAGGTGGAGTCTAGTTTATAATGAGACAGATTATTTCTATATTGTCAACGTACCAGACTGCTTACAATGGACGATATCATACTTCCTCCATAAACAGAACAATTTATTTGTCTGAACTTTAAAGAATACGATATTTTGCCTCTGGTAGACTTTCGAGGCAATTGAAGTAATCCCCCAAGTCCAATGAAAAAGCCCTATATTTTCTGAATTTGCTCCGTTTTGTTGGGAGCATTTAGCTGTCTTTTGAAATATGTGTTTACTTAATAGAAGGCGCCATCTTCCATCAATAAACTCATAAAGAAAAGAGATTACATAATGAAATGTAGAGAGCACGTGTGCCGCATGTCGCGACTGCCATCGATGTTGCAAGAGCCCCTGAACCATTTAGCTCTCCGTCGTTTCCCGGTAAGTGTTTCTGTAAAAACTGCTCTCAGAAATGACCTCTCCTTCTGTTTACACAAGGCAAATCAGAGATACGGATGAGTCTTCACAAGTGTGTGATCCAGAGACGTAAGAGCTGAAGAAATATTTGCTGGAATGGTCTATATATTCTTATGAGAAAAGGATCTGGTGCTCAGTGAAGCTTAACCCCAACTCGAATGTACAAATTACTGCGGACGTCTACTCAAAAATTGAGAGAACTTACTTGAATTGCCCACTTACATGAAATAACAGATTTTGGATTGGAGTCCTCCCATGAATTCTTTTTCTTTTTCCTCTAAGCACATGTTAAAACAAACAAACCAAAGATTAAAAAAAAAAAAATAAAAGTCTTTAGAATTAGCCACCTGGTGTCAAATCTAGACACCTCAACAGGGCCTTTTCTCCTCCCCGTCCCGCTGCCCTGGGAACATACAAGTTCCTCTTAAGCTTATTGGCAAAAGAAGAATTTTTTTTTAATTTTTAAATTTATTTTTGAGAGCTAGAGAGTGTGCACAAGTGAGCACGAGTCGGGGAAGGGCAGAGAGAGAGGAAGACACAGAATCCGAAGCAGGCTCCAGGCTTCGGGCTGTCCGTGCAGAGCCCGGCACGCGGCTCGAACCCATGAATCAGGAGATCATGACCTGAGCCAAAGTCTGGCGCTTAGCCGACTGAGCCACCCAGGAGTCCCTAGAATTTTTGTCTGGCTTCGTCAGTATCACTGCTGTCAGCTGTTGGTAACACTATTCTCTCAGTGCCTGGGCCCGAGTGCTTTCACCAGCCTTTGTGCACAGAGACAGTGATTTAGATACAACCGATATGTGGAGATTTGTTAATAACATGCCCATCTTTCTGTGTTCCATACTGTGTTCATTTTTTCCCAAGATCACAAACGCGTGCAGGATTTTTAAAAGTCATACAGACACCAAGTCAGACTACTGAAAGCGCCGGCTTCCCAGGGGAACATGGAACCCAGGAGAAACACCCGTATAGAATTCTACCAAATCAGAGTGAACTCAGGTCAAACAATTTTAGGGAACAACTGAATCAAAACAAAGGTCTCTTAAGTAAGTAAGCAATAATCCTTCTAAGACACACCGGCCCACTGAAGCAGAACCCTCAGAAGCTTATTGGCTCGTTCAGATCATTTTATGATAAAGTCCTCCATGGATCATGTATTTCTTAAATAAGATTGAGCTTTTTGAGGCAAGACATTTGTAAGATACTGCTTCGCCTTTAGCCCCAATTTTCCAGTTTATGACATCTGCACGTTCCTCTCGTGCCATTTAGCTACACCGATGCCCTTCAGCATCTGCTCCTTCCTTGAGTGCACGTGGGGGACGTGAGCGAAGTGAACAGCAAGCCTTCGGGAAGGCATGATGGTGCCTTTGTTTGCACTTTATGAGGTGCCATGATGACAGGAGCCAGGGAGGACCATGGCATCTCCAGGCATCCTTCAGGGAGAAGGCTCGCAAAGGTTCAGGCCCATTTTTGAAGGTTAGATTTCCCATACAGAAGTGGAAGGCACTTGTTTGCATACGGAAATCACTGTAAGGATGGCAAGTTACCAAGAAAATCTGCAACTGGGAATATACCCAAGGAAGAACAGAATTGAGTCCAGTCAGAAACGCTTTCTTCAGGACAGGAGAAGGGAATACATCATCTCACTTGCCTTTGTGACTCGCAGAGACTTGCTTCATAAACTGTCGGGATTAGCTGAAGACAGGGAGATAGATGTTCAATGAAAAATCCCTTCCCGGGACAGACTGACAGGCACTCCACGTGGTACTATTTCTTCCTGTCGGAAACGCTGAAAAAAACTCGAGTTCTACTGAAAAATCTAACTGAACAGTAACTAAGAACAAGGCTACAAGGTTAGAAAAGAAAACATTTCTGTGATGAAAGATGAAGCATTTCAATTAAATTTTAAAGAACAGGAGCCAAGAGAGAAGCCCTATGTGTTTATAACATATTCAATGGAGACTTCACTGGGTCATCTGTTGTCTTACGAGAGCTTGCTGGAAGAGGTTCCACATGAAAGAATAATGTAACGAAACCCCACAACTGGTGTCGGAAACTAAGGTACCTGCATCGAAAGGGCAAATGAATGAAGTTCCTCATATTTTATAAAAGGTACTCTTATTCATTGGAAACTCTGCACAATAACTGCCAGAGTGAACATGAGGTATTATTAGCTGAGTTCATATAATTGAGCTTTTCTTGTTCATGTTTTTAGGACTCAAAAGGCTATTTTAATTCTATCATAAACTAAGAAAATTTTCGGCGGTCATAATTCTCATGAACAACGAAACGATTTATGTAAGGCAGTCAATTGAGAAATACCTTATTAAAAATACAAGACATAATCACATACTAGAAATTATGTTCTAGGGTCGACATAATGTAGGATTTCGAATATTGGAATATTTGCTTCATCGTGGTTTAAAAGAGCAGTGCACAAGTAGACAATGTGAAAAGTGAGACAGATGTGTTTATAAGTTAAATACCATCATTTCATCTGCTCTATTTCTAATTCGCTTTTGCAATAACTTTAATATTTGATGAAAGACTGAATTTTTCTACACTACCATGAATTCTTTTAGAGAATCAACTAATAAATCACTTGGATTTGTAACAGATATTTTTATTGCCTTCATTCAAGAAATTTGCATACAATCCTCTTGATTGAGCACAACATTTATGCCAGGTACTGTCTTAGGCATTGGGGACCCAGGGATAAATTAGAAGTAGTTTTTGCTGCCAAGAAGCTAATTGTCTAGCTATTATCTTAGTGAAACTCCTACGAATGGACTCTCTTTATAAGGAAACTAATCGAGCAAGGGGAGAAACCATTATCTACAAGTTCAATAAATGATAAAGTTCTATGAAGGACATTGGCTAGCCATATAAAACAGTTTTTTTTTTTTGTTTTACACAAGGTTTCTACACGCACTCATCTGATGGGATTGGCAACACCAACAATCCTAGGGAAGGAAGGAATGTCTTTTTCCCCAAACTCAATTTCCGGGGGTCCTGCCAATTTTCAGTGGTAACTCCTTCCCTGACTTTGTCTTCTTGATGCCTCTCCTCATTAATGGAGCTGGAGAGGAGGTATGATGACTCTTATTGTGTTTGGGAGTAAATTTAGGATGAATCAATTTCAGTGGGTATGTCTATAAAATTTCTTCTTTAGTATTAGAATCGAGAACTTTTTTTTTTTAAATTTTTAATGTTTTTGTTTTTGAGACAGAGAGAGACAGAGCATGAGCAGGGGAGGGGCAGAGAGAGAGGGAGACACAGAATCTGAAGCAGGCTCCAGGCTCTGAGCTGTCAGCACAGAGCCTGACACGGGGCTCGAACTCATGGATTGTGAGATCATGACCTGAGCTGAAGTTGGACGCTTAACCAACTGAGCCACCCAGGCGCCCCTAGAATTGAAAACTTTTTATATGCTACAGAGATTTCAGGTGTTAGGAACCAGATAGGAGGCATTAATGATCGGACAAAGTATTCTGGAAGCATATTCGTCCCACTTATCAAATTCCGTCCTTAGGACTTCTGATCTCATCCCTTCAGGGTAAGTGGGAGGGAGAAATGGTTAGAAGAATTTGTGCACTGTGTATTGCACACCTCCAAGTTAGGGTCTGTTCCTTTCTTGGGAAAGAGACATGGAAGGTGGGGCTCCTTGACAACTCATCTTAGGAGCATTGTGCCTTCTTTGCTTGCTTCGTCCATAAAGTAGAACATGCTCTTTCAAGGCAAAAATTTCCCAACTGCCTTTCCCTGCATTTCTTGTAGGAAGGGAGTCAGGCCCACTGACATCTCCTCCATGTTTCACTCAAATATGCCTTTCATCTTTCTCTCCCGGGGTCAGCCTGACGCAGCACTCGAACTCACACTGCGAGATCATGACCTGAGCCGAAGTCGGACGCTCAACCGACGGAGCCACCCAGGCGCCCCATAAACACAGATGACTTTTTTTTTGGTAGCATGTACTTAAATTTTTACAAGCCCTCCCATTTTTTTAAAAAGTTAAATAACAGCAACAGTAATACTACTTGAACTCCCTGTATGTCAAGCTCTGCTGTAGCTACAGGGACGAACAAGAATGGGTCCTGGACTCAAAAACACTTACATTCCAGTGAAGGAACAAAAGCCACTAAAGACAAACCAAGATAATGAATTCAATATGACCATATAAAGATACTAAGGTTTACTAACACATTTTCAAAATCATTTCTCCTCTTGGGGCACCGGGTGGTTCAGTCGGGTTAAGTGTCCGACTCTTGATTTCGGCTCAGGTCATGATCTCATGGTCATAAGATTGAGCCCCACATTGGGCTCCGAGTTGACAGCACAGAGCCTGCTTGGGATTCTCTTTCTCCTCTCTCCCTGCCCCTCCTCTGCTCACTCTCTTTCTCTCAAAGTAAATAAATAAACATTTTTTAAAAAAAAATCAATTTTTCCTCTAAAAAATCAAGATTTGGGCCAAAAGTGAGTGTGTCATTTAAATAAATCGTACTGGCTAATAAAGTATTTTGTACCAAGATAAATGATTAATTATCGTAAATGGACAATAAACGTTGGTCTCCAGAGCTGGCATTCTTAGCCCAGGGTTGACATAGCACCTTCAAAGTGTTTCCTCTCTCTCTGAAATTACATGCAAAATTTTGCATGCATATGAAAATATGTATTTTTCCAGCAGTGGGGATCATAAATAAAGGAATTCTTCATTCAAAAAAAAGTAAAGATCCATTGAAATGCTTGTTCCAAACACATGGTCAGTCTAGCAAAGCTATATGAAATTCTTGATGAATATTTTGCTCTCATTTCAGAAAAAGGATGTTTATTGCCTTCCCACTAGGAGAAGATGTATGTGGCTGGGAGTGGATGTGGGAAGTGAAGGAGAGAACACAAACTATCAAATTCTAAATACCTGGTAGAAATTTGGAGATGCTCTTCTTTTCTCATGATAACTAACTATACAGGCAGCTAATTACAGTGCAGAAAGACAGAATCAAGTCACGGAGACAGATTTTGTGAATGTAATGGTCTTTTGTGGCAGCAAATCATTAAGAAAATTTTTTTTTCATGTTTATTTATTTTTGAGAGTGAGACAGAGTGCGAGCAGGGGAGGGGCAGAGCGAGAGGGAGACACAGACTCGGAAGCAGGCTCCAGGCTCTGAGCTGTCAGCACAGAGCCCGATGCGGGGCTCGAACCCTCATGCCGTGAGATCATGTCCTGAGCTGAGGTCGGACACTCAACCAACTGAGCCACCCAGGTGCCCCAAAATCACTTCTTTAAATAAATAAACTTAAAAAAAATGTAAAAATGTACAGACATTAGAAAATGCCACCCTTTGCAAAGCCATGAATATAAAGGTGTGAATTAATGAATAATTAAGATTATTTCTGAACACCAACTAATGCACGAACTTTATTTAACAGCTAAACTATTAAAAATGCCAATTTGAAAAAACATAGATCAGAGAATCCTACAGAAATATTGTGTAACTCTTCTATATGCTCCAATAAAAAAACACTTCATTTGAAAAATCTTTCTCACGACTAATACCTAGATGGTTCAGTAGGTATTCTCGCTTATCAAAGGAGAACAAATCCTCATGTTAATGCACAACTTTTCTACCACTGAAGCATATGGATGTTTGAATTTAGCTGAGAATAAGAAGAGTCCTGATTCTTTTAGGTCATGCCATTCTTGAACCAGTGACTCTAATTACTGCCATGTGACATTAGCCACCAAGTTCTCTTATGCTGCAAAGCACACTGACCACAAGATACGAAAAAATGACGTTTAGTACTAATGAATGTGGTGTCAGCGATGACAACCATGTGCTGGGATCTTCCAGGTAGGTTGTTCTATACCCTCTGCTAGGGTGAGTCTTTGCCGTGAAATCCGTACAACAGGACTTAGAGCCTTGTTATATGCAAAGATCTGTGCTGAGTCCTTAGTTGAAAGGCGGAGGTTCATGGGACAAAGTCCTGGAGCTCAAGGGGCTGAGGGGCTCTGCAGGAGATATGCTTCCTGCTGAACTAGCTAGAAGTTTCTCGATCACTGTAGCAGGTTGACTCCTCGTGTTCTCCAAAATCCGTGCCCATCCAGAACCTCAGAATGTGACTTTACTTGGAAAGAGGGTCTTTGCAGATACAGTGAAGATAAGGATCAAGATGAGATCATGCTGGGATACGGGGCCCAAATCCAATGAGGGTGTCCTTACGAGAGACAGAAAAGAACACGAAGACACATGGAGAAGGCAGAAGACCAGGTGAAGGTAGAGGCAGAGATTGGAGTTATGCTGCCACAAACCAAGAAATGCCAGGAGTCACGAGAATCTGGCAAAGGCACAAAAGGAGCCTTCTTGAGAGCCTTCTGGGGGATCATGGCCCCTGCCAATGCCTTGATTTTGCACTTGTGGTTTCCAGAACTATGAGAGAGTCACATTCTGCTGTCTTAAGCCATCAAGCTGGTGACAATTTCTTAAGGCAGCTCTAGGAAACCTTACATATGTGTTGTCAGTCCTCAGCTCTCCACAGAGCTCTGGAATCTAGATCCAGGGAATCTTTCTCTCGCTATGCAGAAAGACTAGGGTTTTGTTTTTGTTTTTGTTTTTGTTTTTTTTTGGCATAGGAAAGCCTTGCTAAACTGTAAAGGCTCAGACAGGGCTTTGGAGCCAGTCTGCCTGGGTCGGATTCCAGCTCTGTCGTTTACTGTGTGACTTGAAGCATATGACTGCAGGTGCATCTCTCTGTCTTGGTTTTCCCATCTGCAAACCAGCAATAGACTATTATCTTCCTTTTTAATTTTTTTTACTATTTATTTTTGAGAGAAAGAGACAGAGTGTGAGGGGGAGAGGGACAGAGAGAGAGAGACACACACAGAATTGGAAGCAGTCTCCAGGCTCCAAGCTGTCAGCACAGAGCCCGACGCGGGGCTCGAACTCACGAACCGTGAGATCATGACCTGAGCTGAAGTCAGATGCTCGACTGACTGAGCCACCCAGGCGCCCCTAGACTATTACCTTCTTTATAGAATACTTGCGGGGATTAAACGTGTCGACCTGTGAAGTGTTTAAACTATACCTGACACGTGGGAGATACTCAATAAATGTCATCTATAATCACTATTCTACAACTGTATTGCATGCTAACTGCTCATTCCTAGGTTTCGCCACAAAGGCTTCCTCGGGAGGGCACAGGGTGAGCCTTGCCCAGTGCTGGGAAGCGAGCTTTGTTTTCCTGTGAAGAGAACTCTCTCCTCTCCGATGAACTGCTCTGCAGGGTGCAGACTTCACAATACATTCGAGTGTCTTCGCCTCTATCGTTTCAACAATTCTTAGCAATCTTTTCTGTGACTACTCTACCTGGATTGGGCCTGGGATTAGGGGGCCAGGCACCACGTTAGGTTTTCAGGGCTGCTGTAGCAAAGCACCACAGACCGTGTGCCTAAAACAACGGGAGTTTATTCTCTTAGCTTCTGGAGACGAGAAGTTCTAAATCCCAGGGTTGGAAGGGTTGGTTCCTTCTGAAGGTTCAGAGGGAGAGTCTGTTTCGTGGCTGCTTTAACTCGTGGTGGCAACCCTTCACATTCCTTCCTGTGTCGGGGCAACTCCTATCTCCTCCCTGTGTGTGTTTGTTACTCTGTCTTCTCTTATAAGGACACCAGTCACACAGGATGAGGGCCCACCTGGTTCTGGGGGGACTTCATCTTGACTTGATCATCTGCAAAGACCTATTTCCAAATAAGGTCAACGATCACAGGAACTGGGGGGTTAGGACTCCAACATACCTTTTTTTGGGGGGGGGGAACGTCATTCAACCCACAGCTGTCACCCTATACACATGAAGCAAAACAAAAGTCAGCAGTCACCGACAATTTTTTACAGATTTATTAAAAATATCAAAACAGTACCTTTTTCTGAAAGTTTTCACACAATTAAGAAAGGCTTATCTAAATTTGGTAGCTTTAAAACGTCTTAAAAGGGAAGCCTGCTCTTATGAGAATCTGACAATAAGTTTCAAATGTGTGTTTATGTTATATCATTGTTGGATGTGGAACTCTTGTCACCCCTTTATTGAATGTCCTCATTTCCTCTATTAACAATGTTCCTTTTAGTTTTTTTAAACGACATATTTGACAAAGATAAACTGCATTAACCCAGATCTTTGAAACTAAACGTAAGCAAAGAGTTTACTATTTTAATTAAATTAAACCTTCAAAAGATTACTCACCCCCTCTTCTTTCTGGCTCACAGACTCTGCCGCCCACAGAATATGTTCAGCTCTTGGCTTAGCATTTGTAGGTTCCTCTGATTCCAAGTTGGGTCTCATTTTCTCATTTGAGTACTTATCGAAATGCTTGCTATGTGTCGCATGTCTATTTTGTTTTTTAAAACTTTTTTAAATGTTTATTTATTTTTGAGAGAGAGAGAGAGAGAGAGAGAGAGAGAGATAGAGAATGGGGGAGGGGCAGACACACACACACACACACACACACACACAGAATCAGAAGTGGGCTCCAGGCTCTAAGCTGTCAGCACAGAGCCTGACGTGGGGCTCAGACCCACAAACCACGAGAACGTGACCTGAGCCAAAGTCAGAACCTATCTTAACCGACTGAGCCACCCATGTGCCCCTCGCATGTGTATTTTTCTACAGGAACCTGTTGCTTCCATCGGTTTGGTCACATACATTCCGGCTGAAGCCTTCTGCCCCCTGTACAGCCCCACGTGCAAGGACCGCTACTCATTCCTTCCCCCTTTCCTTCAAGATCTTTCTCCAGGTGGTTCCTGAACCTTCTGCTTTTACCTATCTGGGCTTCCTTGTAAAAGAGATGCATCGTTTCATTTCTCCGTCTCATTCTGAACTAGGTTACAAAATCCTCAACTGCCAAAACCATCGGCGGCCTGTCACAATGCCTTGTATACAGCTGGTGCTCAAAATACAGTCTGAGGATTGATTCTTTTGTTCACCTTAGATTGTAATTCATTATTTCTGAGTGACTTGACGGAAATAATAACGGTTGCATTTAGCAATTGGCATTTATGCTTAATTCATATTAGTTTTACAAAACCGAGGGGTTTGAAGAAGTTTCATTCTTTTTGTATAATATGTATTACTACCATTATGGAGAACTTAACTGCACCAGTCACTGTTAGAGCTCTTTACATACACTTGTCTCATTTCATCCCCATAGCAACCTTTTGTACTAAAGCATAATTATCTCTATTTTACAGATGAGGAAATTGAAGCTTAGTGAAATTAAACAAGTTTCCCAATGTCACACTGCTGATAAATGAAGAATCTGAGCCTAGGTCTGCCTGCCCCCAAATGTGTTCTTAGAATTTCTATAATTTCCCTGTCACAGAAACCTTTTAGAAAACTTCTTAAAAACAGAGTCTGGGGCTCCACTCTAGAATTCTGAATCAAAATCTCTGGGGAAAGAAGCTGGGGATCTGCATCTTGACAAGCAGCTTAGGGAGTTTGTGCGATCAGACAAATTTAGGAAACATCTCGACAGCTCGGTATGGCTCACCGGTACTTATAAGTTCCTGTGTTGAACACTTTCCTATATAGGGTTTGATTTTCATCACGGCTTCAAAGAACACAAATGTTCCTTGAGGTTCACACTGACGAGAGAAACAAGGCCTGCAGGTCCATTCCTGGAGGTCTGCTCCACCCCAGGTATACCCAGGGTCTTGGGTCGACCTTGCCCTCTGCCCAAGCCTCAGGAACATGGGTGTGTGACCTATGCAGGTTGACGAGGGTCTCACACTTGGTTTAATGTTCTGCTGCCATTATTCTGAAGTTCTTGGTATTTCTTAACAAGGGGTTCCGTGTTTTCGTTTTGCACCAGGCTTTGTCAATCACTTAGCTGGTCTTGCTCTGGAACCTAATGTACCAGAGACTCTAGGTCACGAGATACAAACGACCTACTCAAGGGAAAACAGCACCGTCTTTGCTCTTCTCCTTCTCTTTGGTTTTAAGATTTGGGGCAGGGGCTGTCTGAGGTGGGGAGAAGTCAGGGTGTGAAGTGGAGTGCGAAGCAAGGTGTGAAGTCAAAGATCTGGATGTGGGGCTAAGCCTCTTCTGGAAGGTAGAGGGAAGAGATGGGGTTCTGTACCTGGACAAGAAGGCAGGAAGTAGATGAGAAAGGGGAGGGGCAGCTTTGTAGGCCCGAGAGGCTTTGTGTTCATGGATGGGGCAAAAGGGAGAGGACTCCCACGTAGAAAAGAGTTAACATAGTCCGTCGGACTGTTTCTCCTTGAAAAGGCTATTTGTGAGGCTGGCTGATGGCTGGATTCCAGCAAGGCTAGCTAGCACCTAATAAGGGTGCCTCACTGTGCCTAAAGTGTTGGTGTAATGTGCTGAACACCTGCTTTCCTTCTGGGAGTCTGGAATTTGGGTCCATGCCAGGCAGGGGCTGCCCACCGAACCACCGCCGATAAAAACCTGAGTCTCTAATGAGCTCCCTCGTTGGCATGTGTCCTGATAAGGTAGCATTGGGCCTCTTTCATGAAGGCACTAATCCCATTCCATTTTCATGGCCTGATGGCCTCCCAAAGGCCCCACCTCCTGATACAATCACCTCAGGGGTTGGGATTTCTACACTTGGATATGGGGGGGCCCTGACATTTGACCTATAGCACTTGTCTTCCTCATCCCAACCTTGCCTCAAATGGCTCAAACTAGTCTTTAGCAGCTACAGTTCCGTAAGGCTCTCTCCTGCTACCTCCCTCGAACGATCAATATGTATCCCCAAATTATACATGGTGATACTTACCTGGTGAACTAGCAAGGAGACATGGTTTTGAGTGGCAGCAAAAAGGGTCGGGAAGTGAATGTGTCACTCATGAGATCTCAGGGCAGGCATCTACGTTGCAGTCCCCACTGGTTAAGTGTAGGTCTTGTGAAGATGTATGAAGACCCAGGTAGGCAGGTCTACCCGAGACTTGGTAATTTATTTTGTAAAGTATGTCACGCTTGAGGTAACGCAACCGTACCTCTGTTTGAAGTGCTGATATTTTAGTTTTTTTGTTAGTAGGCAAAATGGAGGCCGTGTGGCGTTTCAAAATATAATCTAAAGCGAAAATAGAAATGGAAAAGATTGAAACCAATGAAGGAAGCCTCGAAACACACTCTACTATGCAGACGAATTATTCAAAGAGTAGAAGCCATAAATGAAATGAAAACTCTCATCATAAAAAATATACTTATTCTACATTTATTATGTTACATTCTGCCACATCTTCCTGGCTGATACACGGAGAATTTTATGGAGAAGCTAAGAAAATGTTCCAAGTATCTTCCAGGCAGTGATATGCATCCTAGGTACTTTTTGGACCTTTCTGACATTCGGTTGAATCATGGCAAAACCCACCTTTTCTCTTTCTTCATGTTTAACCTCTTATTACTCCAGAAAGAATCACAGCAGGTTGACTTGTAGCCACAAGTAAGACTGAATTCCAGGTGGGGACGGGTTCTCTAAAGTGGCCTCTCACCAGTGTGCTCAAGGTATGTAGTCCAATATGGCAACCACCAGCCACATGTGGCTATTTAAATTTGAGCTAACTAAAATTAAGTAGAGTTAAAAATTCAGATCCTTGGTCACACTAGTCACATTTCAAATGCTCAGTGGCCACCTGTGTCTAGAGGCTACCATATGGATAACACAGGTTAAAGAACATTTCCATCATCACTGAAAACCACCATTGGGTAGCACTACTCTAGAAAGCTAAGCAACAGGCCAACAAAACAAATAAAGCTCTGGCTCTTTAGTGTCCTCCTTAGTTCTCTCCCACTGGAGAACTACTTTCAGAGAGAATAGCTAGTCTTAACTTCTTTACAGCTTTTTGGGTGAAATGGCATGAACAGATTCTTAAAACACTAGCACAAAAGGCCACAGACTCAAATTTATATTGAACTCTCTTACCATACCTACGTAGAATTGTTCTGAATTAAAGATTAGTTCATCATGAAGTCAGTGTTTCAACTTTTAAATGAGAAAGGTGATTTTTTTCCCCCTTAGGACAAAGCCCTAAGCCATGGGTGTAAGCCTGGGATGGCTCTAGACTGGCTGGGACACAGAGCATCCTTGGTGCTGCCTACAGTGCACTCCCATATCCACAGTCCAGCTGCTGCCAGGGCGCATGGCAAAGACGTGTTCTGACTTCTAATCCCATTTTGTCTTCCTCCCCATGTCTAACAAGAGTTCCTCCAACTACCTTAATCTCAAGTAGTTTTGAGCCCCCAGTTGGGGCTACCATGGGATTAAGGTAGGTTCAAGATGGAGGTGACTAGACCAGCACTAAGTACAAATGCTAAATTTTCAGGGTAAGAGAATTATGTGTGTGTGTGTGTGTGTGTGTGTGTGTGCGTGTGTGCACGCACGCATGTGTGTGTGCATGTACGAAAGTGCCGGAGGGGAGGGAATATCTGTATGAAACAGAAATGGTAGACACTCTATTACTTTATCCTAAATATAAGTGTCATCCAGTTGTTTCTTGATTCTCTAATAGGTGGTCCTTGAAAAGGGATATAAACAGGTAGGAAGGAGGCCCAGCTTTTGGGCTAAGAAGAGTTAGAAAAACAGGAGTCTTCTCAGAAATAAAAAGTGCTATGCATCTGTACGGTATGTGCTGGATAGCCAGATTGTGCAAGCACACGCTGAATGCACCTGTTAATCACTCTCCTGAGAAAGTAGAGATCTTGTCCTCCCTCTGAATTCCCATCAGGCAGAATGTGTGCAAGAATGTGCTGTTCCATGTTCAAAGTTCAGGGCTCTCGGGGTGGGCAACTCGGAGCATCTCCCTAGTAACAAAGAGTGTCCAGATGGCGGGTCTGGATCCCCTTGGAAACCCCGGCTGAGCAAGGAGGGGAAGGACCACTGAGCGTTGTTAGGGGAAGTTGCTACGGCATAAAACCTTGCTGCACGTACATCCCAACAGCAGACGCTTTGTCTAGTCGGCCACTCCCGGCCTCCCTGTATGTAAGTTCCCCCAATGAACCTGGATCTCGATCACTGTCTCAGGTCTTTTTTTTTTTTTTTTGGCCTCAGTGGACTATCACCCATCTTAGGCTTAGAGTCTGCTGAGGTGTGGCCACACAGAATCGATGTTCCAACCAGAACTACTCTTGTTGGTTTCTCTTCCCAGATTAAACATAAGTCACTTATTTGATGCATCCAAAGATAAAGCCTGGACACTGCTCACCAATAAATGACCAGTTTCAGTCAAATGACATGGCCACCTGCGGCCCAGGGTGGAATCAGTAGCTCAGTCTCCCTCCTTAATCCCAAAGAGAAGCTGTAAAGTTGGCTTTATTACAGATGCTGCCTGGAACCACTGTCTTATTTCTTATACACGTTCAAGAGCAACCTCTCTTGGGGGACATCAGCATAAAGCCAGAAAAACTGTCAATTCTGTAGGCAAAGAAACAATCACACTTAATTCGGGTGCATCAGACTATCGTTATACTTAAACAATAACAGATGCATTTTTCCACATGTAAATTTGAAGGATTGAAATGAAGACGTTATCTCCTTGAAATATATACGTAAAGAACAAATAGAGATGTATAAGAAATAAAATGCATCAGAGTATCTTCTCAGTTCTGCCTCTTGGGTCAAGTTCTCTTTTTACAAATCCGGTTCCAAAGTGTTAGGTTATTTATAAAAAAGTACTAGCTTTTTGATTTCTGCGTGTTTTTTGTTTTTTGTTTTTTAAACGCCGAAAACTGAGGCAGTTGGGCCAACTTGCTATCTCCGGCCAAACTGAAGCATAAACCAAGCACCCAAAGTAAATGAGGTTATCCCATGGCGCTCTTTACTTCTTGAGTCAGTCACACTATTATCTCAGGTATGATAATGGGAAGGAAACCAGAGAGGAATCTTTGAGGTCTTTATGTCGAGTCGCAAACTTGGTGAAAACCAGCGAACGGTTCTGTTACATAACAGGCCATATTTTAAGTTCAAGCCCAATTTGCATCCTACTCAGTATAAGAAAATTAAATTCTAGAGGTCTGAATATCATAAAACAAAACTGATTAGGATAATCTACTGGAATGGAACTAAGGAATACTTAAAGCATCAGACACAGGGATTAGAGACAAGACTGTCAGGCTACTTCATTGTCTAAAGCTTAAGTCCAGAAAAACCCTGAACAGAAGAGGCACAGATAGAATCTTAAAGGGCAAAGGACCTCTCCTTCATCAAAAGACCAAGCTACCCTTGCTGAGTCTGGTTTTTCTACTCACACTTTAAGGACTGAGAGAGATTCTCAATTAAGCGTTGGTCTAGGAACCAAAGACAAATGACTCAGGGGCTGGCTCAAAGATAAAATGTTTAAATGGGACATGACTTCCTCTTCTTTTCAATTTGGGACTGTACACGCAGTTCACGGAGCAGCCTACCAGGCCAACAGGTGGACACATATCCAACTGCCCTGCTTTCTATGCACATATCCTGTGAATTTTGAATTGGGATATATTTTATATATTCAAATACATATTAAAACTTACATTAAAATATATGTCAAATATAAATTAAATATATAAACTGAAATATATAAATTTATATTAAAATATATATACTGAAGTTTTTGAATGTTTATCTATTTTTGAGAGAGAGAGAGAGAGAGAGAGAGACAGAGACAGAGCATGAATGGGGGAGAGGCCGAGAGATGGGGAGACGTGGCATCTGAAGCAGGCTCCAGGCTCTGAGGTGTCAGCACAGAGCCTGACGCGGGGCTCGGACCCAGGAACCGCGAGATCATGACCTGAGCTGGTCGGACACTTAACCGACTGAGCCAACCAGACGTCCCTGAACTGGGATATATTCTAAAGATAGTAATACAGATCTTACATAATGCTTGCCAGAGTTTAGAACAATTTTTTTTTTATCCCGATGACTGTAGTAAGATTGCTACTTTGGAACGGTCAGCAAACTTCAAGAAGAGGCGATTTTAACAGTTTTCTTCAGTGAACTTTCTGAGTTTCCAAGGCCTGCATGCAGTTAGGACTGTGAAAAGAAACTGCATGAAAAGCTGAGCAGGTACCATAAAGCAGGTGAACTGGAACATGGTTTTAATTATGCCAGAGTGAGGTAGTTTACAGCTCACAGTTTAGCACCCTAACAATAAGTTCGAAGTACTAATTGTAATTTTGTCAGTAATAACCTTGAGACATGGATAAACAAAAGTGTGGAACAGTCTGCTCGGGTCTCTGAAGTGCCGGGGGGGGGGCGGTTAATCTAATTTAGATTAAACAATGAGTTCTATAAATGTAATACCTCATGGGCATCTTAATTTAGAAGTGTCAGGGAAAATATAAAAACTTAGCAAAAGCGTTCTTTTTTTAATCCTTAATTTGAAGATAATCATCAGATTCAAGGGATTTTCAAGGTACAAAAGAATAAAAGTTTTTACTTAGTTAAGAAGAATAAATGTGCAAAAAAACCTTGTTGAGGTTAAAAATAGTCGTGCATATAAATCACGATAGGTCCTCTCTTGGACCCGTATAGCAATTATCGTCCGTGTAAGTTCTCTGCAATTCATCATGCATTGCCTCGTGGCACTGCCTCCATTGTTAGTCTGAAATGCTTATTTAAATCTTTTGAGGTTATTTAACGATTCATATTCATTTAATGAACACCTATTTGAGGGACTCCATGTGGCAGGCATTTCCCTGGGCACTGGGATATGGATCTCTCCCTACGTTGCCATCCATTGTTGGGGGTGAACATACTAATAATGCAAACAAAGAGAGAAAACAGATTGTGATATGATTGTCATTTCTCTGTCATTTCATCCCAGGTTCCTGGAATGGAGCTTTGAGACCCTTAAAATTTCCTGAGTGGTAGGAATGTCTTTGTCATTCATGGTAGGCCCTGACGGTTTATGCTTAGGGGGTGACTCCTGGTGGATCTTACAGAGTTTCAAGATGGGGGCTGGTCCTGCCAGAAGGACCAACTGCAGGATTTGAGGGGTGGGGCTTGAAGCCAGGAGGTATCAGCTCCCAGCTCCAGGGAGGAGAAGGAAGAAATGCTGGAGTCTAAATTCCATAATGTGGCCAATGACTTATTCAATTGCGTCTACATATGAAACTCAGTAAAAACTGTGGACACCCAAAGCCTGGCGAGCGGGCTGGTGGCACGCATTGATGTGTGCAAGTTGGGGGGAGGGTCACGTGTCCTTATTCCACCAGGAGAGGACAAGGGAGCTTCGTGTCGGAGACCCACCTCACCAGACCTCACCCTGTGTACCTTTCCAGTCAGCTGGTCTTGATTTGTATCTTTCATAATAAGACTTCAATCTTAAATTCAGTGCTTTCCTGAGTTCTTTGAGTCATTCTGGTGCATTACTGATCCCTAAGGCATAGTGGGCACCCCCAAACTTGTATCAGTGGGTCGGGGGGGCAGGATGGCCTGGGAGCCCCAGACTTGTGGCCCATGTCCGAAGTGAAGGCAGCCTTGTTGGGGACCGCGAAACCTGTGCTAACTCTGAGCAGTTAGCGACAGGATTGCAGATACACTTTCAGACAGCCAGAACGAGCCTAACTCTCTCCTGCAAATGGTTTAGAGAGATCACCTGGAAAGTTCAGCAGGGGAACCCAGCCGTGGGGATTCAACTTACAGAACAAAGCCCCTCCCGGATCTGGGATCCTGTCCCTTCTGCGAAGTGCCAAGGTTAGGGAAGGGACGGGCACCCAGGGAAGGGGACAAAAACATAGCCAGACGCATCTCCTCTGTGGGATGGGACGATTCCTCCAAACGTGAGCGGTATTTGAAAGGACAGGCAGGAAAGTCAGTCACACGCACACAAACACCGTATCTACTGTAAAACACAAATACCATCCCTCTCCCCCAAACTCGAAGTAAATTTACTTCCCATTTCCAAAGTGCATCTGTGGCTAACGTTGAATGGCCATCTAATATTAAAGAGCTGATGCTTCCCAGGGAGTTGTCCACTTCTAATTGTTCAAAGTCACTCTGGAGTCTGGAAGACCAAAGCTAAGCAAGACTTTCTTCTTTCTAAGTCTGCTGCTTTGTAATCGGACCTGCTCTCCGATATGCCCAGAGGGCTCAATCCTTTAATGGGAATCAGCCCCCGTTTTGATCCCGAAAATTTCACTATTTCTGCTTGTTCTTAGAGCTACTCCTGTTTCTCAGCTGGCAGCAGCCCAGGGCAATAGCAGCGAAGGCTGGGACATTAAGAAAAAAATAGAGGTTAATCATTTCTACACATCATTCTAGACTTTCTTCCCCCTGCCTTCTGCTATCAACCGAAAAACTACCTAAAGTCGAAGTAAAACAAAAACAGAACAAAACAAACCAAAACACAAAAGTTACCAACTTTCTGCCACTGACCCTTCATCCCTGTGGTTGTGGGTTTTCGATCAGGCTTTCCAGATGGCTGATCTCACAGTAGGGCGAGAGTAAGCGTGCCAGCACCACATTATTACACAGCTCAGCTGACGAGAGGCAGGGACCCAAGGTCAGAGTTCCAGGTCAGAGCTCCCTCTTCGGATCTCAACATTCATCTCGGCTTTGGGAAATTACTAAAGATGAAAGCTCACGTCAAACTGTCTCAATGTGCTCTGCCTTATCCCCGCTGGGAGACTGTGGGCCGGTCACTTAACCTCCCTAGACCCAAGGTCCCTCGTCTGGAACGTGAGCGGTCGGCACTCTTTGATCTCTGAGAGTCTTCAACCATGAGAACACTGTGATTCTTTGTTTTTGCTTCCAGCTATGCTTGAAGCAAGGGTCCGTGGCTACACGTTGTGGGGAGAAAGGGAGAAGGGAGAAGAATGTGGAGCATCTTCTGAGGAAATAATGACTCCTGGAGGATGATAGGCATTTGCATTCCCATTGGAAATGTCTTATCTGTGGAGAAACGAGGTGTGGATACTGTCATTCCCTTGCCTCTCTCGGCAAGGGAATGGCTGGTTATGCTTGTGGCTTATAAGACTCCTGCTGGTACGTACGATTCCGTTCCCAGAAAACAGAGGTCCGCTATCGTCTGGATGAAACTCCATCACCATCTTATTTCACCCTTGGCTTTGTCTCTGCCCTGTGTTCCTGGGCTGGATTTGTTGCCTCCTTCCTCACCCTGTCTTCTTGGCCTCCCTGAGCTACTTTAGAGGAGCAGCTACCCGTAGGCAGAAACTGTTTTCACACGTAAATGTTTCATCCTGCTTGCAGAAAGTTGCGAAACTTTTGTGGACTCGGGGCGGAAATAAATAAAATATTCCGGGTTCCTGAGAAACTAACTTTGCATTTTAGACATCCAGCGTGACTCTGTTTTACAGCCAGAGCGGGCTTCTGGAAAGAGCGGAGAAGAGGTCCTTGAGTGACACGTTTTCGTGAATGGCTTCTGCCCACGTGTACTGAAAACACTTGCTTTTGTAGCAAACTTGCTCCTAATTAATTGTTTAAAGTCTCTGAATCCCTAGAGAAGATATGGGAAATTGTTAGCTCATAAAGCCGAGAATAAAGCAATTATCTGGCACATACTTTATTTCTATAATTAATTATATTCACCACATATGGTACAAAGAAGACTTCCACCTCCAAAACCAAAAAAAAAAAAAAAAATGTTTATTTCGGTCCTGCTTCCACAAAAGTTTAGCAGCTCTCTGCAAGAATGATGATACATTTACAGTGTGAAAACAATTTCTACCTACGAGGGGCTGATCCTCTAAAGTAGCTCTTTTGGGAGGGAGGGGAGGGTGGGTGATGGGTATCGAGGACTAACCACCCATCACTAGTCATACTCTGGGTCTCATTTAGATTTGAGGTTTCCGTTTGAACGTGTCTGGAAAAACAAAACAAAACCAAACAAAACCTACCCCCGCCAATAACACTAATACCCCCATAGAAAACTAAACTATAAGATCATAAGCATTTTCAGCACTCTATGGGAAATGCAGCAGACCTGAGTGGAATTCACCGGTTTTCTTTAGCATTTGGATTTTATGGGCCTATGAGTTCGGATGAGTCAAAGTCAAAATGAAACTCAGCAGGGATGATGGAGCCACCCGAAACCACTGAAACGGTTGGTCAGAGCCTACAAAAATTGTTTCATGCTCTAAGACTGGGGGATAGAACGGGGACCTAATTCAAGACACAGCTTTCCAGGGCTGGCATCACTAAGACTCCTCGAACAGAGAAAGACATTTTTTCATGATGGATTTGGTTTTTTAAACCGTAGCTTTGTACAGACTTCAGTAAATGATACAAAGTAAGTTAATCTCTATGAACAACAGAATAAATGCACTGTAACACTTTTTACATCACAACGATTGAAATTTAATCCCTGAAACATTCATGCTATATTGGTAACTGGATGTGGGTGGGTGGGGGAGTGGTGGGGATAAGACCCAAATGGCTATTTTTTTTTTTTTTAATGATTTCATTCAATCATCGACTGACTCAGGGAAACCACCTCGACCTTGTACAGAGAAAGCTGTTTATGTTCTCTGCTCTGCCTTTCCTCCTGAAGCCTCCCAGAGGCTACAAGGGTATACAGAAATTTGTAGTGTCAGTGACATTTTAAAATAAATATTTTGTTCATTTGTAAACAGAAAGGCTAATACTTAACCTCACCCACCTTATTGGGGGCTGTGAGTATCTGAGCAAATCAAACATGTTAAAAACTGGAAAGTGACATGATGTGGAACATTTTCTCATTACTGTGCCCGTGTTAGAACATTCTTAAAGGAAGGTAGATAAAGCTGCTACCTGGCAATTCAGGTCCAAGGTATGATGTTCTCAGTTGCCTGCAAAAAAGGAAGCCTTCGCTTTCTCCCTCTCAGACACAAAAGCGTTCCAGATAATTGCAATTGAATATGGACTGTGCTTTTGGTTTATGAAGTAGCAGGCAAAATATGGATTGAAACAGTCTCTCTTAAGCTGTAGTGCTGTAAGAATACTGAGCTCATGCCGTGCCCATGATTAAGACAGCTCTTTGTCTTATAAGGGGTCCTAAAAATGTCTCTAAGAACAACAGCCTTGGAAAAGAAATGCAAATAAACACTGGCCACCACGATTTTCCTGTTTTCTCTTTTTAAATACGAAGTCTGGCTGAAATACACTATATCACTCCTTTCTTGAGCAGCAGTTGCAATAATATTGTATTGCAAAATCTGATACGACATTTTGTCTTCCAGCATTTTTTTCATGTGCGTTTCTCAAAATGCGGTTTGAGCTTCTGTTTCTTATTTCTCAGAGTGTCTGGTAAAGTGCTAGACACATAGCAGACATGTCAGAAATTTTTCTTGAAGACTGATTTATTGATTAAGGGAAACAAGCTAACAGTAACTATAAACTGTTAACACACTTCTACATATACTATGTAATGTGGCTGAAATCCTCTGTGTAAGGAAGGTAACAAGTTTGCAGAAGTGGGATTTTTATAACTTTACCAAGTTAACCAATGACTTCACGGGGAGCCCTTTGTTTAATTCATAGCTCGCTCCAGAATTAGCATCGGTAAGCCAGAAATATTTTACCTTTGTAGATGAATGAAGAATCATGACATAATGAAACGGAGTTTCATCGGACAACACATGAGAATCTGCCTATTTTGAGAGTCATCCTATCGCACACCAATCCCTCAAAATATTTTTAAAAATGCATACTCGCTATTATTTTGTGTCAATATCGTTTTCTTAAACAGTTGAAATCAAATTTCTGACTGCGGAGTCCTCCTAAGCCTGGCTCAACAAATAAAGTATTATTGTTCAACAAATGCATGATAAAGCTCTTTGACCAGTCTCAGTTTTAAACTAACTAAAGAGAGACAAATCAGCATAAACTCGGTCTCTCTTTTGTATCAGGAACATTGCCTTGTTTAATTGCCAACAGTCCCCATTTACTAAGTAGTAAACATTCAAGCATGCACCATTACGTTTCTTAGGACACCTCTTGGAGTCGATGCAATAATTTATTACATCGGGTAGGTCTAATTCTCCCTTGATTTATGGAAGTGGTAATAATATTCCATCGCCCAGAATGCTCTGCTAGGAGGAATCCGGATCCAGGCACTAAAATCTTTATGGCCTCCCCAGGAGGAGTTGGGACGCGGGTGATATTCTCATTACCAGAGCCGAGAAAGTGGAGGGGTTTGCCTGAGGTCTCCTGGAAAGTCAGTTATTCAAGGAGCAGAATCTGGGGTCTCCTGATGCCTAGCACACAATCACAAAAAGCACAGAACTCTCGGGGGACTTGCCGAAACCACGCGCATAGACAAGAAGAGGGGAAACGACACCCAGGATGTTCATTGCAGAATCCCCATGGCAGCCTGGCACCATTTCTCTCCGACTCCACATAAAGCACACTGAAGGGTATCCAACAACATAAAATCCTAATGGTGCCCTTAATTAGGCGGGATCATCGCTCGAACTCCCTGCCCTCCCACAGTCCAAGCCAGCAGCCCCAAATGCCTCTCTGTGGTGCCGAATCCTGAAAGCAAGACGTAGTGACAGAAACAACCGTGGGCTTACAAGGGACTCTCCAGCTCTGATGATGATGAGATGTGATAGCAATAATGTCAAACGTCGTATGACCGTAATCCAAGTTTACAATGATACATTAAGCCATAATGCTATTTATATCACCATAAACTGAGTTATGGTGATATAAATAGTCACGCTAATGGCATTAACAGCAGCACTCAGTGGAATCACAGCTGTTGACTGCCACTTGTATGCTATTAGCATTGCTATTTATATCACCATAAACTTAGGTCGTCAAACTTGTTAGATATGAATATACAAGGAAGATGGATATCCACATTGTATGCCCAAATCTAGGTTCCTGTCCTGGAGGCTTTACAGCTGTCGCTCTCCTGTCTGTATTAAGGTCTATCTCCCTCTCCGTTTGGTTCTGTTTTCGTCGTGTGATGTTTCTTCAGGGGTTACAGAAGAGCAAGCCTGTTTCTTGCCACCCTCTGACGTCTCTGGGAAACACGGTTTAAAACTGGTAAGAAAGTGCAAAAGCCACAGCTTCTGGGCAAACTTACTGTCTCCTTGGCAGCGCAGGGGGCCCACGCTCAGTTTGGCTTCTGAGCCTTGCCGGTCAGTATCTCCAACTACCACCTGGCTTACTGGCAGGTGATCTTTGTAGGATAAGAAGCCAGCATCCTTCCTCCTGAATCACAGGGAAGAAAAAAAAAAAAAGAAAAGGATGAGGAGGCTGAATTAGAAACATGTTTTTCCTGATAACTTTAAATTGCCTAGTAATTGACCACCTTCCAATAAATGCTCAGAGGTTCACTACATAGAACCACAGTTAAAGAGCTGTTCTCTCTCTTCCATCAAGGGGTCGCACGGCATATTACTCAGAAGCAACTGTGACATCATTACCTTCTGGAAAACAGAACTGGCACCCCAATTTCCAGAGAGTCACAACCAGCGTGTTGCATCCTACGTCGGTGTGGGAGTAGACGACCACACCGCTTGAAAAACACACACCAGACACTGGTCACACAAGCAGTTTGCTGTTGTCAGGAATCAGGGCGCAATGAAGTCAACCAGATCGCTTGGATAATATAGGAAACAAAACTCTTAAAACAAAAACACAAACACAAACACTCTGTCTCCTTAATTGCTTTGAAGTAGTTCCTTCAGAGGTTTTCTTCCCTGCGGTGCATCAGCTAAGTAAGGGACATCTTTCGTTCCTTCCTCTTTTTTCACTTATTTGAACAACTGAGTCTATGAGAAGTTTCCAACATGGAGTAGGTGCCCACCAAGAGTCTATCTCCATCTATAATGAAGCGTGGAGTGAACATTCAAGCCCAGTCTGGTTTTTCTCTTAGACTTGTTTTCCTGCTTACCCTATACTTATCTTGTTTCAGGTCTCCCAACTCTACCCGTACCCATCCTACATAAAAGAAAAGGAATACAGAAATCCAGGAGAGGTTCTTGGGGATGGGCCCAAGGTGAGTTATGGTGCAGCACAGAATTCATCTTCAGAAGAAATTCCTGCCCCCTCATCCTCTTTTTGTGCTGCTGTGGCTGAGAAATGCCCTCATTTGGGGCCGGAGGGGTGGGGGGGGGGCGCCAATCATTATAAAGTCATTCTGCAAACTTACCCTTTTGTATGATTTTTTTTTTGCACTTGTACAGTCTGAACATAAATAGCAATTTTTGAAATTGTATATACAACTGATAACAGAAAACTGATTTTTGGAGGATGGTAGAATGAGAGAGAGAGACAGTTCAATAATCATGTTAAAGATTTGTCTTTCCTATCTCTTAGCAAATAGTTCAGGGAATTGAGGGGAACCAACTTGGAAGCCTGTCTTTTTTTCTTTTTCTTTTTTTTTTTTTTGAGACAGAGAGAGACAGAACATGAGCAGGGGAGGGGCAGAGAGAGAGGGAGACAGAATCCGAAGCAGGATCCAGGCTCTGAGCTGTCAGCACAGAGCCTGACGCGGGGCTTGAACTCACAGACTGTGGGATCATGACCTGAGCTGAAGTCGGACACTCAACTGACTGAGCCACCCAGGTGCCCCTGGAAGTCTGTCTTTTAAATGCTATGCTGTTAGGGATAGTTACTTATCTCTCTGACCTTCTGGAATGTCAGTGAACACACATTCCCTCATGTGTCAGGGCCCACAGAAACAGAAAGGAGTCACAGAATTCGGCCAGTGGGCTTCAAACAAATGTATTTTATACTCCCTTAATTTATTCATTGCCCTTGAGTTCCCCAAATAAAGTTTCTTTTTTAAAAATTTGTTTGTCAAGTGAGAACTAAGATCATGCAGAAAAGCACTGTGATTCTTACTGATACTGTATCAACTGATGACTTAGCCTCAAATACCTCAATGGACCCTTTTGCAAACCCAACTCCTTTTATTAGAATTTCTATCAATTAAAATCACATTACAGGGGGAACAAAATGTTTGCCGTTAAACTTGATATGCAGTTTATTAAAGTAACAATAAATGAAAACACCCTTCAACACACTGGAATTTGACAACCCACTAGGAATGAAGTATATTCCTGTGAAATTTCAGGCTGATACTCTCCACGGTTCATTACCACTTAGAATTACATGATTCTAAATCAGGAGTCTGCAAACTAAGTGCTGACAACCATTCAACTTGTTGCCTGTTCTCTTATGGCCCATGAGCCAAGAATGATTTTTACATTTTAAAGGTTTGAAAAAAAATCAAAAGCAGAATCATACTTTGTGTCATGGGAAAAATTACATGAAATTCAAAATTCAGTGTCCATAAATAAAGTTTTACTGAAATATGGCCATATTTTTTCTAACATATGGTCTATGGTGCTACCACACTATAATGGAAGAGATGAGTAGTTGACAGAGACCATATGGCCTTTGAAGCCTAAAATGTTTATTATCTGGCCTTTTATAGAAAATGTGTGCCAACTCCTGCTCTTAACCATCAGTATCCATTTTTCCTTTGGGAATTTATTGAGCAAATACTTCACTGACTATCATGGTGGACTGTCCCACAACTTGTCCCCACAGGCGAGTGTGGGGATAGGGAAGAGACACAGGGATATCTCTGAGGTGGGAAAAGAAACATTTAAGACAAAACTCACTTAATCTAATAGTGAAAAATAATTTAAAATTTATTAATAATTAATATTTTGATTGCACACTATGGCAGGCAGCCATGTAAGAGACACGTATCAATACTTGGCATGAATTATATTTATATAAATAAATAAATAATATATATAATATATATTAAATATATAATACTTAAATATATAAAAAATAATTATATATATATATATATATATAACTTTGTATAGAGCTTTGTAATATAACTTGAAGTTACATTACATACACTTCTTTATCCATTCATTAGTTGATGGACACCACTTGGGCTGTTTCCATAGTTTGGCTATTATAGATAATTCTACTATAAATTAGGGTACATGTATCCCTTTGAATTAGTGTTCTTGTAGTCTTTGGGTAAGCACCTAGTAGGGCAATTGTTGGATTGTAGGATAATTTTATTTTACAGCTTTTTGAGGAATCTCCATACTACTTCCCAGAGTGGCCTACACCAGTTTGCATGCCCACCAACAGTACAAGAGGATTCCCCTTTTTCCATACCCTTGTCAACATCTATTGTGTCTTGTGTTGTTGACTTTAGCCATTGTGACAGGTGTGAGGTGATATCTCATTGTAGTTTTGAATTCTATTTCCCTAATGACCAGTAATGTTAAGCATCTTTTCATGGGTCTGTTGGCTACCTGTATGTCTTCTTTGGAAAAATGTCTACCTACGTCTTTGGCCCATTAAAAAATTAAAAAAAAATTTTTTTTAATGTTTATTTATTTTTGAGACAGAGAGAGAGAGAGAGCATGAACAGTGGAGGGTCAGAGAAAGAGGGAGACACGGCATCTGAAACAGGCTCCGGGCTCTGAGCTGTCAGCACAGAGCCCGACACGGGGCTCGAACCCACAGACTGCGAGATCATGACCTGAGCTGAAGTCGGACATTTAACCGACTGAGCCATCCAGGCACCCCCCAAAAATTTTTTTAATATTGATTTATTTTTGAGAGAGAGAGAGAGAGAGAGAGAACGAGCGTGAGTGGGGGAAGGGAAGAGAGACAGGGAGACACAGAATCTGAAGCAGGGATCATACCCACGAAATGTGAGATCACGACCTGAGCCAAAGTCGGATGCTTAACCAACTGAGCCACCCAGGTACTCCATCTTTTGCCCATTTTTTAATTGGATTATTCGTTTTTTGGATGTTGAGTTTTGTAAGTTCCTTATGTATTGTGGATACCAACTCTTTATCAGATACATCATTTGCAAATATCTTCTCCTATTCCATAGGTTGACTTTTAATTTTGTTGATTGTTTCCCTTGCTGTGCAGAAGCTTTTTATTTTGAGGAAGTCTCAATAAGTTTATTTTTGCTTTTGTTTCTCTTGCCTCAGGAGACCTATCTAGAGAAAGGTTGCTATGGCTGATGTCAAAGAGATTATTGCCTGTGTTCTCCTCTAGGATTCTTATGGTTTCAGGTCTGACATTTAGGTTCTTAATCCATTTTGAATTTATTTTTGTGTACGGTGTAAGAAAGTGGTCCAGTTTCATTCTTCTGCACATAGCCGTCCAGTTTTCTCAACACCATTTGTTGAATAGATTGTTTTTTCCCCATTACATATTCTTGCCTCTTTTGTCAAAGATTAATTGACCATAAAGTTGTGGGCTCATTTCTGGGTTTTCTATTCTGTTCTATTGATCTGTGTCTATTTTGTGTCATACTGTTTTAATCACTACAGTTTTGTAATATAACTTGAAGTCCAGAATTTTGATGTGTCCAGGTTTGCTTTTCTGTTTTAAGACTGCTTTGTCTATTCTGGGTCTTTTGTTGTTCCATTCAAATTAAAAAAAAATTTTTTTTCAGCTTTGTGAAAAAATGCTGGTTATCTTTTGATAGAGATTGCATTAAATGCATAGATTGGTTTGGGCCGTTATAGACACTTTGACAGTATCTATTCTTCTAACCCATGAGCATGGAATGTCTTTCCATTTCTTTGTGGCACCCTCAGTTTCTTTCATCAGTGTTTTATAGTTTTCAGAGTATAGGTCTTTCACCTCTTTGGTTAGGTTTATTCCCAGGTATCTCACTGCTTTTGGTGCAGTTGTAAATGGGATCGATTCCTTAATTTCTCTTTCTGCTGCTTCGTTATTGGTGTATAGGTATGCAACAGATTTCTGTATGTTGATTTTGTATCCTGAGACTTTACTGAATTTGTTTGTGGGTTCTAGCAGTTGTTGGATGGAGTCTTTTGGGTTTTCTATATAGAGTATCATGTCATCTGCAAATAATGAGAGTTTTACTTCTTGCTAATTTGGATTCCTTTTATTTCTTTTTGTTGTGTGATTACTGTGGCTAGGACTTCCAGTACTATGTGGTGAATAAAAGTGGTGAGTGGACATCCTAATTTTGTTCCTGAGTATGAAGAAAAGCTCTCAGTTATTCCCCACTGAGGATGATATTAGCAGTGGGTTTTTTTTTGTATATGGCCATAATATTCTCTTATGATTATTTGTATTTCTGTGGCATTTGTTATTTTTCCTCCCTCATTTGTGATTTTATTTATTTGGGTAGTTGCTCTTTTTGATAAATCTGGATAGAAGTTGATCAATTTAATTTTTTTTTTCCAAAGAACCAGTTCCTGGTTCCATTGATCTGTTCTATTGTTTTTTTTTTTTTTTTTTTTTTTTTTTTTTTTTTTTTTTTTTTCCAACGTTTATTTATTTTTGGGACAGAGAGAGACAGAGCATGAACGGGGGAGGGGCAGAGAGAGAGGGAGACACAGAATGGGAAACAGGCTCCAGGCTCTGAGCCATCAGCCCAGAGCCCGACGCGGGGCTCGAACTCACGGACCGCGAGATCGTGACCTGGCTGAAGTCGGACGCTTAACCGACTGCGCCACCCAGGCGCCCCTATTGTTTGTTTTTATAGTTTCTATATCATTTGTTTCTGCTCTAATATTTATTATTTCCTTCCTTCTGCTGGCTTTAGGCTTCGTTTGATGTTCTTTTTCTAGATCCTTTAGGTGTGGGTTATTTTATTGGAGATTTTTCTTGCTTCTTGATGTAGGCCTGTATTGCTATATACTTCCCAATTAGGACCACTTATGCTGAATCCGAAAAGTTTTGAACCATTGTGTTTTATTTTCATTTGTTTCCATGTATTTTTTTTTTTTTTAAATTTTTTTTTTCAACGTTTATTTATTTTTGGGACAGAGAGAGACAGAGCATGAATGGGGGAGGGGCAGAGAGAGAGGGAGACACAGAACCGGAAACAGGCTCCAGGCTCTGAGCCATCAGCCCAGAGCCCGACGCGGGGCTCGAACTCACGGACCGCGAGATCGTGACCTGGCTGAAGTCGGACGCTTAACCGACTGCGCCACCCAGGCGCCCCTGTTTCCATGTATTTTTAATTCTTTTTTTATTTTCTGGTTGGCCCATTCACTGTTTAGTAGCATGTTATTTAACTTCCATGTATTTGCAGTCTTTACAAATTTCCTCTTGCAGTTAACTTCCAGTTTCATGGTGCTGTGGTCAGAAAAGGTGCATGGCATGATTTCAATCTTTTTGTATTTGTTGAGGCCTAATTTGTGACCTAATAGGTGAGTTATTCTGGAGAATGTCCCATGTGCACTTGAAAAGAATATGTATTCTGTTTTTGTTTTTTTTTTTTTTAACGTTTATTTATTTTTGAGACAGAAAGAGACAGAGCATGAACGGGGGAGGGTCAGAGAGAGGGAGACACAGAATCTGAAACAGGCTCCAGGCTCTGAGCTGTCAGCACAGAGCCCGACACAGGGCTCGAACTCACGGACCGCGAGATCATGACCTGAGCCGAAGTCAGCCGCTTAACCAACTGAGCCACCCAGGCGCCCCTGTATTCTGTTTTAAGAAGCACAACCCACTTTCAAAAAGACATGCAGGTGAAAAGAAAATACACTGAGATCTGGAGAGGAACCCATCAATACACCAAGACTTCTATCTTAGTACCTGTATGAAAATTATTTAGTGAGCAAAATGAGCCTTTACTGAAAGTTATGATCTTTACCGATGGAGGTCAATCTAATTTAGGGAGATATTCAGTAACTATTTATCATGTTAGCATAATCTAATTACATCTGTTACTGGGCTTGTACATTAGAAAAATTCTGTCATGCATTTCAAGAAGGCCCTGAACTCAGACTCTTGCATAACATTTCTATCAGTATCATTATTAAAGTAAAACTTGATTCTACGGATTTTGCTTCTCTAACCTGGCCTTACTGCTATTTGGCTGCTATTTTCCTGAGGAATTCTGTCTTACTCTGTTGGCTGTTCTTCCTTTGTCTTCTTTTCTTATCCTGCTGAGAAAGGAAACAAGACTCTAGGCGATTTGGTTTTGCCCTTAGCTCAGTGGAAAAAAAAAAGAAAAGAAAAAGAAAAAGGAAACCCTAAAGAAAAAGAGACATCCTAAACTTTTGCAATTGCAAGCTTGATTTTCTTCTGGATGTTACAGGAGTTACCACACTATGAATCTATCCTATAATTTTAGCAGAGAAGAATGACTTCTCCTTCGTTAAGTTTTAGAAGTACCTGTCTACCTAAAACAACAGCAACAACAACAACAACAACAACAACAACCAGAATTATAGTCAGTGAGCTTTATGCATTTCCATCGCAGCATCATCTAAGCTAGAAATTTTGGGAAGGATCCAGGAAAGTCAAAGTTTTAGTTACAAGGATGTCTCAAAAAGAGATGCAGAAATGAAAAACAAAGACATGAGAAGATACTTAGGATTATTAATCACTAGAGAAATGCCATTAAGACTACACATTCTTCCTATGAGAATAGCTATAATAATAAAATAAAAAGACAGGTAATAAGTGTTGACGAGGATTGGAAGACATACGTCGCTGGTGGGGTTGTCAACTGGTACAGCTGCTTTTGAAAAAGTTTGGTAGTTTCTTAAAAGCGAAGCATAGATTTCCCATATGATTCAATAATTCCATTCCTGGAATTATTATTATTATGCAAGAGTAGTTTCTTAAAAGCGAAGCATAGATTTCCCATATGATTCAATAATTCCATTCCTGGAATTATTATTATTATGCAAGAGAAATGAAAGCACACAACCACACAAGGACTTTCGGGTAGATGTTCATAGCAGCTTTAGTCACAATGGCCTCAAAGTGAAAACAACCCAAATGTCCATCAAACAGTGAATGGATAAACAAAGTGTTGTATATCCATCCAATGGAACATTATTCAGCAATAAAAGAAATGAAATGCACAAAATGAATAAACCTCAAAAACATCATACTAAGTTCAATAAGCCAGATACAACAGACCATATATTCTATAACTTAATTTATACAAATTGTCCAGAGAAGGCCAATCTACAGAGACAGAAACTACATTAGTGTCTTTATCGGGATGAGTATGAAACAAGGAAAACAGAAATCTTCTAGGGGTCATGAAAATGTCCTAAATCTGGACTGAGGTGATTTTTTGCACAGCTCTGTGAACTTACTAAAATTCCTTGAATTACATAATTAAAATGATTAAATCTTAGGGTATACAAATTATATTTCAATAGTCATTAAAAAAAGATGATCGATGTGAATCCCAGCTTTCAATGGGGAAGACATTTCCTTTCTACGCGTCTCACCGGAAGAGCTCTGGTCCATGGAATTAGGAAATGGTATAATCCTGGTTTTGTGACTCTGTACCTGGAACTACAGAATCTCTACCGACTCCTTCTTTCAGGGGCCTCACCCTGTATCAACATTGACATATTCCACTAACCTTGCTTCCTAAATAGGATCTCAGGACACCCCTTCCCAGAACATTCAGTCTGTTTTGTCCTCACCCTTGACTTTCACTAGCACTCTTTAACAGTTGAGATTAAAATGGCACAGAACATTCTACCCATGTTTGAGCCTCATCTTCAGTCCTTCTTCAGAATTTACCCCAGCCTGAGATGCCCGTCACTTTGCCAAACTATCTTTAAAATAGGAACTGTACTTCATTCATCAAAAAACCAAACATCCTTGGTTTTCCAGCACATGCCTCATGATAACGTTCTGTTCAGCTGGCACCATTTGCAATTGTGATATCCTGTAAATGCCGGTGCATTTAGCATATCTTCATCTCAAGAACTGTTTCTAAACTGTTCATATTTTCTACGCGTCTTTGTATCTTTCTATCCTTTCTGCCTCCTAATAGTTATCCCCAGACACGTTACCTTTTTCATAGTAAGTATTCAGAAAAAGAGTAGGTCAAAAGGTAAAACTCTATAAGAATTTTCCCGAGTTTTTCTGGAAAGCTAATACTCTATGAATAAGTTCCACTAAAAGTGTTAGATCCAGAAGTAGTCATTTTTATGAAAAAATCTTTGCATTCTTATTCTTTCCATCTCTTGATCAAAAAGCACATACATAACTTACAGTTGTATAGTTTTAAATTATTTAGGTGTTTTCCCATAGATGTTCTCATTTAATCCTTGTGACTTTGGAAGTGCAAGGAAATAGGGAGATACATACAGTTGAACCTGACACATTTTGATTCCCAAATAACTATTCAGAACACATCCAATATACCAAGCGATTCTACCCAGGAATGAGATGCTTCTTCAGGGTATAATTACAAATGCTACCTAACTATTTACTAGTTCATACCTATTGCACATAAGAAATATGGGAAACCTATAAACTTAAGTCAAGGCCAGTTCTAGTTAGAACATCTTTTTGAAGTTAAATGAGAATGTTTATTCTTTGTCTTTCCTTTTTGTCATCAACTCCATCTTTGGACATCTTCTCTGCCTGGGGATGCACCCCACTGCCTTTCCCTCAAGAGGAAATTAATGCTCTCATTCTTCCTCTGTCCTGGCCCCTATTAAAACCTGCTTTCAGGAATAATGTAACAAATGATTGTTTCCATCCATTTTTAATAGAAGCCATGCCCAAATGATACAAAGGGCCGTTCCCAGAAACCAGATCTCTATGAATCGTGGAGACTGGACTGGAGAGAGGAAGGAATTGAAGTGATTATGTGGAGGTGAAGGCATGTTCTTAGAAGGGCAGCCCCACTGTCAGCATGGAGCAGGCCTGCCAGTTCCTTTATGCTCATTTACAAAAATCATGGCCAGAAGTCAATGCCTTTGTTCTTAGAACACGCGGGGGCTATCTCAGCATGGTTGGATCATCAGAAGCTGAAATAAACAAAAGAACAGTCTGATACACAGTAAAGTAGAACTTTTAAAATACTTCTAATGGTGTCCTCAGTCACTATTGAGTATTGAGTTTCCTCAATGGATGAAAGGTAGTGTTCTCTACAAAGCAATTAGAGTAATTAAGAAAACAACCATCACAATTAGATCTTTAGAATCCATGTCTATGTCCCCTATGAAATGAAAGTAATTACAGATTCAATTACTTCTTTTCAGGGGGAATAGCTTAGGCCTTTTATAAATGCAAGACAATTATCTCTTCAGTCTCGAATCTCTAAGAAAACCCTTAGTAACCATTTCAGGATTCTATGCAAAATGTTCTTCTTTGATTTTCCTTCTGGAATGCAAGTTCCTGGAGGCCATATATATTGTCTCCTGCAACTTTATAAACCAAATACTAGTAGGCACCCCAAAGTAGCTCACTCCATATGTTTTATGATTGAATAAATACATGAATAGAAGGTAGCTAGGCACAACCCTAAAGTAGTAATTAGTATGTGCTTACTATCAATGGTGAAAGATGAGAAAGAAAACGCTTCTCATAATGGGAGTGCCTGGAATGCTCTTGAAACACTTTTATTATTCCTTTCCTCTAAACGATGTTTTGTTTTTTCTTTAGAAAGTAGTATTCAATTCAAAGACTCATATATAATTAATATAGTGGAAAGAATGAGATCTTAAAGACTGTAGTACTAATTCAACTCTTCTATATAGAGAGCAAACTGCTAAATTTATCCAAGCTGTTGTTTCTTTATAAAGATAGGTTATGATACCTTGGTTCTGAAAGGTATCGGAACATGCAACTCCAGAATATGGCCCTTTGGCATATAGATTATTTTGAATTTAAGACCACTGAGAATAGTAAAAACAGGAAAATGTCTAAAAAAGGCAGAAGTTTTCCTTTTGGAAAATAAATTTCCATTTGCAGAGAGGTCTCCCTCTCCTGTACCTAAAATAAGGACTCTCAAAAATTCTTTTCTATGGAGAAGAACCTGCAGAATAAATCTCGCTAAACAACTCTTGCTTACCATACTTCCCTGGTCCCTTTTCATGACCTGCCTCCCACCCAGTAGTCAAAATGCCCTTGTCCTTTGGCTTAAGATGGTATACAAGTTCTAGCCATCTTTTTGGGTTATTCATTGTTGGGTGGTCCCATGTGAATATGCATCATGCACATGTTACTAAACTTCTCTTTGTTTTTCTCTTGCTAATCTGTCTCTGGACAGTGTCATTGACAAGACCCCAACTGGACAACCTATGATAAGTAGAGGAAATATTTTGTTCCTCCTCTGTAGTTATCTGATACTACTTAACATTTGCTTGCTTGTTTTATAATTCTAGAACAACAGGTAATACTCGTTTGGATGAGTCTGGCTAACTTAAATGTGTGACATAAAACATAATAAGTGTTGGGTCTGTTTTTCAAGGGGTGAGGTCATTCATAGCCTTTGAGGGTAGGACTTTGTGGTTCTATGTAGTTTCCCCAGAAACTATCAATAATAGTATCCAGCCTATGTTTTGGGAGCTCTAGTCATCAATCTTATTTTTCAGACGAGGTAACAGATATAGAATACAATCATGCCTGGTCTAAGCTATTTAACTAATTAGTGACTGCACCAGGAAAAAGTGATCAATCTCCACCATTCCAGAATTTAATGTATGTTTATATTTTTACTTGTGTGTATGTTTACATGTTTACATTTCTCAAATTCTGCTAAGAATAATTTCAATTGTTTTTCTATAAATGAAATGCAGATCTATGTTTTTATCACATAGGAAAATTATCTCACCAGATCAGGGACTAGTTGGACTGTTTACTTTGTCTACCTACACTCATATTTCCCTTAAGCAAGGGTTCCTTATGTTTTTGAAAACTGTGCCTAACATTGTATAATGATTATATGAGTAGCAAGGAGGGGGTGCTTCATGTGTAATCCACTTACATTTCCATGTATTTCCATCTCCAGCAGTTAATGGTCAACTCTTGGCATCTCAAAAGTAGTCAGTGGGAAAGACTTTACTTGTACAAGCCTCACAGATCTTTAAAACTCAGGGTGAATACTCTGGGTTCCCTCAGTGTTCCTGAAGTTTATTTGTAACTAATAGACAAATGCACAAATCAGAATGGCACTTGTATTGAATCACTGATGTCCCCCTCTGCTTCTGTGTGATCATCTGTAGTCTCTCTCTCCGCTCGACGGCCCTGGGGTGGGTTCCTTTCAAGATTTTGCATGGCTGGCTTCATCCCTTAGGTTCTCTGGCCCACAATGCACTGGGGGATGAAAGGGGAAGCTACTGACAACATGGCCATGTCCGCTCCCCTTAAAGTCAGGCAGCGGGTCCTCCAGGCTGATGTGAGTTGATGCCATCATTTTTAATTCCACCAGACACAGGGCAAGCTCTCTGATTCATGACCCTCAAGTCCCCCTTCCCACTCTCATAATGGTGTGATGGTTAGGGGCAGATAGAATATGCTAAGAACTCTGCAAATAAATCTTTCTCACTGGCCCCTTGGACTTCCCCAGGAATTTTCAAGCTTCTCTTATGTCACCTGAGGTAGATAACTGGGTAATGTTGGTAGAGTTGCACCCAGAGCTAGAATGTGGGGGGTCTCCTTAGTCTAGTTCACAGCCTTAGAGCCAGTGCTGAAAATTCAAGACAACAGAAGAAACCTAATTTCTGATCTCTTCTTTGGGTATGAAAAAAGTTCTAAATCTGGCTAATTTTTATAACATCAGATTTTCATCTTACTATGTGTGTAAAGTATTCTTTCACTGTTTCCACACATCTTCACAATCATGAAAAATAATAACCAGACTCTCTACTCCCTAAATTTTTATTTAAGTAGGTTGATCTTCGCAAAAGAGCATTAGTTCTGATGACTCTGGCTTCAGAAGAAAGTTCAAAATACCCTGAATTTTTATTTTATGGATTTTCCCATCCTTTTTAAAAGGTATTGTTTTTCAATGATATAAGCATTCTTTTTTTTTTTTTAACTAAGAAGCACTGCTTTTTTCTTCCTATTGCTATTTCTAAAGCCCCCTCCAAGTAACGCAAATCCATAGAAATGACTCCCGTATTGATTCTACCACAATCTTTTCTCTGCAAACATCACATCATTTTTGACACACCTTGTCATTCCCACTTCATCTCAGCAGGTCATTTTGTTCCCCTAGTGAACACCAAAGACTGTTTGAAGGTGGAAGACATTTCCTTTACCTGTCTCTGAACTCTGGGGGGCCCTTAAGATGATCAATACATTTTTTTATGTTATCAATATCTTGAAGATGCTGTGAAATGTAAACATGTGAGAAAGGCCTCAGCTACAGTAATGAGAAACATTTACTCCTTAGGATGAGATGGCCCGTATAAAAAGAAAATTCCCAAACAACTCTCAGTAACTGCGACTAATGTGAGGCAGAAGGCAGCCACAGGAAGGGGCTTAAGAATGCGATCAATATCCAGCATGAAGGAGGAAGGACGACCCAAGGAAATTGAAAGTAAATGACCTAAAATTCGGGAGGGAGCCAAAAGAATTATGTGTAAAGTAAGCAAGGGAATATAGAACGTCAGGGATGGAAAAAGCAGTTGATTACACTAAACATTACCAAAAATGTCTAGTTTTAAAAATGTGGATTGTGTATATCAATATGGAGATCGTTGGTGGACGTATCTAAAAGACTTCCAGTAGAGTAATGGGGGAAAATGTCAATGATTGGTCATCAAGTGGGAAATGAGAAAGGAGAGACCAACTGTAAACTTGTTTTTTTTTTTTTTAATTTAATGTTTATTTATTTTTGGGAGAGAGAGAGAGAGAGACTGAGTGAGCGAGCAGGGGAAGGGCAGAGAAAGACGAAGACACAGAATCTGAAGAAGTCTCCAGGATCTGAGCTGTCAGCACAGAGCCCGACGTGGGGCTTGAACCCACAGACCATGAGATCATGACCTGAGCCAAAGTTGGACACTTAACCAACTGAGCCACCCAGGCGCCCGTAATCATAAACTTGTTTTAAAGTTGAGACGAGAAATGACAAATGGAAGAAGTGACAGGATAAAGGCTTGAAGAGTTTGAGATTTTTGTGTATAGACTGGGAGCTGAATCAATTAATTATGGCTTATCACATGTCTGTAATCAATTTGCCCACATTATTATCCAAGCTTGGAAGCAAAACTCATGAATGTCTTATGCATGTATATAAATAGCATGTAGATAGCATATGACTTTGTCCACAATGACTTAAAGTGGCATACAATTAGGACATTCTGACCATTGCTGGGGAAATATAAACAACCAGTTCAGCATCCTCTCATTCAGATCCAGTGAGCAAAGCACACCTGGGTCTCTTTCCTCAACTCATAACTGATCAAGTGAGATATACCTGGCCTCTGAAATATGCTAGCCAGGATATTTTGGGAAATGATTCTTGGGACTGAACCTGTGGAAAAAATGGCTGAAGGAAGCACTAACTAGATAATTTCAGAGTGAGGTTCTGAGCTCTGTGGTTAACTCTAGCCAGCTAGGTCTTTGATGTTTATTGGGCTTGGAGAAAAACAGAAATTCGGTAACCCTCTCAGGGACGTCCTACAACTTCAGCTAATTAGATTTTAATAAAGAAGGTCACCTCTATTGGCAAGCTTACTTTGTAATTTAGAGGGTGAACCATTTATGATGCAGTCCAACTTACACAAATTAAAAGGCATATAAATCTTCCCTTTAGAAGAAAGGCAATAAATCTCCATAGCTATTAATTGAGGGATAGCAAACACCATCAAAGAGAGGAGTGAGTGGTCTGAAGTTCCAGGACTATGCCAATCTTAAACAATGCAAAACTCAATTTAGCAGCAGTTTTACGGAGAGGAGAAAAGGTGTGAGTGTCTTGTTTGTGTGAATCCATTTTGTTCTTGTGAGGATCCAGCGGGGGAAGTTGCCCTACTCTTCGGACAGGGCAGAGTGTTTCGTTTGCAAATAATCTGCAAATCTGGAAATGAAACAGGGAAGGGATACAGACTGAGGCTGGGAGGATTTAGTCATTCATTTCCTGGAGATGCCTGACACTGTGAGCTCTTCTTCTTCCTTGACTTAGAGGTTGTTGCATTGGTCTTCTTGAACTGCCACAACAAGGAATCACAGACTGGGGGGCTTCAACAACAGGCATTTATTTCCCCACAGTTTTGGAGGCCGGAAGTCTAGATCAAAGTGCCAGGAGGGTCGTCTGGTGAGGCGTCCCTCTTTGGCTCGCAGACAGCCACCATTTCACTATGTCCCCACACGGCCTTTCCTATGGGCACACCCAGAGAGGGAGCTAGGTCTGTGTCTCTTCCTCTTCTTACCAGGACACCCACCCTAATGGACTAGGGTTGCACCATTAGGACCTCATTTAAGCTTCATTATCCCCGTAAAGGCCCTGTCTCCAAAGAATAGTCACATTGGGGGTTAGGACTTTAACATGACTTTTGGTGGGAGGTGACACAATTCACAATGAAGTCCATACAGTTATATATAACTTTTTATGTTGAGTTTTGGGAAGCATTGATTCTGGGAGAAGGTAGTAAGTTTTCTGGGGGGAAAAACTTGTTTGATCTTCCAAGTGTGGGAAATGCTATGGATATTTTATATTTAACTCTTCAAAACGCCAACGAGTCTAACAAAGACTATGACGATCTCTACATTGAGTTAAACACATTTAACTTTAACCCAGTATCCTGGAAAAGGGATTTTTTTCCCAGCACCCGTATGAGAAATAATGTTGTGTGCATTGTACCATTTCTATGAAGCGTGGTTTCTTTCTACGGCTTTTCAAATGCCGCTTTAGTGGGAGACATTTGCAGAGCTTAACAGATGAGATGAAGAGACAGACAAGTACAGAATATCGTTGAGTACTTAACATCTTCGTTGTTGGTGGTGCATCTGCTGCTGTGTACTTGTTCCCATGATACAAAGATACGTGTGTCTTAACCAACTAGTACAGGACAACTCTGGGACTTCTATGATAGAGCCCATTAAATTAATTTTCCTTCCATGGGAAAAAAAAAAGGGAAGCTACTCAACCCAGATATCCAGATACAAGTTTTGATGTATTACATAATGGAATGAAATACACACAGCAATGAAATAAAATGACCCATAGCTACCCCCCCACACCAGAAAACCAAAACAAAATAGTACATCTCAAAAACAAAACATTGAGAAAAAAAGTCAAACACTAAAGAGCACACACTGAATGATTCCATTTATAAGACAGCCAAGAACATTCAAAAATAACCTGCAGTAACAGAAGTCAGAACAGTAAAATGTGTGGGGATTGTCTAGGAGAGGGTACAAGGGAGCTAGGGAGCTATGGGCTGTATCTCGATCTGGGCAATAGTTTCATGAGTATAACAATACATAAAAATAACTGAGCTGTATGTTTAAGATCTACACACTTCACACTACGAAAGTTATAGCTCAAGAGGGGGAAAGCATTGGTGGTTCATTATTGCTTTCTAGGACAAAGTTCAAGTTCCCAAGCCTGGTCTCTTTCCAGTGTGAGCCCGTTCCAGTATTCCACAAGCTTTGAGGACTCCTTGCCTCTTTGTCACCTGATCTATTTATTATTATTCAATTTTGTTGACTTTCACACTTTCCTCTGAACACGTTCCCTTTTTTGGAATGTCCTTCCCATTTTAGCTGCCTGTTAAAATTCCACTCATTTTTAAGCCTTTTCCAGTTGTCATCTCTTCTGTGAAACTTTCCCTGGTCCTTCCAAACTGATTTCATTGCTTCTTCCTTTGGACTCTCGTAATTGATTTATGTGGACAAAATAGTTCTGATTGACATAGATTAGGAGTTTTCTGGGACTTTCCTGGATTAATTTTTTTTTTCCTCTTCATCTCTATAGCACTATAGATATTCATTTTTGGATTAGAATATGGGGCCAACAAAAATATCACTCTAATGATATAGTAGGTTTTATAATTCTTTGTCCTTTTTACTTCAATGTGACATCCTTTCCTTGAATAAAGACTATGTCTTACTCCTTTTTGCAGCCGCAGAACTTGATCTTGATAGTGCAGTGACAATCATATCTGTATTATAAGCAAATTTCAACTTTTAAAAAGCAGATGATTTGCATTGTGAATTAACCATGGTATATTTCACTGTCACATTCTGTTGATGTACTCAAGTGATCAGAAGGCAAGATTTTGATAGCATCATTTACAACATCCATACTTTTCCTGGACAGGATGGTATTCTGCTTAAGAAAAGAGAGTCTTCCTTCCATGTTGGGCAAGTTACCTAACCTAAGTCTCAGTTTCCTCATCTGTTAAAATTTTTCTGGGTGGGTGAAATTTAAATCAGTTAACATACAGTCAATTACATAGCACCACGCCTACCACAAAGAAAGCATTCAATAAATATTAGGTTAAACTATGTGGAACTCAACTGTGTTGGACATACAAAAATAGCAGCTTTATATGGTTCAGTTGATATTAACTATTATTAAAAATTTTTTTTTCAACGTTTTTTATTTTTATTTTTGGGACAGAGAGAGACAGAGCATGAACGGGGGAGGGGCAGAGAGAGAGGGAGACACAAAATCGGAAACAGGCTCCAGGCTCTGAGCCATCAGCCCAGAGCCCGACGCGGGGTTCGAACCCACAGACCGCGAGATCGTGACCTGGCTGAAGTCGGACGCTTAACCGACTGCGCCACCCAGGCGCCCCTATATTAACTATTATTAAAATCATTATCACTTCCCTTTATACCACTACCCAAAAAATGACTCAAAATCATTTCCTTTAAAAAAATTTTTTTTTGTTAATACATATTCATTTTTTGAGAGAGACAGAGACAGAGTGTGAGTGGGGAGGGGCAGAGAGAGGGAGATACAGAATCCAAAGCAAGCTCTAGGCTCTGAGCTGTCAGCAGGGAGCCTGACGCAGGGCTTGAACTCACAAGCCTTGAGATCATGACCTGAGTCGAAGTCAGATGCTTAATCGACTGAGCCACCCAGGTGTCCCAAAGTCATTTCATTTTTAATTTTTAGTATGACTAGAACACAAACTCAACATGTGTATGAAGAAGGCTAATTCTGTTTTACGTTCATGCTTTCTCCCAGGTCATGACGGATGATCTCTGTCTGTAGCAGGAAAGAGTTCATGACACAAAGGGACAACTTAACCAGCTTCTAGCTCTACCTGTGAGACTGGCTGCCTCCAGCATGGCTTCATGGGCCTTAAACTGAACGCCCAGAGCATATCAACAAACACTCTAACCCAAGGGCACACACTCTAACTAGATTCAACTGTGAACTCCTTGAAACACTGCATCCACAAGCTGACTTGAAAAATGACTCAGGAGCTAACTTGTTAAAATTCCGAGGCAGAATTTGCTTCCTTATTCATTCAACAAATAGTAACTGAGAGTCCACTAGCTTCTAGGCTCTACCATTGGTCTGGTGGGGAAGGCAAAAATTAATCGTATCACATCAGCCATAGTTGCAGTCCTGAAGAAGCACATGGCTTATACTAAGCTGCTCGCGTCTTCCTTGTTTTTTCCATAACTAAAGACAATTAAGTTAATATGACAGTCCTCCCTCAGAGCACATAAGGACTCTGTTTTGCTTCTTTTTACTAATTTTGTGTTGCCTTCCCCTATTTTTTTTTCTTTCTTAGTGTTCCAGTTCTACAGTTCTTGAAGAATAAAGTTTACCCCCTTTGAATAATTTCAATCCCCTAATTTAATTCTTTTAATTAAGTCCCTATTCATTTAAATAGTTATAAGCATTCTTTAGGGAATTGTGCACTTTAATTATAATTAGATAATGAATATTCGATTAGTGAGATTCTGAAATAAAAATTATCATGCCAGGGACTAAAATGCACAATATCTAGAATCTTTTATTACAGAATTACGAATGAGAATTGTCTACTGGGAATAACTAATTTGTTCAAGCTGGCCAAAGCAAGTACATGTGAAAGTAAATATTTTACTACTACCTAATAGGAAAGTTCTCCCGTAATTTAATATCTTTTATTGGAAGGCTGTAGAACACATTACTAATAATGCCATTCCTGGATACAGTGACCCTGTGAGGAGGCAGACACCGGGCACAGTTCACAGATCCCAATGTTTAAAATGCCAACCGGTGGCATCAGGTGGGGCGCTCTCTTCTCCATGTATACCTTTCATCATCTTGTGCACCGATGCTCTGGGTATCTGTTAAGTGACCACACTAGCTCATCTCAAAGGGGCATACGAGAGGTGCCCCTCTGACTTCTCCAGGGAATATCAAATGTCCTTGGTCCAGAAAGTAACATAGATCAAAAGGAAGCACACCCATTTAGAAGGAGGCAGAAGAGAGAGAGAGAGAGAGAGAGAGAGAGAGAGAGAGAGACAGAAATGGATCTTCTCAACATATTCCATGGATAAAAAGAGACAATGGTGAGGCAGACAGGAAAGAGAAGTCTAGTACAGGCAATATAAATGAACTGGTAGAAAGAAAAGGCAGACTTCTCAAGGAGCTGGGTAGAGTATCTCTGGTATGAATAGGTTAGATCTGAGATCTGAGGAGACGGAAGTATATGGAATCAAAAGACACTTGACTCAGAAGGCTTTTTACAAAAAGGGGATGTATTGGACTTCGGTAATCTAGGTACAATGACCTCCATGCATATAATTTGTGTTCTTAGTCTGACCAACTATGTTTTGTATTGTACTCAAGAATTACCCTGATATAGGCTTCTAGTTGTAACCATGATTTACGGGCAAATAGCAAAAGGCTTATTTCTAGGGCTCCAAAAATAAGAAAGAGAGAGTCTAATGTACTTGGATATAGCATCTTGGACAGAGAGAGAGCCCCTGGGCGCCACAGGGGGAGAACCTAACTACCACGAGCTCCTTTCTTCTGACCTCAGGATGAATGGGCTCATCCTGTTTTTTAATTTAGTTGGGATGGGAAATGATATTCTAGTTGGTGCTGGTCAAACACTTCATGTTAGCTTCACTATTACACAATCATTTCCCTTGTCTGTCTGGAATATTCTCATATTTAGCAGGCTAATTTCTGGCAATCCGAAGTTAGGTGTTTTCATCGAACATAGCTGAACCTTTAATAATACCATTCCCGGAAGCCAGGCCCATCTCACTGGTTAATCCTATCACCATGCCTCGGGATTCTTTGCCACGTGCTGCTTCGGATTTTGCCAGTGGTGGCAGAAAGCTCCTTCCTATAACCCAGACTTGTCCTACTCATTCATCGGTTACGCATGCTGACAAATGAATTCCATCAGGTCTGCTTCTCCCAGCCCTCAGTAAACACTGGTTATTATTTTCCCTTACCCAAGCAGGAACACTACATTATAGAATCTGTGAGGATCCAAGTAAGAGCCTACACTGTAATCACAGCACGTTTCCGGGGCTCCCGGGGGCTTGTTGTGGGAAGAGTGGGCTAACGGGTGGCTTGTCAAAGTGGTATTTGCATGAAGTCTCCTGAGCCTAAAGGAGGAAGAGAACTGGAGGGCTAAGCTTGACACTAGAGACTGGACCAGCCTTGGCGAAATGAGTGATTTCTGAATAGAATGAGGTGACTCTCAAACTGTTTCAAGTCACCACTATGAAGAATGCAATGAAAAACCCAGTTGAGTGACTTTATTCACCTGAAGTGATGGTAGGGGGTGGAACCGGGCCCAGGGGCCAATGCACTGGATGGCCCACACTTGTCCAAAGAAAGTGCCCCAGACACGCAAGCAGAGGGTGGGACAGGGGAGGAAGGCTCTGGCAGATGCTATAAGGCAGGTGGAAAAGCCAGTCTTGTCATCACGCTTGAGCCGATGCTGGGAACTCCGAAGCAACTGAACAGAATCTAAGTGTGGCTCAAGTTTCCAAGACTGCTAATTTGGATGGAACTAGAGGAATGCAATTTGTCATATTACTATGAAAATGAAGTGGGATAGAGAAGCAAAAGCTCTAATGGCCAAAGGGAGGAATGGAAAGTTTTTGGACACCTGATTTCTACGTGGGTTTTCAGAATCCAGTTAAGTAAACACATAACAGAAATAAGGGTCTTTGTGTATCTATGTTCAGTGTGGTGCTTAGACCCGTTGGGACAGCATCATCTGAAAGCTTGTTAGAAATGCAGATTCGTGGGCTCTACTCTGAACCTACTCGAAAGAATCTACATTTAGCAATAGTCCCAGGTGATTCGTATGCACAAGATTAGGGAAGAGAAGGCCAACTGATGGGTTAAGAGTTAATTTGGCCAGCAGACAAGAACAGCAATTCCATGGTCTCTACTTACTTAAAATATATACTTGACTTCTGTAGACAACCGAGCTTTAGTTATGGTAGTATAACTTAGTTCATAACATGTTGGAATTTGTGTGATAATATTTTAACAAAATTATGCAATGTCTAATACCTGTAATAATCTGGCAAGATATTTGGTTCTAGGTTCATGGATCAACCCATAGAAGGGATTCCACTCCCATGAAGAAAAAAGAACCCACTGTAAAATCGATGTATACACCCATAGGAAATCAATGTATACATCCATCTCTTAGTTTTTCTTAATCAAAAGGAAACAGATGCATCATAATCACCTGGGGAGCTTGGCGAAGCCTGACATTCTTGAAGATTTTTGAGTAGGTGTGAAATATTTGAAATCTCAGATTTCAGATCAGAGTGATTCTGATACTACTCCTCCCCTCCCAGCATTTAAATAAATACAAAAATAAAATCAAACTAGCCTCTACAGAGAAAGTAATTTGTACTCCCGGATTAAGCGATACTTGCTGTCTAAGATTTACACAAGTATCTAATTTTTTGGTGATCATTATAATCAATTAGGTATATTGGGTAAGGGACACAACACATCTGCGACATGGGAATGAGCTTGTAGATAACCAAATTCAAATTAATCATTATCCAGAAAGGCAAAAATCTTTGCTTAAAAGCAAAGCATTTACAAATATTACTTCTTTATACCTCTAGTATATATTAAATGTTTTTCTTTTTAATATAGATACAACACAGTATTGACAGCATTTTAAACTGTGATTTGGGTACATCAACTCTATTGATAATTTTAGAATTGCAAAATGCTTAATTTCCTAGGTAACTAAAATTGTAATCATCATTGCAATTTTGGACAATGATCTAGGAACCTCATTTGTGTGTGTGTGTGTGTGTGTGTGTGTGTGCGTGCGCGCGCACGCGCGTGTGCGTGAGACCATTTCACTTCTTTCTTTTTTTCTTTGATCATCTTCTTTCTCAGGATTGTTTTTGCTATTTGGAGTCTTTTGTGGTTCCATATGAAGTCCCATGGACATAGCTCCTATGGGTGTGACAAGGGATGTGTACAGTTACAAGAATGGCACAGATTCAAGGACGCCCCAGAATTGTGTATTTTACTCACAGTCTTTCCAAACCAGATACAGCTTAGCAATCAGGATCATTTTTAGCATGTGCGACATGCCTGGAAACATAGCTGACCTTCCACCTTTCTCAGATTTCCAAGAGACTGGAGCTAGCGAATTAATTTCACATCATTTCACCAAGAGGAGGAGGGATCGGTATGTGTTTAAACCATTACATGTCTCAGTTGGTATATAAATCTGTAGACACGACTGAAGAAGAAGGAAGAGGAGGGACGACTAATTCCACTGGTTATCAAAACTTGAAAAAGCTACATTAGTAATATTGTTCCAGGATAGAAAGAAAATTAGAACGACGGAATCACATAAAACAGGGCATCTAGAAACACACCCACTTTTTATGAACCCTTGACTTATGATACACATGGCAGAAAAATGTTGCAAGAAAAGGAAAGACTTGCCAATAAATGGTGCTAGGAAATGAGGGAAAGGAAATGAAGTTTCATCACGGTCTTATACCATGGACAAAAACCAATTCCAGGTGAAATGTAAATTTAAAAACGAAATACAAAATAACACTCCTAGGAAATAACCAAGGAGAAAAACTTCATGATTTTCAGGGAGAAAAAAACTTCTTCCATTCAACCCGACAGACACTGCTATAGACTGAATGTTTGTGTTCCCCCCAATTCGTATGTTGAAATCCCAACCATCACACAAGTACCAGAAGAGCTGAAAATACTAAAAAAAAAATTGACATTACCCAGTGTTGGTGAGTACTTGGAACAATGAACTTTAAAACACTCTGACAGACATGTGAATTGGTAAAATTGCTTTAAAAAAGTCTTTGCCATTATCTACAAAAGCTGAAGATTCATGTGGTCTTTGATCCAGCAATTCTACTCTTAGAATAGAATAGATATAACAACAACAAACATGCTCATGTGCCCCTAGAGATATGAACAAGAATGTTCATGGCATTACTTGACCAGCTCAAAATTGGAAACAAGCCAGCGTCCATCCACAATTTAAACTGTGGCATATTCAGGGAAGCCTGGGTGGCTCAGTTGGTTAAGCACCCGACTGGGGTTCAGGTCGTGATCTGAGTTCATGGGTTCAAGCCCCGCGTCGGGCTCCGTGCTGACAGCAGCCTGGAGCCTGCTTTGGATTCCGTGTCTCCCTCTCTCTCTGCCCCTCCCCTGTTCGCACTCTATCTCTGTCTCTGTCTCTCAAAAATGAATAAATGTTAAAAAATAAATAAACCGTGGCATATTTACACCATGGAACACCGTAACAATGAAATCAACTAGAACTATGTACAACAACATGGATGAACCTGACAGACTTAGGACTGAGGAAAATCAATCTAGGCACACAATCCAGGCAGGATTCCATTTATATAAGCTAGAGAAAGTTGCACACCAAATTTATAGTGTTAGAAGTCAGGATAGCGGATACTTTTGCAAGGATGGAGCCATAGTGATTCAGAGGGAACATGAAGATTCCTTTCAGGCCAGCTGGTAACGTTCCATTTTGTTTTTTCACCTGCATGATAGTTACATGACTAACCGCTTTGAGATAAATCACTGAGTAACACAGGCTTGATCTTGGGTACTTTTCTCGATGTCTTGTATATAACAGAAAGGCTCTACAAAAATAAATTAGCAACAGACACTATGAGACCGATAGAGGTTGGGGATGAAAGAAAAGCTTTCGCTGTATGTGTTTGTATAACTTTTGATTCTTCAAGCAAGTAAATACATTACCTCTTTTTAAAAGGAATCTGATTTTTGACACAGATGAAAAAATCCAGACAAACTAGAATTGCACACGAGAGCCCAGTGATCCCTGGTCATTTCAGAATCCGAGTAAAAGGAAATGTACTGGTGTCCCAGGGTGGCCATAAGAAAATGTCACAGACTGGGTGGCTCGCACAACAGAAATTTATCACAATTCTGGAGGCTGGAAGTCCAAGATCAAGGCTTCAGTAGATTTGGTTTCCCCTGAGGCCTCTTTTGACTGGCCGATGGATGCCTTTTCTTTGTGTCCTCACATGGTCTTTCCTGTGTGCCCCAGATGTCCTCTTCTCACAAGAACACCAGTCCGATCGTATTAGGACCGCCCCCCACCCCCCGCCACGGTGTCATTCTAACTAAAAGGTCTCTTGACAGACTCTATCTCCAAATGCAGTCATGTTCTGAGGTATGGGGGTTGAGATTCAACATATGAATGTGGCAGGGTGCAGGTGGGGTGGGGGGGGTGAGCATTTCACCTCAACACAAGAAGGGAGGCCTGCACATGCCTCAGTTTGGAGCCAGAGAACAATCTGGCTCTCCTGATGACCTTCTTAGACTAATTGCAAGATTTCACTTGAGTCTGTGCTGCCAACTCCTTCCCGATTTGGGAGAAATCTGAAGAGATGTAAACTTTTCTTTCGGATGTTTCCAGAATTTTTGTTTTGTGTCATAGCTCATTTGAACAGAAATCAAAAGAAGATAGATCTTCTGATGTGTTCTGCTTATCTCATTGAGGGCTATTCCGTTTTTTAAGCCCCTGCCAGAGAAATAACCCTCTTGAGCTCTTCTCCAAGAGTCCTTTGGAAAACATCATTGAATAACAGACACATAAGTATTCACCCGTATATGTTGTGCTTTTTAATTTTTTTTTCAACGTTTATTTATTTATTTGGGACAGAGACAGACAGAGCATGAACGGGGGAGGGGCAGAGAGAGAGGGAGACCCAGAAGCAGAAGCAGGCTCTAGGCTCTGAGCCATCAGCCCAGAGCCCGACGCGGGGCTCAAACTCACGGACCGCGAGATCGTGACCTGAGCTGAAGTCGGACGCTTAACCGACTGTGCCACCCAGGCGCCCCTGTTGTGCTTTTTAAAACATGAAAAGTAACCGAATTCTGTGTCATAAAATTCAAACTTAATAATACGTATTTATGGAGTCATTCAAATATAGTTATTTTATGGTATTTGAAAGAACTAAGGTGTATGAACAAAGCAAGTAGCTGTATAGGCTAAGTGGGCTACAAATACTGAACTGTTTTCAAGACTTTGCAATGTGCAAATCACAATTGCATTTGACTGTGGATTCTCTTTTGGGGGGAGAATATTTCACTTATGAATAGCTACTACTTTATTTTTTTAATGTTTATTTATGTTTGAGAAAGAGAGAGAGAGAGAGAGAGAGAGAGAGAGAGAGAGAGAGAGATGGGGAGGGGCAGAGAAAGGCGGGGACCGAGGATGCAAAGTGGGCTTTGTGCTGACGGCAGAGCGCCCAGTGTGGGGCTCGAACCCCCGAAACCATGAGATCAGGACGTGAGCCGAAGTTGGACGCTTAACCGACTGGAGCCCCAATACCTACTTTATATCATGGCTTGATGACCGTCAGCAGTTCTTAGCTCAAATATGTTCCCCTGACCATCAGCTGTCCTTTGGGGACTTGCTGTTCTGAGGTCAAATACAGGTATGGCTCCTTTGGGCTTTCACCTTTGCCTCAGCTTGTAGGTCCCAGGATATCTTTCCCCCCAACAGGAAGGATTTCTGCTCCATTTGTCCAGGGACCGTGCATGACCTGATGACTGAGGGGTGAGCAGGCCAGTGAGATGTTCCCTGCCCCCTGACTCTGTACCATCCAATCCTCTTCCTCCGTTTCCTGACGGAAAGTACAAGGACAGTATTTTCTCAGGGGACGACTGGAGCTCCCAGAGACCTCTGTAGACTATCGGACCAAGTGGTTTCCATGCTAATACTAAGATCCCATTTTCCTTTTTGCTCCCTTTCTCTCATCAACGCATGGCAGAATTTTCTAGAGGCTTCACAGCATACGATTCCCACAGACTGAATAGGAGAAGCCAGCTGCTCCTTTTAAATTGGACATTAAAGAGATCTGTAAAATCATGAAACAATGTTACTCTTCTCACTAATCCTTTTTTGTTGTCGTTGTTTGGCTTTGGAAAATATACGTTTTTTAAATATAAATATATATTATGCTAACAAGTGAGTTTAAAGTAAATTAATATTTTCAATGTTTCAGCTCTCTTTTTTTAATTTTTTTTGAGAGATAGAGACAGAGAGAGGAGAGGGGCAGAGAGTGAGGGGGACAGAGGATCCAAAGTGGGCTCTGTGAGGACAGCAGAGAGCCAGATGGAGGGCTTGAACTTGTGAACCGTGAGATCACGACCTGAGCCGAAGTCGGCTGCTCAACTGACTGAGCCACACAGGCGCCCCTCAGCTTTAATTTCCAATACATTAAATACTGATATATAAAATCCATATGAGTAATAGTTTTGGGGGTCCTGGCTTTTTATGATTATAACGATTTTCATGATTATAATCATTTTATAATGACTATAAAGTCATTATTATAATGATTTTTATGATTATAATGAGTATAATGGGGTCCTGAGACAAAAGAGTCTGATCACTACTGCCCCAGGGAAATTCATCTTAATCCATATACTCGGGTGCGCAGAAGATGTCAAATGACATTTATTGTCCCTTAATCGAACTTTGAGAAACCATTGTGCCGTTTCTTTAGTGGTAGGATATTCAGTCTCAGTGGCACAACTCTGTTACACTCTTCGGATGCACCAAACAGAAGAATAAAGTGGGTGTAGCTGCTTTTGTAGAAGATGCTGGATGCTGGGTGGGACGGAAAGGCAGACAGACCTGCGAGAGATCTCATCCTGGAGGTGCTGCAGAATCCTCCCTCTACGAGTGTTTGCAGTTTCCACCCAGCCCTGTTGAAATGGGCATCTCTTCATATTTTAGAGTAAAGTCACTCTAAAATGCATCAGTAAACGTAAGCAGCAGTTTCATGTCTGGGTATATTTCCAAAGGAAACGCAAACAATGTCTAAAAAAGCAGTATCGGCATCCCCACGTTCACGGCAGCACTATTTACAATGGCCCAGGTACGGAAACAATGGAAGTGTCCATCGATATACATGTATTATTCATCCATGAAGAAGTAGGAAATCCTGCCATTTGCAACAGCATGGATGGACCTTGAGGGCATTATGCTCAGTGAGGTAAGTCAGGCAAAGAATGACAGGAAAAAAAGAAAAAAAGAAAACCAAAGAGATCAGATACATGGTTACCAGAGGTGGGGGTGGAGGAAAGGGGGCAGTGGGGTGTGGAAATTGGATGAAGGCGGGCAAAAAGTCAGACTTCCAGTTATAAGATAAGTACTGGGGGATGTCACGTGCAACATGATGGCTGTAGCTAACAAAGACTGTCTGGGGTACTTGAAGGTTGTTAAAAGAGCAGGTCCCGGGAGTTCTCATCGCAAGGCAAAAACATGTTTTTCCTTTTCTTTTGCATTTATATGAAATGATGGTGTTGGTCAAACTTACTGTGGTGATCATTTCACAATATATGTAAGTCAGGTTATTATGCTACATACACCTTAAACTTACACAGTACTGTATGTCAATCATATCTCAATAAAACTGATAAAGAAAAAGCAGGATCCCCGCCCCCCCGATTCTACCAGAGCTTCTAATACACATCAGAAGACCAGCCATGCTCCCACGTGTAAGGGGAAAACGGTCACGAGAGAGATTTGGAATCTAAGCTGCTCCTATTCAGTTTCTAATAACAGTCCTGCTGAAAAGATGCTAATAAATAAACGTGCTCTGAAGGGCTAACATTTATGACCTTATCAGATATCTACGCACATGCATTACCCGAATAAGAGACACATATATGACACCTGCCTGGGGAGTTGTATTACAGTAGAGTGCAGGGCATATTCTGAACCTTTTCCAAACAGATGGATTACAGATTGCTATGAAAAATATCATGTGCTCAAACTATTTGAAGGAACATGTTCCGTTACTGGTGGACTTTTCAGATCATCTGATATGCCACAACTGTTCTCTGTGAATGTTCAAGAGCGATTTCTAGTATGTAACTTTTTTATAACTTTTTTGATCCAAAAATCTTTTTTTTTTCAAGGTCACTTATTAACACCTCCTAGAACTACTTTATATAGAACACCGTTTTAGAATACTGCCTTAACTTAATAAAGAAATTTTAATAGGAATTCAGTCCCTAGAAACCAAATAGGGACTAAGGAATTTTGTTTTCCTAGGCCGGTTTTCCAAACGTTTTTACTCTGATCAAACAGTTAAGTTTATTGTTTCACTGCGACCCTGCATGCACACACAACTGAAACAATAGTGAAACAAAGTGTTACAAAACAGTTATCCTTAAAATGTTTGGTGCATTCTGACATTTTACATTCTAATTTATAATATTTTAAAAAGTGTTGGTCACAGGCTACTAAAATGATTTCATAGCCCACGACTTTGAAAAGTAATGCCTTAGAGGACTCCATCAGTGGGTAAAACCAGGCCACTTTAAATCATTCACCATTTAGTAACACAGTTTTGAACAAAATGGCAAAAAGATTACACTTGCTCTGTCTACTCTTAATAGGTGCTTCTTAAGATTAAATAAAAGAGGGGTGCCTGGGTGGCTCAGTCAGTTGAGCGTCTGACTTCGGCTCTGGTCATGATCTCATGGTCCGTGAGTTCCAGCCCCGCGTCGGGCTCTGTGCTGATGGCTCAGAGCCTGGAGCCTGTTTCAGATTCTGTGTCTCCCTCTCTCTCTGACCCCCCTCCCCCGTTCATGCTCTGTCTCTCTCTGTCTCAAAAATAAATAAACGTTAAAAAAAGATTTAAAAAAAAGATTAAATAAAAGAAATTCTATGAAAAGTGCAAAGCATTGCACATGTAGGCTATTACTGATTAAAACAGTCATTTTATCTGTGATGCATTTCCAAAGAAGAGAACACTATATAAGTGGTCAGATTTCAAAAACCACAAAGCTATTAAAAGTACATATTGTTATCTATAAGAATAATAACCGCAGGAAAAAAATTACCGCGAGACTCAGTTACCTTATGCTGGATAAGCTTATAGGATCCTATTTCTATATAGATGGTTTATTTTTAAACATGTTGTATCTTTTTGCTAAGTAAATAAAAAAATACAATCTTTACTAAAGCGAGGTTTCTGTAATGAAAATGATTCCTTGTTGTTATGCAATGACGCTACTTAAAATGAGAAACGACCTTGTTATTTCACTATTTACAACTACAAACAGCTTCTAAGATTTCATATTATAGACTAAACTAGGTAATTAATTGGAAGAGTAAAAATAGAAATAATTAAAAAGGAATTTCATGTAACTAATTTCAAATATTTAATATATTTAGAAATGTTCTATATGCTAATATCTGCTTTCCTGTTTCCAGGGAAATGTAGTTTTTTTTTTTTTTTTTTTAAATCATGTTTAATAAAAACCTTTCCTACTTCTAAGTCCATGAAGATCATTTTCATTTTTAGTTCAAAAAAGCTTTTTTGCCTTTACATTCGTGTTTTTAATTGACTTGGGGTTAATTTAGATGTATAGTATGAGATGGGGTCATTTTCTTCCTTTCCCTATGGACCCCTGAAGGTCCCACAACGGTTTACTTAAAAGGCCATCTTTTTATCCTTTTCTGACAGATTTGCCACGCCAATTCTGTCATAAATTCAGTATCATATACTTATGTGTCTATTCCTGGACTCTGTTCTATTTCTTTCATCTGTTTAACATGTAGCAATACTAATGTTGGCTACAGGAGTTCATTTTTGTGTGTAGGTGTGCATGTGTGTGCGTGTGTGTAAAACATATTTTACCAAATGAGTCAGAGGCATTAATAATTTGATAAAGGTGCCAAAGAGATGCTATAAAAGTTTTTTAAAAGCAATAAAGTACACTGAAAACTATAAAGTAATTAAGGAAAGAAATTGAAGAAAACACAAATAAATGGAAAGATATGCCACGTTCATGGATTAGAACAATTACGATTGTTAAATTGTTTATCCTACCCAAAGTAATTCTATGGATTTAATGCAATCTCTGTCCAAACTCCCAAAGGCATTTTTCACAGAAATAGACAAAACCATTCTAAAATTGGTGTGAAACCACAAAAGATCCCAATAGCCAAAGCAATCTTGAGACAAAAGAACAAAGCTGGAGGGATTGCACAGCCTTATTTCAAACTATATTATAAAGCCATAGTAATCAAAACAGTATGAAGCTGGCATTAAGACAGATATATGCTGGGGCACCTAGGTGGCTCAGTCGGTTAAGTGTCTGCCTTCAGCTCAGGTCATGATCTTGTGGTTTGTGAGTTCAAGCCGCGCGTCAGGCTCTGTGCTGACAGCTCAGAGCCTGGAGCCTGCTTTGGATTCTGTGTCTCCCTCTCTCTCTCTGCCCCTTCCCTGCTCTCACTCTGTCTGTCTCTCTGTCTCAAGAATAAATAGACATTAAAAAAAAAAGACATATACATCAATGGAACAGAACAGAGAGCCCAGAAATAAACTCATGGGTACACGGTCAATTAATTTTTGACAAAGGAGCCAGGAATATACAATGGCAAAAAAATGGTCTCTTCCACAAATGGTGTTGGAAAAATACCCAAATGGCAACGTGGATATCCACACACAAAAGAATGAAATGGGACCCCTATCTTACACCATACACAAACGTCAACTCAAAATGGATTAAAGACTTGGACGTAAGGCCTGAAACTACAAAAATCCTAGAAAAAAAAAAAAAAACAAAACAGAGGTTAAGATCCTTGATGTTGGTCTTGGTAATGATTTTTTGGATTTGATATCAAAAGCAAGGCAATGAAAGCAAAACTAAACAGGTGGGACTGCATCAAACTAAAAAGCTTCTGCACAGTAAAGGAAACCATCAACAATATGAAAAGACAATCTATGGAACTGAAAGGAATATTTGCAAACAATGTATCTGATAGTGAGTTAATAGCCAAAATATACAAAGAACTTGTACAAACCCAATAGCAAAACACTTCAAAGAATCAAACTTAAACATGTGCAAAGGACCTGAATAGACATTTTCCCAAAGAAGATACACCCAGTAGATCCCAAGAGAAGAATAGTAGATCTTTCCCAAAGAAGAATGTCAACAGGTGCGTCAAAAGGTGCTCAACACCACGAATCAATGAGGGAATCCAAATCAAAGCTACAGCGAGTTACCACCTCCCACCTGTTAGGGTGACTATTATAAAGGTAAGAGACAGCAAGTGCTGGTAAGCAGGCAGAGGAAAGGTAACCCTTCTACAATGTTAGTGGGGATGTAAACTTGCACAGCCCCTATGGAAAACAGTATGGAAGTTCCTCAAGAAATTAAAAATGGAACCACCATCGGATCCAGCAATCCTATTTCTGGGTATAAATTCAAAGGAAATGAACGTTACCTTAAAGATATTATTTATTATGCTCCCCGCCCCCCACTTCCCTGGCATGTTCATGGCAGCCTTATCCACAATAGCCAAGACATAGAAAGAAACCTAAGTGTCTGTCAATGGATGAATGGATAAAGAAAATGTGCTGTAGGTAGACACACAATGGAATATTACTCAGACTTAAAAAAAATAAAAGGAAATCTCGTCATTTGCAACAACATGGATGAAACTGGAGGGTATTGTTTAAGTGACATAAGCTGGACGGGGAAAGACAAATACCGCAAGGTATCACTTATACGTGGAACCTAAAAGAACAGAAGTCAAACGCATGAACAGAGTAGGAGGGTGATTGTCAGGGGCTGGGGAAGGGGGAAATAGGGAGAGGTTGGTAAAAGGGTGTCCACTTTCATTTAGAAAATGAATAAAGCCTAAGGATCTAGTGACTGCGGGTGATAACACGGTAGTCTATTACTGAAATGTGTTAACAGAGTAGAACATAGGTGTTCTCACTGGAAAACAACAAAACAAAAGAAGGAGCTGTATGAGGTGATGGATTTGTTGGTTAGCTCCACGGTGGAACTCCTCTCACAATATATATACATGTTGAATCATCACCTTGTACCGTTTAAATATATTACAGTTTTATTTGTTACGCCTCAGCAAAGCTGAAAACATGCAATAAAATGTAGATTAAAAATTAATCTACAGTTGAATATGTATGTTCATATATGTATGAGTATCTATTCACATACGTGCATGATCCTGTTTTTGTCTTTTTATACTGTTTTATACTTTTCATATTGTGCATTTCCATGAATAGAAACTTTTGTTAATTCCAGTAGACTCTGTCAACATAAGGGGGCTGACCATATTTTTCACTGTTATATTTTCAGGGCAGAGAACTGTGCCTAACACATTTTAGATACTGAACACATATTGCTAAGTGATGAATAAATGAATACTGAGAGTTTCTAAGACAATTAAAAGAAAATAATTATCTAAATATTTAGGAAAAAAAACATTAGCTATCACATTCAAATATCAATTATTAACTGAAAATGACCATGCTTTTCAGTACCAGAAATATATAAAACCACTATATAAAATAGTAGGATGTGTTATCACTGAATCAATATTCAATAATTTGCAAATAAATTACATAAATGTCACTGCTTTCAGTAAAATCACCATGCCATTATCATCTTTTCTACTTACTGTCTTCTTTTCCTTCTGTATAATTTTAAGGTTCTGGTTAAAATGCAATGCTATATCTTCTACTCACAATAAAATTGACCTTTAACAGGTTTTATTTTGTTGAAAATAATGCTAAGTTCCTTGTGGGCTGCTTCCTGCAATAGTATAATATCAGAAGTAAACCTAAATATGACTTGAACAAAGTCTTGGAAGGTGATGTAAGACTTTGTAGAGGTCTATGGAAGAAGCAGAAAGGGACAATTATGTTGCATGAGCCAAAGCAGAAGGACTTAAATTTGTCTTCATTCACGTCTCTCCCCATATTTCACTGGTCAATCAACTCTCTCCCTGTTTTCTCCCCTGAAAATACTTCTGCTTGCTTTCATGTCTTACTGCCGATATCCCTTCTATCCCATTTTCCTCTCCATTGCTTCTAGATCTGTTCAGTCCCTTTGTATACAAATTGACTTAGCATCTAGAGCGGGTAGAATTGTATTCTACCCACAAACAGATTTTCAAGTTCTAATCCCTACTACTGGCGAATGTGCTTTATTTGGAAACAGGATCTTTGCAGAAGTATTCAAGTTGAGATGAGGTCATATTGGAGTACGGTTGACCCTAACCCTTATAAGAAGAGTGAAATTTGCACACAGAAGGCACAGACAGAATGCCATGTGATGACAGACAGGGACAGGAGTAATGCGTCTACACGTCAAGGATATACCAAGGATTGCTGTTCACACCAGGGGCTAGGAGAGAGAACGTGGCCTTGCTGACACCTTGATTTCAGACTTCTGGCCCTTAGGACTGTTAAGGCAATAAATGTCAGTTGTTTTAAGTCACCCAGTTTCTGGTGCTTTGCTGTAGCAGCCCCGGGATACTATACTGCTGGTCTCAGAACTTCTCTTTTTCTACTTATTATTCTGATCAGCACAACCAATAGAATCAATCTTCCTTAGAAGGTGGGAGAGATATGGGGTGTCTGGGTGGCTCAGTCAGTTAAGTCTCTGACTTTGACTCAGGTCATGATCTCACACCTCGTGAGTTCAAGCCCTGCATCCGGCTCTGTGCTGACAGCTCAGAGCCTGGAGCCTGCTTCAGATTCTGTGTCTCCCCCTCTCTCTGCCCCTCCCCTGCTCGTGCTCTGTCTCAAAAATAAATAAAAAACATTAAAAAAATTTTTTTTTAAAAATTTTATACAGAAAGAAGGTGGGAGGGGTATCTAGGGCCACTTAGATGCCAGTATTCTGTCCCACTCATACAGAATTTAAACTATTTGACTACGTGAGCTTCTCTTTCTCAGGATGCAATTGTTCCCTACCAGTCTACTTTAGGGGATACTGATGAGAATATAAACTATTTTCCGAAAGAAGAGACAGAGGGGAAAGAGACAGAGGAACACATAGCTAACGTTGAGTACAGCTAGTGTTTCCCATAAACCTAAGAAAATGAAAAGTGAGCAAGAGAAGTATCCATGACATAAGGCTCACTTTGTCAAATTGGAGAGGGCCACATACATTGAAAACACCATAGGATTGGGGAAAACTCATTGGGCCACAACATCAAAGACCAGATACTAGCACAGGCTTGCTTCAATGCTTCCTATGTGACTTTGGGAATACCACCCCAATTCCTTAAATTCCTCTAAGTGCACAAACAAAATGTTGGACTAGCTAATCCCTAAGACAATGCTTTTTAAACTATAGGTTGCGATCTACCTGTAGATGGTAATTTCAATTTGGGAGATCATAATCGGCATTAAAAAGAAAAAGAAAGAATGGAAAAATGAGAAAATAAGAGGGCACATCAGGTTCTGCACAAAGTATAGGTGAGTATTATTTCATGAAGCTTTAAGTTCAGTTATGTACACACGTGTGAAGTGACTGTGTTTATGTGTGTTTGTACTTGGCCAACATAAAATAGCTTTCTTTCTGTGGATTACAGTTCAAGTTTTTAAAAGACACTACCCTGAGTTCCCTTTCGACACTAAACTGCTAATGATCTCTGATAATCAGCATATCACCAGGTGGAATACATTTAATTACTTAAAGAAATATGTTCAATTTAATGTGCCAATGATCCGTAATCACTGAAAAGAAAATATGTAAATGTATTTGCTTTTAACTGGGATGTAAATACACTTTATATTTTGAACTAAAGAATGAGCTTAATTTTTACATGGAAGGGGGAAGAGAATATCACGTGAGAAACAAGCCCATGGACCTAATCAAAGGAGGGACATGAAGCGAGGCTTTAATCAACGTTCTTACAAGAGCAGATGTCTGATGGACAGGCACACTCGGAGCGGTTACAGCAGACAATTTATCTCCTAGCATGAAGCCCCTCCCCTGATTCCTCATTGGCTGAGCACTACAAAGGTTACAGCCTCACCTGGAAGTCGCTTGTGCCCATGTAAAGCAAAAAGCAGTCTGATTGGAACAAATGTACATTCCTTGAAGTGATGCAGACTTTAGTTCTTTGGCGCATGCTCATTGCAAAGGCCACAAAGATAAGCCCGTGAAATGGAGAGGGAAAGAAGAACCAGGAAGTGAAAGGTCTAAGGGTTTGGGACTCCACTGTGGTGGTGGTGAGAACTGTACATATTTCCAAGAGATTGTAAACCAATTGTTAACTAGACAGCACAGCACTTTTTGGTATTTATGAAAACGAATTATCTCACTTCCTTTTTTTTAATTAATTAATTTTTAAGTTTACATACAAGTTAGCATATAGTGCAACAATGATTTCAGGAGTAGATTCCTTAATGCCCCTTACCCATTTAGCCCAGCCCCCCTCCCACAACCAGCAACCCTGTGTTTGTTCTCCATATTTAAGAGTCTTTTATGTTTTGTCACCCTCTCTGTTTTTATATTATTTTTGCTTCCCTTCCCTTATGTTCACCTGTTTTTTATCTTAAATTTCTCATATGAGTGAAGTCATATGATATTTGTCTTTCTCTGACTGACTAATCTCGCTTAGCATAATACCCTCTAGTTCCATCCACGTAGTTGCAAATGGCAAGATTTCACTCTTTTTGATTGCCAAGTAATACCCTATTGTGTGTATATATATGTATATATATAGTATATAGTATATGTATATAGTATATGTGTGTGTGTGTGTGTGTATGTATACACACACACACACACACACACACACACACACACACCACATCTTGTTTATGAATTCATCCATTTGGGCTCTTTCCATACTTTGGCTATTGTTGATAGTGCTGCTATAAATATTGGGGTGTATGTGCCCCTTCAAAACAGCACACCTGTATCCCTTGGATAAATACCTAGTAGTGCAACTGCTGGGTCATAGGGTAGTTCTATTTTTAATTTTTTGAGGAACCTCTATACTGTTTTCCAGAGTGGCTGCACCAGCTTGCATTCCCACCAGCAGTGCAAAAGGGATCCTCTTTCTCGGCATCCTCACCAACATCTGTTGTTGCCTGACGTGTTAATGTTAGCCATTCTGACAGATGTGAGGTAGTATCTCATGATGATGAGTGATGTGGAGCATTGTTTCATGTGCCGGTTGGCCATCTGGATGTCTTCTTTGGAAAAGTGTCTATTCATGTCTTTTGCCCACTGGATTATTCATGTCTTTTTCTTCACTGGATTATTTGTTTTTTTGGGTGTTGAGTTGTTAAGTTCTTTACAGATTTTGGATACTAACCCTTTATCTGATATGTCATTTGCAAGTATCTTCTCCCGTTCCATTAGTTGCCTTTTAGTTTTGCTGATTGCTTCCTTCACCATGCAGAAGGTTTTTATCTTGCTGAGGTCCTGATAGTTCATTTTTGCTTTTGTTTCCCTTGCCTCTGGAGATGGGTTGAGTGAGAAGTTGCTGCGGCTGAGGTCAAACAGGTTGTTGCCTGCTTTCTCCTCTAGGATTTTGATGGCTTCCTGTCTTACATTTAGGTCTTTCATCCATTTTGAGTTTATTTTTGTGTATGATGTAAGAAAGTGGTCTAGGTTCATTTTTCTACATATCACTGTCCAGTTTTCCCAACACCATTTGCTGAAGAGACTGTCTTTATTCCATTGGATATTCTTTCCTGCTTTGTCAAAGATTAGTTGGCCATACATTTGTGGGTCCATTTCTGGGTTCTCTATTCTGTTCCATTGATCTGAGTGTCTGTTTTTGTGCCAGTACCATACTGTCGTGATGATTACAACTTTGTAATGCATCTTGAAGTCCTCGATTATGATGTCTCCAGCTTTGGTTTTCTTTTTCAAGATTGCTTTGGCTATTCCGGGTCTTTTCTGGTTCCATACAAATTTTAGGACTGTTTGTTCTAGCTCTGTGAAGAATGCTGGTGTTATTTTGATAGGGATTGCTCACTTACTTCTCACATACCAGCATTGGGGCACTTTGGCATACGGATTATCTCAAGCAGAAGAAATTGGGACCCAGCAGACTCAGAAAGAGCTTTTTACCTCCCCTTTAACTGTCTAAAAGATTTTTTAAATTAATTAATTGAGAGAGAGAGACAGAGAGAGAGAGAGAGAGAGAGAATCCTCAGCAGGCTCCGAACTGTCAGTGCAGAGCCCAATGTAGGGCTCAAACTCATGAACCATGAGATCGTGACCTGAGCTGAAACCAACAGCTGGATGCTTAACCGACTGAACCACCCAGGTGCTCCTTAAAAGCATTTAGACAGGGGTTCTGCACCAGGAAGAGAGCTATCACCAGAGGTAACTTTTCATATGAGAAAGACTTATTGGCATGGCAAACCTCTGTTTGCCCAACGTTTGTTGCTCTCTTCTTCCTGTGACCTGTCTTCCTCCCCCCTTGAAGCCCCACACTCCTACCCCTTTCTTCTTAGCTTAGGATGGTACGTAAACCTCAATTACTTGATTGTCAGTGAGTCCCATATATTTATAGAGCTCCTGTAAGTCCCAATTTTATTTTTCTCCCGTTAATCTGTTGTATGTCAATTTAATTATTACACCAGCCAAAGAATCTAGAAGGGAAGAAGGGAACTTTTTCTTGTCCCTACAACATCAACATTAGATTGTAGCTCTTCATCTGAATCTCACCTATCTACCTATATTAAACCCAATTTCAAAAACTGAAATCATACTAGCACAAATTCTCATAATGATATGTCTTTCTAAGATATATACGGCTCTAAAATTTTCAATTGTTCTTTGATTTCACATTTTCTATTAGAGCTATTAGTTTGAATTCAGCAGCTTGTACATATATTCCCAAACCATAACTGGTCATTCCTGACTATTCTTAACCTAGTGATCCCAGGTTTAGTACCTGCTCCTTACCAGCATCACCCTTTCCTAATTTAATCTGGGGCATATATCCTAAGAAGCAAGATATTTCTTTTATTATATAGAGGTTTGGACCATTCTCTACTATAAAGCCTGTTGATGGTCAGTAATGAATCTTCTCTCTCTTCCTTCCCTATTACAGAAAAAAATACCCTGATTTACTCTCCAGAATAGATTATAAATGTACCTTTCTGTACTTTTCTATTGTCCATTGAATCTCTTCTATGGCCTCACATTTTCCTTAAGGGAGATGTATAAATACCTTTCTCCTCTTCCCTATTTGCAGGGCCCAAGAGGGTTCACTTTTGGGGCTCCAGAGTCTTGTGGTTTGGGCAGAGCAGAGCTCACTCAGTCCTGTGGATTAGAGGATAGGTATGTGTGTTCCTGTAGCTTCCACGGGGGCACCCAGAGGCTGTCTATCTTCCTTTGGGAAACTGACTTTGCCCAAGGGTGTTATAACATTAAAGTACCTTAAAGATCAGCTGAAATGTCAACAAACTTTGAAAGAGGGCTATTAGCAATGCAAATGTGAGTTTCCTGCTCTGGTGATAAGCACAATAAACAAAACTGTAAGGACATTTTTTTTTTTTTAGCCCTTCTAGGTGAACAGCTCAAGCTGTGATGTAAAAGCCAGTTCTCCTGGGACCGAGGATAGTTCATCATACTTATCTGATGTGCTAGCCAACCGTATGGATTGCATTAATCCTATTGACACAGTCACAGTTGAAAACAGTCTTCAGGTTGCAAAGTTAGTCCCCGGTAAGTGATTATGCCTTTGTAACCGCATTTGGTGTTCAACCCATCCTGGACCCTGGCTTGTGATACCACTCAGGAATTTCAAGAGCGGAGGCGGTCACAGAGAAAGCTCATTGCAATCGACTCCCTTTCTCCTCAAGCCAGTGGTGGGTGGAAATTGGGACCCGGCAGGAAAATGTCACTGGTATTCGGCTTCTGAGAGAATGCTAGCTGACCCTGCACCCACAGTAAATGACTGTTTTTCTTCTTGGGTATTACTGCTGTGAAATAGCAAAAATTCAACCAAGTAAAATTTAAAGATCTAATTGGCTTTATTAATCAACTCATGAATCGGGCAGCATCCTGTCTAGCAAGAGGTTGGGAGTTACAAAAGGCTACAGAAAAGGAAAGGTTTTTAAAGGTAGAGAGGGAGGAGAAAAAAGGCAATTATTAGGAAAGAATCCATTGCTTTAGGCAAGGTCATAGGGAAGTGGAAGGGGTCTATCAGTAAATTTCCTAGCGCGGACCAGGAAATTCCCATGTTGCCTGGTTAAAGGTTACATTTCTGGGGGGTTGAAACTGCAGTCAAGTTAGGTCTTAGTTTACTGACTTGGCACCTTAGCCTAAATGCTATCATTTTGGGCCTGTGGTCTTCTTTTCAACACTGCCCAATCAAATCACAGCTCTCTGATTTCATTATGGGCAGTGACCAGGCATCATCCATTTTTTTTTCTGGACCTCAGCTCAACCATCAGCCCTGGATGGAAGCCATTCTTCTTAGAGCTTCTTATGAAGTGGTTTCCTGAATCCTGCCTGGGTCTTCTGACTTACAGCCCAGGGTCAAGCTTCAAGCCAGCTTCTCTGGATTCCAAGTGACCTGGTAGAGGTGCACCAAACCTCTTGGATCTTTCTATCCATCAGAATGTCACGGAGTTCAATAATTCTATTTCTTGCTAACAACCCAAGTTTCTTTTGTATGCCCTCTTACTGGGAGAACAAGTAGGTACCCGGTGCTAGAATTCATTCGCATCTATGTTTCTAGGTGTAAATTTCCTTTTAAGGATTTCTTGAGCCAGATAGGATTACTCTCATGCAATCCATGACTTTGTAGAGGCGATAATGTTTTTGCAATAGGTCTAAATATAAATAGTTTCCTGTTCTGCATGGTTCTGTGTATTGTGGACTTTTTTTTTTTTTTTTTGAATGTTACAATGAAATTCTAAATTCATCATTGAGGACACTTACAATGAAGGAAAATTCAAAGCAGACTTTGCCCAAATCTGCATAAACACGGGGGTTGAGAAGAAGAGTTAATTTTTAAGGTATGTCGCTTTTTTCCTCCTGTCTTTCTAGACTGTAAGACAAATTTTTAAAAAATGTTGTGTAGAAATGGAATTTAATTTGGTGACTGGTCATTAAGCCAAAAGAGACCACGTTGTCTCTTGGAATCTTAATCATCTCCAAGGATTGGGAAGACCAAACAAATCCAAGTTTATTTTTAAAATAAATAAGTCATTTCAAAAAGAGAAAGTCATTTCCAACTTAGACTCATTGAGCTTCTGTTGTGTATGGGGCACTCATTTTGTGTTCTGTGAAGACTTAATACCTTTCTTTGTAACGTTAAGAGACCCAGAAGAGCTGAGACCCTCCTTCTGTGCCCTTGGCGGGTCCTGGTCCTGGTCTCCTGATGCATTCTTGTATATTTCTCTCCAATAAAAACCCCATATTGTCCATGTGACAACTGCTAATCAACAAGAACAATTCATGCCTCTTTGGAGAACCATCCTTGACTGCTAAAGTTCAGGACATCCCACCTAAAATATGCCACTTAAGTATACTGACTATTTTGAGTTGTGGGCACAGGAAAAACAGCAGGTGTAGGGAAAGGCTTTCTTTGAACTCCCCTTGTCTGCCTAAATACAGGTTCCCCCAAAGCGACTCATCTTTTTTTCAATGTTTATTTATTTTGAGAGAGAGTGAGAGAGAGTGACAGCGAGCGCATAAATGGGGGGGGGGGAGCAGAAAGAGAGGAAGCGAGAATCCCAAGCAGGCTCCAAGCTGTCAGTACAGCCCGATGGGAGGCTCGAACTCATGACCTGTGAGATTCTGACCTGAGCTAAAATCAGGAGTTGGACTCTTGACCAGCTGAGCCACCCAGGCATCCCAGGAACTCAATTCTCAGGGATCTGCTTCCCTGGGAGTTTCATCAACCAGGAAGGCTTGACACTGATCACTGGAGAGGAGACTGGAAGTCTGTACCACACACATCCAGACAATGTGTGTCACAAACTATCAAACCTCCTATTTATTCTTCTATGGGCCCATTCATCTTTCCTAGAAGTCATTTATTCTTGCCTAAGTGGCCTCCACCCCTCTCCCCTTCGCTTATTAGGGTGGTATATAAGCTCTAAAATCTCATCATTTTGGGGGATATTCACTTTTTTTGCCCTGTGATGCCCCGGACATACAATATTAAAAACTAACGAATGTATGTGCCTTTTCTCCTGCCAATGTCAATTGTCAGTTTATTTCATAAACCCAGCTGTCGAACCTAGGAGGAGAGAGGGAACATCTTCCCTTCTCTATACCAACTATTCCTGAAACTAGCTGAAACCTGGATCCTTTTCTGCAAAAGCCCGGTAAAAAACCTTCCACCATTGGGGCGCCTGGGTGGCTTGTCATTTAAGCGGTCGACTTCAGCTCAGGTCATGATCTCGCAGTCTGTGAGTTCGAGCCCCGCGTCGGGCTCTGTGCTGACAGCTCGGAGCCTGGAGCCTGTTTCAGATTCTGTGTCTCCCCTTCTCTCTGCCCCTCCCCTGCACACGCTCTGTCTCTCTCTCTCAAAAATAAATAAATGTTAAAAAAAAAAAAAAAAGAAAACCTTCCACCATGGCTTATGTTCATGGTACTCTGGTTGATTTTCTTCCAAGCTTCCGGCTTATGTGGAGGAATTTCTTAGTACTTAACTTTTCTGCTTCTTCTTGGTCTGTCACCTCCCCATGTCACTGTCTCGAGTTTTCATTCACGCTTTGGGATTTTTATCTGTCACGCAAGTAAACCAAAAGGTAAATGTGCCAGCATGTTGGAGGGGCACTTCGTCGTCCCCCTTCCCTAACCTCACCCTCACCCCTGGTGATGTGAGGGCCGTTTCACACAGAAGTTATTCTGGAAGCTACCTTTTGTTTACCTTGCTGGTGTTCTATTCTGAAGAAAGTAGCTGTCCTAAGGAGCAGTCTGGACAAGGCTTGTGCTAGGTGTTTGTGTTATGTGTTTGGAGGATGAATTAGAAAAATACAGAAAATGGAGAACACACTCTGGAAAGTACATCAAAGGAACCCTAGGTAGGAAGAGAGGAGAAAATAACTTTTAAACCATCTTTTGGAATCTAAGCATGTTTACAACTGTCTAAGAGGAAGATTCCTGTGTGTGTGTGTGTGTGTGTGTGTGTGTGTGTGTGTGGGCGTGTGTGAATAAACTGTGCCTGAATGTCCTTCCAGATGTTGTAGGCATGATGGCAGGCTTACATACATAATTCATTTCTCATTTTCTTATTCTCACGGTAATCAGCACATTTCCTTCTACTGTCCCAAATGAAAAGCTTTTTGAATCCTCAAAATTACACTTGACCCTTCTAAACCACAAATTTACTTTGCTTTACAGCTTTCCTGCTTTGCACTGTAAATGCTGAATAATTTAGACACAAATACACAAAGAAGAAAAATCATTACCTTTTAGAGTTGAGAAGCTCCAGGATACTTAACTCTCTCCTTCCTTCTTAATTATTAGAAATTGGTTAAAAAAGTTCACATCTTGCTTTGTTTTGTAGAAATGTAAATTCCATGTTAAAATTTTATCTATATTCACATCCATCACATTTTTGCAGATCTAGATCAGTCAGTGGCAAACAACAGAATCTGTTTGAAAATATTTGCCATGTTGCCAACCAAAAGAAAGAATAGTAAAACCAATACTTTTCCTTAAAGGAAAGATTTTTTTCTCCCATTGATTTGTTTAGCAATTTGGCTATAATTCTATGCAATCTATTGAAGCTAGGCAATGCCGAGAAAATATTATGCATTCCACCTTAACATATTCCTTTTGTGTGTTTCAAGAACCATGCCTGAAAGCATCAAACCTTAAATTATTCTGTAATTGGCAGGCAGCAAATAGCAATTTCAAGTTCCAAGCAGTGCCAAGGCCAAATGGAAGAAGACATTTATAATGGCTGTGCCTAAGAAAAAGTATAGCTTGAAGGATTACCTACAAATTGAGCTATAAACACAGTGTCGCCAGCATTGGGGAGAAACAAGAGGAAAAAGAATTTGTTATCATCAAAGTATTCACTTTACAAAACAGCCGAGCACCCATCCTACAACCCTTTAAATGAGAATGTTTAAACTTATCACAAGTAATTATTTGGAATGGATGCTTAGGAAATTCCAAGCACATTTAAAACAAAGGCGGACCAGAAAGGTAATTACTGATTTAAATTTTCCCCATTATGTGCAACAGTTGCCTCTAAAAGTACCGGCAAAACACAGGCACTTGTCCATTCCCCTTAACTTGTAAACATGGGCATATGTCTCTCACCATTATTTTCTTTTCAATTAGGATTTTTAAAAAATCTTGCCCTATAGGCAGATGGTCTCGTTAGAAACATGAAATGCTGCTTCCTTCACGTGTTGCCACTTTCTTGCCCTTAATTGTTTTTAAATAATAACATCCCTTCTTTATGTATCATGAACATCTTGCAAAATCAGGAGTCCATGTAGAATAATCATAGTACTTAACTCACGTTCTAAAACAGGGTATTTATTTAATATGAGTGCACATGGCTTGCTCAGAACGGATATGAGCAAAATTTTACATTTTTATGTGAAATATATCTGGAGAACAAGGTTATTATGGCTTTCCAATGTTCAAAATGGTAGAAAGATTAAAAAAATAAAAATGAGAAGCCAGTATGATGGATCTTCCATCACATACAAGATCCATTAGCATTTAGAAATGAAAGATAGGACATCTAGAAGTTACCCTGCATGGACTTTGAAAGACTGGCAAAGTCTCTCAGTAAGTCTGTCTTCGTTCTGGAAAAGCATTTGATTGAGCCGATCATAAAGTCTTTGCTGACACGTTGGGACGTGGTTGAATGATAGAGATGCTAGGCCTACTCTCCACTCAGTGAGCTGCTGGAGACAGACTTCTACAGGTGCACGTGACACAGGTCTGCCTGTGGCCTTCTGCTGCTTGACATGACAGACAACTTGGAAGAGAAAGTATACTCGCGAAACTTTCAGATGAGCCAAATTTAGACATTTTCATACAGCATTCAAAGCCAGCTAATACGATCTAACTAGATTGGGAAAACAAAACAACAACCCATAATCCGGTAGGATTAAGTGGAAAAATTTCTGGTTTAAGTTCAAAGTACGGAATAGAGACGTTGGACCGAACATCATCTCATGTAAATGATGAGAAGGCTTTACACAAAAATGCCATCCGTGCCAGCAGTGAAATAAATGAAGTGGTGAAAAAAGTTAATCTATTATTGGCATGCCTTGAAGGATCTGGCGTCCAAAACCAAACAAGATGTGCACGGTACGACCGTATTAGCCCTAATCGGGACACACTCAAGCATCCGCATTTATATCTGGTCTTCATAATCAGAACACCCACAAGTGCGAAAAGCGTCCAGGAAGGTAAGATTCCAGAACTACTATGGGACCTGGGGATTTTCGGTCTGGAGACCTCTTAAAGAACACTTGACAGCAGCTGTCAGGGACTTGAAGGGCTGGGAGATAAGACGTGTGTGTTTTCTGTATTTCTCCCTGCACGGGGCACAGCCAGCGTTACTAAATCTAAGTTACAGAGAGACATGTGTGACTTGAGGAAATATGAAGCCTCCCACACACACTGATCAATGCTCTGAACTACTGCCTGAGATCCTGAGATACTGGAATAGGCTTCTGGAGGCTCTGGTTGAAAAGTCATGGACGTTCAAAGGGTGGATATTCAGGTGGGATGATCTCAAATTATGTACGACTGAATGATTTTATGATTTCTCCTCTTAGGCAACCTGGCTCGAGAGCCAACAGGAAACATTTATTGGTGGTTTTTTTTCTATTTGCTGTAAACAAAAGGTTTAATTCGACAGGTATCTTACTTATTTTTTTAATTTAAGTATTATTTAAAAAGTTTTTTTTAATGTTTATTTATTTTTGAGAGAGAGGGACAGAGAATGAGCGGGCGAGGGGCAGGGAGAGGGGGAGACACAGAATCCGAAGCGGGCTCCGGGCTCTGAGCTGTCAGCACAGAGCCCGTTGTGGGGCCTGAACCTACGAACTGTGAGCTGAAGTCGGATGCTTAACTGACTGAGGCACCCAGGCGCCCCTATTTTGTTTCATTTAAAAACAATGTTTATTTATTTTGAGGGAGAGAGCATGCATGAAGGGGAGGGGCAGAGAGAGAGGGAGAGAGAGAGATAGCAGGGCTCGATGAGAACCATAAGATCATGACCTGAGCCAAAATCAAGAGTCGGATGCCTAACTGACTGAGCCACCCCAGTGCCCCTGAACGGAACAATAGTTCTCTAAAATTCTGGTGTCACTGGGAAATCCATCAGTGTTGGTACCTCCTGACCTGTTGCTGATTCAGCCCAGGAAACAGGGGGGTTAAACGGTAAGACTCCTCCTGTATGAGGTACGTGCTCCATTTAGCGCTGTCATTCCTGCTTGGATCTTCAAACCCTAAGACCACTTTTCTAGATCTGCTCTATGCCCTGCTAAGACTTGAAAGCATGTAGAATCCCAGAGACAGCAGTGAGATTCACTGTCAAATTGAGGAGAAAACAAGATGCCACATGAACTATACTCGCCTTAAAAGCAGATACATTACATGGGGTGCCTGGGTGGCACCAGTTGGGCACCAGTTGGGCGTCCAGCTTCGGCTCAGGTCATGATGTCACAGTTCATGAGTTCGAGCCCTGCGTCAGGCTCTCTGCTGAGAGCTCAGAGCCAAGAGGCTGCTTCGGATTCTGTGTCTCCCTCTCTCTCTGTCCCTCCCCCACTTGCCCTCTCTCTCTCAAAAATAAATAAACATTAAAAAATGAAAAAAAAAATAAAAGCAGATAAATTACATGGCATACTAACTTGGAAAACACTCAGAAAAGTGTGGCCAAAAGAGAAAGTCAATCATCAATCAGGATCTTAAGTAGACACGGTCACATTATCAAAGAACTTACATACTTTAAATATGTCAGGATGACTGGCTCCAAAGGTAATGCTCCAATCCGGTGCAATCACTTAAATCCCAAGGCTATATATTTCCAGGGAAAGGCCATCGCCTTATTTACTTAATTTTTAAATGTTTATTTATTTATTTTTGAGAGAGAGAACGTGAGCCCAAGTTGGCGAGGGGCAGAAAGATAGGGAGACACAGAATCGGAACCAGGCTCCAGGCTCCGAGCTGTCGGCAGAGAGCCCGACGCAGGGCTCGAACCCACGAACTGTGAGATCATGACCTGAGCTGAAGTCGTATACTTAACCGGCTGAATGAGCCACCCAGGTGCCCCAAGGCAATAGTTTTAAATGCAGCAACAACCAAGCAATAAATGGTACTGCCTTTAAATGGCCCTTGTTTGTGGGGATATTCAATCACAAGTCAACATTTTATAGTAATTACTGAATCTTGATGCGTTACATTTGGACTCATTAAAAACATACTAATTACATTTTAATTCTGTAATCAAAATAGGAGCAAACCTGGCAAGTGAGGGAGTAAGAGCTCTGTTAGAGAACTGACATGTTTGCCTACTGTCAGTCACAAGGCGTTTGTTTATATAAAGACACACAGCTATTTTCTGTCTGCTTAGCTCTCTGGGGAGAGACAGTCCCTTGGCCATGACAACTTTTTCTCTGAGTGTTGTCTAGAAAGTTGTGTGTGTCATGAATAATATTTTAGTGCTAGCAGGGGAGAAGGGAGGGCTAACGATTTCCAGGAAAGCTACTGAGAACTGGTAGGGGGCAGATTTCTCCCCCTTTACTGCTATTTTGTTTACCTTGTAAATTCCACACAATTCATCTCTCCTTTACAAATAAGCCCATGGCCCCTGTCATCCCTCCCAGGGTCTCTCTCTTCCACTCATGAGATGCCTCATCACAAAGCCTTCCTCGGATTCGCCTCCCTAAGCTTAGTGGTCGCAGGGGGACTGGTTCAGTCCTTCCCATTTTAATGTTTATTTATTTTTGAGACAGAGAGAGACAGAGCATGAACGGCGGAGGGGCAGAGAGAGAGGGAGACACAGAATCCGAGGCAGGCTCCAGGCTCTGAGCTGCCAGCACAGAGCCCGACGCGGGGCTTGAACTCACGAACTGTGAGATCATGACCTGAGCGGAAGTCAGACGCTCAACCGACTGAGCCACCCAGGAGCCCCCAGTCCTTCCCATTTTAACATACCTCAGTGCCAAGCTGGGGGTGGACACGAGTGTATTTCAGGGAGGGCATATGCAGCTTCTTGACAGAAAATTATTAGGGTGATTCCAGCTAAGAATACCTCAAAACCAACTCTGACAATGAAAAATTACTCTTTTACAATAGAAATGTAAGATAGCTTGGAAGTTTCTCTTTCTATACTGGTTGCTTCAAATATTATAACAAAGACCATTACTGGGACTTACAGTTAGAAGGTATGGTAATTTATTTGTTTCACAGATTTTTCTAAAAGATTTTTCTCTCATGTTTAGAAACTCACTCTCGGCGAATTTGGTTTGCAAGATCATACTGTGTACCAGCAGTTGCCCTGTGGGCTTTATTACGCCTTTAGTTTTCCTCTATCAGAAGCCATAACATCTGGACCGCTATATATATTGGTAAATTTGGGTGTTAAATTGCTTCAAGAATCATTCTGAAGGCTCTGATTGTCTTTGTTTTGAAATTTATAGCTTTGAAGGACACCAAGGGTGAGTCAAGTTAAACCAAGTAACTCTCAGCCTCGAGTGGGAAAAGAAAGAAAACATTTTTGGATGGTATACTCACCTTTCCTTGCAAATCCACTGTGCGTGTGCGTGACTGGAAATGGCCAGCTGCCTTTACTTTCGCTCAGAATATGATGATACTTTGAAAGCTCCTTCGTTATTCATCTCGATGCATTTAAATACCTCCTCTTATGTTTTGAGTTTCCCTGCTTGAACTACAGGCACGTGATCACACAATTCCATGAGTAGTTACTCGAGGATTCAGATAGGTTTCATGATTGTTTTTATCTCATAAACTTAAAATATGTGGCTTTTTAGTGAAATGCAAGGAAAATATCTGCTTCCTCCTCCTCTTTTTTGGTTCTGGATACATATTTAATTATACGATTATATTTTATGTTAACGTCTTTTTATTGATTTCAAAATTGTATATGTGTGTCCTTTGTGATGAAGAGTGGGTTGTTGGACTTACATTTAACTGATGCATATTAAGCACAAAGGAGCCTCTGGGCTAGAAGAATCGGCATGTGAATTGATGAAATTGACAGCGAACAGCAGAGTGTTAAGTTGCTGAGCCCCAAATGGGATCCTCAGGCATCCACTTTAGCTCCAGATAGGCTCTAAGCTCGCAGGCATTAGCCTCTAGCTGGGCTGGCCGAGGGGTCAGCCAGGACCCCCGGCACGAGAGTCAAAGGCTCTTGTCTTTCTCTGTTTCTTTTTCGCTGGAAAACTAGAGAAACCGGATGACTAGAGACACTAGAAACTAGAGAAACTAGATAGCCGCAGGCCATCTGTGTTTGGTGAATAGTGAACGCAGCCCTGGAATTTGACCAGATTCACACAAGACCTGGTTTTTGAAATGAGTATGTATTTCATGAACTGTACAAATTTAGAGCAATCACTAAAAAAAACAAAACAAAACAAAACAAAAAAAAAAACAAGCTAGAAAACACCCACAAAAACCCAAACAAACTCTACATCACCTTTCTTGGCAACTAAAACTCATCCAATTTAAAGTTAGAAGGTCTGTTTCCGAGTTCCTGTTCTCTGGGTCTGTGTTTGCTTTTATTAGAAGCCTTTGTGTAAAGAGTCTGTGTTCACCTTCGTGGCTCGGAATTGGAGCTTTTCTAGTGTTCTGGTTGTTTCCATATGGAAACGGTGTAGATAAACTAAGTATTTCACTTTGTGGCAATGAGTCTCATGGGGTCTAGAAGAGTAAAAACAGAGATATTTAATAAAAACCAGTGAGAGGGGAGGAGAACAAATGTGGTGGCTATCAAATAAAATATTGCTTTAGAAATGTAAAATGAAATCATCCTGGCTAATTTCTAATTTGCTGTCTCACCCCTTTAATCAATTGTAGTAGTTGGTTTTAATAGCCTGGATTCTAGTCTTTTGTTAAATAATTACCTTCCTTGAATCTGTTATTTATGTTTTAGATTTCCCTATGGTGATTTTTTATGTGAATATTTTCAAATTTTGATGAAGTCTAGTTTATTAATATATTCTTTATGGTTTGCTCTTTCCTGCCTGGAAGTCAGGGATAGCACCTACATTTCCTTTCACGTTTTTATTAAGTTTTATCTTTTAATGCATTTACATTTTCCTTCTTTATTTTTTCTTTTTTTACATTGAGGTCTATAATCTCTGTGAATATTTCTGTTCGAGGAAGAAGAACCTATTTTATTGTTTTCAAATATCGAAATCTAATTAATCTGACATCATTCTTCTCCCCATTCACTCCTCATGTTTCCTCTTAAAATGTCATGTTCTCTTAGTTGTGGATCAGTTTTTAGACTTTTATCCTGTTTGGTCATCTGTTTGTTGTTGTATCACTCTGTCCTGCATAGTTAAGTACTACAGCTCAAGGCACGATAAATCTGATATCTGGTAAAATAATTCCCTCCATTTCTTCCTTTTCTTTTTTTTTTTAAGTTCATTTATTTATTTTGAGGGAGAGAGAGCACACACTACATGTGAGAATGGAAGAGGGGCAGAGAGAGAGAGAGAGAGAGAATATCCCAAGAAGACTGAGCTGTCAGCACAGAACCCACATGGGGCTGATTCCACGCACCGCGAGATCACAACCTGAGCCGAAACCAAGAGTTGGATGCCTAACAGACTGAGGCACCCAGGCACCCCCTCTACCTTTTCTTTATATGCATGTTTTTATGAGTGGGTAACATAAGCCTTAACTTTAGAAAAAGATTTTTAATGCAGGACAAGAAAACAATGATAACAGCTCACAGTTCCCACGTCCACGGAACTGGTGTTATAGAAATAAAATGAATTTGGAGTCGGACACGGGGTCAAAACCTAGCTGCCAATTTGAAGCTGGAAGCTGGATGGAAAGGGAGTTGCTCCTGCTGAAACTCACCTGGTGCATCTGAGAAACGGGAACAAAACTCCTACCTCCTACTTCGGAGGATTGTCATGTGGATTCACCATGGTGAGGATCTACGGCACCTGGTGCCCAGATGGCAACTACTTGTCATTATCATTATTATTATACAGTAGGATTTAGGAGCAATGAGGGTTTTTCATCCAAAAATCCCTCTTATCTCGCGATTACTGATGAAATGTTGACCTTCAAGTCATGGTAAAAAAAAATCTAGGAAGTCATTAATATCTCAATGGGGTCTGGGAAATGAGAGCTTAGTGTTGCTCTTTGGTACCACCCAGGGAATTAAAATACGTTCCCAAATAAAAGCCCAGAAATTGTTGCTTTTATCCAAAGAGGGAGGTCTCCCCCGGGGAAGTAAGTTCCCTTCCTGAGGAGTGAGCACTGATGGCAACATGGAAAGAAAACGACAGTGGGGGTGCCTGCAAGAAGGCACCACAACACAGGACTAAGGCACCAGAACGGGTAGTCCGAGGGTTCAGATGACCGACGGCCTTAGGAAACGTTCATCCTCCAGCTGTGCTCCGCTGAGAACCCTATTTTTGTCTCATACATTGTAGGCCACTAATTCAGATCTGAGTATGTATGTATTGCTCAGTATTGGTAAAACCATAGGAAACCCCTGCGCCTTGGAAGGTGTTATGTTGGGTGAATGTATATGGGAGGTGGGAAGCTGGGGGAGGCAATTTAAAGATCTTCCTGAGAAAACATCAAGGGCATGAAAACATGAATAAGAACAAACAGATTCTAAAGGTAGCAGGCAGAGGATTCACAAAAAGACCAGGCTGGTTCTTTCCTCTGACTTCTTGCCACGATCCAGACAAGACCGGCCTGCCATGGCTTCCCGCTCTTCAGTTCAGCAGTAAGATATCTGAGAATAAAGGTAGGGAGGAAAATCTTATAGGCAGGAGCCACTATGGTGGACGTGATGTGGGTGTCTCTCGAGCCCCCAGAGAATACTGGCAGAGACTGGAACAGGTCTTCCTCCCTGATTTTAGGCCACCTTTGCCCTGTAGCAACGGGTTCGACCTTGTCCACAGCTGCCAAAGCTTGTTCTAACCCATTCACTCTTGTGTTGTGTTGTTTTTTCTGTATCAAAGGCACACAGAGACCTACAGAGCTCCATTTAAGAGATCCAGGGCATAGTGGGAAAGAAACAGGAAGTCAACCATCGTGTCTCCTATTTTGAGTACCATGTTTCAAATCAACGTTTGTCAAGAGTGGGTGTGTAACTGAATACCAGGCCTATGCCGATTATCAAGAGGCGGGGGGTGTGTGTGTGTGCAACACTTGTTTGTATTTATTGTGTTTCAAGAAAACAGATTTAAAGAAAGAGGAGAAAAAGAAACACATTTATCATACCCTCCAAATGAGGGAGGGGAGAGATAAATGAATACATGTAGTCATTTCGCAGCTGAGTGAAGCAAAACCGGCTCCAAGATGCCTTCTCAACACTGCCCTTCCTTATTCCACCATTTGCTCTCTTCTGCATTCATGTTCCAGGCGAGGCACACAAAAACTCTCACCATACCTCTCACCCTCTTTTGCAACGGGCTCCTCTCTGCCTTTCAGACCGAGCCCTACCTGACCGACCAGTCTTCTGTCAATACTCAACCCACTCACCCTTGGGGTCAAGGCCCACTGGTTCCTAATAGGTGAATATGACACCGTAACCCTGCAAAAGAGACTGGATCGGTGTGCCCCAATACGTGATCTAAAAATCACACACTTGGGTTTTATTTTGCTTTCCCTAAGCTTCCTTTCGAAATACAATTGCTACCGAGACCTAATGTGGGAAGACGGAAGTCCTTATGTTTAGCTATTTTAGGGCAATTCTAAAAAACCAAAGAGTACAAAGAAGGCCTAGTTATTTAATTTAGTTTAGAATTTTCTTCTCATCCGCTCAAAAAGCACACTTTCAAATGAGCTGGTACTGGATTCAAGGAAAAGAAGGGTTTTATGAAGATTAAGTGTGGAACGAAAATAAGGGCTTATAGCAAGTGTTACGTTGCATCTCTCCGAAGAGTCTGATGTCCTGCAGACTACGATGCATACTTGATTTCCAGACAAACATATCCATAGGGAGGAGAAAAATAGTGAAGTAGAGAAGGCGAGTGTATAGGAGGGTTCTTTTAATACGGTTTTGAACAAAAGAAGTATATGAAGATTTCTTCCTAACCTGGTAAATGAAAAATTATTCTAAAATGAAGCTTTCTTCTTCTTTTCTTTTTAATGTTTATTTACTTTTGAGGGGGGGGATGCAAAGTGGGGGAGGGACAGAGAGAGAGAGAGAGAGAGAGGGAGACACAGAATCCGATGCGGGTTCCAGGCTCTGAGCTGACAGCACAGAGCCCGGTGCGGGGCTTGAACTCAAGAACCTCGAGATCATGACCTGAGCTGAAGTCACTCACTTAACCAATGAGCCACACAGGCACCCCTGAAGCTTTCTTTTTAATTGTAAATTATATGACTAGACTAGAAGGGCAAGGGCATACCAGACTTCACTGGGTATTTACAAGAGGTTAAAGAGAAGCTAAAAATAGAGGCACCTGGGAGGCTCAGTTAAGCCTTTGACTCTTGATTTCAGCTGGGGGCTGGGGTCATGATCTCATGGTTCATGAATTCAAGCCCCACGTTGGGCTGTGCATTGACAGTGAGGAGCCTGCTTGGGATCCTCTCTCTACCTCTCTCTCTGTCCCTCTCCTGCTCACTTTCTCTTTCTCTCTTTCTCAAAATAAATAAAATAAACATCACAAAAATTTAAGAACAGAAGCCAAAAATATAGAATTGAATTAGTAGCCTTGAATCATGTGTCACAATATAGTCTCTCTCAACCCTGATTTAACATAACCTTGTAAGCAATTTCAGTGATAAAATCTCAACTTGCCATTGAACAAAAGGTGGCATAAAATCCAATTCTGAGCTGATGCAAATAAACACAGACTCCTGAATTCAGCCTGAGTATTTCTCAATAAAAGATTTATCCAAATCTTTTAGATAAAAAGAATGACTTTACATTCGATTATTAGTCAACGTAATTTCTCAACTGCATGGCCAAAGACAGAGCTAAATGTTCTACCAGAACAATGTGCTGTTAGCTATAAAATGTACTCAATAGAGTAAGTCGTTCCAAATATGTCCAAATTTGTGTTTCAAATTTAAATGCAATTGGAGTGGAAAAAGTCTTTTGGAACATGAACAACAGAACTGGAAAGTTGCAAATCTACATGTATTTCTGGCAGCCAAGTCTTTGGGGGAAAGGTAATAGACATATGGTGAACAGGACAGGATGTGAAACGTTTCATCTTCTGGACTTCCTTTACACGCTGCCTGTAGAACGGTTAAGTTCATAAACTTTGAGACCCATGGCCCCACCATTCCGTGGTAACCTGGGCTGTTCGTGACTCCGATGCTGCCGATGATATTTATATCTGCAATTTTCTTCAATGCCCTCTTAGGTAAAAAGCCCTGATGCTCTGGATGCTTCAGAGCCCTTCCGTGTTTGAAAGTATAACTTTTACGGTTTAATTCACCTCCCGTTCATCACCGTATGCAGGCTTTCCATCCAGAGATGATTTTTAAAAACCGAGGGCTTGGTGGCCTTTGATAATCAAAACTAGGTACACCTCAGAGAATCTCAGAAATAAGCAAGACACCAATTAATTTCCTACTTTGGAGGAATAACTGACTTCTACCAGTGCTGCTGCCCCAGGTGAAAAAACAGACTCTAAAAGACCAAGAGACACTGTAAAGGCCACACAAGCGGTAGGTGGGAAAATTCAGTGGTTTTTAATTACACGCCAAACCTACTTCATACGGAGAATCACAAATGAACCATTTAGAGTAATACCCTCTTGCATAAATTTGGATCAGTCAGAACAGGCTCACTGGCTGAAAAACCACTGGTTTGACCGGTTTAGGACATTCTGCAAGAGGAAAATAGTGCAGTGGCCTAGAGCTTGACTCTGGGGTCCTCTCGCCACCGTGGGCTGAAGAGAAACCCCCCCAGGCAGCATCAGTGACCTCCTGCATCTGCAAAGAGCTTTTCTGCACTTAGCTTAACATTTCAAAGTTTATTGGTGAAACAGAGCTCATTGTACTCCATGAAATTCTGAAGATATTGCATGAGCGCAAAGAAATGACTTGGGTTTAGAAACTTATTTTGAAAGAATGATGCTATTGGCCAGTTCACTAACTTATGCCTGCCAATTCTTCTGAACTTAGAAGCTGTTTGATTTGTTCCACAATGTTTGAAATCCTATTTATTCCACTTTTCTAAGCCTTATAGTAAATCAAACTTCTTTTTAAACTTTACTGAGCTACTGGGGCGCCTGGGTGGTGCAGTGGGTCGAGTGTCTGATTTCGGCTCAGGTCATGATCTCACAGGTCATGAGTTCGAGAGCCATGCGTCAGGCTCTGTACTGACAGCTCAGAGCCTGGAGCCTGCTTTGGATTCTGTGTCTCCCTCTCTCTCTGCCCCTCCCCTGCTCACACTCTGTCTATCTCTGTCTCTAAAGTAAATAAACATTAAAAAAAACCCCACTTTATTGAGCTACTAATGTCCACAGTATTTCAAACATTCTAACCAAAACTTCAGAGGTTTTCTCCATATGACATAGGTTGTTACTGTCACCCACCCAGGCTGGATGAGATTAAGAGAGAGGTCTAGTCAATAGGTCAATAACTGTTTGGGAGAACAGGACATTGTCCATTTTCCTTGCTTAAAATAGTTATCTTTAGGAAATGGAAATCTTAAAAAAAATTCTGTATTAATCTAAAATTACCACATACATTATATGTATCTTTGGAGGAGACTTTCTACCCTTTCTGATATGTGTAGTTTTATTGACTTATTATAGTAAATATTAAACCTTAAAAATCTGCTGTGAGTATATAGGAGCTGACTTTGTAGATGAATGCCAATTTAAATTGGTTTCTTTGGCATTTAATAGCAATTCAGTTTTGCTCTGTGTAATTAATTATGGGATTATAAATAATTCAAATTCTGGAGGAAATATCCAGACTCTCTGGAGGAGAGTCTTCAGACATCTCCAAATCATCAAACTACTTTTAAATATGTCAACTTGTCTTAAGAGTCAAAAACTCCATTGTCTTATTACTTGAACTTGAACCAACAAAGTATTTTATTTTTTTTTATTTTTTTTTTTTTTAAATTTTTTTTTTTTCAATGTTTATTTATTTTTGGGACAGAGAGAGACAGAGCATGAACGGGGGAGGGGCAGAGAGAGAGGGAGACACAGAATCAGAAACAGGCTCCAGGCTCCGAGCCATCAGCCCAGAGCCTGACGCGGGGCTCGAACTCACGGACCGCGAGATCGTGACCTGGCTGAAGTCGGACGCTTAACCGACTGCGCCACCCAGGCGCCCCCCAACAAAGTATTTTAAAAACATTGCTTTCTTTATGCAGATTTTGCTGGTGTCCTCAGTTTTCCTTAATAAAATCTTTCTTTTCCCTTTCTCATTTTTGGATACTTATCCTAAATGTTTACAAAATAAATTTGGGTGCAAAGACTACAGAAGCTTTTCATGGCCTACAATCTGTATACCAGGCAGTCAATCAAACTTTAATTTTAATTTGGAATGAATGTGATTATATGTAAATCACAGTCATTTGACGTATTCAACATATTCAGAGATATTGGCTTTAATTTTCTTTGAACTTTGACTATTAGTAATATCTTTGGTTTACAAGTATCAGTCCTTGAACTCGAGGAAGTATAGGCCAAGGGATTAAAAAGCATAAGTCAAGCAGATCAGATAAACTCTGACAATTATAGATTGCTTTTCACACTTGGTTATGGAAGAAAGAAGACATTTTTGCTATATTCCTATTATAACCTGACTCAATTTTTTAAGTCTTATTTTCTGAAATCTGTGGTTTTAATAATGTTATAACTTCATGAAACCCTGGAGGATTCATAAAAATCCTTACCACCCATCGTTGAGGGTGATGGGTAAAGGACACACGTAGTTGGTAGAGCTCTTAACTGCCCCTCCCCTCGGTCAAGACACTTTCAATATCCTTTCATACTGGACTTTCAACTCAGATTTCATTTGAGCAAGTTACATCCAGCTCAAAGGATATTTGCACCTTATTTAAATTTCAAGGAGAGGATAGTTACATATATCTTGGTTTTCACAATGTCAACGTCCCTAAATTCTTCCATGTACTATTTAACATTTTTTATTAAAATAAAATTAGTCCCATATGAAAAGGCTACATGCTGTACGATTCAACTCTATGACAATCTGTAAAAGGCAAAACTATGGAGACAGTAAACAAAATCAATGGTTGGCAGGAGGTAGAGGCGAAAGAGGCATGAACAGGTACAGTACATTTTTAGGGTAGAGAAACTGTTCTGTATGATCCTATAATGGTGGCTACATGTCATTATGTATTTATCCAAACCCACAGAATGTATAACACCAAGGATGAACTTTAATGTAGACCCAAATGGATCATCATTATGTGTCACTGTGGGTTCATTTATTGTCACAAATGTGCTACCCTGGTAAAGGACGTTGATGGTTGGGAGAATAGGGACTCTGTGTACCTTCCACTCAATTCTGCTGTGAACCTAAAACTGCTCTATTAAACTGTATTAAAAATAAAATTAGCTTATTTGTAGTAGTATGTGAAGTATACAACTACACAACTAACTTCTTAGAATTCCTCATATTTCCAAAAGCTTGCCAGTGACTGATGGGACCCAGAGTTAAAAAAAAAAAGGCTGGAGGGGCGCCTGGGTGGCTCAGTTGGTTAGGCGACTGACTTCGGCTCAGGTCACGATCTCACAGTTTGTGAGTTCAAGCCCCGCGTCGGGCTCTGTCCTGACAGCTTAGAGTCTGGAGCCTACTTCAGATTTTCTGTCTTTCCCTCTCTCTACCTCTCCCCTGCTCATGCTCTGTGTCTCTCTGTCTCTCAATAATAAATAAACGTTAAAAAAAGCTGGAAATTCATGGTAGAGTAAGACTTTGGACTGCATCTCTAGAGAGGAAACCTGCTACAGAGTTAACGGGAGTCTTGGCGATGACTCTAGTGGTTTCACAGGGGACCTGGGTGATGATTGCAACTGGTCAAGAAGGACAACTCAGCTGGTTAAAGAGGAGATTTGGTTTGGAGTCATGATGGCCATGACTTAAGACTACAGGAAGACAGGTTCCTGGGAATGGAAGTAGGTTCTTCATGATGACAAAAAAGAATGGACTGGGCAGGAAGATCCCCGAAATGTGAGGAGATGGGAGGAAGACCTAGACAAAGACCACAGACCCTGTTTGTACAGGAAAAGGCAGGTGACAGGAAAGAAGCTCAGTACTTCTCAGGTGAAAGTGATTAGGACACGGGTTGAAAGTCACCTGTGCACTATTCCCAAGGGGGGGGCTACAGAAAAGGACCACGGCAGGAGCGTAAGCATTACTGGAGAAAATAAAGGCATCATATATATGTTTACACTCACTAAAGTAATAATGTTGGCACGCTAATGGGAAATCAACAGTGCCATGCTATGCACCTTAATTTAATAACAGTTTTGAATCATATGGTTCATGCATATTTATTCTGCCCATTCTTTCTAGAAACTTTTCTGGGTCTCCTTATCAATCCCAATCGCCACACGTATTCTGTTTCTCTAGGATGGGAGAGGTATTGACCACTGTCCCTTGGTTTACCTTGGTCACTGCTCTAATGGACAGCCCCACTCCCAAGCTCCCCGCAAGGATTCCTGGAGGATAGTGTATGGGTGCATTTCCTTCTTTCATCTTTCTCAAAGACATACTGTAGTACAACTTGATGCCTTCCCTGCTGTATCTCCCCTATTTTTAGCTCTTTGATCCATTGTACTAGCTCCCCTTTCTCTCCAGAGAAAATATAGCATCATGGTTAAAATCATCACTCCCAGCATGAGATTGCTTCCATTCATCCCATTCACTACTTATTGACCGTGTGGTCCTGGGCAAGTTCATCAACTTGCTAAGCCTTGGTTCCCTTATTTACAAGCTTGACCTAAAAATGGTACCTACTTCATAGGGTTGTTGTGAAGACTGCAGGAAGATATGCAGATAAAGTGCTCCAAGCATAGTCAGCATTTGGGAAGTAACTGCCTGCCAACAACCCACGGGGAAATGCCCTGGCTTGGGAGCCAGCATTGCAGTTACAAAGGACCTCGAACTGGGTGGCTTAAGACAACAGAAATTTACTTCCCAACAGTTCTAGAGGCTAGAAATCCAAAATCAAAGTGTCTCCAGGGTCATGCTCTCTCTGAAGGGTCTAGGGGAGAATTTGACCCATGCCGTTCTCTTAGCTTCGGGGTGTTTCTGGCAATCCTCAGCATTCCTTGGCTTGTAGACACATCACTCCAATCTCTGCCTCCATCCTTCATCCTGGTATTCTCCTTGTGTGTGTATCTTCACATGGTTTTCCTCTTCTTTGTGTGTGTCTGTTTCTGGGTCTCTTCTTCTCTTGTTACAAAGACACCACTCATATTGGATTAGGACCCACCCTAATGATTTCATCTTAACTTGATGACATCTGCAAAGACCTTACGTCCAAATAAGGTCACATTGACAAGTAATGGTGTTAGGACTTCAACATATCTTTTTTAGGGGACACAATTCAACCCATAACACAAGGGAATGGATTCTTGTACTGAATAGTAGACTGTTTTCCTTCCTTCCTTCCTTCCTTCCTTCCTTCCTTCCTTCCTTCCTTCCTTCCTTCTTTCCTTCCTTCTTTCCTTCCTTCCTTCCATCCTCCCATCCTGTCCCGTCCCCTCCTCTCCCGTCCCCTTTCCTTCCTCTCTTCCTCAACTGTTCCTCATACAGAATACTTGTCAAATTCCCCAACCTCATTTTCCATGTTCCAGTTTTTCAGTATTAGATATAACACTTCAAGTGAGGTATAACAGATACTTGCTACAGACTCCTATGATTGGGACACTTGACTGAGGTGATATCAAGAGTATTTTATTTTGTTGTGTATTTTGGTAGCCACACGATACTGATGCCTCAGATTGGGGTTGGGATAAATTATAACAAACTGATTTTTACCTCGTCTTTTGCTCTCAACTCATAACCATTTCTCATGCCCCTTCAGCCCCTTTATCTATTTCTGAATGCAGTCTTGAGCGAGTTAATACTGATGAACACAGTCTGAAGTACTCCTAGAATTGGAACGGATATGCACCCACAGGAAATACTGTGGGTAGTCTGAGCGGCTTCTAGACTTCAGAGCCTGGATGAAGCATCCTGGGGCAAACCAATGGCAAGATACACCTGCTGTGGAAAATAACCCATCACTAGAACAAAAAAATCCAAGCTGTCATGTGCATGGTATCACATTCCTTCCAGACTTCCTACCCCACAGTGTCCCTGAAAAGTCCCTGAGAAGCCATCAGTATTCAGTCCCTGAAAAGCCATCAGTATGTTTATGGAAGCCCAAGAGACAGTCTATGCCCTTGAAAAGAAGGGGGAGGAAGGCTTGGGCAGTGGCCGTCCAGATGCCCCGGCCTGACCCTTCAGAAGGCTGCCGTGTTAGTGTCAATGATGGATTTCTCCCAATATTGACTTTGAATTATAAACAGGGTTGGATACTGGCAGCACAAAACCAACATATACATTCAGGATCGAAAAGGTTGCTCTTAACAAGAAAGACTGGCTATTTCATATCACTGTTGTTTTCTCCTTCACCACATTTCTTCATTTCTTTTCCTCTTGTCTCCATTTTCTTTTCAATATTTGTATTTTGCATTGACATGTCTATTTAAAATGTAACAAAGATTAAATGTGATTACTGTAATGCTTTCTATATTAGAAATAAGCAGTGTGGATAGTCTATACTGGGGATAATTTGAATGTGGTTAATTGGGACTTGACAGGATCATTCTTAACCATTTTCTTGGGAGGGTTTTCTTTCTCAGGAAGGTTTTCACAAGTTCTCTTTGATTTGAAAATACACACTCTACAGCCCACCCTTGTGTCCTAGTGTTACTTTGTTTTCCTTATCAAAGAATCCCCCTCCCTTTGATCAACAGGGGGGTTAGAGGTGCCAATCTCCCCCATCCACCTCCCCACCCTGATCCAAAGTCAAAAACTCACGAATAACCTTTGATTGTCCAAAACCACAATTACTACTGTTCACTAGAAACCTTTCTGATAACATAGAGACAGGCATATTATTTATTTTATGCATATTATATATTCTCACAATAAAACATGGCAGAGAAAAGAAAATGTTCTTAAGAAAATCATGAAGAAGAGGAAATGCACTTATGGAACTGTACTGTATTTATTGAAATAAGTGTGCATAAGTGCACCTGGGCAGTTCAGCGGTGGCATCGTCTTGTACTGTGACTGGACTGGTAGAATGCACAATGGAAACTCACTGCACAATTGGCGAAATGAATGAATGCGACGGATAACTCCAGAAAAATCCATTTTATAATTGACTATTGCATCAAGGCCCTTAGAAAACAGGACAGTTTCCATGCAATGAAGTACACTGACCAAAATATCCCCAAACAATAATGGCAGGAAAGAATACTGCTCATTATTTTCCAGCCCTTGTCCTAGCTATGACGCCTCACTGCTGGTGGAGTTGGGGCTATCTGGATCATGCCGAGTTTAACAGGCTATAAATAATAGATCAAGGCTAGATGCAGGCTAATGGCACCTGCCATAAAACGGGGTATCACAATTGGAAATCTCCTAATGCTCATAATGTCCCTCTTTAATTCATGGGTTATTAGGAAAATAAGAAAATGGATAAAAACCCTCATTATGCACTCATTTCTCTGCCTGTCAATTAAAATTAAAGGAAAAAAGAAGGCAGGATCGGATTTGTGAAATTAAAACGTGTGAAGGGATCAAGGAGACATCTGAAATCTTCCAGCGGGAGGCATACCATTAAGGCTGCCCACCCCCCCTGTGTTTCTCAGGACCAGCAGGAAGGTCTGGTGCATCTCTGGTACCTAGCAGGGACTCAGACGTGGCTGAACGACTGGATGTATAAATGAATGTTTCTGAGTTGTAAAAGCTCCTGGCATCAGCGATACAGTCATCCGCTTGAAGGAGATCCAATCGCAGATAAGAATGGGCAACCCATCCTCCCTGGTCAAGAGAACCATACGTCCAAGGAAGACCCTACGTGTTCTCCACAGGGGCTTGAAGCTTTTCCATCAGCAGGCGATGTACGGGCAAGGGAATGTGGCTTTGGCCATAAGATTACTTGTAAGGACGTTCTTTTTAAATTTGCTTCAAGGCTAGTCTACCAGTCAACCTTGACTCTACACCAACACGAGGGAGAAAAAGTTTTGCAGGGTGTTTTCAGTGACGCCAACCATAGTAGAAAGTAGGTCTGTAGGTTTTCTATTGCTGCCATAGCAAATGACCAGAAACCAAGGGTCTGAAAACAGCACAGAGCTGTCCTCTTACAGTTCTATAGATTAATACTCCAGCATGAGTCCGACTGGACTAAAATCAAGGTGTTGTCAGGGCTCAGTTTCTTTCTGGAATTTCTGGGGGACAATCCATTTCCCTTGCCTTTTTCAGCGTCTAGACGATACCCACACGCATGGCTCACGGATCCCCTCCTTCACCTGCAAAGATAGCAATCCAGGCTCTCTCCAATCTTCCTTCCATCACCAGATTTCCTTCTCTCCACAGCTGGGAAATGTGCTTCATTTTTAAGTACTCTTTTGATGAGACGGTTCACCAACCTCGCATCTCAAGGTTTTTACCCTTCATCCATCTGCAAAGCCCCTTCTGCCATGTAAGGTAACATGGTAATGGGTTCTGGAAATCAGACCCTGAACATCTTTGGGGACCATTATCCTGCATACCACACACACTGCCTATAGTAGGGGTACACCCTTCTCAGTGATGACAAAGATAGGCAGGAAAGTATTATTATCTGGGTACATCTCCTCTCATTCTCCAAGTGTCCTGTATTTCCATCTCAGTCATTTACCTTCTTGCATACAGAGTAAATTATTTCATATTAATATAAGGCATTTAGCTAGCTGAACACAATGAGCATGCTTCCAAAAAATGAATAAACGTATTATACATCATATATAATAATGCCATATGTATATTTAACATATATGTAGATATGTGTAAATGAATATATAAGAACAGATACACGTATTCGTATACGCATATTATTAGCATTTTAAGAGCTATCTTGGTGGAATTACATTATTACTCAAATACAAAATCACTTTCCAATTTTCGCTGCCCAGGGTAAAAAGAATATCTTCAAAGAGTCAAGTACGGGCGTCTCTTGTGCATTATATTTCACGACAAAAGGAAAGTTTACACACAGTAAAAAAAAAAAATAAATCTCTAAAGAGCTACAGGTTTAAATCAAATTGTAGATAGTTGCTGAGTAGCTAGCGACAGGCACAGAGGATTTATAAACAGGAATGAGGTGTGGGGTTTGGCCTCGTGAGGCTTACAGTTTGAGAGAGGAGACAAATAGTTATAGGTAAGACACAAAATAACATTATAATAAATTGGCTTTGGGAACGAGCGAGGCAAGCTTTTATTTTTTTAATTTTTTTTAATGTTTATTTATTTTTGAGACAGAGAGAGACAGAGCATGAACGGGGGAGGGTCAGAGAGAGAGGGAGACACAGAATCTGAAACAGGTTCCAGGCTCTGAGCTGTCAGCACAGAGCCCGACGCGTGGCTCGAACTCACGGACCGTCAGATCATGACCTGAGCCAAGTCGGAGGCTTAACCTACTGAGCCACCCAGGTGCCCCTAGGGAGGCAAGCTTTTAAGTAACAGGTTTTGGTTAGATGTTGGGGGGGGGGGGGGGGCAAAGTGGGGGAGAGCTCCTCGAGAAATAAGCATGGAAGCTGATCTTCAGTGGGGAGTGATGTTTGCTCCGCAGACACGAGATGGGATATTTTAGGTGCAGGTCACGGGCCGGCGATGAGGAAGTACACACGTTCTCAGAATGGCCGTGGTGGACAGTGAGGTCAAGCTGGGCGGGTAAGATGGGAAGAGACTCTGGAGATCTCACCTTCTGCCTGGAATGTGAATGTGAATGTGACGGCCGGAGCACTGGAAGCCCTACTGGAGCCTGAGGATGTGGTCAAACTCTAAGAACACTAGAGCAGGTTGTTGGGAGGAGTGTGGGCTACTTTTACATAATAGGGAAATAAGTTTTCATCTTGCTTAAAGCTTATTTCTTTATATATATATATTTTTTATTACGTGCAGTTCAAGTTAACCAGAAATCACTGGTTCTTAGCCCTGGCCACACACTCGAAATCCTGGAAGTGTGCAGAATCTGGGATGGCCAGACCTGACCCTCAGAGATTTTGGGTTTGATTACTCCGAGGCAGGGCCTGATGATCAGTAATTTTCAGTGCTTCCTAGGTGGTTCTAGTTTCTATGAAGCCAGACGGTGATAACCACAGTTATAAAGTCGTTGGATGGGGGAGCGTCAAGCTTCGGAATTATTTTGGGAGGTTGCTAGAGTACTGCTCCGAGGTCAGGTTTAGAAGTGAGCCGTAGCAAGAGACAAGCTGGAACCACAGAGGGCCAGGCATCTGCGAAAGGCCCAGGAGAGGCGGTAAGGAGGGTGTGATGGTGAGTTTCGCGTGGAATGGATTTCACCTTCCGGAAGTACACAGGGCGAGCAAACAAACGGGCTGTGTCACATGTGGCACCCCCATGACCCGCTTGCCACGGGGCCCCAAAACTGCTTGCCTGGCTCTTCGGCCTAAACTGAACGACATGGCTTTTGACTTGATCCTTTCTTTACTCATGGTCGATTTTTAGGGAGACCGCAATTTTTTTTTCATCCCAGAAAATAGAAGAGATCTCCCTCTTTTTAAAGCGTGCCAGGGAGAGGTGATGGAAAATGAACTACGCTTTTCTCAGAAAGCCTTCTTGCGTCTTCGTTCTGTTTTTCGCGAGATGGCTAAATAATGTCTTCTGTCGGGAGTCCATTTAGCATTCTGTCGGTGGGGTGCATCTTTCTCTGGAACCTGCAGCGCGCTCCGAACATCTGACAGGCTCACGCCTGATTAATCCCTCTCCCTTTCCTGTCATCAATATTATTTAGGGGCAGTGGTCAAACCATATTGACACTCTGCTGACATCTTCTCCGGTGCCCAATTACCTTTCTGTCATGACACAATCCATGAGGTGACAGGAGGTTCTATGCTGTGCCAAGTAAGTTGGCACCAAAATATCCCTGAGACAGAACATAATGTATCATTTTCATGCTTTCCTCTGGAAATGGGGAGAGGCATTTCCCTACCCCCATCGCTAAGAGGTCTTTCAACTTGCAGGGCTGCTTGGCATCTGGAACTCTCCAGCACCCGCCTACCTGTGCCTCGCTCATATTTCCTATTTCACATCTCAGGGTGAATTCCTAATGAAAGAGCAGAAGCCCTCGCCTGGAGCTCTTAGCCCCGACCCACATATTGAAAAGTAGTTACACTTCTAAACGAGCTTAGCTGCTAGACTTTCGAGGAATATCCTATTTAGATGCAACTTCACGGTGCAGGAAATCTGACCGGTAGACTTCAGAGAGGAAGTAGAAGGACTAAAATCCAGGGGGTCATGGAACGTGTCTGAAATCTGCACTGTGCTGAAATACACTGAAACTCTGGGGCCCAATCAGTTTAAAGTTCCCTTTTTCTGTCTTTGCTTTTTAAAAAATTTTTAAAAAATATTTATTTACATGTGAGAGAGAGAAAGCAAGCGCGGGGGAGAAGCAGAGAGACAGAGACAGAATCTGAAGCAGGATCCAGGCTCCAAGCTGTCAGCACAGAGCCCGATGTGGGGCTTGAACTCAGGAGCAGTGAGATCATGACCTGAGCTGAAGTCGGATGCTCAACTGACTGAGCCACCCAGGTACCCCATCTTTCTTTGTGTTTTTTAAGCAAAGCTTAACTTAAATTAAGAAAGATAGCCTTCATTAGATTAGAAGGTCAGCTCCATTTATGTCTCTAAAAAGGAAATGTATGGGTAACTACCCATTTTAATATTTCATTTCACACACACACACACACACACACACACACACACACACACTTATTTGAATATTGGCTACTGTTTTGGTTGGTTTCGCGACCAGAAGAGCATTACTCATAACTGATACCCATACTATTCGTAATATCACATCCTCTAATAGGCAAGAATCAGACGACTGAGAATGTTGTCTCAAGCAGGATCCCAGAAGGATTAACGGCACCAGCATGAGTTTTACAGAATTCAGATCGAGATAAACCGTAGTCTTCTGCAGGTAGGTAAAGGCTAGTGGCCTAGATGTTGTGTTTCACCGTGCTACATGGGAGAGGAGTGCTCTCCAGCTTTCCTAGAAACTCACCCCAATACTGGGGACAACAGAATCAAGAAGAGAGTAGCTTTTGTGCTGTTATCGAACATTATTCTTCTATCTGCTTTCTTAAGAGTCTGGTTTAATATTGTTTTGTTATGTAATGGGATGCCTGTGAGGGCCCTTACTTTTCCATATAAGATTTGGAAACTACTTTTAGAAATTTTAAGCAAACAGGTTACCTATAATCACGGCCAAAAATCCAAAGGGTAAATAAGATGTAGAATGGGATAAAGACAAGACTCCTTCGTCTACTGGGTTAACTCTTTTTTTTAAGCTTATTTATTTATTTACAGAGACAGTGAATGTGGGAGGGGGCAGAGAGAGAGAGGGAGGGAGGGAGGGAGAGAGGGAGAGAGGGAGAGGGAGAGGGAGAGAGAGAGAGAGAGAGAGAGCATCCCAGGCAGGCTCTGCACTGTCAGCATGGAGCCCAAGGAGGGGTTCCAGCTCACCGCCGTGAGATCATGACCTAAGTCAGAATCAAGAGTCTGTCACTTACTTAACTGACTGAAACACCCAGGCACCTGCAAAGTAAACCATTAACAAGAGTTAGCACAATGGAGCACCTGGGTGGCTCAGTCAGTTAAGCGTCTGACTCTTGGTTTCGGCTCAGGTCACCATCTCATGGTTCATGAGTTCGAGTCCCACGTCGGGCTCTGTGCTGAGTGTGGAGCCTGTTTGGGATTCTTGCTCCTGACCCCGCCCCCCACTCATGCACTCTCTCTCTCTCTCTCAAAATAAATAAATAAACATTAAAAAAATAGTTTATTTTGTACGGTTTCCAGAACTTGCCTATATGTATATAAGGGTTATGGCTGTATGTGTATTTTTTTACAAAAACAGACTCATATTGTAGATTCTTCAGCTTTCTTTTTGTATTTTTACTTTGGCTATTTTTCTATGCAAGTGTTTGTGTATCTACTTCCTTCCTTCCTTCAACAACTCGATAATATAATTACTTAAGATTCTATTGATGGAAATTTCTGTTTGGGTTTGTTTTGTCTTGGCTGCTATAAAAAATGGGGAGAAAAGTACCTACATTTGTTTGTATCTATTTAAGAAACTAAAATGCCATATAGTAAAAGGTTCAAAGAATATCTGTTAAAGGTTTGATAGCAAATTGCCTTCATTTTAATATTTCTTTTTGAGAGAGAGAGAGAGAGAGAGAGAGAGAGAGAGAGCATGAGCACAGGAGGGGCAGAGAGAGGCAGACAGAATCTGAAGCAGGCTCCAGGCTCCGAGTTGTCAGCACAGAGCCCGATGTGGGGCTCAGACCCACGAACCGTAAAATCATCACCTGAGCTGAAGTCGGACACTTAACGGACTTAGCCACCCAGGCGCCCCAGCAAATTGCCTCTATAAGGCAGCTTGTTTGCCACACTCTACACAGAGCATATTTAAAAATTTTACAGACTTTATGCCTGGCTGCAGAATATCTCAGCATGAGTCTGGAGTTTTCGAATTGTGGTTCTCCCACTTGTTAGCTGTGTGACCTTGGGGAAGTAACTTAACCTCTCTGGGACTTAATTTCCTGATTTGTAAAATGAGCATAAAGTAAGTACCTTAATCGTAGGGTCACTGTAATGTGTCAATGACATGGAACATTGGAGCTCTTGAAACTGTCTGACACGTGATTAACATCCCCAAACGTTCACTATTGTGATCTGAGCCACATGGCAAACGAGAACGCACACGCAAGCATTTCACTTTGAGTAAAAGTAAAGACGTTTCATGGAAAGACGCTATCAAAGATGAGATGAAACTGTTTATAAATGGTGAGAAAATATATAATGATTCCTTTTCAAAACATTCAAAGTACTTAACAATTGTTGGTAGGAAGCTGAGCCCAATGTTTCTGGTTTTAAAGCATTAAAGAGGTTCTGCTGTCTATATAAAGTTGGTCATGGCTTATTTCTATTTCTAGGCCAGGAAGACAAGCCAACTCCATTCAGGGCCAATGGAATGGGGCACAAGTTAGTATGTACCTGGTCTTTTCTAAGACGGAGGTGGGAACTGCTCCCTGATTGTAACACAGAGACTGTGTTAATAGCTTTTCACCTCCCTCATTTCCCCCGGCGTATGGGCTCATGTTGGCCCGCACACAGTTACCCAGAAATTCTCCAAGGGCAACGAGAAAAGGGCAGTGAAGCAATGACTAGCACGCCTTCACTGGTAATTTCATTTTTGGCATTGCTAATTTCAGATGTGATGAGTGAGCTCATTGAGTCAGGCGGCAAGAGACCACGAATTACCCAGTGGTGGGCACTTAGCTGAGACCAAGGCTCACTTAATTAGGGTTCTGGCACGGTAGGTGGGACTATTTACTGTTGCTGAGAATAGTAAATCATAAATGTTAAATTACGTTCAGTCTCAGAAATAACTGTGCAAAACTTCTCACGGCACAGATAATCAGGCAATCATGGAGATGGTGAGAGTTCTCATAGGTCATCATAGCTTTGCTACGAGGCCCACTTGTGTCCTGAGCTATAATCTCATTTATCCCAGCTTCATTTTTGTGTATTTTTCTCTAATAAATAAGAAAAAATGCTTAATCTAAGTTTTAGAGTTCCTCTAGAAAAAAAAAAAGAACATAAGACATGTAGTCTGCTTGGTTAAACTTTAAGTTTAAAATTCACATATGGCTAGTTAGACACTAAATTCATAAATCATTAAAAAGATGGAAAAACAATGTGAGTAGTCTTCCTTGATCGTGATATTATAGGAAAACATTGAACCGGAAGTTTGGAAATCTGGGTCTTGGCCTTCTCTCTGTTTCTCATTTCTAATATAATTTTCGGAAACTTATTTAAATTTTCCTGGGCCCCAATTTATGCAACTGTAAATTTATGCAACTATAAATTTATGCAACTGTAAAATTGTTAACAACTTTAGCTAGGGTTGCATTCAACATGCAAATAGTAAAAATAATATGTCCTACTCTAATGTTTAAAATAAATGTGTATTTATTTTTGGGGGGGGGAGAGAGAGAGAGAGAGAGAGGGAAAGAGAGAGAGAGAGAGAGACAGGGCATGAGTAGGGGAGGGGCAGAGAAAGAGGGAGACACAGAATCCGAAGCAGGCTCCAGGCTCCGAGCTGTCAGCACAGAGCCCGACACGGGGCTCGAACCCACGAACCGCGAGAACCTGACCTGAGCTGAAGTCAGACGCTTAACCGAATGAGCCACCCAGGCGCCCCTCTAAAGATTCATTTGGAATCATGAAGACTTGCACTGAAAATTATATAATTAAGAATTGCAAATAGCTATGTATCCCATATTATACAATTTACAGAATGTTTTCATATCCTATAATCCGTTTACCGTCTGCCAATCAAGATTTATTTTTATTATACAGACAACAAATCTGTGTTTCAGAGTGGTTGAAAGCTTCCCTCAGAAGTGTCAAATCTATGTCATTTGTAAAGCATCCACATAGCAAGGCCTTTGCCAGGTGCTGGTGAATTCAAAGACCAACAAGACATCACCAAAAGCTTTCTTTCTCGTGCTAAACAGGGAAGATCCTTTTAATAGCTATTTACGGTGAACATATTCATTATATATTTCAGTTTTCTCAAAAGATAGTGCTTCTGTTAAAGGGGACATCAGACAAGTTTCACAGAAGCAAAGGGGTGGGGTGTCTGGGGCCCCGAGAAACTGTCAACGGTTACGATCCGATCACGTCTTGCCAGAGCAATGTGTGTGAGTGCCGTCGAATAGGTCTGTCTGCGATGAGTCTGCTCACTTTGGTCTGAATTCGGGTGTGTTCTTGGAAATGATTTCAGACGCAAAGACATTTCTCTGAAGTCTCTATTTCTTACCGGCCATCCCATTAACGGCACCTCTCTGGATTTAGACACGATGTTATGCTGGCACCTCCAACTTAATACTTGCCAAGCGGAACTCACCATCTACTGGCTCAAAGCTTTATTCCTTAGCCTGATGCATGGCCCTGCTTCCACTCCATTTCCAGGTGCCCAAGGGGGAGCCTACCCACATTCCTCCCTTACTTCTCACAGAGGCCTAACTATCAAATTTGCTAGACACGTCACAACATCTCATACACTTTCCTCCTTTGTGGCTGTGCCTTCGTTCACCTTGAGCCCTTGATGTCTTTCAAGGACTGTTGTGACATCCCCCTCCCCCTCTGCCTGCTCCATCAAGCCTACCTCCACAGGGCTCATCACTGGGAAATCCAAACTCCCACCATGCCCCGCAAAGAACGGAAGTGCCGATGTCGAACTGCCCACATGCTTAGCGTTACTGTGGCTCCTCTTGTCCACACCGCATTCCAAATCTACTGCGCGGACGCTTGCTCAAACTGCTTCTCCTCCAAGACGATCTTGCGAGGATGAGTGTGCCCAGCAAACTCTTTCTTCTCTCTCAAGCATCCTTCTTCCTGTGAGCACTTTACTAACCGCTCCCTCCACTCCCTCAGTCAGACTTAAATTTTCTTCCATTAGTTTTGTTGTATCCTGTAATACCTTTATCAGAGCACTGATTGTATTATGCTGCCTGTTTCTGTGGTTTTTTTTTCCCTACAACTGGTTTTTGAGCTCTTTCAGGACAAGATGCAAGTTCTATTTACCATTCTATCCCTAGCACTCATCAGGATGTCTGACAAAAATGAATTTCACTTGGCTATATGCACAAGATTTCCCTTTTTCTGAATATGTCAACTGTCTTCTGTGGTAGGATGAACCCTCCGCGTTGCTAGACAATGAACCACCCGGGACAATGCTCCCACTTCTCCTTCTTGGAGAGGACACAGTCAGCTTCTCGAAGGGCCTGGGATTCAACGTTGAACTGACTAATGGATCCGAGTCTATGGAACTTGCTTAAGGACACACACACCAGTAACAAGCGACAACAAGAACATAGGTCAAGGCAGGGATTCTTGTCCTTGTCATTCAGTGTTTTATCCCCAGTACCTGGTACATAAGATGTTCAATCAATATCTGTTGAGTGATGGTAGACTGACTTAATGAATGAAAAGTCAACTTCAGAGCCCTGCCTTTGGCTTCTGTTCTCCTGACTTCCAGTCTTTGCGGAGTGTGTGAATGTGTGTGTAGAGACAACTTCCAAACAAATAAACTTAAAAATTGAGTTTCATGCTTTTCTCTTTACAATAGACCACGATCAAAGAGTAATGGTAGCTACTTGCACATGCACGCACATGCACGTGCACACGCAATTCTAAAACACTGAAATATACAGCCTTGCTAATTCATTTCATTTGCTAAGAGAAAATTTGGAAAATAGGTAGACACCCTACCTAGAAATCATATAAGTTTACAATTAGAATTAGTTTTCAGTTAACCGGTAGAATGAACTTGTCTTGTAAATTGTCTTTCTAAGTAGTGTGAACCAGAAGCAGACGGAAGTAACCTGTGGTTGTTCTTGGGAAAATTCGGAGCCCTGCTCTCTGCTGCTGGCCGGGGGCAGGAGAGGAGCACAGAGGGTCCTCCCTGCTTCTGAAATTGTGAGAAGCAGGTGTGTGATATGTATTTCTGGGGAAAGATGTACTTGGGTTTACAGACTTTCACCTAAGTTCCGGGGCCTCTGTTTTGCACACGGAATGACAGCTGATTTTATCTTTATCTTTATCTTTTATCTTTTATCTTTATCTTTATCTTTATCACACAGATGCAGACCCAGCCATTCACTGTGAAGCAGAACAAAAGCCAGGAGAGGGACGGAAGAAACCCAAGATGGATCTTTCCTGAACTTGATCTGTATCAGAGTTATAAACAGTTCAAGGCACGAAGAAACAGTAGACAGGCAAACACTGTTGCTCAAGATAGAGCAAAGAATGACGTTCTCCTTTCCCTTCCCCCTCCTCTTTTTCTCTCAGGCAGCTTCTCAAAGCAAACATTGCAGGAGGTGGAAGGAGACCATTTACCGGGGACTCTCTCACACGCCTGCCCACGGGCTCCCTGCCCACGGCCATTCCCTCTGTTGTTACTAAGCACGTTTCATAATGTAAAGCACCATCTTCTACATGGCTCATTATTCTTCTCTCTGAATAAAATGGGAACGCATCAATTTTGTGCCTGTTTATTTCTGAACGCACCCGCTGTAATGCTGACCTCTTTCTGCTTTTATGTTTTTTGGTGTGTTCCTGACATTTGTCACCTGGGTTACTTCCCAGACACTGCTACCCTATTGTCCTATTATTTCAGCAATTTTCAAACGGTCTCTTCTACCGAATCGCTCTGACCTGAAGGCCCGTGGGGAGGGGAGCATGCACTCACCACTGCTTGTAATCCGCATCGCAGTTACAGTAGTACTTTGGGTCTGTGCAGTTTCGCTCTATGCCGCACGCACACTTCTGGATCCCGGGCCCGGAGCCGCCCCAGTAGTAATGCTTCTCGTTGGCCTTGCCGACCCACCAGGTGTAAGGACTTCCATCTATGAGAAAAGGAAACGGCACAGTCAGGTAGATGAGGCACGCCCGCTTTAATGCCACACGCACACCCTCGCACCCAGAGGTACCATCGCGGTCTGGTAGACCGAACATCACTTTACCCTCTTTAAAAGTAAACGTCTTTCAACGTTTATTTATTTTGGGACAGAGAGAGACAGAGCATGAACGGGGGAGGGGCAGAGAGAGAGGGAGACACAGAATGGGAAACAGGCTCCAGGCTCTGAGCCATCAGCCCAGAGCCTGACGCGGGGCTCGAACTCACGGACCGCGAGATCGTGACCTGGCTGAAGTCGGACGCTTAACTGACTGCGCCACCCAGGCGCCCCTAAACGTCTTTCAATAATAGGAATATTTAATAAAAAATCACGATGGGCAATGGTAAGTTTCCCCACCAGAATGTGCACCTCCTTCCCTGGAAGACACTTTGACCTTGAAGCTTCAGGAACTTAGGTGCCCCCCAGTGCTGGCCATATGGGGACACTCCTGATGAAGGCATATAGACCGTGCACTGATTCTGTAAATTACAGCTGAGCTCACGACTAGCCGCGCTCTTCTGTGACATGAGAGTCTGGGGGATCACCGACTATTAGAGCCAGATGACCTTCATTGTGTCTTAAGGCGATCTCCTTATTTTGCAGGTAAGGAAACTGAGGTCTAGAGAGGCGAAGTGACTCTTTCAATCACACCGCGGATCTGCTCCCAAACCAGAAGTGTGACACTGTATGTCACAAGATATTGTACAACGCTCTTACGTAATACACTTTCCTTTTTGTTATTTGGCCTAATATGCACTCATGTATTCATTCATTTATCCACTCATCAAACAGTGCTTGAGTTTCCACTGCATGTCAAACACTCTAAGAAACTTGGCAGCATGATGGAGATAAAGATTGAGTTTAACAAGATTTATGACACACGGGAGCCTGAATGAGGGAAAAGAGGTCATGAAGAAAAGTTTCCCGGAGAAGGTAAAGTATTTGAGCTATGTGTTGAAGGCTGAATGGGCATTACTCAGGTGAATAAGGATGTAAGAGAGGTAAAGGCTTGTAGGAAGAGGGAGCAGAATGTAAAAAGACAGAGAGGTAAAGTTCTATATGGAAAAATATATAGGAGTGTGTAGGTAGAATATGGTAGAATAAGGCTCAAAGGGTAGCAGGGGTAGGTAGTAATAGATGGGAGATGAGGGCATATCACAAAAAATCTTTGTCTAAATGAGAAGTTACTTTGCACTGGCTTATTTTTGCTTTTCAGTGTTTATTTCCTCCCAACTTAAAGAGATTGAACTTCGTCCTGTAAGTCATGTGAGCCAATTAAAGGATTTTAAGCAGGGAATTTTCATAATCAAATTTGTATCTCAAAGATCTATAGTAAGGTGAAAGATTTCCAGGGGATAAAGTCAGGGAGGCCAGAGGTGATGCTCCCACGTTAATACAGAAGAGAAATAATAAAATAGTAGTGGAAACGGAGAGGAAGAGAAAATAGGAAGAGATTAGCAAAGTATAATTGGTGTAGACTGTTGGGATTAGGGTGGCAGAGAGGACAGGAAGAAGGTGTTGTGGAATAATCCCAGGCTTCTGGCTTGGGTGATGCGTTTCACCAAGATAATGGGGGAGGAAGATGAGAAGCTTAGGGAATGTGTTGAAGAAAGGGTGATGGACTTGATACATAAAACAGGCGATTGGATGTAGAAGTCTGGGTCTCAGGAGCATTATTGGGCTGCAGGTCCCATTTTAGGAACCATGAGGGTAAATGAGCAAATACTGGTAGCAGGAGAGATGCAGTTGGAATATTTTAGATCATAAGAGCACTTGGAGAAGAGAAAGAGGCAGATGGCCATGGTGGAAGTCAGGAAAGGGAGCAGTCAGAGAGGGAGGAGGGAAAAAAACCAAAGAACTTCGAAAAGACAGTGTGGTCTGAATTGTCAGATTTCAGAGCAAAGTCCATGAAGATGGGAATCTTAACTTTTTCTTTTAGTTTGACAGCTCAGCGCTCACAGGAGACTTTGTTGAGGGGAGTTTCAGGTGAATGATGGCAAGAAGAAGCTAGGCAGCGACAGACAGGGGAGGGAACAAAATGGGAGAAGGGGAGGTCCTAAGACGAGCTTCTCCTGCAGGAAGCTGGGAGGGAATGGAACCTACTGGGGGCAGTGTCAGCCAGGAAGCCGAGAAGGCCGGTCAAAGTCTTCAGGTATATGGCTGGAATTCCAATTATAATAACTCAACCACCCTTTCAGGACCCTAGGTATGCACTTGCCCCAGTACCTGTGTGATTGCTCAGAAATGAAAATGAGGCAAGAGCCATACCAGAATGGCATAAAAACTGCCGCGGTTTTGTCTTTTTTTTTTTTTTTAAGGTAGATTATTTATTTTTATTTTATTATGGAAGTATAGTTGACATACAACATTATATTAGTTTCAGGTGTACAATCTAGTGATTCGATCATTCTATACATTACTCAGTGCTCATCATTGTTAGAGCAGTCCCCATCTGTCACCACACACATTATTACGATATTTATCAACTGTATTCCCTCTGCTGTATTCTTCATCCCCGTGACTTATTTATTTTATAACTCAAAGTCTGTACCTCTTAATCTCCTTCACCCATTTCACCCATCTTCCATCCCCCCTCCCTTCTGGCAATCACCAGTGTGTTCTTTGTATTTATGAGTCTGGCTTTTTGCTTGTTCATTTGTTTTGTTTTTTAGAATCCACACGTAAGTGAGATCACATAGTATTTGTCTTTCTCTGACTTATTTCATTTAGCATAATACCCTTTAGGTCTATCCATGTTCATGTAAATGGCAAGATCTCACTCTTTTTATGGCTAATAGTCGATCACACACACACACACACACACACACACATACACACAGACACACACCATCTTCTTTATCCATTCATCTATCAATGGACACTTGGGTTGCTTCTATATCTTGGCTATGGTTAATAATACAATAAACATAGGGCTGCATATATCTTTTCAAGTTAGTGTTTTTGTATTCTTCGCATAAAACCCAGTGGGAGAATTACTGGATCGTATGGTAGTTCTATTTTTCATTTTTTAAGGAACTTCCATACTATTTTCCACAGTGGTTGCACTAATTTACATTCCCACCAATAGCTTATGAGGGTTTCCTTTGTCCACATCCTTGCCAACACTAGTTATTTCTTGTCATTTTGATAACAGCCATTTGACTGGTAGGAGGTGATATCTCCTTATGTTTTTTTCTTTACATTTTAAAATGTTTATTCACTTTTGAGAGAGAGAGAGAGAGAGAGAGAGAGAGAGCAAGCAGGGGAGGTGCAGAGAGAGAGGGAGATGGGGAATCTGAAGCAGGCTCCAGGCTCTGAGCTGTCAGCACAGACAGCTCGGACAGCCCAACTCAGGGCTCCAACTCACGAGCCATGTGATCATTACCTGAGCTGAAGTTGGATGCTTAACCAACTGAGCCACCCAGGCACCCCTCCTTGTGGTTTTGATCTGCATTTCCCTGGTGATGAGTGATGCTGACCTTCTCTTCATTGGTCATCTGGATGTCTTCTTCCAAAAATATCCTATTCACATCCTCTGCCCCTTTTTTTTATCAGATTACTTATTTATTGTTTTTTTGGTGTTCAGTTGTATAATTTCTTTCTATTTTTGGGATATTAACACCTTATTGGATATATCATCTGTAAATATCTTCTCCCAGTCAGTAGGTTGATTTTTCATTTTGTTGATGGTTTCCTCTGCTTTGCAAAAGCTTTTCATTTTGGTCTAGTCCCAACAGTTTATTTTTACTTTTATTTCCCTTTCCTGAAGAGATCTATCCACAAATATGTTGCTAATGCTGATGCCTAAGGGGTTAGTGCCTATGTCTTCTTTTACTAGTTTTATGGTTTCATGTGTCACATTTAGGTCTTTAATTCGTTTTGAGTTTATTTTTGTGTATGGTGTAAGAAAGTGGTCCAGTTTCATTCTTTTGCATATAGCTGTCCAGTTTCCCCAAAACCTTTTATTAAAGAGGCTGTCTTTTCCCCATTGTATATTCTTGCCTTTTTTGTGGTAAATTAATTGCCCATATAAGTGTGGGTTTATTTCTGGGCTCTCGATCCTTTTCAATTGATCTACGTTTTTTTGTTTTGTTTTGTTTTGTTTTTTTCCAGTAACACACTGTCTTGATTACTATAGCTTTATAAAGTATCTTAAAACTTGGGATTGTGATACCTCCAGTTTTGTTGTTCTTTCTCAAGATTGCTTTGGCTACCTGGGTCTTTTGTGGTACCACACAAACTCTAGGATTACTTGTTCCAGTTCTGTGAAAAATGTTACTGGCTTTTTGATAAGAGATTGCACTGAATCACTGAATCTGTAGATTGTTTGGGTAGTATGAACATTAGTTCTTCTAATCCATGAGCATGGGATATCTTTCCCTTTGTTTGAGTCATCTTCAATTTCTTTCATTAATGTCTTTAGTTTTAGAGTTTAAGTCTTTCAACTCCTTGGTTAGATTTGTTGCTAGGTATATTGATCTTTTTGGTGCAACTGTAAATGGGATTGTTTGTAAGGTGGGCAATTTAAAGCAATGAAACTCTCCTGGGAGGTTCAGCCTTGATGTAATAAATGAGCAAATGCACTGAACTTGGAAAAGAGTTAGACAAATATTCTAATTCATACAAATTTCTAGATTTTTCAGTTGTGTTGACTTAATTTGGAAAATTATTATTTTTCCCTTTGCAAGATCATTTATGGCATATGAATTTTCAAAAAGGTATTTGACTTGATCTGGTAAATAGTAGAGAGAGATTCCAGTATCCTCTTATGAAGGGCAAAAGAAGCCAGCTCTCTGAGATGAGGTCCATGCCGAAACCCCTATCTTTTCCTATCTGAGCCATGTCCCAGCATACAGGGAGCTGTGTTTTCTTTCTACCTTCAAGGTGGCTTTGTTTGTTTGTTTGGTTTTGTTTTTGCTCCTCCCTTCTCTCTCCATTGAAGAGTAAAGCATGGAAATTCAGATGCTTCCCTATGTTGCAACCATGACCAATAATAAACTCTTTTTGTGATGCAGTCAAGAGTTTCAAAAAACAAGGCTTGAAAAATTCCACTTATGGAAATTATAAAATCTGAGCCAGGGGCGCCTGGGTGGCGCAGTCGGTTAAGCGTCCGACTTCAGCCAGGTCACGATCTCGCGGTCTGTGAGTTCGAGCCCCGCGTCGGGCTCTGGGCTGATGGCTCGGAGCCTGGAGCCTGTTTCCGATTCTGTGTCTCCCTCTCTCTCTGCCCCTCCCCCGTTCATGCTCTGTCTCTCTCTGTCCCAAAAATAAAAAAAAAAAAAAAAAAAAAAAAAATCTGAGCCAGACCATCTGTCCAGTAAGCTGAACAAGGTCTCTGTTGATTCTATCTCTAGGCCATGTTACAGGGAGAGAGCAAAGGTGGACAGTACCATGCTGACCTTGCAAATGCCCCTGGGGCCTTCCAGATCACAACTTGATCCCCGAAATGTAGAAGCATGACCTAGACTGGTTATCACATTTATTTATCACACTGAATCTCTCCAAGGTAACCTAATACTAAATTCTTTCCTTCAAAGGAAATTTGGGTGATTACCATTGTTTGGGGAACGAGGAGGTGCCAACCCACCTGACAGAGGAGAGGAAACAAACCAGATACCTATAGAACTGGGGTTAATGGACTCTCTGGCAGGAAACTCCTTCACCCTCCCTGTCATTCAAATAGCCCTTGGAAGAGCATATATCTAAAACCTCAGCTCAATTTCAAATAATTTCTTCCAGCAACTAGTAGAACAACCTAACACTGTTATATTTTCATTATAGACATCATGATAAAATGCATGAACGAGAGAAGTTGAATGTGGCTCAGTATTCTTTATAGAAATCAGAACATTGTCAGGAAAAGGAACAAGATCATTATCAGCCTCTCCTTTAGCAGGAGATTCTGAGAAATGTGTGGTAGGGGAAATAGAAGAGAGAGTCTTCTGATTCCTGGAGGCAGGGAGTGTGGAGAAGCACCCGGAGAGGGCGCTTCATTGTCAAGTTGTTTGGGCAGTGGGTGTTCCAGCGGGAGGCCTAAGCTCTGTGTGGAATCCAGGCTCTGATGGATCTCACATGGCCGACCTTCACTTCCTGTACAGAGGGACTCTTATTAGACACCAGGGTGGGATCCGGGGTGTGGGGGGGTGATTCTGAACTGACATTTCCTCTGGTCAGTGCAAGGAGGTGACACTCTAGTGACCAGGTGAGAGTAGCCCAAGTTCCCAGCTCTCCCCCTAAACCTCACCTCTGTGTCAAGTTACAGACGGCCTTAGATGGCTACCGTTCCCAGTTAAGGTGGGGCAAAATCAATGTTATTTCGTAGTGCTTCCGAGGAAAATAAATTAAGCACAGTACAACATGTTTAACTAGCTGTTTTCACATGTGCCACGGACAGCAGAATGCCAGTAAGGAACACAGATTCCAGGGAAAAAGCAAATTGTACCCTTTGTTATTAGCACTGGCACATTTGGCTAAATCAAATCACTGTAACTAAAATAAATTATTAATTTGGCATCTATTTTATATTCAACAAGAAAATGGTTCAATTTTCATTGAACAAAGAATTGCCTTATTCTAGTGCTATGCTAATAAGGTGCTACTTTTTGCTTTATAAGTCATTATTTACTGTTAATTGGCTCAGGGGGAAAAGCGTTAAAGACGGTAAAGACGGAAAGACTTTAAAAAGACAAGAATACGAAGTGGTTAGAAGAGAAAGAATTTAATTACCCAGCACTGAGAGTTCAAGAACTTCTCTAATCTCAAAATAGACAAGATTTTTGTTAACTGTATTCAGTAGGTGTAACCACCTGCACAAGATTAGTAACGATGGCCCATATTCAAAGTTAACTAGAAGCTGAATTATCAAAGTAAGGGACATTGTATTAAAACAACTAGATACAGATTGAATTACATAGAATCACTACACTGTTTGTACTCAAGGTCAAGTTTCATTATGCTGAAGGGTTTATTATTGTTTGGATGACTAACTGGGGAAGGAAGAAGGAGGGAGGACTTGAAGAAACCAAGAGATCTCTCTAATTTTCTCCACTAACAAGGTGTTTCAGAAACCCAACGGCAAGTGCATGGGGACCTCTGGAGGAAAACGTGGTACATCTGTGTGATTTTCACAATGTGTTCTTCGACACTTCCGGGCTACACGAAGTACCTTAATGGTCTGCTTAAACAAACGTTATCCTGGCACACTCTTAGGTAAGACCGAGTAGGGTCACTGGGACATTTAATTAGCTCCGTATCATCCACTTCTAGAAGATATTAAAAACAATGCCACAAGGCTTTATTGTCTCTAAAATGAAAACTTAAGAAGTGTATTTTTAGCCTGGTGAAATCTCGTTTTATTTTACCTACTACGATCTATTTATCTACAACTTCCGTTAGGGAATCACAGGGGGGCTTTTTAGCGGAGGAACTAGAACAGATACAACCACGGCAGACACCCACCTTCGGCGCTCAGCTCCACGCCCCCTGCTGGCAGTTCCCCTCACCGTTCCCTCTGTTTGGCAGCATCCTGGCTCTTTGAAGCCCCCTATCGTGCAGGATCCAATTTCTAAAGAAGTGACTCTCGCTCTGAAAAATCCCCCGTTTTCTCCTCCCTTCTGTCTTCACCAAAGGACCACTGATTCTTTTTCCCGCCGCTTCACTGGTCAGTTTCAGCTGACCACTCTGATCTGACCACAGTGCTCCACACCATGCCACAAATAGAATAGGCGTACTAAATAAAGATACCTTTAAAAAAATTTTTTTAGAGATGTTTTTATGTATTTTTGAGACAGAAAGAGACAGAGCACGAGCAGGGAGGGGCAGAGAGAGAAGGAGACACAGAATCGGAAGCGGGCTCCAGGCTCTGAGCTGTCAGCACAGAGCCAGACGTGGGGCTCGAACTCATCAACGGTGAGATCATGACCTGAGCTGAAGTCGGACGCCTAACGGACTGAGCCCCCCAGGCGCCCCAAGATATCTTTAATTGGTGTAATTCTAGACTGCGTGCACACAGCAGTTGGTACCTGCGAGAATCTTCTCTGCAATGCAAACATGCTAGAGAACAAGGAAGGTAAAACCTTACAGGAAGCTGTCGGCCGGGCTGGAGCAAAGAGGAGTTTCAGAGGTGCTGTAGCCACTACAGAGCCCGCTGGACAATCTGGAAGATCGGGCAGGCCAGATCCCCCTTTTCCTTCAGCATGAGATGGGCACAATCCAAGGGTTGCAAAGCCCTAAAGCTAGTGCCGAGTCACCTTGCCCCCAGGAACTGGAAGAGGGGACAGGCCACCCGTCCTAGAGTTCTCTAGCCTAAATAGAGCCAGCCTCTCTTCTTCCACATGTAGTCTGTCCCCATGCAATGACTTCTAGGAGCCAGATGATGGCAGCCCAAGTCTCAGCATCCCCATGGGAAGATGAGGGCTGGGAGGCCAAGTCATGGAGCGACTGCTGCTGTGTTTTCTTGCCTCTGGCAGGACATTAATACAGAGAAGGGTTTCCAATTGACCTAAGAGGAGATCCACCTGGGGCTCTTGTCGACCCTCTAGATTCCCCGGCCTACAAAATAAGATCTATAGAATAAGAATCTCAGAGGAAAATCTTAGGGCTCAGTCACTAGAACCCTGATGATCCTCATCGTCTGATAGGTCTTCCACACAACTGACCTGAGATGATGACAGCGTGCATTAGTTCACAGAATACTGAGAGGCTCAGTGCCCAAGTGCCATTGGAGTACCAGTCTAGGACTTTATTTTCCAGCGAAGATATGAAAAGTGTTTATTGCAGTAATATCTCCATTTAAAATTCCCAGTAATTTTTTTCAGAATAACGTGCTCATTGCAACCTTTCTTTTTCACTCTATTCTTAGTAGCTATTTGTCACCTCTCTAAGAGACAACATTTGGTACCTATAATATTATTCGAGAGGAGGAACACGGCCTTCCACAGTGACTCCCACCTTCTCAAGCTGATTCCAGATGTAAAGCTTGTGTCACAACAATCCAGAGCTTTTTCCGTTTCACAACCACGACCCTGAGTCCTAAGGACTGTGTTTTACTATTCAGAGTAAGAACCTCAAAAATAAAGGTAGGCATCAGACATGTTGGCATTCTCATAGATACAAAGGTCTATCATCTCAAGCTGTCTCTCCGTTTTGTAAAAACATTAACCTGGATAACAACATTCCCTTTTGTTTCCTGGCCATCTGATTCCATGTTATTCTCTGTTAATATAAAGATCAAATGGAGAATGAATCCAAAAAAGTCCCATGGAGTTCATACTGCAGACAGTGTGGTGCAGTTGGGAAAATGCATAATTTTGAAGTTTTAATAAAAACATTCAATATGGTAGTTAAAGGTGAGCATTTCTCTCTCTCTGATTGAATGTCACTAAACTCATTTGATTAGGGATGAATAGAAATGAATGTAGCTGATTAGCCTTACGGTGCATCTTTCAGGATTATGTTGGATCCTTCTATATTTTACTAATTTGAATAGGGACCAAATATAGAAATGGAGAATTGAAGTTCAGATCAAAATGGACCTTAGCTGAAATGTTAGTTAATTAAAAATTAATTTTACTGCATAATATTTAAATTTATTTTATTGAACCAAACTTAATAGATTTCAATCAAGGACTGATTCCACCGAGCAGAATTTGATTGAATTGAATCAAATCACTTTGAATCCCATTCAAATGAATTAGATTTTATTAATGTGAATGGAGTTGAAGTGAGAGATCAGATGGGGGTTTATTATTCTGAGCAGTATTAAAGAGAACAGACTGAACCAACTCCTCTATGTTAACTTGGCCTCAGTTTCCATAGAGGTCATGGCGTTTGTGGCCCCCTCAATCGCTCTGGCTAATTCCTTTGTACCATGGCCCCAGGAACAAATGTGATTAGTAATACCAAAGTGATCAGATACAACTACGTGCTGTTTGTAGGATTTAATAATACACTTTTCTAGTCTTTTTCACTAGAAAAGCCCTTGACCACTTATTTAAAATATTTCTTTTTCTCTTTATAGAACAAATGAAGAGGGTATAAAATTGGATGTCAGAGATAATAATTTGCTTGAGTACTGGCTGCTCCTTTTATTTTCCATTTAAAACTGCATTTATTTGTTAAAACATGTCTTACCCCAGCCCATCATTTAAACAGAAGTAGTTGATATCTTGTGCCTTGACTTTTATTGATAGATAGATAATGGATGCACCTTGGCTTGATTTGTATTTAAAAGAGGAAGGTAACTTTTTAAATTAGTAGCAAAATATTGTTTTGCAGTTGAAATGGCATGCTCCACATTCAATAAGCACCTTTTCAGTGCTGGAGAGACAATTTAGGGAAAAGGAGTGAAAACCTGGTTCCCAAGCTTTGGAGTTAGCGGAAAGATGTTTATGTTCCATAATTTACAATGATAAAAGTTTTATACCTTGATATCTAATGGGGCATACACATAATAAAATGGGGGGGTGGGGGGGAACACATTGGGGTCCTGAAGGATTTCGGAGCAGGAAACAATTCCCAAGGATCAAGGTGGACTGGAGGGTTTCCATGAGGAGGAGGTCTGACTGCAGCTTTGATGGAAGGGTAGGTAGGATCTAGAAAACCAGGATGAGGAGATGAGCGTTTCAGCATCTCCTGAATGGCTGGGCCAAGACATGAAGCCAGAAAACAAATGACTTTTTTCTGCAACCAAGGGGGGGTAATCGGTTAGGCCGGCGGGGCCAGTGGAAAGAAGCAGAATGTATGGTTGGAGAAATGGTTTTGGGCACTTTCGTGATTTTTGTATTTCAGTTTGTAAGCAATGGGGAGTCCAATTTAAAAATGTTTAAATGTTAAAATATTTTACACACACAAATATAAGTTTATATAAGTATTAGGAATAATAATAAAATAAGTAGACTTGTGCCTAGTTTATTATCATTGTCAGTATGGTGCACTGCCCTTCGAGTATATCACACTTTATTAATTCTAATATTAACAAACATTGGGCTGTGTCTAGTTTTTTGCTATTTTCACACGCTCTGGAAAATGCCTAAGGGCTCGGAGCATGTTCTATAGCAAGTTGTTGAGCCATCTGGTTTGTGCATCTCACAACTGTTTGTTATCCCCAAATAAGAGAACACGGAACAGGAATGCAGAATCCTACCAGCAGTATATAAAACTTCAAAATCCTTGACAACCTTTGATATTATGCTGTTAACTTGTGCGCACTGGGGAGTGACAAACAGTACCTCTTTTTGGTTTTAGTTATACTTCGTGGATAACTTACAAATTATTTGCTGTTCCATGTTTATTCATTTATCTTTCCTTATTAAAAAAAAAATCTGTTCAGAGGCACCTGGGTGGCCTAGTCGGTTGAGCATCTGACTCTTGATTTTGGCTCAGGTCATGATCCCAGGGCTGTGGGATCAAGCCCCGTTGGGCTTTGCAATGAGCCTGGAGTCTGCTTAAGATTCTCTCTCTCTCTCTCTCTCTCTCTCTCTCTCTCTCTCTCTCCCTCTGTCCTCTCCCCTGCTCATGCACTCTCTCTCTTAAAAAAATATCTGTTTCTGTTTTTGCCCATTTTCTTATTGGATATTTTGTGTTTCAAGATGGTGACCGTGTTCTGCAACCAGACAGGTGGAGAGATTGTACAATACTGTGAATGCACTGAGCGCCACAGACATTTTCCCTTAAGGTGACATTAACGAATCTCCCCTTAATTTACAAGAAAAAGAAAAAGAAAACCTAGGTAGGATGTTAAACAGAATTACTTTGAATCAAGAGATAAATTGGTGGAAAATTTACAGACTTATAATATGTACTTAACCTATTTACTGTCATGATAAGTCTGTCCATTTAGATGTTTTAAAGTAGTTTTCAACAAACTTTATAATTTTCTTGGTAAATTGTGTTTCTCACATATTTGTTAGAATTATTCATAAATGGCAGGCTTTTAAACATAACATATTCTAACACTCTGTGCTGTTTTGTACAGAGATACAACTGGATTTCTTTATGCTGATATTATACCCAGAAACTTGTTAAACTCTCTTACTGGTAACAAATTAATCCACTGATATTTTTAATTTTCCCAAGCCTACATTTTTATTTACGAATAATGTTAGTTTGTTCCTTTCTAGTTTATACCTTCTTTACCGTCTTAATGCCGTGGTTCTGATCTACTGCTCAATGTTAAACTAAATTGGTGATAAGGGTCTCCTCTATGTTTACTGATTATATGGAAAATGCTTTTAATGTTTAACCATTAAGTGTGATGTTACTGTCACTTAAAAAAAACATTTCATCTTTCTGTTTCAGGGAGTTCTCTTTTCCATTTACCATCTGCTAATATTTTTATCATGATATTTAATTCTATTCAATGTTTTGTCTGCACTTAACGAAATGATGATTTCCCCCTTTTCGCTGTTTAATGTGATAAATTGCATTTACGGATTTTTTTAAAATGATAGTACTTGTAAAATAAGCAACTTTGTTTTGATAAATAACTATATATATTAACAAATCGTTGGCTAATTAGTAATTTGTTCTGGATATTTTGCTACTATGTTCATGAGTGACATCGCCTGGTATTTCTCCATGTTGTACCATCATTATGTTTTAGTATTACGTTAATAGTGGCTTCAAAGGATGGTTTGAGCACTGGATAAAATTGGAATCATTCCTAAACTATCTGAGGCTAATAATAAAATTTAATATCTTTGTTTTAAGATCACATCCATTTATGTTTCTGCTCTTCCATATCTATTTTACTTATTTCTATGTCGTATTTTCTATGAATTTGTTCATTACATCTAAATACTGGTAAAATGTTGTATTTCTATTCTCTTTGTCATTTCTATTAGTGTCCTATCTTCTGAATAGTCTACTTAGATGCTTTATCGATTTTAGTAGTCTTTTCAAAGATCAACTTTGTTGATCTTTTTTGTATGTTTGAATTATAGTTCAATAATTCGTTTTATTTTATCTGTTCTACTTTCTGTAGATATATTCTACAGTCATCTGTCTAATTTTCAAGGTAGATGCTTACCTCAATAGGTTTTAGCCTTTCTAACGTTTTAATAAATGTATTTAGGGCTATAAATTCTATCAAAATACCACTCTAGGAATTTTTTTTATGTTTTGAATGGTATTGTCACTTTCATTTAGTGACACGTACTATCTAATTTTGAGTATTAGTTCTTCTATGCCTCAGAGATTATTTACAAGTGTCCTTTAAAATGTCTAACTGTACGTTTCTCTTCAAGCTGTCACTTTTTAAAAATTTACTATGATCACGATCAGGGAACAGAAGCTACATGATACCAATAATCTATAATTTGTTGAGGCTTGTTTTTTTTTTCTTTTTTTTCAATGTTTATTTATTTTTGGGACAGAGAGAGACAGAGCATGAATGGGGGAGGGGCAGAGAGAGAGGGAGACACAGAATCCGAAACAGGCTCCAGGCTCTGAGCCATCAGCCCAGAGCCTGACGCGGGGCTCGAACCCACGGACGGCGAGATCGTGACCTGGCTGAAGTCGGACGCTTAACCGACTGCGCCACCCAGGCGCCCCCGTTGAGGCTTGTTTTAAAGAGTACAGTTTGTGGTCAATATTAAAAAATGCTTTACAGGTACTTGAAAAAAAACTTTATTCTCTAATTATTCTTTAAGTGTTCATGAACTCACACTTGTCGATTATGCTAATTATTCCTATCTGTGTTGCCAATAGGTAGCCAATAGTTGCACGTAGCTATTAAAATCAAAATTGATTATAATTACATAAAATCGAAATTAAGTTCCTTAGTCCCCGAGCCACCAGCTGGTGGCTGGACAGCAAACATTTCCATCATCTCAGAAAGTTCTTTTGAATAGTGATGCTCTATATACTTAAGCATTAACAAAAAAAATGTCCTGAACTATAATGACTGTTGTTTGTCTAAAAATGCCTTTATTTAGACGCTGTTCACGATAGTTTCTCTGGCAGGTATATTCTAGGTTGATGGTTACTTACTCGCCCCAGTTTGGTTGGGGCGCCCCAGTTTGGATGGTTACTTACTCGCCCCATATTATTCCAGGGTCTGTAGGTTTCCACTGTCAAGAAGTCACCTGTCAGTTTCACATCCATTCTTTCTGTTGGTGAGCTGTATTTTCTTTGTGCCCAGCTGGGCATTTTCCTCTCTCTTGTTTGAATCCACGGTGACTCCTTCATCTGGACCTGAATCTGCATATTTCGTCTGATCTGGTGAGTTCTTAGCATGCATATGCCCTAAAATAGGGCTTCTGGTTCCTTTTACTTTTCTATCTTTCCAGAACTCCAATGGATATGCATTAGATGTTAATGATCTAATTTCCTTGCTTTGAACCTCTTTTTCACATTTAGCAATTCTCTGTCTCCCTGGGTAGATTTTTGGGAAATTCCTTCAGAATCTGTGTTTCATTTCACTATTCACACTTCAGCTCTCTGGAAACTGCTACTTATCTCCACCGTAAAGCTTTTAATTTTGATTCCTATTACATTTTGATTTCTTAACTTTTATTCGGTTCTTTTTCAAACGACACTTATTATTTTTGCTAGTGTCTTTCTTAATCATATTTTCAATTTTCCCCTAAAAGGACCAATCTGTTCCAGTGATTTCAGTATCTTAAGTTTTTGCAGGACTCATGCTATTAGTTACTCTATTGACCCACAGTGACAGTATCTTGTTCCCCCATACACTTCGTGGTTATTGTTTGTCCTTTGGGATCATGTTCCTTAGAAATGTATCTGAGGTCCCACTGAAGCTATGTCCCTCTCAGATCATTTGCATTTGCTTTTATCAGATACCTAGGGATATTACCAAGCGGGGGCTTCTTTGGGATGTATTTCCAGCTTGGGGTACTGGATGGCTCAGTCAGTTGAGCGTCTGATTTCAGCTCGGGCCATGATCTCACGGTCTGTGGGTTCGAGCCCCACGTCAGGCTCTGTGCTGCAGCTCGGAGCCTGGAGCCTGCTTCGGATTCTGTGTCTCCCTCTCTCTCTGTTCCTCCTTGGCTCATGCTCTCTCTCTCAAAAATAAACATTAGAAAAATTTTAAGAATGTATTTCCATCTTGAATTTTTTGCAACCATACAAGTAGTGTCATGCTGACTTGGTAAAGATGCATCAGAACGGGCTTTTTTGCCACACGACGTCAAGGGATAATTTCTTTCTCTTTCTCTTTACCCCAGGCCAAGGTCCAGATGGTCAAAATTCCTATGCTATCTTCCTTTGTGGGGTGGGTTTTTAGTTTTAGTTTTTGGGTTCCCCCCCCACCCCTGCTGACTGTTGACCTTTGCAATTCGTTTCCCAACAAGGGATGTTTCATATAACTCAATATATAAGTTTGATATAATTTGATATAAGTTCCTCCACAGTCATGAACACTGAAGCTGGAGGTCGCAGGGAGCTGGCAGAGGCCCTTAGGCCAGCTTCTGGCTTTTTAGCACTCAATAATGCTGTTGGTCCACGGTTTCGCTTCATTTTAGGCCTCTAAGGATCTTCCTTACTTTCAGGCAAGCTCAATTATACATTTCAAAGAATTTTTCAAAATATTTTCTCATGCATGTAAAAAAGTTTATGGGGGAGGGCTTTTATGATACCTATGCAGCCTTAATCCTATAGTAGAAGTCTGTTACTGTGGGTTTTATTTATTTTAAAACATTTTAATGTTTATTTTTGAGAGAGAGTGAGAGAGAGAGAGAGAGAGAGCGAGAGCAGGGGAGGGGCAGAGAGAGGGGGAGACACAGAATCTGAAGCAGGCTCCAGGCTCTGAGCTGTCAGCACAGAGCCCGAGGTGGGGCTCGAACCCACAAACCGTGAGATCATGACCTGAGCCAAAGTCAGACACTTAACTGACTGAGCCACCCAGGTACCCCTGTTACTGTGGGTTTTAGAGCAAGTGAGAAGCATGGCGATGCGATGTTCTGAGATGTGCCACAAGGCAAAGGAGGCTGGAAATCCTAGGAATGGGGCGGTTAAGACTCAAAGTATCATAAGCATGGTGTGTCACATAACAGGGACACAGGTAAATGCCCTGCAAAAGGAAGCCAGTGGGGCTTGGGGGCCAGATGGAATAGTTGGTGGTGACTCCTTGGGTTTTAAGATTAAGCAAATATGGGGTACCTGTGTGAACCACCCGTAGCGATAAGGGAGCTCGAGAGTAGGAATCAGTGTGGAGCACGGGTGAGTGGCCAGCTAAGTCCTTGCCTTGTGGTATATGCCCACGGCAGGAGGTGAGGAAGGACTTAAAGAGCCGCCACGGCAAGGAATCAAGGCAACGCGGTTTTTTTTTTTTTTTAATTTTTTTTTTTAATTTTTTTTTTTCAACGTTTATTTATTTTTGGGACAGAGAGAGACAGAGCATGAACGGGGGAGGGGCAGAGAGAGAGGGAGACACAGAATCGGAAACAGGCTCCAGGCTCTGAGCCATCAGCCCAGAGCCCGACGCGGGGCTCGAACTCGTGGACCGCGAGATCGTGACCTGGCTGAAGTCGGACGCTTAACCGACTGCGCCACCCAGGCGCCCCAAGGCAACGCGGTTTAAAGACAGATTGCTTCTCTGAAATCTGCTCTCCTTCACATTCCGCAAGGTAGCGAATGTTACGCCCACTCTGTATTAAGCCACAGGTGAGGCAGACTTAGTCACGGCACTCAGCATATTGTACTCTGGTTGTTTTACACGCTCATCCCCCTACGGACAGGAAGCTCCATTTGGACGTTGATTCTGTACCTCCAGCTTGTAGCACGGTCCTAGGCGCACAGGTGACAAAAGGACTACTGAACATTCGAGAAAGGGGAAGGGTAGGCTGTGCACCAACATCACTGGGTTTGAGGATTAGGAGGTCACCCCGATGAGCACGAAGGGCAGTCAAGGTGAAGCCGATACAAGAAAAGGCAAATGTGACCGATCAAAATAGGAAAGCCACCTGGTGGGGGGGGGGGGGGGACAGAGAGAGAGAGAGAGAGAGAGAGAGAGAGAGAGAACAGCCAGAGATGTGACCAAGGGAAAAGTGGAATCCACAAGACAGGTGGGGTCTTGAACATGCATTGTGGTCAAACGTAAATTAACAGAGGGGAAGAGATGGAAGGTGTGATGGGCGGAGCAGCACTGATTCATGACGACCGTCACTGTTATGACTGTCCCTGCCGCTTGCCAGCGTGCTGGAGCCCCAGTCGGCCCCACGGAAACCCTGCCTCGGGGACCATCTCAAACTCAAACTCAGGCTGAGTTTGTGATCTCCAGCCCACTCTGATGACGACGTTACCAGGGGAGTCTTGAAAAAAACACCAGAGGAAAGAATAAAATGCCAGGGTGTTGTGAATGAATCCCTTCTTCTCTGCTATTTAACAAGTTAAAAAAAGAAAAACAAAACCCTGATGGCATGAAAATAATTATCTTTGATCTTTAACCCTGCCCTACTTAGCGCTCTCAAGACAGGAACGTGCGACTATCTAAAAAAAGGCAACCACCCTTTAACAGATCAAGGCACTGCTGACGCAGCACACAGCCCGCGGTCACATACCCCACCTGCTGGGCCCCCGTCTCTAACTCACGGGACACCAAACCGGCTGAGTCACACATTATCCATCCATTACCTGGCCCTTCTCCCAGGGAACTAAGATGCTAAAGCCTTTCTCGATGGCACAGCAGTTGATAAAAGTGGCACAAATTCAAAGTCCTCCAATCTCACAGAAGAGCAGTGAGATGACAAAAAATTCAATAAGTGTCAGATTTTTCAAGTGGGCGAAAGGGATACTTATTTGAACAGCGAAACCTCTAAAATTTGCCCTCATTCTTTCCCCCCCCTCCCCTGACAATGAGAGAACTGAACACCCAAGGACAGAATAAATTTTTCCTTCTAAGTATTTAAGTAAAACTTGTTTTATTAGCTTGCTCATTAACCTGCCGATATTAAATGAGAGTCTTCAAAGACCTTCACATTATGCCAATTAGTCACTTTTTTTTCCCTGGCAAGGCAACTGATTTCAGTTTGATTGTAATGAATGTAACCAATTATACAATATTCAGAAACTCTTTCTGGTTACGGTTGCCTTGCGGTTCTAGATGAGTAATTTCATTCAGATGTCTATTAGGAAGTAAACTGTGAAGGAGCAAAAGCCACCTACCTGTCCCTCCAATTTTAATTGTTAATTTTCCTTATTACATTGTCCCACTTTTTATTTTTTATTATTATTTTTACTTATTTTTTAAATTTACATCCAAGTTAGTTAGCATATAGTGCAACAATGATTTCAGTAGATTCCTTAATGCTCCTTACCCGTTTAGCCCATCCCTCCTCCCACAACCCCTCCAGTAACCCTCTGTTTGCTCTCTGTATTTAAGAGTCTCTTACGTTTTGTCTCCCTCCCTGTTTTTATACGATTTTTGCTTCCCTTCCCTTACGTTCATCTGTTTTGTCTCTTAAAGTCCTCATGAGTGAAGTCATATGATTTTTGTCTTTCTCTGACTAATTTCGCTTAGCGTCATACCTCCAGTTGATCCTTGCTGGAACCTGTCACCCTTCCCTGCTCATACTTAGTCTTCTTCAGGCTTCGACTTAAGTGTCATCTCCTTGGAGACAATGTCCTGGACAACCGTATCAAAAGTAGGTGCTTCCTGTTATTTCCTGTCGGAGCACCTGGTTTTATTTAATTATGCTCTTTATCACTATCTGTGGTTGTGTTAGTTCCTCACTGTTAACTGATGGTCCTGTCTAGCTGAACTAGAAGCCCCACGAGAGCAGCGACAATGCCACTCTATGACTCCTACACCCCCCTCCCGCTCTTGGCTTGACGCTCTATATTCTTGCTGAATTCGTGCATGAGTTATTTTTGCCTGTGGATATTGCACAGCTCTCCAAAGTAGTTTCGAGCCTATCAGCCAACCTTTAATGCAAGGCAGCCCCAGATGTCCATGCGGAAGGCGTTATCTCCCCGTTCCCCATCTCGGTAGAAGGCAGAGCGTCGCCCCATCTCTTAGGATGGAAACCAGAGCCACTGCTCTCTTCTTCTCAGTCACCTACACCATCACTCTTCCCTCTCAGCATCCTTCAAGCCCCCGCCCATTTCTCCAGGTCAGCCCGTCCTCCCTATGCCAACACATCGCACGGCCGCGCTCTTTCCGGCTGAAAGTTCTTCAGTAGCTCTTTGCTGCCTCAATACCAAATCTCATTCCCAAACCCTTCAGAACCAGGGTTCTGCTTGTTGATGGGGCCTTATCTCCTGCTGACACATCCCAATCTCTGGACACTTAGACCTGGCCTTGGTTCCCTGAATATGTCCTGCTTCCCCATATCTCCATGTGTTGGCTCATGCGGTCCCCATAGCCGTGTCTCTGTGGGTGCCTTCAGATCCAGGGTCACTTTCTCTGGGAGCCTGATGCCTGCTCTGTTCTCCCTCCCCCCCCCCCCCCCCACCCCCCAGGCCTACTTAAGTGATGTGCACTTTATTTAAGAAACAACAAACATTTGCTAACGGCCTATTACGTGGTAGGTGCCGGGGACATACAGTGATCAACCGAAAAGGTCCCTATGTTCTTAACGGCTTGCAGCCTGACGCAGGCTAGACAGATGGGAGACAGTTGTATTCTTTGATTACAGAAGGCCTTGCTGTGAAGGATCTCTTTTGTAAGACGTCTTTGTACCCGCTGCCTACTGCCTCCCCCCAGCCCCCAACCAGGGCACTTAAAAGGGAGTCTCGTGCTTGTCTCTGGATGTGGCTTCCAGCCTGGCCTGCGTGCTCTTTAGGCGCAAGGCTGCAGCTGACGCCCGTCTGCATTTCTGTCACTCCGTCTGTGTGTGGGATGCTCCAGGCCACCGTGACTGCTGGTGGACACAAGGGAGGACCGGGTAGCTGCTGGAGGGAAGGGACTGATGGCTGAGCCAGTGGTCTCCTTGTGTCCCTGTCTGTACCTGTAGACTGGAGCGATCTCTGAGGGTGAAGTCAGATGGCGGCAGGTCTCTGCTCCCCCCCCCCCAACCCTGCCGGGCAGCTTGGCCCACTAAGAACAGAAGCACAAGGCCTTAGCACATTCCTATGACTTGTACCCCGGCCTGCTCACAGCCTCTGCTCTAATTTCGTCTGTTCCCTCCCTCCCCTGCTCATGCTGCCGCAGCCACAGGCCCGCAGCTGATCCTCAAACACCCACGCACACTCCCACCCACCCCCTGGGGCTCTGCGGGCGATACCCTTACCTGGAATCCCATTCCCCTAATGTCTGCCAGATCCTTCACTCCCCTCCCCACATGGTGCTCCAATGTCACCTCTAATGACCTACCTATCTTCCCTTTCCCTCATCCTGCCCTTTTTACTTCTTAGCATTTACTACTTCCAGACATGTTACACACCGTTGTGTTTATTGCTTATTTTCTGCCCCCCCCCCCTCCCCGGGCCCCGGCCCCCTGCCAACTGGAGTTTGAGATCCATTCAGGCCCAGCTTTTGTGGGTGATGACTGATATGTGGTGCCCGTCCATAGTAGGTGCTCAACAAATATCTTCCAAATACATGAATACAAGTCTCTCTTTCGATTTCCCTCTTTTTTTTTTTTTTTTTAATCCAGACAAATTAAAAAGGGGTGGAAAAAAAAAAGAGAAAAAAACTTTAAAAATCACATACGCTTTCTGGATTCTGGTGTTCGGGGATTTTAAAATTTTGTTCTTGTTTTGTTCTGACTTTCGCCGTTCTTTGCTCCACCAACTGATGGTTGATTTTCCCTGGGGCAACTTTATTCTACTTGCTGACCGTTTCTCTGGGCCTCCGGTGATCCCAGAAATACCCACAATTCGTCTCTGAACAGCGGAAGCCATTATGCCACCTACGCAACCACCTCTGACCACAGCCCACAGTCAGTACTGGTGTTCGTGTATGTATCTGCCTCCTCTGTTGGCAATAATCTTACTTGCAAACCTTGTGTCCCATCTTCACTCAATGGCACATCCCTACCTATTCTCTTCTTAGCAGCACCAGAGTCAGACTTTAATCCTGAATCTAGCTTTTTCAGCTAGCTTAATATGTGACTCGCATCTTCCGTTGGCCTTTTGAAGACAATGTGGAATCAGGGACTTGTCCCGACGGCTGTCATAGACGATGGCTGTGAGGGCTGACCTGAAGGGGCAAGAGCGGGGGTCAGATGCAGCCCGTGGTCCGCTCACTAGGCTGGGTGAGGCGGACTGGTCTGCAGCGAAGGGGCCACATTCTGAGTCCCGCCGGGCTCCCTCTGTTCTGGGAGACCCTGGGACGGCCCACCGTCAATGGCAAATCGGCACAGTTTTCTACACCCGCTAGACCTGTCACGCGGCACAGATATCAACATTCAGAATCACGACCTGAGCACAGACAATTCTGCCAAAACAAGAGATAAATTTAAGTTGTGTGCAGTCTATTATATTTACAAAGGGAGGCGAACCTTAGTTTAAACAAACGAAAGAACTGCTGAATGTATTTGCTGAAACAGATAGATTTCTCTCGACTCTTTCATTCATCTATGGGGACACTGGATTTCCTGGGGTCTATCCTCTGTTTTCGGTGTCCTTTAGGGTCACAGTAACGTCTAACTAAGGCTGATGCCTTGATAGGTCCCCAGGAGCCTGCAGACACATGTGGTATGATGCCGGGGAAGGGGGTGAAGTACCATTCTGTTACAGCCTAGCTCATAATCGGAGGCTTTACAAACACCTCCCCAGCCTACACTCCAGTCCTATCAGGTCTGTTCTGACTGTGGGCAGGAAGACAGGTGGCTAAGCGTCACCCCGTCTACAAGCAGCTCATCTAGACACGTGCTGCTTGGGAATGGAGTCTGGCACACATGTGCGGAGATGCTAAGCTGCACGCAGAAGTCGGGCGCCCCCCTCCGGCCTTCACTCCCAGCATGCATGTCTCCACCTCAACCCGTCTCCAACCGAACGCTGCCTGCTTTCTCCCAAACCCGTGCATCCACTTGTGTTTGTGATCTAAGGAACTTCACGGTCACTGTTGCACAACTGAACTTGTCTCTTCTTCCACAGAGAAGTAGAGGAGATCAGAGAGAACCTTCTCAGCTTTCTGCTGAGGACACGCAGACCAGTCTACACGGGGACCCCCCTCTAAAATCTCTCCCACGTCTGCCTTCTCCAGGGTCTCACTCGGGGTCCCACCCCTGCCCCACCTTCTCAGGAGACACACACCTTACTTCCTCTACCTCTCCTGCAGTCAACCTCTGACATTTAAAGCTGGTCCTCCATTCTATTTGAACAGAAACAAATCCCAACCCCTTCAAGGCGCCCTCCCTTCCCTGCCCCCAGGACTCTCCTCCCAAAGAAGCAAAAAAGTCTCGAAAGAGCTGCCTGTCCCGGATGTGCTTATTTCCTCACTTCCTGCTCACTTCTGTGTGGGTTCTCCTCCGATCATTCTATGGAGACGACCGCTGCAAGACCACCACTCGCTCCCGCTCCTTACGGCCGATGGACAGCTTGCATCCTTCACTTTACCAGGTGCCCCAGGAGCATTTTAGGTGCAGCAGCGCCACCCTAAGTCTTAAAGCAATCATTACACTTCTGTCATGAGTTCTGATTTCTCCTCCTTCTCCAGTTGCTCTTTCTGTCTCTGGGTAGACTTCACCGGCTTCGCTCCAACAGTTCAACGTTGATGTTCTCCAAGCTTGTCTTCTTGGCTCCCTCTCCTCCTGCTCTCTGGGCCACCTCACCTACACCCAGACCTTCAATAGGCACATGCCTCACTGTGCTTTACGTTTCAACCAGCTCCCTCCTCTGCGACCCAAACTTCTATATCCAACTGTTTATTTCACACCCCCACTTGGGTATCTCCAGTTAGGTATCCAGCTCAAAGTCATGACTCTCCCATCTCAATCTGGTCCTTTTTTTTTTTTTTTTTTTTTTTTTTTTAAGGATTTTGGCTCTCAGCTGATGACCCGTCGCCCATCCATCTTGCTACGTGATTCACGGAGACTGGCCATGCATAAAACCTCGCCTATTGTTTCCTCTGGCCCTGAGCAGCCACCTTCCAGACCTGGGGCTTGGGACCAGCCGCGTGCCTGTGTAAGTGACAAGTGGAGCCCCAGAGAAGGGCAGGGGCCCGACCTTATAGCAGGGAATTGCAGACCACTTTCCAAAGGACCCCTTCTCGTTTGGAGCCGAGAGGCCAGAGCAAGCACAAACTCCACCGGCGAGAAAGGTTTTTATTCCATTTGTGAGAGGGAGGCCGAAGAATTGGATCTCATCAACACTGCTTTTTATACTTCTAAGCTTCATTTTTCACACTGTGTTTAAACAGCAGGCACTGGCTTTTCCTGTGACTGTCATCACCCACCTAAGGAAACACACACTTAAGAAAGACACAGGCGTCTGTGTGTCATCATGGGGAAAATGCCCCCCCTCCACCCAAACATCTCTACCCCTCTCTAGTGCTCGGCACCTCCTACTGGATGACCACCACAGAGGCTGTAAGAGTGGGCGAAACTCTCTATTCTGCTGCTATATATATATATATTTTTTTTTGTTTGTTTGTTTACTTCTGAGCATGTGTTTCTCTCTGGTATCACTCGTCTCAATAATATATGGTTTCAAAGACACAATTTCATGCAGATGAAGAAGAAATAGAACAACAAATTCCAAGCCCATCTTGCCATCAGTCTTTTGATTAAAGTGGCCTTTCCAGAGAGGTAAACATAACACTTCTCTCAGCCCCTGCATGAACTTATAGCACAGCTAGATTGCTGAATTTTTATTGCAGGACCATGCCTGCCCTTGTTTAAAATTGTTTTGACCTTTGGATGAGCACGTATTAAAAAAAAAAAGTTCTATCTTCCTCTGGAATTAGTAAGCCTTAATAAAAATGGGAAGGCAAGTTTGTCATGTCTGAATGGCACCTGGCAGACTCACAGAAAATGTGCTCATGACAACTTCATTGTGCTCCTCGAAAGCACCGGTTTGTGACCCTGAGTCTGAATGCCAGCCCAGTGCAGATGACACTTTCCCTGTCAGAACGCGGAGTCCAGATGGCAGTTCCTGGGGCCAACACTGGAGGCCTTGTTTTCTTACACGAAGCAAGGTCCCAGGAGCGTCTTTCACTCTGGGAAAGGAACTGTCAGAAATCCCCAAGTGCATCAATTTGCTACTCTGCAAGTCGAAAGCACTTCGAGATTACCATGTTCAGAAATGTACCAGATACTTCATCACGGTGTCCGAGGATTGTCACATTACCGCTCACCAGCACTGAGGGCGAAAGGGAGGGTCTCCTCAATAGCAAACTAAGGTTAGTAATAAACCAGGACAAGCATGCGCTATTGTGAACACCTTAAGAGAGTAAATGCCAGTGATAGTAAATCCATTCAGAATGCAGTTTGCAAGGATATTAACTAACATCTTGATTGAGCCCTGTCAGAAGAAAGCTGGTGGGAACGCTACTACATAAAACATTGAAACTGGGCCCAGAAGTTTCGGCTTGGTAAGAATTTATTCAGCAGTATTATGGCCTGTCACCATCAGATTAAAAGAGAACTATGTAATATGTGTGTTCTCAAAATGATTTGACACATGTTGCCTTATTCTTTCCAGGATGAAATCAGAGTGATTTAAAAAAGAACCTCCGGTGATCTTTTCTTGCCATAAGAAATAAAGAAATATTACAGAGTGACAAAGGTAGGCTAAGTTTAATTCGTTAAACATCAAGACATTTCTCTCTAAATCTACAGGAGTATTTGCTAAAGAGACAAAAATAAACAAGAAATTTTCAGAAAACAATGAACCAAAGAGTCCTATAAATTTGGGCAAATAATACACATTAACTTCCTTCTAAGGAATCGAGAGACATTAAAAAATATAAAATTACTACCAAGTGATTGAAACATAAATGATTAGCTAGGGCAATTGGCTTGAAGGCAGGTTGAGTCAAATACCTGCTGGGTCAAGTGCTGGATGGAGATTAACTTGATGTCCTTGATTTGAAGATAAAAATAATAATGGCAGCCAATATTTATCGAAGCCACACTATGTCCAGTTCTGCTGCACAAACATTATCTCACGTATCTTTAAGAAACAGCCTGGGAGATATGTACCATCCGCCATTTTACAGATGGAGACACTAAGGTCCAGAAATGCCCAGCAGAGGCAGTGCTAGGATTTGACCCATTCTTAAGGCTAAACTCTCAGCCACCACATAAAAATGTCTCAGAGCCAGCGGAGCACTCAGATAGATAAGCGAAGGATTATTAAGCACGGTGATATGTGTTACAAAGGAAGCATGCATAAAATTTATTCTTGGGATAAGTGGTCACTTTTGTCATGTCAAGAAGAAACACCAGGAATGATAATTTTTCAATGAGAAGTTTTCTTCCCGTATTATTTCACACAGACCTTGGGGCAGATTTTCTAAGCAGCACGAAAAAAGATGTGGATTGTGGTGATGGGTCTGCAGCTCTATGCATGTACTAATTTACACATTTTTAAGGATAAAAGAACAATTAAATGGATACACTTCCTCAAATTAGGAATTGCTGTCTGTCAAAAGTCACCATTAAAAAAGTGAAACACGCAAGTCACAGGCCGAGAGAAGCTATTTGCAGCACATGCGTTGGGTAAGTCTCCCATCCAGAATATATTAAAAACTCCCATAAGTCTGTACGAAAGATGAACAACCCAATTAAAAAAACATAGGCAAAATTCTTAAATAGGCACTTCACTAGAGATAATATCCATGGGCCAACGCACGTATTGAAAGTACTCAACCTCAATATTCATTAGGTAAAACCAAATCGTAATAAACACAGTTAGATGCTGCCACTAGAATGGGTAATATTAAACATACTAACAGTCCTGAGTGTTGGTAAGGATGTAGGAAAACTGAATTTTTCATCCATTGCTAATCAGAGCGTCAAATGATCCACCCACTCTGGAAAATTGTTGAAACCATCTACCAAAACTAAACGTATTCATAATCTGTAACCCAAGTATCCCACGCTTGGGTATATATCCAAGAAATATAAATGCCAAGGTCCACAAAAAGGCATGCACAAAAGTTTTCATAGTATCTCTTTATTCCTCACAGCCCCAAACTAGAAACGATTGTAATGTCCATCAATAAGAAAGTGAGGCTCGTCAGTAAAATGGAATTTTACAAATCAATAAAAAAGAGCACGCACGAATGGAACTCACAGGTACCACTGAGTGAAACAGGACGGGCACAAAAAGGTACACGTTGAATGATTTAATTTTTGTGCCTTTCAAGAACAGGCAAAACTAATTCATGGAGGCAGAGGTCAGAACAGTGGGTACCTCTGGGGGTACTGATTGGGAAGGGGCATGAAGGAACCTCTGGCTGCTGGAAGTATTTCCTAGCTTGACCTGGATGACTGGCACACATGTATGTATGTGAGAAAGCTCACTAGGCTCTAGTCTTAAGATTAATGTACTTTAGGCCATGTAATTTACTATGTATACACATATGTTTTATATTTTAATAAAAATTAACAACATAGGAAAAGAGAACCTAGGCACAGAGGTGTGTATTTTGTATATACTCAGATGCCATGACTTTTTTTTTTAAATCAAGGTATACTCTGTTGGAATAGAAATTCATAGGTCATAGAATTAACTCATTTTATGTATTCAATTCAATAACTCATGGTACATTTATAGAGCTGTGTAACCATCACCCCCATCAAGTTTTTGAACATTTTCATCCCTCCTTCCAAATTCCTTTGGGCTCATTTGTCTTGCTCCCATGCCCTCAGCCTCAGGCAACCACTGATCTGCCCTCTGTCTCCACAGATTGGCCTTTTCTGGACATTTCACATAAGTGGAATTATACATGTGACCTTTTGTGTCTGGCTTCCTTCACTTAGCATAATTTTGTTGAGGTTCATCCACAGGGTAGCATGTATCCATATCTAGTTCCCTTATATTACCACGTAATATTCCATTGCATGTATATACCACAGTTTGCTTACTTACTCATCAGTAGATGGGTATCCGAATTATTTACTTGCTATGGGTTTTAAACCTAAAGATGATTCATTTTTTTTCTCAAAAGGAAACAAAACCTCCAACTTTCTTAGAGATTCTATTCTTTACTTTAACATGTTTTATTTACTTTTTTCAGATGTTCATTTTTGAGAGAGTGTGAGCGGAGGAGGGGCACAGAGAGGGGCCAGAGCATATGAAGCAGGCTCTTTGCTGACAGCAGTGAGCCCGAGGTGGGGCTTGAACTCATGACCTGAGCCGAAGTCGGACGTTCAACCGACTGAGCCGCCCAGGTGCTCCAGAGATTCTATTCTTTAAAAGAGACTATCCTCACATGTCACCCTACTAGAACAAAAAGAAAAAGAAAACCCCTAGACTTTCCACTGATAAAGGTACTTAAGTGATGGCTACCGTGGCCATAAGCAGTGTCAACACGCTCAGTTTAGTCCCACCAAAATCTAGTGAGGAGAGAGCTTAGTGCAGAAAATATCACAGGTGAGCACATGAGAACAAGACCAAGACTCCTCTTGAACTTAGCTTTTATCAGGGCCATGCTCCTGAATTTTCTAATGTAATGTGTAGAATGGTAATCTTCAAGCAGCCCCCCATCGCGGGTGCGGGTCTGTCGAATCATTCTGCCAATTTAGACTTTTCTTCCCACGTTTAAGTTCTTTTAATGACTTGGCATCATTGAAGAGTAGAAGTGCTAAACAGACAGTATCGCGTCCATATATAGGAGAGTATAGCTAATTTGTGATCAGGAAAAAAAGAAAGTTGCCAACTGTTCAAGTAACCAAGGGTGTTAAGCATGGGTAGGAGGAGGGAAAATAAATCAATGGATTATTTAGAAAGATTCCTTTCCAAACTGTAATATTTCCTATAGCTACGAAAGAAATGGACAGCTTTACCAAGGCTTTTTATTTAAAACCTTCTATGAGAGGGGCACCTGGGTGGCTCAGCTGGTTGAGCATCTGATTTCGGCTCAGGTCATGATGTCACAGTTCACGAGTCTGAGCCCCTCATCGGCACGGATCCTGTTTAAGTGCCTCTGTCCCTCTCTCTTTCTGCCCCTCCCCGCTTGTGTTCCCTCTTCTCTCTCAAAAATAAATAAAAACATTAAAAAAATTTTTAAACTTTCTATGGTATAGGATGGATGAGTGATGGAATGTTTACTTTAGTTTCAAATCTTGGTTAAGTATTCTCTGGTTCTTTTAGGTTCTTTTACGTCACTGTTTACTCTTGGTGTCTTATTCATGAGTATTTCTCCAAATGGTGTCCCTGACATTTAGCTCAGGATTGGGCATAGTGGCTACTGTATATGTGAATTGACTGATTGATTATTTCTCATTTATTTCTTGAAAAAATTTTTTTTCTAATGTGTATTTATTTTTGAGACAGAGAGAGACCGAGCATGAGCGGGGGAGGGGCAGAGAGAGAGGGAGACAGAATCCGAAACGGGCTCTAGGCTCTGAGCCATCAGCCCAGAGCCCGACGTGGGGCTCAAACTCGTCAACTGCAAGATCATGACCTGAACCGAAGTCAGGCGCTCAACCAACGGAGCCCATGATTATTTCTCATTTATTCTGGGACCTGAGAATGGAAGCAAAACACAAAGGCCCTGACATCTGGCAGTTTGCAAGTAACGGCTAGACTGTGGAGAAAGCCGGGCTCCACAGAATCTCAGCAATAATCAAACGGGGTCACTCCAGGACCTCGGTGAAACCAGACCCAAAAAAGGTGAGCTCATCTTGTCTAAATTTATACAAAGAAGGCTGTGTGACCACAAAAATAACCAAACAGCTCCCTCCTCTGGCTACCACAGTCCATGGCTTCCCTCCCGATGACTAACAGCCCCACCCAGTATGCTTTTCCAGCCTCCTGGGAAAATAGTGTGAAGGATCCTCAGCTGTCACATCGCCTTTGCTTCCCAACAGCGCCCAATCCAAACACATCTTCCCTTCTTTAAACTCTCCCGCAAATCACCCACCACCAGACCAAATCCCATAATGTACGCCTCCCAAATGTCTCTTACCAAGACACCCCCCGGTTCCTTAAGGTGAGCACTGTCATTTGCTGCAGCCAACTCAAGAAGCTAGCTTCCTTTGGTGTGTTCCTGGTGGTCTTTGGCTGGTGGGCATCAGCAAACTAAACACGGTATGACTAATGGGCGCCCCACATTCAGGGTTTATAGAAGGTACTAGTCTTACTTCATGATTTACAAAAGAGCCAAGCCGGGGAGGAAGGTGGGAAGCCAGAGCTGCGATTTTAAAAAATTACAATTGTGGACGCAAAGGAAGGAATGCCATGACGTCCTTTTTTACAGTCTAATTCCAAAGCTTTGGTAAAACAGGTAATAACAAAGTTTAGCAACCTTAATTGCTATCTGGAGTTACCGAAGTAAGGGGGATTAATCTCCTTCGTGTTCTAGAATGGGGACAATGCCTTTGCCACCTCTCTATGGGACGTGCACGCACGCGCACGCACACACACGCACACACACACACACATACACATACTGAGGTTGACGTGCAAATAAAAGTCATTTTGACTTTCAGAGATATAAATACAAAAGTTCTCCGAATCTACTTTTGAAATTAAGAATAAGAAACATTAAGCTTTGCACAACAGCAATGACAACAGTAATAAACAATGAGATGTAGGCCAAGAGTAAGGAAAAACAACATAATAAACTTCAGGAGCAAATTGGACAAATGAGAAACCAAAGCAGAGTGAAAGATGCAGAAGAGAAAATGAGAAGAACGGGCAGGAGAGAACAGGGCAGGAAGAGACAAGGAAACGTACTGGGATATACAAAGGAGAATGGAAGCTACAGGAAAGTGAGATCTCCCCCAGGAGGTCGCTGGGACCATGTCCAGCTGGGTCTCGTACGGATAAAATACAGGGACTGATTCTCTGCTCTGCGGTGACATGCCTAAGTGGCACACCGGGAGCTGTTCTGTGTTGAAATTCAGCCCTAGGTTTTCCTTACCTCCACATCCTACTCTCACATACTTTTTTCAAGGCAACTTCTTCCTCGTCGTGTTGCTAACCCCTAACGTCTGTTTTTGAAGGTAGGGTCATCTGGAGGAGTCTGAGGCCACAAACACCCCAAAATGTAAATCTATCCCTGCTGCTTAGGTAGAACAGATTGTGTTAAGCACGTGTGTTTACTTATTATGTTTTGTTCTTTCCCTGAATCCATTGAGCCAAAGCATCCCGTAGAAAGGATTTTGAAGCAAAGGGGATGTTTACGGTTTTCATTTTTCGTAGCTAATTCCTAAGGCATGCTAAGAACATGTTCTCCGCTTTTATTTTAACAAAGGTTGTGCTTAGGATCCGTAGTTTTTAGAAGACCAATCCGTGTCACTAATTGTAAGAATACAGATCTCACTTTGGAACAGAAATTTCTGTCCGTCAGCATAGGCTTAGGTTAGAACGTTATCTTTTATTATGTATGCCAATGAAGGCAATTGATTAACACTATCAGTAATCTAATACCAAACTCAACTTTTTGTTAGCACTTACCAAATTTTTTTAACGTTTATTCACTTTTGAGAGACAGAGACAGAGCATGATCGGTCGGGGGCGGGGGGTGCAGAGAGAGGGAGACACAGAATCTGAAACAGACTCCAGGCTCTGAGCTGTCAGCACAGAGCCCGATGCCGGGCTCGAACTTATGAATGGTGAGATCATGACCTGAGCCAAAGTCCGACGCTTAACTGACTGAGCCACCCAGGTGCCCCAACACTTTTATGAAATGTTCATATTTAGGCTCTGGTCAGCACCTGTATTGGCTATTTCCTCTACTTTTATTGGTGTATAAATCTAAGGAGACATGAAATCCTTTTTCATTCAAGCAGTATCTGCTAACATACACCACATAATCTGTGTTTTAATTATTTCTTCACTTTCCTTTTTTCCCCATTGCTAGATATTTATAGCATGGATTCCAAATGGGAATCCCCACTAGGGATACCTAGTGGACACATTTAGGAGACATAAAATCATCCTCAAATCTGTTCTGCAATGAGATGTAAATGAGAAAGGGATCTATAACAAAAACAGACTATTTATTGAATAAATGTATATATTCTTTCTAATTCATACATAAAAACCTTCATAGTATAACTAATAAATTAAAAAAAAATTTTTTTTTCAACGTTTTTATTTATTTTTTGGGACAGAGAGAGACAGAGCATGAATGGGGGAGGGGCAGAGAGAGAGGGAGACACAGAATCGGAAACAGGCTCCAGGCTCTGAGCCATCAGCCCAGAGCCCGACGCGGGGCTCGAACTCACGGACCGCGAGATCGTGACCTGGCTGAAGTCGGACGCTTAACCGACTGCGCCACCCAGGCGCCCCTATAACTAATAAATTGAATCAAGATTGACTTTTTCTTCTTGCATAATTTTGTGAGGATAACTGCATGAACAGTTTGAACTAAAAATGTCATAGCCAGGAACACCAAAATTCCTTCCAGGAATCCATCCCGACATTTATTCATTGAAAGAGTTCATCAAAAACCTTGACCTCCACCCTTTGAAGGTAGATTGGTGAATCTTTAGATTTCTCAATAAAGGTAAATGTGCCTCACGATTAAAAAAAACAATAAAAACATCAAATCATAAGCATAAATTAAATATTTTCATTCATTTCTGTAGTTTTCTGATAATGATGTAAGACAATATTTTCCTTATAGTTGGTGCATGTGGACTTCAAAAATATAATCAGCTGCTTATAATAAGAATTACCATGTTGTATCTGATATGTGAATATCAGAAAGAAAAAAGATCCAGGGGCGCCTGGGTGGCTCAGTCAGTTGGGCGTCCGACTTCGATTCAGGTTATGATCCTGGGTTTGAGCCCCATGTTGGGCTCTGTGCTGACAGCTTGGAGCCCGGAGCCTGCTTTGGACTCTGTGTCTCCCTCTCTCTCTCTCTCTCCTCCACTCATTTTCTCTCTCTCTCTCTCTCTCTCTCTGTCTCAAAAAAAAAAAAAAAAACAAAAAACGACGGGGTCCCTGGGTGAGTCAGTCGTTCGAGTGCCCGACTTTGGCTCAGGTCATCATCTCATGGTTCGTAGGTTTAAGCCCCATGTTGGGCTCTGTGCTGACAGCTCAGAGCCTGGAGCCTGCTTCAGATTCTGTGTCTCCCCCACTCTCTGCCCCTCCGCTGCTCGCTCATGCATTCTCTCTCTCTCTCAAAAATAAATAAAACTTAAAAAAAATAAAAAGACAAAAAAAAAGCTGAACATGTTCTGCAAATACTATTAAAACAAAACAAAACGAAAGGAAACAGATCCAGACAATCTGTAGTATGATAACATGAGAAATAGGGAAATTCGAACCAGCCAAAATAATGCCTCTATAATATTTCAATAAATTGGAACACAGAGTGGGAAGATTCTCTGTTTCCTTGTGGCATCTGGAATAGTGAAAGCAGGTTGGGTGGGCAAAACACGAACAGGTTCTCATCCTGGTCCTGCCACTATCTTTTCCCCGAGGCGTGGTGACGATTTTAAAATCAGTTTCACTTATGGGAGTATAAGAATTTTAAAATGCAGGGAAAAAAATATAACACAGGAAACATGTCAAGATGGTTGTTCCAATCCAAGCAAGAAATCTAGAACTGAAAAAGGGCCGCCAGAACTTGGAGGGGAACAACAAGGATTACCAAAGCAGATGCCACAGGGGCCATTCCGCTGAGGTTTGGCCGAATAAATCCCTAAAATGGTCTGCTATAATTTGTCTCAGGTTCAAGGGAAGGACCTGCTAACAGGGACACATGTGGGCTTTGGAGGAGTAAAATGGCAGGAATGAACTCAAGAATACAGACAGGATAGGCAACGGGGCAACACAAGAATGGAGGAGGGTGACTGGAGAAGGGATGTCTGCAGGGTGTGGGTGGGCACTCGTTAACCTGTGGCAATCACCTCGGTTTTGCGGGGTGGTGGGGGGGGCAAAGAAGGGAAGTGTGTCCGATGCGGGTGAGGGTGGGCAGCACCAATACACCTGTCACTCAGCTTCTTTAAGTTCCAGAATGCTGGAGTGTAAAGTGAAAGTCAGTATCACGGCTCCACTGCAAGAGTACGTGAAGAACTTCATGAAGCCCAAGTACAAGGACCATGCAGGAGAAAGACCATGGCCTTCAGGTCAGACAGACTTAATTCAGACCTTGCCTCCACCTGCAGGACTTTAAGTCACCTAATCTCATGGACTTTCTTCCCCTAATGCAAATGACAAAAACGTAAAAGCATAGATATTGTATATGGACAACCCTTGAAGACTCCACCCAAAAATTGTTAGAATTAAAAAATGAATTTGGTAAAGCCACAGGACACAAAATCAGTACTCAAAAATCTGTTGTGTTTCTAGACATTAATAAGGAACTATCAGAAACAGAAATTAAGAAAACAATCCCATTTACAATTGCCATCAAAAAGAATAAAATACCTGGGAATAAATTTCACTTAGGAGATGAAAGGCCTGTACACTAAAACCTGTAAGACATCAATGAAAGAAATTGAAAAAGACACAAGTAAGTGGAAAGATACTTGGAACCATGGATTGGAAGCATTAATACTGTTGAAGTATCCATTCTACCCAAAGCCATCCACAGAGTCAGTGACTCCCTATCGAAATTGCAATGGCATTTTTCACAGAAATAGGACAAACAATCCTAAAACTTGTGTTGAACCACAAAACACCCAAAGAGCTGAAGCAATCTAGGGATAGAATTGCTGGAGGCCTCATGATTCCTGATTTCAAGGTGTATTAAAAAGCTATAGTAATCAAGGGGGCCTGGGTGGCTCAGTCAGTTGAGCATCAGACTCTTGATTTCTGCTCAGGTCATGATTTCATAGTTCCCGATTCTCTCTCTACTCTCCTCTAAATATGTGCATGCTCTCTCTTTATCTCTTCTTTTAAATAAATAAATAAATGTATGAATAAATGAATAAATGAATAAGTAAATATTTTTTTAAAAGCTATAGTAATCGAAGCAGTATGGTATTGACATAGAAACAGACAAACAGATCAATGGAGCAGAATAAAGAGTCCAGAAATAAACCCACATATATGTGGTCAATTAATTTAGAACAAACAAGCCACAAACACACACTGGGGAAAAGACAGTCCCTTCAATAAATGGTGCTGGGAAAACTGGACAGCCACATGCGAAGGAATGAACCTGCACCTCTATCTTATGCCACACACAAAAATCAACTCCAAATGGGTTAAGGACTTGAACATAAGACCCCAAGCCATAAAACTCCTAAAAGAAAACATTGAGAGTAAACTCTGATGGTGGTCTTGTGATGATTTTTTATATTTAACACCAAAAACAAAGGCGACATAAGCAAAAATAAACAGGTGAGACTACATCAAACTAAAAGCTTCTGCACAGTAAAGGAGACCATGAACAAAATGAAAGGCAACCGATGAATGAGAGAAAATATTGGCAAATCATATATCTGACAAGGGGCTCATATCCAAAATATATAAAGAACTCATCCAACTCAATAGCAAAACACCCAAACAAACTGATTAAAAAATGGGCAGAGTATCTAAACAGACATTTTTTTTTCAAAGAAGACGCCCAACAGACACATGAAAAGATGCTCAATATCACTGATTTTCAGGGAAATGCAAATCAAGACCACACTGAGATGCCACTGTTTAAATGGCTTTTATCAAAAAGACAAGAAATAACAAGTGTTGGTGATGATGTTGGGAAAAGGAGACCCTTGGGTGTTGTTGATGGGAATAGAAAATGGTGCAGCCACTACAGAAAACAGTATGGAAGTCTCCAAAAAAAAAAAAAAAAAAAAAAAAAAAAAAAAAGAGAGAAGTAGTATATGATCCTGCAATCCCACTTCTGGGTATTTATCTGAAGAGAACAAAAATAGTAACTCAAAAAGATACCCCATGTTCATTGCAGCATTATTTACAATAGCCAAGATACAGCCTAAGTATCCATCAATAGGTAGATGTATAAAGAAAATGTACACACACACACACACACACACACACACACACACACACCTATCAGACAAACACACAAAATGGAATGTGAGGAACCCATTCTCCTCACATTCCATTTTTCAGTCTAGGTGATTTCTACCTATTTTCATGGAAGAAAAGCATAATGTTTGTTTTGGATGTTCTAGTTCTGATATAAACAGAAGTGGACTCCAACAATGGAAAGAACTGATGTGTAACAACAAAGGTTGAAGCATATAAAGGTGTGCATTTTCTGTTGTATACCGAGCACAAAGCTCAGTGTAGCATAATGGCTCAGCACGTACGTTCTCACGCCGGATTTTGGAACTGGGTGTCCTGGCTGTGGCATCCGTGAAATGGCCTCTCAGCCCCCCTGATGTAGGGGGTGTAACTGACCCACGGACCCCTGAACACAGGAGCATCCGGGCCTTTCTGCCTGACGCTGGGCATGGCAGGAATACAGAGGTAGGCCCGTCCTTGCCATAATGTCCCAGAACTGTACCACAGTCTAGGAATTTCCTTACCCACCCTCCCTCCTTCCTTCTTTCCTGCACAGGGTCAGCTCTGCTTTGTGGTCTGAGACCCTCCCAGCCTTCCCCAATTCCTTTTCGCTCCCAGGCAAACACCATAAATCCCTTGCACATCCAATTCTGTCTTGTCACTTGCTTTTTGGAGGACCTCGACTAACACAGCAATTTTGCCATTTGCTAACTGGTTCTGTGGCCTTGGGCATCTAACACAGCTTTGCCTCGGTCTCCCTGTCTGTTAAAGGATATAACGCCCATTTCATAGGATTGTTGTCAATTGTTTTTTATGTTTCTCTCAGTACTAGCAAAATACTTAGCACACACTAGATGCTGAATAAATATTTATTGGATGACTTAAAAAATAACAGAAGGGTCACAATAAGCAATTTAACTAGGTAAACTGATGAGATGTAAAATACTCTAGGCTAAATTGTGAGCTGTTATGAAACTGGGTGGAACCAGTATACCCTTGGCACAAAATTATTACCCCCAATCTATGTTTTCCATCACTCTGCAGTCTCTGTCCTCAACAAAGAGACCAGAAAGACAAAACCATAACTAAAGACATTATTCAGGGTCTTGTATGTCCTTCTGAATCAAAAGTCAGCCTTCATAGTGTGGTTTATTTTTTTACTTCCTTTCCTTAATTATTTTGAAATTAATGCTTTTTTTGCAAGCTGCAATTACCATCTATTTCTTCTTTCGCTTGCTTTCCTTGTCTGTGATGTGCTGACGTGTTTCCCCCCCGGACTTGATTCATTTCTTTTTCGCTTTGTCTGCATAAATTTAGCTCTTTCAACAGTTCAATTTGAAATTCTCATTCTCTTAACGTATTGTTGTCAGCCTAAAGTTTTCCCCTTTTATCATATTCTGAAACCTGTTTTATGCCCCCTCTAAATTTACACTGCTTTTGGACCGAATCTGAAAGCAAGGCCTTACGATCAAACCAAACATTCTTATCCTACTTTGTACAATTGGTGTGCACTTTAACAGACTTGTCATTTTGCAAACGACACGCTGATGCAGCCACAACAGCAAAGGCACTGTGTCATCCACAGAGTAAATCGTTCCTAGATCCCTGCAGTAGGAAGAGTTGTTGAAAGGCTTTGTTTGTTTTTTCCGTGTGTTTTCAGAAACTTCTAAGAAAACCCCTGAAGTGGTTGCCCTGAAAGACTTTCTCGTAAATGGCTACTGCCTTGGATAACATCTTTGGAAATCAGTTTCCATCACTGGGCTACTGAGTGTCATGAATGCCTTGGGCATGAATTCTTAAGAGTATCTACATCATATGCAATTGGTGTTTTGAGAACTACTCCAAATGACAGTGATTGTGTGTGTGTATGTGTGTGTGTATGTGTGTGTATGTATGTGTATATATATATATATATATATATATTTATGTGTGTGTATGTATATATCTACAATATTTATATATATGATATATATATATTTATTTACTTTAAAGTTCACTTACTTTGTCATTAGTGGCGAATATTTTTTTTTTTACGATATTAAAACCTTACAAACTATTTTCTCTTTCAAGAAAGAGCGGTCCCAGAGATACTTAACCAGCAATTTTTTTTTTTTTTTACTGCATCATGGTCCCAGCTGAGTGCTAATATGAAGAGAGTTCCGGTTATAAAGATTTAAAGCTGAAATATTCCATCCCAAGGAAGTTCTTATGGAAGACTCCATCTCAACTCCCCTCTGTAGTCAAACAGAGTCAATAAAGAACTATATTGCTGCAAATTATGACAAATCACACGGGTGATTAGGGTTATATCTGCATTGCTACAGAGTTCCATACTGGCTAACTCTTATCCTTCATGTTTTAGACGCCCCTTCTTTGAAATTTCTTCTGGACTCTGTAGACTGGGCGAGGTGTCTCAGTCATGGCCTCCCTTAGTATTTGGGAATTCATCTCTTACTGTACTTATAATGTCATGAGGTACTTGGCTGCTTTCATTGCCTTGTTCTCCCAACTGGAATGCAAACTCTGTGAGGTCAGTGGCTGCCGAAGTCTTGCTCAATATGTATCATCAGCCTTCAGGATGAAGTTGGCATGTGGTAGACATGTGGGTTTGTTGAATGCCCTAAGCAAATGAACAACCATGGATTCTTACGTAGAATCTTATTTTGTATTCATTTATGCATGTTTTCTCTATTCTTTTATGCTATGAAGCATTACAGGTATGGACTGCACCTTATTTATCTACCCATCCTTTATAACCTCCAATATAGTGCTTTGCACCAACTAGACACATGAGTATCTGCTAAATGAATGGGCTGAGGACTCAGTAATCACTGATGTGTTAGAAAGGCATTGGTCTAAGTTCAAAAAGCTGTCTTTGTGGTCTATGCTTTGACAGAAACTATCTGTCTTTGGTATTAAACATTTAATTCTTTCTTGCACTAGGGTGCTTTTTTGATTAGATGAGGTGCACATCCTTATAAATGGAAGAATCCTGGTTGACAGAGAACAGAACATAAAAGCCTACCAATTGGGTGAGATTAAGGAAGTGTTCAGATTAACAGATTCGTGAAAACAGTTGTGGTCAGTGTTCTCTACCTAAGAAAAATCTACAAGAAAGAAAGCAAGGGGTCACCCACTATCTCTTACCCCAAGTTGTCACTTTGAAATTCTGTCATAAGTTTAAAGACCGTTTGATTCCAGAGATAACAAATGTAGGGTTTTAATTCAAGCTTAGTATATGAACCTTATATTCTTATGGAAGGTTTTCAAGTATTAAAGCCATCTTATGGCAAGTTAAAAGTAAAGCCAGTTTGTTTTATATACATTTTGTATATAAATACATATTTTAAAATATATTTAGTATGTTACAAATATATATAAATATATATATAAATATATAAATATATATAAGAGAGATAAATACTCTCTTTATAAATATATAAATATATATAAGACAGATAAATAAAACCTTTATGTCGAATATACTGTTTATCTTAATGAATAATTATATAGCCAACTTCATAGGCAATGTTTACCATCTATTTTCTTCCACTTTTCATGATTTTTGTTTGTTTATTTTTATTTAAAACTTTTTTCTTAAATGTTTATTTATTTTAGAGAGAGAGAGAGAGACAGAGATAGAGTACGAGCAGGGGAGGGGCAGAGAGACAGGGAGACAGAATCCAAGAAGCAGGCTCCAGGCTCTGAGCTGTCAGCACAGAGCCTGACACGGGGCTCAAACCCGTGAACCATGGGATCATGACCTGAGCTGAAGTCAGATGCTTAACCGACTGAGCCATCCAGGCACCCCTGTTTTTATTTTTTTTAAATGTTTATTTATTTATTTTTGAGAGAGAGAGAGAGAGAGAGAGAGAGAGAGAGAGAGAAAACATGAGCGGTGGAGGGGCAGAGAGAGAGAGAACCCCAAGCAGGCTCCGCACTGTCAGTGCAGAGCCTAACGCGGGGCTCAAACTCATGAACTGTGACATCACGACCTGAGCTGAAAGTAAGAGTCGGACACTTAATCAACTGAGCCGCGCAGGCGCCCTTCATGAATTCTATTTAAAGTTACTTTATTCTTGATAATACACTTTGTCTGAACACATTCTGTTAATAGAGTGAAACCAGTCGTTAAGCCAAAAGACAAGGTTGAGAGAGTTTAGACTTTACCACACGGAAACCCATTATTAAGAATGATATCAAGAAAGGCAGCCAGATAATGATAGATGAACTCCAGAAATACATATTTTTTTAATTGGCATTGAGAAAAGTCATCTTAGGATACCTTATCTTCTGTTTTCAAATAGCTGCCTGGAGAAAATAAATATTACCTTCTTATGAGAAATCTTTCAAACCTGCACTGTTGGCTGCCATACAGAAACCGTGACTGTTTTGTTCCCCCCCCCTTTTTTTAATCATCTCTTGATCTTGTCAGCACATCATTAATTCGCTATTCAACTACCTGCTTTACGAAGTTTATTTTGTAGCCCGGCATGGCTCTTTCTCTCCTTAGTGATCTCCTGAGACAACAAATTACTATGTAAGATAACGAATGACTAGAACTTGGCAGATATAATATTTCTGTTGTTTTCCCTGCTTCCGTGGAGACGTTGTCAATGCCTGACAGTGTTATAAACAGATGGCTAATTGTTACACAGCTATGTATTGTTAATGCAGAGACTTGCCTACTTCTTGGTAGCATATGGTTTAAAAAATCATCTTACAGCATTTATAAACCCAGGACTATTTCTGAAACTTCTGGGTAATTTGTGAATTTGCATTTTATCCTATACGCTCATAAGGAAGGAAACGTGGTGTTTGAAGAGCTCAGAAGAATTTGGTTACAACCCTGTGTGGAGGTCTGCTAGAGTGGCTGTAATAAATGGCCCACAAACTGGGTGGCTTAGAACAATGGGAGTTTATTGTCTTACAGTTCTGGAAGTCTGTAAGTCTGAAATCAAGGTGTCAGCAGTGCGCTCTCCGTGTGCTCTGTCTGAAAGCTCTAGGGGAGGGTCTTTCTTTGCCTCTTCTTCCTTCTGGGGGGTTCCAGCCATCGCTGCTGCTCCCTGTCTCGTAGCCACGTGACTCTGCTGTCTTTGTCCTCATGTAGCATTCTCCCGGAGGGTCTGTGTCCAAATTTCCCTCTTCTTGGAAGGACCCTGTTCACTGGGATAGGGCCGCCCTGCTCCAGAATGACCTCAACTTAACTTGATTACATCCGCAACTTCCAAATAAAGTCGTATGCATGGGTTCTGGGAATAAGGAATTCAATATCTCCTTTTAGGGGGTGGCAATTTAACCCATATGTCCAGGAACTCGTTAAAAATATCTCACTAATTTCCAGTGTTTTCCTTATGGAGCTCTTCTGCTCCAAGAAAACAAAAGCATCAACAAGAGAAAGCCCTCCTTTCCAGGTTGAAAGTATTTTCATTTTGATTGGTGCCGTTCTTTGTCCTGGAGAGCAATACCTCATCCAGGTCAACATATGTGGGTCAGAAACGAGTGCAAAGCTGATGTTTTAAAATATCATACTGTGTAGTTAGAACTGGAAAGATTTCTCAGAGTGCCATCTCTGAAGGGACTCAATATTATCATGTTCCAGTGGTGACTCACGTGACATGAATATTAATAACAGGTACAATAACTGCCTGCAACATTGAATTGTGTAATTTGTATGAGAGATGTACCTAAACATTAGGGATTCACTAATTTTTCTAGTGCTCTGTCTGGCTTTACGGAAGTTTGATTGCACTGTGTCAGAGTTCTAATTCTGAACTTTAGCTTCCAAGTGATAGGTGGGCTTTATTTCTTAGAGGCGAATATCCATGGCAATCCCAGCATCCTTGATCTCAATTAACATCAAGCATCAAATGAAAGGAGAACTTCTTCGCGTAACGTCAAGTTCTTGGCCATTTGTTTGGCAAATCCAAATCTTACAAAACCAGCTCTACTCAACAATCTAGTTCTAAGAGTGATCAGGTTCCTTTTGATAACATGGTCGATGAGAATTTTGAGTCACATTTCAGACGAACTGGATGTAAATGTGAAAGACTGTCCAATGAAGTGCACTGAATTTGAAAACTTTTGCAAACAGCAATGTAACGTGCTATCTAAATACTGTGATATTTAGACACTTGAGTCTTTTAACCTTAAAGGAGAATGGAAAGAATTGTTTTTAAGACTGAAATTCAAACACAGTAAAAAAGAAATTAACATTGATCTCACACAGAAACATATATAGTAGAAACATAAGCACTCAATTTTGTTCATGTCCACAAATACAGGAAAATCCTTTTTTACTTTTATATAATTTTATTGTAGCTGCCGACTTTAAGTAAATTAACCAAGATCCAGAGTGATGACAAATACACTAAACCATTCATCGAGTCCTCTGGTGGCCTCTTTTCAGGTCCCTCTTTTCAGGTGAGATGCTCATAGAGTTAGCCTGGCCTAAACCCCACGCCTTGGCTTTTTTTTTTTTTTTTTTTTTTAAGACTATTCAGGTGATTCCAATTCAGCCTCTTCCAAGGTTAAGAGCCATGGCTGAACAGGAGGCAGCAGAGTGGGCCAGCTGAAGAATGAAGCCATGTACCAGCTTATGCCTTGATATTGTAAGAAAAAAGCACTTATCTTGGTGATCAAGGTGGTTTCCCGCATCTCAAACTACCAAGCAGAGTTTGGAAACTGGGCAGATAAAGCCATTCTTTATTTAGGTCAGGAGAGCCTCTCCCTGGGACTTGAAGCAGTTTTACTTCTGTGGCAGCTTCATAATCCACGTGCAAAGGGCAAGGCCTTTGTTAGGAAAGGAACATGTTCAAATCAACATGGGCAGAACTTCTTTTCAAACACCAGAGACCCAACCTTTTATGTTGTGTCCTCCAGACTGTGAGTGTAAGATGTGTGGAAGGCTAGGCATTGGTAGATACTTCATTTTTTTTTTTAATACTTTTCTTTCCAGGGAAGGTCAAGTCACGAAGCAATAGAAAAATAGATGGTAAAAGGGGATTTTTACATTGCAGTTCGAATAATGTTCATCAAAGCCGCAAGGGAGGAAAAGCTTTATTTAAGAAAGCAACTTCTGGGGAGAAGCATCAAGCAAAGACGCTAATGAGAGCTTTAAAATCCTCAGTTTTGGAAGGAACAGGCACTGGCAGCACAGCAGATTTTGAAGGGGGATTTCTTCCACTTATGTCCAGGTTCATAAGCCAAACAGGGAACAAATGGAACTAGACTAGTCAGCATCCAGGGCTGTTGAAAGTCAGAGGATTCTCTCTTTCTCCCCCTGTTTTCCGTTTATTTCCCTTCTCCCAGACTCAGTTAAGTCTCCACCAGAACCTGCACCTGCCAACAATGCTGGTCTGTCTACAACACTAATAGAGTATATCTTTTTTTTTTTAAATAAGTTTTTATTTTTATTTCAGAGAGGGAGAGCGAGGGGAGGGGTGGAGAGACAGGGAGAGAGAGAATCCCAAGCAGGCTCCATGTTGTCACTGCAGAGCCCTATGCAGGATTGGATCCCACAAATAGTGACATCATGACCTGAGCTGAAATCAAGAGCTGGATGCCTAACCAACTGAGCCACCCAGGTGCCCCTAAAGTCACAAACCATGAGATCATGACCTGAGCTGAAATCAAGAGTTGGATGCTTAACCAACTAAGCCACCCAGGAGCCCCTAGAGTGTGTCTTAACAGCAATTTGATGTGAGCCATGTACATAATCTACAATTCTCTAGTAATCACGTTACAAAAGCAAAAAGAAACAGATGGCTTTTTAAAAATTAATTCTAATATTTCATTTAACCCCATGTATCCAAAATGACTATTTCAACAGGTAATCAGTGTAACCAATTCTTAATGAACTATTTACCATTCTCTTGTTTTGGACTGTCTTTGAAATCTTGTATGTATCTTATACTTACAGCATAATTCAATTTGGCCCCTTCATTTTAATGGGAAATAATTGATTAATACTTAGATTCCATACAATTTACAGTTGAAAAGGTAGACTCACATACCTACATGGTTTCAAATAGACTCAAAAGTCTTCCAATAAGTGAACTGAGTATCCATTTTTAAATTTCAAGGGGCACCTGGGTGGCTCAGTTGGTTGAACATCCGACTTTGGCTCAGGTCATGATCTCATGGTTCATGGGTTTGAGCCCCCCATCAGGCTCTGTGCTGACAGCTCAGAACCTGGAGCCTGCTTCAGATTCCGTGTCTCCCTCTCTCCGCCCCTCCCCCATTTGCACTTTGTCTCTCTCTCTCTCTCTCTCTCTCTCTCTCTCTCTCTCTCAAAAAAATAAAATAAAATAAAATAAAACTAAAAAGACATTCAGTTTCAATTTCAACTAATTAAAATAAAATGACGATTTAATTCCTCTGTCACGATAACCACATTTTGAGTACTCCACAGTTACATGTGGCTAGCAGCTACCATAGTGGATTGCTGGGCAGTACCTGTGAAAAAGGTACTGTGGACCTGGTCCCAAGAACATAACATCTTATTAAAAAGCAGGACTTGATGGGGCCATACTCCTAAAGAAACACAATCTAAACTGATGTGTTGATTTCTATCCGACCCTTGTGTCTCTTTTTCAATTGGTTTAGCACCCAGAGTGCAGAGTGGTCTGATGAATTATCAACCTCTAAATCCTTATAAAGTTAAAAAATATACACGACAGCTTCTGCTTTCAAAAGACAAGTAATCTTCATCTTCAATACATTTGCTGTTTCATTGCACATGTAATTTACACTGTGATGCTTCAAGGGAAAATAGGGGCAACTTTGCTCTGCTTATAATCCACTTTCCCTCAGCGAGAGGAAGCATATTTGTATTTGGATCATAAATGTAAGAATTAGTCAGTAAAATAGCCAAATTCATCTGAGGGTAGGGATACGAGTTATCGACACATAAACATCTTGCACAGTGTGTGTAACAGATCTAAAACTACCTTTGATTTTCCATTTCTTCCAAGTTTGAAATATCCTCTGAAATTTCAAATGCTATTTGCAAAACAGTGAGCCAATTCTTCTCCAAGACAGTCTTAGATTTTCTTAAAGTCGTTCCCACGCTCTTATAATAGCATTACTATAGCTTTCCAACTCTCAATCACTTTTAAGCATTAACATACCCAATAAAATTATGGTACAATGTGTAGGGTACAGTGTTTTGAGCCACTGTTATCTGGAAGCCTGTGGTACAGCAATAACTTAATCGATGAAAGTCTGAATTAACCACAAAAAAGAAAAAGAAAGACATGTTCTAAGAGGTACAGCTTAGTATTTGTAGATCACCAAGTCAAACCAATAGCTCATATAGCCTGTTACAACTTTTGGGCAGAAGATTCATCCAGAAAACAATCATATTAGATTTAAGACCATCTAACGATTATGCCAAATCAGATCCTAGTGCTCACAATGCAAGGCAGCTTAATTAATACCCTTTAAAGAACAATATCACATACACTCAAGCTTCTGATTGGGATTTGATAACTTGAGAATTTGTAAAAATTCAAAGGAGGATTGGGTTGAAATTTACTTGAGATTTACTAAGAGAATAAATAAACAGGATTTTAAAACCAGTAGTTAAGCTACTCAAGAAAACAAGCTATTGTTAAGGATTTAAAGCACATTACTTTCTGCTAATGTACAAATGAGTTGTCTCTATGCTTTAAAATAGGCCCTTTAAGACATTTCCTTAGTAACAGTGTGGCCATGTTTTTGAATTAAACCTACAACTGAAGTCAATAAACCTACACTTCTTTCAAACGCGTACTTGGGCGATGCCTAAATTCAGACTTGTTTTGTGCCCAATTAATGTCCACGGGTGATTTACGACTGGATATAGATGGATAATGACCATTCTGGAAAGAGACAGTGCTGCTAGGGCACTTCAGAAAGTAAGTGCCATTAGTGGACAGGGGATGGAAGGAAGAGGTGAGGTGGCTCAGCCTTACTACCATCTGTGCCTCATAAAGACACTTTAATGACAAGTCCTTTCTTCCGGGAGCATTTAAATGTGGCATAGGAAGTACAATGCTCCATCTGTAGCCAACTTTTTATTTTTTCCTGGTCCTGCTTGAATGTCATTGTAAAGCAGTGGTAGGTGTAGAGGAGAAAAAGGAAAAAATAGCAGAGAGAAGATGGCAGAAGCAAATCCCTAGTCTCATGACCTCGGGTCCCAAATGTCTACATTTCAGTCAAAAATTACTCATCACACCCAGAACCAGGAAGATCTCAAAGTGAATGAAAAAAAAGAAAAGAAAATCAACCGATGTCAACACTGAGATGACAGAGATATTAGGATTATCTGGAAAAGATTTTAAAGCAGCCACTCTAAAGATGCTTCAATGAGCAATTACAAATAGGCTTGAAATCAATGGAAAACAGAAAGCCTCAGCAAAAAAACAAGGATAAAAAATGTGATCCGTAAGGAAGCCATGATATAGGCTACTCCATCTCAACATCAGAGTGTTTAAATTTTAACATACCTGATATTCTGTCAAGAGGCAACAGGAAGACAAATTCTAGAGAAGGAAGTGTAGCTATGTGCTGTGTTCCACCTAATGATGTCGCAAAACCCCTCGCGGATTAAGGAGCCATAACTTTTCAAAACATGTAAAATTCTTGAAAGGATACAGAACATTCCTCATTCATACCTCCCTTATAATTTTCATCTGCACGGGGGGAGAATAGAAAGAAACTGATCAGAAGACACCAGTTGCCAGTATGACAGACCACAGTTAAGGTCATGGGGATAGAACTCAGAGAGCGGGTGACTAGTGTGGAGGGGGGGTGCTCTGTTGCATTAGCTGAAAAAGCCGCTGACTAATGCTACAGGAAGTTTGGCCATGTGATTCTAACCTGGTAACCAGGTGAGCTCAGGCATACACTTCTTCACACTGGAGTTCTTGGAATGGGCAATAAGGCTTACTAAGAAGACTAAAAGACTAAAAAAAGACCAAAAATGAGGATCACGACATGGAATTTTTCAAGAAACCCTACTTTAGGACGCATTGGGATCCGTGCGACCTTTGCTATATACATTTGTAGCTATGCTATAATCAAGGAATAATACAGTGATTGATCATTTTAATGTTGAAGATACATTTTCAGGAAAGGGTTAATCTGTCCTTAGTATGCTCCCTTAAAAAGTCTGAGAAATCTTTTACTTCTTTTGAAGGATTTTTGTGAAAAAGTGATGGAAAACAAACATTTCTTTGTGCTTCAGTAAGGTTAATGTTGAAAGGTCTTAATGTTTATTAATTTTTGAGAGAGAGAGAAAGAGAGCACAAGTGGGGAAGGGGCACACACACACACACACACACACACACACAGAATCGGAAGCAGGCTCCAGGCTCTGAGCAATCAGCACAGAGCCCCACGCAGGGCTAGAACCCACAAACCACGAAATCATGACCTGAGCCAAAGTCAGACACTTAACTGACTGAGCCACCCAGGCGCCCCTTGAATGGTCTTAAAAATGTTGCTTCTGTCTAGAAAACTGTCTTCCCCAGTGTTACCTAATTATTATATTATTACCTCTGGCCGAAGTGCCCTGTTGGGTTGATGCTGAAAGTCTCATCATCATTGACTCTTCTACTTTTTGTTTGTGTCCATTTAACCTGAGTGCCCATGGCCAGGCCAAACACATGCCCACGGCCCAAAGACACAAGCGAAGAGGGTGACACACATCTCACTTGCTCTCCTGGCAATGACCTTATGATAGAAATGGGTGGGATGGAGGTCCAAAGAGTACAGGAGTGCGAGGGCAGAGAGCAGCTCACAATTGCCCATGGCGACGCAACAGGCAAGAGAGGAAGACTTCTGTGGGTGCTTCTATTGTGCAGCTCAGTGTCCCATGGATCCTTATCAAAACAAATACGACTCACTCCAAATTCTCTGGCCCTACATTGATAAGGCTGCCGGGGAGGGTATTTAGTTAATGACAAGATGATCTCAGAAGGGGACAAAAAGAAACATGATCTTGATTCCTGTTCAGCAAAGAATGGAAGAAGAAGCTGGTACAGCAGATTATATCCTTTCAAAGTTGCAATTCCCGAGCGTTACCTCAAAGATGATTAATTTGTCTTCCTGCTATAAACACCGGTGCTGAAAAATCAAATTACTCAATCTGTTGGTATATTAACAGTCATAATTGTGTTTATTGAAACACATGGTCATTTACTTGATGAAAATGTAATATTGGCTTTGAGATATTTTCATCTGTGCAGATTGTCATAATAATCTGACTACATTATGCTAATGGTCACTTTACAAAAATGCAAGTTATAAAATGGCAACAGAATGTTGCCGTTTTATGCCATTTTTTTCAGTAGCGTCTCAATGATACATTAAATCAATCATATTTACTATACTTTGAGGAGAAATTTTACTGAACAATTATCATCCCGATTTAATATACTTTTCAGAAGATTCAGCCAGAGCCTGACGTGACTGATGTGATTCACAGTCTCTAACATGGAGATGTTTAAGGCTGTTTTGATTCCGATTGCGTTATTTTTGAAATAGAAACAAAATTAAAACTCCTTCAAAACTGGCAACAATACAGTTATTCATTTAAAGGTTTAGTGTTTTGTGTATGAATCATGAATCCTTAAATTCTATGAATCTGTGTTCCCGGGTACTTAAGCTCTCTCTCTGTTTTCATAACTTGGAACCATTTTGGGAAAATTAAATATTCAATCATGTATTCTTACCATTAAATAAAGTTTGAGGCCTAAATGCCTTTTAGAATCCAGGCAGGGCAAAGTTTCAGCTGAACAAGATACTTGAAATGGAACAGAGATATTTAAGTTTAAATATACAAATATTTAAAAATCGCTGAATCTATTTTCTTTCCCTTCTTCTCAGGGCTGAGTATACTTAACAGCGCTTACAAACTTAAAAGTAACATGATTATTTTACAGATATGTGGAAATAAATACAGCATCCTGTATTCTCATTTAGACTGCCCTCCATCCAGCTGAGAACCAGTCTGTACTATCTCGCGTATCTGCAGCAAAACTGTATTCAAAATCTCAAAGGGACTAATTGCTTCTGTTTGTTTTCTTTCTCACAAAAGTATAGGGAAAATGCTCTCCCGCAGTTAGAGAATTGCCACTTACTAGCTGTATGACCTTCGGCCCATTATTTTTCCTGGATGATAATTATCAGTAAATGGGAATAGTCATATACCCACCTCTCATTCTTGTGAAGAGCTAAGGACCTGTGCACGTAAAACACCAAGCAGGATGTGTGTGGTACGTGTGAAGTAAATAACAAGTGCCTCTTTTCAGTAATAATGAGGAATAAATGTGATCAACGTGAGTCGTGTGTTATAATTTTTGATTTCTGCATGAGTGTGATTTATGGTTTAAAATAATCTGTTTTTGTTAAATATGTGTTGTTTTAATGATATTAAGGTTGTTGATTTTAAAAGGCAGCACAGAGGTGCCTGGGTGGCTCAGTCAGTTAAGCGTCAGCATCACCTTAGATCATGATCTCACGGCTTGTGAGTTCGAGCCCCACGTCAGGCTCTCTGCTGTCAGCACAGAGCTCCCTTTGGAGCTCTCTTTCTCTGCCCCTCCCCAGTTTGTTCTCTCTCTCTCACACACAAAATAAGTAAACTTAAGAAAAATAAATAAAAGGCAGTACCCATCATTATACGGATTAGTAAAAATTTTTTTATGTTGTCATTGAAACCCCAAACTTGGAAATACATATTTATTAACCCATAAGAAATTCCATTTATACCTCATACTTATTTACGTATGAATGCTTTTCTTGTATTCAGAATTTCAGATGATTGAAAACATTCTTAGTACAATGTGAGTTACTCCCATTTGGGACTGACTCAACCTGCTGGTCAAAATGGTGAAATAGAGGAATATTTTTGGTTAAACTTTTCCAGTTGTGTAATGTCTTTTAGCTAAAGCAATTGCCACGAACCAACTCTGCCCACACGTCTGGGACTACCCATTCCAATCCTTGAGTAGTGCTTGAATATCCTGTTCCTCCAGTTGAAAAGAAAGGAACGTTCACAGTTTTGTGAAATAGGGAGCATAGAATTTTCGGTCGAACACAGTCTACAGAAGTTACCCTGCTCTGCCCTAAATTGTTGATTGCTTTTGTATACTGTGTGACACTAACCAGCTGGGAAATCTCTTTTGACTGAGATCTCAGCTTCCTTCTTCTTTCCCTCACTATGGGTGCTCGTGAAGCTTTATCTGCTCAGTTCTCACAGGAAGGACATGCCTTCTACGCTGACCAATGGCTGAATAAAAACAGACTTTCTGCCACATGCTAATATTGTCTGTTGACAATTATGTCTCTCAGTATTGTCAACGATCCAGCTGTTTTAAAATACTTAAAAAAAAGTACCCAAGCACACAGTTTTTTTCTGTTCTCATCGTATAAACTCAGAAATTGAAGGAAAAAAATGAGATAGATTTTTTTTTTTTGGACGATCAGGCAAGAAAAATGGCTTCAAGTCTTCAATTTTTCTATTTGCCTTGCTTGTCTAAGACCTTACTTGGGGTTGGGGAGTCTGTAAATGGAAGTTTAGTAAGGTTCCTACTCTATTGATTACTTTCAAAACTAGTATTTTTTTGATAATTGGCTCAAGAGATCTTTGCCGAAGGCTTAATTGAATCTGAAGCCTTCGGCAGTAATATTTTTATTTATTATACTGTGATTTCACCTAGACTGCGCTTAAAAAACTTGGCAAGTAATTTTTCTTTTTTTAAAAAAACAATGTTTACTTCTTTATTTTGAGAGAGCGAATGAAAGAGAGGGAGGGGCAGAGAGAGACTGAGAGAGAATTCCAAGCAGTCTCCAAGATATCAGCACAGAGCCCAACATAGGGCTCCATCTCATGGACTGTGAGCTCATGACCTGAGTCAATATCAATAATCAGATGCTTAACTGACTGAGCCACCCAGGCACCCCTACAAATAATTTTTCTGAGTTCAAGTCTCGGATAGTCATAGGGCTTAGGTATCAACTGGATATCGGAGAATACTTATGATTCTACCTTCTCATCACCCAAGTCAAGGTCGTAGATGCCATCCTGAACAAAGTCCCGGAGACGGATCCGAACAACTCTTCTGCCTTCCCAATCCTCTCTATCCTCACCCGTCACTTCTGCCCTGGGCTATAGTCTTCGTGATCCGATCTCCACTCCATTCATACTTTCCGCTATGTGACCAAGGTGAGTTTTCTTAAGCACAAATCAGCCCATATCCTGTCCTTACTTTAAACTCCCAGTTCCTTACGAGAACTTTCAGGATGAAGTTCCAAACTCCTTAGCCTCACACACGAAACCCTTGTGTAACATCTGTATCTTACGTTTTCCTTCCTTCTCCCTGCACTACCATGCAAACACTTTTCTCAAGACCTATATGGAAATGCTTGTAGTAACTCAGATCCTCCCCACCTTTAGATAATAAGCTCCTTCCTGTGCCCCAGACCAGTGGTTCTCAACAGCAGGGAATCTTGCATTCCAAGGGCTATTTGGCAATGTCAGGAGGCATTCTAGCTGTCACACTGGCATTTCACAGGCAGAGGCCAGGGATGTTAATAACATCCTAAAATGGTGGCATGGCACCTCACAACAAAGAATTATGCCACCCAAACTGCCAAGTATGAGACCAACATTTATGTCTTCATCTGGTTTCTCCTACTCTTCATTTAACACTCAGCTCAGGAGTTACTGTTTCTAAAAATATTCCTTTAAACACCATTCGGTCTTATTTTGATTCCCCTCTTCAATACTTAATAACTGCCCTCGAGACCCCCCCGCCTCTGCTCCCCACCACAGTTACTGTTCTTATTCTCTTCTTTCCTTATACACTCAAGAATACTGTGGGATATAATCTTTGGGACCTATTAGGTGCTCAACAAATGTTTACTGATTACACGGATGAATAAAGATAATTAAGGCAGACTGGCCTCTCCATGGGAGCCAATGGCAAAGAGAAAAGGTTGTAACAGGTATAAGCCCCGTTCCGCTATATTTACTTATTGCTGAAATGCTTTTGGGTGAGAGCAGAAACTTCATCTATTTAGAAATTCAGAGAGGAAAATTAGACGTTATGAAAATAAGTTTATTTTGGAGTTCTGGCAATGTACTGATTTTCCCACAGTTTCCATTTTCTATGTTGAAAACAAGGCAGCTGTGTGAACAATGGACAGCTTGAAGTGTAAGCAATGGACCCAGCTTCATCCAAGGCTAAATATTACTATTCATTTATTTACCAAATATTTATGAGAGCTTGCAATCTACCAGGGACACTGCTGGCACTGGAATCTAATGAGGAGCAAAAAAACTCTGTGCCTGCCCTCAGGGAGCTACAGTCTGGTGGGAACGACAAAAAAAAGTCGAGGAATGTCATAAACATGGAATTACATACGGTGATAATTCCATGAAGAGAAGGAAAGGTGTTAGGAGATCTTATTTCAGAGGGAGGGGAGGGGGCAGCTGACCTATTTTAGAGTCATCAGGGTCCTTCCCCAAAGGTACCACGTGGGGGCTGATTTCAGACTGGGGAAGCAGGTGCAGGGTGGGGAAGGGGTCTAACAAGCAGGAGAAGGGTATAACACCAAAGCTGAGGTGGAAGCAGGTCTAGCGAGTTCTAGGAGCTGGGAGAAGACAATGTGGCTGTGATACTGGAGGAAGGGTGTGGAGCGGGAAGGTGGGGAGGGCCGTGCAGGGACTGTTCAGTGTTGAAGACTCTGGGCTAAAAGCAGGGTATCTCAGTCGGTTAAGTGTCCGACTCTTGATTTCAGCTCAGGTCATGATCTCACGGTTGGTGGGTTGGAGCCCCACATCGGGCTCCCTACTAACAGTGCAGAGCCTGCTTGGGGTTCTCTCTCTCTCCCTCTCTTTCTGTCCCTCCCCCCCCCCCACTTGTGTGCTCTCTTTAAATAACTCAATAAACTTTAAAAGCATTTAGGGGGGGCCCTTACGTGTCTAGTCCTTCCTACCACAAAAGTTCAAACTAATGTCATTTGAGGTATAGTTTGTTAAAACACAAAAAATAGTTATTGGAAAAATTAAATATTCTTTCTGGATTGCTCTTTAGACTGGAATCTTCTGTAGTTGTAGGAGTTTCCTAGGGTCTACCGTAACAAATTACCGTAAACTTGGTGGCTGAAAACCGTGGAAATGTGTTCTCGCTCAGTTCCCGAGGTCAGAAGTCAGAAATCAAGGTGTCCATAGGACGGTACTCCCTGTGGAGACTCGGGGGAAAGTATTCCTTGCCTCTTCCAACTTCTAGTGGCTCCTGGCATTCTTTAGGTCGCGTGGCCTTCTTCTCTATGTCTTTACATGTCAAGCCTCCCTCTCCTTTCTCTTATAAGGACACCAGCCACTGGGGTTTAGGGTGGGCTCTGGATGCAGGAGGATCTCATCCCAAGATCCCTAACTTAACTGCATCTGCAAAAATCTTGTTTCTGAATGAGGTCACATTCACAGGTACTGGACTTGAAACCTGGACATCTCTTTTCGGGGGCCACAATTCAGGCCGCTGAAATGAAGTTTATTTCAAACAAGTTATTGGACTTGTGAGTTACGGCCTAGTTCTTACAGTATTCGTATCAATTCTTCTCATCCATTGCCACCACTAAACAGAACGGCCGCCACAGACGCAAGCATTAGATGGGCTGCAAGATGTGGTCTCATCGTAGTCGGGCCACTGTGTGCAGTAAGAACTCTTAAAATGAGGAGTTACACTTGATCGCTCTGCGTACCATACCTCTAAACATTTCTTCTATGAATCTGTAACTTCAGGACTCTGTTCATGGCTCTGCTCATTCCTCCTAGCCCATGCTGACTTTTGGGCCTCTGTCCTCCTGCTCTAAAATATTTGCATCCCCCCACCCCGAGTCAATGAAGCGTGTGGCAGGCCCACGTGGCTGGATTCCTCCTGCAGTCCCCAGTTGGTCAACTCTAGACTGTGGCTTGCCAAATCCCTGCACGGAGACAAATATTGTTATAAGGGCCACTTCATTGGGGGAATGAAACAGTGTGGTATCTGGGGCGAGTCTTTTCTTGTCCCCATCAGAGGACCAGGCCCCCGGTGAAGTTAGTTTGAAGCCTAAGTTAAAGAAACGCGAGCTGGTTAGAGCGAGTTGAGAGCAAGCAGACAGCCAGCTTCCGATTCAGCTGAATTAAAATGAAAAGAAGCAACTCTGTAGATCTTGAGATAGACATAACTCGGTGATACCAAAATGTTGTTGAGATAAGCTAAAACCCTTACTAAGTAGACAGCAGCCTTATCATTAGCCAGGGTCTGGTATAACCTAACATAGATACAGACCCAAAATGGAGTATGAGGGACTCCTATTATATTTATCCTAAAAAGTAGTTGGTGGTGATGTTGGATTTTCTTTTGAAAGTGATTATCTCTCCCGGTATCTGGGTTTGAGTTTATGCAGTCGTCAAACTACTGGCGTTTAATGAGGATCTCAAAGGCAGGAGATAGATCCTTTCAGTTACTGTAGGTGTCTATGAAAGACCCAGAAATATTAATCTGGCAGTGTACCAAAGGGAAAGAAATAATTGAAAAACAGACATAAAGGGAGAAGAAAGCCAACTTTGAAAAAAGTTGAATTCTGGCAGAATTATGAGGATATTTTCACAACACTCAATATATTTTTAGATGGCTTCCTTCAGAGACCCCAACGCAAATGCATCACAGAAAAGTACAAAAGAGCAATAGTCCTTTTTATGAGAGTCTTTTCATAGAGAAGGAAAAAGAAGATTTAGCCAGCAGCAGAAATTTGTTCCACCTCGCTCTAAATGGAAATCACTTTCAAAGCAGTTATGGAAAAATTTAGCCAGGTTCCCAAACAATATAACACGTGCGGGGCAAAGGCTGATTCACAGAGCTTCTGCCAGCAAATCATTATTCCTGCACTACGAGGGGGCAGGGGTATTGTTCCTGTTTCAGGAAAGCCATGGAAGAAGAACGCAACAGCCAGTAAGAGCTAAAGAGACTTGATTTATAGATTATGTTGACTTGCCGGTGTGAACGGAAGAGCAATCCATATCCAGTCTTTCCATTTTTCCTTCGAAGCATGTTTCAGATGTTGCCCTTTGTCTCCAGGACATCCGACTATGTCTTCACACAGGCCCTTACCTCTTGCACACCTGCATTGCCATCAGAGTCCCCTCGGTCCCCAGCTGGAGTTGCAGACATTTGTCTGTGGCCCCTCGCACCTTTCCTACCCAATGCTCTCCACATAGCATGGGACTGGCAGTGTGGGAACACGTTTCCCCAGATCCCTTGAGGATAGAGTTCCACTTTAGATTCTACCAGTGAGAAGCCTGTGTGCAAGATCTGAAGGGTGAGAAAGAAGTACGTGTGTGGGCAGCGGTCTGTAGACGTGTGGGTCTGGGACATGCAAGGTTTTGTCACAGCCTCTAGAAGTTCTCTTGTAGATGCTGCAGGCAGCCGGGACCACTGGTGGATGTTTCCTGCAATTCCTGGCCTGGGAAGGGAGAGGGGCACAATAGCAGTGTTGAATTCCTTGGAGGCCAGGGGAGAAACTAAGAGACAGCAATGGTAAGTTAGTCCAGCCTTTCCATCACCTCTGTAAGCATCGAATGCCCAAATTAAGTGCCTTCCTCCTTGGAATACCCAGAGTAGGTTCTGTCTTCCTGACAGATTCAGCCATCTCCTGATGTCGATTCTCCAGTGCTCAGAAAGCACCGAGCACACCTCCCTGTTTCACAGATGACGGCCAGAGAGACGAAGTGACTGGCTCAGTGTTGCTCAGCCAATTAATTACAAGGCCAAGCCAAGAATCTCTAGAAACTTCCAGGCTGGTGCTGATTTCTTCCGTATCACACATCTCTGGATTTACAGACCGTCTCCTAATGTTCTTGTGGCCTGTTATGAAATGCATTTCATCGTACCTGTGACGCAGCAGTTACATTTGTTTTTATGAGAAACTAAGGAAAATGCCACCGCACAAACAAACCGCGTACATTCTATCACTTGGAAATTTTGTATTTACTGAAAGATCTCTTTTTGAACTGATTTAAAAATTCCAGGGGCGCCTGGGTGGCGCAGTCGGTTAAGCGTCCGACTTCAGCCAGGTCACGATCTCGCGGTCTGTGAGTTCGAGCCCCGCATCGGGCTCTGGGCTGATGGCTCGGAGCCTGGAGCCTGTTTCCGATTCTGTGTCTCCCTCTCTCTCTGCCCCTCACCCGTTCATGCTCTGTTTCTCTCTGTCCCCCCCCCCAAAAAAAAAATTCCAGATTTTTAAAGCCATTTGTTGCACATATTTAAAAAAAAGAAAATATAAGCACAATAAATTGGTTAAGCTATTTCTGAAACGTCCTTCAAGTCTGATACTTTGAATCATGTTTTGACTCCATCATTAATATCCTTTAAAAAAATAACAAGTTTTAAAATATGAATCTCTATGCCATCAGAAGATATGGTGATGTAGTATCTCTTAAACATACCAAGCAACTAAAATGATTTGGATGCTGGGCTCTTAAGTCACTTGACAATAACACAGAGCTAGACTCCTTTTTTTTTTTTTTTTTTTTTTTTTTTTTTTTGTTTCTAAAGTGTTGCTAAACACATCTAATGCACCATCTCCCCTTCCCTCCCTAAGCAATTGGTTCCTGGGGATGATGAGTGCTCCCTTAGGGGCTCTGGAATTTCTCGCAAGATGCTGACAAGAGTGTTGCAGGCTCTGATGGTCACCTGCATGGAAGCACTGCTTACTACGTCACAACCGCCACCTGGCTGAAAGTGACTGTACTGTGTCATTGAAGTTAAGACGCATCATGGAGCGCCTGGGTGGCTCAGTCGGTTGAGCGTCCAACTTCGGCTCAGGTCATGATCTCACAGTTTGTGGGTTCGGGCCCCGTGTCAGGCTCTGTGCTGGCAGCTCGGGGCCTGGGGCCCGCTTCAGATTCTGGGTCTCCCTCGCTCTCTCTGCACCCCCCACCCGTGTTCTATCTCTCTCTCTCAAAAAAAAAACCATTAAAAAAATAAAAAAGAAATTAAGACGCATCCCAATTTCAGAGTTATTACAATATGAAAAACCGTGTGTCACGACATTCATGAAATTCTATTTTAAGTTCTATTTCTTCAGCATGTATGTATTTTCAAGGTATAGACTTGTTGTTAGTGTTCTAAAATGCAAGTGTAAGGGCAGATTATGATATCATTTTTCCTTAAACTGAAACTTAGGCCTTGAATAGTCAGAGTCCCATTGTTTTAAAGCAGGCCATTAATTAATGATAATTTATTGTTAATTTGATGTCTACAGTTAATAACACCTATAGCTCTAATTCATTTTGTACCCAAGAGACATTTACTATTCTCATACTACCAGGCATGGTTGCATCTGAAGAGATTACTCATTCTTATGCTTTAAATTTCTGTGGTATTTATGTACGGACAGCAAGGCTATTGGAACGGAAATGGGAAAACCTTGTTTTGTTTGAGGAAACTAAGTTGGAGAAAGAAATTTACCTCCTTAAGGGCATATACTTGCCATCTCTGTTATTTTCTCAGAGAATGGGCTTATTTTCTGCTTAATCAAAACCAGTACCAGCTTCTCAAATATTTAGATAAGCAGACAACGTGGCCTCATGTTCAACAGGGACTTGGCAATGCAAGGGAAGTTCGTAGGAACTTGAAACAACACACAAAGAGCAAAGCGTCTGACAGGCGTATGTCCAACTGTGGTGGAGCCTTATCTTGCCTCCTTCCATCCAAGTATGTGGTCTGCACAGTGCCTGGAACGGAGTAGGCAGTCAATTAATGATTCCCTTCTACTTCCCAGGCTTGCTTTAAAGTTGGAGCAGGGCACAGATTTGGGGCTGAAATGAATTTTTATTTTTGTGGCTTATCTACAGTTCTGAAGAACATGGGTTCTCCAGGGCACTTACCACCTCACCATCACACATTTATTGGATGCCTTAAGGAAAAGCGGGGTTTATCATAGTGTGTTTAGACATGAAGGGGGTAACTGGGGCTCTTTCGGCCCAAGTTGCCTGTGGAGATGTGCTTCTGGATCAGTGTGGCTCCAGGATTCTGGAGAACTTCTAGGGGGCAGGCAGATGTGAGGCTTCCGCAGAGGGTTCATGTGATTCACCATGGCTTGTGTATGGTCCCTATGAGTCCCCATGGTCCCTTTACCTCACTGGGGGCCACGTGGCTACTGTAGTTGCTCTGCAATTCCCACTAGGATTCAGGCCAGGTGCCACAGGTGTCATTCAAACTGTTGTGGTCCTGTTCTAATTGTCACTGTGGAAAGGACATTAGGATTCCTCCAACTTGACCAATTGTTCTTCCAATTTTTCTTGGCACACACATCAACTAAAATCCTGAAAGGCAGTAGAGTAGAGTGGTCATGATTTGCTCAGGCTTTGGAGTCAGACAAGCTCCAATCCTGACTCTGTTACCCAGAGTCACGTGACCTGAATCAGTGTACTTAACGCTTCCATTTCGTCCTTTCTAAAATGGGGAAAATGCCTGTCTCCAGGGGTTTCTGTGAGGCCTGAGTAAGATATGTATGGAAAGTGCCAAATGAAGACAGCCATTATCATTGACAAGCATGACGTTTTAAGACTTCTAATTCAGCATCATTAGCTCATCAGTCTTATTGACACTTAATCAAGACTACTTCTAGAATACGAGCCCATATTAATTTCCCAGAAACTCAATTGTCTACTTCAGTTCATTTTCTTTAACCAAACTGAAACGAACTCCTGTGGTATGATTGATTTTGCCAGAATGATTCTCCATATCCTAAACGGGATCCTTCCATCTGTTGTTCAACCCCATCTGTTCTTGCCTCCAGCTGATCCAAATTCATATCCAGTTGGTAGAGGGCCACCTGAAAAAAATCTCCATTATTTTCTGATGTCCTGAAGAAACCTTGAGAAAAATTCAGTGTAGAGAGTTTGGCCACTTGGACACTCTGAAGCCTCAGTAAATTATTTAAGCGGAAATGGGGAAATTGCCATATGGTGCTGTTGAGGGGGGTGGTGGTGAAATCAAATTATATTAAAGTCATATTAGAAAAAAACGATAAAAATGTGTGCCTAGTGGAGTGCCTCGCACATCACAGACCCTCAGTCCTTATGGGCAGATTTCATTTGTTTGCATTAAAAAGTTATGATATTGAGGATGATTCGAGACACCAGGACATTTAAGACTTTAATTACCCCTTCACAAAATGTGCTCTGGGTGGCATTAATATGAGCGGGAGTGTCAGCATTTATGGGGAGAGGGATGCTTTTTCTATGTGGTGTAGCACAGTGGAAGGACAGCAGCGTCGAGCATCCCCTTCCAGACTGTTTGCTTTTTGTTTATGATACCCCAGATGTTGTGAAAAGCACTCTGTCTTTATTGCCTTCCTATATTTCATCAAATTAGGACCCCATTTATTGTATGATGCCCCATCATTTTATGTGCCACTTTCTTCCCCCAAAATGGCCATGGCACTGATTTAAAGAATCATCCTGATTACAATGTGAAATGTGCATGTGTCACAAAATGGAAGAAACCAGTAAACTATCATTTCTCACAACAACTCTGTGACACTCACTTTATAAAGGAGGAAATTGAAGCTCAGAAATACTGGTGACCCACTAAGATGTTCCTTCTAGATGTACCTGTGAGCTTCTTTTTAGAAGGTGTTTCTCTGCCTGCCTAAGCAATTGCCCCTGAGTTCCCATTGCGAGTCTTAATGAAGAAACCCAGCAAAGGGCATCCATAAACCATGGAAGTCTTTACTTTCATGAAATGAAACGCCTAACCTCAACCCACTAGGAAACAAAGCAACCTGGACTTGAACTCAGCTTTGTCTGTTCCCTAGGGCATTGATGGCCTGGCCCTGAAGTGAGTGTGACTCTGTAGGAAAGAAGTAACAGTGGGTAAAACTCTAGAACACTCCTGTGCTCCTGGGACTGTCCCCAGAAATCACGTCTTCCTGTCTGTGATAGGTGTACTATATTCATCTACTTCTCCCCTTTCTTTAGACTTTCCTTCCTCATTCTTCAGTGACACATAGGTTAGCACTTGAGAAGTTTGGCCCCTAATTAGTTTAGTAAATCTCATGGCCCACTCCATTTACAGTAAAAATATTCATTTACTCAACAAATAGTTATTAAGAACCCACCAGGCTCTGTGCTAAGCACTCTACATTTACTATGTGCAATTAACACAACCACTAGGTGAGTTGTTTTTTGTTTTTTGTTTTTCCCTACGGGTTAAATGGATTGACAAAGCCATGCAGCTATGGTGGGCTTGACAGGATTCAGAGAATCATCAGGTTGATTCAAAAGTCTCAACTCCACCCACCTTCTCACCAAAGATGGGGCAAATGAAGAAAACGCTTGGCATCAGAATATTTTTCATCAACAGCAAATAATTACTAAAGTTATTACTGAGGAAGACTTCAGTCTTTAAAATTTATTCAGGTTTTACTTGAAGGACATATCCAGTTAAAAATATTCTTTCCTATTTCTTGATAAGATAATAACGGCTACAAAATCAGCTGGTTTCATTACATTTTACTATAGTGGGAAGTCATTTCCACTTTTGCCCTGTGATGATTATATTTCCTAGAATTTTTTTTTTTTTTTTTTTTTTTTACTTCAGAAAGAAATGCAAGCAATTTCCATTCATCCCAGAGTGTTCCACGGGTTACAGAAGATAGCTGGTCCTATGAGTCGGTGATTTGGGTTTGAAGTCTCATTGATATCTCCGATAAAGTACTAGAAGAAAAACTGGGAGTACAAACACCAAATGGTTGTTTTCGAATCATCAACTTTGAGTTTGTTGTGTCTATGGGTCAAATGTAAAGCATGGGCTATGGCTTTCTAACTTGCATTCTCCAGCCAATATTAAAGTACAAATTAAGAGGAAATTCTTAATCACAATCAAATTGATTGGCTGAGACTTAAGGGAATCTGTACGTTAAACTAATGTCAAATAAAATGAAGACTTCCAGAACTGTTCCAATTGTAGAATCAGAATTAATGGGTCCTGACAAGTGGATAAGTTATAGGGTTATAACATCGCTTACAAATTTTAAATCTTTGTTGAATCAGATCTTATGATTTCCTTTTGGGCCCCTTTCATGATTTCTATTAGAAATCTCAGGTAGAATGTTCAATTAATTCTTTTTTGGTGCCGTTAAAACATTTTCTTGGTTTTCCTGGCTTCGGTCTTTCTCCGAGTCCATCCTGCACATGACTGCCATATTGTTCTTTATGGAACTCATTATAATAGCTCTCAGCTTGTAAACCTTTGATGGCTTTCCACTGCCAGGCTTGTAGAGAATTCCTACAGCTTCCTGGCCTGAGAGGACCTGCCGCCCACGTCTGGCCTTGAGGTTCTTCTAGAACACCTCTATGAAAACAAGGAACTGAAATCGAAGCATCCACCATACAAAAACTTTGCTTTTTCTAAATCTTTTCTCATAATTCATATTCCACCTTTATTATTTGTTTAATGTTTGTTTATTTTTGAGAGAGAGAGACAGAGAGTGAGCATGGGAGGGACAGAGACAGAGGGAGACAGAGAATCCGAAGCAGGCTCCAGGCTCTGAGCTCTTAGCACCAATGTGGGGCTCGAACTCATGAACTGTGACTGTGAGATCACGATCTGAGCTGAAATCAGAGGCTTCACCAACTGAACCACCAAGGCGCCCCCGTATTTCGCCTTTACTATTTCTCTCAATACCATCTCTCCAGAAAGCCTTTCTGGGCCTCTCCGGTGTGAAGAGGTCTCTGTTGCCCACACCACACGCTCTCAGAGTGAGCATGCCTTACCTCTGCCCCTGGCTTACCAGCTGTCATCTCTCATTCTGATTCTCAGCACATCTATTTTCCCCTTTCAGCTGGATGAAAAACACCTTGTGAAAAATACCAGGCCCGTGTTTGCACATAGTAAGTATGTGATTTCTACTGTTTTTTATGTCCCAGTGAAACTCTTATATCCCTTTATGATGTTCATTTTAAATTTTATTAAAAGATTATCATCGCACTTCCAGAATTTTCTGAGTAACAATTCTACTTTCTCTTTTCAAAACACACTTTTACAGTAAGTAATAATTCAATTCATAGATTTATATACCTTTCTTAACGTTCCACCCAACTGTACTAATTTAAGTTGCAAAGTTCTAGATGCAATTATAACAGGAAACGACACATCAACTGAGTCAAGCAGGACTTGTCTCAGAAGATTGTCGGGTCAATACTCCGTGAACAACCAACCTGATGCTACTAAGAACACTCATCACAAGCACTGCTGAGAACAACTGTAAACTGCATAAACCCATAGAGACAAACATGTATACGTTGTTAGCCTCTTCTGATGTTCTTTTAGCAACTCAACATATGAAATGAGATGAGATGAGAATTATTTTTATCCCAAAGGATAAAAGTAAATATAACTATTGAATCCCAATGTTTTTAATGCTTTTAAAAAAGCATGAAGAGTTAGGTGCATGTTACCTTTAGAAAATACTAGACTTTTCAAGCAGCATCTCACCTTTAGGACCATCCACAGCAGATGAACTTACCAGTGCTTTGCACATACTGCGGTATTACTTTATTTCCCACAACCTAATTCTGACACACTTGAACGCATCTTTTTTTTAAACTTTTTTTTTAATGTTTTACTCATTTTTGAGAGAGAGAGAGACAGAGCATGAGCAGGGGAGGGGCAGAGAGAGAGGGAGACACAGAATCTGAAGCAGGCACCAGGCTCTGAGCTGTCAGTGCAGAGCCCGACCTGGGGCTCGAACCCACGAACCGCAAGATCATGACAGAGCCGAAGCCAGACGCTTAACCGACTGAGCCACCCAGGTGCCCCCACCCTTGAACTCATCTTAAGCAAAATTTCCTTCTCCCTATCTTACCTTTCCCTTTTGGAAAGTGCTCGATGGCCATTATGGCCATCCCACTTCCCTTGTTTCTTCTCTGTTCTCCCCCCAAGCAATTACCAAGAGCTCTCATTTTCAGGCATTGTGTGGCTAGCCATTTAATTCCTACTTACTAAATATTAATCAGGGGCCCTGCAATTTTTTGAAAAAAGGAAGTGAGGTAGTAAGAGGGCGATTTTTTTGTGACATGGTCTTTTGAGACTAATCTTTCAAGCGTTAAGAATCATACTATTCTATGTCAAGAGACGGCAAAAGTGAAGTCGAGAAAAGCCATGGTCCAAAGGACCTTTTGCGCTATTCACGCTGGTGATACAGACATGCCTAAACTTATTCCTTCTCAAATGAGCTTTAATTATAGCATCATCTCCATACTACCTCACGTGTATGGTAAGTAGGGCTGTAAACTATGAGGAAGTTCTACGGTATCTCCCTCCATCCCCTACTGCCCCCAGCCCCCCACCCCCCCACCTCCAACTCATAACACAAATCGGTCATGGACCTGAGCAAGCTAGAGAGACTTGATAGTTTTTCAGGAATTCTCCATCATGACCAGGCTAGAGAGTTAGGTTTCTGGGTCCCTGTCTTAACAGACATGTGCTCTGCGGTACTGGAGGCAATAAGAAAGGAAGAAATTCTATTCTCTCTTCAGTCGAAAACACAAGCTTACCGATTCCAGAAATTTGAAAGGCATTGTTTCCATCTTTTGAACAAAGGAGAGGGGACACAGTTAAATCTCTAAAGGCTGCTCTGAGCCCCTCAAAGTGAGATTTTTCAAACAGAAGCTTGAGACACCAAACACGTAACGTTGGCGCATATGGAGAAAGCTTGGCTGTTGAATGAAAGGTTTGCTCGTTTATGTAGATAAGGCATCCCCACACACCTTCTGAATGCCTTGATGTCTGCTAGAAAGAGGACACAAACCTTAGCCATGCCAGGGAGTCAGTAAAATATTCTCCTTATACTCAGTTATTTGCTGCTGTGTTTATTTTTCTTTTTAAGTGTTGATAATTGCTGATGGTACTAATTATTCTCAAAGCGTCAAAACAAGTGGAAGAGAGCTCCGCTCCTTTGCTCCCGTTTTGTGAGAATTTTCAGCCATGCTAGCGTTTTCTTTGTTTTGAGCCATTCACCTATGTGCACGCTCTATAGCCTCAATGATTTTTCAGCCCTTGCTTGCAAGTAATTGGTATTGATTTTGCAGGTGACTTCTAATGTGTTTAGTTCCTAAAAGAAATCTAACTGTACCCCTCTCATCCTCTGGTCCCCAGAAAGGAATAATATTTGTAACTTCAAAGCAAAGGGCAGTATTATCCAACTTCCTTAGGCTAAAACTAGGGGCACCAGTTTCTTCAGGGTGTGTGGCTTCATACCTGAAATGCGGTGATATGTTTTAAGCTCCCCGTTACTTCAATTCAATGAGTTGATATATGAAGTGCGACGGGTAGTGGTTAATGCTCCTTATGCTAGGGGAGTAAACAACGTGGGAATCTCATTTAAGAACAAGGCCCTAGGGAGAGACAAGGAATAAGTCTACCTCTTAAATCACCACATTCAACCGGGTCGGTCATTAACAACATTGGCACTAATAGCTTTTAGCAGTAGGGCAGATTGCTGATTACAACTGGGTTTCTTGCAATCGTGGCTGCAGAGGAAAGTGGCAAGAACCGAAGCCTCCGTCAGAGGCAGAAAAACAGAGACACACATGAATTCAGGGCAGAAGAGAGAATAAAGTGGAATGTCTAAGACTGAGGGGAAAAGAACCCATGATTTTCCATAGTCAAACACAATGAGCATATTAGCAGACGGCACAAATAGAGGGAGTTGAATACACAGTTAGGAAAATTCTGGACTCTTGTGAAACAAGCTTTATATCCAGAAATCAGCTTGAGAAGGTGGGAGCCACTGTAGAAGGCAGTGTCCTTCCTCTCAGATAATATTATATGTACCAAATGTCATCTCTTAGATAGGTGACAAATAGCTAATAAGAATAAAGTGGCGAAATATGTAAATTTATGGGGCATCTGGGTGGCTCAGTTAGTTGAGCATCTGATTCTTGATTTCGGCTCAGGTCATGATCCCAGGGTCGTGGGATTGAGCCCTGCATCGGGCTCTGTGCTGAGCATGAAGCCTGCTTAAAATGCTTTCTCTCTCTCTCTCTCTCTCTCTCTCTCTCTCTCTCTCTCCCTCTGCCCCTCTCCCCTGCTTGCACATGTACTCTCTCTCTCTCTCTAAAATAAAGGAGAAAAAGCTCTTAGAAAAACAAAAACGTTAACTTTATATATAATTGTTTTTCATAAGAAGCCAAAATCCTAACCCCTTACGCTTTACATGACAGCCATATATTTGCCTGAAGATATTGTCTTAGTGATATTCTACACATTCCACTGACTCTCACCAGCATCAGACTCTGAAACACCCGTTTGGTGTCTGCTTAAGGGAGAAGCATCAGTGATCAGCTCACAGTTCCTTATGGGAGTATTTACAATGGGGCTTAATCAGTTAAGGACAAGTAATACAGCTGATGTGGGTAGTGGGGTGGATTAAGATCATGAGATGTTCTGTCATTATATACGGACATCTGGAACAGTCTGATACGCTGGTGGAATCTGTAGCTCCCCCAAAATAGACTTAAAGTCATATTAAAAACTTCAGGGGAAACTTCCAATAATCTTACTTCCAACGGGGTGGGATTATACGAAATGGACTCTCTTAAAATTTATTCATGGGGATTTAGTCACTAAAACACGAAGTGTACTTTGTTATATAGCAGTTTTCCTGATAAGAATTTTTAATAGGTACCAAATGTGTGAACCTAACACACAGATATGCCCTCTGGACATACCCAACATGTCCATGTTTTTATTGCCTTTAAAGAACCCTTGAAAGAACTGTCTACATTTTTTTCTCCATTTCTCTACTTTTCATTTGCTCTGTGTGTGTGTGTGCGCAGGCGTCTGTAGTGGGGGCGGGGATACAGAATACAGAAAATCTATCGCTTTCCAGCATATTCTGGTCTGTCTTCTGCGCCCACCACCCCACAGACATTGCTTCCATCAGACCACGGAGGACTTCCACGTGACTAAATCTGTGGACAGTTCTCTGTCCTCAGCTGCAACAATCTGGCACCTCCTCCTTTTCCAAACACTTTCCTTTCTTGGCTTTTGTGATACTAATTCCTGATGTTCTGCCTCTCCCACTGCTAGGTCCTACTTAATCTATTTTTCTCCCAACCAAATGAACTTTTTTTTTTTTTTAAAGTTAGATCAGATCATTTCACTCCTTCCAACAGCTTTCCATTGCATCTAGAATAAGATCCAAATTTCTCATCACTTCCCGTAAAGTCCTGCTGGACTTAGCCCCTGCCTGCCTGTGTCACCTGCATTGTGCCCTGCCACCTGCCTGCCCACTTCCTGTGTCTTCTCAGCCATTTATACCTTCAGGGCCTCTCTGTTGACAGTTCGCTCTGCTTGGAGAATGTCCCCCCTCCCCCCCCGTCCTTCTCCCCTCTGGATCATTCTTGGCAACTGGATCTCAGCTCATAAGCTATCTCCTCTGAAAGTCCTCCAGAGCGTCTGTCTCATGTTTACTTTGTCTTTCTCTCTATTTATGTCATTCGTAGCACTTATCCCCTTCAGTGAATACCGATTTTATTTATCATTTATTATCGTTCTCCTCCATGAGAATGTACATAAGAAACATGACAATTTTGTGCCTAGGGGTTATATTTGTGCCTAGGGTCTATATTCCTAGGGGTTAAAAGATTGCTTGATGCATAATAGGCAGTCACCAAATATTTGCTGAATGAGAGAGAGAGAGAGGAGGGGAGAGAGAGAGAGGGAGAGAGAGAGAATCCCAAGCAGGCTCTTCACTATCAGCAGAAAGCCCAATGCAGGGCTCAAACCCCAGCCATGAGATCATGACCTGAGCTGAAACCATGAGCCAGATGCTTATCCGACTCAGCCGCCCAGGCACCCCATAGGTAACTACTCTTATTAGTACTGTTAATACCTTGTATATCCTTCCCAGGTTTTATGTGCATATTCGGACACACATGAAGATATGTTATTTTCTGTCATTTCAGAAAAATGATAATATGCTGTCTACATTGATCTGCACACTCTTTTCCCACTCAACAGTCCATTTGGGAGATATTTCCACATTAGCACATAAAGAGCTTACTGTAGCTACAAAGGAAGTGTGACTGTAGTAAGGACAGACAACTAGATCAATGGGACGGGATAGTCTAGAAATAACCCACAGCTATCTGGTCAACTGACCTTCAGCAAAGATGCCTAAGGAACTAAGTTTCAAGTTTTTTCACAAATGTTCCTGTAACTGAATAACTACAGAAAAAAATGGATTTTGATCCCTAGATCACATACTATGTAAAAGTTAATTTGAAAGGAATTAGTAACCCAAATTTGAAAGCCAAAATTCTAAAACTTCTGGAAGAAAACATAGGAGACTATCATTGTGTCATTGGGGAGGCAAAGTTTTTTTTAGATAATACTGAGAAAGCAGCAGTTACAAAAGAAAAGTTAAACTGGACTTCCTCAAAATTAAAAACTTCTCTATATGCATGAAGAGAGATCTATGTCTCAAAAGACTTAGATCCAGAATAGAGCACTTATATAATTCAATAATAATAATAAAAAAAACCCAAATGACTTGAACATTTAACATACCCACTAGAATGGATAAAATTAAAATTAAAACAATGACTACCCCAAATATTGGTAAGGATGGAGCAATTAGAACTATGTCCCTTCGCTGGCGGACATGTAAACTGGTTACAACCCTTTGGAAAACTGTTTTAACAACTTCTCATAAATTTAAACACACACTTTCCTTACGACCTGGCAAGTCCACGCATGGGTGGAACTGAAGAAAAATAGATCTATCAAAAGATTCATACCAGAATATTCATAGCAGCATTCTTCATAATAGTAAAAAAAAAACTAAAGCCATCCCAAACGCCCGTGAACTGGAAAAGAGATCACTAAATTGAGGTATATTTATGCAATGGACCACTACTCAGGAACATGGACAAAACTCGAAAATATTATGACACAGTAAGTCAGCCTTCAAAGAGTATATTCTGCATTGCTCTATTTGTAGATGAAATTCTGAAACAGGTGAAACGAATCTGGGTTGACAGAATCAGGTCAGTGGTTTCCTTTGGGCTGCAAGGCAGTGATAGTCAGGAAAGGGGCACGAGAGAACTTTTTAGGCTGTCGGAAATGTTCTATTATCGCGACAAAGGTGGGGAGTACACAGGTGTATGCATTTGTCAAACCTTGCCAAACTGTATGTTCCAGGTCTGCATCTTCTGTGAAAAATACCCCTCAATAAAAATAATGAGATAAACTATTTTGAAGCATGAAATGATAACAATATAACAAAAATTTACATGAAAGGGAATTCCTTTAAAAATGAGGATCAAGGCGGGGCCTGGGTGGCTCCATCAGTTAAGCGTCCGGTTCTTGGATTCAGCTCAGGTCATGATCTCATGGCTTCGTGAGTTCGAGCCTCACGTTGAGTGCCTTGTTGACAGTGGGGGGCCTGCTTGGGGTTCTCTCTCTCTCTGCCCCTCCCCCACTTGCGCTGTCTCAGTCTCTCTCAAAATAAAGAAGTAAACTTAAAAAAAAATGAGGCTCTCAAGATCTGGGATACAGAATCCACGACTTGGTTGGTGCTGGCGAAAGGAAGATAAAGAGAATTGGGCATGGGCTGGTAAGCAGAGCCCTTCGGCCGGGCTGCTGGGGAGCTGATAGGAAAATGGTATCACTAGGAAGGCACACGAAATCTAAAGTCCTGCATTTCCAGTCCAGCCTTTTTTCCTAGTGCTGCTACAGCTTACAGCAAAGCTTCAGAAGCGGGTCCCGTTTATCTGAGACTGAATTTTTTTCCCCATTATGTCACTAATGAGGTTCGTGCCTTCCCTTCCTCTCTCACCTCTATGATTAACATTCTATGGTGACCTTTAAGTTGAATTACTTTTGCTTTTGTCCAGAAGCCGAATTCACCAGAGCTTCATCCAAAGCTTAAATTACCCGTAAACAACAAGATCGCTCCATAGAACAGAGCGAGGAACGCTACCAGGGACATGGAGAATCTGGATTCAGTGTCTCTTGGATGCTACCAAAATGGAGAGGAGTCCCGTTCAACTTGACGTTTATGGAATGTGCCCTGAAGGCTATTATCTGAATATCAACCTACCTTCTCTTCCTGCCCTTTCTCTGAAAAGAGGAATTATATCTATAAATAAGAACATGACAGAATCTCCTAAGAAAATGAGATTTTCTCTCAATTATTTAGCCTTTAAGCCATTTTGTTAATTGCTTTTTTTTTTAAGACTGGAAAATGAAACTTAATAAAGAGAGACGGCTATAATTAAGCATTGAGAAAAAAATATACACAAACTTGGAATTTGCATTGTTAAGTTTCAAGAGGGAAGAAGGCAGAGGTAAAGGAGGAACAGCAGTTTTTATAGAAATGAAGAAAACATTCCTTCGGACAGTGGCCCGACCTCCTACTTCCAAATAATCCTGCCGTCTGCGTCTCCCCACAGACCAGGTGCCTTCTCTCAGGACACGTGGAGAAGGTACAGCAGACATGACCGAGCTGGGCATCCATCACTTCGGATTCATTTAGTCACTGTTTTAAGACTGATCACTGCCCTTCCCTGCAAGGCTAAGCAACTACGATCAATTATCGCTCCTGTTCTCTAGTTAGCACGCGATCAGCTCCCGCAAATCTTGGAATAGGGTAAAAATGCATATAAATTCTGTCAGCAGAACTAAGGTGTTTCTGATGGAAGAATGTCTATTCATGGAAATTTCAAAGAGGAAGCTTTATCAATTAACACCGGCCCCGAGGTACAGAGCCTCAAGGGAATGAGACCAATCCTGTAAGAGACTAGCAATTTAACAGAACGGTACTTAATAAAACGGGGATGCTCACTCAGACCACTACAGAACAATGGCACCATCACACCATTCCTGTTTGTTAAGATACAACTCAATGGATTGAAGGTACACAATTAAGTGTGAATAAGTGATTTAAAAACTTTTAATGAAAAATTGTAGAACTACCAAATGGATGGAGAAAGGAGATGGTATAACGAATCTCCACATATGCATCATTCACATGTTATGATTATTGAGGTTTGGCCACATTTGCTTTGTTGTTTTTCCTTTGCCGAAGATTGTTAAAGCCCATCCCCGCAGCACGCAATCTCAGGCCTAAATACTCCAGTAGCCATCTGTAAAAGCACAATCTCAGATACATATTCACCTACATCTTAACAACAAGGTTGTCTCAGGTCCAGTCCAAAAGAAAATCTGAGGGGCGCCTGGCTGGCTCAGCCGGTTAAGCCACAGACTTTGGCTCAGTTCATAATCTCACGGTTCCTGAGTTCGAGTCTCGTGTCAGGTGCTGGGCCCACAGCTCAGAGCCTGGAGCCTGCTTCCGATTCTGTGTCTCCCTCTCTCTGCCCCTCCCCCGCTCACGCTCTCTCTCGTTCTCAAAAATGAATCTTAAAAAAATTAAAAATAACGTAATTGTCTCAGAAATGTCTTTTCTCATAGCTGATACACTCAAATTAAGATCTAAAGAAGCCCCAAACATTGCATCTGTTAAATCCTTCTAAATCTTTTTTTTTAATCTCCAGCAGTCTTTCAGTGTCATTAACTTGGCATAGAAACTATGCCGTTTGTCCTATAAAATACCCCTTATTCTAGATTTCCGTGTGTTCTACTTTTATGTTATTTAACTACTTGTTCTCCTCCCTCCACTTCCTTTTGGCTAGAAGTTATCAACTGAAGCTTAATTAGATTCAGGTTCAACTTTCCGGCATGACTACCTCATGATGGAGGGTGCAGGGTGCTTCATGTTACGTAAGGAGGGAGAACGGGTCCTGTTTTCTCACTTTGGGCCATAAGGAAAACCTGGCCCCTCTCTTCTCTGGTTCTTTCTCAGTCTTTAAGCTAATGAGTTCAATCACTGATGACCAATGCCTGAACCGGTGATTGCATGAAGACTGCAAAACAGTGATTTTCTGATTCTATCACTTCTTCTGTATTTGCTACCTGTAATATTTCTGCAAAGAAGAGTTTTTCCTCATCAACTGGTCATTTAGATTACCAAAAAAATATAGTTCTTTCAATGAGAGGATAAATAATTTTCTTTCTTTACTTGTCAATTTTCAGAGCAAGCAACTGGTATCCTAATAATTTCCAAAGGGTGGTTGCAAAGCATTTCTAAGCATAAACTAAATGATATGCTAACCGTCTCCATTATTTTTAAAGTTCTAGTTCAAGACTTAAATTTCCTAATGAAGAGTTTCTGGAATAACTCCAAGCTCAAACGCTTTTCTTTACTCTTATTTTCTATGTGATTTATGTATTCTATCAATTTCACATTCTATTGGAGTCTATGAAAATTTTAATAAATGCAGTGATCAATTTGATTAGGCTAGAATGGGAACCATCACCGACCCATCAGTGTCCCCCTCCTTCCCCAGGACACCTGTGTACTGGCATCTCCAAAAGACAGAGATGCTGCCTTCTGATTGACTGGAATCCTTGAGTACAACCCTGATTGTACTCAGTTTATAAATCAGTAGTTGCTGTCTGAGAGTATGAAAGCACACAAGAGTATCAGGTGCATCTCTGTGACGATAAGATTAAGAACTGTTGAAGGAGAGTTTGGGTATCTGACCCATAAGGCCAGCGGGGATCACTTTACTCTGTGAAAGGGCTGCTCCCTGATTCCTGGCAGCCATTTTGGGGACATGTGCTTTGGACCATACAACCTCTCTATAGATTTAATTCTGGGAGAACAATTCAAAACATGCCGGATTTGTGACAGGCAGAATAATGGCCCTTTGTAGATGCCTACACCGTTATCTCTGGAACCTGTGATGATGTTACCTTACGTGGCAAAAGGGACATTGCAGATGTGATTACAGTTACAGACTTAAAATAAAGGCATTATCCTGGGTTATTTCAGTAGGCTTGACCGAATCACAGGAGCCCTTAAAAGTAGGGAACATTCACTGGCTGGAGGCAGAAGAAGAACATGGCAGAAGGAAAAGTGAGAGGATACTCAGCCTCAGATAGATTTCATGCTTGCTGGCCCTGAGATGTAGAGACCTACATGCTAGAACAGAGAAAGGCCTCTAGCAGGTAAGGGGAGCCCCATCCTGGCAGCCAGTAAGGAAACAGGGACCCCAGTCCTCTAACCCCAAAGAACTGGACCCTGCCAACAACCTTAATGAGTATGGACACAATTCTTCCCAGAGCCTCCTGATAGGAGTACAGCTGGTCAACACCTTGCTTCAGCCTCCTATGACCCAGAATGAAGAGACTGCAGACGCCAAGTCAGACCTCTCACCCACAGAACTATCAAATAAAAAAAAATAGGTTGTTTTAAGCCACAGAACTTGTGGTGATTTGGTGCGGTAGCAATAGAAAGCCAAATCACTATGGACACTGGGTCTATAATATCACTTGGTGGGAGGGCATTATACTCTCTGCTGAATGAATCACTAGTGCTCCCTGAGCGTAGAATATTTGAGTTATCACAATGTAGAAAACTGCCCTCACTCCCCCCTCTCGACTCCATAGCCTCTTCTTGATCTTGTCCCAACATTGTCAGGAGCTATGATTTAGGCTATATCGTTTTGTTGATTATTTTCTTGATGATGTGTTTCTATGAGTGGTAGTATTATCCCAAGATGTATTATTAGCAAAGTGTTATAACTATTTTACTTTGGGTGTCACCCAAGGTACTCAATTATCCTTTACAGGACTACTTTTATCAAAGCACATTTTTTTCCCCCAACTGAAACACGGACTTAGCTGTGATCTTGCAGAATACCTCTTGTTTGAAAGTTAGGAACTGCTCACATTTTACACAGTAATGACTATCCCAGTGGCATGTGAAAGTGTTATGCTAAAAGCAGTACAATTTTTACATGTAAGACTAATTGGTTGCATAATCAATAGGTTATAGAAAATGAAGGTTTTAAAGGGCAATATGAATATTTTCTTTAATTAAATAATGTGCCTCTCAAGCTGTTTTCCGCAGAGAGAGTAATCAGGGATGACTATTATCAAACTAAGCCAATTTTATCCTTTTTCAAAAAGGAGAAGAATGTGGAAGGAATAATGCCAAATGTTGCTACTACATTCTGATGGAGATAAATGCATGACAAAGTTAAGTCCTATAGGCAAAAAAGACCAGAAGAGACACCAACATAATTTCATAAATGATGAAAATCATGTAACAAAAGCTTTCTAGATGATGGGTTAATGAGATGTTACTAATGTAAATTTTATGCCTTGTTTAACTTTTTCTTCTGGTGGAATTTTCCAGTGTGACACCCATATTTAATATCAGAATTTCCAGGAAAACAGAAGAACCAGAATGACATTTCAGCTGGATATTCCTTGTAAGATTTGGGGGGGGGGACTGAAATATCAAAGTCACATTAGAAAATGTAATTAACTTAAATCCCTTTTGGGAAAGGCAAAAAGAAAAGTGAATCAGAAATAGAAATTATCTTACAGAGAACATTTAAAAAGCGCCAAACAGTCAACGTTAGCTATTATTCCCGAGAACTTTGTCCTCCTAGCATGTCGACTTTCTGGTCACAAGACATCGCCCCATCATATTGCCCAAACAATTTACAGCACAAAGGAATCATACTATTCTTTTAAAATGAAGAGCAGTGAATTAATAAGAACCATTATTGTACCAGATTCCTTCAATCTCAATGGAATGGCCCAATGCTTGCTGGAAAATTACTTCAGACTGCTTAACTGCCACAAATGAAGTGAGATCTTCCTCCATGCATGCATGTGCAGAATATAAATATTTTAATTTCACCAGTTCAATGAGCGATTTCACAGGGCTGCTATTTTACAGGAACCGCCCATGGAAAATTAAGGGGTGAGTTTGGGAGTGGACCATATGTTTCTAGAGAGAACCTACTTTGCTAGGAGGGCTCATGAACACGTGTTCATTTCCCCCTCATTCCTTTTCCAAGAACAGCAGGAATGATCTGTGTTTCTGCCCCAGAAGGTAACCCTGTTGGATGCTATCAGCACACCTGTGAAGCTATTAATGATTACATTTGAAAATTCTAGCTACCTTCTGCTTCAATTAGTTTCCTCTCTGCCATATACACACACACATGAAAGTTTAAAGAAATATGGCTATTTTTCCCCCCAAAAGGCTTTCAAGTTGTCAGGGATTCCAGGCATAGACCATCCCATTGGCTTGCTAGGGGGCTGTATCAATTCCCTGGTGAAGGAAATAGTGATCCTCTGACTTCCCCAGGTGACACCAGCATCCATAAAGGTAATTTTAGTGAAATTATTTATTACTATAAAATCTCAAAGCTTATAAGCCCACCCGAACATACTTTTTTTTTTTTTCCAAATTAGTATGGTGAAACATCTAATTTTTTTCCCATCAACTGCGGACTGAATGTTTCCCCAAACTCTGTGATTTAATTAAATTCCTCTTGCTCTGTAGGGACCAGGTGCCTATAACGTAATTTAATTTCTTGTATGCTAAGTTTTTAAATATATAGTATGTGTATGCGCTTTAATACTTACAATTTGTATGTATGTGCATGTCTTATATATATAATGTATTACGTATACAGCATGTGGTATATGCTAGTTTATACCAGCAGGTCACCTTGATGTATCACGAGAAGAGATGTTCCTTTACTTTACTGAGCTCATGCAGTGTGTGTTTCCATGGAAGGGGCAGCCCCTGTGTTGATTCTTTGTCTTTTTCATTACTACAAATTTCTTTTCATACTTAGTATAAAAACTCTCCAATTTAAATATTCTCAGGGGAACTGTGCTTCTACCTAATAGAACAGATAAGTTCCTACATCAAGATTAATGATCACTTTATGGTGAGATGTTATTTTTACAAACCAAACACTGTATTTTTGGGAAAATAAATTCCTACACACACACACATACACGTGTGTGTGTGTGTGTGTGTGTGTGTGTGTGTGTGTGTGTGTGTGTGTGTATAGTTCCAGTTCCTGGAATGTTGCAGACACAGACTTGCCTTAAAACTCAAGGCTGTTTCCCTCCTGGGATACTCTTCCTCCAATCAGTCACCTGGCAAATTCTTGCATCTTTTCCAGGTTGGTTTTCATGTCACCTTCTCCCTGAGGTTGATTCCCCCAACGATGTCCATAGTCTCCAGCCCCTTGCCCTCTGACCCTGCCATCATTTGCTTTGTCCTTCTAATGGACTTCTCTTTGGTTACTGTTATAGTTTTTATGTTTCTGGGTTTAGAATTTATTACTGCATTTGTTAGAATACAGTCCCCACAAGGGGGATCCTTCTCTGTTCACTTATATAAAGCATAATAAGTCATCTATAAAATTGGCCGAATTAAGTGAGAAAGAGAATTTAAAAAATCTTCTGTAATAAGGATATTGATCTTCTGTAATAAGCATAATACATACGCTTACAAATGTAATCAGACTTATTTGGAACAAGAACTGAAAACAAAATTTATGTGTATCAGTGAATCATTAACGAGACACATTGGACACCTCAAAGGATACAGCCAATGATCGCAAACTCCTCTCTTCTGAAAGGTTTAAGCATATTTAATAATCATGCACTTACTTAATCGGTAATACGGTAATGATTATTTATTATCAATGCAGCACTTCTGACCTGCATTGCACTTTCTCTTTAGTGAGTTTTCACAGGCCAAACATCGTTGAAGTATTATCTTTTCAGGAACTGCAGAGATAGGAGGCAACTGGAAAGCCCAGTACTTGTTGGTACTGTGAAACTGTAATTCTTTAAAGATACTATGGTCCACACGAGATTGACAACTGGAGAACATGGAGGCTAAGAGTTCACACCTTTCTTGAACCTTCATCGATCAGTTCTGAGCATGGACATCATAACTGAGCACCTATCAAACAAGACTGCCATCAGAGAGGTCTGACTCTTTTATTTGGCCTCTGTTGGTGTAGCTATGATGCCACCAAAGTGGGGCGGGGGACCTGGTTCTCGCTTTTCATTAATAGCGAGACTTTTGTTATTCTTGTTAGAGACTGACTTAGGTAGAGTAGTCAACCAGTCACATACTGCTTTCCAATAAGTGAGAAACAAAACTGGATATTTTAACCTTGCAAGGAGATAAAATTGCATTTAAAATGATAACAACCAAGAGAACACTTGAAGCGACCTTTGCTTTCAATGATCTCTCTCATCCACTAATTCTAAAGTTGGAAAGATGACAGGGCCAGGAAGAAGGCGTGGTCCCTATTGTTTATTCATTTGGGGAGGATAAAAGATGGCTCGGAGAGCATCGGTTAAATGTCATCAGATTACATTCACATTTCCACAAAATAATTTCCAACATTTATTCAGATACATGTCTTTAATACAGACTTCTATTAAGATACTATTTTTGCCTCATCTAAAATTCACACAAAGGGGAAAGGCTGTTTTTTATAATGTCAAAATAAAAATGAATATTAGATTTTCCTGTCCATATTAAATTGGCATGTATGCCTTAGTTTTTACAACATACATGAGGTTGTCTGGGACACATCCTAAGAAAATAATTCCATGACGGGACAAAATCTGCCGTTTATTTGGCAAGCTCTTTGACATACTATCTAATTTTATCCTCGACATAAAACCTAAGAGGTACATGTTATTACAGCTTTTTTAGCACAGGAAACTAAAACTAAGGGAGAAAGTAGCTTTCCTAAAATCATACGGATTATAAATCCCAGTCTATACTCTTTACTCGTTACCCCCACAGTTGTGTGATCTTCCAAAATAATATGCTTCCAAGGTGTTGAAAGATATTATTATGGTAAGTTCTAGTTGAAGGTTTTCTGAAAATTACAGTGAAATAATGTTTATTTAAGAAGAACTCGGGGTGCGTGGTGGCTCAGTCGGCTAAGTGTCTGACTCCTGATTTCAGCTCAGGTCATGATCTCATGTTTCATGGGATCGAGCCCCGCATCGGGATTTGTGCTGATCATGGAGCCTGTTTGGGATTCTCTCTCTCTCTCTCTCTCTCTCTCTCTCTCTCTCTCTCTCTCTCTGCCCCTCCTCCACACATGTTCTCTCTCTCTCTCTCTGCCCCTCCTCCACACGTGTTCTCTTTCTCAAAATAAATAAACATTAAAAAAAAGAACGAAAGAATTAGATTTTAGAAATAGTTGGCATTTTCCATGTAGAGCAGTACTGTAAAAGAAGATATTTTCCAACATCCACATATATTGTGTTTTTAAGCATGCATTGACTAAAAACATGGAGCAGGTTGGAATGAGTCATCTCTTCAGCCGCCACATTGACAAATGTACACCTAAAACAAGGCCAGCAGTTTCTGGTAAAACTTGAGATCCCGACTCAGAAATCAAAATGTGACTGAGCTGGACGGGGACCAGAAGGGAGCGAAAGTGCTCTGCATTCTAACCTGTGGTCAACACTTTCCAAGGAACTCAGAAAAAATCAGTCCATCTCTGCGATGTAGATTTCCTCGCTGACAGAACCGTATTGTGTATCAATCTCTATGCAAATCATAGCACAAAGTACCAGAATACAATATGGAGCAAAAATCAAATTGCTAGCTGACGAACCCAACTGAGCACAGACACTGTAGCTGAAGTTCCAACCGAGATAAAGAAAACAGAAAGAGACATGGTGCTTTGGGGAATGAAAAAATGAGTAGATCCTACTACCTGCCTCTGAGTGTTCTATATTTTTGGAAAGAGAAGGAACGCCTATATCTAACCATAATTGAAACCAGACTCTAAGTTCCAGAAATGCATTGCTATGAATTTTAGAAAGAGAGAAATCCCATCTTTTTCAGGAGGATCAATAAGGAGTTTATGGAAGAAGTCAGACTTAACGGAGTCTTGAAGGATGGCGAAGAATTGCACGTTGCTGCTAATTCTGTTAACAAAGAAGGTGTGTTCCAGCAGCATTTTTACGTGGCCATAAATTGTACCGCCCAACAAGGAAGTAATTTTGGAAGCACAGACATTAGTCCGAGATGCAGGGAAAATCATAGGATGAAGGTAGGGATGGGGATAGGCAAGAGTCATTAACAACTAATTTATGACAAATTCACTGAATAAGTTCAAATATACACATGATAGTGTTGGGAAGGATGGAAAGAATGAGATGATGTGAGGAGAGGGAATGAAGGAGATAGTCTCCAAAGGTGGCCATCAGCAATTCCTTGTCCCCCAACATACAGGAGAGATGGGATCCGTCCATGTCTCCTTCCTGAATCTGGGTAGGCTTGTCACTTTCTTTGATCAGCAGGGTGCTGCAGAAGTGATGCTGTGCCCATCAGGGGTCCAGATACTACGAGTCCCGGTGATGGATCTCAGCTGTCAAGCTGTAAGGAGGTCCAGAATATCCTCCAGAGAGAGGCCACAGGGAGAGGCCCAGGACAACGGGACATTACATGGAAGGTGGCCCACTTGGAGGAAAACTGAGGTGCCCCAAGAGATTCACCATCAACATCACAGACATGTCCACCCCGAATTTATTTATAACCACTTCTTAAAGTCTCACCTCTCTTTCTCTCTCTCTCTTCTTTCCACAAGGGACAAGTGAATAAATTCCTAAAGACTGAATCAACACTTACTGAGCACTCTGTATGCGACTGGCAAAGTGATAAGGGCACATCAATGAGAGTATGATAAGACTTCTCCAGAAACCAAAGCAGTATTTTCTTATTCATGATTTAACAGCTCAAATCAACTCTTAGAGAAACTGTTCTGACTCCCACACTAACAACTAGGATGTCAGGGGCCGCTTGTTCATGTTCCTAAAAACACTGATATATTCCTCCATCATATTCTAATCTGTTTATTGGTCTCTCTTATCCACTGAACTCAACTACTTATGCACAGAGACCAATAAATTTGATCTTCAGTACATAACAGACGCTTATTCAGGAAATATAATCTCTAGAATACGATTAAGTACCAGGCCAAAACTTACTTTTCTGGAACACAGCACTTGATTGACTGACAGATGGATGCATGGATGGACAGAATGACTAAGTGCTCTGGGAGCACAGTGGAGACTTAAAATGCATTCTCTGTAAGTTTCAGCTAATTAGCCAAGAAGGGCATTGGATTGTTTTTCATCACCACTGAGGGGAAGCTTTGGGAGGCCTGAGCACAGGCACAGAAAGAGGTGTGACCAAGAGGAAAGTCCAGGTCTTGGATTTCTGTTGTGCTGCCGAGGACAACCAGGTTATGACAGGAGATGCTCATAGATGAACGGGGAAAAGGCAGCTGGGACAGAGCACAGGGTATGTGTGGGGTGGGGGGGGGGTGCGGGCGGTGCTGGTAAAGGAGCTGAGACAGGAAGAGTGGAAAGTGCTTTGGAGGTCACGCTCAGGGCCCCTACATTTTATCCTAGACGCAATGTAAATTCTTTGGGAGGTTTTTGGAGGGCAGTAAATCTGATGAGACTTCAAACTGTGGCGTAATCTTTCACTGACCCAAAGGAGGACCAGGGTAGGGAATAGAATTTCCAGTATGACTCTACACTTCTCAGTGGGGACACCCTGGTCGAGGAGACACCACCACCAATTACCATGAACAGATTTTTTTTTTTTGAAACCAGGGACAGTTTGGCTCTTAGAGAATCTGTTATCAATTTATGGAAACACACTATTATATTAAAAAAAAAAAAGGCCCTAAGAAATATTAGCGAATGCCTTTATAGGTCTGACGGATTTCTAAGTGGGTGTTTCTGGTATTGGTAAAGACCTAGATTCCCAATTTGGATCTAAACTGGATCAGAATTCACTTAAAACGGGCTGGAAATAAACCCCAGCAATGAAAAAAATTGCCCCCAAGCCAATATTATCTTATATTGTTAAGAACATCGTGAAAACTGCCACGAGCCACAGAAAAACTGGAATTCATATTCTCACTTAAACTTAAAAAGATTGACATGCAAATGAGTCAAGGAAATTAAATCCAGGCAATAGGGGGAATGAATTTGATTCGTTTCGCTGTTGTGGGGAAAGTACCGGGCCAGATTACTGGGTATTAACACAGGGTTTCTGCAAGATGAGGCGGCGATCTCCGTATGATTCCTGCAGACAAATATTCACATTAAAACATCCACTTCTCTAAATGGCAGTAATTGGCCTCCAGCTGACAGCCTCAAAACAGGCCAAGACGTGGGAGCTAGATGAAGTGGACTGAAACGAGACATATTCCTTCCAGAACCAGGTGGAGACTCCCTCTGGCAGCCACGGAGGAAAGCCAGGACTGTCCTTTGTTTCAGGCTGTCCCTGCCTTTGGAGAGTTGAATTATATTAGTCTCTCCAAGGTCAGCAGATCTCCAACTAGGTGACTGTTAGCAATGACAAAGGAGACTTTCCTGAAAAACACGGAGTGACGCCTCTGCCCAGGACACAACTCGTGGTTTCTGACCCTTCACCGGAGGACCTGTCTGTGCCAACCTGGGACCTTGCCGCCAGCGGGTCCAAGGGCAAGAGAGGCCCACGGAGCTTGGCGCCTTCAACATCAAGTCTGCTGGCTGCATCGCTGTAAATAAAAACAGGATGGCACACGCAATCTGTGCCCAGAGCAGAATCTGCCTCTAGCCTGAGAAGCACCCTGCAGACTGAGCGCAGGGCAAGAGGCCCCAGTTTTTTGGCTGCAGATTTCGTGGGGGCTAATCCTTGCTAAAGGACATGCCCCGCCCCCAGGGTGTTTTTCCTTTTGAATTCTCAGCAAAAACACATCTGAACTGGTCTGGCCTCTCTTCCTCGAATGGCTAAAGGACGGTGCCTTGCAGCCCTTTTCCTCTGAAGTCATTTTGCTATCGACTTAGCACGACCATAATGTTTCTCTCTTCTTCATTATTATTCTGTTGGTATCACTTCCTTTCTCTCTTGATTAGGTTTTCATTTCAATTATCTAAGCTATTATAATTTTTTTTATGACTGCTACTATTAATACTGCTGCTGCTTCCAAACAGTTGTTATTGTTTCTTATCTGAAGTGAGTGATGGTGTGGAGAAGTGAACAGTAACTGACATATGTTCCTTTGGGGGCAGGTTGATAAATTTCATGGAGGTCGCGAAGGCTGGGCAACTACGGATCATGCAAATATGTTATATGTGTATAAAAATATGGTTGCATTTGAATATCTACTCAGGACATAGAATATAACAACAATACATAATATTCTCTCTGAATATTTGAGAACTCTTTGTACAGCACTTAGTTCTTCTGATTTTGAACTCGTCTTTGAGATGGGATCAGGCAGACCACATGTCCCAGACTCTATATGCGATTTTGTTCTCCCATATTTGTTGTGAGGGTCCATGCTGGGTCCAAAGCTTTCTAAAGACCTTTCTTGGTGGCTGCAGACCACCGTGATTTGAGAGCCCTTCTGAACCGCTGAGCAATGTTGCGTCTTCCGCATGCCGTGGGACGGAGAGTTGAGGTGTTGCTGTGATATATGGAAGCTCACTGTAACAAGCGCAGGGAAATTTAGACATCCAAATGAGGCACATCCTTCAAAGCGTTCTCAGCAGGAAGTTCCTGACACTTTTTTCTCACTGAAGCTGCCTTGGCTTAAAACACTTTTCTCTTTTGAAAGTGCCTTAAGTTTACAGTTCCTATTTTACGCTTCAGTTTGCAGGTCAAACAAGGAAAAGAAAATCTCCTTTTATACTTGCACCAGGGTTCTGGTCTATAATGATATCCCTTTTTCTGATCAGCCACCTTATTCAGCTGACTGTGGTACAAGTGACTTTGGGAGGGTTCCCCAAATCAAATCTGCCCTCAGCGATGACGATTTTTATCTAGCACATAGCATACGATAAATATTTGATGACAGCATGATTGAATTAGACACTTGGCAGGATAGTGAAAATTAGGTGCTTTTGGCTCCAAAAATGGAGTTAAAAAATTGCCGCAAGCAAGGGCACTATTGCCTCGTGGTCTTATATTATTATCTAATTTAATTTGGGCACATGCCATATATTTGTTGTGTGAAGAATGTATGTGTTTCATTTCTTCTGTGCCCATCCTCAAGTGCCCATGGTGAAGGCCTGTTAATTATTTTTTCTTACTGCATACATCATATAGTGTATAAGTTCCACCGAAAGGTTTTACTGCAAAGATCAGGTGGAGAAAGGAAAGCAGTTTTCTGCCTCAACTACAATACTGGCTGGTTAAAACCCATCATAACCTGACCCTGACCTCCCTTTTCTGCTTCGGTGATCCATCCAACTGTGGGAACCATCTCTGAACCACAGTTTGCCCAAAGCTTTCTGAACACAACCTCTGGTCCCATGCATCTGTGCCTCGATTCAGGAACCTTCCCTTTGTCTGAAATTCTAATGACAACCTACCCACCTTCCCCAGTCCTAAACTACTATTTGGTCAAGTCTTTTTGGACTCATTGGACAGGAAGAATATCTCTGGCCTTGTTTTATCTACAGTACTTTGCAGATTAAAATACTGGAGTGTTTTCTCGTGTTTCCCATTATTTCACAGTGGAGACAGAAGGTATGGAATCCCGTTAGGGCTGGGACCATGTCTTTTGTACCGTGCTCATCCAGTACTTAGCTCCCTGCAGGGTGAAGATGAGGAATTACTAAATGATTACAAAGTGAATAAATGTGTACAAGATTGTTGATGGGAACTAAAGCCCCTCCCCCAATTGCTTTCCTCACTACTAAGAAATCCCTTGGCTTTTATTCTAGAGTTTCTGCCAATTAATGAAGAAATTCTGCCAACACATCCTGGGAAACAAATAGGAAGTAAATATCTATCATTCTTCCCATCCTTTCGCTTATTCTTTCCTGGGGAGAAGTGACTTGTATAATGGGTGAGATAAGAGCAGAATGACCTTGTTCCTCTTCTTGTCACTCTAGGATCTCTCCGTCTCTCCTGCTGCCTGGCACACGGATTTGTAGGAAAAGTTGGAATTACACATTGGCTGCTTTTGCATGTGGTAGGCATAGGAGAAAGAGTCAACATCAACAGGCTTACCATCTTTCATTTTCTTGGCCTGCTGCTAAGGCAAGTAAGTTCAACACAGAGGGACAGAAACAAGTAGACAATACTTTTGTGGGGACCCCCACTATTGGGTTATAGAGAGCAGATACTCTTGCTTACAACTCCGTATTCATTTCCTGCTCTTCCTTTTCCTTCTCCTAAAACCTATTCCTCCCCAGTGGCTGAAGAAAAGGTGACTTTATCCTCAGTTCCAGAATATTGATTTGTCTAAACCAATCATGGTTGTCCCATTACCCTTGCCAGGATTTAGGAATGGCATGAGACCCATTTCTGGCCAGTGAGGAAGAATCAGTGGGAGCTTCCATGAGAAATATGCTTCCTCCTAAGTAAGAGAGGAGGCTTTCTTCTCCCTCTGGAGGCTTTTATGTCTAGATAGCACACTTGTAACTAACACAGCCCTCTTACTTCCAGCCTGGGGATGAAGCAACACGTAGAGGAGGAGAGAAACCGGAGAGCAACTGAGGAGGAGTACTGAAGCCCTGACGTCCTGTCCTGGGGCAGATCTCCCTATGAACTTCTTGTTATGTGAGATGATAAGTGACCTTATTTTTTAAGCCAGTTTTACCTGGTATTTTCCATTCCTCAGAGGCAAAACGATGCTAATTGACCCAGTACTAAAGCTGGTTGGTACTATATTTAATTCCCCATCCCAGACCCTTAGATCTATTTCTCAGCTGGTTGGCACCCATAAGAGAAATAGTATTATATTACTGGAATGTTCACACTCCTTCTACCAAACCTACTCAGATTTACATCATTGATCTGATAAAACCTCTTGTGAAATTAAGTGTTTTGTGTACTTTAGCAACAATCTAGTTGGTAGGAGTATGCAATATTGTCTAAAAGAACACCTCATACATTATCTACAAATCTTACTAACTTACTAATAGTTTAGTACTTTAGTACTAATAGTTTAGTACTAAAATAGTTTAGTACTTTATTTTCTATGTAGAAAGAGAAGTTATAGCTGTATTTCTTGGGCAGTGTCTGAAATACCACACAACTATATATACTGGATGCTTTGGGATGGTCTCAGCCTCTCAATAACCAAGTGTTGAGGCTGGACCGGCCCTTGGGGTTCTTATTATAATTACAAGGTGCCCTTCAATAACAGCCATCAGAGAAGTTTGAAACAACAGAGGCTTATTACTTACGAGACCTGGAAATTACACAACAGACCAGGGGCCACACAGTGAGGTTGGGGGTAGAGAGAGTGCACACAGGGGCTTGGGGGTTCTACTTTTATTGGGGTCAAAGATGGGATCCTAGGGTTTGTAGTTTCACTCTTGATTGGTAAATGTCATACATAAGAGCATGGATTTAAAGCACAGGGAAGAGAAAAGACAAGGAGCCCAAATGGTCAGTTATGGAAATCAGCCAAAATTTCTAAGTCAAAGGAGCCTCAGTGGGGGAAGGTGGCCTGGCTCTTTATCTGCTCCTGGCAGATGTGGCTGGCAATGTATTTACTCCAGATAGTCCCTTTGAAGTGGGAACCTCTTTGATGGCAATCAAAGCTGACATCAGGCCCTTGCATTACAAAAAAGAAAAAAAAAAAACCAAACCTCTCAGGGCTTACACTATGTTAGAGTACTGGCACAATGCTATATGAAGGATAATTATAGGCACCCGAGACTTAAAGAGCTGCTTTGCGTTATTATCATATTCTTCAGCTTGTATTGAAATTCCTAATCTATTTGTTCAATGTTAAAATTTTGATGAGGAGTTTTTGTACTACCTGGAAATAAAAGTAGTAGACAAGATCTAGTCTCACAGCCCAAATATTTATCTCTTCCCCTTTACAAATTTATGTCAGGACATCACTCAAAGGGTATTTCTCGGAATACTGGGCATACTAGATGCTCAATGAAAACTGTCAGGGGATTGCGTTATATTCCTTTCCTGGAGATTCATAAGTTACATTAGCCTACCCAGATCCCTGATAAGTACTAAAATAATCAAACCTGTTCAACTTTGTTTTACTTAATGTTTCCTAAACTTATTTTGACAAAGTATCTGTTAAATAGCATCCTGTGGAACATATTTTGGGGAATGCTGTCACAGGATAGTTGTCATCAAGCAGTTAAAATTTATTTTTAATGTTTATTTATTTTTAAGAGAGACAGAGTGTGAGTGGGGGAGGGGCAGAGAGAGAGGAAATCACAGAATCCGAAGCAGGCTCCAGGCTCCGAGCTGTCAGCACAGAGCCCGACGTGGGGCTCGAACTCACGGACCGCGAGATCATGACCTGAGCTGAAGTCAGATGCTCAACCGACTGAGCCACCCAGGTGCTCTCCCCCGTTTTAAAATTTTTCTTTTAATGTTTCGAGCAGTTTAAAAATGGAAAGGCTAACGTATGGTTTGACTGCCTATATGTGTTAAATCAAATACCAGATTTGTTAAATACCCTATTCATTGTTGGTCAGTAAGAACATATTTGGTTGGGTTTAAGGGAATCTGAAATGCAAAATATTAAACTGAACAGGCCTTCATAAAACAGGAAGGTAAATTGAGAAATTGCTCCAAAGGACTAAAGATGAATACAACAAATATATGATCAAAAGATTACATGTATAATATAATATAATATAATATAATATAATATAATATAATCTTGCATAAGTATAGGTGTCTCACGGAGATAAATTCTTGCTAAAGTAATTATGGAGGTGCAATCAATTACTCCTCCAATTAGAATTGTAAATAGGATAGGATTTGCAACATAATAGCAAGTAACTACACGGATCAGGGTGGGACTGACACTCAGTGGGCAGAGAAGCCTGGAAATATAAATGTCAAGATATTTCTGGAGTCTTGAATCCCTTAACTTATTGAAAATATTTCCATGATTTTGATCGGTAAGCAACTAGAACACTCAGTCATCTGGGATCCACTCTTTATTCATGGTAGGAAAAGAATGAATGAGACTAACAAAGAGAGGTCATAAAAGTCTACTTTGTTCCATGAAACAGCTGGACCAGGAACATTTTTAAAGATGTTAAAGAAATGTGCTGCAGGAGGGCAGCAGCACGAAGCTTTTACAGACTAATCATCTTGTGGCTCCAGTCACCCCATGAATCCCCTTTGGCGCCTCTGTGCCTCCTTGCCCAGCTGTGCTCGGTTATAGAGAAGTTTGTTTGCTTTGCGTCATCTGTAGTTTTATGTATATTCGATTGTTGGTTATCTACACGAAGGTTTTCCTTGTTATGGATAATTCACAAAACATTTTTAAATCCTGGACCAGCTTCCTGCTGTAACCAACATGTTCTGTAGCCATGGCTCCTACCACACGGCTGGTAAGTGCTTCCAGAATAGAAGCTCATTTTAATACTATCCTAGATAAAATATAATTAGGTAAATAGATCTGTCAAAAATCATATTAAAATTCCAGGCCAAATAGAAGTGTCTTTGGAATTATTTGTGCTAAAGCTCCCTTCAATTGTCATTAATAATTAAAAGTGCTTTTCAGCATTTATTCTTCCTTTCACTTTAAAATGGGGCCTATTAGAGTGGGGATCATGTCTTCTTGGTATATAATAGCACAGAAGTCGCCATTGAGAGGTGTGCACAGTATAGACAACCAATGGATAATGAATTTGCTAACAAAATATCTTTACAAAATACTTGGACGTGGGTATAGGGCTGACACAAAGCTCTCATGCCAATGAGGAATCCTGGGTTATCTTAGAAATCATTTCAAAGTCTGTATTTCTTCCCATTCCTATATCATGGTCATTCACACATAAGGGGATAGTCTGGGGGATACTGGCCAATGGTGTGAAACAAATAATCATTTTACAATGGTGTAGATCTAGTTAAATCTTATGTCCCAAGTTGCTTCAGCCGTAGACTGTCTACTCCAAGAGGCAAAGGTTCTGACTCTACCTGGTTCATGTGTCTATGTATTTAGGGTCACATAATCATTTCCTAGAATTTTAATATACTGGTACCAAAAAGGAATACTAAATAAAATCTAATGCAACTCCCTCATTTTACACTTAAGAAAATCACTCCAAGAGAGATACTGTCCTATGAGCATATAATTTGTTACTAATAGCTATGACAAGAGTCCAGGTTTCCTTACTAGCATCCTCTGACTCAGTCATTGAACCAAGCTGGAAAGGTGTCCAGGAGGGAAGGATTTGTGATGAAGCACACATATCTACCGTGGGTGTTGCACAGTATATGAAATACAGAGCCCAAATAGAGAAGTCATGGTTTACAATGGGAGTGTAAGGACCTCTGCTTCTCCTTCACCCCTGAAATCAAACAAAGCCAAAAAAGAAAACTAGAAATTAAAAAGGAAACACCAGAAATTATTTGCTTAATGCAATGAAAAAAGTAAAGAAACACAGAGGAACATAAAAGACATGAGGTTTAGAAAACAGAAAGGAAAATGGCAGATATAAATCCAACTATAATAGTGATATCATTAAATTTGAAAGGGTCAAACAATCTAAAAGGCAGAGATTATCAGACTGGCTAAAAGAAAAATAAGATCTAACTTTATGCTCTCTATAGGAGGAGAGATCCTTTAGATTCAAAAATACAAATGGGTTGAAAGTCACAGACAGAAACGATACACCATGAAAACACTGAAAAAAGAAAAGCAAACTAAACCCCAGGCAAGAATAGGAAGGAAGTAATAAAGATAGCAGTGGATGGGGCGCCTGGGTGGCTCAGTCGGTTGAGCATCCGACTTCAGTTCAGGTCATGATCTCACAGCTCCTGAGTCTGGGCAGTGCATCAGGCTCTGTGCTGACAGCGTGGAACCTGGAGCCTACTTGGAGTTCTGCGTCTCCCTCTCTCTCTCCCCCTTCCTTGCTCGTGCTCTATGTGTGTGTGCGTGTCTCTCTCAAAAATGAATAAACATTTTTAAAAAATTAAAAAAAAAAGAAATATGGGACATTACTATAGACCTTACAGAAATAAAAAGGATTATAAGGGAATACTGTGAACAACTATATGTCAACTAGTTAAATAAGTAAGATGCAATGAGCAAATTCTTAGAAATACATAAACTACCAAAAACTGACAGAAAAAGAACTAAAATATCTTAATAGCCCATAACAAATCAGGACTAATATTTTTTTTTGAGAAACTGCCCACAAAGACAGGCCCAAGCTCTGATGGATTCGCTGGTGACTCTACAGAAAGCTTAAAGAATAACTAATAACAACTCTTCACAAAATCTTCCACAAAACAGAAGAGGAGGAAACTCTTCCTAAAACTATGCAGTTAGTCTTATCCTCAGACCCAAACCAGAAAAAGACATCATAAGAAAACAAAATCACAGATCTATATCTCTTCAGAATTAGATGCAAAAACTTCAAAAATACTAGCAAACCACAGCCAGGAATAGAAAAAGGATCATATGCCATATATAAGATGGGTTTCCAAGGTGGGTTTAACATCCGAAACTCAATGAATTTAATAGATCATATCAAAAGTATAGGACGAAAACCACACTGCTTTCTCAATAAATGTGGGAAAAGCGTTTAACAAAATTCAGCACCCTTTCGTGATAAAAACACTCAACAAACTAAGAATAGAAAGGAACTTCTTCAAACTGAGAAAGGGCAAGAAAATAACCACAGCTAACATCATACTTAATGGTGGAAGACTGGATGCTTTCTTCTTGAAATCAGGAATAAAACAAGGATGTCTGCTCTTGCCATTTCAATTTAACCCTTTACCGAAGGTTTACAGCACAGTACATTTATGGTCAACTGATGTTCAACTAGGGTGCCAAACAATTTAATCGGGGGAAGAATGTCTTTTCAGCAAATGGACCTGGGACAAACGGATATCTATATGCAGAATATATAAAGTTGGACTCTGACCTTACAGGATATATAAAAATGAATTCAAATTGATCAAAGACATAAATATAACAGCTCATACTATTACATTTTTAGAAAAAGCCATGGCATGAATCTCGTGACTCTGGAGTAGGCAGTGGTTTCAGAGATATTACATGGAAACTACAGGTAATAACAAGGAAAATACACTGGACCTCATCAAAATTATAATCTTTTGTTCTCCAAAAGATCCCATTAGGAATGTGAAAAGAACCCACAGAAGGGGGGCAGTTTTTTGAAAACCATGCATCTGGTAAGGGACTTTTGTTTGGGATCCATAAAGAACTCATGACAGCTCAATAAGAAGAAGATAAATAACCCAATTTTTAAAATGGGCAAAGGATCTGAATGGAAATTTCTTCAAACAAGATACGTCAATGGACCACAAGCATGTGAAGAGATGCTCAACACCATTTCATTAGGGAAATGAAAATCAAAACTATAAATACTGCTTCATATTCACCAGGAAGATCACACACACAAAAAGGACGTGAACATGTGTTGACAAGGAGGTGAAGAAATTGGAAACTTCATATAATGTTGATGAGGACGTAAGATGGTGTGGCCAGTTTGGAAAACAGTCTGGCATTCCTCAAAATGTAAGACACAGAACGACTATCTGACTCTGCAATTTGACCTGTCAGACCCACGAAAACTGAAAACACGTGTCCACAGAAACACTCATACACAACTGTTCATAGTAACTTTATTCATAACAGCTCAACAGTGAAAACAGACCAACGGTCCATCAACTGATGAACTAAATTAACTGCAGCATAGTCACAGAATGATATATAATTCAGCAATAAGAAGGAAGTTTTGACACATTACAGTGTGCGTGACTTTGAAAGCAATCTGCTTAGTAAAAAAAAAAAAGCCAGACCCAAAAGGCCACACATTGTATGATTCTGCTTCTCTGCAATGTCCAGGATACACAGGTCCGCAGGGACAGAAAGTAGATGAGTGGGTGCTTAGGGCTGAGTTGGGGGGAATGGGGAACATTCACTAAAGCGTGTGGGGCTTCCTTTGGGGTTGATGAAAATGTTCTAAAATTGACTGTGGTGGTGATTACACAGCTGTATGAATATATTAAAAATCATTAAATGAGACAATTTAAAACAAGTTAGGTACTATGTGAATTATATCTCCAATAAGGCTGTTATTACAAAAAAAAAAAAAAAGAAACTCTGTTTTTAATAAAATTTGGAAATTCCTGAAGAACATATCAGGACATATGAAGAAAACGACTGTGAGTGGTGCAGGCAGGTGAGGGGCACAGGGAGAGGACTGTGGTCCCTGCAGAATGTGGGCAGGGCTGGCAGAGCAAAGAATCCTTCTAATTAGGCGGCATCCGAAGAGGAAAAAAACAAAACAGAAAAATCCAGTTTGGAACAACAAGGTCCAGGTTCATGGTCTGAGGACCAAGCTTCCCTGTGCCCAGTGTGGCAACTCAGAGTGGCTGGGAATGGAAGGCTGAAGGAGGAAGTAAGAGACATGACACATATTCTGGAGCCAGACCGTCCACGTGGCCAAGTGGAGGAGTGCGTGTGTATGACACGCTTTCCTGAAATTACCTCTTTTGTGCTAAATGTGTAGCTCAGTCACTACGCGAGAACTCGTACTGCGTATCCCACGCAGCTAGCCCGGAGCAGATTCATTCCCTGGGACTGAGACACGAGAAGACACCGAGGACATCGGGACAAACTACGAAGCGTGTTGTCCTGAGTTATTACCTTTGTTCCTTCTCTATGCTCTCTTTGCGCAAACAGCTGGAGCAGGAAGAGTTTCGTATGCAGTGAGGAGCTCAGGTCACGATCGAGTTCGAGCCCCATCACGGGGCTCTCTGCTGTTGGTGCAGAGTCTACTTCGGATCCTCTGTCTCCCTCCTACTCTAACCATCCCCCACTCTCTCTCTCTCAAAAATAAACAAACATTAAAAAAATTACTATACAAGGCAGTAAACGTGCAACCATATGTCCTCTAAATAACAAGAGCCCCCAAAGGGACAGAAGGATGTAAGTACTCTGGAAAGAGGTAGTAAAACAACAGAAGTAGCTGAAAAGTGAGCTTATAGATCTTGGGAAAAGTAATGGAAAGAAACGGAAGGAAAAAATAAAATCATCACAAAAATGAAAGTCCCATAAAAATCAGTTCACAAAAAAATAGGCTTTACTGAAAATTAATCAGAAGCATCTAGGACTAACTTGAGAAAAATGAACAAAATAAAATGGAAAAGGACAAGTGTTGATTAATACTAGTAAAGGAAGAGTAATAATAAGATAAAAAATGTAACTGGAAATCACAGATGACATCTTTAAAGATTCATGATATAATAAGAAAATTAGATACAAAGAGAGAGGGAGGCAAACCATAGAGATTCTTTTTTTTTTAATTTTTTAAAATGTTTTATTTATTTTTAAGACAGAGAGAGACAGAGCATGAGTGGGGATGGGGCAGAGAGAGAGGGAGACTCAGAATCCAAAGCAGGCTCCAGGTTCTAAGCTGTCAGCACAGAGCCTGACGCGGGGCTCGAACCCACAAACTGTGAGATCATGTCCTGAGCTGAAGTCGGATGCTCAACCGACTGAGCCACCTGGGTGCCCCCACAGAGACTCTTAAATACAGAGAACAAAGTGAGGGTTGCTAGAGGGGTAGTGGGTGGGGGGATGGGCTAAATGGGTGATGGGCATTAAGGAGGGCACCTGTTGGGACGAGCGCTAGGTGTTATAGGTAAGTGATGAATCACTAAATTATACTCCTGAAATAAAAAAAAATTAATTAATTAAAAAATAAAAATGAACTATTTTTTTTTCAACGTTTATTTATTTTTGGAACAGAGAGAGACAGAGCATGAACGGGGGAGGGGCAGAGAGGGAGACACAGAATCGGAAACAGGCTCCAGGCTCTGAGCCATCAGCCCAGAGCCCGACGCGGGGCTCGAACTCACGGACCGCGAGATCGTGACCTGGCTGAAGTCGGACGCTTAACCGACTGTGCCACCCAGGCGTCCCAAAAATGAACTATTTTTAAAAGAGAGAATTAAGTCTACAGAAAGCATAAATATCCAGTGAGTACTTGCAGAAACTGATAAAAACTGAGTATATTGTAGTGAATTCATTGGAAAATAATAGCAAAGAATTCTATGGGTGCCCAGAGAAAAGAAAAGGAAATCAAGGTGGCCTCAATTCTCTTAGTTGTAGTATCTCCATAGCAGGAGGTCTGCAAAATCCTCTGGAGAAGGAGGTATGGCTCAGTAACTTCCATACCCAGAAAAACTGCTATACAGGTAGAGGTATATATTTCCCAACAAACAACACCTCTGGGATTTTAATCCTCATGAGCATTTCTTTAAAAATGATGAAATGATAAACTTACGCCAACCAAGAGATAGATGTGGTAAAAAGAAACCTTGGTAGACATCAAATTCATGCAAATGCAGAACTTTTTGTCAAAATAACTCTGAGGCTAAAGTTACAGAACAGAATGTAAAGACTATTAGTTATTACAACATGCAAATAACATGAGTAGTATAGTTTGGGAGTAGAGCAAGTGGGAGGTAATACAAGCGATCAGATTTTCTTAGATCAGGGACATGAGTCAACTAAGGTTTAGAGCTTAAAAATAAGATCACAGAGGAAGAATTATTCTATTCTCCCTCATTCAACAAACACCTGTTAAGCTCTACTCTTACATGTGGGTCCTAAGGATACGTTAGTGAGCAAAACCAAGCTCTTCCTGCCATGTCCTAGTGGGGTAGACAGAAAGCAAACAAATAATATGATCTCAGACAGTGACAAGCGTGATGAGGGAAAGAGAGCAAGAGCAGGGTGGTGCGGGGTGCTGGGGGTAGACCATGAGCTATTTTACAGAAAGTGGTTGAGGAAGGGTTCTCGGAGAAAGTGGCATTTCAGCAGGCAACTGAATGAGGAAGAAAAATGGGAACTGGAGGTTTGGGGGAAGGGCAACCCAGGCAGAGGTAAGGGCTTCGAGACTGTAGGTGGATTCCCCCGTGTGGCCGAAGAAGTGGGCAACACAGAGTAAGCCACGTGCAGAGTGGCGGGTGAGGGCTGGACTGCACAGGGGGCTACTGATGCTGTGGGCAGGGTCATCCTAAGTGTGATGGCAAGCCAGCAGAGACTCAGAACAAGGGAGTGACTGGATGTGTATTTCAGAATATGTAACACCCTACCGTGTGGTCAGTGGAAAGGTCAGTGAAGACTCAGAAGGATCGGCCAAGGGAGCTTGCACTAGTGGAAAGGAGAGCTGCGAGTGGTCTGGATCTGGTGAGAAGGTAGGTCATAAGGATGGCAGTGACAGGACCTCATTTTTAACTTCAAAATACATCCTACTGCATGATTCATGAGGCTCAATGAGAGCCATGAAGGGAGATGTTAATAGCAAGTTGGATATGTAAGTTTCGAGCTCAGGGCAGAGGGTGGTGTGAGTGATTGCAATTTGGAAGGCATTAGCATATAGATGGTATTCAAAGCCCTGGAAATGAAGAGATCACCTATAATGCAATTCACAGAGAAGATCTTCACATCGTGACTCTTAGCAGCAAAGACCATAAGCATCGAAGATGCATGGTCTGGGTGTGGAGTCTTGATCAAGTCTCTCAAATTCACGATGCATTTGTTAGCTAATCTGGAAAGTAAGTAGTAAGCACCAATCCTTAATCCTCCTACGGCTTAACAGGGCGATGTGACAATTGTCGAGTTGCGTAGAAGGTGAAGTTAGATACGTTCTTTCTACGAAAGGTTGCCTCTTTTATTAAGATCTTCAGAAGAAGGCAGAAATTAACTAAGACGGCTCATGATTTGTCAAATTGCACAGTTGAAAGGAATCCACTCAAGCAGATGTTTGAAACTCTACCCTGATTTGTAGGTTTCCTAAATATGCAACAAACAGTTTAAGGGACCCAAGATACTGCACGTATAACTGGAGACACAGAACTTTCTCTCGCCGCTCCCGTTGGCGAAGTATTATGAAAATGAAATGCATCCTTTTTGGCTACTCTCTTAAAACATAGAAAATGGTCTGCCTTAGAAAAGAGAACTGTGGTTGCCAGGGGTTGGGGGTAGGAGAGAATGGGGAGTTAACTGGTGGGTACAAAGTTTGAGCTGGGGGAGATGAAAAACTTCTGGAGATAGAGGTAGTGTCTGCACAACGCAAATGGACTTAATGCTCCTGAACCATACACTTAAAATTGGTTTGAACGGTAAATTTTATGTTGTGTATATATTACCACAAAAAAAATTTCTTTTTCAGTTTAACAACAACCAATTCAGTCTGCCTTATGATGTAAATTCAACCCTTCAGTCTGTACAAATACAATGTCCTCCCGTAAGTTGAGAAAAGCAACTCTATCTTTCAGCCTATCTCCAGTCGTTATGTTTGACTGGAGGTACCCAAACCTACACCTTTGGCTTAAGCAACTTATACCTTTTGCATATTCATTACAACATATGCATTAAATGGGGTTTTAAAATGAATCCAGTCTAATTTCTCTAATAAAAAAGTGATTACTAGCTCCCATTACTGCCTAATGTGGTTGGCTAATTACTTATTATAAAATGAAAAAAAGTCTTACTAATGGGATATTAGTAACTAGCTTTCTCTGCAGTGCTGTGTTGTGTGTGTGTGTGTGTGTGTGTGTGTGTGTGTGTGTGTGTGTGAAATCTGCTATTTTTCAAGCACCTTCAAAAATTACCGTCTTATACCCCCATTTCTGATAACTACTTTGAATAAGTAAATATTGTAGCTTTTTGTTAAAGTACAGCTCTAGGCTGTAGCTACATGATACAAAAACAGCTCAAAGTAATGAATAAGGCAAGCTGTTAATAAATTATTTTAACCATTTGGTGTAAAGTCTCTATTTTGGAATTTATTTGTGCCGAACTCATTTTTGGATTTGACCGTCACCCCCCCCCCCCCCTCCCCAACGAAACTGTCACGTCCAAAATCAGACCTACAACAGCCTCTGAAATTTCAGTCGCTCGTCTGGCCATGTCTGCGAGCTGCACCTGGCTGACCCGGATCAGCCAGGCCACAGCGAGCGGCCATGTGACAGGGGGCCATTTTCACCCAGCTGAGTGAGACACGTTCTCTGGGCACTCGCAGCAGCAGGGCTGATGCCCGCGTGCCTTGCATTCCTGGTTTGATCATTCCACGCATTAAGTGAAAGCCCCCCCCCCCCCCCAGGCAGTCATCCTCTGCTGAGCCATCATGTGCTGTGTTCTTCCGGCCCAGACCCAGCCGCCTGCCCACCGATCCCTGAAATCCTTCCCACTGTGCTTCCGAAATCCACAAACCCCCCGAGGCCCTCTTCCCACTTTGCTGCCTCCCACTCTGTGCCCTCACTGCTGCGTCCCCTGCAGGGGCCACTGCCTCTCTCCCACCCAGGTGACCCAGGTTGGTTGGTAGCATAGAGGCCCGACCCTCCATGGCCACTTCCTTACCCCGACTCTGGTCACGCCGGTGCCCTGTGGCCTGTCACCCTCTCTGCCTTCTCCGTGCTGCCATCTTGACCTCTCCCACCTCCCCTCTCTGGGCTCCAGACCACTCTTCTAACAAGACGGTTTCGTTTCTACTCATTTACCTCCTTGTGTTTATAATCTTTTCCTGTCCACTTATACCCTTACTATCTCCCATGGTCATCACATGGTCTCCCTCCCCATCTCCTCCAAACCTGGAATTCAAGCATCTCCAGCTCCTACCAAGGCTCTGAGTTCTTGGCTTCTCTGTTCACTTAGCCTATACCCGCTGTACCCATTTTCTGTGCCCCCCGTGGCCCCTCTCTAGGGGACTTTGTTCTGGCTTCCTCACCTCTTACCCCACCTAAGTAGCAAGTTTTAGGGCGCCAGGTAAAATCCCCATTACCGAGTTGGCTGGGTCCTTTTAGTTTTCACCCCGTCTGACCTGTAACACCTGACGTCTCACACTGACTTCTAGGCAACATTTGACTCCTTCGTCCTGAACCACCATTTTCTCGCAGCTTACTCGTTCCAGAGGCTGCCTGTTGAAATATGCTGTTTTTCCTGGGAACTAAATGTTGGAGTGTCTCAAAGGTGATGTTTAGGGACTCTTCTCATGCTATTTTCTCTCCCTAGGTGACCCAGAGCTCTGTGAACTATACCCAGAGGTCCCCAGAATGTGTACCTCTGGCCAAGACTCGCTTCCGAGAGCCAGACGGAGGTGTACAAAATCGCCTACTTTCTCTCTGCGTTGCGGCATCTCAGAGCCACATCCGACTCTGCATTTTCAAATACGAAATCGCGGTTTTCCCTCACAAAACTGATCCTCTGCCATGGTTCTTACTCTTGTTTATGTAAATAAGAATGCACATCCATCCTGGGTGATTCTCTTAGCCTTAATCCCCGTGACCACTCACTCATTTCACCTACCAAAGCTATCTATCCATACCCACCAGGACCGCTATAGCACAAGCCATAGGCCCCTCTCAGCTGGACTTCAGCAATAGTCTGCCAAGAACTTAAGCCTGGCTCTCCTCTGTTCTCAACACTGCAGTCAGCATAATTTTTAAAAATACAAATCTGATCTTGCCACCTGTCTACTGGAAAGCCTTCAGTGGTTTCCCATCCTCTTAAAATAGACTTTTTTTTTTTTTTTTTTCAACGTTTATTTATTTTTGGGACAGAGAGAGACAGAGCATGAACGGGGGAGGGGCAGAGAGAGAGGGAGACACAGAATCGGAAACAGGCTCCAGGCTCTGAGCAGTCAGCACAGAGCCCGACGCGGGGCTCGAACTCACGGACCGCGAGATCGTGACCTGGCTGAAGTCGGACGCTTAACCGACTGCGCCACCCAGGCGCCCCTAAAATAGACTTTTTAAAAAAAAAACTAAAAAAAAATTTTTTTTGTTTATTTATTTTTGAGAGAGAGAGAGAGATCAGAGCATGAGCAGGGGACGGGCAGAGAGAGAGGGAGACACAGAATCTGCAGTAGCCTCCAGGGTCCGAGCTGTGAGCACCGAGCCCAACGTGGGGCTCGAACTCATGAACCACGAGATCATGACCTGAGCCAAAGTCGGATGCTTAACTGACTGAGCACCCGGGCGCCCCTAAAATAAAGGCTCTTTAAACTCTCTCATTCATTTCCCACTGTGCTCACTAGCTTCTGGCACTCCAACCACACTCAAGTTTATTTTTGTTTGTTTGTTTGTATGTTTCTTGAACACACACATTCTCTTATGCCTCAGGGCCTCTGGACCTCCTGTTTCCTCTGGCATGAAATGTCCTCTTCTCTCTTCACTAGGATCCCAGCTTTAGATCTTCTGGATCCCAACTCAGACATTGTCTCTTTGGGGTGGGTTTCACGGACTCCTCCCCCATTAGCAGACCCATGGGCTTAAAGTTGCCTTTTATGAGGGCTATGCCTCCTCATAGCCCTAGCCCCTAGTTTGTTTTATACCATTGTCCGAGTCGTGGTCTACACTTACTAAAAGGATTATTTGATTAATTTCTCTGCCTCTCTCCTAGACCACAAGCTCCACAGGCCAGGCCAGAGTCTCTTTCAACTCCTGATAGTATCTGCAGTGCCCAGAACAGCGCTGGGCATTGCAGCGGTTCAATGACTATCTGCTACGACAATGGGTCAATATACGAGTGACATATGTGGTCATGTAAAATACCAGTCCCTTGAGAAAGATATACATGATGACCAAAACTCAGTAGTGACACCAGATCATCTGCTTTGTATGCAAAATCAAAGGTCATCTTCTCCCCATGACATACCCAGAGGTCATAACCTTAAACTGTTATTTCCAGCTTGAAGACTGATAAGGATATAATTTTTCCTTTGTACCTTAACTTTTTCTCTTTATATAGTTTTATTGTGTTACCTGATCTCTGTTATGGGTTAAATGGTGCCCCCCTCACCCCCAAATTCACTTGTTAAAATCCTAACCCCAAATACCTCAGAATGTGACCTTATTTGGAAAAAGGTTCTTTGCAGCTGTAGTTAAGCTGAGGTCATCAGGGTGGGCCCTAATCCAATATGAGTGGTGTCCTTATTAAAAGGGGACATATGGAGAGAGCTAGACACCCCCCTAGAGAGAAGACCACGTGGGCATGAAGGCAGGCATCAGAGTGATGTGTCTATAAGCTAGAAATGCCAGGGGTGCCTGGGTAGCTCAGTCGGTTAAGCGTCCGCCTTTGGCTCAGGTCATGATTTCACACCTTGGGAGTCTGAGCGCCACAGAGGGCCGTCTGCTGTCAGCACAGAGCCTGCTTCTGATCCTCTGCCCCCCTTCTCTCTGCCCCTCCCTGCTTGCACTCTGTCTCAAAAATAAATACATATTAAAAAAAAAAAAAAGAAAAAGAAATGCTAAAGGTTGCCAGGACACCACCCGAAGCCAGGCAAGAGGCCTGGAACATTCTTGCTCATGGCCTCAGAAGGCACTAACCCCGTCCACGCCTCGACTTGAGACTTCCAGCCTCCAGAGCCACGAGACAATAAATCTCTGTCGTTGAAGCCACTCAGGAAATGAATACAAGTGCTAAAAAGGATTTTGACTTTACTATTTCATCTGAGGCTCTGGTCATGGTAAATCTTTTACATTTCTACGAAAAAATTATTCTTAAATGAAAATCTTACAAAAAATATGCCTGGACATTCATAAACGATGAACAAATTAGACGCACAAAAAACAACAGCAGCTAAATTACCTGGAAAACTTATAATTTGAAGAAGAAGGAGTTAAAGTATAGTTGCAGGAACTCACTCCTAATTACATGGTCCCACAAGAGCCAACTTGCTTAGAAATATAGATAGTATTTTATATGTTGTATATTTTATATTATATATATGTTTTATATATCATATACATACATATATATATGTGTGTGTGTGTGTATATATATATGTATGTATATAGAGTAAGGGTATAATTTAGATGTCAGTATTAATTTATAACCTTACGCATTCTTTTCTTGATTATACCCTAAGGATAGTTTAGATAAAAACTAAGTTCTTTCTTTTGACAAATGCTTGCTTCATGTATTTATTTTGCAAATGTCAGGGTGGCTTTCATTGTAGCTGGCAGCGAACATACCTTGAATATTTAGAGATAAAGAAGATGTTGTTTCCTTTTTTTTAAAAAAAGAGTAATGTTCATTTGTTTTTGAGAGAGATAGAGAGAGAGAGTGAGCAGGGGAGGGGCAGGGAGAAAAAAGGAGACACAGAATCCGAAGCAGGCTCTAGGCTCTGAGCTGTCAGCCCAGAGCCTAATGTGGGGCTGGAACCCAGGAACCGCGAGATGATGAACTGAGCTGAAGTTGAACGCTTAACCGACTGAGCCACCCAGGCGTCCCAGAAGATGTTCCTTCTAAGTACAAGTTCCCACAATCCCAAACTGCCAAAAAATACAACACGGACATATTTAGGTTTCAGTATTAATTTCCAACATTATGTAGTATTTTCTTTATTACATCCTAAGCATTGTTTAAATGAAAACCAGAGAAAGCTACCACATACATAGTTACCACACAACAGACGTATAGCAGGCACCCAGAAGAGCAGAGGAGAGATTCAAGTGGGTCGGTAGGGCAGTGGGTAGGATTCGAAAAGAATGTGATGTCAGGCAAAATATATATATAGAATACTCTGGCTGCAAGAGATACTTTTCAAATATTGGGTTAGAGACTCCTAAAATTTAATTGAATTTATTTTAAAATTATTTTTTAAAAATCTATTTATTTGACGACCTGTGATTAACATATCACGTATCAGTTTCCCGTGTAAAACATAATGATTTGATATTCGTACACACTGAGAAATGATCAAGAGACACCCTTGTTTTGTTCCTGCATCGTCTTGCTCTTGCAAAAATATTTGAACCTAGACATATATTAGACCTCGCTGAACCCAAACTCTTTTCATTTATTTTCAAATTTTCTGTTATATTTTCCTTTCAAATCCACTGTCATGGGGAGACAGATGTCCATACTCTTCCAGTGAGGTGTTGGACATACACCGATACAGAATCAACCCTTTGGCCTCAGTTAGGGATTATAATTCATAGTCATTCAAACTTGATGGAGATTGTATCCGGTACATACAAGGCTGCATTGAATCTAAAGATTCTAAGGGTCCTCTTTTCTTGTGATTTAATCTCAAATCCGATCTGATTCTGAGGAATGCACACATGGATCCATTATTCTGGTAGTTCCTTCTCTCCAAAGCCCTTCATTAAGGATGGGACTTGGAGACACTACAGGGTGTCCTTCTTCAGGGCACTGTCATCACCATGGAGTGTGGAGACAAGTAACTTCATGTTCTCCAAAGGTCACGCTTCCTGGGGTTCACCCAAACCCCACCAGGACTGCCTGTACCTGGGCCACGTTCACTGCCACTGGAAGAGCTGGAAGTCCAATCTCTTCCTCTGAAGGGTGAACAAGATGGGCCCAGAGAAGTTAAGTGACTTGCTTACTGTTGCCACAAGCAAAAGTGACGGGTCCGAGACCTGAGCCCAGATGCTTGGTGTCCAGTTTGACTTTTAATAACAACAGTCTATCAGTAATAACTCAATTACCTGAAGTAAATTAAATGTCACCATTTGTGGAGACAACCTAAAGAGCTCCCCTAACATTTGGAAAATGATCCAAAGAAAGAAAATGTTAGCACTGTCCCCCAGAAATATAAAAATAGGCATTTTTCATTATTTTCACTTTGCTATCTTGCTGAAAGAAAGACTAAGTTAGCAACTTAGTCACTGAAGCTCAGGGGTCTTGCTGTCCTGAACGTTGTGTAACCATGTACGGAGCCATAGGGACAGTTTGCCCAGAAAGCGCTATATCGTGTGAGCACAGGATTTCCCTGGGTCTCCCTTCCTTCCTATTACCTCTTTCTACAGTACCTGGAAAATTATAGACACTCATTAAATGGTATTCCCTGTCCCAGACTGAGCCTTTCACACTCAAAACCAGGGGCGCCTGGGCGGCTCAGTCGGTTAAGGGTCTGACTTCGACTCAGGTCATGACCTCGTGGTTTCTGGGCTCGAGCCCTGCATCGGGTTCTCGGCTGTGACGCACATACCCTGCTTAGGATCCTCTGTCTCCCTCTCTCTCTGCCCCTCCCCTGCTCACATTCCCTCTCTCTCTCTCTCTCTCTCTCTCTCTCGAAAATGAATAAAACATTTACAAAGAACCAAAACCAAAACCTACATCCTGAGATACACGCCCCGAAGCTTTATTATCTCACAGATCCCACCCTGTACACTTCTATTCCATGAATTGGCCTTGGAAAGCCTGTGAGTTTGCTGGGAGAAGATCCCAGGGAAGGATCAAACGGGCATCTGCGATGAACTTGGACTGGTGTTGTCTAAGACAACTGACACACGCTCGACCTGAATCATTCGCTGGCTGACAGGAGCCCTGAAAGTATTTTCATGCATCTTACTTCTTATTGCCTGGGCACCATTCAGGAATTCAAACTTAAAGCCAGTCATTACTCTTAAGGACCAGGAGATAGGAAGCTTTATTTCCAAAGTAGACTGTACTTGGGTCTTCAGGGGTGAGATGTAAATCTGTAGAGGTTTAAATACACATGTCAGAAATACTCTGATAGAAGTCTTAAAACTTTTTTCCCTAAACGTGTAAATCTTTAAATCATTTCTGTTGCCTTTTTTTTTTTTAAAAGCACATATGCATATCTTAATTAATTAATTCCATACAGGGAAACAGCTGCTGCCGATTCTATTAGGATGCCTTGCAAACGATTTTCTTCTTCATCTCTGAGCGGTGAGGACCTACATCAAGCTAGGACAGGCAATTTTGCAGACTGACATTCTGCTCCTTTGGAAATGTCCATGTTGCCTCTGGGCCTGTCATTCAAAGCAGCTTTAAGATTCGCTGTCGATATTCTGTCTCATCCCCAGCACTTTCATTTACAAATATTTGATGACAAATAATTGCACATGCCTAGAAGACCCCCTGAAAATCATTTGCAGCAGGTACGCAAGGGATGTGGAAAAATGAATTTGTGGCACCAGGAAGTAGGAGGAATAACTACACCTAATATCGCCCCATGTATTCTCACACTGCATTCGCGCGAGATGTGTAGCTGCTGAAGGGGAATACGTTGTGTTCTCGAGGCCCCCTACAATTTCTCAGAAGTCAAGTGTGATGCTTTTCTGTTCACTTTTAAAAATTCCCATGTAAGGAAAGCAGTTGAAGAAGGCAGACTTTCGGTGAATTTCTGAGGACTGCCGAGGAGAGAGCGAGTTTTAAGGCAGGCCCACAGATATTTCAAAACCCATCGCTCCGTCACAACGTTTGCTACTCTGCCAAAGGGTTCCCAGACTACTTTCAATTAAATACGTCAACTTCCCCGAGTCTGGGAGTTTCAAAGAATGCTGTCAAAATTTAAATACAGGCCTTGGGGGTCAGAAAACATGGCTAGAAATCCTGGTCCACTCATGTAACAGATCAGAGCATGTGTCTTTCCACGTTTGGGGATCGCCATCAAAGAACACTTGAAGAAACGAAGCTACGTTATTCTAACATAAACTACAAACCACCAGACAAAGTGTAAAGGATTATTGTTTGTTTTAGCCCTTTCACTCACAGAGATAGAGATTTTTTTTCCCTCTTACTCCATGTTTCTCCTTTACTTATATCTCCAACTTTGTAAACATGTATATAACCAACATGAAACTTCCCATTGGTCTGTCACGTATGACATGCACGCGGTATTAATCTTTGTCAACCTCTTATATTTATGTATATTTACTTTCAGTCTCTACCCTTTCCTTCAATCCTTAGTTGATGCGCGTAACACTAAGGGGATGGGCCCAGGAGAATGTGCTTAGTAGCACCAACAAAACCAGCTGCAGAAGACACATAATAGTTCTGGAAAATTATAGCAGCTATAAGCTTACTTTCTTTCACTGAATTTTTTATTCACTGTTATCTGGAGGGTGCATCCTCTCTGAAACGGTTGCATTATTTACAAGAAAAAAATGGTTGCACGCTAATGTCATAGCAGGAAAAGAATAATTTTCGTAATTCTCCCAGCCTTTTTTAAGCTATTTTTGCGAACAGCTTCTGTTTTGATCATAAAAGGTCGTACGACCCACAGACATGTGAAGTTTTAAGAAATGTGACTGAATATCTAACTTGGTTCTTTAATGACCCCAAATGCTTGGGAGGCATATCTTTAAGTCTCTGCAACGATTGTGCATAACTGGATCTTGTGCATGTGGCTTCTCCTTGCCGTACAGTACCGTGGGGACAGACCACAGGTTTGTTCCACAGAGGAAGTCCTTACGTGTGTTGCAAAAGACAGTACCATAATCGCTGCTTGAATTTCATAATATATTTATCCCTTTTGAGAACATGTGCAGATCCAAGCTCAATTCTCCCATCGGGAAACCGGGGTGCCTCCCAGGTCACCGTGGACCAATGAAACTAAAGGCACCTCTACTCTGTCAGTGACCAGGGGGTTGACGATCATTAGTTTCCTCCACATTTTAGTTCCATAGAAAATATGTCCCAGCTTTCCTAGCATGACATTAATATCAAATAATTACTCCAGAATATAAATACCAAGCAACCATTTTATAGGGTCCCTCAGGTTTTTGTTTTGTTTTGTTCTTTGAGAGAGAGTGGGACTGGGAGAGGGACAGAGAGAGAAGGACAGAGAGAATCCCAAGCGGGCTCCATGCTGTCAGCGCAGAGCCCAATGAATCTCACTAACTGTGAGGTTGTGATCCGAGCCAAAATCAAGAGTCGGACATTTAACTGACTGAGCCACCCGGGTGCCCCAGTGTTCCCTTTTTTTAAATTATATTTTCTCCAAGTCATTCTCTGAGTGTGTCGAGCACATAAAGAATGGAACACGGTGACAACAAAGTAAATTGCGTTTCAACATTTATTTCTTCAACAAATCATCTATCTTCTCTTTCTTCCAAAATGTGACTACCGTATTAAAAAATATCACAGTGCCGCTAGTGTCTGTTTAGAAAGCGCCAGAGAAAGGAATGAATATATATTTCCAATGCACAGTAACCAAAAGGGAGTAACAAAATTTTGAAACCTAAATACGTGCATGAGTTTGGGGACAGAATGGGGACTTTATGTAGCAGCCATGACTCAGATGAAAGTATTTCTGAAGTTCAATTATCTTCAAAATTGTCTTTAAAATACCTAGTCCCATAAAATGACGAAAGGTCTCTGAAGGAGTAAACTGGAAGAAAGGAAGAATAAACCAAAGGGATTAAGGTAGGAAGAAGAAGATAAATGTCTGTGTATAAATAAGCTCTATAAGAAAAAGATGTGGGATGGGATCCACAAACATTTGAAAGATACATCAGATTGAAGATGTATTATTTAAGACACTGAATACAGAAGAAAGTGATGCACCAACAGAAAACCGCAAGAAGTAAATAAAATGTCAATGTATACTACTGCTATGAGAAATAATATGTTACATGTGCATATGTTTATATGCCTGTGGCCCTAAAATTCTTACTACCATGTTAGGTTACATCATAAGGGCCCTCATCATGCAAATATTAACTGTGAGGGAAAACACATTAGACCACTATTAGTCATTAAGGTCATGGTATAGATTATATTGTCAGTTTTATGACTGTTACTTACAAAGACCTTGAAAACAAAAGGAATTCACTGAAGTGGGCTGGAGAGGATGAAGGGCAGAGGCCCAGTGCACATGCTGCTGCCCTGCAGGGCTGCCCCAGGTAGGGGGTACGAGCTTGACCCAGGAGGTAGGGTTGCTGGGAAGCAGGTCCCCAGGTTCCCTTTGTTTGGGGTCATTCCTCGGGGATGCCAATTCTGTGGGGCTGAGGGGGACCTCTTCAGGAATTTATGATGGCAAACCTTCCAACATTTGTCATTCTCTATTACCCTTCCTTCCTGCCTGCCTGCCTGCCTTTTTTTCAAACATTTACTTATTTTGAGAGAAAGAGACAGAGAGTGATGGGGAGAAGAACAGAGAGAGAGAGAGAATCCCAAGCAGTCTCCACACTGTCAGCATGGAGCCCAATGCAGGGCTCGATCCCTAGAACCGTGAGATCATGACCTGAGCTGAAATCAAGAGTCGAAGGCTTAACCGAGTGAGCCACCCAGGTGCCCCCTAAATTATTCATTGAAAGACAATCTTTCATTTCCATATAAAGGACAAGCAGACCTTATTTTCTCTCTCCTTTAGACATCTCCACTCCAGTGTTTTGTCTTTTATTAAAAAAAATTTTTTTAATGTTTTAATTATTTTTGAAGGAGAGAGAGACAGCATGAGCGGGGCAAGAGCAGAGAGAGAGGGAGACACAGAATCCGAAGCAGGCTCCAGGCTCTGAGCTGTCAGCACAGAGCCTGATGTGGGGCTTGAACTCACAAACTGTGAGATCATGACTTGAGCCAAAGTCAGACGCTTAACTGACTGAGCCACCCAGGAGTCCCTCCACTCCAGTGTTTTAAATAATACGCTGTCCTTAAAGAGATTCATGGGGTTCATGTGTTCCCAAATGTGATGGTTGTTTAAATCTAAAGGAGGTAAAATTTTTCTCTTTTCTTCCTTTATAAATTCCCAAAAGTACAGGAGGTAAATTTGTATTTGGGTTTGACACGCTGTATTCTAATATATCCCAATAAGTGAAGCATAGTCATTACACAGCAATACTTATGAACAGTACAGAAGTCCTCTTCACTCTTTTTTCCCTCCACAATCCTTTCCTCCACAAGGCCCTTCTGCTCTCTAGCCCTTTCTCCTCTATGAGACAAGAAAGAACCGGCCATTTGCACTCGACTGTAACATACTCACTAGGACAAATAATGGCCCTGTTCTTTTGCATTCATAGAATGGCAGGATCTTCAAGCTGGAATGACCCTTTGAGGGCATCTGTCTTCAATCACTACCTAAACAAGATTTCTTCTGCATAATCCGGGGTGATGTCTGGAACATTTCCAGTACTTTGCAATACATTTTAATTATTTTACTAGGGAACATTTTCCAGGGATAACAACTCTAATTTTTCCCATACTGAGTCAAAAACTTACTTTCCTGCAGTGTAAGAGCTTGGTTCTGCATAGGAAACAATATACCAAATAAATCTATTCCCTCCTCTGTATGTCAGACCTTCAAAATTCAGAAAACAGGTTCATGTTCCTCTAAATCTTTACTTCCCAAGCTAACCATTCCCCATTCCTTTGATGTTATCTCTGGATGTTAGTCAATAACACTTTAAATATGGGCTCGAGGGATAGGCAACATGCATAATGCCATGTATATGCTCTAAAAGTACTGAGTACAGAGGGACTGGGGTCTCTTCGATTGGAACACTTCTCTTCTATTGATTCAGCCTCAACCCATAATAGCTTTTTGAGTGGCTGTGTCATGCTGTTATATCAGTGCCTTTAAAAAGTGTCTAGGAAGCAGAACTCTGAGAAGTCATGGGACTCTTTCTGGAATATAGTGAAATTCTGAGTAGCATTCATTCTGTCTTTTGAACCGGGATCAATTGTTCTGGCAGGAAATACGCCCATATTAAATGTATCCAGCCTTCCACATCTCCCAGGGGAAAAATTACTTTTAGAGAATTATGGTTCAGAGATTTTCCAGCAGTATTTGTGTTTTTCCCCCCTTTCATATCTTTTTATAGGGCTGAGAAATATTTATTGGCAAAACACATAACATTTGGGGGAAATAATCAAATACCTGCTCACCCCCTTAAGATATTGTGAAAAGATCCTGCCATCATTAAATTTTAATGGCAGAGCTCTTGGTACAGTCTTTGGAAGAACAGAGTTCCCTGAGAATAAGGTTTGGGAACCCCTGCCCTATACTAATTATATATTACATAGATTAGAAGAGTCAGCACAGCAAGTGAAGAAAGCACTGAGCTCCAGCCTGGGTACTGAGTTTCAATCTGCTATATACTGACTTGGTGACCTTTGGAAAGTCACCTAGCTGTTCTGCCTTCAATTTTCTTATCTATCAAGTAAGGAAATAAAGTTCAATAATTTTTTTTTAAAATCAGGCTTCACACCCAGTGTAGAGCCCAACGTGGGATCTGAACTCATGACCCTGAGATCAAGACCTGTGTTGAGATCATGATTGAACCACCCAGGTGCCCCTAAGTTTGATGATTTTTTAAGGTACATTTCTATCTTAGTCCACTTGGGATGCCATAACAAAAATACCACAGACCGGGTAACCTAAATAACAGACAAGTATTTCTCCAAGTTCTGGAGGCTGGAAAGTCCAAGATCAAGGTGCCCATGGGTTCAGTTCCTGATGAGAGCTCCTTTGCTAGCTAACAACAGGTGGCTGCCATCTTGATGTGGGGAAAGTGAATTCTCTCGTGTCTCTTCTTATAAGGACACTTGTCCAATTGGATCAGGGCCCTACTCTTAATACTTCATTTAAACTTAATTACTTCCATAAAGGCCTTATCTTCCCAATCTGGTCACATTGGTGGTTGGGTACTAATATGTGAATTTTGGGAGGAATGAAACATTCAGTCCATAACACTTTCCTTCTTAAAATTCTACTGTTTTAACTTTCTCAGGCTGCATTTTTAAAAATTTCAACCATGTTAAGTCATGTCTGGCCTATCATATCAGTAGTATACTGAACCAAAAACCAAACTGTTATTTCCCTCATGGAATTTCTTATTTATTCACAATTGAGTTCATAATTGTGTATCTGCTATTCATCAGACATTATCCTAGGTTTGGGAATTAGTTCACAAAAAGTGACCAGAATCTGCTTCCACATGGAGCTCATACTCTACTGGGTGAGACAATGAGTAAGAGTAAAATATATAATGTGCTCGACCCTACTAAGAGTTGAAGCACCAAAGTAAGGGAGGGAAAAGAGTTATTAAATGTGGAGTTGGAGGAGCTGGAAGTCTGGATGGTAGCCACGTGGGTATCACGTGGGAGAATATTCCAGGCAGAAGGTATAGTAAGTATCAGAGGGTCTGAGGTAGGAACATGGTTGATTGTTCAGGAAACGGGACAGTATCACTGGAACAGAGTGAATGAGGGTTAGGGTAGTAGGAGATGGGGTTCAAGGCGTTACAGGAATCACATCCTGAGATTTTGGCTGATCCTAAAAAAGGCTTGTTTTTACTAACTGTAATGGAAAGGCGTGAGAGAGCGTAGACAAGAAGAGGGTCGGGGGGCTCGCGTTTCTATCCTTGCACTCAGACTGGGCCTTGAGGAGAGCTTTGAGCGAGCAGGAAGAAGGGGAGGGACCAGTCAGGAGTCCACTGCCATAGTCCAAGTGAGAGATGAGGCTTGAACCTCTGTAGTGGCAATGAAGATGTTGAAAGGTAATCAAATTCTCCAAATAGTGTGAAGATAGAAACAGCAGAATTTGCTGTTGTTTTGGACCCTGTATTTCTGATTAGGCCTAGCAAATTGATCTTCAATTCCAATTAATTTTTCTAGCACATTAGCTACAGTTCTGTTTTGTTTTCGGCGTACGTAAGGAATATGACTATTATCCTTATCTAAGTGCTCCTATAAAATCTCAGGTAGGCTCAGGTCATGAGCAGACCTCTATACCAGCACAAACTGTCTCCATTTTTACTTGCTGATCATTCACTATCCTCTGAGTAACAATCATTCATCCATCAGTGCAGCTGAGCTCAAGTCAATTCAGGTCTCTCTATTTTAGTTTGTTTCTGAGCATCTTCCAAGAGCACGAGGTCTTGTGCTGGGCAGAGGGGTGGTGATGGCGGGCTGAGGGCATTCACATATGCTCAAGACATAATTCTCCCCAAGAAATGCTGAACATCCAGTAGAGGTTGGGCCCAATCACAGAGGTGGTGGGTGGTCTGTAATAAAGTCATTTTAGGGGAATGGCTAATTAGCCTGGGTGACCACAGGTGATAAGGTTCTAGCTGACATGCTAGGGACCGGCTCTGGGTTGCAGACAGTGAGAACCATTGGAGGTTCTAGGTTGTGGAATAGCTTGGCCATATCTGTGACGCAGAATACCCCCTGAGAGGCAGTGCAAGGAATAGCCTGAAATTCTGGAGGGCAGGTAGGTTACTGTCACCTCTGTTCAGTTGACAGGCAGGCAACACTGGGAATGAAAGAAGGGGATGGCTGTTAGAGAATTCTGAGAGCAAAGCTGACAGAATCACTTGTGAAATCATATGTGAAGAATTAGATTAAGGTAGGAGTCGATTCAGATGCCTGAACTGTTCAGCTGTGCCACTCTCCAAGTCGAGAAAGAGAAGACAAAAAGAAAAACTTATTTTGAGGAAACAATCATATCGAGTTAGGGACACTGGGGCCGCACTCTCATACTATTAAATCTCAGTCATAATCATGAGGTCATATTTTTCCTCTGGTTCTAAAATTTCAAGGTCATTGGTACTTTCAAACGCTGTTGGTAGCAATAAAAATGTTACAATATATTTTAAAAGCATAACATGATGCATACACAATGACCTCGTTTTATCTCACTCCTGAGAATTTGTCTAAAACTCTGATAGTTGGCAAATTCCATCCAAGAGGTCTCTCATTGAAATTCTGTCATTATGAAATACGGGGAGTACACTGAAATTCATCACAATGGGGTCATGGTAGACCAATTAGACTATAATCTGAACAAATTGTAATTATCCAATGGAAATATTATGCGGGAGTATATTTCAACATGGAAAACTATTGGTATAATTTTAAGGAATACAGGAAGGACACAAAATAGATCTAAATCACAAATCTATGCTGATGTTAAGGAATCATACGTTAAAGGTTACAGAAGATCTCAGGAACGTGAAAAAAGCATGAAGATGACACCTGACCTGCAGTTTGGGCCAGAGGAGTTCAAATGCCCTCTAACATACTTATGAAGACACAAAGAGACGTGAAAAGGAGAAATAATACCCTATATAAGTTAGAATGTGAACAGAAGTCTTAAATACTATGTCACGTGGCTTCCATGTGGCTGCCAACCGGAAACAAAGCAAATGCAATGGCTTAGCAAAATAGAAAGGCACCCTGCTCTTTTTTTGTTGTTGTTTTTAGTGCCTATTGCACTTTATTGATCTGTGTCTCGTTTTAAGTTGAGCAGGAGAATATTATATTAAAAATAATTTTTTTACATTTATTTATTTTTGACAGAGAGAGAGAGAGCGAGAGAGAGCGCACAAGTGGGGGCAGGGGCAGAGAGAGAAGGAGACACAAAATCCAAAGCAGGCTCCAGGCTCCAAGCTGTCAGCACAGAGCTCGACATGGGGCTCGAACTCACAAACCATGAGATCATGACCTAAGCCGAAGTCGGACGCTCAACCGACTGAGCCACCCAGGCACCCCAAGAGAATATAACATTTTAATTGTAACTCAGCCAACATCTCTCCAGAGGTCTGCTGTCATTTTGTCTATTTAAAAAAAAATGTGTACCACCCCCAAAAGGCTGGATTATATTTCTTTCCTGATTGTTGTAAGGTATTCTTGTGAAATTAAAAAAAAATTAATCTTTATTTATTTGTGAGAGAGACAGAATACGAGTGGGGGAGGAAGAGAGAGGGAGACACAGAATCCGAAGCAGGCTCCAGGCTCTGAGCTGTCAGCACAGAGCCCGACATGGGGCTCCAGCTCAGGAACTAAGACATCATGACCTGAGCCAAAGTTGGACACTTAACTGACTGAGCCACCCAGGCACCCCTCTTATGAAATTTTTTTTTTTTACTAAAATATAGTTGACACACAATGTTACGTTAGTTTCAGGCATTCAACATGGTGATTCCACGACTCTCAGGTCATGCTATGACCACCACAAGTGTAACTACCACCTGTTACCATACAACGCTATCATGATACCATTGCCTGTGTTCCTTATGCTATGCTATGCCTTTTATCCCGCGACTTACTTATTCCATAACTGGAACCTGTACCTTCCACTCTCCTCACCCACTTTGCCCATCCCTCCACCCCCTTCCCTCTAGCAACCACCAGTTTTTTCTCTGTATTTATGTGCACTCTGCTCTTTTAACTATGGCATCCCTACCTTACAGATGATATCCCTGTATCAACCACAAAGTGCTCATTCAGCCCACTAATGAATGAGAGTCCTTTGTCAGAGTTATATGCTGTTAATACCTTTATTTCTGTGACTTCTCTTTCCATTTTATTTATGGCATCTTTTTGTTGCACAGAAGCTAACTCTTTTTTCATTACGATTTGTGGGTTTTTTTTTTTTTGTCAAAAATGTATTCTATCCCAAGGATATTGAGGTGTTTTCCTATATTATCTTCTGAAAGCTTTATAGTTTCACTTTTCACTTTTAGTTTTGTGATCAACTAAGGATTACTTATTGTATATGGTGTGCTGTAGAAGTCTGACTTCATTTTTTAAATATTTGTACCTAATAATCCCAGCACCGTTCATTAAAATGGTATTTTTACTACAGCTACTCTATCGCTACTTTGGCCACAGATGCATATTGATTTTTGGGTTCTCAATTCTATTCCAATGATTTCCTAGTTTATTCTTATGCCAAAATTACACTCCCCTTATGACTTTTTGTTTACACCTAGTCTTTATAGATGGTAGAGTGGATCCTTCCATTTTCTTCTTCTTTCAGAATGTTTTGGTGGCTCTTGGCCCTTTGCTTTTCCATATACCCTTTATTTTATTTTAATTTTTTTAAGTTCTTCTTTTTGTTGTATTTTATTTATTTTGATTCCACTAGAGTTAATATATAGAATGAAATTAGTTTCAGGTGTGCAATATAGCGACTCGACAATTCTGTATATTACTCCGTGTTCATCAAGATAATTATACTCTTAATCCCCATCACCTAGTTCATCCATCCCCCCACCCATCTTCCCTCTGGGAACCATCTGTCCTCTATAGTTAAGAGTCTGGTTTTTGGTTTGCCTTTTTTATTTTCTCTCACTGTGTTCATTTGTTTTGTTTCTTGAATTTCACATATGAGTGAAATCATATGGCATTTGTCTTCCTCTGACTGACTTACTGTGCTTAGCACTGTATCTCCAGAGCCATCCATACTGTTGCAAACGGCAAGTTTCATTCTTTCCTATGGCTGAGTAATAGTCCATTATATTTATATATAGGCAACATCTTCTTTATCCATTCATCGATCAATGGGCATTGGGCTAATTTTATATATTGGGTGTTGTAAACAATGCTACTGTAAATATAGAAGTGCATGTATCCCTTTGAATTAGAGTTTTTGTATTCTTTGGATACATACCCAGTAGTGTGATTACTGGATCCTATGGTAGTTCTATTTTTAATTTTTTGAGGAACCTCCACAGTGTTTTCCACAGTGGCTTCACCAGTTTGCATTCCCGCCAACACTGTACAAGGAAGGGTTCCTTTTTTCCACATCCTTACCAATACTTGTTCTTTGTGTTTTTGACTTTAGCCATTCTGACAGGTGTGAAGTGATATCTCACTGTAGTTTTGATTTGCATTTCCCTGATGATGAGTGATGAGCATCTTTCATGTGTCTGTTGGCCATCTGGATATCTTCTTTGAAGACATTTTTCCATATACGCTTCAGAACAAGCTTATCTATTTTTATTGAAGAAAAGTCTGTTGGAATTTAGATGGCAATTTCATTAACTCTATAGATCAATTTGGCAAGAGTAATATCATTAAAATATTCAGTCTTCCAACTCATGAACATGCTACATCTCTCCATTTATTTAGATCTTCTTTTATATCTCTCATTAAGTTTTACAATGTTTCCTCCATAGTACTAACACATGCATTAGATTATGCAGAATTGCTTGGTATTTTTGATACTATTGTACAAGGTATTTAAAAAAATCTCATTTCCTCTTTTCTGCTTTTATTATCTCTCTAAATCTGAGTAGAAAGTCAAAGAATATGGAAAATTTAGAAAGCTAAAAAGCAAAATATACACAGTTCCAGTCCTGTTCTTTATCATCTTAAATGTATATTTTAGTTCTGTAGTGATGTTTTTAGTTTCTTTGGAATCCTTGCTCATCTTATCCATTCCCCCACTCCACCATCTTTATTTTTCCATCCCATTCTGTTTTACAGGAATGGAGAGGGGCTGATAGTGCTCTGGAATGAAACTATCAGGCAGGGAATGATGGAAGCCATTTGGGTAGCACTGTGTATTACAGATTGTGGACTGTCACAGACCACCTGTTATCATCCTGTGATCTAGCTATGAAATGGAGCAGGTGAGTTCATCATGGTGCAGCTGAGCCATCGTGAGTGACTATGAATTGGGAACTGAACCAGGAACTATGACCATCAATTTGACCTCAATGAGGATTTGACTCATTGGCTCAAAAGAACAGGTACATATAGTATCTCATGCATACACACATGCTGACAATAATTAAATCTTTATATCTTTCCCCTTTTTAGGGAAAAATAAATAGAAAAAAGGTGACTACAGAGCCAAAAAGGAGTTAACACTTCTTGAGTGTATACTAAATGATTTACATGTACTAGCTCATTTAATCTTCTCAAAGACCCTAGTAATGAGTTATGACTATCATCTCCATTCTGCAGTTGAATACAGAGATATTTTAAATGATATGGTCAAGACCACACTGCTCAGAAATGGTAGAGCTGGGATTCAGACTAGACAGTTGTGTTCTAGGACAAGCTCTCAACCTCTATGTTCTCATTCTTTTCTGCCCAAAGGAAAACATGCCATAGAATAAAAAAAAAAAAAAAAAGAACATTAATCTACAGGAAACACTTCTGAAAGAGTACAGGAGCCAGAGGGCAGGAGGTCAAGTCCCTATGAAATGGTATCAGGTCATAAAGGGAGTGGGTATAATGAGATGGTACAAAAAGAGGGAATGGGGATAGGGAGAATCAACAGGGATGATAAAGAAACTAAAAAATGTCATTAAAGAATTAAAACATGCATTTGAGGCAATAAAGAGTAGAGCTGGAAGTTCACAATTTTGCCTTCAAATTTTTTATATTTTCCAAATTCTCTGTGACACACATATATTACTATTATAATCACAAAACATTAAAATGTTAAACATTTTTCGTACCCTTTCCCTCCAGTAATTCCACTTCCTGAATATATTTTAAGGTGATCATTCAAAGGTGCATTTATATGGATATAAGCAATTTATTTCTAAAAATGAAATGTGGAAAAATTCTAAATACACAAAAATAGAGCAATGTTTGAATATACTGTGGTCTGTTTATATGACAAAATATCTTATTTAGAGCAAAACACAAGCTTCCCAAGAATATTTAGTGGCACAAAGAAGTTCTCACCATACTGTTAAATGAAAGAGCAAGATGAAAAACATCAACTCTTTGGTGTGGTTACAGTAAGTCACAGTGTGTATGAGTGTGTGTGTGTGTGTGTGTGTGCACCTATCTGAAAGGTTACCTTGCAGTCTACATTTTTTTCCACCTTTCAAAAGTTTTGCACAAACAATATACACTTAAGTCTTTAAAAATCATTTTAGGGATGCCAGGGTGACTCAGTCAGGTAAGTGTCCAGCTCTTGATTTTGGCTCAGGTCACGATCTTAACATTCGCGGGACTGAACCCTGCATCGGGCTCTGAGCTGAACAGAGAGGACTCTACTTGGGATCTCTCTCTCTCTCTCTCTCTCTCTCTCTCTCTCTCTCTCTCTCTGTCCCTTCCCCACTCTCACTCCCTCTGAAAATAAATAAACATTTAAAAATTATTGGAAAAGAATAATTGGTGATTGGTTAGATCAGGAAGATTATGTCACTTTTATTTCTGTTATCAATGCTTCAAATGTTGTTTTTGCCATACATAGGTTTTAAAATATTTTTCTCTTTATTTCTCATGCTCTCTACACTTAAAAAATCTAATTTTGATTTCCAAGAATTACTTCCAGATCATTTTTCTAGATATTTCTTCTTGGCATACTAGGGTGTTACCTCCACTATTGTTTTTCTTCCTGTGTGACTGCTGTTTTCATCTGTAGCATTGAGGTTTATTGTTTTTTTTTCTGTTCCTTCTCTTCTTCTTCTCAGATGTCAAAACAAAGCCATCTTGATCAATTTGGCAAAGCTTGCTCTGAAGCCACTTCTTTTCATCTTTCAAGGGGCTCTTGGTTGTGTTACAGGAGTCCAACATTCTGGTAACTTCATTCTATTTTTGGGTCCAATTGTTACTCCCCAAATATTCTGCTTTGATTTCCAAAACCATAACGTCAGTGAGAAACAAGGATGAATATTCTGCCTCTGTCTCGTGATCCTACAGAATTTCAGGACAATGAAGATAGTCCAGGTTTTTTTTTTTTTATATTTTTAAAATTTATTTTTGAGTGAGTGAGTGAGTGAGAGAGAGAGAAAGAGAGAGAATGCACACAAGTGGGGGAGGGGCAGAGAGACGGAGACACAGAATCCCAAGCAGGTTCCAGGCTCTGAGCTGTCAGCACAGAGCCCGATGCGGGGCTCTCACCCACAAACGTCGAGATCATGACCTGAGCCAAAGTCAGTTGCTTAACCTACTGAGCCACCCAGGTTCTCCCTTCTTTTCTCCTTTTAAAACCACTTCTTACCATGTGAATAAATGGGTAGCTTAGAGTGAACTTTCTTCAGTCATTGTTTCTTTTGTTTATTCCTTCCTTTGTTCCTTCTTGTCTTCCTTCCTTTTATTTTTCATTCATTTATTCATCATTCATTCAAACGTTTATTAAGCAGTTAACCAGGAAATGAGTCAGTTTTCAGGGGAATTAAAGATGAAGAGATCTATTTCTGCAGTCCTGGAGCTCGACTTACTCATTGCTTATTTAGGAAGGCAGGCACATAGGCAAACTTAGTTATATGCCTGCTATATTAAAAGATATAGGGGAACAAACATTTAATTCCACTGTAGTAGGCAGAAAAGTCTGCAGAACAGTTAAATTTGACCTAAGTTTTGAGCATGGTTCACTATATGAGGACAAAAACGGAGAGCAGAGCATTCCAGGCAGAGGAAACAATCTGTGCAAAGGTAAGGAAAAAGAGAAGACTGTTGTCTCTTTATCGAAGTATAGGTAGGGCTCTACCATGCTGGTCCAACTTAAGTCTGAAGCAGGAGGTGTGCGACAATCCTTGCTCTGGTCCCCATGTTAATTCTAGTAGTGAGGTTTCATACCGACCATATTTTGCTCAGCCATTCCCAGACTGACCTAGCCCTGATTAGTGTATCTTGCATTGTGAGCACAATTGGCCATGTCTCCCAAGCCACAGCCCTTTTCACTCACGTTCTCCTTCTGGTCATGGGTTAAATGACGCTCTCCAATGGTTCAAGTTAAGAAACTGAATTCTTCCTTAATCCTTATTCCAGGATCTATGTAGCAGTAACTTCTACACAGCATGGTTTCCTGCATGGTTCTTCCGAGTTCCCCACAGCAGGAATGAAGCACTTTCCTTGCACCCAGACTGGTGATGAGGGCCTTAATCTCTGTGGTCACAGTCTTGGTGAAAATGACATTCTTACCTAGGTTTATAGCATTCCACCCTGAGGAAGTGTTCAGGTGGGAACTTCCAGACCCAAATAACTGCCTACCTGGAGATTACCAACTTCTTTCACATATGATGTCTTGCCTAGATTCTGGCAGAACCTCAGAGGTAACCCAATACATCGTGTTTAACTCACTTAGGGTTGAGATTAACACTAGGGTCCTGTGTCACTTCTGTCTCCCGAACTCGCTGTGAGTATATGCTAATACCTAATAAAAAGGAGAGTCAGTTTCTGCCTACTCCTGGTTTCCTATGTGTTGTTATTATCATTTTCTGTCCCTTTATAAATCTATTCTAGGCTCATTCCCAAGGTCAATATCATGTTCCTAGTGGATATGTTTAGAACTCTATTCCCCTCCGTTATGGTTTTACTGAGGTAAAACTGACAACTAAGCTAATTGACATGGTAAGCTTTTTAAAATGCACAACGTGACAATTCGATATATGTATACACTGTGAAATGATTCCTCCCGATAAAGTTAATGAACATATCTATCACCTCACATATTTACCCTTTTGATTTTTTTGGTGAGACCCTTAAAGTGCTACTCCCTTAGAAAATTTCAATTATACAGCAGAGTGTTATCAACTAAAGTCATTATGCTATACAATAGATCTGCAGACCTTATTCATTTTATGGCTGAAAGTTTGTATCCTATTACCAACTTCTATTTCCCCCACCCCCTCACCCCCTGGCAACCAGCATTCTACTCTCTGTTTCTATGAGTTAGACATTTTTTTTTTCAGATTCTACACATAAGTGATACCATGTGGTATTTGTCCTTGTCTTTGTCCTTCTCTGTTTGGCTTATTTCACTTAGCATTATGCCCTCTAGGTTCATCCATGTTGTTGCAAATGGCAGGATTTCCTTCCTTTTTTTTTTAAGGCTGAATAATATTCCACTGTATGAAATATATATATATAGAGAGAGAGAGAGACAGAGAGAGAGAGAGTCATATATATGGCATTTTCTTTATACCACATCACACACACGCATACACACACACACACACACACACACACACACACACACACACACATTTTCTTGGTCCATTCTTCCCTCGATGCATATTTAGGTGATTCCCATAACTTGGCTATTGTAAGCAAGGCTATCCTGAATGTGGGAATACAAATATCTCATTGAAGTAATGACTTTGTTTCCTTTGCAGAGATACCCGGAAGTGGGATAGCTGGATTATATGGTAGAACTTCACTTTTTTTGAAGATGGAGCGATATCTGCTCATTACCAACCCTCCAGCCACTCTCCAACTTTCTGTAGCATTGAGACTCAGCACACTGAAGTAATTTAGTAGAGAGCACACTCATGAGAAGCAGATCTGCCCCAAAACCTATCCCTTGAACTTAACCAAAGCCAGAGCATGCTGAATGATCTAGAAAATTCCATTATCCACACTTTCCTGGTGTGGTATATCTAATTTATATCCAGGTATATATATCTAAGATGTATGATGGTATATCTATTTTGTATCTAAGCATTTCTTATACCTGTCTTACATCTCTCCAAGTCCAGACTACTTAGACAAAATGCTAATGCAAGCCAAACAATGTTCTTTATGGATACCCTGTAGGGCAGGAAACACTATTCATATATGGTTTCTTCTTCTAGACACACATGAATAGTGATCATTACCAGACATTTTACCTTTAAGTCCCAAGGTGTACTTTCAGGTGGTTATCCTTTCAATGGCAGAGTGTCTCTCCCTACCATGTTAAACCCATCACAATTTTGCCTTATATCTCTTTTAGTTCCATTGTGAACAACACCTTTTCAAATATTGGCTTTTTCTTTGACTAATCAAACACCTCGCTATAGTTCATGGGAAGTATGCATGCTGTTCAAAATAACCAAGCAGAAAAAAAATGGTATTTACATTGTGTTCTTTTGAGAAAGTTATTATCCCAGGCACTGCTGGTGTCTTAGGTCTCAGATGAATCTCAGAACCTCTCTCTGCTCATGAGGAACACAACACATATTGTTCAGAAGGTAGACTTCTTTAAAAATAGTCGTTTGGTTAGAACTCTTGAAGAAACAATTCTTAGAATATTTGTTGCTCTTTCTTATGATAATATTTGATTCCATTGTATTATTTACCAATTAGCATTAACTGATGCCAGTCATGAGAGCTATTAGAAGAATCGTATAAGAAATTTCCATCTTGTGTGCTAATTAAATTTTGCTGGTACAATTTCACTTTCATTTCTAAAAGTACTCATCGAAGAAAGATTAAAAAAACTTTTTCTGTGAATAACTGCATTTAGATTTTTAAAAAGAATACAGAATCCCTTGTTTCTATCATCTCACCAGAAGGAAAAGGAAAAAAAAGAAAATCATCTTTGGAATGGAGTTCTACACATGTCTTTTCCAATGATAACTTGTATTATGATTTAGCAAAAACTGCTTGCTAATTTTGAGCATCTGACTTTTGAAAGGTATCATTGTTATTATTATTATTATTATTATTACTATTATTTTGGCTCATTATATTTTTATGTGGTAAATTACATTGTGTATTATGTAATACTGTAGCTCATACTGAAGAAAACAGTAACTGTAGTAAGATACTGGCTGTAGTTCCATAGTAGTAACTGCATCTTCAAAAGGCATCATGAATGCCATTAAAGATGAGTTTCTCGGAACCTCAGTTGTATTCCCTTAATACAGTTGTATTCATTCCCTGTATACCCCAGGCCCTTAACAAGCAAATCAGTCATCAACTCCTTATTTGGCATATTCCGAAACGGTCTCAAATGAATTATATTTGAAGAAATGCTATTTCAAAGACAATGGGAAAATACAAAACAAATACACATTTAACGACAAGAGCTCAGAAAATCATGGAAAATAAAAAGTATTTTCCTACTTTTCCCATTCATCTGATGAAACAATCTGCACATAGTAAGTCTAAAGGATGTGCCTGGCGCTGAAACAGTATTCAAAATGTTTTATGTATGGGAAATAAATAGATTAAAAATATGGTGTCAGAAGAGGTCTTTTTAATATGCTTTAACCCTAAAACTCCTCCCTACCTGGCTAATCCCATGTTGGGATCGGACCTGGTGCCCCTTCCGCCCAGCTCCTTGGAGTCGGACATCGTGAAGCAGGGGACCCGCACTCCCCAGCCTCTGTGGTTGTGTTTTCTGAGAAGCAAACAGTTTCTATGCTCAGTTTCCCTGTACTTTCAACCACTTCAGATGAGATGTTAGAAAAAATCTGATTCCAAAACTTTGGGGACATCATGATAAATTTCTCAAGGAATTCTTTGCTGTCATTGAGTGGAGACGGTCAAGAATAAAAGCATAGTCGTCTCCATGGGACAGTTCGAGTTCTTCTTGCTCATTAGGGGCCGGTGGGAAGCCTGCAGCTAGGATGCACATTCTGGATGGTTCTATCTGCTCACACACTGCTCATGTCAGCTCACCTGTCATGTTCCCACAAGTACCATCTCTCTCCAATCTCTTCCTCCCATTTCCTCTCTCGAAAGTTTCTGAAAAATCTCACAACGCATGACGTAAGTGTATATCTCTGGCTCATTTTTCTTAAGGGAAAGCTTCTGTTTCTTGTTTAAAAAATTTTTTTAATGTTCATTTATTTTTGACAGAGAGAGAGAGGCAGAACATGAGCAGGGGAGGGGCAGAGAGAGAGAGAGGGAGACACAGAATGAGAAGCAGCTCCAGGCTCTGAGTTGTCGGCACAGAGCCCGACATCGGGCTTGAACTCACGGACCGCGAGATCATGACCTGAGCCCAAGTCGGACGCTCAACTGACTGAACCACCCAAGTGCCCCTTCCGTTGCTTGTAAAAGCATATCAGTCCTTTTTTTACATGAGGACACTTGGCCTGTCTTCAGACTAAAAACCCTATGGAGTCAGCCTCACTTTCTGGGAGCCCCCAGGCTCCTCTATCTATATTGAATGGATGTCTTGAGGATTAAATGTGATAATGCAAATAAAGCATACAACTCACCCTGGGCACCATGCAAATATTAATTAGTAGCCGTAATAAGAAGTAATCAAAATAAAAAGAGCTTTCCTTGAAAGCAAATACGCTCTCAAATGATTACACCACTGAAGATAAAGGACAAGAGAAAAAGGAAAGGAGTGACCAATCTATTTTATTTGTGGCATAATTTACTCCAAAATTTGTGCCTTAGGAGATTGTATGTATTATGATGACTTCTTTTGACTGATCCTGGAGTCAACTCAGAGCTCTCAGTAATATGCTCAAATGGGGAAGGCTGTTTTAGCTTAAAGTGAAACCCTAAGGACTGATTTTTTTTTCATGAAGTTTATTTTTGAGAGACAAGAGAGTGAGCAGAGGAGGGGCAGAGAGAGAAGGAAAGAGAAAATACCCAGCAGGGCTCTGCACTGTGCAGAGCTGACGTGGGGTTCGAACTCATCAACCCTGAGACAATGACGTGAGTCAAAATCAAGAGTTGGATGCATAACGGATAGAGCCACTCAGGCTCCCTAGGAAGTGATCTTTTTTTTTTTAAGTATTACAGTGAAAATATTCTTCTTCATACACTCAAAATTCTGTTTACATATTGCATCCTATAAATGTAAACAATTTGCAAGTATCTTTATTTTAAACGGAGGGATTTAGTTTTGGTATCTAATAGATGTTTGCTTTAAAAGCAATTCTGGTAATAACTGGGAATAAGAGTTTAGGGATGAATTAAGCACAGTTAAATTAGTTAAACGTCAACAGCTCGCTGGGGAGAAAAAAAAGTGGTTTCTGATGAGCTGTATTAATAATTTAGTAACAGTTAATACTCACTGATACATACTGACACATTTCATAGAATGAAAATTCATGCTTATTTTAGAAATTCTTTGTCAAACTTTCAGTAACCTAAAATCTTCCAACAAAGACTGGGAACACTTAATTCTTATTCATGCAAAAAAGAAAAATCTATCAGTTATTATCTGGAACTGATGACTGATAGGAGAAAGGAGAAGACAGCAATTTTGAGAATCAATTTGTTAATTTCTATGTAATCTACTTCACACACAGAGCTCTTGGGTGCATAATAGGGGACTCAGAGTTAGGAGATAGAATGGCTCTCCAGGTAGAATAAAGCTCTTTCCTAAAATGGAAAAAAAAATTATGGTAGACTGAAAGAGTGGATGTCTTTTATGTTACTTGGGAGTAAATGTTATCCAAAACCACATTCTGTCCCGTCTTTGGTTAAAAAACAAAACTTGGGTTAAAATGAATGATACTGCATTGAAGACATTTTTATTTGTGTTCCTAACACATTCTTTAGGCATTTTCCTATAGTGTAGCCCTGGGTGGCACTACATTAAAGACATTCTTCGGATATTATGTATTACTAGGGTGGCCAAGGTCCTAGTGTCCCAGGGATGGTTCTGGTTTCTGCTTGCTGTCCCAGCAGAATTATTAATAGTGCCTCCTTTCTTAAAATGTCCTGGTTTGGGTAGTAAGTCAAACGGTTACCCGAAACTCAAGCACTTTGCCTGTGAAACAGGCTCCTAATGATTGTCCCAATGATCTCGGCTGTTTGGCAATGACCTCAAGGACGTTCTGTTCCGGATAAGCAAATAGGCCAGCTAACTTGAGGATGTCTAAGGGCAAACACAGTATTTCAACTGCTTTTCAGGAATCTCTAAACGATGATTGTATGTTTCTCTGCCTTAAGAGGGCACCCTCAGCATAATTTAATCTTTTCTTACTCATTCAGCCCTGTCGTGTAGGATGAGTTTTTTTGGTATCATTTTCTATTTTTTTTCCTAAGGTGATAAACAAATGATCTTCAGTGGCTTTATATGTGACATAACATTGCCAAATAAGCTTCATGCAAAGTAACTTGCAAAGTTAAAGGTTTAAAGTACAGCCTTCTTCCAAAGGGCAATTTTGACCTTTGAAATGATTTCTGCCGTACATTTACTATCATATAAAGCCTTAAATACATCATTAATACAGTGGAACTTGGGCAATACTTTGTGGACCTATAATCTCTCTTCTACTTCATCTACACAGTTACTACTCAGTGGATATGAAGGGGCAATATCCCTAGAAATATCAAATAATTATGTAGCGGATTTTGATGAAAAATTAATTCCATAGGTTTAAAAGTATTGATAATTAATAAAACATTAAAAACATTTCTATAATTATAAAAACAAATACCAATTTTTCAATTTTTCCCAATTTTGTTTAATTTATAATAAACTGTATTAAAGTATAAGTTATATATAATAAAATGCACTAATTTTCAGTGGATAGTTCAATGAGTTTCAACAAATGCATACGCCGTGTAATTACTGCCTCAGTCAGGATGTATATAACTTTGTCATCACCTCAAAAATTCTCTGTGCTCTCTTATGGTCAATTCTGTGTCTGCCCTTGGCCCCAGACAACCACTTATCTCCTTTATTATTGCTGACCAGGTTTACCTATTCTAGAATTTTATATAAATGGAATTATTTAGTACCAACTCTTTGGAGTATGGCTTTTTTCATTCATGGTGTTTTGAGATCTATCCACATTACATATATCTAGTTCACCCCACCCTTTTTTTATCGTTTTGTTGTTGTTGTTTTTTGGCTGAGTAGTATTCCATTGTATGGATGTATATCATAATTTGTTTATCCATTTACCTCTTGCTTCGGATTGAACATTGCATTGTTTCTAATTTGTGAGTATTTCTAATGAAGAGAAACATTATGTAGCTATATGTCTTTATTCCTTTTGGGTAAATACCTGAAAGTAGAATTGAACGATTATGTATTAATTATGTGCTTCATTGTATTAAAAATGAAAACAGCTTTCCACAGTGTTCCTAACTTTCACATTCCAAACACCAACGCAAAACAGTTCCATTTTCTTCCCATGCTTGTCACTGCTTGGTGCTGCTGATATATTTAAGTTTAAGCCTTCTTGGTGCATAGAGGTAGATCACTGCAGTTTTCATCAGTATTACCCTGCTGACTAATGACGGTGAGCATGTTGTCATATGGCTTTCCTCTTTTTTTTTTTAAATTTTAAATCCCCCATAGTGAGTTTCCTAATCCTACTGCAATAATGTCAGAGTTCTAAAATTATTTTATGATAAAGGTACAAAACATATACAGAGAATACGTTCTTGCCCAATATTTAATTGATATGTTCATTTATTTTCATTCACTCATTCGTCACGTGATTACTGAATACCTTCTATGGGCACACCATGCAAATGGTAGAGGCAGAGAGCTCTTATGTTACCCAAAACCACAGTGTTTGACTCACTGGTGTCCAAAAGGATAGACTTTACAAGCATGATTCAGTCTGACCAGCTTCAGTAGCATTATCGGGGTTTTAGAAATCAGTTGCTAGAAAAGACCACAAAACATGGGCTTAGGTTTACGCTCCCCATTCCTAAGTCTATAATTGCTGTGATTCACTCGGAGCACCCAAAACCAAATGGGTCTGTGAACTACAGTTGCTCTGACTAATCCTCTTGGCTTTTCAGGTAGCATGGAGCGGAGATGGGGTGAACTCTGATTTGTTTTAAATTAAAACTTGGCTATAAAACATACCACCACGTTCTAAGCTACTCATGGGCTATGTTCAGCAAAACCAGCAATTTAGTTTACAGACTCCACGGCACATTTAGCTAATGACCTTTCTCAGTGAGTATTTATGGCATATCACAACGACAAACCAATATTATACTGATCCATCAATATTTTCCTATGCTTAACCTTTCGAATTTATGTAAATATCTCCGTGTTCACTCGTAAGGTTAACACAACTTTCAGATTCAGGTGCTCTTTGCCTTCCACCAGGAAACACAGGTGAGGCATGGCACTGCTTTTTCTATGTCGATCTGGGAATCCAGGTGATGACGGAGGAAGATAAAAGCAGGAAGGATTAGAAATGCCTCAAAGAGTAAAACCAGATGTTTGGGATGTGCTCTCACGTACAAGATTTGAAAAGAAAATCAGACATGGAGTCAAAGTGCTGTGGACTTTCAGCAGAAGCAACACGATGACCAAACAAAAGAGCCGGAGGGGCACTGGCAGGCTGGGAAGAGCCAATCCAGAGGGATGGAGGTAAGTTATAGAGCTGGGATCTGGAAGCTCTGAGCTGTGCTGCAGGGCGAGGCATCTAAGTTCCTTTGAAAATTATCTGTAGAAAGATAGGGATCTGCTTCTAGTATTAACATGGTAGAACATCCAGAACAAGGGAAAAGCCAAGAACAGTTTTTGAAGAAGTCAGATATAAGGTAAGGTCATAAGGTGGTGGGTATGTTATTGTTTGGGACAATTATTTCATAACGTATATATATTATCAAGTTGTACACCTTAATAATACACATTTCTTTGTCAACTGTACCTCAATAAAGCTGGAAAAGTTCTGTCCAAATAAAGAGAACTTAAAAGTGAATATGGATATAAACCAAAAATGTTAACAGTGCTTACATTTTGGGTAATAAAACTCTGGTTGAGTTTTCTTTTGGTTTACCTGTACTTTCTACTTATTTTCTACTATATATACATATATACATATATATGTGTGTGTGTGTGTGTGTGTGTGTGTGTGTATGTATATATATATATATATATATATATATATATATATATATATATATATATATATCACTTGTTGAAAAAAAAGAACAAGAAGGCAGGAACCCACTCGGGATCCTTCTGTTTTGACTAAGCACTGGATGGATCACGGAAGCTGGGATGCCATGGAACTTGGGTCAATTTGAAGACTTGTACTCACAGTCCTTCAAGCAACAATATTCTCCTAAACTAGGCTGAGCTTCTCAAACCGTTGGGTAGCGACAGGGAAGTGTGAAGTCTTCAGCTGCCTCAATACAGTTATGCCGCAGGAAACTACTGAAGCGAGAAGGGTTTGGTTTGTCCTTTTAGCAAATGACTTCCTGACCCCCTTTCCACTCTCTAGAATCCACCATATGTGATGTCTTTAGAGAAACACAATGCTAACCTTAGAAGTTACTGATGCCTTTAATGGCCCTTTGCCTCCCCAGACAGGAAAGATGTTCTATCCCGTCTCCTTACGGCTGCTTCTCTTCTCCACTGTCAGAATGTATGCCTGCTCTCATGCTCTTCTGATCTCTACTGCCACTTGGGTCTCAGAAAAGAGAGAAAAGCGAGATTACTGCATGTTTCTCTTCTCGTTTCTCCCGACACCACAGCTTTCATCCCCAAACAGTCTGCATTTCGTAGATGGAGTTATTCAGTAAGATGCTCCGTTTATCTGGTTAGCAAACCACCGATGACAGCTCCAGCCCTTGGGTGTGCTCGTTTCTTCTCAGTTGCTTTCTTCATCAATGACTGCATAGATGCTGTCCCTTTACACTTAAAGAATCCTGTGGGGGTAGTGGGAGTTGCCCAGAATTTAGCCTCATGTCTACAAATAACTGTCTGTGAGCACAACAGATCTTTAGTGGAGATGTTCAGATCAGAAAAGTTCAAGAGACAACCTACTTAGAAAAACAAAATTGACCTTCCTTCCTTCCTTCCTTCCTTCCTTCCTTCCTTCCATAGTTTAAATAGCTATATATTCATCATCACTTCAATACAGTCAAATATTGTTAATTTAGTAATTATTGAGTGTATATTATTTCCTGGAACCACTCTAGGTGCTAAAGATACAGTGATAAAAAAGACATCTCTGGTAATGGCTCATCAGGCTGTATATCCAGTTAAGACTTCCTTCCCGGGGACTGGGTATGAGTGTCCAACTGGGTCTGAGTACTCCCAGAACTGCTCAGGTATAGTAGGTCTATACATCCTGTTCACCTTCCAGAAAAGTCATAGTTACTATCTGCCTCAAAAATCTTTTGTGGCTTTATGTAACTTACTAAAATACAGCCCACACTCTTTGCCTAGTATTCACTGTATTCTACAATGAATTCCGAGCCCAATTATTATTCTTTACTATTTTCGGCTAAAATTGCATATATTCTTTGCACCATCGTTGTCACATGATCTACATTTTATGAAGCTTTGCTTATTTTGTTCCTATTGAGTAAAATGGTGTGTGTGTGTGTGTGTGTGTGTGTGTGTGAGAGAGAGAGAGAGAGAGAGAGGGAGAGACAGAGAGAGAGAGAGAGAGACAGAGACAGAGAGAGAGACAGAGAGAGATATAAGTAAAGCAGGTAAGTCTGCTCAGTATACACTCAGTGTATATGTACCCCTAGTATTAGTGAGTCTGGGATAAGTCCCAAATCTGTGTTTGACGTAACCATTTCATAGTTTTCTGTGTCTCTCTTAGTGTGAGCATAATGCCAGATCAAGACCCGAGTCTAGTATGTGCGTTGCTCATACAACATGGCGCATAATCATAAGCGTCCACTTTATTTGATGTTCAACTGAAGAATCTGAAGTTTGTTCCAATCCTAAAGGAAAATCTGACTGTGTTGGGTTCATTTGATTGTTTCTGTTCTGGCCTGTCTATATGACACCTTCGGTATTGTGTGGGTGAACTAAGATTTTTTTTTTGTATAAGTTTTTAAAGTTTATTTATTTATTATTGAGACAGAGAGAGCACAAGCTGGGGAGAGGCAGAGACAGAGGGAGACATAGCATCTGAGGCAGGCTCCAGGCTCTGAGCCGTCAGCACAGAGCCCGATGCAGGCTTGAACCCACAGACCGTGAGATCATGACCTGAGCCAAAGTCAGACGCTTCACAGACTGAGCCACCCAGGCGCCCCATGAACTCAAATGTTTTTAAGTGTTATTTTGAATATACAATTTTTTGCCTTCTTCTCTCTGATTTTACAACCCAATGTCTGGTAAAATACAATTTCATAGTGCTGTGATTATTTATATCTCCCCTATAAGGTTATAACTAACCTCTTTTGTGTACAGGATCTTGAATAATAATCTCCTGACTGCCCAGCATGGATCTTCTACAGGCTGGGACTTGGAACCCAGTGGTTAGATGAAGGAATGGGAGGAGTTTACAATGGTGACTGTCAATGCCCAAACAGAGGCAGTCTGGGGACCAGAAGACAAAAATGCCCTTTATCCCTTCATAACATTTCTGTTTTGAAGGAAACTTCTAAAGCCTCACTGTGTTCAGAATAGAAATCGAGTGGCATTTTTGCGTACAACTCAGGCTCTAAGGACAGGAAACTCCATGTGCCTGGGGCTGTTCCTGAGATCAGGAAAGAGAAAGGTGATTAGGCTTAAGAAAGTGGCACAGGTATCTCACGCCTTGAATAGAAAATCTTTGATTTGAAACCTATTGTCGGGGCGCCTGGGTGGCGCAGTCGGTTAAGCGTCCGACTTCAGCCAGGTCACGATCTCGCGGCCCGTGAGTTCGAGCCCCGCGTCAGGCTCTGGGCTGATGGCTCAGAGCCTGGAGCCTGTTTCCGATTCTGTGTCTCCCTCTCTCTCTGCCCCTCCCCCGTTCATGCTCTGTCTCTCTCTGTCCCAAAAATAAATAAACGTTGAAAAAAAAATTAAAAAAAAAAAAAGAAACCTACTGTCTAAAGTTTAAATTATGCAAAGGAAAAAAAATCACTCAGTACGAATTCAGAAAGTTTCCAGTATGCATTTTATGAGACATTTGTCATTATCTATCATTTCAGATAACTTTATAATCAAAGTGTTAACATCCTTATGTTAGTATTTTCAGAGCAGCTTGAAGTTTATTGATTTTCTATGATACCGGATGATTAATTTCATTCTCGAGTCTGGTAAAGAGTCTAAGCCATACAGCATGATGCCAGCAGCTGGAATCCATACTGCAATCTTCTTTTGTTTGCTAGTTATCTTTGTTGAATAACCTCACAAGAATCTAACTATCATAAAAAGCCCTATTCAAAGATCCTTTGGCTCATCACAATTTGTAATTGATTGAATTCATTTCCTTGATTCTTCTATAAAGAGATCGGAACCATGAGGGCAATAACCATGACTGTCTTGTTCCCTACTGTATCCTCAGGGTCTAGGATAATACTCTACACAGAGTAGGGGTCCAGTGAATGATGGACCAGAACAACCAGGGTCAGTGGGTTGATTTCGGCCAAGAGGTTTGCCTGGAGATTTAGCCCCTAAGGACTTTGACATCCTAAGAACCAAAGGGATAGGAACATTACCTCAATGGCTTGACACAAAACAGGAAGAGCTATAATAATCAGCCAAAACAATTCATTAATTTGTTCAAACCAGATTCTGTAACTCTGGTACAAATGTGTACATTTCCAACATGTACATAATTTGCTTTTAATCTTTTCTCATGTTGACTGATGTCTCTTCTTATACTTTAACTGGCTGAGAGTACGTGAGAATGTTGAAGATCTACCATAGGGGCGCTTCAGTGGCTCAGTCGGTTAAGCATCTGACTTCAGCTCAGGTTATGATCCCATAGTTTGTGAGTTTGAGCCCTGTGTCGGGTTCTATGCTGACAGCTCAGAGCCTGGAGCCTGTTTCGGATTCTGTCTCTCCCTCTCTCTCTGCCCCTCCCCTGCTTGCACTCTGTTTCTCTCTCTCTCAAAAATAAATAAACATTACACATTTTCTTAGAAAAAGATTTACCATAGAGAGACGATGCTGAGATTAGCAGAAAGCCTGGCAACAATCCCAAGACTAAAGTTTAGGGAGAAAAGAGGCATCTTAATTCCTTGGATGGTGACAGTGACCAGTCACAAAGACGGGGAACAATTCTTTGGAAGTTCTGTTAATTATTTTTTCCTCAGTGAAGCCCAAATCTTATTACAGTCAATAGTGGCAACGTGTCATACGGTGATTGTGAAGGTTTGGGTATGTGTGGCGTCAGTGGGTGACAAATGATAAACCATTATATGGAGAGCAACAGGCACCTAAACCCACATAATATAATAACATTTGCTACAGGGACGAGTCTTGGGAGGAAAAACCTTTTTGCAGCTTGTTTGTTCCCCATCTTCTCTCCCTTGGGGATGCCCAAGAAGAGCGAAGAGAGAGAAAAAAGAAATCAATGACCCAACAAACGCTCCTTGTAAACATGCTAATCAGACCTCCTAATGGTATTTATTAGCAAAGAGATAACGAGAGTGTTTCTTGTGGAATCCTTCTAGCAGGCTGCATACAGTCTGTCTAGGTTGTTTTAGTGCACAAATGAGAAACTTACAGCTTTGGGGGATCTGACCCATTGTAAAGCATTGGGTCAGCTATACAATTACCCATGTACCAGAGGGAGTCCTTTCACGATGGCATGCATCACTTATAGATCTCAAACATTAAATCTGGTCCAGGCGGCATGCTAATTTTGCATGGAAGGACCCAGGGTGTTGACTGGTGGTAGCAGACGTTTCTACACTGCCTTTATCTTCATATGTATCGTACAAGTTATTAGCAAAGTTCGATACTTGATCTCTGCTTCTTTGAGTCTGGCACGACAATCTGATTCTTTGTGCTATCTCAGATCTGGAAATAAATGTACGTGGGCAATGGGCACGTTTATGGCTAACAGATGGGTTTGAGAGAAACTAAACATTTCCTTCTCAATGGCAGGTTGTAGGTGCTCATTTCAAAGAGCACTGGGCTGTCAGTAATTCTTTTTTATCTTGTTTTTTTTTTTTAACGTTTTATTTATTTTTGAGACAGGGAGAGACAGAGCATGAACAGGGGAGGGTCAGAGAGAGGGAGACACAGAATCTGAAACAGGCTCCAGGCTCTGAGCTGTCAGCACAGAGCCTGACGCGGGGCTCGAACTCACGGACTGCGAGATCATGACCTGAGCCGAAGTCGGCCGCTTAACCGACTGAGCCACCCAGGCACCCCATCTTGCTTTTAAAACATATTTTATTTTACTTGGAATGTCTAAGCTTTCTCTCATATTAAAAAAAATGCTGTACTCAGAGAAGCTGTCTTACGGGACTGAGAATACTTTGACTAGTCTAGATGAACAGGCCACAGGAACTAAGGGAATTTTAAATGGATTACTATATTTACATTAAACCTAATTTACTTTCCAAAAATAACTTTATGTCTATTAGTAACAACCAAGAGCTAATCCGGGAGCAGAGGCATAATCTACTAATAGAAAGATTTACATGTGGGATGAGATACTAGACTATCCTTAGGAAGAGTAAGTGGATGTAAAGGTAAAAAAAAATAATTTTTTACAAAATTTTTCTCCAAGGCTTTATGAATAGTTTATTATCTGGAAAATGCAATGAATAAGGTAATAAAAATACCTTATTACTTGATAAATGGGACTCTTCAGAAACTAAGAAGACTGTCTCATGGCAAGAAAATCTGAAGAAAAAGAACATCATTCCTTCACAGTAACGTAAAGCAAATGCTAGTGGCTGTTAGAAGTAAAATATTTAGTAACCTGATGAAAACCAAGTGTGAGGACCATGCTTCTTCTCCTCCCCCCCACCTGACTGCACCCCAAAGCTGAACTGGCCCTTAGACAGGATATTTGGTTCTTCCTTGATATTCAGGGCCATCAGAACCTGAGCTAGAGCTTAAGGTAGGGACATCAGTCTCTCTCTGCCTCTCACTGTCTGGGCTCCTGTGGGCTTGTTGGAACCACATGGGGAGGAACATTGTCAATAAATTTCTAGAAGATTAATGTTGAGTAAGAGAAGTAAAACAGTTATCAGATGTCCCAATTTTCCACGAAACACACTTGCAGCTGATGTTAAGAGAATTAAGTTTCTTCGCTACAACTATATTTTGCCTTTGTAACCAGTTGTGTAATTAGAGTGATGAACCTGAAAAACTCTGTGTTCCTGAAATCTCACGAAGAAGAATTTTGTTCCTCATCTAGGTTTGATTTCATTTTTTAATTTTACTTTGTTTCATGCTAAGAGACTAGGAGAGATATGTATGTAAACTTTTCTACCTCTTTTAATGACAATTTCTTCCTTCCTAATTATTTTAAGCTGATCTCTCTTTCCAGAGTTCTAGGGTTTTTTTAAAATAAAAATTGCTTATAAAGTGTTAAATATGCCTTCTACAAATAGGTAGCTTTAATACAGTGACCATATTGCATTTATTTTTATTTTCATTTCTATTTATTTCTATTTATTTTTATTTTTATTTTTTTAAATTTTTTTTTAACGTTTTTTTATTTATTTTTGGGACAGAGAGAGACAGAGCATGAACGGGGGAGGGGCAGAGAGAGAGGGAGACACAGAATCGGAAGCAGGCTCCAGGCCCTGAGCCATCAGCCCAGAGCCCGACGCGGGGCTCGAACTCACGGACCGCGAGATCGTGACCTGGCTGAAGTCGGACGCTTAACCGACTGCGCCACCCAGGCGCCCCTATTTATTTATTTTTTTTTTAATTTTTTTTTCAACGTTTATTTATTTTTGGGACAGAGAGAGACAGAGCATGAACGGGGGAGGGGCAGAGAGAGAGGGAGACACAGAATCGGAAACAGGCTCCAGGCTCCGAGCCATCAGCCCAGAGCCTGACGCGGGGCTCGAACTCACGGACCGCGAGATCGTGACCTGGCTGAAGTCGGACGCTTAACCGACTGCGCCACCCAGGCGCCCCTCATTTCTATTTAAATAATTGCATTTACCACATGTTAATAAGTTGGCTTTTGTTTATTATATTTATGTGACTGAATTCAGCCCTTGGTTTGTCGGGTATAATTACAAAATCCAGGCTCAGATTTTTGTCTGAAGGCTTAAGGAAACTACCATGAAAAATATACAGGAACACAAGTGCCAATTAAGAGAAAAGTAAGAACAGAAAATTTAAATTATACAACATTGAAAGAAAGAATAAGGACAATATGCATTATTCTTTTGTGTTAATTCATGCAGCGGTGTTCTATTCTATTTGTATTGAAAAAGGTAAAAATTAAGGTACAAATGAAATGTCTAGGACTTCACTCAAATGAGTCTTCTTAGGACCAGCCATGAGATGCCAAGTAGGACTGAAGTGACACGGAGGAGGCAGAGAGAAGTCAGTGAAGCCTTCCGTCTCTGAAACTCTAAACAACATCAGAATGCAAATTTCCTTCTGCTGGGAAATTTGTTTCTTTGGATAATTTAAGGAAATGGCTTATTCAGAAATAAAGATTCAGACATCTTTAAAATGAGGGAAAAAGAAAACAAAATAAAGGAAAGGGAAGAAAAATAAAGCCACTTGTCTGGAAAAGTCGGGCAAGGAGTAAAGTCAGGACAGGAAGAGCACAGAAATATTTGGACAAAGGGCCAGTGATAGGCCACTCTAAAGCAGGTGACGGAATTGCAAGTCACTTGGCAGTTTGCAGCATGTGGGAGGTAGGTCTCTAATGTTCTCTTATGCCCATTCCCAAATATTAAAACAAAAGGTAGGGTGACAGATTACTCCACTGGTCTCAAAGCTAATATATAAGTGGATTCTGAGGTTGTTCATCCAGGGTGGGGGGCTTAATAATTTATTTTCGTGACCCAGCTATTTGACCATTTAGATAACCATCTTCCTCCCTTAATGTCTAACAGATGGACTCATCTGAATCTTCTGGAACTCTGAAGTTCTCTGGCTAACTCTGATGAATTCACTAAAGGGATGATGAATCTAGAATCTAATTCACATTTTCATTTAGTTCTTAGGTAGAAGCTGAAGCTCTGTAAACCTAAGAAATAGACCTGGGGTAAACCAGCAGCGAAAACTATTACCACATTGACCTGCGCAAGTAGTTCACATGAAGGGAGAAAACAGGGTCCCTAAGAACAACATGAAGACACGACAACAGGCTGTGAAGCCTCCACGGGACATGTCAGTCTGCAAAGAGCATTTGACAACCCTCTTCAAAATAAAACATTTTGCCTTCCTTCATGTGCAGTGTCTTTCACAACATTTTGCATCACGTTAAAGGCATTTATTACAACTGGCCTTGCAAGGTCATTAATTGTGAGCCTAGATTAATGTAAGGAAGTAGGTTCTGACTAAGATGTAGGTTATCATTCCAGCTCTATCTCTAACAACCTTATGGCACTGGGAAGGTTAATGAACTCTTCGAACCTTAGCTTCATTCTCAGTAAAATAGGAGAGAACAATAGCTAACTAACAGGTTTGTTGTGGTAACTGAATAAGGAAACAAAAAAACAGTACCTAGGACATAGCTGATTCTCAATAAATGTAACTGGTTAGAACAGTTACTTCCCATTTCATTTAGATTTAAGACATGGCTTGTTCACCTGTGTATCTTATCAACATCTAGCATGCTACCTTGAAAGTGATTAATAAATATAAGATAAAAGAAGTGGATATGGGTAATAGTAACTCTGTAGAGTTTAAATACCAAATACATCCCTATCCCTAGACATTGTCTACCTAGAAAATGACTCTTCCAAAGAAAAACCGGTAAAAGGTTTAAATTTGAAATCCGATGACTTATAACACACACGTTGCAATTAAAATTATTAAGGAGAATGACTGAAAATTCAGTTGATTTGTTTTGGGGAAAATTATAAAAGTTTAGAAAAAGTGAGGAATGCCTGTGTGACTCAGTTGGTTAAGCATCCAACTCTTGACTTCTGCTCAGCTCACGATCTTAGGGTTGTGAGATGGAGTCCAGCATTGGGCTTTGTACTGGGTGTGGGGCCTGCTTAAGATTCTCTCTCTTTCTCCTTCTGTCCCTGTTCCTCCTCCTCTCAAAAATTAGAAAAAAAAAATGGAATTAGGGTCAAATTTCTCATAATGTACAAATATGCTTATCTGTTAACTTCAAGATTTAAGTTTAAGAATACAGTTATTAAGGTATTAGAAGAAAATTACACAGGATTTAAAAAATAAATTTGTATGAGAGGGCTTTTAAGGAAACAAACTCAAAATCCCAAAGGAAAAGTGTAAAATATTTAATGACAAAACCATTGAAACTTCTGTATGGGGAAGGAAAATGTACCAAAAGTTAAAAGAAAAGAGTCAGCCTGAGCCAGCATAATGGCAACACATGTAACACCCCATTAATATTGCTTACATCGAAAAAATTTCTGCAACCAGCAGAAAAAAAAGACATATGATGGAAAAAGAGAAATGATGCAAAGAGATGATTCCCATAAAAATAAATATGTAATAATGGCTGATAATCTCACTGGTAACAAAAGAAATGCAGTTATTTAACCAAGGAGGTGAAAGATCTATGTACTGAAAATTATGAAATAAATTGAAAAAGACACAAAAAATACTCATGTTCATGGATTAGAAGACTTATATGTTAAAATGTACATATTACCCAAAGTGATCTACATATTCAATGCAATCCCTATCAAGATTCTAGTGGCATTTGCACAAAAATAGAAAAAAAAATCCTAAAATTCATATGGAACCACATAAGACCAAGAAGAGTCAAAGTTGAAGGCATCATACTTTCTGATCTGAAACTATATTACAAAGGTATTACTAATGAAAACAGTATGGTATTGGCATAAAAACAGACACAGAGATCAAGGCAAGAGAATAAAGTCCCAAAATATACCCATGCATACTTGGTCAATTAATTTAAAACAAAGGAGCCAATGGGGCGCCTGGGTGGCTCAGTCAGTTAAGCGTCCGACTTCAGCTCAGGTCACGATCTCACAGTCTGTGAGTTCGAGCCCCGCGTCGGGCTCTGTGCTGACCGCTCAGAGCCTGGAGCCTGCTTCAGATTCTGTGTCTTCCTCTCTCTCTGCCCCTTACCCGCTCATGCTCTGTCTCTCTCTGTCTCAAAAATAAATAAAAACATTAAAAAAATTATTAAAAAAAAAACAAAGGAGCCAAGACCATACAATGTGGAAAGGATAGTCTCCTCAATAAATGGCGATGGGAAAACTGGACAGCCATAAGCAAAAGAATGAAACTGGACCCTTACCTTACACCATACGCAAAAATAAACTCAAAAGGGATTTAAAACTCCATCATAAGACATGAAACCATAAAACTCCAAGAGGAAAACACAGAGGATTAGTTCCTTGACAGTGATCTTGGCAATGATTTTTCTGGATTTGACACCAAAACGAAAGGCAACAGAAGCAAAAATAAAGAGGTAGAACTATATCAAACTGAAAGGATTCTGCACAGCAAAGGAAACCATCAACAAATGAAAAGGCAGCTTATGCAGCTGGAGAAAAAAAATTTGCAAACCACATATTTGATAAAAGGTCATGTCCAAAAGATACAAAGAACTCATCCAAGTCAACAGCAAAAACAAAACAAAAGCAAACAAACAAGAAAACAATTTAAAAAGGAGCAAAGGGCCTGGATAAACATTTTGACAATAAACACACATAAATGGCCAACAAGTACAAGAAAAGGTGCTCAAAATCATTAATCACCAGGAAAAAGCGAATCAAAACCAGTGAGGCATCACTTCACATCTAGTAGAATGTGATCAAAAAAATAAGCGATCACAAAAGCTAGCGAAGGTGTGGAGAAAAGAGAACCCTTATACAGTGCCGATGGGAAGTAAAACTAGGACGGTCACCCTGGAAAACAGTGTGGAGGCTTCTCAAGAATTTAAAGTTAGAACTACCATATGACCCAGCAAGCCCACTCTTCCGTATATATCCAAAGACAGCCAATCATTACCTCCAAGAGACATCTGTATTCCCATATTCGTTGCAGTATTAGTCGCAAAAGCCAAGGGATGGAAACAACTTCAAAGTCCACTGACAGTTACACGGATAAAGAAAATGGGATAAAGGCATACAGTGGAATATTATGCAGCCTGTACAGAGAGGACATCCTGCCAGATGCAACAGCATGGATGAGGTGGAGGGCGTTATGCTAAGTGAAATAAGCCAGAGAAGGATGAATGCTGTTTGAGATCACTCATCTGTGGGATTAAAAAAAAAAAAAAAGTTGAACTCATAGAAAGAGAGATTGGAAAAGTGATTTGCAAGGCTGGGAAGTGGGAGAAGGAGGAAGATGTTGGTAAAAGGGTGGGGGCAAGTCTCCAAGATGGATAAATTCTGAAGATCAACTATATAACATGGTGACTATAGTTGATAACACTGTATTATGTAACTGAATCTCATGAAGAGTAGAACTTAAATGTTTTTTTTTTTAACCAAAAGCAAAGGTAAACATGTGAGGTGACAGATGCGTTAATTCACTCAAAGAGTTTATTTCACAATATGTATGCAGGTCAAAAATCTCACATCACATACTTTCAACATTTTACAATTCTGTCACTTGCACCTCCATAAAGTTGAAACAAGAAATGAAAGTTAAAACATTCTTTTTTGCCCATGATAATGGAATTAGAAAAATGAATATAGGCAGCATTGTTAAAGGTTAGGGAAAACAGTCTAAAACCACTGTTGGCAAAAGTGTAAATGGGCACCCTCACTGGGGGGCATGTTCCAAAATGTTTACCGTATTACCTTATAACCCAGCAGTATACCTCTAGGAATTTATATACAAATAAGAGAACAAACGTGGAAAGATCTTCAAGGATGTATAATACAGCAGCATTTGAAACAGTCAATACTTAGAAACAGTAAAACTATTTTCCCCGGTGAGGGATGGCCACATAAATTGTGGTACATCTATAAAAGAAGAAGTAAATCTTTATGTCCTAGCCATGATAAATATTGTTTGGGGAAAAAGAGAGAGGGAGAGGGCGAGGAAGAGAACCTGATAAACATACAAATATGCCTATGAGAGAAAAGGATAGAAACGGCTATGATTTGGTTCGTTTCTTGAATACCAAAGATCGCATGAAAATCTAGCTAGAAAGTTCCTGTCTTTGGGGTAATAAAAGCTGGTGACCTGATGGACTTGCCATAAAAGGTTAATTTCTAAAGACACAACTTCCTGCCTACAGGTATAATACTAATTTCTTAGAAAAAGTATTCCCTTCAAGAAGCATCTTATCAATATTGGAAGAATTAGGAATTATTCAAAACAATCTCTTCTTAAAAGTTGACCTTAAGGATTACTTTTAAAATCTGTTTTTAATGGTGATCAGCTCACCCACGTCTTGGCCTTTCTTCACTGTTCTTAGACCAGGATGAACTTTGGCACCGTGAGAAAACCTTTGCCGTCCTAATCTTGAGTATGCAAGAATACAGGCTACACAGTGCCAAATGTCCTTCTGGGGTGACTTCAGTAAAGATTTCCACGCAGCTGAGATCACTGACATTGCTATTAATGGAATAGCGCTTTGCTTCTAAACCAGGTACATATCAAAAAGTAACTTTGAATGTTTTGCTAATACTCCCTTAGTAAAAATATTCTATTAGAACAGGAAGAAAATAAAGCTATGCTCAGAAAATGTATTCGTTTGCATTCCAAAGACCGACAGAAGCATTCCCTATGTTTAGACAGGATTATGTTTTGTTAAAGCTCAATGTTTTAGAACAATCGGGAAGTACCCCTCTATCTGAAAATTGTATTTCAAAACAAATTCTTGATCTAGATAGCAACGGTCATGTTTCAAAATTGGACTTTTAAGTGTCATGTTCGTGACATTAATAGTGTCCGGAGTAATAATACAGGACTGGAGACTGTGTTTGCTTAGCTGTCCCCAAAGGAGGTGGGAAGTTAAAAAACCAAAGGTGTTATAAAAGTGACGCTGAATGGTGAACATTAGTCTAACATCCCCTTCAGGTGAATGAATTGGAAATTCAATCAAGTCTACTAAATCTACTCCCTCCTGACATGTACACTTTAACTAGGACTGGCTGCATCATTTGGAGGGCCCAGTGCAAAATGAAAATTTGAGGCTCCCTGTTCAAAACTCGCAAAGAGTTTCAAGATGGTGGCGGCAGAGCATGGGACCGACTGTGGGGCCCTTCCAAGCAAAGGCCCTGTGGCTGCACAGATGGATAACCACGAAGCTGGCCCTGACTTTAGCTGTCATCCTACTGTTTCCTATTACGTTAATGCCGGCGACCTTCTAAAAGCAAAAACAAAGTGGAACAAAAATACGTGAAATGTGACAAACTGCCAAGGATGATGTCTCTCCGTGTTTGGTCTCCATATTTAACTCACGTCTGTCTGACTCACCTGTGGCGATAAAGCTGATGAAGAACCCTGGCTGGTTCCAAAAGTTGCTGAACAAAAGTCCCCTTGGCAAGGTCCATTACTCAGACAAGTCTACACTGCTACCATCCGGGCCGTCAGGGTTAATTTTTCTGCCCAAGGTCACTACTCCCTGGGCCTTCGTCTTCTTTATTCCGCCTCGTACATGTGTGGGCCTCTATTTCGAGCTCCTGATCCTCTACTTCACATAAAGATTTTGGGGAACACTTATAAATGGACAGATAACTGCAGGTAAAGCTCAAGCCTTATCATCTACTGCCTGTCTACAAGGCTCTGATTTTATTTTTAACTTATAATGAAAATGTTTACACATGCCACAAGTGGAAAATAGGATCCACGTGGACCCATCACTAAGCCTCAAAACCATCACTTTGCCGTTTTTGTTTTATTTCCATCGTTTCTCTAGGACCCTCCTTCTTTGGTCCAAGATACTTTCAATCAAACGCCAAATGTCAAGTAATTTACCAATAAATGCTTCACTGTACTCTATTTCTTTCCTCTTATATAATGCAATGCATTACCGCTCCTCCTAAAATTAGGAAACAATAACTCCTTATTATCAACTAATACCTAATCATACTCAAATTTCCTGGTGTTCTAAACATGTATTTTTACAGTTTGTTTGCTTGAATGAGGATCCAAAACTGTCCCACGAATTATATTTGGTTGTTCATCTCATTTGTTTCTTTAAAGCAGTAACAGGCACCTGGGTGGCTCAGGTGGTAAGTGTCCAACTCTTGATTTCAGCTCAGGTCATGGTCTCATGGTTCGTGGGATCGAGCCCTGTGTCAGGCTCTGTGCCGGCAGCTTAGAGCCTGCTTTGGATTCTCTCCCTCTCTCTGCCTGCCTCTCTCTCTCTCTCTCTCAAAATAAATGAATAAACATTAAACACAATAAAGCACTAACAGCACTCCATCCTTAGTTTTTTCATGTTTCTTTGACTTACTGAAGGAACTATAAAAATTATCCTTTCGAGGCTTGGACGTTTTCCATTTGACTGATCGCTTCTTGAGGACTAGCTTGATTCTCTAACCCCCATCTTTCCCACAAATTGGATTTTGAATCTGAAGGTTTGATTACACTGGAGTTGCCTTCCTCCAAGCCACCTCAGAGGTGGTCCTCAGTACCTTACGCTGCATAATCTCAGGGGCAACTTGAAGGGTGAGTGGTGCACGTTAGTGAGGCTCAGATACCGCAGTGTGTGGTTCAGGTGGTTTCAGCCCCCAACTGTCACCCTAAGATGTCCCAGCAAATCTTCACTAATGTTCTGCTAATGTTCCACTGCCGCTGGTTCCAGTCCTTCTCAGTGAACACAGATGGAAACACGTGTGCTTAAAAACTAAGAAAAAAATGTTCTCACCAAAACTATGCTCTCAGTCCTTTTGAAAGTTTTTATTTCTACTTACTAATTCGCTTCACATTTTATTTTTAGATTCCCTTCAAAGTTTTAATTAGTGAGCAGATAGGGCCATTTCTGTTTTGACTTCTCATTCATCCCTTAGTTCAAACTTAGGCACCTCTTTGTGGCACAAACTTCAGGTTGTCAGGATCCTAAATTCTATCTAGAAGATTTTGAGAACTGCATCCCCCTTGGCATGGAGGAGATGAATGCCATGGAGAGGACTTTTAGCCTCCACTGCAAATTATTTCTTTTTTGTTAATGTTTGTTTATTTTGAGAGAGAGAGAGAGAGAGAGAGAGAGAGAGAGAGAGAGAGAGAGAGAGAGAGAGAGAGAATGAGCAGGGAAAGGGCAGAGAGAGAATCAGAAGCAGGCTCCATGCAATCAGCAAAGAGCCTGACATGGGGCTTAATCTCAGGAGCCATGAGGTCATGATCTGAGCAGAAATCAAGAGTCAGACACTTAACCAATGAGCCACCTAGGCTCCCCCATTACAAATTATTTCTAATGCTTTTTGACTTATTTCCTGCCTTAAAATCTAATTTTGAAATTTTTTAAAAATTTCAGTGTCGTAAGTACATAGACATGGTGATTAACTCATCAACACTTCCGGTTCTAATTACTCTCATAGTTCATTTACATAATTTATTTTAATTGTCTCCACCACAACTGAATTACCATGATTCAGTTTGCATATAATTTTTAGTATGGGAGAATGTCTCCGCAATTGTTCAGAGTATTAACAGCCATTGCTTCAGAACTGAGATAAATTCTAACTGTCTGGGGGTCTCAGAAAGAGCGTATTTCACACAAAGCCACACAGCTGCATGGGAATTAGACACTGTTTGCAGTGACAGGTAGAGTCTCAGAATTACTTTTGGTCTATTAGAAAAGCTAGCCAAGAAAGACTCCAAGGAGCCTGCCCTTGTCTAACTTGATTATGCCAGCCTCTTTCTCTGATGGGTAATCAGCTTTTAAATTCAGTTCAAAATAGAACTAAATTAAAGACAAGGTTCAAATCACAGAAGAGGGAGATACTTCTCTATATAATGGATCATGTATCTAGAGAACAAGACCATTCTGACCCTTCAAGATTGGCGTATCACAGTAGAAAATATGATCACCTTTATTCAGTAAATGCTACATTTATCTTCGTGGCCAAAAAAGACATTGGCCCACGTGAGTCAAGGCTGGACAGCAGGATGCGAGTATCGTGAATTCTGTTTCTGTAAAAACAGGAGGGAAGTTTTCCTTTATCTGTTATTCCATGCCAGGCCCTCCAACTGTCTTTCATGACATGAAAACACTGGTAGAAAAAAGCAGTATTCGAAATAACGTGGCATTTAAACTCTTGAAATTGGGAGGAAAATCCTGGCAGATGTTTTGATCTTGGGAAATGTAACGTTTCTAAAGGCACGGTTCATTGTGCTATGATCACATCTGGAATTGGACTGGAATGGAATCGAATCACGACAACTGATTTAATTACACAGCAGCTTGCCACAACTTCAGATCTCCACTTTTCAAAACCCAGATGGACATTTAGAGATCATTCCCCCCCACCCTCTCATTTTCTAGAGCTTCCAGATGAATTGTCTGCCTTGTGCAATTATGGAAGAAAGGCTCATTCCTATATGCATCACACACAGGGGCACACCCTCTTGACCAGGCTCCAGCTGATGGAATGATGGCTCCATTTTCACAGAACAGATAGCAAAAGGACCAAACGCTGCCTGTCACTATTAAGCTTGATCATCTGTCCTCATAACTTTTGGTGGGAGAGCTTCTTCCCAATCTTTGCACATCCTCTACAATCCATAGAGGAAAAAAAAAAAAAGGTTCAAGGGAAATATCTTGAAGATTTTCTTTCAGGAGAAGACAAAGTACAGGTTTCCTTTGTGTGGAACAAATTATTATACATTCTGAAACTATTCTATGTTATGTGAGTTGATAATGTGTTGCTTCCCTTTAGTTAAAAAGGAAGTCGGTGTTAAAAGGGGTAAAAGGAAGTCAAATCTGGGTCAAAGAAACATTCTAAAGGACACCTTCTGGTGTTCAGCAGACTCATTAAGTCAGAGGAATAATCCTTCTGTAGCCACCATGATCCTCATTAAGCAGCAACAGCTCAGTGTGTCAAGAGCTGGGGACAATGTGCTGATCATCAGAACAAGCTGTGGGTAGATCCAGATCTATGGTTTCCAACCCTGTGGACGTGTGCATGTACTTAACCTCCCAGGCCTCAGTTTTCTCCTGTGAGTAAATGGGAATACCATCCTGGCAGTCCAATGCAGGGATTATGTGAGGGATACAGGGAACCCCCCAGACATAGTGCCTAGGGCAACGTGGGCATTGAAGAGAGGTGTGCCTTTCCGTATTTTCACAGTAAAATGAGAAGGAGAACTTAAGAGAGAAATACCTGAGTTGTACCTGTGGTTATTTTAGGCTATAGCTGCATCTTTGGTAACTTGAGGCCAACTTAGTAAGAAATCAAGATTTATTTAGTGATCATAGCGCACAAGATGTAAAGGTATTTGCACATATTCTACCCGTGTGTATTCTGGCTCCCGACCGTGGTGCAGAGGGACCACAACCGCCTCTCGTGACTCCAACTCAACAGTTGTGGCAATGGACTCCCAACCACCTGTGACAAATACCTAATCACACATTTATCCAAAACTTGATGAAATCTTTCTGAGCATAAACAAGCTTTAAGGTTAGAGACTTTATATAATTCTGAAGGCTTATTTCCTTTTAGTTTTTGCTAAATTTGCTTTTTTCAGATTTTAAGAGCAGAATCTACTCCTCCACTCCCAACTATGAGTAAATATTTAATCTAACACTAGTATTTTAAGATTTGGTGAAAATGAACAAACTAGTAATTAACTAAGTAAGTATATGTATCCTCTATGTCAAAAGTCTCACTTACTTACTTACTTACTTACTTATTTATTTATTTATTTATTTATTTATTTATTTATGATTTGTGTATTTATATTTAAATTCAACTTGGTTAACATACAGTGTAGTATTGGTTTCAAGGGTAGAATTCAGTGATTCATGACTTACATACAATCCCAGAGCTCATCCCAACAAGTGGCCTCCTTAATGCCCATCACCCATTTAGCTCCCACACCTCCTCTCCAGCTACCCTTAGTTTGTTCTCTGTATTTGAGTCTCTTATGGTTTGTCTCATTCCTTTACATTAAAGGTACAGGAGTGTGGAAAGATTTCCATCTAAAGTGGAACTGGGGGATATGAAATGGAAAATCTCACGCATGCACCCTCAGAAGAATGGAATTTAAAAACCAAGAGACTGATGTCCCATGAATGCCTACTTTACAGAAGACAGAGACTTATCTCCTGACCAATGAACATCCACCAAGAACCTCTCCCCATTCTCAAGCCAGTGCACTTACTGCTTGGATTCTGGCTGGACTTCTCCCATCTTTGCATTCCTTGCCCATAAATACAGCCCGCCCCACCCCCTCAACAGACTCGCCTGTGGTTTGCTACAGCATGCATTTCCAAATTGAAATTCCTCTGGTGTTCCTGAATATACACAATTTCTGACAACTTGAGCTTGCTTCAGTTTACCTCATTACTTAGGTTGACTAGAACTTTCAGAGAATGATTTTACAAATGGAATTAAAAATTAAAAAAAAAATAGAGCAGTATTTGAGAGATCATGCATCTTGCCCAAGGTCACATGGTCAATTAAGGCAGAACTTCTTGCTTTTGTTTTTATAGTCTGGTATCTTCTAATTGTTTTAGTCTTGTTTAGGATGGTTCCTTTTCCCCTTGATCATTTTAGCTGATAGCAGTCGTCTGAACTATGTACTAGAGATTAGTAGACCTTGTTCTCCAGATGTTGGGCAACTACTGGGCTACATGGCTTTGGACAAGTTACCCAGGAAATGCAGAATTTGCTAAAGAAATTCTTGCATCATCAGATTAAAAAATAAATGGTATCAACTATTTATGATCATAAAGATAACAAATACGCAGAAATTTTGAGCAATAATGAAAAACATAAAAAAGAAAGCAAAAATCATCCAGTGTTCTCCAACTAAGATATAATCACAACATATACTTTGGTTAACGTCCTTTTGGAGCCCCATGTAGACACACATATATACATGTCATCCATGCTATTTAATCCCTTGTTCATATCCACAGCTTAATGAATATTTTTCCATTTAACAAAAACTATAAAAACTGTAATAATGAGTTGGTAAGCTCTTCCTGTGTAAAATCTAACCTAATGCTCAAAATAACTTTTACAGATATGAATTCCAGATAAGCTATTTTCTCAAGGGCACAAAGTTGCTACTGTTTAGGAGTGAAGTAGGACAGGATTTCAACGCAGGCAATTCTGACTCAAGACACTCCTTTGTAACGGCTATGCTAGACTCGGTAAATAAATATTCAGGGTTTATTTTAAATTAATACTGATGGGTAGTTAGATAGATTCAATATTTCTGAAGCTTTTTAAAACCTTATTGATGATCATTAAGTGTAACTTTGTGGATTTGATCAAATATCTCCTTGGACAATTTTCCAAATATAGATTTTCTGTGTTAAAAGGTACACGTCTTCAATTTTGATGTATATTTTCCAAGCTGAATACTATAGTTTTATGGAATAGTCATTTCTCTGGATCTTCAACAACAATGAGTGCTGCCGGTACTACAAGGGGCAGAGATTTACTTCATTAACACAAACTCTCTCCTTTGGCTTTGTAAACTCAGAATTTAAAACACACATTTTGTTCTGGGTTACAGGTCCATTCTCTAAAATTTAATACATGCTTATTAAGTGATTTAATAGGAGACACTGTAAGGAGACAAGAATGCTTGCTTCATAAATCTCATAATTTAATTCCTAAAAACCACCATCTTTGGGGGGTGGAGGACCATCTTACCACAATGCTGGTGAAAACAGTAAGATTCTGCATAGAAATGTCACAACCTAGACCAAGAATTTTATAGGTTCATATTGTATCATTCAGTCATTCCACCAGAATTCAGTCTTAGGAAAATGACAAGAGATGCGGTTCCAAAATATTTGTCATGTTATCTATGAAAGTAAAACAGAACACTTAAATTTGAAAAACAGACATTGATCATTGACTATGGCACATCCATTGAATGCACTATGCTTTAGGCATTTAAAACCTTTGTAATCACTGTAGATTCATTTAGTCATGCGTCCAAATGTTCTCTGTATTTTAAGCAAAAATGCACTGTACATATGGAATAATCTTGATTAGTAAACACCCATGCTATTTGTATAAAACACAAAGGAAATTGGCCCAACACGTTAATAGTAGATGTTTTTTTATTTTCTCCCTCTGACTTCTATGATTTTTCCCTACCCAAATGTGCTACGATTTCTTTTATGTAAAAGCAAGAAAGATAAACAAAAAACCTCCTTGAAAATTCACCTTTGTCCGATCAGTGATACATACCTCGGAATCCCCAAGGCCCCACTTAATCCTCCCTTGCTGTCAGCACTATAAACCACCTGGATGACTTACATCTTCTCAAAAACCCTTCCTGGCTCGTGCCTTGAATCACCAAGATCTCTTCAGAGGGTCTGTAGGAAGTGTTCTTCCTTGCCCCTCTCCTAGTTCTGGTCTGTCTAGCACCTCTTTCTCTTGGGAAAGATCATCCCTTGACTCTACATATTCCTGCATAACTTTTAATTAGGTGGGCCTGATCTGCCCTGCTACAGAATATCCCGTCCCGTGGACCCAGTGATTGGCCCAGGGGGAGGCACGTGACCCCATCAGAAGTGGGTCCATGGGGGGCCCTCTTGGTCATGTGCTTTGAGTTCCAGGGAGGTGTGCCAGGCATAAGCTTGCCCAAAGAAAGCAGCATGAAGCCGAGAAAGACAAGTAGAGCTGAGAGAAGAGAGAGAAATGTTCCTGATGGTATCTTGTGAATCCTCAGGTCCACCGATGCCTGAAGATAGTGCCAGTCCCGAGACTTCTTAATTACATGGGCTCCCAAGTTGCTTTTTACCTTTAAGTGGGTTTGAGTGTAATTCAGTTATTTATTACCAAGAATACTAACAAATGGGAAGGTTTCATTCTAACCCAAGGGTGGTGCCTTTTATCTCCTACGCAGTGCTCTACTCACCTTAATGCACATGTCCATAAAAGAATATATATATATTTTTAAAGTAGGCTTCATGCCCAGCATGGAACCCAATATGGGGCTTAAACTCATGACCCTGACTGAGATCAAGACCTGATCTGAGATGAAGAGTTGGACACTTAACCGACTGAGCCACCCAGGTACCCCAAAAAGAACAATTCTAACTCCTATTCAATGAGTTTCTCACATGACCTTCTACCTTGCAGCGATTTAGACTCTATTTTACATATCCCTACTTTTGGAAAATGTTTTAATGTACAACTTAACCCATATCTCTATTAAACATCACTGAGTTCAATGCTCTAGCTTTTTCTTAGCCTGTTGTCAAGGTCATTTACATTTGTATCTCCATCCTCCCCATACACCTTGATTCAATCTGCAAAATTAATGAGAATGTTCTTTCCTATCATGCAAATAATTCCATGTGATTATTGCTCTTGAATGGAAAAGGACTCAGCAGGGGTGCCTGTTCCGTGAATGACTGGCATTCGCTTAAGATCCGGGTTGGGGTTCTTCCATTCTGGGACTGCATCTGGCCAGTGCAGGGCCCCACAGGCAAGATAAGCTTTATCTCAGAATGGGCAGGGTGGGTCAACAAGTAATTAATTGCTCTCAAGGAAATCTCTGTAAGGCCACTGTAGATTTCAAGTTGTCCCCAGACTGATTAGAAAAGGGACATAATGCTGTAATTAAATCGTCAATCACAAAAGGCATAAATTTGTACAGGATGCAATTTTGCGAGAGAACTTAGAGCATTTTTGAGATAGAGTCGATAACACTTGGAAACCTGAAAAGATTTGTGGTTTCAAATATAGAAAGAAACAGAGAAAGAAGATTGAGGAGCTGTTGGTGTGACATAATTGAGAGGGAAAGGAAAGGAAGGATCAGGGTTTTAGAAAAATGACCCAAACGGAGGACCAAGGAGGACATGGTGAGAAGGAGGGAGATTCCTAGATGTGCTAACCAAGGTGTAAAATCCATCTCAGAGGAACTAAGGGAGATTATGCATTTCTGGTGCAGATCATAGGCTTGTCAGTGAAATAGAGCGGATAGAATCCATAGGGTTCTACCTTAATCGAGGTTGGGCTGTAAGTAAACAGGATACTTACAGCTGAAGTCCAAAGTGGTCCTCTGTTACAGAACATATAAGGGCTGTTTCTCCACAGCCCCACTTCTATGCCTTTATATGATCAGCTAGGACACAGGGTTGAAGCTAAGGTGAACTGGCGACAACAACAACAAAAACACATATACATGCACGCGCGCGCGCGCACACACACACACACACACACAGTGGGAGGAGAAGAAAATGGCGTGGGCTTTGAAACATCTATTACATTGTGCTATTTTCACAGAGTAGTGTAAAATTGTGCACTTGTGACATGCCTGTTCTACAAACAGCTTATGAAACTGAGATTCCTGGGTGCCTGGGTGGCTCAGCTGGTTGAACATCTGACTCTTGATCTCAGCTCAGGTCATGATCTCATGATCCCGGGATCCACACTGAGCATGGAACCTGCTTAAGATTCTCTCTCTCTCTCTCTCTCTCTCTCTCTCTCTCTCTCTCTCTCTCCATACACACACACACACACACACACACACACACACACACTCTTGCCCTCTCTCTCTCTCTAAAACAAAACCTGAGATTCCACCACCCTTAATAAAATATCTATTTTGAGGTAGATTTAGGGCTGAGAGGCTAACACAGGAGAGGCCAGAAAGAAACAGTTGGTCCTAACTGGTGTCAGTGGACTCCTGCCTACCTTCTTTCCTTTGCGGCGAGGGAAGTTTCCCAGTTGAAGCAACAGGAGATAAGCAGAAATATCTTGTAGGTGGAGAAGGTGGAGGACCTGGGAATGAGTTTTTTTTTTTTTTTTCAACGTTTATTTTATTTTCGGGACAGAGAGAGACAGAGCATGAACGGGGGAGGGGCAGAGAGAGAGGAAGACACAGAATCGGAAACAGGCTCCAGGCTCCGAGCCATCAGCCCAGAGCCCGACGCGGGGCTCGAACTCACGGAGTGCGAGATCGTGACCTGGCTGAAGTTGGACGCTTAACCGACTGCGCCACCCAGGCGCCCCTGGGAATGAGTTTTTGAACGATGACAGAGGAAGAAGGGAGAAGGGTGGTAGGCTGGGAAGGTTTCATTTTTTATGACCTATAATTATCTCTCCCTTGTCACAGCAGCAGATGTGTGAGATTAGCTTGCCCAACTGTGCTGCATCTGTAGGATTCACTCATTCCTTTACAAAATATTTATCGATGGCCTACAATCTAAGAGGCACAAGAAATAAAAGGTTGGGTTTTGTTCCTTGACTATTCTGTGTTCAAGTCCAGCATTGGTTTAACAGTTGGTAAATGTGGCACCTTTTGGGCAGAGGAGCTCCCACGGAGTGGGAGCCAGACGATTTTTCTTAAAAATTTCAGACCTTCTGCTCCTGCTCTATGCCCAAGTTTTAAACACTGTCATGACAAGAAATTAGCAGGGAGTTTGTTATACCTCCTGTGAGATATGCACCTAATTGATGTGATTACACACATCAACTCGTATATTCGACCCTATGTGCTTCTATTCTCCATCCCCTGAGAATGGGGGTTACTTCTTTACCATCATTTTCTTCATAATGAAACAATTTATATGGATTATGCCCCATGAAAGGGAAGTCTTTTGAATAACATATCATTCTTACCTATGTATCTGTAACTATTGATTTTAAAGATTTCTGCACTTGGAAACTATGAAACAGATACATTTGAATATGGAAGATGATTCTAATGATTCCAGTTCAGTAGAAGAGTATCCGTGCTAATGAATATTCCTGAATTTATTCCTTGCATATCCTTGACCTGCTTTACATTGAAGATGCGCTCCACCTATGCATAAGACTATACATGTTCCTAGTGTTAGCATGTTAGAGAAAAGAGCTTTCTTTCTCTTTTTATCAAGTAGAACTGACTTCATTGTCGTCACGTCCTCTATTAGTTATAAAGAAATACACTCTGGATGTTTGATATGAAGACCTGCGTGGAAATAACTTTACATTTTCATGTTCAGGCATCTTGTAATTGGAATAAGGCAACACACACCATGGAATTTCAACAAAGGAGAATTCAATCTCCTGTTAAAGATGTTCCTGATTGGGGTCTGCTGATGGGTGACAGTGTCTGGTGGGTTGAAGGTTTCTCTTTGAACATATTCAAAATTGTGTCTGATCAATGCATTGATAGTGCAGTTCACATTTTAACATCGGTATTCTTTGAAATTATGCCACGTAATTGAATTGAAGATGAAGATTGCTTTCTCTAAAGTGGCAAGAATATATCAGGTTTAGCTTTTAGCTGGGAGCTAATGACGAACATTGTAGCACCTTACCTTTGTAGAGCTCTTTTATATCTCACAACAGCTTTGGAAGCACCTAATGGTGCTTCATTTGATTCAGTCACAGACAGGCAGAGTGACTCGGGCAACTGATTTACTTACAGTGCAATTTCACTGCAGGAGGAAAATTAGAACCCGAATATCCTGATTCTCAGTCCAGGATCTTTGAATCAGACCACCCACGCAACGCTCCTTTTGTTTCCCCCTTTCAGAAATGATTTTATGTCCATTCATAAAGGACACAGGTCATCTGAAGACTTGAATTAGGTGTGCCCTTGCAGCAAACTGTTACCGATCTTTTATTTTTCTGTCTGTTGTTGTTGTTGTTGTTGTTGTTGTTGTTGTTGTTGTTAGAGAGTAAGTTTTCTTAGGAAAGGGACTGAATGTTTCTTGTCCTCTGACACCCTCAACAGTAGAGCATGAAGGAGAACACGGTATATATTTTTCAAAAATGAGCTGCACTTTCTCCACATCCTCACCAGAATCTTAAATGCAGAGAACCAACTGAGGGTTGATGGGGGGGGGGGTGGGGGAGAGGGGAAAATGGGTGATGGGCACTGAGGAGGCCCCTTGTTGGGATGAGCACTGGGTGTTGTAGGTCAATTTGACAATAGATTATATTCATAAAAAATGAGCTGCTGGTATATAAAACAAGATGATGCTATTATTTCTGGATGTTCAGATTGTTATTCTATATCGACAAATAGTTGATGCTGAAGTCTACCGAAAAGTTGGTATTTAATAATCATATCAAGGAATTCCGCACATTGAATTAATTTTTATTTTTTATTTATTTTTTATTTATTTATTTTTAACGTTTATTTATTTTTGAGATAGAGAGAGACAGAGCATGAACGGAGGAGGGTCAGAGAGAGAGGGAGACACAGAATCTGAAACAGGCTCCAGGCTCTGAGCCATCAGCACAGAGCCCGACACGGGGCTGGAACTCACGGACCATGAGCTCATGACCTGAGCCGAAGTCGGACGCTCAACCAACTGAGCCACCCAGGTGCCCCTGCATTAATTTTTAAAAATACTTTTTGTTCGTAAAAAGGGGAGATATAATCTCTTTTAGAAAATATTGTTCATCTACATAAAAATTTCCCATACCCATCAAAATTCTTGCAGCATCATCTAAGCCTCAGTGATAACAACACTAATCATTACTATGGCTGCTATTGTAAGAGTATTTAATTCTTTTAACAGGTCCTGGGCAAAGCTTTTTATAGGCCTCATCTTATTTAATACTCACCATTTTTTGAGTTAGGCACTAATACTATCTCATTTTACCAAGAAGAAAAATGAGAGGTAGAGAGATTATATAACTCAGCCAAAGTCACACAGGTATTACATACAGGACACTGAGGGCAGATCTTTCAGACTCCATGGTTTTAACCAATACTCCGCTCAATAGCAGCCATCACCATGGTAAAGACAGGAGGAGAGAGTGGGGGGACCCCAGGGGGCTACTGGAGAAGGCAGGGATGTGGATAAACTTAGCACTGAAGAAATGACTAGCACTGAAAAGTGCCGTGGTAACATATAAGAGGTCAGGAAGGAGGAATCAGCATTGGGCTGAATGGACAAAGTAAAAGCCTGAGCCAACGCAGCAGAGTAAGCGGAAGCCAAGTAACTAGAGCTTGGCGACTCTCTGGGTAAGTGGGGTAACTGAATGGGCATCCAAAAGACCCAGAGATTTTCAGCTCTGGTGCCTGGGGAGAAAAGTGATTCCCTCAACTGAGAAGAGAAGCCATGAGTCTGAGAGGATAAAAATAAAATAAACAAGTTTTTGAGAATCCTGCCCCATAGCCTTGCCTCATTCCTTCTCACCAGCTCTAGACTTTTTATGACTCTGAGCACCTGATCAAAGTTGAGGTCTTCTACAACTTAGGGACCTCTATTCTACTCAGTGATAGTCTAAGGAACTAATCCCTACCAGCTTCCCTCTGCCAGCTGATTATTTACTCCTTGGAAGGAGATTTCTGATGGAGATGTTTTTCTCTAAAAGAGTCTCATCATGACCAGGTCACAGAAGATCTACTAGGGGCTGGCAGATCCTTGGGTCACGCTCACAGTACAGCAGCTACTGCCTCTGACATTAGTATATGTTTAAAAATATGTGAGGTGGAGAGCACATTAAGCTTGCAAGTTTTTTCAGTATATTCTGATGATAAATTTTATTACAGAAACATCTGACAGGCAGCATAGACTTTTAATGTGTAGTGAAAATGGAATTCTCATAGGAACACATACTGTCCAAGTTTTCTTCTCAATTTTCAGTTTCTCAAGGCTTCTGGCTGTTTTGGGACCATAGCTGGGATGATTTGCTCTGAAATAAATCCATGAAATTCACTAGTGTATTAAACTCTATTAGAGAACCTCTCCTTTCTCTCACTCTATCTTTGAAAAAGCTGTGCATTTGTTTTATATAAATATACTGTTTCTGAGAATGGGCAAAGTCACAGACAAGGACTACTTTAAAATATATTTTCAGAGATAGTGAGAAGAGTTACACGAAATTCTTAACTTCTGTATTCAAGTCGAATACCCAGAATTCTGCTCTCCTTGAGCAAAGTCTTATTCAAAGCTTGATTCTTGTTTTAAAATTGGATGTACATTCTGGGAATTTACAGTTATGTTAAAGAGAAGAGCATTGGAGAGAAAAGGAAAGAAAGAAATGCCTCCTTTGGTATATATGCAGACAACATATGCTCTGATGCTTGCCACATCCTGTGGAAACACCGTAGACAGATTCCAAATGAGCAAGAGAGAAGTCAAGAATTAACAAGCAGCTAGGAGACTCTATGGTGAATCACTATTCAAAGAGCAAATGCACTTGGCTATTAAAATAATGACAAGACGTTTCAAAGAAGGGAAACTGCAGGCCAATTTTTTCATTTGAGTGTTTTCAAACACCTACTATGAGCTGGTACAGTGATAAGTATCTTGGACGATATGAAGATAAAACTTACACTGTTTTGCCTTCAAGATAATACTACAAAGCAGAGTGGGGTACGTACTATAGGGTAGGGAGATTTAAGTAAAGTGCTAAGCTAAGCACAAAAGGGAGAAAAGATTAATTTAGATTAATATCAATTAGCTCCAATAATACAAGACTGTGTTTTGGGGGGGGTAACTTTACCATAAAATTGCCCGTTACTTGAAAGAGTCAAACACTTGGCCACTAAAAGCTCTCCTCTGGTATTACGCTATTCCCATAGTTTTATTTTATTGTTGTGGTATGCAGCTTCATACAGAAGCATGTATACTCGCTTCTGGTCAAACTCTTATTTCAACAGATTCGGCACGTTTCGAACATTCTATTTCTATAAAACGGAAAATTACCTGTTCCTCATGTTAGGATAGAAGAGGGCTCTCAATTTATCATCACTTCCAGATCTCCCTTAAGTAAAAGGGAAAAATCACAGATTAAACTGCAACCCAGCAGCAAACTATCTCATGCAGGATCTCTTTTCTTTGCCATTATATTCTTGATGATATTGGCCTTGGTGATCAGGAAGGGTATGTGAAGCAAAAGTCTGAAATGACACCTAGATTCCTTCTCTGGACATGAGGGATGGCTTGAGGTCCGTCACAGCAAATACTACCATGGTCAATGTTATAATGACCCAGTGGGTGCTTTCTAACCCGCTTTGAAAATCTCAACCCATGTGTGTTAGTCAGTTTGGGCTGCTATATCAGAATACCACAGTATTTTCACATTTCTGGAGACTGAGAGTCCAAGATCAAGGTGCTGGCAGATTCAGTGTCTGGGGAGAGCGCCCCTCCTGGTTCCCAGACATCTCCTTCTTGCTGTGGCCTCACATGGCAGAAAGGGCTGGAAGCTTCCTGGAGCCGGTTTTATAAGGCCACTAATCCCCTTCATGAGTTCTCCATTCTCATGACCTAATTGCTTCCCAAATATGCATCAAGATTATGCTTCAACATACAAATTTTGGGGAGACACAAACATTCAGTCAATAACACCATGGAACACTTTCAATGACTACCACGGGCGCTCTGCTCTTGACTGCCCTTTGCCTCTTGGAGCTTCCAAGAATCAGAAGTGCCTGGAGGCTGACGTCTTCCCCATAGCTTGGTAATCAATGACTGTTGGGTGGGGAGAATGATAGCCAAGCTCCTTATCTCTGGCTGCAAAAACTCTGACTCACTCCAGAGGTCAACCGTGGGACTGGCTGAGGTCTACCCACTGATCTCAAAGACTTTTGACCAAGGTCTCCCCATTGCTTGGCTTCTACCTCTTTCCTGCCCTGCTTCCCCGTTTCCTCATTTCTCTTCCCATAATACATCTCTTGCCCACAAATCCTCACCTGAGGATTTGCTTCTGGGGAATCTTACCTAATAAAACAAAAAAAAGTTTCATAATTTAATACTATGTTTGACATTTTACTGTTTTCAAAAAATAATTTGAGGGGGTCACTTGTGATATTTTCCCCTAAATTCATATAGTTTACTTACCTACACAAACAAGGAACTCTAAGTTTCTATTCATAAAATCCATCTGGGTAGAGCCACTATGGAAATTATTAGTACTGAGGTTCCTCAAAAAGCTAGACAGAACTATCATATAATCCAGTAATTCCACTTATGGGTACATATCCAAAGAAGACAAAATCAGCATCTTGAAGACATATCTGCACTGCTGTGTTCACTGGAGCATTATACACAATAGTGAAGAAATGGAAACAACCCAAGTGTTCATCAGTGGATGAATGGGTAAGATGTGAGATATGTGGGTGTGTCCACACACACAAACACACACACACACACACACACACACACACATATATGGATATTATTCTCCCACAAGAACGAAAGAAATCCTGGCATTTGCAGCAACATGGATGAACCTTGATGGCATCGTGCTAAATGAAATAATTCAAACAGAGAACGACAAATACTGTATGATCTCACTTATGTGTGGCATCTAAAAATGTCTACTCATAGAAACAGAAGAGAATGGTGGTTCCCAGAGAGTGAAGGCAGGGGGCAATGTCGAAGAGGAACACAAACTTTCAGTTATAAGGTAAAGGAGTTCGGGGATGGCGACTGTAGTTACCGTGATGGCACGGTACCATGATGGCATGGTACAAGGAGTACCGTGATGGCACGGTATGGCGACTGTAATTAACAATACTGTATTGTATACTTGAAAGTTGCTGTAAAATCGAGCTTTAATGTTCATGCCATAACAACACCCACAAAGTGGTAGTTCCGTGAGATGAAGAATGTATAACTAACCTTATTACAATAAACAATTCACAAAATAGAGTTGTATCAAATCATCACATTGTATACCAACTTGGACAGTGCTGTATGTCAATTTTATCTCAGTAAAGCTGGAAAAAATAAAAATGAAAAATAAAACCTATCTTAGACTGCTTGAGGCTTATCCTGATAAGTATAGCAATTTACTCTTTACATAGAAAAGCTCACAGAATTCACTCTGTATTTACCCGTCTTAGATCTAAGCCTATTTAATAAAGCTATTTCTTGCAGCAAGCCCCGGTGCGTCTGCGGGGGCAGGGAATGAGATGTCAGAGGGGTAAAGGCACTGCTTCACAAATGTTTTCCCCTACTCAGACATCATTTTTGCTATTTTCTGGTTCATTCCAAGTGACAACATTTAAAAAAAAAATCTTGAGTCTTGAGGTTGAAATTTAGTAAAACTTTAAAAATTCTAAATAAAAAACAAAAGCTGGCTTCACACATCATAACCTTACAAAAATGTTGGAAACCCTTCCAGATGACCAGAATAGAATCAGAACCACTTTCACCTGCAAAGCACCATCTCACAGAGGAGCGAACCGAATTAATCTACTTCTCTGACCCACGGTGGGTGTGCGAGTGAAATAAACTTGAAGCCAGCTCTCCGTGGACGCCTGGAGGAAGAGAAAATGCCCACCACACCTTTCGAGCTACGTGATCTGGTGCAGTGCAGCATCGCAGAGACACCAGGCACAGCTACCTGGGCCCCCGGAGTTGTGGGGCAGAGAAAGCCGCAAGATGGCCAGTCCTGGGCGACACAGAGCTGTGACCTTGGGAACTGAGGCCACAGCAGCTGGAGGCAAGTGGCTCTAGCAGTGGCCCAGCAGAGAGAAGAACTGAGATGGCTGCAAAACGCTGAGACCTCAAGGGGCTTACCCCTTCTGGGTAGAGAAGCTCTGCCTACTGGCCTAGAAAATTCCAGGAAGTCTGGGCTTCCCTTCCCAGGCTGAAGTGTGTGTGCGTGTGTGTGTGTGTGTCACACACACACACACACACACACACACGCACACGTCCACTGTTTCCAGGCAGAAAATGAGTAAGAATATTTATTTATATTGAAGATTTGGAGGAGAACATAATTAACAATCTTGATGTCACATGCATATATCGACTCTGTCCCAAACCATCAGACCCACCTCCTCCAAAAAACATTAAATATTCTTTAAATTTTTTTTAATATTTATTTTTGAGAGAGAGAGAGAGAGAGAGAGAGAGAGAGAAATATGACTGGGGGAGGAGCAGAGAGAGGCAGACACAGAATCCAAAGTAGGCTCCGGGCTCTGAGCTGTCAGCACAAACTCACTGAACCGGGAGATCATGACCTGAGCCGAAGTCGGACACTTAACCGACTGAGCCACCTAGACATCCCTAAATTTTCTTATTTTAGTTTCTTAGCCGATGGAGCCAAGATTTACAATTCCTATTAAAAAAATTGGCTGTTTTTATTCCACATGTTAATAACTTGTATCATATTTTTGCACTTAGTATTTGATGAGCAAAAGGTATTGGAAAACCTAATACCTGAGGGGAAAATGGGAATGAATGGGACTTGCCTCACGGAGAAGACAAAGGGCATTGATATTAACGGCGATACACAAGTGCACATGTGCACACACAAAATAAATGAAAACAGAAACACGTGGCTTTCTAACAGTGTGTGGTTTTCTCCTGACGTTCCTCCTTCCCTATCATGATAGCCCCATGAAGTCAGGATAGGAAGCGCTCCTACAATTTTTACAAAAACAGGCAAAGATTTAGAATGAAGAATTGACTTGCCCCAAAACAACAGCTGCAAATAAAAGCAAGTGGAACCCTGGCACTTGGTTGGGTTCTATCTGTCCTTCTTGATGCACCATATTGGTCAGTATCTCTGAACATCTGAAGTGGTGTTAATTCTTTGAAAATGCTTTAGCTCCAGCGAGAGCAGCTAAAATAGCACCCCTCAAAAGATCTTCTTTGTGCATATCGAATCACACACCATCAGATGTGCTAATTCAGCCTAAATATCACAGTATGTTCCAGTATGCTAACTGAGATCAGACTCCAGACTCATCGCCAGAAAAGAATGGTTGGCTCAATACATAAATCCTTTCCTCTTCACTCAGTGGCTTTTTGATCCATTGACTACTTCAACCAGTGGAGATCACCTCCAACAAATTTGGCAGAGGCATTCCATTTACCTCTGGAAAAGGGGAATCCTAATATCCTAATCCTCACCGGTCTCCTGTCTTTCCCTATAAAATCCATGTTCCATAATCATTCCAGAGCCACCTACCCAAACATAAATCTGGCCATATCAACTTCTGCTTGAGCAATTCACGGGTTTCTGTTGCCTAAGCCTGACCTGTGTCACCTAGCACGGCACTTGAGGTTTTCTGCGATGGGTCAAGTGTAGTCCCCGACCTCATCTTCTGAGATTCCTTGTCTCAACGGCATGCCTTAGCAGCTCCAGAATCCTGGGGTTCACACAGTTTTTCTCTGTTTTTTGCTGCATTTCCTTTTTTTTTTTCTCAAAGCAAACACCCTTAACCTAATTCTATCATAGTCAGACTCATTTCATATCGTAGTTCCTCTGGAAGACTCACCATGCCCTGGCCGGAAGACTTAGGAGCCTCTGTTAATCACTTCCTGTCCACATCTCTGTGTTGGAACACCTCAGTTCTTTTACAGCTATCTGTGTATATATACACACAGACACAGATACATACTTTAATATCTCTATCCTTTTTAATATAGATATTTTTTCCTCTTACTAAAGTGGGAGGCCTTTTGCACCACCGAATACAATGATTTATTCACCATCTTTGGACTCCCAGCATCTGGCTTAAGGTTAGACACATGGTACATGCTCAATAAATGTCTGGATACCTGAAGTGAGATGAGATTAATTTATCTCCTTTAAACCACATTTTCCTACTTTTCTGTCATCTTCAGTTCTATTAAATTTGCTCTCCCCCCCCCTTTTTGGTTTTGTGGTTTTTTGTTTTTCTGGGTTTTTTTTTTTTTTTTTTGGTACTATTTTCTCTTTAACCTTTCCCCTCTCTGCTGATTCTCTAAAGTTTTGGCATACAAACCAGGATAAAGTAACTGATCAGAGCAGGAGCATTCATTTTTCCTCAGCTCTAGGCCTATGAAATAGGTTGCCTCAGAACACTGAAAGAACCCACCATTTCCTTAAACGCTCCCAGGCCAGTAAGCCCAATCCGTTTTCTTCTCCAGAAGTCCCAATGTAATAAAACTTGCAGAAGGGAGCTGATCGGGTATACTTGGCCTGATGAACTCTCCGATCCTTTCTTTGCCCTTAATAATCATGCCACAAAGGGGCTGCTGGAAGCATGAGGACAGCTGTGTCACCGGCCTCACTAATTTCACGATGGCAGACACCTGCAAGGGGTCGGAGAGCATCACTTGGGACCCACTAGGATGCCCATTTTAGATTTATGGGTACTAAGCGATTTATGTCCAGTTTCATTTATAGTTATAATCTACGTGGAGTCATACTCAAAAGAGGGAATGAATCTCAGCTTCTCTTCATCACTCTAGGAATTCAGGTAGAAGATGCTCCTTCTCCAAACTGATACCCTAAACACAGTTCCTTGCCAGTGTTGTCTGTATTAAGTGGCTGACTACATTTATATTTGGCTTCTCCTGAGGGAAAGGACCAGAGCTACATATTTACTATTATAACTGTCAAAAACTTTAAGGAAAAAAATCCAGGTCATACCTTTTTTTTTTTTTTAATATAAAGAAAAGAACGAACTCATCACTTACATACATAAAAAACTAGGATGGTTCATTATCATCTGAAAAGGCATTAATTGCAGTTCACTCACTGGACTGGGTAGAATATGGCCCTAATGAGCTAAAGGACATGGATGGTGCCTCTGAAAGAGCCTGCTGCTTTAGAAGGGACTATCACCTGTGGTGTTATCTGTACCGGGAGCTGCGCAAAACACGTAACAGAATGCATGCTGACGACCACAGGGGTAGTCAGTGAGATGTTCTTCTCACTGGATCGATGTAATCTATCGCTACTGGTAGAAAAAGTCATTTCAGACAGATCTTCTCCGCTTCCTGCCCAAGTGCCCCACAACCCCATTATGTGATCTCAGAAATAATGCTGGATTATGTGTTAGGGGAAAACAAAGCCAGTGCAGTGTAGTGGAAAGAACGTGGGCTTTGGGGATAGACTTGTTTCCAGACCCAGCTGTGCTGCTGCTTAGTGAGAAGGATCTGGGCAAGTTACTTAAACTCTACAATCTGCTTCCTCACCTGTAAAATAAGTGTCATACTTCCGATCTCAGTGTTCTGGAGAATGCTATTAAATAAGATGGGGCTTTTAAGGTGCCTAGCGTGGTCCTACCCACGTAAAATTCTCGGCAACTGCTTTCGCTTCCTCACTCGTGGAAAGCAGAAATAATAACATAATTAAACGTGATGAATTGGAATAATCAGATAAAAATCATACAACTGAGGGCTAACTCATTAGATTAATGACTGGAATTAACATGGCCAGTGTGAGGTTCATCACGGGTGTAGAGGAAGCAGGATAGGGTCTCTCTGCTTGTACCTGCAATTTAGGACTCATAATCAACTCTCAGAAAGGTCGTTCTTTGAGTTGTGGGATTCACATACAGATCAGTGACTCACATTTGCGTAGCACCTACAGAGCGCCCAGAGTACTAGACATTAGGAAGACAGAGACAAAAGACCCAGTTCTCACCGACACTCATTGAGCTCTGTCCACTAGGGACTAGGAAGGCTGGGGGAGGCACTCAGGAAATGAGCTATCTCCTGTTGTCCTCTCTTTGTTTTATTTTATTTTTCTTTATTTTATTTTATTTTTTAAAGGTTTTTTTTAAAATGTTTATTTATTTTGAGAGAGAGAGAGCACACAAGCGAGCAGGGGAGGGGGCAGGGAGAGAGGGAGAGGGAGACGGAGAGGGAGAGGGAGAGGGAGAGGGAGAGAGAGAGAGAGAGAGATTGAGAGAATCCCAAGCAGACTTCTTACTGTCAGCACAGAGCCCGATGTGGGGCTCGCACTCAATGAACGTGAAATCTAGAGTTAGACGCTCAACCATTGAACCGACTGGGCCACCCAGGCCCCCCCTCTGTTGTCCTCTCTGTAAAGAAAAATGTGTCCTGTGATTTTGGCAGAGGGAGGATAGAAACACAGAAATGCTCAGAGCCAGTCTGACATTGGGTTTACAACTTCAGGCTACTGGCTCAGTCGAAAGCTGTGACCTTACCTGAAAAACAAGTCGAGGTACACACCCTACATGGTGTGACTCTTACCAAGAGGGCATGAAGACTGTTCACAGATGACATTTTTGTGGGGCACCAGCTTTCCTTCCTCCCTGTTCAATTTTCAGAGTCAAAGTCACAGCTGAAGTTGGACTTCAGAGAGGGAAGGGCCCCTTATCTCCCACTGAGGTTCCTACCAGGTGTGACATATCCTTCTCTACTCCCTGCCCAAGACAGAACTTTGATATAAAACGGCAGGAAACTATTTGGATCATAAAGAATTTCTGAAGCAGCAGGATGACAGGATTACCGCAAGACCCGCATTGACGACATCTATGCTTTCCACCTTTGGTTCCTTAGAGGGAAACAGCATTGATTCCACCAAAGGCATGGTTAGATTTTAATGGTTTCTTTGGTTTAGATTTTAGTGCAATCACCATATACATCTTTGTGTGCAAATCGTGCTCACTAGGTTTAAAAAGTTCACAAAGATCTTTTTTTTTTAAGCACAGAGAAGATAATGACTCTTCAAAAGTAGAATATTTTGAATAGGTTCACCTCTAAATTTCTACGATGGAGCGTGAAATGAGGGGATGATAGGAGTGTCCTCTCTCCTTGCTGGAGCAGGACAGTTTTCAGACTATGATCTCTGCAGGGGTGACAACCCAACACAGTGATTTTATGTTTCTCATCTGCTTGTTTGGGATGAGGAAAGAGAAAAGAGAATGGCAGTCCCTGGGACTTAAGTAGCCCTGGTTTGAGGCGTCTAGGGTAAATGTGTTTGTGACGTGTGGAGGAAGCGGTTACTAGAAAAAGCACTTAGTCATTACCTCTAAGTCACCTACTTATGTTTGTTTCTGATACGTAACCTTTCCAACAACTTTACAATAGTGGCATCTAATTGGACAGTTCTCTTTTTATTCCACCTTCCTCCCTGCAATACTGTTTTGAAGGTGTATTATCCCGAAAAGGTAAACAAGGACTCTACTTTTGAATTCTAGCTTCTGATCAATGGGGGAAGCAGAAATGACGTTCCGTATATTTATCCAGAGGGATTAGGAGTTCTGACTAGCACATATATTATGCATGGATCAGAGGGGGTTCCTGTGGTGTCTTGCAAGGAACAAGTTCTGTGGAGAGAGGGTTTAACCAAGGTCAACACGTCAAGAAGGGTTGGATTTAGCTGTCCTTTTAAGAGGCTGGGGTGGACTGGAGTGGACTGGTTTGCAAAGCAATGACAGTGAGATTGAAAAACAACCTGCAGGTATGAGGCTTGAGAACTTCTTCCTCTTATAACCAGACGGTCACATCACCTACCCGAGTTTACGGGATCATTCTTTGACACTCAATCCATTTTATTCATGCTCAGGGTTCCTATGATCCCTGCGAGTCCCCACAGAAACCTTGAAGAAGAAATGCTGTACTGTCACGGAGCTGGAGTGACTTTGTCAACACCGGTATGGCGTGTTGAGCCTTTGAGCTGGAGCCTACAGGCATTTTAAAAACACATTATTCGTGCAATGTAACATTTAATTGTGGTTTGCGTTTTTAGTAGGCTTTCTCTTGAGGAAATTTCTGAATGCTGTAAAGCAGTTGGGTCGTAGGGCTGTGGTAGCTATATGGAGAATGTTGGAGGCCCATAGTTTCTTTTTTTTTTTTTCCAATTTGAGTATAGTTGACACACGGTGTTACATTAGCTTCAGGTGTACAACATAGCGATTCAATAATGCTATACACTGCTATGCTCACCACAAGCGTGGCCACCATCTGTCACCATACAATGCTATCATAATACAAGTGACTCTATTCTTTACCCTGTACCTTTTATTCCTGTGACTTCATCATTCCATAACTGTAAGCCCATTATTTTCTACCAGCAATTCCTTTAAAGGTCTTGAAATGCATCAGGTTGGCTGCAAAGAAATAGAGGTACAAGACAACGGTGGATGGAATGAGAAACATGCATGGCACAGACCAGAGAGAGAGAAAGAACTCCAGCATTCCTAGAAGTTGCGAAAACGCGTGAAAATGTAGAAAGAAATGAGCACTGAAGACGGAATGAGGCGGAGCGAAACGGACCCAAACGCTTACGTGATACGACAAGCTGGCAATCTATGAAAGATGGTTATAATTCGCGACAGCAACAGATGCAGATTGTGCCTTTTTACATGTGAATTATGAGTAGAATTCAGAAACTGCAGTTCTACAGAAAAATATAAAGTCTGCCATTCTGGAGTGACAGTCTTGCAGTCTACAAAGAGATCACACCTCCTTCTTTACCAATGTCCCAATAAAGATGAACTTGATGGTGGTGAATGTCAATGACAAAAGTACAACTGCACTTCTCCAGGTCTTATTTCCATATTTATTAAATTCCTTCCTTGCCCCAAACCTTTGAATTTCTTTAGGCTTGTCCTTATTTCATTTTGGTCCCTGGCACTGTGAATCAACACTAACTTGGCCATCTGGGTGCTATTCCGTGTGCTGTTTTTCATCTCCCTTTGTGTGTTTTCTGACTTTAATATTCTGAAATATCTGTGCATAGGAGTTGAATCTCATTGATCAGATTTCCTTTAAAATATCTTTGATTTAAATAACAATACAAGAAAAAATTTCATGGCAGAGAGGAGCGAGGATGGCATCAGCAGGAGAGTTGACATTCATTGCCAGTCCCTTGCTGACTGTGGAAAGTTTGAGAAGGAACTTCACTTCTCAAACCCTATGTTTCTTATCTACAAAAGGAAGGTGTTAGCTGATAGCCTCGAAGGTCCCTCCAGCACTAACAATCTGAAGTTTTGAGATAATAATCCACGTCAGTCATCCAGTGCGATCTGAGTAAAGCAAAAATGTAGAAGATCCATAGCATTATTCATCGAACACCAGAATTTTAAACTTACAAGGGATCGTACCGCATTTCTAGCTCTCCTTTATCTTGACATTTGAGAAAACTGATGCCCAGAGGGATGAAGTGACAGTGACAGCCTACAGAGCAGGTGTGGCAGTTTAATATATTACATGTTTATAAAGAAAGCAATGAGCTTCTGGAAACTTCAATGGTTTAAGCAGTAATGCTAGTTGAGAACACGTGTTATGACATTAGGGGTTTGGAGGTACTAAAAGGCAGAGGGTTGGAATAGCAAAGGCTCATCTCATCTGAAAACATCTTCACAGACATACCCAGAAATAATGTTTAATCTGGGCACACTGTGACCCAGTCCAGTTGACACATAAAATTAACTATCACAGTCTCACATAACTGCTCTATGTATTGGTTTATAAATCTGGAAGACACGTTACTGCGATGGACAAAATATTAAGTAGACAGCCCTGGAAGAAAATATATCTTCCCTCACATGCTTGTTGGTATAATTAGATGAAGGAGTGCAAACTGCCTAATTACACGATGCTCTACAACTGTGTCCAAATCCCAGAAATATCATACTTTCAAAAAGAGTTTTAGGAATACACGTACTTCTCAAGGAATTATCAACCACATAAATCTCCTCAGAAACAAACTACCTTCAACGATGATATATGCCATGTCTTGCTGATGATATTTTAAGTGTTGCTATAAAAATATATTGTGGTCAATTTAAAATGCAATTAATGTGAGATTAACTGTTATCTCAGAAATCGGAACACATTAGTGACAAATGAAATTAGAAGTGTGGTGGTCTGCATAAAATCTAACATCAGAGGAGAGGGATGGACCCATATCTTTCCAGAACTGATTTTATTTTTTTTAGAAAGTGTATATATATAGTGTGCACACGTGTATGAGTGGGGGAGGGGCAGAAGGGGAAAGAGAGAGGGAGGGAGAGAGAGGGAGAATCCCAAGCAGGCTCCATGCTCAGTGCTGGATCCCATGACCCTGAGATCATGACCTATGCCAAAATCAAGAACCAAGTGCTCAACCGACTGAGCCATCCAGGTGCCCCTCCATCACTGTTTTCAAGGAGAGGCCATGCGAGTGTTCTAAGACTGGTCCCAGCTCCTTAAACAGAAATAGCCAAGAGTGGGAAACAACTGATCATCAGAATGGATAGAAAATCTCCTTAAAATACCCACCCACCTTTGTTTTCATTCTTGTACCACATGGCCTTTTGGTCTATGATCTACAGATGTGCAGATCAGAAGGGATGCCCCATCCAGGATTACGACGTGACTGATGTCTGGTATAATATCCAAAGTTCAGTAATGAACTGAGGCATTGGTACACAATTGCCTGTGAGTTTATAAATCAGTGTTACAGAACTTGACTGCTCCTTGGAAATCATGGAAATATGTCGATTTGGGCAGTTACAAGTAAATCTTGAACCAGTGTCCCTCTCAAAATGCAGCCAGCTTAACAGGACTCCATGGGCTTTTATTTTAACTAATGTCTGAGTTTCATGCTTGATTTCCTCCAGATGTTTTCGTCTAGGATTCATTGGGGCAACAGAACAAGGAGGGCATACAATCAAAGTGAAATTCATCAATTTTTAGACATTCAGGGAATTCCCTAAGGAAATGGTGCAAAGTTAAGGTAAATTTTGAGGAAACAGAAGACAGTAATGCTCCTTACTAGTCTCAGTTCCTTGAGGGCCAACACCAGTCTGGAGGACACACAAAATTTCCACACGGTGTAGCAAAGGGAAGCACAAAATGCAAACACCGCAAACCCCACCATTTTCCTGATGCCCACTCTACTTAGATTGACAGACCTCTTAGTGACTTTCTTTTTTCACTTGGAGGGGTAAGCAAAGGACTGAAAAGTATAAAGCCTCAACACATGTAATCTCACTTTTGTCAACCGAGTCCAAAACCAACAACAAAGGAAACAAAACAAACACAGATGCTAGAGTGTGACTAACTCACGGGGAAATACATAGGTAAAACAAAAACAAAAACAAAAACAAACGCAAGAAAAAACTCCAAAAGCATTGATTGTAGTGTCAACCCAACTGCAGATTAAATATGATTGCCCACCAAACTCCCAAGGATTCTGTTTACGATGCAATGTCTTAGATTTATTTTGTTTCCCAACAGTATCTAACAGAATTCTGAGCATAGAAAAAGTACTTGTTGAAGTGATGCGTTCATTAATACATTCGGTGGGTTTGGCCATATTGACATTTGCCATAATGACCAAGTCACCACATGCTATAGCCCCGGGCTGTGGGCCATGACTCATATGCTCACAAGTGCCAGGGAAGCCTGAAAGCCCACAACGAACTTTGAAAAGGACAAGCTTTGTAACATGGTGCATCCATGAATCAAAATGTCCTCCTTTTGTTAAACACGATCCCACACTTCAGGGTTATTAGCTCGTTTGGTGATCCTCAACACAAATGGAAGGAAGTAAATTGAAATACAGTGCATGTAACATTAACCTTTCTTGGGGTCTGCTGTTCACTTTGAGAAGTTATTTTTAGAACAACGTCTCTCCCACAGATATAACAGCACATCCGTGAACATGTTTATACAGTTTATATATCGTAAAGGCCTTTTTCTCTTTTATTTTCTGATTCTTAGGATAAAATTGAGAATTACTAGCATTTAGGTGACTTGAGACTGTTAAGAACATACATGACATTTGGTATTTAGAAAATCGGAATTCATAAAAATACATGTGAATCCCAGAGTGAAATGATAATAGATATCCAGTGTAAGAAAAAAAAAATGAAAGAAAACGAGAAAAATATGAGGTGAGCTTAGGCGACAAACACAAAGAATAGAGGGGTGTCTTAATTAAAATGCACAGGATGGGTGTGTCAGAGAGAGGCGGGAACATATTACCTTCAATGTGGATGATAGGAATATAGAAAGTAGGGGATTTTCACTTATTGTAGCAGCAACAAGGACACAGAAAATAAAACCTTGTCTGGTGAGGGAAGCCTAAAGATGTGGGTGTTTCAATTACAGGGGCAGTAATGGAGTTCAAGCACAGAGGAGCATACGACCCAGCGTGGGTGCCTACGAGAGGGATGCTGGGGGACGAAAACATGCTTAAGCATTTCACTCTGGTGTTTAACATCGAGATACGAAATAGCTTAGACTTAGTTCCAAACTGGAGCCAAACCTTCAAACTCCCTGTGACATAACTTACCACTTTGAGAGATGGTCTCAGCCGAACTAAAATATAACTCAGTGTAAAACATTTCAATTCAGGTCTTGTCACTATGCTGTTATGATTATTGCACTTACGACCACCAGTAGTTAGGTGAATAATTTAGAGACAGTGAGAGGTCTGTGTACAATAGTTAGCAGATTCACCCAGGGCCTGTCAAATTGTCATGTGGAATTGTAATTAATAGGCATGCCAGCCAGATTACAATAATTTTAATTAATCTAGTGGTGGGCTTTGCTTTTAATTTGCTAAACCAATCAGCATTATCTGCAGCCACTTGTCTACCAGGAAGAAGCCAGCTCAGCAGTTGTATCAAATGTGAGAAATGTGGAAGATGTTCTTTCCCGCCCTTGTTTACAGCTGGGTCCAAGAGTCTTGGCTGGACCATTTTGGGAGTGCCCGGGCACCCAGGATCTCCCGGCAAACTGTGCCACCGAAATTCCTGTGGGCAGCAGAGAGTGGAACGGAGGCAGTGACACGCATGTGTATTTGCAAATATGAAATAATAACCTTTTGAAATATCTTCTAATGGAACTTTTCCTGTAAGGCAACGTCAAATCACCGCATCTCTTTATGTCCATTTTATTCTTTGTTTCCCTTCTAAGAAAAGCTCCACGTTCTGGGGTTTTTCATAGCTTTTTCTTTGAAAATCCTTAAGGGGAGGTTATTAAAAATGTTTATGTCTCAGTGCGGTAATGATACTAAAGCTCTTGAGATATATCCAGAGCCCCGTTAGAGCTGATTGGAAACTTACATGTGTTTACAAGCATCTGTGTGTATAATTCTATTATGGCACTATTATACTGGACTCCAGAGTACTTCTCTGCAACCCAAACTTAGCATTTATATTTGTAAGTGGCTATGTGATCTTTTTTTAATAACTACTTTCTGCAGGAACCCACAGTGGCTGGTCTAAAGGAGTTCAGTGAGCAACCCTCATCAGGCTCTACCCATTTGTATGGTGCTCATGGCAGGAGAGCGGGAAAACACCATCTAGACGCAAGACGAGCCGGCAACAACAGGTCTCACCAAAAACGATCACAAATCCTGCTTTTGGAACCTGCGGAGTCGAATTATTTAACTCTCTGAAGACTGAATTGTATTTTGTTTTGTAAGAGTCTCTCTTTTTTTTTTTAAACACGAATGCTGTGATTCTCACATGAAAACTGGAAAGTGAATAAGATAATGTTATAGAGTCAGTAAACATCATGCAGAGCACGTATTTTCCAACGTCACCATGCGTGGCATCACAAAAGTAATTCGAAAGTTAATAATCTTTTCTTTTTAATGTTTATTTATTATTGCGAGACAGAGAGAGACAGAGTGTGAGCAGGGGAGGGGCAGAGAGAGGGAGACACAGCATCTGAAGCAGGCTCCAGGCTCTGAGCTGTCAGCACAGAGCCCGACGCGGGGCTCGAACCCACGGACCGCGAGATCATGACCTGAGCCGAAGTCGGACGCTCAACCGACTGAGTCACCCAGGTGCCCCTCTCCTACCTTTAACTATTACTGTGGAGAGTTTAAATCTTACACCACCACACCTCCAGGGTTGTTGTGAGCCCTCTGCAGACCTGATCTGCCACAAGCAGGAGTGAATCTGCCCAGGCCTGTGTCACTGCAGCTTTCTGTGTGTAAATAATATGATATTTCATTTAAATTCTAGTTCCCCAGCCCCATTAACACCAATCACCATGGCTTAAATGAAAGGTGATTGCTTTTCTTTTATTCTTTTTTTCTTTTAGGAATCAAAGGGCTTGTTTCACCCACAATTTAGGTAAGAGTCTGCAAGAATTCTGCAGATGTCGACATCAAAATATTTTGCAAAGACACCATAAGTATTCTTACGTACGTTCTGAGCTTGCAGTGCCCAATCTCCTAACTTTCCTGAAGGGAAAGGTACAAATGTGAAGTTCATTTCAAGCTCAGGATCGGACTGGCCTCGCTGTGACGATACAGCATCAGAACCCTATTTTGACGTCTAAGACATTATAAAACGTATCGAACTCTTGGTCCTAATAATATGACTCTTACAAACACTGAAGAAAGGGCAATTAAAAAGTGGAAAGACAGAGGCTGCATGTGCTAAAGTCCTGAAACTTCCATTTCCCTATTCACATGAAACTTGAGTAGGGATCGGCTGTCTTGTTAACCATCTTAGCATGGGGTGCATCTCACAGAAATAAAAATCCAATTCCAGCCACTTAGTTTTCTGAAAACGAGCAAGAACAATTCAGTGAAAGAAAGATGGCCCTTCAGTAATGATGCCGGAGCAACTAGATATCTATAAGCAAAAAAGTAAATAAATAAATGAAGTAAACTGTGACCTTAAACTCAGACCTTATACAGAAATCAACTTAGGGGTGCCTGGGTGGCTCTGTCGGTTAAGCGTCTGGCTCTTGATTTCCGTTCAGGTCATGATCTCACAGTTCATGAGTTCGAGTTCATGGTTCAGGTCATGATCTCACAGTTCATGAGTGCTGTCAGCACAGAGCCTGCTCGGGATTCTTGCTCTCTCCCACTCTGCCTGCCCTTTCCCCATACTCTCTCTCTCTCTCAAAAATAAATAAACATTAAAAACAAGCAACTTAAAATGGGCTATGAATTTAAAGGTAAAACCTAGCACCATAAAACTCTGAGAAAAAAGCAGGAGAAAATCGTTAGGACCCGGGGCAAGGCAAAGAGTTAGACTTGATGTCAAAAGCATGGCTCATAAAAAGAAAAACTGATATACTAAACTTCATCAAAATGAAAAAGAAGATCTGTGAAAGACCCTGCTAAGGATGAAAAGACGTATTATAATGGAGAGAATATTTGCACATTGTGTATCTGACAAAGAGCTTGTGTTTAGAGCATGTAAATAACTCTCAGATCTTGACAGTAAAAACAAGCACACAATTAGAAAATGGGCAAAAGACATGAAGAGATATTTCAATAGAGGGGTTCTGCAGGTGCCAAGTAAGCATGTGACGAGATGCTCAATATCATTAGTTATTACATATATTAATGTGAAAACCACAATAAAATATCACCACATGCATATCAGAATAACTAAAATAAAATACAATGTTGGGGTGCCTGGGTGCTTCAGTTGGTTAAGCATTTGACTTTGGCTCGGCTCAGGTCATGATCTTGCAGTCTGTGAGTTCGAGCCCCATGTCGGGCTCTGTGCTGACAGCTCAGAGCCTGGAGCCTGCTTCGAATTCTGTGTTTCCTTCTCTCTCTGCCCCTCCCCCACTCACATTCTGTCTCTTTCTCTCAAAAACAAATAAACATTAAAAAAATAATGTTAACACCAAATACTGGCAACGAGGTAGAGAAACTGGGTCACTTATGCACTGCTGGTAGGAATATATGTGCCTGGAAAATAGTTTGACATTTTCTTTTAAAATTGAAAAAAAAAAAAAAAAGGATTCCAAAACTGATGCTCATAGTAGCTTTGTTCATAACAGCCCCAAACTGGAAACCACCTATGTGTCCTTCAGCAGGTGAATATTTAAACAAACTATGGTGCACTCATACCCAGGAGCATGACTCAGTAGCAGAAGGGAAGAACTACTGGTACAACAACTTGTATAAACCTCAAAGAATCACGTTGAGTCAAAAAGCCAGTTTCAGAAGGACACATACTGCATGATTCCGCACAGGTGACATTTGCGAAACATCATCACTGAAATGGAGGACAGATGAGCGGTGGGTTAGGGATGGGGGTGTGGCTAAAAATGGGTGGCACAAAGGAGTCTTGTTAAAAATCCGATTGTGGTGGTGGTTACACAAAGCTACACATTTGGTAAAACTGCATGGAACTACACACACATACACACACACACACACACACACACACGGGGGCCCAGGTGGCTGGTGAAATCCGAAGGAGCACTATGATTTTCACCATTGTCAAAATGAAAACAAGTTCAATCCTGCCCCCCAAAACCATATTTTTCTTTGGTTCACTCAGAACCCTCCAAAAGAATTATGTTCCACATTTAAACAGCCAGCATCCTAAGTGCTCTCGTCTTCCGCCTGGCTCCCCAAGGTCTCTTAGTTGCGGTCCCCAACTCTGTCTTTTCTCCCATCCCAAATGAAATCAAACCGAACAAACAACCACACAAACAAAAATCCTCTCTCCCCTCCACCTCCCCCTGCCTCTCCCAAGTACAGGTTCCCTTGCTCCCCATGGTCCCACCAAATCTCTACATCAACTCTTCATTATATAGATTAGTTTAGCCTATTTTGGATTATTTCAATTCACTTCTCCCGTCATTGGCAGCAGTATCCACAAGTTCCACACCAAGACCTCTTGGGGGACAGAGAAGGATTAGAATGTTGACAAGTCAACATTGTTTGCCCTTTTCATGTCAAATGGGGATAATAATACCCACCATCATCATGGGGTTATGTGGGTATTAAATAAGGTGCCACATGCAAAGCACTTGGAACAGTGCCTGGCACACAGTAGGTACTCAAAAATGGTAGTGGCTAGTAACAGGAAGCAACCGGCACACAAGCGTGGGACTAGTTCTGCAATTCAACAATCTACAAATATTCATTAAGCATCTGGTATATTCTTAGTACTTTGCTGGTACAATGAAACAGCATTAGGGGGAAAAAAGTAGAGAGCATAAGTGAACACATGAAAAAATAATGTCATTAGTCATTAGGGAAGTGCTAATTAAAGCCATGTGATACTGCTGTATATCTATAACAATGACTAAGATTCCAAGCAACTGTATCTCATTCATTTCTGGTACAAGTGCAAAATGCTACAGGCACCATGGAAAAATCTAGAAGTTTCTTATGAAGGTGAACATTCACTTCCCTGGATGTTCCACTTGTAGGCAATTATCCAAGTGAAATACAAAATACGTTCAACCACAAATCTGTATGGGAATGTTTACGATGTCTGTATTGCGCCACACTGGAAATTAATTACTGGAAATCTTCTCCGACTGGGAAATGTATAGACCTACTGGGTGTGTCCATACACTGGAGTACTGCTCAGAAATCCCCAGGGGTTTACTACTGATTCACATCACATGAATGAATTCTAAATGCATTATGCTAAATTAAAGAATCTATATGCAAAAGTCTACATTCTGTCTGGTTCCACGGACACAAAACTACAGAGACAGGAAATGGGTTAAGTGCTCATTAGGAATTGCGGGTGGGGGGTGGTTGACTGCAACAGGTCACAATGGACATGTCTGGGGCAATGGAATGATTCTATATCTTGCTTATAGTGGTGGTTACACAACTATATGCACCTGTCAAAACTCACAGCAATGTACAATAAACAGGGTGGATTTTACTTTAGCAAGTTTCACCTCAATTTAAGAAAAGGGAAAAAAAAATTTTGGGGCCTAAAAGTTAAGGACACACGTCTTGCCATTTGCCTTCAGATAGAGCATAAGAGATGTGACTAATTGATGCACATAAATAAGAAAATCATGTGTATGAGGATGTAATTTGTTGCTGAATTATGAAGCTTAGGTTGCTAATTATGAATTATGAGGTTTATAAATTGAATTTAAAGAGACCGCTGGTAAATGTGGGAGGAGGGCCCATTAGACTTTGGTGGGGATTCAATGTCAAACATCAAAGGAACGGGGAGGACCCGGCTGGGCAGAGAGAACTGAAAGAGTATTCTGCCTGAAGCCACGCAAGTATACAACACTGAATAAGACTGAGGAGTCTTACCAGACTGCAGCAGGGCTGGTGTTGAGAGCAATGGGAAACTGACTTGGTAAAGACGAGGGACCCAGATCGCAGGGCGTCTTAAGTTTTAAATACAGCTTGAGACTGAATTAAAGCCTTTTCATAACACGATTACAGTAAGTTCTTGAATGGGGAGCTATCATAAAAAGCAGTATTTTCAGATAATTATTCTGGAAGCAGTGTCCCCTACAGAAGAAGGAAAGAAGGGACATTCTGGCACAGCAGGAAGAGGGGAATCAGTGGGTTATTTATGCTGCAGATCTGGATTCCCTTGCAGCCTTCGAACTGACATCTCAGCTGATTGTCTTAATAACAGATATCCTGGGTTAAAAACGGAACCTTTGAATGTTTGGCAAAAGGAAAGCACAGCTGCCTCTAGCAATTTATTTCTATAGCTTCTGGGCATGAGACATGTACAGAAATGGCTGCTCCGGTGGCTGTTGGCGCTTAGGCGTGTGGGGACTGCAGCTGTCCAGACCGCCACATGATCAAGCCACTCCTGATCTCATAAATAACGAACACTTGGAAATCCTACAGAACAGATCCTTTCTGCTCCAGAGTTCAAATACATTTTGACCCTTATGTCAAGTCACTGAAGAAAGGCATCCGTTCTTCACGTCGAAAGCATCAATCTGAGTATAGGAGAGTACAATTCTAAATCCTTGCTTGCGTAACTGTTTGTGCTCACGGATGCCTCTGTGCTTTTTTTTTATGGTTTTGGCTAACAGTCTTTATTTAGAAAGATGTTACAGTTAAGTGACTAAAGCTCAAGGGTGGGAGTTTCCTTTCAAATTCAGTAGAAAATCCTGGAGAATGTATTCATTATCTATAGCTATAAAATTCTCAGAATCTTTACAGGAACAAGGGAGCCTTAATTGTCTGCTAGATTATCATTTAAATATACCATAATGATTGAAAGTAAAGATGTCAAGATCAACATGCAAAGCACACTGATGTTAAAGTAGGGTAATTCCAGAAATCTCTTAATTAATCCTGGGATGTGCTGCATTAAGAGAATGTCAAATGTCTTGCCGAGTAGCAAATAGATGAACCCTAAAAAACAGCTTCAAGTAACAATGAGGCTAATATCAAATGCCCTTCATCTGAGAGTCCTAGAGGCCTTTACAAATGGCATAACATTAATCTGAACATCACTCTAGAGGAGCATCAAATTAATTTCCATTTCAGAAATGGAACCCCTGAGAAAGAAGCATGTCCATGATCACAATTAAACCTTCTTTTTAGCATACTTAAGGCCCGTTCCTTTCAGCCATCTGTTCTGGTAGCTAATTTTAGGCCCTGGAGTGAAAGAGAGACAGAGAGCACGAACATGTCAACATGGAAAACAAACTATCGTCATTCAAGAGTTTGGGGCTCATTTAGATATGAAGTCAAAGAATATAGGATCATAGTTCTCAGCGTGTTTACAATATATCTGGGGTGTAACACCGTTTAGGGAACAATATGGCAGGCGCTATGGTAAAAGTGTGATTGAAGTTTGGTGGAGACACAAAGGAATCAAAAGGAAAGGAAAGGAATCAAACTAGGGGATCAGAGAAGAGTTCACTTAGGAAGAGATGCTTAAGCTGAGCTTTGAAGGATTGAAGGAGTTATCTTCACGCAGAAAGCAATAAAAAGGATTCTATAAAAAACAAACAGCACAGATAAAGCATGAATCATTACAACTGCCAGGAGCTGGAATACTGGTTGGTGTGGTTGGGTTGCAGGGGCAGTGGTGGTGGGGGGCGGGAAGCATGACATCAATCAGTATGTGATTTACGTGCTCAACTAAGGAGCTTAAAATGTACACCAAATGCTAGCCAAGGGAACAGTTCAATGGCCAGTGCGCATATTCATAGGAGGTCCATAGCTCCATCAGCATCATGATGCCAATAAGAAGTTGTAAATGTAATTTACAAGAACTCCAGTGGGCAGAAACACAACCTCCTCGCAAACTCCTGTTTACAATTCATGCTCGTGTGTGCCTTATAAGATGCCAGTCGGTTATTTTGCCCAGGAGGAAAAGAAAACAAAGCTGGTCCACGACTAGCTCCTCTCTGCCAGAGAGTTAGGCAAAAGATCAGTCAGGCATGCTCTGATCAAGAGAAAGGCAAGAGATTTCAGGGAAAACATAAACAAAGCTCGGTGATTAATTGGACATAAGGGGCTAACTAAAAAAATTAGTGACTGAAATTTTGATTCTAAGTCACAGGGCTTTCTGAGGTTTTCCAGTGAGGTGTGAAGATAGTAAAATCAAATAAGAAAGAATACTTAAGCACTAAAGATGGTTCCACGAACATGCTCGGTTTGCGATGACGACGAGGTCAGAGTCCTAGGTCCCCCTCACGGGGCTGGTCTCTGGACATCGTCTGTGTTCCAGGGACTCTAATTTTGAGCTCAAGGTTGCTCAGGATGTATCAAATGCTCTTTCCAGAGGAACAGTGTTTACAGAAAACTGCTGGAAAGTTAGGTGGGGTGTCTTTTCTTCTAGAATAAATCCAGGCTGAGTGTTATGTCCCCCTTTCACTATGCTGCTATCCTCCTTGTACTGCTTGCACGGAATCTGCTCAGACTTGAGAGTATATTATCATCTTGATTAAAAGGAGCTCCGTAAAATTCATCTCTGCGTTTACTGTCAGGGTGTTTTGTAGATTGTGTTGTCTGGGAAACCTGCCGAGATGGAATCAGGACCATGACATTTTATTGGGGGACATCAGTGACAGAAAAGAGTAAGATGCAGGGTTGGGCACGGGGAGCTGAGAGACCCTCATGTAGACTCCACTAAGGCTTTGTCGGCCCAGGGAAGAGCCCTGGAGCGATGAAAACATGGTGGAGGGGTCCTGCAGGTGGGGGGGTGGGGGGGTGCAGAAATGGTCCAGCCCTTGTACCGTTAATCTACGCTCATTGCCTGGAGGCCACCTGAGAAGAGTGTGACCTCAGCTTGAAAGCCCAGACAGACCCCGGAGGAGCGAACGGCTGGAGGCATCAGGTGATCACACACTTCTCAGCCAGGCAGCCAGCCCTCTTGAAGTCTGATGTGGGAGGTGAGCGCGTATCTCTGTGTCTGCCACGGAGGCCTTGAAGACTCATTATGCAATACACTTCTTATGAGGCCCCGGGGGAAAGAGCTCTCTGTGGCAGGAATAGCTGCATGTCACCTGCACAAAGGGTATGTTCCTCTCTTTTGGACACTGTTATCTACGTTATGTGTCTAAATTGACTTGTGGGATCCCATTATGGATCATAACACATACGGACTATACTGGATTCTCAGCGTGGTCCTCCTCTGATCTAGCCCCAAAAGTGGGAGAGAATCATCGGTTAAGTACTTCAAATATAGACTCGGTGTAAATACAGATAGATCGATGGATGGACAGAGTCCTCCTCTATAAATTGCGAAATTATAAACTTGTTCATTTGTGGAGTTTCATTGACGGTTATTCCTATAAAAAAAAAAAAGGTACTTACTAACACTCACAGACAATGCCCAGGGCCCTCTTGTTGGCTATTCCAAACACTTGAAGGAGAAACAAAATTCTGGAGGCTCCTCACTTTCCCCCTTTTCTTGCTAGTACTTTATTAGTAGCAAGGAAATGATCACTCTGAAATTCACTTCTGCCAGAAAGACCAGTGTGTGAGGACTATTTAGCAGTCATTTGTCTTATTAGTCGGTATCTGGGGTCTTGTAATTATCGTGATCTGGGCATTGGGAGAGCACATGTTCCCATCTTGAGGAGAAAGGGGGTTGGTAATGAGGTCGATGTGTGGACAAGTGTTAAGGAGGGCCACTCCCCAGGGCAAAGCTATAGTGACCAGAATTGAAGAGGACAGGGGCACCTGGGTGGCTCAGTTGGTTAACGTCCAACTCTTGGTTTCGGCTCAGGTCATATAGCAGTTCATGGGTTCAAGCCTCACAATGGGCTCTGCACTGACAGTGTGCAGCCTGCTTGAGATTCTCTCTCTCTCTCTACCCCTCTCTCACGTGCATTCTCTCTCTCTCTAAAATAAATAAATAAACATTAAAAAAGAGAATTGAAGAGAATGACCTTGCTATGTGGCTGACACATGGGTTGTGGCCAGGGAAGGAGATGCTTCCTGCAGTGATGAAACTATGCTCTTAAAGAATAATCCTCAAAGGAAAAAGAAAAGAACCTAGGAAAACGGTACAAGATGCGTGGCTTTATTGCTACAACAGGATTGGCTACATACATCGCAGGGCCAAGTGCAAAATGAAAATGCAAGACCCTTACTCAAAACATTAAGAACTTCAAGACCGTGAACAGTAGGGCATTAAAACAAGCACAGCATTCTTGTGTGACGGCTTCTGTGACCTGTCCGTGAAGCTGGCCCTGGCTACTAACTATATGAGAGATGAAGTACTTTTCCCTAGATCACCAAGGTACCTCATCTGTATAGCTAAGAAAGTTCTGCTCCTGCTGTTCTGTCCTTAGCCTGGTCTGATCCGTTAGCACTCCGGGCTCTCGGGCAGGCAAGGTGCCAATGAATGCAGCAGTTAGGAAATCCCCATTCAGTCCCCAGTCTTCAGCAGGGGACCAGGGGAGTGAGCTCCATTCTACATTCAAATGTTCTATACCATTGTTGGAATATACGTTGGGCCATAGTTTACACTGCACATCAAGATTTTTGGTTCAGGAACTGGTTTGTTGTAATAGATTTAGAACCACTAACTCATTTCTTACCAGGGAGCTCCATGGGATCAAGACTTTCAGGGCTGGCACTGATGTAAACACTTCTGATCATCTCCTAGATGTCAATGCTAATGTTACGAATCTTGTAAGTGCAGCTCTGTGACTGCAGACTGGTGTGTAGCACTGGACCAGACAAGAGACAGCGCCTTCCCCAAGGGAATTCAAGTGGCAATGAACCAGCTCAAGTCCGGTGAATCAGAACAGTCTTGGAGGGAAGCAGGGAGGTGTGGACAAGCTTATTTTAAAAAGAAGGAAAAAAAAAATCCCAAGGTGATCTCATGCTATCTTGGTCAAGAACTACTGTTCAAATCCCTCTTTCTTCCCCCAGAGAAGAGAACAGAAGAGAGAGGGGCAGTGACAAGCTCACGTTCACACGGGTAGTTAGAGAAAGCTGGGCCCCAAACCCAGGCATGCTACACCCCTGACAGAGCTCCCTGCACTGCTCTGTATTCAAAATGCTTTCATATCTATTAGTTCGGAGGGAAAGGTGGCAAAGGCAATTCAGATACATGTATATACATACACATATATATGAAAAAAACATTTATTTTTGTGTCGATTTTAGTTTAGATGTGTAAATGTGTTAACGAAGGTACATCACAGCTGCTGGGCTTTGAATATTTCAGTTTGAGGTCCCAATGATACTGAGGGTTAGGCCCCGTGACCAAAATGAAGTTTCCAGAAGTGTGTTTGGTGCCGAACTGAAGATACCACGTTTGGTGGGTGGAGAAACTTAGAACTCGGGTTAATGAATATTCTACATGACTGGAATCACAAGGTAGGATTAGTATATGATCTCTGATTTTGTTAAAAGAATTGCAATGGTCTCATGTAAGAGGCAAAGCTCAGTAGAGATCAACAGAAAAAAAAAAACCTGTTAGGAGACACATTTCCAACCTGATTTTTACAGGGCACTCTGTTCTGTTATGCAATTTAATAAAATGAATCTGTGGGTTAAGTTACCCAGTGAATTTAAAAAAAAAACAAAAAAACCTGGAATACCTCTTAGCTGATAACTTATTTTTATGGCTTTTTATGGGTTGGATTCACACTCTCACTAAGTCACATGGTGAATTAACGTTACAGGAAAGCAAGCCGATTCTGGTACAGTTATCATTAACTAAAGGCAGCACTCGACAGGTTCCTTCACCCAGAACCATGTAACGGGACAGTGTGTTTTCCTTGCAAACAAACCTAGTTTATACTTTACACAAGGGTCATTTTTCCATGAGAGTAAAGAAAGAAAAATATTCAGCCACAATGGGCCTACATCTCAAACGTCTCAGCTTCAGTGAAAAGAGCCTGACAAATTGAGAGACCTCACTAACGACATGCATCTCTAAGGAGTTCTAGGCGGGACTAGGAGAAGCTCCGAGAAGGATCCTCACGGCAATCCGGAAATATTTTAAAAAATTAAATGCTTTCCCCACACGGGGATTCCCAGAGGAGCACGCTGTTGACTAAATGCATCTGTCCTCTGAGCTTTGTATTTGATGACAGACACAGAGGTCCCCAGTGGTGCCTGTCTCTCTCTCTCTCGAGACTTCATGACCCGGAGCCACTCAGCCCAGCACAAGTGGAGACCCCAGGGGCCAGATGATGACCAACTGCTATTAGTAAACATATTAAACGATGCTAGAGTTTAGGGGCCTATCTCATTTTGAGTTATTTTTCCAAAGGAAATGCTTAACGTTGGTCTCCCCCCCATTCTTACTTTAGCTTTTCATTTTGAGGTTGGCACTTCCTTCAGTAAAGCGCTGTGGGAGCAATCGTGTCTCCTCATGAAACACCAGTAAGTTCCCAAGACTCAGTCACTTTACTTCTGCTTCTATTTCTTCCTTCTGCTGTTTCTTCAATTTAGCACTAATACGACGACTCAATTCTTTCATCTTTCAGGCAGATGTTTGGTGGCTCTTAACACGTCTTGCCCTCTGAGAATAAAAGTGGGAAATGAGGAGAATAACTTCTGGGGATGAATGTGGAGTGTATAGGTATGAAATTCAGTGGGGTCAAGTAAAGTAGTTGTAGCCGGGACTGTGAGGGATGGGTGCAGTTACACTCACCGGCTCATCGCACACGGTCGTGGACCGCCATGCTAACAATTCCCAGTTACCCCCAAGGAAGCCTTCCAAATCATTCCTATCCATGATAGAGTTTACCAGCACACTCTTACTCATATTGTCACCCATTCCACACATTTACATTTCCTTTTTGGATAAAACTATGCAATTGAAAGGGAAAAAAAAATCTGGAGGAAAAAAGAAAAACAACTTCAGGCCCACGTAGGACCAGAGATGATTCAGACCATTACTGACACAGGGTGAGGAACAAAGAAAGGCTGTGAATAAAGCAGGAAAGAAAGAAATGTTCCGATCTGTTTGTGTCAGAACATGAAAAGCCATTATGAATCAGTGGGTGGTTAAACCTCAAAAACATGCTAAGTGAAAAGAAACCAGGCACCCAAAGTCACATATTGTATGACTCTGTACATATGAAAGATTCAGAACTGGTAAATCCATGGAGACAGAGGGCAGATCAGTGGTTGCCAGGAGCTGAAGGAGGTGGCCATCGGGAATCACTGCTTGATGAGAACGCAATTCCTTTGGGGTGATAAAAATGTTCTGGAGCTAGATGCAGTAGGCTGGGGCACAAGAGTATGAATGCATTAAATCCCACAATCGTTTACGTCAAAATGGCTTATTTATGTTATGAAGATTTCACCTCAGTAAAAAAAAATGCTAAAAAAACAAAAGGGAAATCCATTGTTGTCATTTTTCTGTAATACTAAAGTTATTCCAAGAAAAAGTTTATTTAAAAAAATTTTTTTACATTTATTTATTTTTGAGAGACAGAGAGAGATGGAGCACAAGTAGGGGAGGGGCAGAGAGAGAGAGAGAGAGAGAGAGAGAGAGAGAGAGAAGACACAGAATCCAAAGCAGGCTCCAGGCTCTGAGCTGTCAGCACAGAGCCCGACACAGGGCTCGAACTCACGAACCGTGAGATCGTGACCTGAGCTGAAGTCGGACGCTTAACTGACTGAGCCATCCAGGTGCCCCAAGAAAAAGTTTATTTTTTAAAAACAGAATTAGTGGAGAGGAGAAGGAGCTTTGACCAGGTTTGGGTTTCTTAAGGCACAGGGGACAATCCTTCATGTATTTGTTCCTTTTCTCTATCAAGTTAGGTTTTTTTTTTTTTTAATTAAGTTATAAGTAAGCAATTATTAAGGGCATTAGCCCTTTTCCTCTCATATATGTTAATGTTCACATGTAGTCGAATTTATTAGGCTCTTTCTTCATCTCAGATGGTTAATCCTTTGCTTCATAATGTCTGGGTTCTGTTTCCTATCTGGAACGGTATCTCTCACTCTATCATTTGCCAAGCTTGTTTTGACAATGATTTTTTTCCCCTAAGTGAAGTTTCAGTTTTTTCTAATTACCGTGGCTAGTATCTCTGATGGTATGTGATAATGTGCAATCAATGCCTTGTCGTTGGTTTTATAGGAAGCTGAGTAATAAAGTATGGCAATGAGTTGAGAAACTTGGGGATGGAGGGAGGAAGAGTCAAAGAAACACCGCAGGCACTAATTCCCTCATCTTTTTTTTTTCTTAAATTAAGTTTATTTATTTGGAGAGAGAGAGTGCACTCACAAGCAGGTAAGGGGCAGAATGAAGGATAGGCAGAATCCCAAGCAGGCTCCAGGCCATCAACGCAGAGCCCGACGTGGGGCTCGAAATCACAAACTGTAAGATCATGACCTGAGCCGAGATCAAGAGTCAGATGCTTAACCAACTATGCCACCCAGGCATCCTTTCTGCATCTTTAATAGGAATCTGGTATCAGACATTATTTTAAAGCAAATCAGTCCATAACGGATGTGTAATTTTGTTACGTAATGGTAGGAAGGCAGTGGTGTGTTGGAGCCCTCCTCTCCCCCCCACCCCGCCCCCAACCTCCCAACTAGTACATGAGAGGTGAATGTTAAATTTTCAGGACATTTGCAAACTGGTTGTTAAGCAGATCCATTATTAAAAATTAAAGTATATAAATCCTCAATCAAACAAATTACAGTAAAACAAATGTACAAAACACTCAAAAGTCCTAAGTTTAAAATTATTTTTCTAAAGGAACTATTGGGACCTCATGAAGACAAAAAGCTTCTGCATAGCAAGGGAAACAATCAACAAAACTAAAAGGCAACCGATGGAATGGGAAAAGATATTTGCAAATGACATATCAGACAAAGGGCTGATCTAAAATCTATAAAGAGCTCACCAAACTCCATACCCGAAAAACAAATAATCCAGTGAAGAAATGGGCAGAAGACACGAGTAGACACTTCTCTAAAGAAGACATCCAGATGGCCAACAGGCACATGAAAAGATGCTCAACGTCGCTCCTCATCAGGGAAATACAAATCAAAACCACCCTCAGATATCGCCTCACGCCAGTCAGAGTGGCCAAAATGAACAAATCAGGAGACTATAGATGCTGGAGAGGATGTGGAGAAACGGGAACCCTCTTGCACTGTTGGTGGGAATGCAAATTGGTGCAGCCACTCTGGAAAGCAGTGTGGAGGTTCCTCAAAAAATTAAAAATAGACCTACCCTATGACCCAGCAATAGCACTGCTAGGAATTTACCCAAGGGATACAGGAGTGCTGATGCATAGGGGCACTTGTACCCCAATGTTTATGGCAGCACTCTCAACAATAGCCCAATTATGGAAAAAGCCTAAATGCCCATCAACTGATGAATGGATAAAGAAATTGTGGTACACAATGGAGTACTACGTGGCAATGAGAAAGAATGAAATATGGCCCTTTGTAGCAACGTGGATGGAACTGGAGAGTGTTATGCTACGTGAAATACGCCATACAGAGAAAGACAGATACCATATGGTTTCACTCTTATGTGGATCCTGAGAAACTTAACAGGAACCCACAGGGGAGGGGAAGGAAAAAAAAAGAGGTTAGAGAGGGAGAGAGCCAAAGCATAAGAGACTCTTAAAAACTAAGAACAAACTGAGGGTTGATGGGGGGGTGGGAGGGAGGGGAGGGTGGGTGATGGGTATTGAGGAGGGCACCTTTTGGGATGAGCACTGGGTGTTGTATGGAAACCAACTTGACAATAAATTTCACGTTTAAAAAAATTATTTTTCTACATTTTACAATAATCTATGCTCTTGAGGCTGCCTATGTCATTGCAACTGCACAATGGAAAGCCTAATGATGGCATGCCAGTGCCCAAGTCTTCCCTACTCTACATTCTCGGAAGATGGGCAGGTATCTTGAGATGAGCACTGGTGAGAGCAACAGAACCACAGAAATTGAGTAACTTGGCAAAACAGCATCAGCCACGGCTCCTTTGTCAGACTTAAGAAAGTAATGAAGAAAATACTAGTAATGCAGATTAAACTTAAAAGTGTATTGTGTCTGTATCCATTTTTTTAAAATTTTTTTAACACTTATTTATTTTTGAAAGGCAGAAGCAGAGCATGAGTAGGGAGGGGCAGAGAGAGGGAGACACGGAATCTGAAGCAGCCTCCAGGTTCTGAGCTGTCAGCACAGGGCCCGACGCGGGCCTCGAACTCACGAACTGTGAGATCATGACCTGAGCAGAAGTTGGATGCTTAGTGGACTGAGCCACCATGTGTCCCAGGAGCCCCATGTGTCCATTTTGAAGAGCACAAAAACTCGAGAAAACATTCTTCTAGAATGTGGAAACGATGATCCGAGTTAGTGAATAATTCTTTCACATCATGGACAAACGAGTGACATCCTGACATTCACTTTCATTGTTTTCCTTCTGTTTTACTCATTTAACATAAATGAAAATATCAACCAACTTTCTTGCTGGAACCAGACTCAGAGAGCCAGTTAGCAGCATGCTACTCTACAAAAATAACTGCTAGAAAAACTGAAATGACAGTATAACGAGCCAAAATCCTGAGGCAAACGGGAAAGGAGAGTAAGCAATAAGCACATTACAAATGCAAACAAAAAATCAGTTATAAAAATTACATTGCAAATACAATTTAATTTCCTCACCTTCTACAATGAAGTCTCAATAGATATGGTTTAAGGTTAATAAAACTAGAAATAGATGATTAATTGTATTATTAAGATATGTAATGTCACCAGTATAAAACTAAAAAGGTTTATAAATGATGCCAACTTATCAAAAGAAAAGCATGTATATACAAATCTGTGAACTCAGAGGCTTTCTTGATTCCTATGTTGCCTCCTACCATAATAGCTCAGAATTTATCCAGTTCCCATACTCCATGTTCTCCTCTGTAATCTCCCTCTTTGAGATGTTTAAAATAACTAGTTGTGTGAGTCTTTGATGAATCTCTCTCTCTCTCTCTTTAATTACTCGATAACCTTCACGAAGGAGGGGCTCACGTCTGGTTTGGGGTACCATTGTCACAAACACAGGGCGCAATGTCTGAGGTGTGACAGCTGCTCAGTGACAGTCAGTGGATAGCCCCTGCCTCCAAGGATCTCACAGAAGTAGAGGGGAGGCTACACATAAATACCACAAAATAAAAGGAGCCTGTTTAGGTTTAAAGAAGCCTGGGGTTCGAGCCCCGCGTCGGGCTCTATGCTGACCATGCAGAGTCTGGAGCCTGCTTCCTATTCTGTGTCTCCCTCCCTCACTTGCACTCTGCCCCTCTCTCAAAAATAAACAAGAATTAAAAAATATTAAAAAAAAAAAGTGGAAAGGGATTAGTGTGTTCTACCTCAGGGGAGGCTTCACAAAGAAGATGGCATCTGAACTGAATCTTGAAAAATCAGACAGTCTGGCTGACAGGCAAGAGTCATTTCAGAGGAATGAAAGAGCCACCAGAGAGAGAGAGAGAGAAGGTTAGTGAAACAGGGTCCACATCGTGGAGAAGACTGTAGACTTTTCTAAAGGATTGCAGTTCATCCAGTAAGTTAGGAGAACATGGCGAGATCAGGCTCTCTTTTGATTATTGTGATAAGAACATTCAACATGAGATCCACACTCTCAACATATTTTTAAGTGTGCAATACAGTATTGTTTAACTACAGGCGTGATGTCGTACGGCAGATGCTCTAGAACATATTCATCTTGCATAACTGCAACTTGACACCTGTTGACGAGCAGGTCCCCATTTCCTCCTCCCTCACAGCCCCTGGCAACCACCATTCTACTCTTTGCTTCTCTGAGTTGAACTACTTTAAACATCTCATGTATAAGTGGGATCATGCAGCCTTTGTCTTTCTGTGACTGGCTTATTTCACTTTGCACAATGCCCTCAATGTGCATCCGTGTTGCTGCATATGGAAGGATCCCCTTCTTCAGCGAGGTTAAGTAACATTCCATTATATGAATAGACCGCCTTTTCTTCATCCATTTATCCACTGATGGACATTTAGATTGTGTCTACGTCTTGGGTATTGTGAAAATGCTGCTATAAACAGGGGAGCTGAAATATCTCCTCACACCTGTTAGAATGGCATGCATATACCGATATCAATATCCATCCATCCATCCATCCATCCATCCATCCATCCATCCATCCTATCTCTCTAAAATAAGTGTTTGCAAGGAAATGGAGGACTGAAACTGGAATACTGTACACGGTGGGTGAGAACGTAAGACAGCACAGCTTCTGAGGAAGACAGGATGGCGGTCCCTCATAAAATTAAAATAGAACCACCACGTGATCCAGCATTTCTACTTCTGGGTATTTAGAGAAAAGAATTGAAATAAGATGCTTTCTTGAAGCACCTCCTGGAGAAAGCGACGAAGAAGGAGACGGAGGATGCCTCGAGGATGAGTTTGGTGAGAGATACCCCTAATATTATTTGCCTCCTACACTTTTAGTTTCTCATGCCATGTAATCTAAAGAAAACAATTTGCATAATTGTTGCAATCGCTAAGGTTTATCTGAGCGCTCCTTTAGGTTTAAGGGAAAACTATTCCTGAAATAAAAAGGGGAGACGGTGGTGGTGGCTGAGTGGTATCTTCGTTAATGTGAAATTTGTTTTTCATTCATCCTCTGAACTCACTCTTCACATACTGGCTCCTCTAGGAAAACTCCCGTTCTTCCATAATCTCATCCAACTCTAATCACGTGTATTCTACGAACACAAGATTTTCGCAAGGTCATGGCGTTGTATGCATGCCCATGACTTCCCTCTCGATTTTTATACCTACAGAACCAAAGTTTTAATTGCTTTTGTAATCACTCACAGTGCACGATAAGACTTAGAGCAGAAAGTCATTCTTGCTAAAAGTTTTACATTACTATTTATAATGATACAGTGACAACTGAGGATTGAAATAGGTAACCACAGAGGAGTAGAAAGAAACAGGACAAACTTGTAAAGAGAAAAACATGAGAGATAGAAAAGACAAGATCCTTTCCCTTGATTATATTAGAGGTAGATCAAAGCAATTGTGACTACGCTTTGCTTTCAAAGAATATAAAATGAACATCCTGTAACACTTAAGGAGTGACAGTGTTTGATTTAAATTCTGGTTTTCTCCCAAAGGTAGAATAAGATCCAGAATCTAGGAATTACACAGCTTGTGATGGAAAATCTGGTTAAACAAGGTGATTAATTGTTTCTTACAACATTAAGCATTTTGAATGGCCATTTGATGGTATTTTGGTGTCTGAGGAAATTACTAAACCTCAAAATATTGGTATGTGGATAGTAAAAAATTCAAGTATCATTTGGATACAGTTAGGTGGTTAGGGTATTTATAACAGTTACAAATTGCTAGAACTGGGCCAAAGCAACTATGAGCACCTAGAGTCACTCACAAAATTCTTGTGCAGTCGTGGTCCTGTTTAACTGGTCCTCCTCTTGAAAACACAGTATAACAGGAGGTCTCATTTCCTGGAGATTCATGGCCAGCCTTGTGCTAGACTCTTGGTATCTTAACCCTATCTGTCTTAGGCTAACATTGTTTATATTCCTCTCTTCCATTCCCCTCCATAGGGGTAAAAGAATGTAAAAAGAAAAGGTGCTGTCAGGCAAACAGAATAGAAGCAGCACACAAATACGATCAGTTATGGTTTGTGACCTGCTTAGCCTGTGTTGCGAATGGAGCTCTCCTACCCAGGAGAGGGGGACGATGGGGAGACAGAAATTGGGATGGCAATGTGAAGTTAGCATGAACTCTTCCATGAAGAAAATTACTCTATTAGGCATTAACATACTTTCAGAGGTTTTGGTGTTTGTTTTTTCTTTGCTTTTTAAAATAAGATCTCCCTTTGGAGCTAGAGAGGTTTTATTCTTTAATCACTGGTTTCCCTCTGTAATTCCTGTCCTTTATCTCTCTCCAGCAACAACTGCCGATAAAAACTGCCTCTCCAGGAATTTTCATAGGCCAAAGGGTAACAAGAGAATTTATTTTTTTTTTAATTTTTTTTAATGTTTATTTATTTTTGAGACAGAGAGAGACAGAGCATGAACAGGGGAGGGGCAGAGAGAGAGGGAGACACAGAATTGGAAGCAGGCTCCAGGCTCTGAGCCATCAGCCCAGAGCCTGACGCGGGGCTTGAACTCACGGACCGCGAGATCGTGACCTGAGCTGAAGTCGGACGCTTAACCGACTGAGCCACCCAGGCGCCCCGAGAATTTATTTTTAATAAAGGAAAAAATATTAAAAGGGAGAGAGAGAGTGAAAAAAAATGTTGGGAAGGGGCCATGTATCCCTCTTCCCTATTACATTTAATACATTCTTCCTTCAGTGAAACATGGCTTCTAATCAGCATGGACTATACACAGAGCATTTATAATCATTAAGACTTCCCTGTATAAGAATGCCCTCCTTGCAAAATGAGGCAGAGCACAAAGAGATGAGAATCATTCTCAATGGAGGGTGGAAAATGCTCTACTCTATCATAACATATGCATACACAGATCTTTTCTTTTAAATATGGAAGTTATCGTTGGGAAGATGAGAGTTCACTTTCTTGGTATGCTAACTCCAGTGCCGTTGAGTCTCCTACATTTGCGCTCTCTCTCTTCCTCGTGTCTTCACTCATTTCCTCTCCCACAGGTAGCCATGACATTCGTTGGCTTGTACACAACTCCCTCGCTCCTCTCTTGCTATGCTGTATACAGATACAGGATCCCCAAACAATGGTTAAATTACTCCTTCTGCCTATGCTAAATAGAACTCTAGAAAAAAACCCAGTAACAGCATGAAGAGTAGGTTTCCTTTAATCTCATGACCACTGTACTCATGGGAGCCATCTCGATTGCCATCTGGCAATCCCACTATACACATCCAGTCCATTCACTCTCCCTCTCCCTTTGATGGCTATTGCATGGGTTTCCTTTCTGAAGCTTTGGCATAGTCTCATCTGAGCTTTTTACTTCTCTGAGGGAAAAAAAAAAACAATCAGAAGAAATATTCCAAAGCTTTCATCACAAAATCCATTAGTCGACCTGCATATGAGCCCAGAGACTCTGCTCTCTTTCCTATCACTTTGGATCAACAGTCCTTGCTTCCATACAAAGCAATGCATCTACTTGTGTACTATATTTCACAATTTCTTATACAGTCAAGGTCAATTTTCCAGAAATCCATCCTTCCTTCCTTCCTTCCTTCCTTCCTTCCTTCCTTCCTTCCTTCCTTCTTCCTTCTCTCCTCTCCTCTCCTCTCCTTTCAACGTCTCTCTCTGTCTCTCTCTCTCTCTCATCCATCATCATTTAGTTTTCTCTCTACTGATTCATTCCAAAAAGAGTAGTGCTATTTCACCCAACTTTAAAAGTTGCAAAGATATGTTTTCCCTCTTCCCCTCTACCTAGCATCCTTTTCCCCTGCTTTCCTGTTAAGCAAAATTTCAGTGCATCCAAATTTCTTCCTCCTGCTGTCCTTCAAACCCATCATGCCCACAATTTCACTGCACACCTTCAACAGAAACATCTGTCCTTTGGGGGCAACTTCCTCTCCTGGCTTTACTCCCACTTAACTGGCTCTAGTCTTCTTTTCCAGTTTTTCTCATTTACAAAGTATATGTTTTGGAGAATACAGGGCTTGGTCTTTAAACATCTCCCTTTCTCTAGCTACAAAGTTCTTGGCGATCTTATTTGGATGCATAATTTTAAACATCAGTTCTACAGTAATAACACCCAAGTATGTATCTGTAGTCTGGACCTTTTTCTGAGAAATAGTTCAATTTGCAGTTGTCAACTCATCTTTCATAGGTGGGCATTTATTTTGAATCTCAAAATTCATGGGTCTAAAATGAAACTTCTGATATCCCCCCCCCCAAAGCTTCTTTTCCTACATTTTTCTATATCATAGTAACTAGTGACTCTATACTTGTTCAAGTCAAATAGCTTGCGGTTATCCTCCACTCATCCTTTCTCTTGCATTTTATATTTAAACCATTACAAAAAGTCAGCTGGTTCAAACTTTACAATATATCCAGCATCTGACCAATTCTCACCACCATTGTCACCATCATCCAGGTGCAAGGCACCATCATTTCTTTTCAGAATACTCAGTGGTCTCCCAACTAATTCCACTGTTGCTTCTTTTGTCTGTGTACCGCAGCTAAAAACAACTTATTGTTTAAAAAGAATACGACCCTTCATCCACCTGCTCCAAAACCCCAATAGCATGTCCTCTCATTCCAGTTAGAGCCAGTGCCTTTATTAGTGCCCACAAGGGCCAGTAAATCTGCCCCTACCCCTCCTGGTAACTTGACTTTTACCTCAGTGGGCTGTGGTCAACTGTCCTTGCTCTTGCCCGACTGTTTTCTGATGTCAGGGGTTTTATATCTCCCATTCTCAGGGCCTGGAGCCAACTTCCACCAGATATCTGTGTACTGGGCATTTTTATCTCCTTCAGATCTCTGATGGAATTTTAACACCCCAAACCTAATCCTGCACTTACCATTCCTCTTGTTTTATTTTTCCAAAGTGATATTACCATCTGTCATGCTGTATAATTTATGTAGGCATGTATGTATGCATCTGTTCCTTTCTCTGTTTGTTTGCCTGTCTCCCCTATAGAATATAAGCTTCACAAGGTGATTATTTTTCATCCATTTTGTTCATTGCTATATCCAATGCATGGATGCCGGACACAGAATAAGCTCTTAAAAAAATTCATTGTTGAATGACTGAGAGAATAAAGTAAAGCTTGCCGTTGTTTGGATCTGAAACGTGTTTTACTGCTGATTAAAAATGAGCACCCGGAGGGGCGCCTGGGTGGCTCAGTCGGTTAAGCATCTGACTTTGGCTCAGGTCATGATCTCACAGCTTGTGAGTTTAAGCCCCACGTTGGGCTCTGTGCTGACAGCTCAGAGCCTGGAAGCTGCTTCTGGTTCTGTGTCTCCTTCTCTCTCTGCAACCCCCACCCCCCTCATGTTCTGTCTCTTTCTCTCCTTCAAAACTACATAAACATTAAAAAGATTTTTTTTTTTGTAAAGAATGAGCACCTGGAAGGTCAGAGAATGAATATATACTTCTAACTCTCTTGTTTTGGATTATATTTTCAAAGGAAGTCAAGTCCATTCTGCTTCTCTTGGAAACTCTTCCAACCATAAGAATGTGGCAAGAATCATCACTCTGTAGTACAAAAATTATTTTTCAGCAAGCCATTAGAATTTGAAGGCTATTCTTCAAATCGGCTTCCCTCATGCAGGTGGTAGAACAAAACGAAACAACAGTCTCTATCTTCACATTCTGGAATGCTAATCTTTGGTATTCAAACAGTTCTGTTTTAAAGCATATGATAAAGAGACCCAGGAGAAAATTTCTTCACTGCTGTGTTTGCTTTTATAGTTTTAAACACTGTGGTTTTATGCAAGAGGAAATACATTTTTGAGATGGCACAACAGGTGACATAGGATGTGGGAAATTATTTCAGGTCCTTACATGTCACCAATATGAAATGAATCGCATTTCAAAGGTTTCTCCCATCCAGTTCACACTTCTGATGGTGTTTTTAAAAAGCTTCATGAACACCAAACAATCTAGCTATAAGTAAAAACCCAGAATCTTTAATGAGCAACAGACAATCAAGGTGATGGTACCCATTCTAAAGCTTGGTAAGTTGTAACGTGTAAGTTATAACTTCTTCCAGTAGCTCCCATCGATAACTAATTGATCTATACTTTTCTTTTGTTAAAAACAAATATGGTAAACTTACCCAATATAAAGTGTCACAAATGATTGAATATTTAGGTTAACGGAATGCTAGTTTACATATTACATTTGTATTACCAATTTATTAAAACTTAGGAGTATGATACAGTTAATATTACAGCTTTCCTGAACATGTCTAATATTGTGAAAAGTAATTCAAGATAATTCAGCATCTCAGGGCTCTCAATGGCCATTCTTTTAGACCTTGATTAAGTGACAAACAGTATAATTTTAAATAACCATGGCCTACTATATTATTACCCATTAGTAAGCTGGAAAGTTCTTAAGTTGTTGAAAAGTGAATAGGTATATCCATGAAATATGTTTGCCAATACTGAATAATTCCTGTTGGATCAGAGAAAATATTCAGAAACAACCACAAAATAAGTAACAAAATGGCAATAAGTACATATCTGTCAATAGTTACTTTGAATGTAAATGGACTAAATGTCCAATCAAAAGACACAGGGTGACAGAATAAATGAAAAAACAAGACCCATCTATATGCTACCTATAAGACTCATTTTAGACCTAAAGACATCTGAAGATTAAAAGAGGATGGTTTGGTGTCATACAAATGCATATTAAAAGAAAGCTGGAGTCGGAATACTTACATCAGACAAAATAGACTTTAAAACAAAGACTAATGAGAGACAAAGAAGGACACTAAATAATAATAAAGGGAACAGTCCAACAAGAGAATATAACCACTGTGAATATTTACGTGCCCAACATGGAAGCACCCAACTACATGAAATAGTTAATAACAAACATAAAGGAACTAATGTATATTAATGCAGTAACAACAGGGAACTTTAACACCCAACTTACATCAATGGACAGATCATCTGAACAGAAAATCAACAAGGAAACAGTGACTTTGAATGACACACTGGACTAGACAGATTTAACAGATATTTTCAGAACATTCCATCATAAAACAGCAACATACACATTCTTCTGAAGGTCACATGGAACATTCTCCAGAACAGATCACCTATCAGGCCATAAAACAAGCCTCAACAAATTTAAAAAGATCGAAGTTATATCACACATCTTTTCTGTTCACAATGCTATGAAATTAGAAGCCAACCACAAGAGAAAATCTGAAAAGACTACAGATACATGGAGTTTAAATAACATGCTACTGAACAACGAATGGGACAATAAAAGAAGAAATTCAAAATTCCTTGAAAACAAATGAAAATAAAAACACAATGGCCCAAAATCTTTGGAATGCAGCAGAAGTAGTTCTAAAAGGGAAGTTTATGGCCATATAGGCCTACCTCAAAAGGTAAGAAGAGTATCAAAAAAAAAAAAAATCTAACCTTATATATAAAGGAGCTAGAAAAAGAACAACAAACAAAATCTAAAACAAGCAGAACAGGAAATAATACATATTAGAAAAGAAATAAATGATGTAGAAACAAACAAACAAACAAACAAAACCAATAGAACAGACCAATGAAACCAGGAGCTGGTTCTTTGAAAAAACTCAATAAACTTGATAAACTTCTATCCAGACTTATCAAGAAAAAAAGACAAAGGACTCAAAATAAATAAAATCACAAATGAGGAGGGAGAAATAACAACAAACATCACAGAAGTACAGACAATTACAGAATATTATGAAAAAACTATATGCCAACAAATTGGAAAACCTAGAAGAAATTGATAAATTCCGATAAACATATAAACTTCCAAAACTGAAGCAAGAATAAATAGAAAATTTGAACATACTGATTACCAGCAAAGAAACTGAATCAGAAAAACAAAAACAAAAACAAAAAAACAGGAACAACAACAAAAACCTCCCAACAAAAAAAGTCCAGGACCAGATAGCTTCATAGGCAAATTCTACCAAACTTTTAAAGAAGAGTTAATATCTACTCTTCTCAAACTATTACAAAAAATAGAAAAGGAAGGAAACCTTCCAAATACGTTCTATGAGCCCAGCATTACTGATACCAAAACCAGATAAAGACAGCACAAAAACAAACCTACAGGCCACTATCTCTGATGAACATAGATGCAAAAATCCTCAACAAAATACTAACGAACTGAATTCCAAAATACATTTAAAAAAATCATTCACGGGGCGCCTGGGTGGCGCAGTCGGTTAAGCGTCCGACTTCAGCCAGGTCACGATCTCGCGGTCCGTGAGTTCGAGCCCCGCGTCGGGCTCTGGGCTGATGGCTCAGAGCCTGGAGCCTGTTTCCGATTCTGTGTCTCCCTCTCTCTCTGCCCGTCCCCCGTTCATGCTCTGCCTCTCTCTGTCCCAAAAATAAATAAACGTTGAAAAAAAAAAATTAAAAAAAAAAAATCATTCACCAGGATCAGGTGGGATTTATTTCTGGGTTGCAAGGGTGGTTCAGTATTTACAAATCAATCAACATCATACATCACATCAAAGAGAATGGATAAGAACCACAGGATCATTTTAATAGATGCAGAAAAAACATTTAAGAAAGTGTGACATCCATTCGTGATAAAAACCCTCAACAAAGTAGGTTTTAGAGGGAACATACTTCAACATAATAAAGGCCATATATGAAAAACCCGCAGTCAAAATACTCTTCAATGGAGAAAAATTGGGAGCTTTTCCTCTAAGGTCAAGAACCAGACAAAATGTCCACTTCCACCACTTTTACTCAATATAGTATGGGAAGTTCTAGACACAGCAATCAGAAAACAAAAAGAAATAAAAGGAATCCAAATAAGTAAGGAAGAAGTAAAATCTTCATTATTTGCAGATGACATGATACTATATAGGTAACCTGAAGACTCACCAAAAATATATTAGAATCAATGAATGAATTCAGCAAAGTTACAGGATACAAGTCAATCTACAGAAATCTGTTGCATTGCTAAACACCAATAATGATGCAGCAGAAAGAAAAATTAAGAAAACAATCCTGTTTTCAACTGTACCAAAAATAATAAAATACCTAGGAATAAACTTGATCAAAGAGGTGAAAGGCCTCTATTATGAAAACTATACAACACTGATGAAAGAAATCAAAGAGGACACAAAGAAATGGAAAGACATTCTATGCTCGTGGATTGGAATAACAATATTTTAAAAATGTTTATACTACCCAAAGGAATCTACACATTTAACACAATCCCTATCAAACTATCACTAGCATTTTTCAGCATTTGTTCAGAGCTAGAACAAACATCCCTAAAATTTCTACAGAACCACAAAACACCCCAAATAGCCAAAGCAATCTTGAAAAAGAAAAGCAAAGCTAGAGCCAGCAAAATTCTGGACTTCAAGTTATATTACAAAACAGTAGTGATCAAAATAGCATAGTACCAGCACAAAAAGAGACCCATAAATCAATGGAACATAATAGAAAATCCAGAAATAAGCCCACAATTATACGGTCAATTAATATTTGACAAAGCAGGAAAGAATATACAGTGGGAAAAAGGCAGACTCTTCAACAAATGGTGCTGGGAAAATGGGATAGCTACATGCAAAAGAATGAAATTGGATGAGTTTCCTACAACATACACAAAAATAAATTCAAAATGGATTAAAAACCTCAATGTGAGACCTGAAACCATAAAAAATCCTAGAAAAGAGCACAGGCAGTAATTTCTCTGACATGAAACATAGCAACTTTTTTTCTAGATAGGCCCCCTAAGGCAAGGGAAACAAAAGCAAAAATAAACTATTGGGACTACATCAAAATACAAAGCTTCTGCACAGCGAAGGAAACAATCCATAAAACTAAAAGATAACCTACGGAATGGGAGAAGTTATTTGCAAATGACATATCCAATAAAGGGTTAGTATCCAACATACGTAAAGAACTGGTACATCTCAATACCTAAAAACCAAATAATCCAATTAAAAAATGGGCAGAAGACATTAACATACAGTTCCCCAAGAAGATATACAGATGGCCAACAGACACATGAAAAGGTGTTCACCAGTACTTATCATCAGGGAAATGCAAATCAAAACTACAGTGAGATATCACCTGATACCTGTCAGAATGGCTAAAATAAAAAACAAAACAAAACAAAACATAAGAAGCAGTAAGTGTTGATGAGGATGGGAGCAAAAGAAACCTTCTTTCACTGTTGGTTGGAATGCAAATGGGTACAGCCAATGTGGAAAACAGTATGGAGGTTCCTCAAAAGATTAAAAATAAAACTACCCTACTATCCAGCAATCACATTCCTGAGTATTTCACAAATACAAAAACACTAATTCAAAGGGATATGTGAACCCCTCTGTTTATAGTAGCATTATTTACAATAGCCCAGATATGGACACAGCTCAAGTTTCCATCGATCGATGAATGGATAAAAAAGATATAGTGTGTATAGATATATACACATACATACAATGGAAAATTACTCAGCCATAAAAAAGCATGAAATCTTGCCATTTGCACGGACATGGACGGAACTAGGGAGTATAATGCTAAGTGAAATAAGTCAATCAAAGAAAAACACCATATGATTTCACTGATATGTGGAATTTAAGAAGCAAAACAAATGAGCAAAGTGGGGGAGGGAGGAGAGGGAGGGAGAGAGAAAAAAACGGAGAAGAACTTTTTTTAAGTTTTTTTTTTTAATTTAAATTCTAATTAGTTAACATATAGCATAATATTGGTTTCAGGAGTAGAATCTAGTGATTCATCAATTAGATATAACACCCAGTGCTCATCAAAAGAGCCCCCCCCTTAACACCCATAACCCGTTTAGTCCGTCCTCTGCCTACCTACCCTCCATCAACCCTCAGTTTGTTCTCTATAGTTAAGTGACTCTTGTGGTTTGCTTCCCTCTCTCTCTCTCTCTTTCTCCCTCTCTCTTATTCCCCTACCCCTATGTTCATCTGGTTTGTTTCTTAAATTACACATATGAGTGAAATAATATGGTATTTGCCTTTCTCTGACTGGCTTATTTTGCTTAGCATAATACACTCTAGTTCCATACATTTCCTCACAAATGGCAAAATTTCATTATTTTTGATCAGCAAGTAATATTCCATTGTGTTTATTTACCACATCTTCTTTATCCATTCATCAGTCAGTGGATGCTTGGGCTCTTTCCACAATTTGGCTATTGCTGATAATGCTGCTTTAAACATTGGGGTGCATATGCCCCTTCAAATCAGTATTTTTGTAGCGTTTGGGTAAATACCTAGTAGTGCAATTGCTAGGTCGTAGGGGAGTTCTATTTTTAACGTTTTGAAGAACCTCCATACTGCTTTCCAGAGTGGCTGCACCAGTTTGCATTCCCACCCACAGTGTAAGAGTGTTCCCCTTTCTCACCAACATTTGTTGTTTCCTATGTTGTTCTCATGTTCTCACCAACATTTGTTGTTTCCTATGTTGTTAATGTTAGCCATTATGATAGGTGTGAGGTGGTATCTCATTGTGGTTTTGATTTGTAGTTCCCTGATGATGACTGATTTTGAGCACTTTTTCATGTGTCTGTTAGCCATCTGGATGTCTTCTTTGGAAAAATATCTATTCATGTCTTCTGCCCGTTTCTTCACTAGATTGTTTTTTTTTTTGTTTTTTTTTTTGGGTGTTGAATTTATAAGTTATTTATAGATTTTGGATACCAACCCTTTATCAGATATATCATTTGCAAATATCTTCTCCCATTCCATAGGCTGCCTTTTAGTTTTGTTGACTGTTCCCTTTGCTGTGCAGAAGCTTTTTATCTTGACGAGATCCCTATAGTTCATTTTTGCTTTTGTTTCCCTTGACCTCCGACACATATCTAGTAAGAAGTTGCTACAGCCACAAAAAAGGTTGTTGCCTGTGTTCTCCTCTAGATTTTGATGGTTTCCTGTCTCACATTTAGGTCTTTCATTCATTCTGAGTTTATTTTTGTGTATGGTATAAGAAAGTGGTCCAGATGCATTCTTTTGAATGTAGCTGCCCAGTGTTTCCAACACCATTTGTTGAAGAGACTGTCTTTTTTCCACTGGATATTCTTTCCTACTTTGTCAAAGATTAGTTGACCATATAAGTATGGGCCCATTTCTGGGTTTTCTATTATGTTACATTGATCTATGTGTCTGTTTCTGTGGTAGTACCATACTATCTTGATGACTACAGCTTTGTAATATAGCTTGAAGACTTTTAACTACAGAGAACAAATTGATGGTCACGGTGCGGGGGGGGGGCGGCGCACGGAGGGGATGGGTGAGGTAGGTGATTTGGATTAAGGAGCGCACTTGTTGGGATGAGTACTGGGTAAATGAAATAAAAACTTTGAAAAATAAAAGAATTCCTATTGAACCAAATTTCCTTCACTGACTTTTACAGGGATCTGAAAGTCAAGACATAAAACAGTGTTTATATGTGAAAATGATACTTCTTTGTAGGTTTAAAGTTCTTTTGGGGAACTTTAATACTTGTAGAAGAAGAAATTATTTTTTTCAATGTGTTTAAAATCCATGGTGATTAAGCATGCTGACAGTCTCTAAGAATGAATGCTAAGCTTTACAACATTGAAAACATGTATGTTGATAAAGGCACATTAGGGGTTAATAGCAACTTTTGTAATATTTTATTCTGAAATGGCACATTTGGTTAGTCTTTTAGAAAATGGCCTAATTTGTTGAAAAATTATGTCTGTCACTATTTCTTTGAAGGGGTAATAGTTGGCATAAGATGATGTTATTACTGGTTTTCTCCCATTTAGGATAAAATAACATAACATACACAATAAAAGCAGTTTTAAATTCTTTCTCAAGGATTTCAAATCTGCGTGATCTCTTCCTATCATCCATTGATACACTACCACAGAATGAAAAAAAATTACATTTAGGTGCCTTTAAAACTTGGATTTAACTTGCTCTCTTGCAATGTTGATTAGCTACTCCTCAATGCTCACTCGGTCCTACTATGTGCCATGGATTTTGGCAGTTGTGAAGAACAAGAAAGAAGGAAGCCTCATTCCCTGTTCTGTTCAGGGGGAGGGGAGGATAGCAATGGGTTTTGTGGGGCTATTGTGCTAATTGAATATTCAAAGAAAGCTTGAATGTGTATGCAGAAGTTGGGGGTTGTTCTGTTTTCAAATTACTATGAATATACCTGATTTATTACTTAGGCATCTTATATGCTACTCAAGTTCACATTCTTTTGTTTGAACTGCTCTAAAAACACTGGAAATGATGACAATGTAATCGTTGTTGACATCAGTGTCTCCATGTATATAGGAAGATACAATCTAACTAAATTTAAGAAATTACTGTTTCAAGTTAAGAAAAATCAGAGAAAGGGTAACATAATATGGCAGACTTGGTGAGAATCGTATTTCTATTAAGTGTACCCAAAAGGGCCCCTGCAACCATTTTTTCTGGGTATCTTTGTTTCTTTCTATTTACATACATCATTCATAAACCCAACATAAAGAGCATAGGAGTAGATTGTAAAACTTCCAGTTTCCATTTTCTCACTATGAATTATGAACTACAGTCAGCATATCTTGAAGTTCTATCATTTTGCCTATTTAAATTGGGGTCCAGTTAATTACATTTGTCCTTCATGGGAATGCTGAACAAATACGTTGAATATAGTTGAACTGTAGAAAGGTAATTTATACCTCTTGAACATGTTAGATATTAAACGAAAAAGAATGTCCAAAGTGTTTCTGGTATTCTCGCCATTCAGTTAAATTAATTTTCAATAGGGTTCCAATTCTTGTTCCATTTGAGATCTTGCCAACGAAATAAATAATATCATCACCAGAGTCCATTCTAATTCCTTCACTCTGTGTGTGTGTGTGTGTGTGTGTGTGTGTGTGTGTATGTGTGTGTGTGTGTGTAAACCCTTTAGAATTTTAACCACGACGATTTTAAAGTTTCATTTTGCCCGCCAGCCTTACGAGGGTGCTTAATCTATTAAAAACAAAGAAACCTTAACTAGAAACAAGAATAAGTCTAATAGGCATTCATGTGGTACTTGCCATAAAACAGACCCCTCCATCTTTAACTGCAGACCTAAACATTTAAGAAATACGAATACCTTTCCACACTTTGTACAATGAGGCAATTAATTATTATAAAGATGTCTGAATGATCATCAACATTTGTGAAATACATGTTTGGGTGTGATGTGTGTGAGAGATAAACACAAGAATCCCAAGAACGTTCAGGACAGTGCATGGGTTCTGTCTCACCCTGAAGTTATGCCCCAAACCTGTATTATCCCTTACCTGGTGTGGCTTACAGTTCGTATGGCACAAAGTGCTTTCAAACTAAGTTGAATTTGCAACTAATAAACTGTAATGGATGTTACAACTACTTTTCCCTACTTTAGCATTAGTCCTTTATTATAAAATACTGTATACATGTAAATTTCACATAATTACATTGGCTCATCAATCTGTTATTTCCCAATTACATAACAAAATAGGTACCTAATGAGATTTATGGGTAAAGTGCTGGGAAATATTTTTAAGGCTTCAGAAACCTTTATTTGCATATTCTAATTAGCAGTTTATTAATCTTAAATGCATAAGGAAATTAACTGCCGCTTAATCTCATAAAATTCATCACTGTACTCCTTTATTACACTGCTTTGATATACATTATTTTTTAGCAGCTTATATATTAGAGTATGGCAAGCAGATAGAAAATTCCATCTCCTCATTCCAATTACAGGTGTTTCCCCACTTACACACTCACCTACATTATATTAACATTTTTATACCTTCTAATAACCTTGGCTTTCAATGAATTATTTCAATTATTTTCCATTTTTCTTCAACAGCCCTAATTGCCCCTTTCAGAGAATCACTCCAATATCCTGCCTTTCTCCTGAAAAGTGGGCATAAGAATAACTTTGTTATGGAGAACATAGAATAACTTTGTGCAGAGAAAATAGTTTTTCAGGCCATCAGGTGGTCAGTTCATGAAGCCAATTATATCAATTCAGCAAACATTTAAGTCACTTCTACATGCCAGAAACTAGGTACAATACTCAGGGTTGAAGGCAAACTGGAGAAGGTCACACCTCTGGAGAGTTCTAAAACTTGGTTCTCTGGGAAGAGAAGTGTAATTTCTCCTGGTCCCAACCCTGTCTGGTTTCGGGGATACACTTCAGGAAGCTCTCATTGCCTTTAGGTTCTTGGGGTTCACGCCTGGGGCTTTCACTCCCCAAAGTACATATGCAGCCTTGGGATAGGTTTTGATTTTATTTATTTATTTATTTATTTATTTATTTACTTATTTACTTATTTATTTATTTAGCAGTTCAGTGAAGAATGGTATCACTGAGGTACTAAAAGAAAGCACTGTTTAGTCATACTAGGAAGTGCTAAGCAGTTAAGAGATTTAGGAAAAGCTTGTCTTTACCACTTCACAAGGTTATTTTATTTCCAAGTCTAATTTATTCCCATAAAAACCAAATGAAATAAACAACCGATGACAGTAAAGAATGTTCTTCAGTTTCTCATACATATAAGACTTGTCCTTTTATACATACACACACAGAGACACATACGTATATTAAGTAGGGAAAAGTATTTGTAACATTCATTACAGTTACTAACTGTAAATTTAACTTAGTTAGAAAGTACGGTATACTCTGTGTGTCTACATACATATATATATACAGATACACACATATATATCTATATCTATATATATATATATAGATATATATATAGAGAGATATTAGATATCTATATCTATATCTATCTATCTATCTATCTATCTATATACATAGAGAGAGAGAGAGAGAGGAGAGAGAGACAGAGACAGAGATAGAAAGAGAGAGAATACAGTGGTAGAAACATTGGAACCACTTGACTTTCTCAGAGTGATTTCTTTAGATCAAAGTCTACTTTGATTTATGTGATCTATGGTTGATATGTAGTGGATATGCCCTGGTTTGATCATAACAGTTTTTAAAACATAGAAACACTTTTGCACAGGGGCGCCTGGGTGGCTCAGTCGGTTAAGCGTCTGACTCTTGATTTTGGCTCAGGTCATGATCTCACCATTGCTGGGATGGATCCCCATGTAGGACTCCGTGCTGACAGTGCAGAGACTGCTTGGGATTCTCTCTCTCCCTCTCTCTCTGTCCCTTCCCTGCTTATACTTTCTCTCTCTCTCAAAATAAATGAACATTTTTATTTAAAAAAGAAATACTTTTGTACAGTTGGTAAACACCTACTGCTTAAGCCCCTTGAGTCTCGTCCCAGTCTTGATATATTCTGCACCAGTTGTCCTGGGCCCTCCCCAGAGACCCTCTCCCCAGTGTTTCCACATCTCAGAAATGGCTGGGGACCCCAAGATAGTGCTTTAGTGCTGGCGTAGCCCTTGACAAGTGACCATTCTAAATGGTCAGTACCCACGATATACATACAAGTGGTTGAATATTGTAAATACCATTCCTGATCAATGTCCTGATATGCTCGATTATAATCACCACCATGAGGAAAAATAGAAGATACTACCATGATATTATAGCCACAGCCCTTTAGAAGCACTACAGTTATAATATAAATATGCACAGAAGCCCAAATAGTTTTAAGGAATAAGAATGGGGTAAGTATGGCTCCTTATCTTTTATGTCGCACATCTACTGTTTCCTTACAAACATGCTACGCATGGCTGTCTTTCTGTTTCCAGTCTTTGCAAGTCTGATAAAATATCCGTATTATTCACCACTATGTGGGTGATAATTGTAAAAAGCAATTGATGTGGAAATTTGAGTGAAGGTGTAGGTTACAGATCACCTTAAGGCAGGAAAGAATGGATGAAATTTTGAGTCTATACCCAGTAGAATTAAACTAAGAACAAAAACAAAATGGAGAGCGGGAGAGTGAGAGAGCGAGAGGGACAGAGAGACAGAGAGAGAGACAGACAGAGAGACAGAGAGACAGAGAGAGAAGGAGAAGCTCGGCCATTCAGAGCTGATCAATTTGAATCAATATAGCCAAGAGCATCTCTTAAATTTTCATCTTAGTTGATTTAACTCAGGTCCTTTTTGCAATCCTGATTTGAGTTTCTGGGTTCATTTTTAACGAACTACCTTCATATTATGATTTCCTGGCCCGGAAACTAAAGACCTCTTAAATCAATCAGTGTAAGTGTTAAAGAAATAATATAATTCCAAAGCAAGGCACAAGGGCATTGTTTGGGGAAAAAAAAAAAAAAAAGAAGAAAAAAAAAAAAAGACATTCTCTAATTCCCTGAATGGAGTCAACCAAGGGGTACTTAAGAGGCAGATTAAAAACATTTCTGTTGGTTCCACAGACCCAGACCAAGAAGCAAAGGCCACAGAACAAGGAGACCATGCCTCCAGACAATTAGCACTCGATTGCCTATTTTGATTGTTGAGAAAATAGATAAACCGTTACAACATGGTCATGTTTTTGAAATGCATTGTCCATTTTTCCTGGGTCTGCTTTGAATCTACTCCTTCAAGTATATTTTTCAATTAATAGCTTGTAGGAAGGAACTTCTAAGAAATCATCAGACACTTTTTTACTCTTATTGCCTGTTTATGATTTGTTTGTTTGCTTCTCTGTGGGGAAAGCAAAACCAAGAAAAGTCAAAATACAAGTGTTACTTAGATGATTGGCAGACTATTTCCTCAGTGTATGATGTTATAGAAACGGATGTTCCTGAAACAAAAACCATAAAAGATCTTTATTATATTTTTGAAAACATTTGTTTCCTTAATGATGTTTTTCGGAGAGCTCTTTCCCTAAATCTTTCAGATAATGGATCACACTGTAAGATGTCACCTCAAGTTATCACACTCATATATCACTCTGCTTTTCCCAGTGAAACTGATAAAAACCGATAAGTCACCAGAGAAGGAATGACATGGTCTCATTAAAAATAGACATACCACAGACTTCTTTTGAAAATTCCTCCAAGGTAGGTACACTAGTTGAAAAGAGGTTTGAAATGTAATTTTCAAACATTTCTATTTAATTATGGGAAGACTCCATATGTAGCATCGCTTGGCCCTATGGTTTTCTGAAGAAATCTTTCAAACGTCTTTGAATTTCTTCTGTAAGATCATTAAGCACATCTCTAATTGAGCTCTTTCCTCAGATTCACTTACGCTATGTAGACTGAATCCTTCCCCACCCCCAGTTATAAGTAGTATAATATATGTGTTTTTAATTGCTCTTTGAATTTCACAAACCAAAATAACCTAAGACTACTTACGAAGATCTAATTAGCACATTTACCTAAATATGCTTTCATGGTTCTGAAGACATGAGAATTAAAACGCAAATTGTAACGTGTACAGGAGAACCAAGGGAGAACAACTTTGACCACACTGTCTGTAGACGTGGGGTCCCTGTGCTCTAAGTGGGCCATCATTTTGGATCTTGCCCTGAAGAAAGAAGGTAGAGACTTTGTCCATAAGTTAGAAGCCTTCATTCTGTAGTCTCTTATTAAGACAGTATTAACAAAGCTGAGGCCTTTAATGGCATATTATTAAAACAGCAAGGACTCAACTCAGACATCCAGCATCTTCCGAGTAATGCCATAAAAGAATCAATAACAAAGAGAAGAACCATTAGGGAGAAAGAAAGTTCAGTTACTAGTAGAGTAATTCTAGCTTGATTAATTTTGGGGGAGATCGATCCAATAAGGTTTCTGGTGAAGGTGTATCTTAAGAACACTTTCAAAGCCATCTGAGACAATTAGACGTGGGCACAAGACAGCTGGGAGGCAATAAGGACTTTGGGAGGGCCGAGTTTTGATGAGCTTAACTGAAGACTCAAGTATCAGTCCTGGGAAGGTGCATTATACCCAAGAGGAGGATTCAGGGCAAGTTAGAAAGAAACCATCAGTTGGTAGCAAAACCATGACTGGTTATTAATTTTTGGCATGTATGGCCTATTTAGAAACTCACTAAATTATACCTGCACATTTATTGTTTTAGGTGATAATGAGTTTGAAAAAGGAATCTGTGTTGCCCTTGCCCTTGTAAATCTAGCAGGTTTTAGGGAATTATGGATGATAGTAGCTAACAATAAACACTAGTGCTAAGCCCGTCAAGGACATTATTTCCATTTAACCCTTGTAACAATCCCATGAGGAAATATCCTTCTAATTGGACAAAATTAGTCTTCAATACAGACATGATTCATGTAACTTTGTCTTTTGTAGCTTCTGCTGTGTGAAGAGGAAAGAGGGACCCTCTAGAAACTGAAGTCAAAAAAATTACTCACTGAAAATAAAAATTTAAAAACCCAAAACCACACAATATCCTAAAAAGCAATCGCAACTGCCATTTATTAGCAAGGCACCGGGCTAATTGCTTTATACACATTATGTCACAACACACGCTGTTATCTCACACAATATGTGCGAAGCCAATATCATTATCACCCATGTTTCACAGAGGAGGTCAACTGATATTCTGAAGAATTATGGACATGATGGCATTTCCTCAACCCAAGTGGCAAAGCCAGGCTTCTAACCCAGCTTCGTCTAACTCCAACATCTGCTTTTCCCCCTTTGTCATGGATTCAAATGTAACCCCCCCCCCCCGCCCCACCCAAAGAAACATCCAAGTCCTAACCCCTGATTCCTGTGAGTGTGACCTTATTTGGAAATAGGGTCTTTGCAGATGTAATTAAATGAAGGATCTCAAAATAAAACCACCCTGAACTGCAGACGGACTGTACTTGCAGTGACCATGTCTTTGTAAGAGAAAGAAGACTGGAGACACGTGGAGACACAGAGGGGAAGGCCACGTGAAGACAGAGGCAGAGACTGGAAGGATGCCATTGTAAGCCAGGGGGGGCTGGAGCCCCCAGTATTGGAAGAGGAAGGAAGAAGTCTCTCCTGGAGCCCTCCGAGGAAGACTGGCGTTGACAATACCTCAAACTTCCAGCCTCTAGAATTGTTAGCGAATAGATTTTTGTTGTTTTAAGCCACCACAGACTTGGTGAACTAACACGCCCCCGGTAAAAGGGCCGATTCCCTAAGTTGAAAGATCTAAGATAAAAAACTGATAGGAAGGAAGGAATAAAGTAGCTCGTTACGTGTATTTTTGATAAGACACACTAAAATCAGAAAAATCTTCAAAGAACGAATTGAATGCTATAGGAACTTTCTCAGCTATCAACTGGAGAATCTAGACTCTAGCAGGGAAACTCTAACCTTACCTTACTTGGGGAAAGAAAACAAGGGACAACCTTTATTTTATGTTGTGATAAGGAATGGATTTTATGTAGAAGCTCCAACTGCCAGTGTAAATTCCTCTGGATCTTATCATGATGAAGATAATTACTTGAACCCTATCGCATTTAAACAACTATGTAAAATACATTTTCTCAGAGATTCTGCCATCCATTATCTCAAAAGACTCAGCAAGGCACATTGAAATACTACTTATATGAATCACTCTCTATAAATAATATTGTACTGTTATACTGCTCTCTTTTTTTTTTTACAATAGAGAGCTTTCTTTATAAGCAAAAACTCTAATATCACGTCTTTTCATTGCCTGCAGCTTTAAACATTTTCAGAAGCAGAAACTATAGTAATAGCAGTTTGCAAATGAAGTGGTTTGAAAATCTTAAACTGCAATTTTCTCCCAAACAAAACAACAACAACTAAAAAAAAAAATCTCTAAGGAGAGATGAAATTGTAAACTCTTTTATTTGGTATTCAGATGTTACTGGATATGCTTTCAACAAAAATATTCTCCATTTAAATAGCCTCTATATCTTTCCCCCAAAATCTTTTCTTCCATATTATCTGCCCACAATGAAAATGAGGCTTAGCATCTCACGCTAGCCCAATTATTCAGATGCATTATTCATTTCCTTTCTGCTTATGTATTATTGCACAGCCTGAAATTTCCTTCCGAATTAAAAAAAAAAAAATAAAAGTGAACAGTCATCGCTACAATGTATCTCTTGTTTATTAAACCTCCCCCAAGTAGTCAGTGCTGTTAATGACACACTCCTTACCCTGAAGAGTGTTCAAATACATTTTGGCACATATTTTACTATTTTTACCTCATAGGACTTGATGTTTTGGAAAGCTTCTGCTAATGCTCAGATCACTCAACATGTATTAACAATTGGTTTTTTTCTTCCTTTAAAAGTCCTGAAGAAGTACAGGGTGGCTTTAATTTCCATCTCTTCAACTACCCCTGATTACTTTTCATTATTTATCGAAACTCACATTCACTTAAAACAGAGTCTCATTTCCATTGGTCTGCATCTGGGGACTTAATAGCCCTGCCTCCAGTCGTGGACATTCTTCCCGTTTGTTCTTTGGAACTGTGATTAGGGCTGCCCCAGGGCTGCCACCGTCACTTTCATTTAGATTCAAGCGGAGGTCAGTGAAGCAGCCCATGGAACGAGGAGGGACAAGAGGCTACCGTCCTTTCTCAACGGGGTAGCAGAAGAAGGGGATTATTTTCTCTTGTATAGCTAGGGGGCAGCACTCGAGAGTGGAGAGGAGGAGCTTTAAATTCATTTCAACTTAATCCAGAGCGTTGATCTGCCCTGTCCATGGATAATTACTTCACTTCTCGGAGTCTCATTTTTTACTTGGCTGAGAAAACAGAATAAGCATGTTGCAAGGATTAAATGATTAAATAAGATAATGTGTGTAACAGATAGCACAGCACTCAGACCATGGATGACACTCAGCCACATGACGATCACCTTCAATTCACTCCTGCACACTGCTACAACTTTAACTTGGCTGTCCACAAAAGGAAACACACACTCCCAGAGTGCTTCCCTTAATTTGGAGGACCATGGCCCCTTTTTAATGGTTCTTCATAATATCTGCTATGGTGAATGAACTGAAGACTGGATCGAAAGTTCCGCAAGCAGGTGTAGCCCACAGCCCGGTGTGAGCTCCTACTGTTCCATTGACTTTGGGGCCGTTCCATTTGATTTAGCCAGTCTTCCCTTCAGCAGGGACTTGGTCACCGCCAGGGGAGCTCATACCTGGGAGGAGGGCATAAATCTTGAGGGCAAAGTACTCGGGAGCCCCACAAAAATCTCTGCACTTGAGTCACAAGGAGTACTAGTGTTCTAAATGTTATTTGCTGTTCTAAGGAAACAATTTGGGAGACATTCTACATTGCATCCCATTTTTAGGAATTCAAAATGCTTATTATAAGGTATAAAGTAAATCAACCTAGTTATTTTGACCAGATAACTTTTCTTTTCTTTTTTTTCCCCTTCAGATGATCACACTGTACAGTAATGTGCATAAGACAGAACTTGAAAAATGGAGCTCTCGCGTCCATGGGTAGAGCTGAAGGACTGTTTTCTCAGCAGTTGTTCTAAGAGCCCCTGCTTCTTCAAGGGCCTCTTAGAGAAGACCTCTGTGCCCACTCTCCCTCCAGCTTCCTCCTTGTCAGTGTTCTGCGGACGAGGGGTTTGTTCCAGATGAGCAGGAGAATTTCTAGAGGCATTCACACACCTGGTATATTAGGACGTGAGCCTCAAGCCTCCTCTTTATGGCGGCTGCCGTGGATTCAAGATTGAGGAGGGGCTGAGGCCACATGGAACCAAGAACTCAGGAGAAAACTAACACTCCAGAGTTACTGAAGACTGTTTCAGATCCTTATACATTGGGCAACGTGTCTTCCCATGCATTTTATTTACAGGTTACCATTTTCACTACAGTCAGAAGCTATTAATAACAGGGATGACGTCCCAGTGGAGAAAGAAGAATAGTAAAACACTAGTGTCACTTCTAAAAGATGGGATCCAAGCAGAATCAAGAAATTCCCAGATGTCTGGAAGAGAACAGAAGTAGGATCCTAGGTTACCTGCCATTATTGCTGTTTCCTGAAGAGATGATGAGGGTTAGAAAAGTAGATAAATTCAGGGGTGAGAACATAGTCCATCTAGTCTGTGGTTGGCCTTAGGAGTGGATCCAAAGCCTGAGGTAGCGTTGACATGATAGTCAGAAGGATGACCAAGGCCAATGGATGATGAATTCCGGAAGCGGACAACAGTGATGCTGACGGAAAGCAAAAGAAGTGTCGAATTACCTGAACCCACAGATGGAGACTGGGCATGCCCAGGCACCCAGTGTCCCTCTGTAGAATAACAAGCAGGGAAGCTTCCTTGAGACTGAATAGAGTCACTGTTTCACTAACAGTAAATCTTACCAATAAACTAGTGCCATATTGACCCAAATAAGAAATCTCACACCCAGTGTGGGCAAAGATGTGGGCGGTTGACAGCATATGCTGGGTGGAGGTAAAATATCATTTGACAATGTTCTCCAAAAGCCTTAAAGTAGACAGCCTTTGACACAAACAAGCCCACTTTAGGACTTTATTTTAATAAAATTGATTAATTAAGGACCTAGGCAAAGATATGGTTACAAGACTGATAATTTTAATATTATGATGAAGGTTTTTGATAAAATTGTACCCAGGCATTAAAATTTATGCTGCAGAAAGATACTTATTTGCACTGAAAGCTTTTCAGTATATTTTTAAAAATCAAGTAACACGAAGCTAAGCATAATCTTATTTTGTGTTATAAAGCAACAACACAGGACAAGTCTAATTGAGTAACACTGGAGATGTTAGTCGTGGTTATCACTGGGTGGTGGACTTTAGGTGATTTTTAATATCTCACCTCTGTCTGCTTTTCGAAACTTAATTATTAATAACTTTCTTTTGTTTACCTGAGTTTTATTCTTTTTTCCTACCGTTAACCTAAATCAGTTACTTTTTATTTTTAATTAAAAAAATTTTTTTTAACGTTTATTTATTTTTGAGACAGAGAGAGACAGAGCATGAACAGGGGAGGGTCAGAGAGAGAGGGAGACACAGAATCTGAAACAGGCTCCGGGCTCTGAGCTGTCAGCACAGAGCCCGACGCGGGGCTCGAACTCACAGACTATGAGATCATGACCCAAGCTGAAGTTGGATGTTCAACCGACTGAGCCACCCAGGCGCCCCCTAAATCATTTATTTTAAGCAAAAAAATAATGTTTTTAGAAAGAGCTGATCTCACCCATGGGAATGGCTAAAATGACACACTGTGAATGGTAGGCAAGGATATGGAGCAATGCGAACTCTTCTGTGCTGTTGGAATGATGTAAATTGGGTAGAATTACCTTGGGAAACTGGAAGCCTCTACAAAAGCAGGACATACACATATGCTAACTATGACCCCAAATCTAGATAGAAGTCATACGTGTGTGTGTGTGTGTGTGTGTGTGTGTGTCTATGTATGCGCATCTGTAGGCATATGTATATATCAACGTTTATACAAACACACATGAGACTGCAGCAGCAATATTTGGATTACTTCCACACTGGAAATAATGGAAATGTCTACCTACGGTCAAGCAGACCACAAGTCGTGGTATACCCACACAGCAAGGAGAATGAGCTATACCACCTTCGACACAGATGCAGCTGCCAAATTAAATATTGAGCAAAGGGGGCCAGATGTGACAAAGGGTCCTATACAAAGTTCAAAATCAGGGGAACCCGTTGGTGGTTCCAGAAGTCAGGAGAGTGGTTGTCTGTGGGGATGGAGGTTCAGAAAGCGTTGCCAAGAGGTCTGCTGGGACACAGTGATATTTTACTTCTCGGTCTGCGTCCCGATGACATAAGTGAATTTGCTTTGTGAAAAGTAATCAAACTTTACACCTTTGATTTTTACACATATCTCTATGGATGTTCCGCTTTAACAAAATGTGACTTACGCAAAGAGCTGGTTTCAGGCGGGGGACAGGATTGGGGTCAGAGCTGCGAGCCCCCTGCACCTGCGCAGTGTGGGGGAGGGGCCGGTCACCGACTGACGGCACTTGGTGGAGAGCTACTAGAAGTAGATTTGAATCTGTGGTGTGGGGCTCCGTCTGAGCTGCGTAACAACCGCAAGAGGGGCAGATGAGGCCAGAGATACGGTCAGGGGCCAGGCCGCGAAAGACCCTGGAGAGTCAAGATAAGGATTTTGGTTTTCATTCTAAGTGCAATAGGAAGCCATTTCTATTTACAGCGCAGGTCCAGAGAGATTTCAGAAGAATGCAAGCCCAGGAACCGCACTGGACTGCTGGAGGGCAAGAGCGGCAGTGAAACCTCAGAATGCTCCAGTTAGTGTTCCGGCTGCAGCACACCCTTATCTTGAAGGAGAAAAAAGGCTGAGCTGAATTCTGAGGATCAATCTCACAATTGCGGCAGAAAAACGAAAAAGATGCAGGCAGAGCAAGGCTACACAATCTCGTGACAGATTTTTTTCCCATTATGTAAGAGCTTTTGCAGACGCAGCGGCAGGTTTAGAAGCTGGTGAAATGTTATTTTGGAATAAAAGAAAATACCTTTCCCTTTATGTTGGCCAGACACCCTGCTTCCTCTTCTCTTCCAAAAAAAGGAAAACTCTCAAAAAAAAAAAAAAAAAGTTCACTGTCCTTTTGCTGCCGCCACAGACAAATGTCTAAATGGGATATTCTCTTCATGCTGGTAGATACCCTAAAATCATTTGGCATTATCCCCTGGACAGAGATGCATTTAATAGGAATGTGATTCTCTTATTTGGTGATATTCACTTAAAAATAAAAAGGAGGTTTTATAATGACAATCATGGAAATGGAAATAATTAGGTTGTAAAAGAAAATCTCCCAAAGTCTAATAGACAGTTTGCTTTGAAAGAAAAAGACACCAATAACATGAAGTAATTGAAAGTAACAATGAGAATGGCAATTTAAAAGCATAAAATTTAAAAATAATGAAATCTGACTCCAATTAAAATGTGTACCATTATTTGACAACTATAAATATTAGAATACGTTGAAATATCACTATATTGAGGGAAAATGAGTACGATGGGTCAAGAGATGTTGTCCAACTCGATTAACACAGCTTTACCTTAAAAAACATTACCCAAACAGGGGCACCTGGGTGGCTCATTCGGTTAAGTGTCTGACTTCGGCTCAGGTCATGATCTCACGGTTCATGAGCTCGAGCCCTGGGTCGGGCTCTGTGCTGACAGCTCGAAGCTCAGCTCGGAGCCTGCTTCGGATTCTGTGTCTCCACTCTCTGCCCCTCCCCCACTCGTGCTTTGTCTCTCTCTCCCAAAAATAAATAAAAGTGTTAAAAAAATTAAAAAAAAATATTACCCAAATGTATAAGGATTTTCCCAGAGAGAGAAAATTAGAGCTACATCAAAAGAAAATCAATCATTTTATTGATTTCCAGGTATCTAGGACATAAATACTAATACAAAATATTGTAAGGAATTTGTATAAAACCCATTAGGCTTGACTTCTATCGACCTATAAACAGGCGATTTCTGTTCTCAGAGAATATGGTAAACAATTTCATAATATCCTTATTGTGCTGGTCATACAAAATACAAACACAGAAGTGACAAAATATGCTAAACCTACATCCTTTCACTATCAGAAATTACCTCATGCTAAACTGACCTTTTTTTTTTTTTTTTTTTTATGAAATTTATTGACAAATTGGTTTCCATACAACACCCAGTGCTCATCCCAAAAGGTGCCCTCCTCAATACCCATCACCCACCCTCCCCTCCCTCCCACCCCCCATCAACCCTCAGTTTGTTCTCAGTTTTTAACAGTCTCTTATGCTTTGGCTCTCTCCCACTCTAACCTCTTTTTTTTTTTTTCCTTCCCCTCCCCCATGGGTTCCTGTTAAGTTTCTCAGGATCCACATAAGAGTGAAACCATATGGTATCTGTCTTTCTCTGTATGGCTTATTTCACTTAGCATTACACTCTCCAGTTCCATCCACGTTGCTACAAAGGGCCATATTTCATTTTTTCTCATTGCCACATAGTATTCCATTGTGTATATAAACCACAATTTCTTTATCCATTCATCAGTTGATGGACATTTAGGCTCTTTCCATAATTTGGCTATTGTTGAGAGTGCTGCTATGAACATTGGGGTACAAGTGCCCCTATGCATCAGTACTCCTGTATCCCTTGGATAAATTCCTAGCAGTGCTATTGCTGGGTCATAGGGTAGGTCTATTTTTAATTTTCTGAGGAACCTCCACACTGCTTTCCAGAGCGGCTGCACCAATTTGCATTCCCACCAACAGTGCAAGAGGGTTCCCGTTTCTCCACATCCTCTCCAGCATCTAGAGTCTCCTGATTTGTTCATTTTGGCCACTCTGACTGGCGTGAGGTGATACCTGAGTGTGGTTTTGATTTGTATTTCCCTGATAAGGAGCGACGCTGAACATCTTTTCATGTGCCTGTTGGCCATCTGGATGTCTTCTTTAGAGAAGTGTCTATTCATGTTTTCTGCCCATTTCTTCACTGGGTTATCTGTTTTTCGGGTGTGGAGTTTGGTGAGCTCTTTATAGATTTTAGATACTAGCCCTTTGTCCGATATGTCATTTGCAAATATCTTTTCCCATTCCGTTGGTTGCCTTTTAGTTTTGTTGGTTGTTTCCTTTGCTGTGCAGAAGCTTTTTATCTTCATAAGGTCCCAGTAATTCACTTTTGCTTTTAATTCCCTTGCCTTTGGGGATGTGTCGAGTAAGAGATTGCTACGACTGAGGTCAGAGAGGTCTTTTCCTGCTTTCTCCTCTAAGGTTTTGATGGTTTCCTGTCTCACATTTAGGTCCTTTATCCATTTTGAGTTTATTTTTGTAAATGGTGTGAGAAAGTGGTCTAGTTTCAACCTTCTGCATGTTGCTGTCCAGTTCTCCCAGCACCATTTGTTAAAGAGGCTGTCTTTTTTCCATTGGATGTTCTTTCCTGCTTTGTCAAAGATGAGTTGGCCATACGTTTGTGCGTCTAGTTCTGGGGTTTCTATTCTATTCCATTGGTCTGTGTGTCTGTTTTTGTGCCAATACCATGCTGTCTTGATGATGACAGCTTTGTAGTAGAGGCTAAAGTCTGGGATTGTGATGCCTCCTGCTTTGGTCTTCTTCTTCAAAATTCCTTTGGCTATTCGGGGCCTTTTGTGGTTCCATATGAATTTTAGGATTGCTTGTTCTAATTTCGAGAAGAATGCTGGTGCAATTTTGATTGGGATTGCATTGAATGTGTAGATAGCTTTGGGTAGTATTGACATTTTGACAATATTTATTTTTCCAATCCATGAGCAGGGAATGTCTTTCCATTTCTTTAAGTCTTCTTCAATTACCTTCATAAGCTTTCTATAGTTTTCAGCATACAGATCCTTTACATCTTTGGTTAGATTTATTCCTAGGTATTTTATGCTTCTTGGTGCTATTGTGAATGGGATCATTTTCTTTATTTGTCTTTCTGTTGCTTCATTGTTAGTGTATAAGAATGCAACTGATTTCTGGACATTGATTTTGTATCCTGCAACTTTGCTGAATTCATGTATCAGTTCTAGCAGACTTTTGGTGGAGTCTATCGGATTTTCCATGTATAATATCATGTCATCTGCAAAAAGCGAAAGCTTGACTTCATCTTTGCCAATTTTGATGCCTTTGATTTCCTTTTGTTGTCTGATTGCTGATGCTAGAACGTCCAGCACTATGTTAAACAACAGCGGTGAGAGTGGGCATCCCTGTCGTGTTCCTGATCTCAGGGAAAAAGCTCTCAGTTTTTCCCCGTTGAGGATGATGTTAGCTGTGGGCTTTTCATAAATGGCTTTTATGATCTTTAAGTATGTTCCTTCTATCCCGACTTTCTCAAGGGTTTTTATTAAGAAAGGGTGCTGGATTTTGTCAAAGGCCTTTTCTGCATCGATTGACAGGATCATATGGTTCTTCTCTTTTTTTGTTAATGTGATGTATCACGTTGATTGATTTGCGAATGTTGAACCAGCCCTGCATCCCAGGAATGAATCCCACTTGATCATGGTGAATAATTCTGTTTATATGCTGTTGAATTCGATTTGCTAGTATCTTATTGAGAATTTTTGCATCCATATTCATCAGGGATATTGGCCTGTAGTTCTCTTTTTTTACTGGGTCTCTGTCTGGTTTAGGAATCAAAGTAATACTGGCTTCATAGAATGAGTCTGGAAGTTTTCCTTCCCTTTCTATTTCTTGGAATAGCTTGAGAAGGATAGGTATTATCTCTGCTTTAAATGTCTGGTAGAACTCCCCTGGGAAGCCATCTGGTCCTGGACTCTTATTTGTTGGGAGATTTTTGATAACCGATTCAATTTCTTCGCTGGTTATGGGTCTGTTCAAGCTTTCTATTTCCTCCTGATTGAGTTTTGGAAGAGTGTGGGTGTTCAGGAATTTGTCCATTTCTTCCAGGTTGTCCAATTTGTTGGCATATAATTTTTCATAGTATTCCCTGATAATTGTTTGTATCTCTGAGGGATTGGTTGTAATAATTCCATTTTCATTCATGATTTTATCTATTTGGGTCATCTCCCTTTTCTTTTTGAGAAGCCTGGCTAGAGGTTTGTCAATTTTGTTTATTTTTTCAAAAAACCAACTCTTGGTTTCGTTGATCTGCTCTACAGTTTTTTTAGATTCTATATTGTTTATTTCTGCTCTGATCTTTATTATTTCTCTTCTTCTGCTGGGTTTAGGCTGCCTTTGCTGTTCTGCTTCTATTTCCTTTAGGTGTGCTGTTAGATTTTGTATTTGGGATTTTTCTTGTTTCTTGAGATAGGCCTGGATTGCAATGTATTTTCCTCTCAGGACTGCCTTCGCTGCGTCCCAAAGCGTTTGGATTGTTGTATTTTCATTTTCGTTTGTTTCCATATATTTTTTGATTTCTTCTCTAATTGCCTGGTTGACCCACTCATTCGTTAGTAGGGTGTTCTTTAACCTCCACGCTTTTGGAGGTTTTCCAGACTTTTTCCTGTGGTTGATTTCAAGCTTTATAGCATTGTGGAACTGACCTTTTTTAAAAATGTTTATTTATTTTTGAGAGAGAGATAGACAGCGTGAGTTGGGGAGGGGCAGAGAGAGAGGAAGACACAGAATCCCAAGCAGGCCCCAGGCTCTGAGCTGTCAGCACAGAGCCTGACGCTGGGCTTGAACCCATGAACTGCAAGATCATAACCTGACCCGAAGTTGGACACTTAACAGACTGAGCCACCCAGGCGCCCCTGGACTGACTTTCTTGAACTGATTGCCTCTTAATCCTTAGGTGCAAGATGAACAATTTAGTTGATTAGTCTTGGCTGCGTGTTCTCTAACTTTTGGATACAAACTCAAGAATGGAAAGCACTGGGGTCTCGATAGCCACATTTCTTTGTTTTCATGTTAATTGCTGGGTATATTTCTCAGCCAGAAAATTAAAAAAAGAAAGAAAGAAAAGAAAAGAAAAGAAAAGAAAAGAAAAGAAAAGAAGGAAGGAAAAATGTTATTATTTTGGTTTCCTCGAGGATAGAAAAGAAAACCTGCTTTTACATTTCTGGCGTCACAACCTCATACGTTGCAGCCAAATGGCAACTCGCACTCTGATCTTTCTCTGACAAGCAGACGTCTCAGGTGCACGGCGACCTCAGAATGCGAGGACTCGGATTATCAGTGTGGTGTCCAAAAGAAAGTGCAGGTTTTAGCATTCGAAGGGGGTTGTGCACACCAGCTCTGACAGTTAGTATGTGAGGGGCACCACGAACATGTTCAAACCCACCAGAACCTCATTTTTCTCCTCCGTATAATATGACTAACAGTTTCTACCTCCCAACATTCTGTAAAGAATAGAGCAGGTAACAAAAGATAACACAAAGTTGCCTAGCAAAGAGTCGACGTTGCATAAATGTTATCTTCCTTTCGTCCTTTGCGTGTGGAAAGAAAACTTAACAGTACATCATATTATTTATCCACGATACCGTCAAAGGAATCACTCTTCTCGATGGACTCCTAGTCATTTGACGCTAGATGACTGTTACTCTTGTCTTTTGTAGACAGTGCATTGATCCATAAGATGAAAGACAGTGTATTCGTTTGCTAGAGCCTCCATAATAAAATTCCACAGACCGGATATCTTGAACAATAGAATTCTCTGCCCTCAGAGTTCTGGAGGATAGAAGTCCAAGATCAAGATGTTGGCAGTTTTGTGTTTTCCGAGACCTCTCTCCTTGGCTTGCAGATGTCCGTCTTCTTGCCGTGTCTTCACGTGGTCTCTCTGTGCGTCCAAATGGATTCTTCTCATAGGGACACCAGTCGTATTGGATTAGGGCCTGTCCTAACAGCCTCGTTTTAACATAATTACCTCTTTAGTGGCTTCTCTCCAAATGCAGTCACGTTCTAGGGTGCCTCTAGGGCTTCAGTAAATGAATTTGCACAATCATAGGCACACAAATCGCGGCGGGGGTATAGGCGTAATTTCAATATTTTCAATGGCTTAAATGATTTTCGTCCTAAGAAGGAGCAAAATGATACTTCAGTAGGGAGGTTTTCTCCTGGAGAGCATTACTTAAGGGCCGGAAATGATGTCTAAGGAAGGCAATGTTCAACACTATTATCTGACCCCTAGCCCTTCAAAACATGAGCTTCCCCTCTTCCCCACGTTGTGCTTACTCTGAGTATTTGGAATAGTTCTGGAGTATAAGTTACAACTGATTTGAAAAAAAAAAAAAAAAGTTCTTTCATACCAAATCTCCTCTAGGCAAACAATACCTCTGAGTATCACATGGACGTTTCAAGAGTTGGCCTGGCCCATGACAGCAGCTGTCCCCTGTGCTTTGGGATGATGCACGTTTGCACATGTTACGTGTTTTTCCTTCAGCTAAGGCCAGGGTTCTTAACCTAGCGGCTGTGGGAGTTGGGAGAGTCCATTACCTCTCTGAAATATATGCAAAATGGGTACGTGAACCCACATTATTTCCCTAGGAAGATGCTTTGTGTGTCTCCGCCAGATCATTGAAAGGGTTTCGTGTTCTGTCTTTCAATCATTCGACTAATCCTCATTATAATAATGTTGATTACTATATGCTGGGCACACTTCTGTGTGCTGGTAATACAGTGATGAAGCTAATATCCTTGACCTAAAAACAGGCTTCGGAAGCCCTAATCTAAAGCTTAAAGTAACTGTTATCACTCTTCTCCCTGTATTCCAAAAATGAATAATTACCCTACTTGATTGTTTTACAAATGAATATTTTCCAAGTCATTTATAAGCATTAAGAGGTTTTATGCGTTACCATTAAAGAAGTAATTATGGGAAATCATGTTTACTACTTCTAAAATTATATCTCTATATAAAATTATATACATGCATATATGCTTATATATAAATTATATATTTGTATATAAATGATAATATAAAAACTTTTCTGTTTTAAGTTATTGCACTGCTATGCATTTCCACTCCCCAAATAAAATGACAAATTTATATTAGCTTAATATTCTGCTAATTCTCAGTGATTCAACAGATTTTGCTACATAGAAAACTGGGCTTTATTTTCATTCTGTAGAGAACGTAGCAGAGTGACTTATATTGAGTAGATATTCAGGAGATGTTGGTACAAAGACCAACATTTGGTAAAACGGACACAATTTAAATGATTGGATGGGTAAATAAACAGACAAGTCCACATGTAGAAATAAAGGGTTTTAAAAACTAGACTGCTTTTGTGGTTATAATTACACACAGTATACAAACTAGTAATTGCAGGACATCGCCTCAGGAGGGAAACACAACTGAGGGCCAGTTCCTACAGGCAGCATGTTTTTGGCCAGGATGCTTTCAGCAACCAAAGACATCTTGAAGATGCCTATTATGGAGCAAGGGAAAGAATAAACTAGACTTTCCTCTCATTGAACCTGTCTCTTAGGTAGACAGAAGCCAAAAACCTATTCTGGCATTAGGTGTCCCCCTCTCCACAGGACATTCCTTGAACTAAGGGGACTTGGTTTTGCTTTATTCCCCCCATCTTTTTTTTTTTTTTTTAAATAATGCTGTAGTAACAGTACTATTTCCAGAGTTGCATGCAAGGTCTTTTGAAGCAGGAGCAGTCAAAGGGGCAAAAATCACAGTCTAGACCTGAATAGTTTTCTTTTTGTAAAAAATTATATCATGAAATTTTTTAAGTTTATTTATTTATTTTGAGAGAGAGAGAGAGAGAGAGAGAGAGAGAATGCGTGCACATGTGGAGGTGTGCATGTGGGGAAGAGGCAGAGAGAGAGAGGGAGAGAGAGAGAATCCCATGCAGGCTCCACGCTATGAGCGCGGAGTCTGATGCGGGGCTCCAGCCCCACAAACTGTGAGACGTGACCCGAGCTGAAACCAAGGGTCAGATGCTCAACCGAATGAAAAACCCAGGTGGCCCTACATCAGAGGCTTTTTGAGGAATAAAATTAAAAGGTATCACAAATTGCTGGAGTCATGGTGCAATCAACTGGATTTCTTGGCTTGTGATTAAAGTAATAAAAATTTCATTTGATTGTGTTAATTTGCTAGGTGTTCTAGGTGATCAAATGGTAGAGGCCAACAGGCCTATAGATGTTACCGAAATTTTCCAGAACTCTTTTTTTTTAAATGTAATAACTGCACTAGCCCCAAGCGATAGAAGACACAGAAATAATGAACTATTAAGCTAATGAGTCAGCGCCAATAGGAATTCCTATCACCAAATACTGAGCGGGCTACGCTCTTTAGGTAAGAAGTGGCCATTACTCACTCGCACTCATACAAGACTACCATCTGCTACTTGATGGTACCACTCGTCTCTTTGCAAAAAAGAAGCCTTTGGGGATGGCGGGCCTGATGTTCCGGGCTAATTATAAGTTAGATAATTGTATCTTGCTTAGCTACGTTTCCCAAGTAGTTTTTTTCTGAATTTCCTGCCTCACCCCTACACCTTAATTTCATTTCCTCCTCTGACTCTTGCCAAGAGCCGCAACGCACCGTTAACCAGCTCCAGGATTCAGGAGCAGATGTAGGGGCTGTGCCATATCCCATCAGTGGGCTCAGTGACTCCTGGGATGTGGTCCTTTAGGCTGTGGTATGGATGCAGAATCTGGACTATGGTTTGTAAAGGACAAAGAGTTTTTAAAGAAGGGAGGGTACTTACTGATCAAAGTGATGTTGCATTTACATTATACAAATCAGATTGGGGGCGTTGCATGTTTGATGAATACTTGTACCGTCTGATTATTAAAGGAAGTAAGTTGAAAATTGGTATTGAATTTTTTGAAGAAAAGACTGGCCTTTCTTGCAAGCCTACAGCAAGACAAACATGCATATCCTGAGGGTTTAGGGTAATGGACCACTTAGGGAGAGGGACTGGTACTTTTATTAGTGTCAGAGACGTGAAGGACACATGGCTTTGGTGACTGAAATATAAGTCAAACTTTCTATTAGGGTAGCACTCTGTCATGGTGCAGGCTGGCAGACTAGAGGCCGTTTATATTGAGAAGCAATCACAAAGGAGGCCCCTGAATTTGGAAGGTCGGAGCAGAGGAAATTCCTCCATAGCTCCCACTACCACGAAGGTCCACTAAGTTCTAAAGCACTCAGGGGACTGTCTTAGTCGGTGTGGACTGTGCCTCGAAGTGGGGAGCTGACCTTTACTGAATTGGGTTTAAACTCTTCTTTGGACAATATTCTGTTTCCGGAGAAAAAAAATACACGGCTTAAAATTGAAACGCGAGAGTGTTAGAAGAGAGGAGTTACACAAAGAAAACGACAGTATATTCTCTGAACATCACATCAAATACGCAATGAAACCATTTGGGCTCTTAAGACAAAGGAAAGGGCAACAGAAAACCACAGACATTTAGGGCTGAGTTAAGAGACACCTTGACTCTATAATATGGCTGGGGGAGCAGGGCAGAGCCTGGTACAGATAGAAAGCTCAGGAAAGACACCATCATCGTCAGGAAATCAGTTTATAATAGATTTCTAACAACCACAATCAGGACAGCATCCCCTGGAAGACAGGTGGCTGGATATGAGCACTTAACTTTTACCGCGCATGTTGGGTGGCTGGGTGGGGCTTGAGGATGCTGACAGGGGACAGTGTACATGGTTCCAACTGTCCCACACAACCTTTAGCAAGGACCTCAGCCAACTATGCCTTTGGGGTCAATGTGGGGCGCAGTATGAATTCAGAGGCTCACCAGTCTCACACCTTCCTACTTCTCTTTAGAAGGAAACTATTTAAAACAGCTTTATTTTTTTTTTTAATTTTTTTTCAACGTTTTTTATTTATTTTGGGGACAGAGAGAGACACAGCATGAACGGGGGAGGGGCAGAGAGAGAGGGAGACACAGAATCGGAAACAGGCTCCAGGCTCTGAGCCATCAGCCCAGAGCCCGACGCGGGGCTCGAACCCACGGACCACGAGATCGTGACCTGGCTGAAGTCGGACGCTTAACCGACTGCGCCACCCAGGCGCCCCTAAAACAGCTTTAATAGGAGATCCGTGCCTTAAGGGATCAGGTCTTATGCCTTTCATAACCATCCCCAGTAATTAGTAGCTAAAGAGAATAGATGGCCAATAAACAGTGGCTCAGAGAATGAATGGCCAGATGAAGGAACGACAAGAGATTTCAAAATTAAATATGAAGGGTTTTCCATGCAAAACACTATGTACAAGGCGAGGCGGTGCACTAGGAAACTTTATGCTAAAACTTAATTATGCAACAAATGTAAAATGTCGAGTGTTCCCCGTCTCTGTCCAGAGGATTTTAAAGCAAGGCAATAGGAGCTCCAGGTCTCGCATGAAATTGTGAAGACCGTGGCAACGGGGAAGATATGTAGCACCAGGGTAACCGCGTAATCGAAACGTGAGGGCCTCCATATTGTTTCCTCTACAGATAAGCAGAGTTGGTCAGAAAACAGGAGGACGAGGTTCTCCATTCAAAGAAAAAAAAGTGCAGAAAGAAGGGAATAAACTGCAAAAGACAAGACTCCTTTGAACAATCTTGATAAGGGCTGGCATATTTACCACAACAGTTTGTGCATAAATTAAAGGTGTTTACAGGTGTTTGGTTCCTGCACAACATGGCGTAATTCACACGACCACAGCTTTGCCTGGCTCATAAATACACATGAACATTTTTTATGCAAGTGGCATAGTTATAAAGAAATCTAAATCCCAATGTGTTAATTAAAGTATCACTTTACATTCTGAGGACATCCAGGTGGGCTCTCAGGAGAACAAATGAGATCGGAAGATAGGAAATTATTTTTAATATTTGCAAACACTGAGAAAATATTTGTGTTTTGTTATTTTGTTTTCCACCTCATTTCAGTTTCTTTGTTATTCTTTCAAAGCAATCTCTTAGGGGAAAAAGGCATTATGCAAATTTCACATCAAGTGATGTTTTATATTACATCACCTCATTAGGCACATCCTAGTAGGTTTCAGGAGCTCTTTAAAAGAAAATCCCTTCCCTTCTCTCCTTCTCCCTCCCGGGGCAAATCGGCTGTCAATCTTAAACAAATTTAATATATCTGGCTATAAATTAATTGTATTACTCTGTAGTCATTCCCATTTAGGTTTCTTCTGGCCTTATCTTTCCTTGTATTATCACATGACAGCTTTCCAGCAGAGTTCCACGCAAAGCACATGTGACCTGCCTTTAGTATTTTCAACAGTAACACATGGATAGATAATAAGGCTCATTCACCTCAATGGTTTCTCCATCTTGGTGGTATGTGTTACCACAAAAGCTTCCAGGGAGTAGATGGTTTCACATTAAGACTTTTTTGCTGAGCAAGTGCATCTTCATTTTCACAGTCAGTTCCAAATCGGAAGCTCTAATATGATGAAAATGATCAAAATATCTATAAAAGTTACTAAGAAGTAAAGTACTGTGTCTGCATATTCCATGTGATCCCCATGGGGAGCCAAAATCAAGTTTCCCAGCAATGAATGCAAACATCTCAATCAAAATGATGATGATTTCCCTCTCAGAACTGGAAAAACACTAAGGATTTAGTTATATGTAGGCCACATCGTCTAAGTCTATCCAACTTTCATTTTCTTTGTCTCTCCTAGGCTTTGAAAAGGAAATTCAGTTACTTGTGTGCAATAATGCAGCACCGGAAACATTTTTTTCCCCCACGAAATCGAGGATTGGAAAGACCTTGAAGAAATCATCTCTGTTGTCTTGGGTTGTCAGTATTGGGGTTTTGGGGACTTCCCTGAAAAGCCTTGAAAAGAAGATGGTCTTCTGTTAGTTAAACCAAAACATCAACTCAAAGCAAGGACTGGAACACATTTACTACTAGGCCACCAACACTCCACGGCCATCTGATTGAATATGCGAACAGAGCTAAATAATCAAAGACAAGGTCAGAAGGAATCTAGAAAGATAACTAATATGTAAATAAGAGGATAGTGAGCAACATGAACTTTCCATGACTGCAGGCGAAGAAAAAGGGCTCTATGGCCTGAGGATAGCCAGTGCCTTTGACTCCCCAAACCTGGTTCACTCCTTGTGTTCCAAGTCCATGCTCAAGAAGCAAGCACGTGATTCTAATTTGGTTCCCCATATGGTAGCCCCCCAGGGAGCGATTTGGCAGGGTTGAGAACAAAAGCATCCAGTCCTTTTGGCATTCCATTTTTCATTATAAATTGACACATTGTCATCCTGGTTTATATTTGGCCCTCCATGTACCTTGCCTGCATGGAATGCGCTGGCCAGACCATCCCATCCCTTGAGCAGTTACTCTTTTCATTTTAAATTAATATAGTGGCATTTTGACTGTAGATCTCAATCTCACAGACTGATTATATTTGAGATCAAACTAGAGTGTGCTGATAAATCAAGTTCTATCAAAAGAATCTGACTTTGAATCGTAGAAAACTCATTAAAGTAATGTCAGATATCTTGAGAGAGAGCCTTCGAGACTTCTCCATGTGCCGTAATTTGATGCAAGTTAAGTTTCTTTTCCTTTCTGAAACTTCTATGCATAGGCAAGCATTTCATCCACACTATCCTAAGAAGTTGCTTTGGACAAAATCTCTACTAAATCCTTTCTAATATAAGAGAAGCCCAATATCTTTGTTTTTCTACTTTCTCATTAAAAATGAAATTTCTAAGGTGGTTCAATATTATTTTTATTTTCTCAAGGACTTCTTTTTTTGTAGACCTTTCTCCTATATATATAATCCCAATTATGTTTCTCCTCCTCAGATCATTTATACTTTTTAAAAATTTCTCTGAACCATGCCTACACATATTTTATACATTTTGCCTGGGTTAGGCTGTCCCTATCTTGAGGTGATAACAGGATGACAGCCATTCTGAGTGGTAGTACAAAATCAATTCTTAAAAAACACTGGTTATATATTTCTAGACTATTCTTACCCCAGGTGATTTTTTTAATTCATATTGAGTCTATGTCACTTTAGATCCGTATTTCCCATCTTTGACCAAAGCCAACCCCTCTCCACTGAATACATATCTGTTCTGGGTAAAAGACTTGGGCTTTAGCAGTTTGGCATCAAGTTATGTTTAGCTTTAATTTTTTTCACTTCAGTCATTTTGTAAACAGTTTAGTAAATTATAGACAACTTTTATTTTCCCCGCAAATGATGTTACCAACTTTGGTAGCAAACGCCTATTCCATGTAAGTAGTTAGATTTCTTTGCATTTCAAATAAGCTCTGTGTGGTGTTATTTTCAAGAAGTGTATCAGAACTAGCCATGAAGGAATTCCATGGAGTTCCATGGAATTATGTAGGGTGTGTGTGTGTGTGTGGCATTCAGAACACATAGAGATACATTAGATTATCACAGAGACCCGCACTGATGCATACCCCATCAGGTGAAAAAATACACACACACACACACACACACACACACACACACACACACATATAGCGAAGGTAGATCCTTTGCCTAATATGAACAACATCTACTACAAGGCTAGAAGGAAGAAGAATAATAAATTGTCTAGGGATAGAAGGAGGGAAAAAGTCATTACCATTGAGTATCTTGAAACTTGATTGTCACATTTTTTTTTTCAACGTTTATTTATTTTTGGGACAGAGAGAGACAGAGCATGAACGGGGGAGGGGCAGAGAGAGAGGGAGACACAGAATCGGAAACAGGCTCCAGGCTCTGAGCCATCAGCCCAGAGCCTGACGCGGGGCTCGAACTCCCGGACCGCGAGATCGTGACCTGGCTGAAGTCGGACGCTTAACCGACTGTGCCACCCAGGCGCCCCTTGATTGTCACATTTTGACTGTACTTTTAGATACTGGTCACACTCTTATCTTAAAAGTTATAACATTTCAATGCCAAGTATTTATTTTAAAATCATCCACTATATTAATTCATGTTTTTGCTGCTGTTTGTTGGTTTAGATAATATGTGTCAAAGTGCACATTTCTTCTCTGCTTTGGTGAACATTATTTCATCAATACTTCCTATTTTTGCATTAAAACCTTGTAAGTTATGCTACCAGCTCTCTTCATGCAAACTCATAACTTGTGGTTAATAGAGCTCAAACCTCTGTCCATATGTATTAAGTTTCATCTATTAGACTTGACAATCTCGTGGTCTTGATCCTAGTAATTTTATTACTTTTCTCACCTTACCATCTTGATATTTTGAAATTAAACAAAATAAAAATGTTTTGGTTTCTAGAAACCTTTATATGGCCGCACTCTAAGAAGAAAGGTAACTGATTTTAATTTGGGGGCTAACTAGAGCAATATGCTTTTGTAAAACTTATGAGATATGAAATATAATCCACAGTCTAGCTGGATAGAATGAAGATGGGGCTGTTCTGTTTTAGTTATTTCTCCATGATCCTTCTGGCCTCACCCTCCTGGCCCAGGCTCTCTACCCCCAACCCCACTTCCCCACATACTATGTCCCCTCCCTCCTCCTGTTACCCAGCATGGAGCCACCTTTCTCCGTCCATCCTCTCTCCCTCTAACAAGCCTGAACTGAGAGTTATTTTATACTTTTGACAGAAAACAATTCCCTACCCTAAGAGAGTAAATATATGTCTTTGCTGGTTGACTTTTATGTCTGTGTCAGTGTTCTGGGACTACCCTCAGACACCGGCCACCCACAGGCAGACCTGGCCATCTCTGCCCCTTCTCATTTTAATAGGATCTCTGAGCAATCTGTCAACAGCAAATTAATACAGTAAGAATGCAAAGTTGGGTATGGGAATGTGTGTTAAGCTTAAGTGTATGAGTTTCTTCTGAAAAGAAAAAAAAAAGAAAGTACCAACATTGTGTTTTCATATCTTATGTCTGAAAAGAAGTGGATAACCTTTTGCAACATTTTTCTATTTCATCAATATACAATTCATCTGTTCTATTTGAAATACCTTGATATAAAAAAAAAACATGAAAGTCAAGTGCTCTATAGAAAGAGAGAGGCATGTTCTTACTTCTTTCACATCAAATGTTTTTCAATATGGTTCCAAACAAATTGCCATCTAAACCATATTTTTTAATATACTTGTCAGGGCCAAATCGGGGATATTGAAAAAAAAAAGGTAGATTTTCAAAATGAAGCATTTGCAGCTCTCATAAATGTCCCTTTTGGCCTCCTGCTTAACAAAAATGCTTCAGCCTTCTGTTTTAACTGTGCTAAAAGCACATTCTAATTTTGCACTCTAGGAAAAAATAAAAATTTTCCCCCCATCAGCTTATGAGGTGGCTCCATTCTCTTTCTCTTTTTCTCTTTCCTTATTTTTCTTCCCCCACCCACCCCACCTTTCTCTCCTCCCTTCCTCCTCTCTTTAACATACTGGTAGAAAATACATACACACATAGTATGTAGATCTAGAGGCACAAAAGCTTAGATTTTAATCTTGGTTTGGACTCTTAGCATCATTTTTACTGTTTTCCTTTGGTGAATCAACCCTTCCAAAGTTATGTATTTCTTTAGTTATAAAACGAAAATTATAATTTATAAAGTTTGGAGATGGATGGTTGAGCCAAGATGTATAAATGTCTATGGTAAGCCTTTAATTAACACTAATGCCATTTCTCCTTTCATTTATACCATAATCTAATTTAAAGATTAAACAAAAATTGTTAACATTGATTCATTTTTGAGAGACAGAGAAAGAGACAGAGACAGAGACAGAGAGAGAGAGAGAGAGAGAGAGAGATGGAACATGAATGGGAGAGGGGCAGAGAGAGAAGGAGACACAGAATCTGAAGCTGGCTCCAGACTCTGAACTGTTAGCACAGAGCCCGATGGGGGGTTCAAACCCACGGACCCCAAGATCATGACCTGAGCTGGAGCCAGACACTTAACCAACTGAGCTACCCGGGTGCCCCTGAGAGATTTTAAAATATAAGTTATCTAAGTATAACTAAGTATAACTTATACAAGGATAGAGGCCAGTACATTTAGTTTGCATTTCAGATCCAGAACCAAGAGACAGGAAAAAAAAAAGTTATTTTCTTTAAGAGAATCTAAGCTACAGAGTGAAGGACAAAATAGCTATGGCATTCCCAGTCCACTAACACTTTGCAACATCATTCACTGTCCTATAAAAACTACTCAGTCACTGTTCTTGGTAAATGATAGGTGAATAGGATAACAGCCTCCGCTGGCATTCATGGGTGGGAAAATAACAAAACTTGGAAAACATACAGTCTTTGAAATAAAATTCATGTATTATTTCGTTCATATCTGTTCTAAAAAAAAGTGAGTTCTTTCAACTTTCTCTGAGTTTTTGTAACATTACTTTTAGTTTGCATGGCAATGGGGGGTTTGATTCAACTATAAGAAAAGTAAAACAGAAAAATACTGCCAAGGAATGTGGATGGAGTGAGGGAGCTTTTCTACAGCTTTCCTAAGGTTATGGATATGGAGTGTGCTTATTTGGATCAACGGAGATGCTTCCCTTTAGGTAGAGCTCTGAGTGAATGATGAGTTAACACTGCCACATCCTTGGTGGACACACACTATCTTGGTTAAAATACTAAATTAAAAAAAATGTTTTTTGAAACAACACAGAGGAAAGGAAAATCTTGGTATTTGACTTATCTTCCTGAGTAAAGTTGATCTACTTGATCTATTCAAATCGCCATTGCTGTAACCATATAAAATGATATCTTATTTGGCAATATGACACGAGGTTCACATGTACCCTCATCATAAATGGAGAGATAGGAGAATGAAAGGTCCCCCAACACCTCAACCAGGTGTATCTCCTCTGTCTGTCTGACTGAGAGAGCTACACGTCGCACAATTGAGGGAATAAACCATTGCTACTCTAGAGATGGATTTCTCAGTTCATTTAAAAATATAATCTCTGCTGACTATTATGATCAGTTTAATGTGCAAACTTAGCTGGGCTATAGTGCCCACTTATTCAACCAAACACTAATCATGGGATTGCTAGGCAGGTGTTTTATAGATGTCAGTAAAGTCCATGATCAGTTGACTTTAAGTAAGAGAGATGGCGCCATATAAGCTGGATGGACTTGATTCAATCAGCTGAAAGGATGAAAAGACTTAGTCTTCCTTGAAAAAGCAATTCTACCCATGGGTAGCAGCTTCTTCTCATTCTTCCGAGTTTCAGTCTGCCTTTCTTTACAGTGTGCCCCAATTGTGAACTTGCCAAGCCAGGTTCCACTACTGCATAAGCCAATCCCTTGCAATAAATTTCTAAACATATATATTTTTACTGGTTTTATTTCTCTGGTTGAACCTGAACTATACACTGGCCCCTAGAACTCAAAACTCCTGTCTCCTCTCATTCCTAAGCTTCTCCAAATAACTTCCGATCTTCCCTTCAGTACAAAATGCACATAGCAATGATTTTAGAAATTGTCATGAATTCTAAATTTATTCAAACTTTTATCCAAGATGTAGCAGTAAAATCCCTTCAGTATTTATGTCATATGCAAAATGACTTTATTTTCATTATAAAAAAAGTTTCTGTCTGTATTTTCAGGGAAATGCTATTTCAAAACTATCCTTTGACCTCCTTGCATTCTCACAGCATCTAGAAGAGTATTCTGTATTCAACAAATGTTTGTTGAATGTTTCTTAATAAAAGTTCAGGTATTTCCAAGAGACTTTTTTATAGTAAAACTCTCTTCTTTTTCAGCATCCTGTTTAGGAGAGGTATTTTCTACATAAGGTACACAATGTAATCAATCAGGTTTGTCTTCATTTTATAATATCATTGAAATGGATAATTTTAAAGATGACAAACAAAAAATGTGATTTAAATATATGAGGACATTTCCAAATTCTACATTGTGATATAAGGTTTACTTCAACATGTCCTTTACTCCTATTTCAGTCATAAAAAAAAAAATAACAACAAAGCTACACATGGGCACTCACAGAATAAAATGGCAGAAGGAAAAGTCTTCCTCAAGATCTAGAAGGTCAATGTTCTTCAAAGTCACACCTCAAAGCTCAAAAAGTTGGCACCTTGAAATGCCATACTCTTTTAGTACAGGTCAAGCTACCCTCAATAAATGTGACCTTAAGATTAATTTATTAATCAGAAATATTGGACTTGACCAAAGGTCACTTGGCAAAGAGCATTTCTAATCAGAGACGGACAAAGTAAATGGCAAGAAGGAAAATGTTCTTTCATGGCGGTTGAAGAGACGAAGAGACGGGATGGGTACACATCCGGCTGGGGTTGGCTCTATCCTCCCATTGGCAGGAAGGCACCGACCTCTCCATGTGTTGGGGCTCACCTGAGGGAGTCAGTAGGTGAGGCTTGGGAGAAGCCAGATTGGCATTTGAACCCAGCTTTTTCACGTCTCGCCACAATGACTTTTAGTGAGTCCATTCACCTCTCGGAGCCCTATTTTGCGAAGTGGAGATAATGAAATCTACCACGTAACTCTGAGAGGTAAAGGAGATAAAAGGTCAAGAAAGGTATTTGGTCAATAGAATTTAATGAAAATCTCTACTTTTCTTTATCTCCCGTCTCAGAGCAGATGTGTTTTTTTTTTTTTTTTTTTGGCCAGGGCAAATTTCATATTCCTTTTTCTCTTCTGAGGCCTCTTACATTCCTTCTCTGTCTTACATCTTTAGCCTCATCTGCTCTACTGTCTCCTCCATGTATAAACTTACTCATAATTCTCTCATTTTTTTTTTTCAACGTTTATTTATTTTTGGGACAGAGAGAGACAGAGCATGAATGGGCGAGGGGCAGAGAGAGAGGGAGACACACAGAATCGGAAACGGGCTCCAGGCTCCGAGCTATCAGCCCAGAGCCTGACGCGGGGCTCGAACTCACGGACCGCGAGATCGTGACCTGGCTGAAGTCGGACGCTTAACCGACTGCGCCAGCCAGGCGCCCCAATTCTCTCATTTTTTAAACATACAAATTCCCAAACCCTTGCTTTAGTTCTGTCTTCCGATTAAACAGCGGTTCTGTATTCAGCCATCCCTTCTTACTATAGAACTTCCTGAAAACCCTCACTTGCTTTTTTTTTATTCATTCTTCAGTGGCTCTGTCCAGCAGATCCCACCACCATGAATCTCCAGTGGCCTCCCAACAGCCAAAGCCAAGGCCTGGCTTCCTCTGTACGATGTCTCACCACTGCCCACATCTCGAGTTTCTTGTTTGTGTTCACTTATTTTTACTTGTTTTTGTATTGTTAAATACTCCTTTGCCTTAGCTTCCCCATTATTAGCTTTCTTCCTCCTGCTGTGATCATTACTTCGGAGTCCTGTTGGTGAGCTGCATTCTCTCCTTTAAGGACTTTTTCAAATTAGTGTTTTCTTTCCTTCAATGTTCTTTCCTTGCTCTTCCCACGACCTCTCTGAGTCATCTTATGAAGACATTACAGCCGTTCTAGTCATCCATTTTACCTTCACTCCTGGGTAGAGGGGAAGATTACTCCTAAAGTTATCCTGAAGTTACTCCACAGGTAAGCGATCATGACTCATGTTGATTCTACTACCTACACTTTAAAGAAAGTCTTCCCTCTTAATGCCCAGGGAGCCTCTCAGATATTCAGTCTCGTCCATTCTCTGGTGGCACTGTGCGGGAGGCTTGCTTCCCGCAAACCTGGTCATCCCTCCATGCTACTCTTCACATAACAGCTGGAATCCCCCACTGAAAACCATTCCCTTGGCCCTTTGAGTGGAATCCTGAAGGTCATGCAGAGACTCTCCTTCATATTTCTTTTTTTTTTTTTCAATGTTTATTTATTTTTGGGACAGAGAGAGACAGAGCATGAATGGGGGAGGGGCAGAGAGAGAGGGAGACACAGAATCGGAAACAGGCTCCAGGCTCTGAGCCATCAGCCCAGAGCCTGACGCGGGGCTCGAACTCAAGGACCACGAGATCGTGACCTGGCTGAAGTCGGACGCTTAACCGACTGCGCCACCCAGGCGCCCCCCTCCTTCATATTTCTATCTCTCACCCTCAAGGTCTCTACTCCAGCCATTCTCATGTCTTTCCAAGTATGTGTCCTTTGACGTCCATCTCAGAAACACTGCACATTCTGATATCTCTAACCGAGAATTCTCCCTGCCATTTTTTTCTTAGGCAACTCATATGAATCCACATGTCAGCTTATAGGTCACAATTCCTGATATGCAATAAACAATAAATATCTGTGGACTGATTGATGATCTCAACCATTATTCCAGCTGAGGCCTTCATCAACTCCTATCCATACTGCTGAAATAGCCTCTATTTTCCCTGTGACCATTCTGTCCCTTTTAACCACAATGTCCTCTATGGACAGTCTAGTTGCCTGGGTGTGGAATATTACTGGATTTAATCCGCTACTTTTACCTTTTAGTTATTTCTACCTTCCTTGCTTGCCCCATTTAATTAAACCCTCCAGTTTTAGTAATAATTAACACAATAATTAATTAGCTAAATTATTCATCTTTGAATTAATATACTGACTAGACACAATGAAAATGTTAGTCTTTAGTGGCAATCAAGCAATGTTTTTATCTATGTTGTTTCAAGAGTTAAACATCATGGCTTCTTACAAGGCATAGCACCAACTTGGAAAGTTCGCCTTCTTAATAACTTCACCAAAGTTTAGAAATTTCTTCTAAAAATAGGTTATAAGTTATAATACCAGAGTCATGTTTTCTTGTCCTTTGGATGCCACTAAATCACTGTTTAGTATCATCAAAGTATATTGAATTTTACACAGCTTACTTTATAAGCAAAAATTGTGAACATAATTCCTTTTCAATAGATACAAAATCCAATAGTAAACTACCCCAAAGCATGGATAATTTATATTGCTTCTTTCAACAAAAGAAGCAATAAAACTATGACTTACGAGAATAGAGTAAGACTACATTGAGAAATTAAAGGAAGTGAAACACTGGAAACCAAACAAAACAACACTAAGTATAGTCAGAGAAATAGGAATCATATCAACTTTATACCTCTACAATTAAATCTTTATAGATGTAAGGAATACATACCTCAACAATAAAAAAAATTCTTAATTAGAAAGTACAATGTTTTATAAAATAAATATAGGGCAACAGTGCATCTAAGATATGAAAATAAGAATTTTAAAAGCAGGCTAGTAGGTCTTTGTCAAAATACAGGGAAATATTTTATCTAGAATATTAAGATTGTTGACTAAGACATTTCTCAAGTGGGATGCAATGAAACTTTCTCTTGGTATCTAGCTTAACAAATTCAGGTTCTTAAGGTATTTATTTCAGAAGTAGATTTCATTGTTTAACCATTTTTGCCTTTGTAAGTTCAGATATTACCACATTTGTAGTTCTGGGGATATAAATATAAAACATGCTAATATCCTTTTGGTTTTTGATATCCATTAATGGTTTTCGTTAAGTACAATTTGTTCATTCCCAAGTTGGTATGCCTCACTCCAAACAGGCTCTTCTATGGAATAAAATAACTTTATTTGTCTTGTTTCTGTGTCTTTTATAAAGCTGATAAGGACAACTGAATTAATAGTTACATGGCAAGAACAGATATGACCATAAAAAATGGCAAAATCATTACCGTAAAATGGATTCCATTTTTAAATTTTGTAGTAATAAAAAGAAGAGATAAGATTGCAAGAAATGTATTACACTACCCTTGTAAAGTTGCAAGAAACCAATGATGAGTAATTCTACATTGGTTAGCTAATGGTATGGTACAACCAAACATTTATCAAAATAAAAATGAGGTCCTTATGCATACAAACAACTCTTTATCATAAGTATCATTAGAAACTATAGAGACCCAAATGAACTCTTGAGGGTAAGGCTCTTAAAATAAAGAATAACATTTTAAGTACATAGCTATTACAAACTCATTTGATATTCATTTTAATTGCCATGACTATAATGAATATACTTTGTATTCAAACAGATGTCACAAGGAGTACTACAGAAGTTCCAATATAATTCAGTCTTAGTTAAGAACGAGTAAATGGATATTTAAAATTGAATGTTACCAGGAAGGAGGAAAAAAAAACCAATTACAGCAAACATTAGCTCCTTAAAACAGCAAATTAAAGATTTTTATTAAATTGTGTTCTTTCTTATTTGGACATATACAGAATGCCATCATTCGGAAACACTCGCTACCCCAACTACTCCTTTTCCTTGCTTCAGCTGTTCTACAGATTAGCTAGCCTGGAAAACAGAAGTTGGGCGGATGAAGAATGACTCAGAAGGGTGGGCTGAAATGGGGCGCCCCCGTGGCTCAGTCGGTTAACTGTTCAACTCCGGCTCAGGTCATGATCTCACAGTCCGTGAGTTCGAGCCTAACGTCAGGCTCTGTGCTGACAGCTCAGAGCCTGGAGCCTGTCTTCGAATTCTGTGTCTCCCTCTCTCTCTGTCCCTCCCCTGCTCATGCTGTCTCTCTCTCTCAAAAGTAAATAAAACATTAAAAAAAAAAAAAAAAGGGTGGGCGGAAATTCACTCTGTAACATTTAGAGACTGGTCTATGCAAAGGATTAAAAAATACTACAGTCCCAGTTTGGTTTGGCTGAAGGAGCAGGAAATTAGGTATGCCCTTTTTGTTTAATTGGCTAGACAAGCTCTAATATTTCCTTTAATCTTCTCCACCATGGAGAACTCAAACCTTAAAGTCTAACATGAGAGACCTTCATGCTTTAAATTAAAGATGGTGTTTCTTAGTGTATGGTCCACAAAACTACTCTTGAATGTTTTTTAAAAGCAAACATTCGTGGGTCCCAACCAAGTTCTACCGAATGAGAGTTCCAGGAATACGGCCATGCAATCAGCATTTTGATAGATCTGAGAATTCTTTTTTTTTTTTTTTAATTTTTTTTTTCAACGTTTATTTATTTTTGGGACAGAGAGAGACAGAGCATGAACGGGGGAGGGGCAGAGAGAGAGGGAGACACAGAATCGGAAACAGGCTCCAGGCTCTGAGCCATTAGCCCAGAGCCTGACGCGGGGCTCGAACTCACGGACCGCGAGATCGTGACCTGGCTGAAGTCGGACGCTTAACCGACTGCGCCACCCAGGCGCCCCGATAGATCTGAGAATTCTGATGCACACATGGGTTTAAACCAACTGCCCGAAGGTAGGATGAGATAATAGTTAAAATTATATAATGATGTATTTTCAGTTCATTCCAATTAGCAAACATTTATTAAGCACTAATCTCTTGTGAGTAAAAATTATACATATATATGTATATACATATACATATATATATAATTATGTATATATACATATGTATACATATACACACACACATCTTCAAAGGCAAGCAGCATATGATAAACTTATTTTCAGAGCATAATCTATTATGTACAATAATCATCTACAAATGTCTGGAAACATAATATCTGGAATCCCAAGAAAATAGTCTGCTATTGTGCAGATTAGCAGTGAACTCCTGACTTTGATTTAGTGTGTTGAATTTATTATTTTTTTATTTAATTTTTTTTAATGTTTATTCATTTTTGAGACAGAGAGAGACAGAGCATGAACGGGGGAGGGTCAGAGAGAGAGGGAGACACAGAATCCGAAACAGGCTCCAGGCTCTGAGCAGTCAGCACAGAGCCCGACGCGGGGCTCGAACTCACGGACCGTGAGATCATGACCTGAGCCGAAATCGGACGCTTAACTGACTGAGCCACCCAGGCACCCCGAACTTATTATTAGAAATGTAACTGAGTCCTGCTTAAAAACAGACTAGAAACTAGCCTTTGGCTTACCCTCCTTCAACGTCCTCAAACTGTGTCTCTGCCTCTGAGCACCTCAACACCCCAGCCACAATCATCTCTTCTTTCTTCAAACAGCAGAAGCACTAATTGTCTGAACCAATCGTGTCCACATGTACTTTTTTTTTTTTTTACAGATTTTACTTTTAAAGTTAATTTTTATGTATTTTGAGAGAGAGAGAGAGAGATAGAGAGAGATAGAAAGAGAGAGGGAGGGAGGGAGGGAATCCCAAGCAGGCTCCCAAGCCCCAGTGTGGGGCTCAAACTCAAACTGTGAGACCGTGACTTGAGCCAAAGAGAATCCGATGCTTAACCCACTGAGCCACTCAGGCGCCCCTAGATTTTACTACTAGATTCTAGAGCTTACACTTGTCTATAATTTCAGCGCATAAAATACACGCAAATCTTTAAAATACCATATAATGTTTTATTAGAACTCTTCTTTGTAAGCTATTCCACATAATACTGCCTCTAATCCAACACCGATTTGGGGCATCAAATAGCCCATGGGTCTGTGATGTGGCATGATGTCACTTCTATTGCTTACTATTACAAATAATCAGTACACTATTTGCTATTTATAAAGTCCTTAAGTGGATCAAACCCTGCAGTCAGCATTTAGTACACGTACTTATTAAATTCTCACTCACCTGCAATACGCATTATGATTCCTATCTGAATGAAAAAGACTGGAAACTGAGGCTTACGAGTTCAATCAACGCCACCCAAATCGCACACCTGAAGAGCGGCACGGCTGAAAAGTGTGGTCAGAGCGCATGCTTTATTTCTGCTCTGTCATACTACAGACGGAGGGATTTCGTTTTCTGTCAACGTCTTGAATTGGCGGCCAAGAACCCCAAAGCACACGGATCTCTATTTCCAGTGCATCCTTCGGACACTAGTTTTTATACCTTTAACGCACACGCACACCCCCCCCCACACACACACACACACACTCGGAAGCAATGCTAAAAGTAAGCCGTTCCACACCTAAACAATCAGGTCGAGCTCCTTGAGACAAACGGATCCTGTTAAATGACTGCAGACAGCAAAGGGCTCTGAATTCTATCGCTGTGCTACACGCTACTCATCTCGGGCGGCCTTTCAGCTTCTCCTTAAACACAACTGAACAGCTCAGAGGGCATCGCTTGAAAGTTCACAAGAGGCTCGGAGACACCTTTGCCCGAAGCCACGACTGATCATTAAGCACCAGAAACACTCGTGCACGTAAGTAGGTGCGGAAAGTTGAAAAACCTGGACGTTGCAGACCAGGGAATTTTTTTTTCTTTTTTCCTTAACATCGTACTTTGTCAGTTTCGTTCTCCAGAAAACAAACCAAGTGCGAGGTGACTTTGGTCACAGCTGCCTGCACTTGGGGAGGCCGGACTGGGAGATGCTAAGTCACACCTGTTGGGTGGTGGCCGTCATTCCAAGCACCAGCTGGGACAGTAATTAAAAGGAACCCTCCATTCACAGCCTACCTGGGGTGTTCAACAGCCTGGACATCTTGCAGAAGTAGGAGACGTACTGCTCACAGTGCTCAGCGCTGCTGGTGACGGCACTGATCTGGTCCATGGAGGCGCTGTAAACGAGCTGCGTCACGGAGTATTTTTCTGGGCTGTAGCCCGCCACCGTGGTCTGCATTTGCAAATCGTGAGACACGATGGTCCACACTTTGTCCTCTGTGGGGAGAAACATAACGACGAAAACGGGTCGTTAGGACGCAAATGCTTCCGCAAGCGGCAGAAAATAATTGGGCTCCACCTTCCCTGACTCAATGTAGAACGGGGTTGAGGACAGCTAACCTTAAACTTCTATCCGAGAAGTCCTGCTTGTACAGACAAAGTAGAAAGAAATGGGTTTTTGGTTTTTTTTAGTGTTTATTTTTGAGAGGGAGAGAGAGCGAGAATGCAAGCATGAACGGGGGAGGGGCAGGGAGACAGGGGGGCAGAGGATCCCAAGTGGGCTCTACGCTGAGAGCAGAGAGCCCGATGTGGGGCTCGCACTCACCAACTGTGGGATCGTGACTTGAGCTCAAGTCAGACGCTCAAGCGACTGAGCCCCCGGGTGTCCCGAAGTATTTCTTATTAAGAACAAATGCAAGATACCTCCGGAACACACAGAACGGACAGCTTATGTCTCCCGTTGACACTAATATCCACAGCCCACTATGTTCCCACTCCTTCCTGACGCTCTAACCCATCACACCTCTGATACAACAGTATCTGCACTTTCTGAAAGGAACTGTGCTCTCTCAGTCCTCAGAATCTTTGTCTATGCTGTTTGCGCTAATCAGAAAACGCACCCTCATCTTGTCAACAAATATTTTCACCTGACCTTTTGGATGAACCTGGACCCTGCATCTTGTTATTGAAATGCTCTATACCTGGGCAACAACACAAATGAGTAATTACCTTGATGTTTTGGACCCTGAAAATTTCCATGTGCGAAAAGGAGAAGCAAACGTAAGGTGGATGAGTCTGAAATATAACCCTATGTACTCTTGAATTTGAATTAGAAGCATCACTATGAACCCATAATTTTTCTTTTTTAAAAATGTAGACCTACGTCTTAGCTCTGACCACTGGAAAAGGCCCCAAACAAGGACAACCTGTGGCACCAGATTGTCATCACCCAACAGGATTTTTCATTAAGAGAAAACCGGGCTGCCAGGTGAAGTGACCGATTCTGGGGCTGAAAATGTACAAGATAAGCCTGGAACGTAACGTCACATGGAAACAAATGAGCTACTGGAAACGGAGGGCAGCTCAAAGCCCCCCCGGAACAGAGAAGGATGATTTTAACATCACTAAGAATCTCCTGCAATGGAATAAAATACATCTGGTATGTTTAATTCCAGGCGTTCATGAAAATAAAACGAAATGTTCAACTGTGGGAAATGCCAGATAACTAACTCATTGTTTTGAATTTTAGGAAATAAGGACAAAGAATCAAGCATCTAGTCTACCTTACCTGCATGTTCTGTAACATAATTAACGGTCTCTTTACGGACGTATTTCAGCTCATACATGAAGATTAACTGAGGGAACCAGAGGACCGTCGTTTGGGAACTTCTGACAAAAAGGAGCTAAGCAACGGTACTCACGGCTGGTACTACAACCACAAGCACGACCAGAGGAGCTGTGCCTTCTGGTGGGATTGGAACACAACGCTGCATGGCAGGCAGTGTTGGCCCACATCAAACCTGAATTTCATCGCACTTACAGTCCTCACTGCCAGTTCCTAGGACATACAGGGGGAGGGGACTATGTTAAGTGAGATCCGAGGGAAGAGTCCACAAAATCTCTGCAGTGTGAAACTCTACAGGTTACGCAATCTAGTTTCTTCCACAAATAAATAAGTTACAAGGGAACAGAGATTAAAAGAGACTTTCTGACCTTGTCCCTCACGTAGTTTTCCTTATTTCAGCAAATGACAACTCAGTTCTTCCAGCTGCTCGGGACAGAAGCCTCAGAGTTCCCGTTACACCCCCCACGCCCCTTCTTCCACACGCATCATCCAACCTCTCCGTGGATCCTGTCTGCTCTGCCTTCTACATTTGAGATCTGGGTGCACCTGACCTCCACCTCCCCACCGGTTCTGGTCAAAGCCCCCACCTGCTGCTGCCCACATCACACAATCCCTTCCACCCCTCCCCTGCTTCCACCCCTGCACCCTCACACCTACCCTCCACACAGAAGCCACGCTGAGCCTTTCGAAAATACGGCAAACTCGGATACTGTGCTCAAAGCCCTCACATGGCCCGGGGGGGTTTTGCTCAGAGTAAAAGACTAGTTGTTGAAACAGCCAGAGGCTCTCCACGACCCAGCTCTACCTTGCCCTGTTCCCTCCTGCTCTCCTAATGTCCCGCTTGTTCAGGGTGCTCCAGCCACACCGAGCTCCTTGCATCCCTCAAGCCTGCCTGCCAGCCTATCTTGGAGCCCGTGCTCTAGCTCTTTCCTTAGATAGCAGCAGGGGTCACCCCTCCTCCTCCTGAGGTCTGCCCTGAAGCCAACTTCTCCTTTGCTGAGCCCCTCCTCCACCACAGCTGCTTCCTATCTCCTTGTCCGGCTTTGTTTTCTCCATAGTATTTATCCCTCTCCAGCTGAGTGCCCATTTTCATTTTGTCTGTCCGTCTACGTTAGAAGGGGAGGAGGAAGGGGTTGTTTCCTCTTTTTGACAGAGAGAGAGCCAGGAAGGGAGAGAGAAAGAGGGAGACACAGAATCTGAAGCAGGCTCCAGGCTCTGAGCTGTCAACACAGAGCCCGATGCGGGGCTCGAACTCACAAACCGTGAGATCATGACCGGAGCCAAAGTCAGATGCTTAACCCACTGAGCCACCCAGGTGCCCCAGGAAGAGGTTGTTTTCAATGCTGTATGCACAGTGGTTAGAATAGTCATTACACATAAGAGACCTTGACAATACATTCATTGAATAAAAGAATTAAGAAAACATAAATAGAACACAAATAACCTGATCCAGGAACTTCTTAAATCACTTTGGTTCAAGTTCTGGCTCTGACCTTCCTCAGGGACCCTGGATGAGCCACGTCGTTCTAATCTATAATTTCCCTTCATCAGTTACAATGTGCCTCTGTATTAGAATCCTTTCCACTTTGCTCTTCTGAAACCAACTAAAGCAAGTTCAACTACGGTGCCCATGTAGTAACACGTTTTCCATGGGACAGGATGATCATTTTCCACGTTCACCTTTGGCCTGATCAGAACTGTCTTCCTTCAGCTGCTCTGATACAGCAACAAAATACAATATGTTCTAGTTATTCTGTCTCTTTCTGACATGATTCTGACCTCAAACGGATTGTCACCTATATCCAGACCTTCGCATTTACCTTCACCTAAGTAAAGATCTGTTAATTAAATACGGTGAACTTTATCTCCTTTCTGTTAAAATCAGCCTCTAGTATAGAGTTCTCAAATGTTTGACACTACTCGCTATTTACTTAAAAAAAAAAAAATCCTTACCAGGACCATGTCTTTGTTCTATAGCAATATTCCAATATTCCATGACTTTCATTCTTTAACTCATAATGAAACAGCATTCTACTCTGACCCTTTCTCAAGTATCATAAGCCCCTTTTTAATTTACACAAAATGATGTTCATAAAGGCAAACATTAATTAAGCAAGTAAAATAAAATGGTCACCCATTACGGTCTCTGTCAATAACTTTAAAAATATTAACCAAGGGGCGCCTGGATGGCGCAGTCGGTTAAGCGTCCGACTTCAGCCAGGTCACGATCTCGCAGTCCGTGAGTTCGAGCCCCGCGTCAGGCTCTGGGCTGATGGCTCAGAGCCTGGAGCCTGTTTCCGATTCTGTGTCTCCCTCTCTCTCTGCCCCTCCCCCGTTCATGCTCTGTCTCTCTCTGTCCCAAAAATAAATAAACGTTGAAAAAAAAAATTTTTTTTTTAAAAAATATTAACCAATATGTTAATATTGATGAGTTGCTAACATTTTGGTTCCAGTGACTGCTTGGCCCTAAACCCTACACCCACACATTTGAGCACACACATTTCTGTGCCAATCTTCTGGGCACCACGTTCTTTATATTTGTTTCATAGCCCATTCGCTCATTCGACAAACAGTACTGAGTATCCACTATGGATCAGATATGGATCTAGGCACTAGGGGAACCACAGAGGAAAAAAAAATTCTAAGTGTTTGCAGTTTACGTTCTTGTATTCTAGTGGGGGAAAAAACAGATAATAAACAAAAAAATTAAAATATCATATGTAGTTAGCAATTGATAATGGTGAGAAAAACTACATCGGAGAATGGAAGAGCAGGCTATGTGTAGATTGCAGTTTTAAAAATTTTAAGTATAATTGATATACGATGCCCTATTAGCTTCAGGTACACATCATAGTGACTCGATATTTTGATACATTGCGAAATGATCTCCATGGCAAGTCTAGTTACCACCTGTCACCATACTGAGTAATTACAATATTATCGACTCTATTCCCTATGCTGTACATTACATCCCCATGGTTTCCTTATTTTATAACAGGAAGTTTGTAGCTCTTAATTCCCTTCAATTATTTTGCCCATCCCCCGACCCCAACCCATACAGTAACCAAGTTTGTTTCCTGAATCTGGGAGTCTGTTTCTGTTTTGTTTCTTTTGTTTTTTAGATCCCACATATAAGTGGTTTCACATATAAGTGAAATCATATGGTATTTTTCTTTGTCTGATTGCATTTTCAGTTTTATTTATTTTTTTAATGTTTACCTATTTTTGAGACAGAGACAGAGCATGAACAGGGGAGGGGCAGAGAGAGAGGGAGACACAGAATCGGAAACAGGCTCCAGGCTCTGAGTTGTCAGCCCAGAGCCCGACGCGGGGCTCAGACCCACGAACTGTGAGATCATGACCTGAGCCGAGGTCAGATGCTTAACCGACTGAGCCACCCAGGTGCCCCTGTCTGACTGCATTTTTAAAGACCGAGGACAGCACAACAAGCCTCACTACGTGACATCTGAATAAATAAGATCATTGTCCAACAAGCCGTGTGAATGTCCGGGTAAAAGTATTCCAGACAGAGAAAGGGCAAATGAAAACGTTCTGGCTTGAGAATATTTCTGGTGTCGTTCAGGTATACAAGGAGGCCAGTGAGTGAGGAAGGAAAGAATAGCAGGAATTAAAGTTCGAGGTGTAATGGGGATGGGGGAGGTGTGTGACCCCAAAGTGAAATGGGAAGTCCTTGGCACAGGAAGGTTTGGAGCAAGTTAATGTGGCGTGCTTAAACTTATTCTCTGACGTACTATCCTTTATTTCATTAAAATTATATACTTCAGAAGGCTTGAAAAACATGTGTGTGTGCATAGATAGATAAAGATTTAAAACTTTTTACATTGTCATGGCATTATAAAAGGAAATCTGTAAACTCTATTTTAATGGCAGAAAGCAATTACTGTTGATGCATCTTGCAAATTATTTTTTAATGCTTGCCTATTACACATTGCAATGGCTCCTTTGGAACCATTAAATCTTAAGTGACAAATGGATATTAACACTTTTGCAGATATCCACCATCTAGAAGAAAGTTATACTGCATAGAGTTTCCTTTGCTAGTATCATAAGTGAAAAATTAAGAATCCTATTCCCATATTTGTAATGTGTTTATATACAACTTATATAATCTGTATTATCAGGTATGGGTGTAATGCAAATAGAAACCACTATGTATGGCTGTTTCATTTTTATGAAGAAGCAATTGATAAGCGAGTGTATTTCAAATACTCTCTTTGGATTAGTGTGTTATGAAAGTGCCTTCTGTGATTGCTGAGAGCTTACTCTCTGTCTCATCACGTAATCACATTTTTAAAAACTGTCACACTGTACAATGTTTTCAATACAGACAATATAATGATATTTTTCAAATATTGGGAAACATACGGAGCATACTGTGGAAACACATCCCTCTCCTTGGCAGTAAACAGGGTCTTCAAGATTACCCAGCTTAGTTATATTGACATGAGGATGTTAGAAATCTCTGCTACCTATGCCAGTGACCCCACATACTTGTCCTATCTGTTAATTCTCAAGTAATTCACTTCATGAGGACTCAAGTCGTCGTATGGCTGAAGTTCTGACCAGGAACTGACAGTCAGGAAATGACCCGTGGAAAAAAAGCAAAGAATAACTCCTCCCAGGACATAACCAATTTCTTTACCACGTATAGGCTATTTTTGACTCTTTTCCATGCTACCCATATACAATCTGAAGTTCACATTATAGAGCATATTGTAATAAAAGTCCAGTTGGAGCTGAATCCAGTAGAAAAAAGAAATTTGCGTGTCCTATACATTTGCATATGCATCTAAGGGTTTTTGATTTTCAAACAATATCACCGGTACTGGTTGAGGACTTATTTGTTCATCTGAGAGCTTTTTTTTCTCACCTTTATTCATATGAACTCTGAAATAATCTTTAAAAAAAGAGACTATTGTAGACTACCTAAATTTAAAATGGTACATATAACTTAGAGGGGCATAACCAACATCAACTTGCAGTCCAAATTCCTTACAAGTCCTTGTATCTATTAGTTACATTTCAGGAATGACTTTGGGTTTCTCCCTCTTACGATAACACAATGGGAAATGAACTATCGTATACGTATCACCCAAGATTTTTCATGTTGCATGTAAACCTTGGCCTGCTGGATAAAACTAGTGGGCCCAATTCTGTATATCCTCAAATTTCTCCTCTAATAAACTGCATTCCAATAACTTTATCTGTGGCTTTGTTTGGGCACAGGAGTCTTAATGGCTCTTATCCTGATTCCATCAAACAATGGTTGAGCCTTAACTATGAGCAAGATATGAGTAAGGATGTCCAATTAAATGCTACAGAAATTTCAGCCTTGGGGCTCCTGGGTGGCCCTGTTGGTTAAGTGTCCAACCTTGGCTCAGGTCTTGATCTCACAGCCCATGAGTTCAAGCCCCGTGTCAGGCTCTGGGCTGACAGCTCAGAGCCTGGAACCTCCTTCGGATTCTGTGTTTCCCACTCTCTACCCTTCCTCCCTTGTTCTCTCTCTCTCTCTCTCTCTCTCTCTCTCAAAAATAAATGAACATAAAAAAAATTTGCAGCCTTATAGGAAGACATATCCAAGGCAGGAAGCCTAACATTCGAAGGAAGCCATGTTCTCATGTGAAAAATTTTGAATCCCAAATAACATCAACATAAACATCTTAGAGAACATCCATTTTGACCATCTTCTATTAGAGATACAGAAGCCAAGTCTCAGGAGTGATAAGTCACTTGCCCAAATGACTATGAAGAGTTAGTGGCAAAATGATGGAGACTTTGTCTCCTAAATCTGGATTTAGTGCTCTTTTCACTCTTCATCCCTTTGACCCAGTGGTGACATGGTTGGTGACACATCAAAAATTGTATTGTCTTCTCCACAGGAACCCACTAATTTTCAGAGAGCAGACTTTTTAAATGACAACAATATACAACCTATTAAACATAGAAAAATGCCATAAAACAGTAATATAATTCAATATTGCACGCATTCACAGCTATTTATTGAGCTCCTGACCGTTTTCATCATGGTTAGGTTCTGGGGATACGAGAAGGACAAAGACTTGAATTCCTGTCCTCGACAAGCTTGTAGTCCATTGATGGAAAGAGAACAGTAAGCCTGGAATTACAGATCACAAACAAGTGCTAAAACAGAGATGTGCACAGGGCACCGTGACACTGTGAGTTCCTACAGAAAGTCCACGTGGCCCAGATTTAGAAAGCTGTGAAATGACCAAGTAGGTATGACACTGCCGGTGAATCAGAAAGGTTAAATAGTGATGAGCCACATGAAGGATAGGGTAAGACCCATTTTATTCTTCTTATAGTTAAGACCAAGTTCTTTGGAGACAAAAAGGATTTAATGGGTGGGCTCTAGATCAATTGGAAATTGAAGGGAAATGGAATAGTGAAGTATAAGATTCCAGAGCCCTGATAATTGTGCACGGGTTGGACGATCTAATGCACGGTCACAGGTAGGTGTTGAAAACCTGCGGAGAAAAAAGATCAACTCATATTTTACAAGTATTTCTTCAAGGCCATGTATGACATACCTACAGCTAACATCACCTTCAACAGTGGAAAGTGGAAAGCTTTTCCTCTAAGATCATGGACGAGCCAAGGGGAATAAGATTAGGGATATATATGGGCTTAATTTAATTTTATATTTGATGTCATACTTCCTACTCTGGGTGTTGGATATAAGCTAGAAATATTTCACATTGAAACAAACGATCAAAGTATACCTTATTTCACGTAAACTTTAGATGAAGATCCAGATTTACAAAGTAATAATCTAGGAAATATTAGTGATTTTACCTGAGCTGTGTGTGCTTCACTAAGTCGCAAAATAATTTCTTAAATAGTGAGCCACCTGTAGTTAGTTGTTTAAAGTATTAATTTTTACAGAATTGTTTGTAACTCTTTCAGATAAAAAGACTCAGCATAAGGTTAGGCTGTAATACAGGTTTCTTTTTTTCTTTTTTTCTTTTTTCTTTAGTCATTTGTAAGAGGATCTGTTTGAAAATCCCATCAGTCTTTCCAGAGTATAAGTCTGAAGACCATCCATTTCCTAGATCATTATTTTGTTTGGAAGACTTTCTCAATAAGTATAATCCTGTTGACATAATTTAAAGTATTAGCAATTCGGTATCACATTTTGCTCCCCCCCCAGTACCTATTGTGCAAGCATTCCAAGCATCTCTGTAGCCTAGCCTCCAATGACATAGGGGCCATTTCACCATGGCGGGCTGGGGTGGTTCCAGCCATTCACAATGGTAGCTCCGTACGGGCTCAGAAGGCATAAGCAGCTCTCATCCCGTGTGGAGAAATCAGGTATGTAAAGCAGATGGGGCCTCTGCAGGAAGCACCGGGAAAATGAGCTAAAAGTACAGATGACGTTCTGCGGGTGGTGGAAAGTGTTGATCATTTTCATGCTCACAATTCCAGCCCAAAGATGGATGACAAATCGAGTGCTGTGAACATGTAGAAATACTGGTGGATCATTCTCACCCACCTGAAGAACAATTTGGAGCTTCTTTGTGTCTTTTTACTAAGAAGGCATTAGCTATTCTCTGGGAAGAAGGAGATTTGTTAATGGTTTTGTTCCATCGTAGGGATGTTAAAATTCTTTCACAATACGGCCGGAGTTATTGACTGCATTTCTGTCAGCACTTAGACAAGCTAATCTTCCCTCCCCTTTGCGCTCACACTAGGTAGAGATGTGGTGCATGTGTTTGACCCTCATGAGTTCATCTCTGTGGCAACAAGGAGTTTTCTGCCCGGTGTGGCAAGAGAAAGCTGCTTTCTGGTTCTTGTTGCTTACAAGAGAAATTAGATTTTGATCTCAATTCCAACTTGGGACTAAGTAAATGTCACCCAGGATCAGTGACTGACCATTCCTGTGGACCTTTAAAGATAACACCTCCTGTTATTTTAAAAAATATCTTGAAACGTACTATATACTCTAGGCGGAAAAAAAAAATCACTTGAAATAATGATCTCCCACTCTGGTCTACCTCTTGCTGGGCTCTGACGGGTGGCCCAGTCTCGGGGCCTGGCTGTCTCCTGTGCCTTCAAGGCATCTCCCCCTGGTCTCAGAACTAACTCTTTCACTTCTATTTAGTCTTGGCTCAACTGGCATATCTCCCTGAGGCCCACCCTGCCTGCCTTATTCAAAGTTACAACCCACACTGCCCCTCACCTTCTCCATTTGTTGTCCCAGAGCACATGTGGCCTTCTAACATAGTATATAGCTTATTTATTTGTGATGCTTCTTTTGTGTTGTCTGCCTCTCCACCCCACCCCCACCTGCCTCAAAGCCTGTCAACTCCACTACGCTGGAGAATTTTTTTATACCTTTTTTTACTGGTGCATCTCAAATTCCGAGCAGTCTGCAAAAGTTCAATGCATATTGTGCTCATTATATACCTTATTCCTTTCTTCATTTAGTTTATAACAAACCTCTATCCCTATCATCTTTGATCATTCCTATGAAGTACCCATTTGAAATATAGTTCATGGGATTATAGATCACGCTAGAGAACTCGACAGTATTAAGCTTCAGAAAAACATTACGCATTGAGAAAGTGTTTACAGGTGAAAAAATCAAAGCGATACCGGAAATTACAGAGTACTGGTATTGTACTTGCGGCATTTACAAGAGGTGGAACTGCAATGATTTTTAAAAGAGCAACATAAAAATATACCTCAGGTGCAATGAGCATCTTAAAACCACCACCGATTCTATCCAGGGTGGAGAGTAAGACAGTAAGGGTCCTGTGCTAAGTACGTGGATGCCTCCTTCCACGACAAGAATGTCAGGAGCGGAGGGACTTTTGCTTAGGAACACCTTTCTATATTCCAAGCACTGTTCTAGGCCCTGGGCACACAAAGCTGAGTGAGGGCCATTAAAGCCACCAAAGACCTAGTGGAGGAGGAACCCAAAATAAGGAATTACGGTACAACCTTTACAAGTAACTGCTAATTTTCAGGCAATGGTCAGAATAATCCAAGCAGTAAGACTTAGTGTATAAATCATAAACCCACCTATCACCCACACCAAGTTCTTTAACACATGTGGCGCTTTAATATTCTCTAGTATTGTACTTTAGGTATATTTTAGTGTTGGGGAATTTTATTTTCTGTTAGCACTGAGTTTAAACCTAACTTGCAACAGGCGAACTTGAGAAATGACATTCTTCCTGAAGTTTCCGAGAAGCTTTGATATAGCAGAAAACATACAATTGGAAATGACAGTTTGATTCATTATTAACAGAACAGAATCTTACCACATGACCTTTCCTTTCATGTTGACCCAAGCTCACATCACTGCTCCCTGAAATTTTGGGAGATCAAACATATCCTAGCAGTTTACCTCTTTAGGGACACTAAGGGCTGTGGTGTAAGTAATCCTTCCCATTAGAGGATTTGTGGCTGTTCTCCCTTCTTCCAACCCAGGCACGAGGCTTCATTAAAAATTTTTTTTCTTTTCTTTATTTATTTTTGAGAGAGACAGAGATAGTGCGAGTGGAGGAGGGACAGAGAGAGAGGGAGAGAGAGAATCCCAAGCAGGCTCCATGCTGTCAACACAGAGCCCAAAGTAGGGCTTAAACTCATGAAAGCATGAGATCATGACCTGAGCTGAAACCAAAAGTCAGACGCTTAACCAACTGAGCCACCCAGGCGTCCCCCCAAAAATTGTGCTGACGATACAGATAACATTTATCACCTTGGAAGAAAATCCCCAAATAATCAACTTCTCTAAGTATTTAATTTTCCCCATTAAGTCAGTTTCTCTTCACTGAAGCAGACCCCATTGTGAGGAACATTAGCAAGACAGTCTGACAGATTAAGTTCCTTGGTAAGGATAATTAGCTAGAAATAACTTTTTAGGGAAAGAAACCCTTAAAATATCAGAGTTAACATATACAAAGGAAGTGGAACTGGTGTTCTCACTTTCATTTCAACAGAAGTACAAATGTATTAGGTGATTTCACTTTTTAAAAATGATTCTCTGTGAAGCTTCCTAAATCCTAGGCTGACTCTCAACGAAGCAAGTTCTGCCCTGATCCAAAAACACAGCCACCTGCCCTAGCTCTTAGTCCATCAGGGTTCAGATGGTTAAGCACTTTGCAGAAAATACTGCCCACTTCCCAATCCCCAGTACCACACCAAGTTCAAGTTAGATGTCCTTCCATCTCCATCTGGTTCCTAAAAATCTAAGTTTACCAGTGGGTTTGCATTTCTCGTAGCATGTTTGTAACATATTTTTTGTAGCCACCACTTGTTAAGTTGCCAAGGGCAATGTGGGCATCACTGTCCTTGCTTAATCCTTATTATCTAACAGAATATCTGGTGGAGGGGACTCAAGTGCTCAATAAATGTGTACTGAGCCAACAAAGCAGTATCAGGCATGATAAAGTTAATTCATATTCTGGGACCCACAAAATGGAGGCTGCCCAATTGTGAAACAATTGGGGAACTTGAACACTGGATATTTAAAGACATTAAGAAATTATGATTGGTTTTTAGCTGTGAGGATGTGATTGTGGATATGCTTTTTAAAAAAAGAACCATGATCTTTCATAGATACAGGCTAAAATATCACTGATGCCTGGGGCTTGTTTCAAAGTAATTCCATGGTGGGCAAGAGGGAGACCATTGAAACAAAACTGGCTGTCACTGGCAACTTGTAGAAGCTGGGTTATGGGCACCCAGGACCTCGTACGGCATTCTAATTTTGGATATGCTTGGAGGCTGATCACCCAGCAGAGAAAACACACACTTCTCACAATAACCAAGGGATTCTTACAATTTGTATTTATTTCATGTAGAGATTTTAAAGCCTATTTTTTTTTTTTATCTTGGATAAGGGAATGACTGTCTCATGAATATTGACATGACCTATTATCACCACCCCTCCATTTTTAGAAAATAGGATATGATTAAAATAATTAATGTGCAAAATTATCAAATATAATTTTAGAGGGCAGTGGGTGTTTATTTGGAAACACAAGTAACCATTGGGAGGGGGAAGTAAAAGAAGGAGGGCAAGTGGAAGGAAGGAAGGGAAGGAGAAGGATGGGAGGAAGAAATAAAGGAGGGAAGGAAGAAGGATGGAAGGAAGGGAGGATTAAGGAGGCGGGGTAGTTCTGGGTAGTGATGGCTCTTCGTTTCTTCTTTCCTCCCTTTTTCTTTCCTTCTCTCCTCAAGCCTTCCTCTTCCCTTGACAAAACTTTTAGAGAAAAAGAGACCTGGAACATTCTGTAGCATGCAGAATGGGATCTATGCTATAAAAGGTGAGGTGAAGGTGGGTCACCTAGTGATCAGGAACAAGACGTGGCAGAGACTGGGAAGCTCTAGTCCGCCTCCTCTTTGTAAAGTCCTCAAGGTGGAAACACTTCTTACAGTTTGAAATGGACGGAAAAGTCGAAAGAAGAAGAATATTTCATGGCACATGGAATTTGTATCCAATTCACACGTCCACATCCATAAATGGAGTTTTACTGGGACACAGCCAGGCTGATTTGTTTACACATTGTCTTTGGTTGCCCTGCCCCATGAAGACAGAGTCAAATAGTTGTGACAGATGCCGTGTGGCCCACAAAGCCTAAGATATTTACTCTGTGGCCCTTTACAGAAAAAGGTTACTGACCCTTCGGCAAAAGTGACAAGTGAGAAAGCGGAAAGAAGGAAGAAAAACACTAGCTTTATAGGATTTTTAAGCCTACGGGATTGAAACTGAGAGATGACAGCTCGAAAGGAGTGATCAAGTAATAGGACAAATCAGTGGAGGATGACAGAGGAAGATGTAACCCACCCAAGCCCAGGGTCCCTTCTCATTTCCTGCATGAGGAAAGAGCATAATCTAAGTATAGACTTTGACAGACATCTGCAATTTTTTTGTACAGGTATACTCAAATTCTCCGATTGAGTGATTTTCACCTACTGTGGTGAGTACAAAGTTTTCAAATATAAAAACCTGAGAAACACTATCAAGGTGTTATCTGACATCTATGAATCCAGCTGAACCTACCGTACTGGGCTGAAGAGCGTTCTTACAAAATCTGTGACCTCCCAGACCCTGTAAATGTGCCCTCATTTGAAAATAGGGTCTTTGCAGGCGTAATCCAGTTTAGATGGGGTCAAACTGGATTACGATGGGTCCAAATCCCGTGCCCGGTGTCCTCGTAAAAAGGGAAATGTGGACATACGGACATAACACCGTGTGACAATGAAACAGACATTGGAGTAATGTAACCACAAGCCAAGGAACGCTGAGTAGGGCAACTTCCAGAAGATGGAAGGCTAAGAAAGGGTCTCTCTAGAGCCTGCGGAGAGCACACGACCCTGTGGCCGCTTGACCCCTGAGGTACAGCCTCCAAGACGATAAGAAAATTAATTTCTCTTATTGTAAGCCACCCATCCATTCGGTGGTCCTTTGTTATACCTACCAATCACCTTTATGCCCTGGACCAAGTGTTTTACTCCAATCCTGTATTCCAGATAAAAGAGGAAAGCAGTGGAGTCCTCATAACATCGCCTTACGTTGGACAGTTTCATCCAGCATGGTGGTAAATGGAGGACACAGATAGTTGATATCCTTAACAAGCTCACAGCCTAGGACTTGTGTGTCGATGTTGGGGAGGCCTACAGGGGGGGACACCGGATGGAAAGGGTGTGCTTCGTATGGAGTGCTGATCTGCGGGGGCAAGGCTCTCATGTAGCTGCAATCACCCCACAGGGGTGTGGGATGCCTGCCTCATGCCTTTTGCTTCCAATGTGGATACAGTTAATGATCCTTAGAACTCCTCTCTCCCACTCCACGATGTAAGTGGTTTCCTGCACTGCCTTCCACCTCAGGACAGTCATAGGGAGGTGCCAGCCATTCTGGTATTTGCTTGACCTACTGTCGCTGGCAGTGCTGAGGACTGGTAAGCCTTGGGTATTATTATTCCAGATCAACACTCACCGTGGGACAACACGGTGTTAGTGACCGGAGCAAGACACAGGTGCCTCGCAAAGGCCTGAAGCGGAAGAAATAATCAACTGATTAGATTCCCCGGAGAAATATTTCCGAATTGCTAATGAGGGTCAGATGTGAAAATCTGAAGTTCCCACTTTTGCTGAGAACAGTCCCTGCTGCTTATGAAGGAATATGGGTTATGTGTGTCTGTAGCGGCAGGTGGTGTGGGGGTGGGGGGTGGGGCAGGGAATCCAAAAGAGAGGATTTAAACCTGAGAAAGGTACTTCTCTGAGATGAGCTTAAGGTATTTCTTATCTAACTTGTATGGTATCAGTGGGCATCACCAAAGTTCGTTCGTTCATTCATCTGTCCATTCATTCATTCATTCATGCAATAACCATGCCCACTTACTCTAGACCTCTAAGCCATAAGTTTGTTCATGGTGAATAAAACAGACCTGGCCTTGACTTTCAGAGACTGTAACGGAGATCAAATAGAAAAAAAATTGAATGAAAACTCAATGAGATAGGTGATTTGAAGGAAATAACCAGATAACAGTGTTAAACAGTAACAGAGAGGAAGCCCCTAGGGCAAACAGGGGCAAACTCGGCTCAATGGGTATTTAAACTGGTCCTAAAAGATGAAGGAACTGGTGGTCGAGGATGAGGGAGCCAGGGTCAAGTGTGGAACAGGGGAAAGTTCCAGGCAGAGGGAGAAAATGGCGCAAAGGTGGGTTCAGGAAGCAGAGGGGACTGAAGGAGGCAGGTGCGGTCCGTCAGGCTGAGGAGTCCTCCTGTGCAGGGCGTGAGGCCCTCAGAAAAATGCAAAGTATGATAGGAAGCCTGGAGAGGTTCCAAGCAGAGAAGCAACACATCCAACGTCTGTTTCTCAAAGGTCACTCTGGCTGTTATTTGCAGAGCAGGTAAGAGTCGATAAGAGTAGAAGCAGACAGGCCATGTATAGCTCTGAATAAAACCCTGCATAAAGAGGACAGTACCAAGAATTAGGGTGTTGGCAGCAGAAGTTAGGTGCATGGGTTTGAAACGCATTTGATAGAAAAAAAAGAAAAAGAAAAAAAATTACTGATGGGTTGGATCCAGCAGGTAGTCGAGGGGGGAAGGGAGGGGGAGACAGACAGAGTCGGGTGATGGGGCAGAAAGAAGTAGACGATGTAGGATGAATGCCAGCCAGCTTTCTGGCTTAATAAACAGGTAAATGAAAGAACACATTTTTGCTGGTGGAGTGATCAAAAGCTCCATTTTTAACAAGCCAGACTTGAGGTGCTCAGGAGACAGTTAAATGTTTGTATCAAGTAAACAACTAGATATAAGCATCTGGGGCCTAGAATAAAGGTCACAGCTGGAGAGGTGGACATCTGTGTGGCAGCATATAGATTGCATTCAGTGCCATGGAAATTAAAAGAGGTAACTGAGGGGGAATGTGTAGAAAGAGCAAGACAAGCCCAGGACAAGGCTTGGGGACCCTAACTTGCAGAGGCTTCAAAGGAGACTGAGGTCAGTAAAATTGTAAGTTTCTAGCAGTCAGACAGGGCGTGTCCGCAGTGCATCCCTCAGTGTCTTCCCTACTCTACCCTCAGCAACTCCAACTTCCGAGGGTCTCAGGACAGGTAACAAGGCAAAAGGGAATAGCCCCGCAAGAATTGTTCAGGTTAAGTGCTGTGCGCTCAAATGATCAAGTGCTGGCTGTAATTGGAAAAGCATTTTGAGAAATGAGCTAAGGCTGTAAGTTATAATGGGAAGCAAGATGAATACTCTTCAGAAGATCATTTGCTTCCGTCGAACACATTATTGCAAATGAGATGATGTACATCAGCAGGGAATATTTCAAGCCACCTAACGTTTTTAAGCGTCCCTATAAAAATCCTGAAACTTTTTCAACTCAGAAGTATGACTTACACATCGGATAGAGTAACATTTATATCCAGACCTGCATGACATTTCCAAAACGAGGCTTCTTTGGAGATTAGAAAAGAAGGCATAACAATACCATTGCAGGCATAAATCGGTGAATCTTTTGAGTGCTAAGGTTGAGAGATGGCAAATACGGATCGGGGCCACTAAATCAAGACATGAGTCACAAAGGTAAGAAGGGGATGCGTGAAAAGTTTACTGGCTGTGAGAGGAGAGGAAGTGGCGCGTTAAGAAGTGCGAACATTTATGGGTGTATTAATAATCTCTTGGTTTAAAGAGCCTCGTGTGGAACTTCTCCCAGGTCCCGTCTCCCTTTCTTAGCCGCCCGCAAACAACCTGCATATTTCTCCATTCTCCCTACGCTCGGGATTTCCATCCAAGCAGAAGGTGGGAGAGGAGGGTCTTCTGTTTCTCCTCTTCTGCCTCTCACTCTCTTTCCACTTCAATCCCCATTGGCTGTTTCTCATTCCTTTCCACGTTTGTTGGCTTGTTTGTTTCTTCTTTTCTCCTCTCCTCCCTCTCTCTTTCTCACGCACCGTCCACAGAGAGGGTTGGGGTTTTTTTTCCCACTTGTGCGGCACGAACTTGTTTTTAGCCGTATTCTTTCTTCCTCAAAAGCGCACTTTAATCTGTTTTGACTGTGATACAACGTGGCTTTAGAAGTTCAAGAAAAATCGTTTCTTCCTCTAAAATGGCCGTCTCACTATGAGTTTCTATAAGCCTAATTTGAGGCTCAAAAGTGAGTAAGAACTCTTCTTTCCAGGGAATACCTACTCTCCCTTCCCTGGAACAACAGACTTAGTCTCAAGACTTGCCTGAGTCCCTTAGCAAGGATAGAAAAGGGATGGAGAAGGGAACGCTCTGGAAAGAGAGCACATCAGATGGCATTTCAAAGCATGTCCTTGCCCCAGTGGTATCACTTACATATTGTTACACACGCTGTGTGTTCACTTATAAGTAGGTGGTCAAGCCCCTCATCAAAGGCTACCTTCTTGCTCTAGGAAACCTTGCTCACTAGGGCATTTGGTGACATGTGTGACTTTATGGCCAGAGACCTGGTGGGAACGTCTCTTGCCACCAGGAAAGCCGCTGTCAGCTCTGGGAACTGAGACACCAGGAGACGCCAACTCCTCTGGACTCATGGCAGTGGAGACAGAGGAGCAGTTGGAAGGTGGTAATACGGTAATTCTTCCACCTGTGTAATTAACCCGTGTCCGCATCTCATTGTGAAAATGGGGGTTATCTGCTCATTTTATGAGGTTGTCTTGAGGACTAAATGGGAAAACGCACGAAAAACACTTAAGAGAGAACCAGTTGCCGACCCAGCACCCACACAGTGTCAACGATTGTTGTTGTTTTGGGTCCTCCTCATCTGTCGGTCTTCAAAATCCTGAGAAATGGGGATAGCAAAGCTGGATACATACCAAGCAGTTGGAAGCAAAAGTGGTAACGTTACTGCCTTCATAAACTCTTAAAACAATTTTTTTTTAATGATTATTTTTGAGAGTGAGAGACAGAGCATAAGCGGGGGAGGGGCAGAGAGTGAGGGAGACACAGAATCCAAAGCAGACTCCAGGCTCTGAACTGTCAGCACAGAGCCCGACGTGGGGCTTGAACCCATGAACCGTGAAATCATGACCTGAGCTGAAGTCAGAGACTCAACCAACTGAACCACCCAGGGCCCCCTCATAAGCTCTTAAATCTCCATATTCCAGAATGCCTCAGCTCAAACAGTAGAATTACATGTACAATAAATGACGACAGTCATTATCGTGATAGCGAACACCAGCATTATTTATGAACTTAGTTTGTAACAAGTATCTCATTTAATCTTAATGCAACTTTACACCACAGGTCCTTCAAAATGACTAGTTTACAACTGACCCAAGTCTTCTGACTACAGAGCCAGCAGACAAATGGAACAGTTGAAATTAATCATAGAGATGGGTCATTCGTGGTGCAGTTCACTTCCAAGGCCTCTCAGAGGAAGGAGAATGAGCACATTCACCAGGTTCCTGGGCTTCTCTGGGCTTCCATTTCCTCACTCGTAAATGAGGCTATATACACCCGAAGACCCGTAAGACTCCTTCTATCTCTGAAACTCTATGGCTCTATCATCTAACCGCGGAGATACCCAGCACGTGGAGGAAAATCAGAGGGAAGGCTCCCCCAAACCATACAATGATTATTATATCCTTTCCAAAAATTACAATGACTATCCCTTTCTGCACTTCTCTTCAGCGAAAGTTACCCAGCAAGGTTGCCTCAAGGGCAGTATCTGTTCTGTGAGGGCCACAGAAAAATGAAAACATTCAGGTGATGACACCCGAGATGACGACACTTTAATGGAAATAACGTTTTGAGTGACGTTTAATGCTTTTGTCCAAGTCTCTGCGTTGCATCCTGTAGCTATCCGATATGTGAACGGCGGGGGTGACTCTCACCTTCAGAGCGGCAGGGTGCGACCATGTGGAAGAGTTTCTCTAGAACAGCAGATAATTTTAACTCGAAGTAACCCTTGATCAGAGATGAGACTGCTCATTTGTCCTCAGGGCCCAGGCCTGGAGAAGTCATAAAGGGCGTAATGGAAATTTCACAGTGGTTGGACAAGTTTATCCTCCGAGCCCTGTTATGTGTTTTATTTTCGTTTCCACAGAAATGCAGACGTGGGGCCGGATAATTTGTTTCAGATGCCACTTTGGATTTTTTTTTTTTTAAAGCAGGGAAATGTAAAGAAGAATACAATTTGAAAATGTTGTGAAAAGGGAGGTAAATGTATTAACATGAGTAGAGAGTCGTGGGACATTTCATAGAATGAAGGCTATATGAAAAATACAGGAAAGTAGGAAAAAGGAAATAAATTATACAGTTTCACCACCTGTCAACAAAGAACCACCACTTTTATTTTTATTATTATTATTTTTAATGTTTATTTATTTTTGAGACAGAGAGAGACAGAGCATGAGTGGGGGAGGGCAGAAAGAGAGGGAGACACAGAATCCAAAGCAGGCTCCAGGCTCTGAGCTGTCAGCACAGAGCCCAACATGGGGCTCAAAATCACGAGAGAGAGAGAGACAGAGACAGAGACAGAGACAGAGAGAATCCCAAGGAGGCTCTTCCCTGTCAGCACGGAGCCCGATGCAGGGCTCAAACTCATGAACCGTGAGATCATGACCTGAGCCAAAGTCAAGAGTCGGACACTTAACCAACTGAGCCTGCTAGGTGCCCCCTAAGGGTTTATTTTTAACTATAATTGATTACTTCTATAATATTGGCATTAGAGCATTAAAATAATATAGCAAAATATTCCTTCTAGCCAATATGTTTTATTCATTCATTCATTTACTCACTCACATATCAAATATTTCCTAAGTGCCTAAGAGGAACATGCACTTCGCTATACTAAAGACACAGGTCTAAATCAAGACACAGCCTCTGCTCACACAGCACTCTCAGTTCAGGGCAGAAATAATTGTACTGTATTGTGCTGATGCTCTGAGGGCGCATGGGAGAACAGCTAACTTAAACAACGTTGAAAATCGCAGTCTGTTAATCGTTTTTGCAAAGGATGATATTGAGCTTTTTGGACTATATCAAGTAGTCATGTGAAAAGACTTGATTGGGACTTCAAGCAAAGAGAATTTGAAAATGCCGAGAGATGTAAGCAGTCTACTCTCGCTGCAGGTGAGAGAGTGGCCGGGTCATGTAGACAGGTATAGTTCCTTGAGCACTGAGGTGCTGGTGGGCACTATCCTTGTGGTTGCTGGAGAACAAATGAAGGATTTAAGCAGCATGAAACGTGGTCAAGTTTTCATTTTTGCATGGTTATCTGCTAGTTTGGGGAGAACCGATGATAAAATATATGAACGCAAATTATGAAACCAATAGAAAATGACGTTAAAAATGGAGAAGGGGGGGATTAAATGGAAAGATACCACTATGGACTGAATTGTGTCCCTTTAAAATTCATATACTGAAGCCTCAACTCCCAGGGCCTCAGACTGCGCCTGTAGTAGGAGAGAGGGCCTTTGGAGAGGTAGGTAAAGGAAAATGAGATCATATGGGTGGGTCCTAATCCAATAGCACTGGTGTCCTTGTAAGAAGAGGACACCGGGAGGCACTCATCCAGAGACAAGACCACATGGGGACACACAGGGAAGGCGGCCATCTGCAAGCCAAGGAGAGAGGCCTCGGAAGAATCTGACCATGCTGACACCTTGATCATGGACTTTCAGCCTCAGAACTGTGAGAAAGTGAGAAAATTAATCTGTGACTTCAGTTGCCCCACTGAGCAAACTAACAGATGCTGAGGAAATAGAAATGAAAGTACTTGTTGACTAAAGGGGAGGAAAGTACTTGTTGACTAAAGTACTTGTAGTCAAAGGGGAGGAGACAGACAAGAAAACTTAAAGTGTTTTGATTTGGATGACAGGTTAATAGAGATGCCTTGCACCCAGTTGGGAAACCCCAGATTGCAGTGGATGGTGCACTGAGATTGGCAAGTGAGAGTCAGAGGAGACTCTCTGAGAAGAGATGGTCAGCGCGGCATTAAAAATACAATGTGAAGTTCAAGAGAGGGGGTATAGGGTTCTGTTCTCTCTCAGTGAAACAGTTTCCTTTCAGGTATTTGCATGCACCAATCCCTCGTTTAGAAATAAGGGCTTGGGGCACCTGGGTCGCTCAGTCAGTTGAATGTCAGACTTGACTTCGGCTCAGGTCATGATCTCATGGTTTGTGAGTTCGAGCCCCATGTTGCGCTCTGTGCTGACAGAATGGAGTCTGCTTGGGATTTTCTTTCTCCCTCTCTCTCTGTTCCTCCCCTGCTTGTGTGCTCTCTAAATAAATAAACAAACAAACATTAAGAAATAAGGACTCAGTTCAAATCATCATTCTACCAGAGAGCCCTTTCCTGACCGTTCTGTCTAAAACATCACCTCCTGTCACCAACATTCACTTCCCTTGATTTGTCTTTATACCTCTCATCATTTTATCATTACATATTTCATTCACTAACAGAATCCTTAGTATTTGGAATGGTATGTGACATATAACAGCCTGTCAATTATTTTTTTCTACTGAATCTTCCCCCCAAAAAGTGGAGGAAATGGGAGGAAGGAGGGATGGGAAGATGTCACCAGCCTACCATGACTCGCAAACCGAGGATGTTTTCTTTTACACTTTGAAATGGTTGAGGAAACAAGGAAGAATAGTATTTTGTAACATGAAAAATTTATGAAATTCAAATTTCAGGGCCTATAAAACAAATGTTATTCATCTACGTGGCTACTTTTACCTATGGTAGCAGAGCTGGGTTATGGCCACAGAGGAGGCTATATGTGGCCCGCAAGAAATGTTTACTGTTTAGCCCTTTCTAGGAAAGGCTCTCTGCCCCCGATAGATGCTATCTACAGGTCTTATACGTTGCTCTTGGGGGTGTGTACTGAGGTCACCACTTTGGGACGCAATTTGTCGTCACCAAGCGGAACATTTACGTCATTTCTTCCCTAGCAATTCTTGCTCTTTATCACAAACTCTTGTACCTTTAGAACAAGAAACATTCACAAGAATATTCTTAGCAGCACTGTCAGGAAAACTTACAGACAATCCAAAAAGCTATTAATGGAGGAGTAAACGTGCCACTGTAGTATACGCAATAGTATTAAATTATACACAGCATGATGCGCTTTTTATAAATGAAAAAAAAAAACTAAAAAATGTGTTTAAGGACTACATCTACATGTAAGAAAACCATAAAAAGGACATCACCAAAATGCACCATTCAGGTTGACCGTTACCTGTGGATGGTGGGGAGGGCACGGAATGGGAAGGAATCATAAGTTTCCGAGACTATTGCTAAGGTCTGACCTCTTTTGGGAAGTGATGGATTTGCAGACCTTATTATACTGTTACTGATTAAAAGTTGATCAGTAAGTGATGGATAATGAGGGTATGACCAGGGATTATGATTAATCTAATTCTGTGCAGGTGGGTGGCAGGGGGTGGAGGGTGCATGTGTCAACTTCACCAAACTTGAGTGCTAGTCTTAGCACTTTTAAGAACCAGCTATGTGATTTTCGGACACTTGCTTTAGTTCTCTAGACATTTACTTCTTAAACAAAATACAGAGTAAGGACCTGATCCTTTCTAAGGAGCCACTCAGTTCTAAAGGGCTGTGGTTCTGTGAAATTAAGTAGTAGTGAGATCTGTTTGCGGTTCACTGTAGAAGCAAATGCTGACCTGAAATAAATGAATCATTTAAACCATTAGGTTTTGGTGGCCAAACATTCAGTTAGGGATTCAAAAGCCAATTAGCCCCTCCACGAAGTAAGTAATCCACCTTCCCGCTTAGGATGCAGAGTGGTGCTCTTGATTTAATTGCTACTTGCTGCATTCTTTCTGTAGCATCCCTACAATTAAAGAAGCTTTAAAGTAAGGCAATGAACCAGTAAAAATGTCTCAGACATGAGTAACTGATGAGGCCCCTGTCTACCGAACAGCTGCTTGCCAGCACTTGTCATGAGGTTCCGTGAATTATCGATGCGATACCACAGCTCCCATAAATGTCAGTTGCTTGAAGAAGCTCAGAGCGTCTCTCTTGCAGCACCAGGCTGGCCCGGCTGGCCCTCCATTATTGCCTGGTGCTATGACGTGGGGAAAGAACATAATGGCAGATCCGATTGCCTTGGTTCTAATTACTGTATCAATACAGAGAAGAAAGTGATTTACAGATTGATGATTTTCTTGGGCAGCCAAGAATTAAAACCCGGGGCCATATTCCTTTCTATACGTTTAAATACTCAAATCTTTGGTCTACTATAGCTGGAAGGGGTGGGAAACAGGCACTTCTGTTGATAGATGCCAGTTCATCCGTTCACATTGTAGTTTCTTGTTTGGGAACTATCTCCTCCTAAAGGGCCTTTTGAGATATTTGTTCGAGATTACCCCAGTGATCCGATTATAGCTGACTGTCCTAGGGAGAGAACCCTGACCCAAGCTGGGTCAAGTTGAGTTTTGGAAACAATATCTAGTCTCTACTGAATATTTCGGTTTCTAGGTCCTAATCCTGGGTCTGGTTATAGCTCCGGTCCTTGGTAATTACACTGGAGCACTTATAAAATATTCCTCTTTCTCTTTGGGTGGTGTGACAGGCTTTCTTAGACTAAAGGAAGATCTAAATATACCTAGTGACTCTCCTTCTGTTTCTCTTTTCCATTTCGGTAAAGGATGTCTGAGACTCTACGAGGTAGTTCTACAGTTTATAAAATGTCTCATGTTTTGATTCAGAAATAGTTCTGAGTAAATCACTATTTTCCAAATTACCCTCGTGGTGCATTTATGGTTGGATGTGAGTTTAAATTTGACCTACTTCAATGTCTCATTCTATAAGTAAGAGAACAGAGGCCCAGGGAGGCCAACTGATTTGCCCATAGTCTCACAGTTCTTTAGAAAGCAGAGAAATACGGTTTGAGGCTTCTCACGCCTTATATGGAAATACTTGTAAATAATGCCGTTTTCGCCTCTAGGTCTGCCATAAAAGGGAAGACACACACACACAAAAAAGGATTATAAAACAATTACAAACAAATGCTATACTGTTCAAACATATTGAGTCCTGTATCAGGAACTTCCATGTGAACGACCAGAATGAGTCTTATTTGTCTTTAAAAGGCTGTCTTATCTTCAGGAGAGAGGTGGACAGTGAAGAATGTACTGGCAAGATTTTGCCACGTATCAATAAATCTTTGCTGTGGCTTTTAGATGAATGGTTCTTCAACAGAACACTTCCAACTCCGTAAGTCTGGCTCCCAGCGGTCTAGGTTAGCGCAGAGTTTAGGGGAGTTTTAGGGGTAGGCAAAGTTCAAACTATACCAAATTAAAGCACGAAGCTGAGAAATGTGAAATACACTAAAACTGCAGGCGTATGCAGCCAAGCAACAAGCAGACTGGGGATTCTCTGGTCTTCATCAACCGCCTATGGTATCTGGCCAATGAGCTTCGCTCCACTTCCGATGGAGGAAGGTTCGTGACTTTATGGTGGCCAAAGGAAAGGTCCAAAACTTCTCTTGATGTAAATAAGTAAAATGGTCACTAGTCAAATGAGCTCCAGACCTGAGTCTGGTCCCGAGATCACACCTGAATTGAAGCAAAATTATGAACGTTTTAATCGCAGTGCTATTTGTCTAGCTGACCCATCATGCTATAATGTATCTGCTTTAGAAAGTGAGTATTTAGTGGAGAGGTAGCCTTGATCCTGATGCTCAGGACGCTCAGGTGACCCCGAGGAAGCAGGTAAGCCAGCCTGCAGCCCTTCTCACCTCTTCTCCTCACTACTTTCTTTGGAATTCCTCTGTTCAAATTCCTTTGGTGCCTTATGTCCCTAGTACCTACTCTAATCGCAAAAACCAAACCAAAACAAAACAAAAATACTAATGAAACTCCTTTGCACTGAAGTGTCACTGGATTTCAGAAGACAGTGCCTGGAAAACATAATGATTAACACAACAGCTTGAATTTCTGCGGGTATAATTTAGACTCTGGGTTGTCTGGAAGGGAAAGTGTATTTCCACCACTGGGGCCTAGGTAACCCATCTGGTGCCTTTGTGTGAATGCGAAAAAGGTGCCCTTTTCTTCGTGAATGCAGACACGAGCCAGGGAATGTGGCTTCTGAGGGGAGCACGGACTGATTTTAGCTTTGACTCACAGTCTGGCTGCCCTTGCGCAGGGAACAACCTGTCCAACTGTACGAACAGCCCAACATCCACACACACGCCCAGGTTATACTGTGATGGGGCTTCTGTTAGAGCTCTGCCTCATTCTTGACCCCATTTCCCTCCTTTTCTTTCTTTCTTTCTCTCTACATATTCCTTCAGAAGAGTAAAACACAAGAAGACTTTCGCAGAAAACAATTACAAATAAATTGGTCAATTATTCCGAACCTAACCTAATTATGGGCAAACGATTATAAGCACGCATAGTTTGGCTTTAAATTATCTCTGCTTTTTACTGATATCCACAACAGTAACTCTAGATCTATATGTGTGTAGTAACTCCACACACATATGTATATTTATTTATATACTTATATAAATTATACTTGCATTTTATATATTAAACATCTTTTACTTATTTATACATATAAGTTTGGAGAGTGAGTCTATATATATGCAAAAGTTCCCTTACACACAAAATTATATGTAGATTATATCAATAAAATTGTACTATATATTGTATATAGTTACATTATAATTATATATAATTAAAAATGTTTATGTTTATTCATTTTTGAGAGAGAGAGGGAGAGAGAGAGAGCAGGTTAGGGCCAGAGAGAGAGGGAGACACAGAATCCAAAGCAGGCTCCAGGCTCTGAGCTGTCAGCCCAGAGCCCGACGCGGGGCTCGAACCCACGAACTGCGAGATCATGACCTGAGCTGAAGGCAGACGCTCAACTGACTGAGCCACCCAGGCGCCCCTAATTATATATAATTTTAACGTACAACGGGATATTATGTTGTTATAAGTTTTATGTTACAATAGATAGAATATAATTATATACAATATATAATTTTCTGTATGTATGAAATTTTGCATTATTTTATTTCTAAGTCACGGTAACTATTTATTTTCTACGTTGCTCTACATAAGAGAGTGGCATATAGAAGTACTTCAATGTGTAAGGATATACATTTACAATAATGCCACTTAATTAGCATCCTTAATCAGGTAAGCCAATCCACCCGAGTGTGTAACTATATCTGCTCCTGATTCGGAACTGACATTTGGGCATCTGACATTAAATCAAACCACAGGAATGGGATTTATGGGAACGGCTTTGGACAATTTGTAACTGCTTCTGTCACGCAGGGACGTGCAGGCGGAAGGCCATGGGCAGCACAGTGATTCAAAGACACTGCCGGGTCCTAGCAGGTCCCCGAGGTCCCCCGAGACCCCAGCAAGGGTACCCCCACCCCGGCCAGGCACCTCGGGAGCCGCACACACCACCCTGGCCTTGTTCCCTGTGCCTGTGAGCCCGGGATAGGCCCCAGAGGGCTTTGTGAGGCTCCCCCCCCAGAGGCCACCCTGGCAGAGCAACTTGCGTGAGCATGGAGGTGCGTGGCCCGGCTGCAGCTTCTGCAAAGCTGTCATTTCTTTCCCAGGAGCACCTGCCGGACAGGCGCAGAGGCCAGATGCCCTGAATTTCTCACGTACCCAGTGCGGGTGCTGCCAACCTACTCTTGCAGGAAATCCTATTTACAAATTTAAACATAGTTTCCCCCCTTTTTTTGCATTTGCAAAAATTGGTATTTCTCTGCTATTTTTTCACATGCAAACCATGTAGTGGGTTTGACTATTTGGTAATGGAAGAGCCTTTATCCCACCTTAGGAATAAGGAACTTTAACTTTTCCATTTGGTGTTGGGCAGCATTTGAAAATGTCCCTTAAATTTACCCTCCAGACCTTTTGGAATAAGAGAGCTGACCCACCACCATCCTTCACAGCGGGGGTAATTAAATGATTTGTCCATCTCGAAAAACAGATGTCGACTCCAGTTCCCAGACAGCTCTAAAAGGGCCAAGATATGTGCAGAGATGGAATGCTACTTGAAAACAGACATGATCATAGTTGCTAATTTAGGAGGCCATGGACGGTAAGATACACTACCATTTTATGCATCAGTAAGAAAGAAATAGTATACCATCCTAAAAGAACTCTTTCAATTATATTTAATTATAGGACTCTGATGCATACTTGAGAAAGAAACCAAACGCAATGATCTGGTGAAGGCATTCCTCACACGTCTTCACCCTCAGAGTCTGATTCTGAAAACACTTTGCAATTGACACTCAAACTTTAATCTGTTTGATGTCATTAGCATGTATAGGACAAAAAGGATCAGAATGGTATTGTTCAACCTCGGAAGCTTGGGAGAAAAAGAGTGGTATGAGCATGAGCTGTTGATGACTGTCAGAAAACGATCCAAGGAGAGGGAGGTGTAGTCAACAGACTAAAATAGTAAGACACAATGCAACAAACAGGCTTAGCCGGATGCCATCAATTCGTGTGATTTACGTAATTCCTTTTGTACTGATTCTAAGCCCCCAGATAATCTGATTATGTAGGACTGCCAACAGGGAGAGAAAGCAATCGCAATCGTTTCTGAGTATCAGGATAATTATTTCTCATTATAAATTAATTGACTTTTTAGTTGTGAACACCATTCTACTGAGTTTTAGTTAATGGGTCATCCTCCTAGTGCTCCACCACCTTATCCTTCAACAAGGAAGGCCTCTAGACAATGATAATGTCACCGATGTAATGAATATCACCTTACGAGATGTGAGGTGTGGGGATGTGTCTATTTGATTTCCCAGGCACACACAAGTGCATTTTTCTGCCTGCATACCAATTAAAAAAAAAAAGCTGGATATAGCACTAATAATTAAGTAGGCTCTAGGGACTGGAGCCAGCAGTTAAATGAATGTGAAAATTGTCTTGCATGAAGTTGACATTAATATTAGTAGGTTCGGATATAGTGACTTCAATATATGTAGCAGAGTGAGGATAGGATAAGGGTTAAGTTGGAAAGAATGGGACCAGATAGACTCATAACCTATGAGGAAAAATGTGAAAAGAAGCAGACATAATTAATAAGGGAAGCTAGAAATAAGGAAAATTAGCTATTTTTTTCTGTTATGATAATTATCACATATAAACCACGATTGTCACTATTGACCTTCTTTACTCCTGAATCCCTGGAGGGGATGATTTATTCCCTGTGATACACCCCGGCATGTGTGGTAAAGACTAGATGCTTAATGACGCTTGTTTTGCATTTTTCTTTTTTTTTAAGGTTATTTATTTACTTTGAGTGATAGAGAGCAAGCAGGGGAAGGGCAGAGAGAGACGGAGACAGAATCCCAAGCAGACTCTGCACTGTCAGCACAGAGCCCGATGTGGGACTCGAACTCACAAACCCCAAGATCATGACCTGAGCTGAAATCAAGAGTCAGATGTTTAACTGATTGAGCCACCCAGGCGCCCCTGTTTTGTATTTTTCAAAGTATTATAGTCTTATATCTATATATTAGTGTATAAAAACATTTCCATATATATCATTTAATTCAATACTTCCAAATAACATTAACGGTTAGATTTGCAATGGCCAAAGTTCAGGCCCTCAACCAACCTGGAATCTTTTATAACTTCTTGCTGAGTCTACATGGCATGAAAATGGCACACTTTGTCAGATGTAGATTTGTTGAAGCAAGATTACATTTTAGTAAAGTGAACCAACCCATACATGATGATCCATAACCAATTTAATGTAATCTCTCGGTGCCGCCTGCAGAAAGAATATGCAATCTATAAGTGCTAGTAGAAACCTGTTCAGGGTGAAGAGTCAAGGCTACAAAGCTAATTTACAGGACCACAACTCTCATTATTACAGCCAGTTGTCAATTATACACACTCACATGTTTGGAACTTGAAGGTATTATAAAAATTCTGTAAAAGTACCAATATTAGCTAAGAATTTCAATAAACTTCTAAGTTTTTAAGAAGCTACACCATGATTTATATCTTCCTTTTTCTCCAAAAATCTTAATTCATCTTTTTTATCACAAGGAGAAAAAGACGTATTTTCCTATCACATTTCATAAATATTTATTTACCTAAATGGCAGTGCTTCATTATTATATTTTCTGTAATCAATCAGGAATATTTATTCACTGAGCTCCTGCTATGTATACATTCTCTTCTTTGTATATAATGTATACTTTTCCAGCACTCATGCCACTGGAAAGTTTTTGTTGTTTTATTCCAGACAATTAAACTGAGCACTTGCCATTACTGCTGAGTTGATAGGAAGGTGGAGTTAATGATTAGTCACCGGATTTAGATTGGAGGAGACAAGTTCACCTGATGCTATATCTCTGTATTTTTGTCAGGGGAGACCTACATGCTTGCTCTAAGTTACTGGAATCTGTCTTTATGAGCTTTTTTCTTGGTTGATCAGAGGCTCTATGTCGTCCTTATTTCCAAAAGGGAAAACACCACCACAGACTCATTTTGCCAGGCTACCAACTTATTTCAGTGATTCTTCCATTGCCCAAAGAGATGGGGAATGTTCTGGCGAGAATTGCCACCACACCATGGGTCACAGTCTCTATCAATGACCATGATTTTTTTTTCTATGAAGTTTCCCCTAAATTTTGACAATTGCCAAAAGTTGTTCAGATCTTAATCTGATGAATAATATTCTTACTTCTGTCATTTGAACTAGAGTGAAGGCATATTAAAGAATTTTGTCTTATACATTTGCACAGTGTCTCATTGCTCTAGGATAGCACTGGGAATAAAGCGGGTGTTATAATAAAGTGAAAAGGTAGTGGCCTCCAAGGTGATACAAACTTGGCTTCCAATTTACCTATGCCTTAGCTGTCTCACACATCAAAGTGGATGATGATTCAACCTACCTCAGTAGAGGCTGGTGTACAAAGCACAATGCCCAGCATGCAGTATGTGTTTGCTAAATATGAGAACTTTATTATTGTTGTTGTTTACAGGCTTAAAATGTGGGTGATGAATAACTAAGATATTGGATAAACACATAATATCAGTAACATAGGCAAAATCATTGTGCAAGCTGACTGAAAAAGAGACAGCAATATAAAGTATTTGGGGGAAGTGTTCAAAATTTATTATTGGGGTTCATTCTATGAATATGTCCAACCCAATTTAAATCTGTGTCAGTATTTAAGTTGAGGCTGTCAAAATGCAGGCATCAATTTTCTCATCTGTAAAATGGGGTTTGACTAGGTGATGAGGATTCTCTTTAGCTCAAAGTTTTGGGAGTTTATAATAATCATTACCTGGTAGTCGGGACTACAGGTTTGGTAAAAAGTAAGGCAGAAGGAGAGAAGGGGGAGGGCAGCCCTGTGTAGACAACTAGCAGGGTTGGGAGTAGGAGGTCATTTCAGAAAGTCCTGGGATAACTTGTATTCTTCCGGGGAGAAGATGAAAATTATGGTAATTGCTTATCAAATATTAAATCAGCTAGAGTTGAAAGGACAGAAGAAGGAGAATGTCTGAAGTTCAGATGCGGGTAATAAAGAACATTTGGGTTAACATGAATCAACTGCTAGCAAAGTAACAGATTAGGATCCAGGTCTATCATTTACTACCAAATTACAATATTTGTATTTTAAAATAAAGTCCTCATGTATAAGCTTTCTTTGGATTTAAAAAAGGCATTCGATTTTGAAAATGTGTGGGTTATGCTAGTTACAGTTCTGGCGCCAAGGCCAGACAAGTTAACCTTTTCACAGAAAGAAAATTTTAAATTAGGTACAAAGGTTTTGTCAAGCCTAAGAATTTCTGAGAGTGTGTGTACCACTGACACTTTGAGAAGTATCCTATCCTATTACACTAGTTCTCTTAAAGGCCCACAGTATGTTTCAATAGCACATTGGGAAAAAACATTGAGCATATTACACACAAAAACTTTATGGGTATTGTTGCTTTGGATAAGAGGAAGTTAAAAAAGGTGAGTTGATATAAAGAAAAAAAATGTTTTTTAAATAATTAAATTGATGGTCGGTGGGCTTTGCAAAACTTGTGAAGATGATAAACAAATCAGTAAAGTTTGGGAAATTCTGACTTAAGGTAATAAATGATTCTGCTCTCAGAAACTGCTGTAAATTAATAGATATAGTAGCATTAATAACTTTATAGCTTTTTCTCATTTGAATAATTCAATGTCTTTACTAGAAATAACTTAGCTACTCATATGCCATGCTAGATTCTCTGAAATAATTTTATACACATTTATAATACTATAAGCCCCACACAAACAGATGTTATGTCTAGTATGTTTTCTGTTGTATCCCTAGGGCCTGCCACATAATATGCACTAATAAATATTAGTTACATAAATAAACAATTATACAAACTTAGGTAAACACATTAAAGTTCTAAAAATTGTACCCAGGGGATAACATAGAGTAATCAACATGGATATTTTACATGAGTGGGAAATGACTCACACTCTGTCTAATGTCTGATAGAACCCTCCTCTATCACAGCTACCATTAAAGTTGCCACTAATCAAATCATAGAGTTATTCAAATTGAAAAAAAAAAAAGAAAATAGCCTAATGATCAGAATTAGAAAGGGATTATGAACCACATCAAGTAAGGATCTACTGATGGAACTGGGAAGTCCAAGTGTGAGCTTAAAGATTGTGTTGAGATGGATTTGTAAGATATTTCAGAATTGATTTTTTCTGCATGATTATTAAAGACATTCAGTACTCCTTTTTGTATGTTTATTCATTTATTTTTGAGAGAGAGAAAGCACGTGCGCAGCAAGGGAGGGGCAGAGAGAGAGAATCCTAAGCAGGCTCTGCAGTGTAGGGCTCGATCCCACGAACTGTGAGATCACGACCTGAGCCGAAATCAAGAGCTGGACGCTTAACTGACTGAGCTAACCAGGAACCCCTCAGTGTTAAATAATTGCAGTGAGAAACTAAGAAACTAGAGTTGAATTTGATTTAAAGATAATAAGCTTTATGAAGGGCAAATGGTGGAGGAGTTACATTTATGTTGAAAATGATACTTCTGTGATACAAAGAAATGGCTTTTTTGGGTAATTTTGTTAAAGGAAACGAGATTTGCACACTTATAAAATTTGCATGATTTTTATGTTTTCGGAATCATCTGCACACTAAATATTTTCCCATTACGACACAAGAAATTAGCATCCCCTTTAAAGCAAGATTATTATTATCAAGGAGCATCTTTAATAGACTTGGAGTCTATTAAAACATCATAGGAACGCTGAAAAAGAAAGCTTTAACACACTGACTATTTTTTGGACATTTTTCCCTCTTTCCTTCATCACACTACTATGAAGTGCTCTCCCCTGAAAGGGAGAGCAATCAGTATGAATAGGACCATGTCTGTAGAGCTAAAGGCAAATTGAACGGGCAACAAAAATTCATTTAAATGACATCGCAACACAGTCAGAAGCTCACCGGGGCCATGATAATCCATGCAAATGTTTTTTTTACAAGGTTTCTGCCCAGGGCTTGAAATGGGAGAAAGAAAATATCACTGGTTTTAACAATCGATCTCTAAATCCAACCTCTTTCTAATCTCCTCTTTTAAGTGGCTCTGTTATACCCCTTGACTTTCTACTACTAACAAAAATATCTAAACAAGAGTCTTATAACTGACAACCAAACTGTATCATGTAGATAAACAACATGATGACAAAAGTCTCAGCATTCGCACAAGCTTCTGAATGTGCTGGGTTCTTACTTATCTGTAATGATAATACAGATCCTAGCAACGTGTTGCCACGATAGAGGAAACACACATTCTATGGAAGTTGGAGTATTTTACTTTCAAATACAAATGAAGATCAGGATTCAAAGTATTAAAAATGATTATATAAGGGGAATCTGAATCTTTACATAAATAGAATCTAGAGCTTTCAAAGAAAAGACAGACCTGGGGGCACCTGGGTGGCTCAGTCGGTTGAGCCTCTGACTCTTGATTTGAGCTCAAGTCACGATCTCACGGTTCGTGGGATCGAGCCCCTCATGAGGCTCTGTGCTGACAGCATGTACCCTACTTGGGATTCTCTCTCTCCTTCTCTCTCTGTCCGTCCCCTGCTCATGTGCCCATGTGCACGTGTGTGCTCTCTTTTTCTAAATAAACATTTAAAAAAGAGAAAAATAAGACAGAACTTGGGAAGAGTGGAAGTGTTGGGAATATGACGCTAACAGTAATTCTCTTTCCAGAGAGTCTATTCTACTGCATTCTACTACTTTCCAGAGTAGTCTATTCTACTGAATAGACTATTCCTTTGTGTTTTCCTATGTAATATCTAATTCATTTTTTTTCTAATCTTACCTTCCTTTAACCTTTGTGTATGGAATATGAAACGGAGGGGAAGGGGAAAAAGAAAGACTTGCTATAAAGTAGATACTGAAGCAAAAGCAAGAACAGAATGGCTAATAAACATAGTGGCTTGCTAGGTCTCAACAGACAAAAACTTCACATGGAAGAACCTTTAAAAATCATTTGGACTGTGATTTTCTGTATAGACCAGCAGAAGGGGGCTATGGATAGGAATGACTTCGAGAGAATTTGGAAGTGCTTGCTTGAAAGTATCTTCTCCATATTTTGATTCCCATTGTTATCATTTTTGAAATGGAAATACCCCTGGAGGAGGTAACATAGTACATTAATATGCTACAGCCATATCAGATCTTTCTTCTTCTGTCTAAGGGAGAACATTCGGGGGAAGGCTCTGAGAATAAGGACATGAGAAAGAAGAAAGGAACAAGACGAAATTAAAGGAAAATGTTCAAGCTGGCCTGGAAATGCAGTTCAGAAGTAGCAAGAGCGATTTAGGAGTCTGATGAATAAACTCGGTAACAGCATTCGTGGTTATTACTCAGACCTAACTCATCGTTGTGCTTTACAGCAATTAGCCAACATGCTGATGTTGAAGTACCCATCTCTTGCAAATTTTTCCCAAATTTAATAACTTATGTTGACATAGTTTCTTTTTATAAGTACTTGGTAGGCAACCTAGGCAGTTAATTAATATGTTTTGTGGTCTGTAATTTACTTCTAAAATACATTCACAAAGACAGTTTGATATAATTCCATGCATATTAGATAGTTGACATCCAAGGGTTGATCCAAGCAAGAACACACACTCCATAGGAGGGTGGCTAGTATTTCATTAAAAGACCACATTTCAGAGGTAGATAGTACAAATGTATAAGGTATACTTGTTTCTGCTCAAGACCTCATGGTTTGTTAATTAGCATAAATGAACTGCTAGTTACATTATGGGGGATGGGTTTTTTAATGGTGAAATCACTGGTGTTCGCTTAAGTTGATCGGTGAAAATAATTTAGAGACTCTCCCTCTCTTGCGTCAAAAGGATAAAGGATAAAGTCTAGGGAACCCTTTGCTTTTTATTCCTCATAAGGGTGACTGGGGCTGGATTCTTCAGTAGTTCTATTTCATCCATTGATTTAGAGGATTCTGGCTGTCTGATCGCAATTATAAAGTAAATTCGATCCCGCTCCTGCATTGCTTTCCTAGTTGGTGTAAGAAAACCGCCCATACACCGAGCATCTGGAACAACTAAAGGGATAAAGAGCTGGGACTTCCAAGCTTACAGAACAGGCTGTGTAGACAACTTTTGAGCCCACTGCTAATAAACATGTGTCTTCTAACTGTAGGAAGGGCAGGCTTGTCTCACACCTGTTTTCTCACTGGGTGCTGAGTTAGATGAAGTTACTCATGCTTACTTGTCTATCTCTAACTACTGCCGGCTATGTCCATCTACTAAGAGCCAAAGTGGCATCCGTCTTCTCACAGCAGTGCATTTATTAGTGCCACATATATACAGGTGGTGCTGGATTCATTAGTGAACAAGCCTAGATCACAGCCTAGACTCCAGTTAACCAGAAATCAGAAACAGAGGAAGACAATTTTTAAATAATACTGGTCATGACAATTTACATGATTTTAATTATAAGAACGAGGGTTTCTCAGAATGTTGCAATCTCTTAGAAGGGAAAAGTGATAAATTTATGCCCTGAAAAGCGACGGAAGTCTCTCATCCAAACCTATATTCTTTAATGTACATAGATTCTTGTGAATTGTCTTATAGATGCACCCACAGATGATAAGATGTTTAAAATATTTATGAGCTGTTTGGAAAATATTACAATCTGTCTGTGTCTCAGGTCACATGTCTTCAACATCGGAACACGGATACCTCTCAGGGTTGTTGTAAGGAATAACCAGAATACTACAGATGATACTATGCATCTACTTCTTTTTGCTTTAATTTTTTAAAGTTAATTATTTATTTTGGGAGAGGCAGAGTGAGTGAGTGAGCAGGGGAGTGGCAGAGAGAGAAAGAGAGAGAGAGAATCACTGACAGTGCAGAGCCTGATGCACAGCTCAAACCCACGAACTGCGAGATCATGAGCTGAGCTGAAACCAAGAGTCACTTGACCGACTGAGCCACCCAGGCATCCCAAAAGCATCTACCCTCTTATAGAGAGTTGATAATAAGTGCTAAGAATTATGACATCCTTTAAATAAAAGGGATATATTAATAGATATTTAAAATTAATAGATTTCCATAAATTTAAAAGTCATGTTTCAGAAACTATTTACTTCTTATAGTATTAAAATAAGGGATTAAAAACAAGTAAAGGGTTTCCAGATTAGGATGGTGGATATACATGGCATTTAACTTCTAAAAAATCACAGTTAGAGTATATGTTATATATACACATAATCTGTGTGTGAGAGAGTAAAAGGGAGAGAAGTTAATGATTGCATGAGGGCAGGAGGGCTGTACTGGGTCTGTACTGGGCACACCAGGACATGTGGTAACTTACCCTGAAGTTTAAAGTCAACAAGACCCTGCCACTCTTTTCTTCCTAAGTTTATTTACTTATTTTGAGAGAGAGAGAGAGCATGCATGCAAGTGGGCGAGGGGCAGAGAGAGGGAGAGAGAGGATCCCAGGCAGGCTCCACACTGTCAGCACAGAGTCCCCTGAAGGGGTCAAACTCATGAACCATGAGATCATGACCTGGGCTTAAGTCAGACGCTTAACCAACTAAACTACCCAGCTGCCCAGACCCTGTGACTCTTAATAACAAACACATAGCTAATCATTATGAGGAATCTGAGGAAAGCTGAGGAGCCTAGAAATAAAGGGGAAAAAGAAAAAGAAAAAAAACGAAAAAAAAGATATTTAGAGAAAATGAAGAAAAAAGATGTCTGTTATCCTTGAGATGCGAGCAAAGGCTGTGCATTCAGGAAGCAACAGGAGAATGCCATTACAAAGGAACTTTCCAGGGGGCGCCTGGATGGCTCAGTCCGTTGAGCAACTGACTCTTGATTTCAGCCTAGATCATGATCCCAGGGTCATGGTATCGAGCCCCGAAATGGGATCCTGGAGCCTGTTTCCAATTCTCTCTCTCTCTCTCTCTCTCTCCCTCTCTCTCTCTCTCTCTGTGCCCCTTCCCCCCCATGTCTCTCGCTGTCTCTGAAATAATAAATAAACGAATTAATTAATTTAAATAAATAATTTTGTAAAAAGGAAGTTTTCAGGAACAAAAAAGAGTTCTTCGATTAAAGTCATGATGAAAAGTCATTCTAGAGGAAACAGAAATCAGAAGAGACAAAATCACAAAGAGAACAACGAAAAGAAGTGTAAGGAGTTGCCAGCATGAAAGTGAGCACTCAGCAAACGGATGAAATAGACATACTCTAAGGCATGTTGTGAAATTTCAGAACATCTGGGACAAAAAGAACATGCTAACTTCCAGAAAGAAGGGGGGGGGATTCCTAGTAAAGGATCATGAAGGGACCAGAGGGTGTGTGGTGCCGGAGAGAGAGAGAGAGAGAGAGAGAGAGAGAGAGAGAGAAGAGAAGAGACAGAAACAGAGAGAGATAAGGCTGAGGGAGACAGGGATCATGGGAAGCATGAGATCCAGCACAGGGAGAGGTGAGGAATTCCCAGCTGAACGACACTAGTGTGGCAACGCGAGGTTTCACGATGACAGCATGCCCCAGACACAGACAGCAAACAGTCTGGGTGGGAGAATGTAGACACATCAGCAAGATGCCCACGACCATTTCACAGTCTCTTAAAAACTGAGAAAGGACGGAAAAGCAGAAGGGGCCAAGATGGTTTCCCAGGGAAGACTGAATAAAATAGACGTACAGACAAGCAAAGAAGAAACGACGACGGCGACGATGATGATGTTGTTCTTGCCTGGTCTCACTTTTTAATGCTGACTGTCTTTGCTCAACAATATTACTGAAAACAGGACATGATGTGAAGGGAGGTCAGCCCTAACAGAGGACATTCTGTCCACCAATGAAATAAAGACATTTTTGACAACTTTGTTACTTCCTCTCTTTACAAATGAGACAGATGCTGCCATGTGGCAGTCATTTGTAGGACACCGATGAGCTTTAGGGCATTAGCTTAAGTGAGTCCCAGGCAATATGGTGCCAATATTTGCCAGTTTAGGCAACGTGTACTATTGGTACAGTTTATTGTAACTTTCTCGGTTGGATCGATTGGACCAAGCTAAGGTAAAACAAGAAATTAGCTGCTCTATGAGATTCTCTCAACAAAATTGCAAGAAACCTTTTGATATGGAAATCTGTTTACTCAGAAGGGATGAAAGGTGACCCACAAAACCAAAAAGGGTAGGGTTTGGAGAGAGAAACCCAAACATACTGGCTTGAGGTCAGGCAGAGGAGAGGACTTCCTAGGGCAGGCCTGTGCAATGATTCTCGTGTTCTTTGGTTTCTGACAGTAAGGCAATAAGCTGACCTTAATTGGATCTCCCAAGGTGTTTTTCCCCCTTCCTTCCTGCCTGATCAGCTGATTACAGAGGACTAGATAAGAGTCTCACACCCCAAATGTCAGACGACTCAACAGCTTTAGCTATAGACAACATGAAGCCATTCTTGGCTACGGAGGAGGCAGGGGGAGATCGCATAGCAAAGGCATTGCTTTAAAAAAAAAAAGAGGTTAGAGTGGAAGAGAGCCAAAGCATAAGAGACTCTTAAAAACTGAGAACAAACTGAGGGTTGATGGGGGAGGGGGAGGGAGGGGAGGGTGGGTGATGGGTATTGAGGAGGGCACCTTTTGGGATGAGCACTGGGTGTTGTATGGAAACCAATTTGACAATAAACTTCATATACTGAAAATAAATAAATAAATAAATAAATAAATAAATAAAGCACCAAAGGGCAGTGTATTTAAAATACTGTCTAGGAAGGCGTATAAAAATATTTGGAGGTGGGTGCATTTGCATCTGGGGTACCCTTTTGGAGGCTCCAGACGTGACCCTGAGGACCCAGTTACAGCTCTAAAGCTGTTTCTTCTTGATTTTCCACGGCATCCCATACTCCCTCCCAGACCCTGTCCCATGGCATGGGCCTCACCCCACCTCTAATAGCGTTCCTCTCCTTCTCTTGATTTAAGTTCAAAACCCATTCGAGAGCTTTCGTGGTATTAACCTATCACTGTGACTGGCACACAATGAAGAGGTTTGAAAGAGAGCCTGGCAGGTGAAAGCCATCTGCGGAATAAAAGTATGAATCCAGAAAGGAGTCTTGGGCAAGTGGGTAATCAGTTACAGAGAAGAGCTCTCTTTTCAGGCTGTGTTTGATCAGTGAGTTGGTTCCTAGATTTTCAATTGAAGCTGTATGAACAGAATTGAATTCAAAGATTTATACTGATTGTGAGGAACTGAAATAGCTGAGCGCGCGAGGCGGGAGTTGCTGAGTGATTACAAAGGTTTTTTTTTTTTTTTTTAACAAAGACAGTTTGTGAGAGGTCGGCCAAGAGGAGAAGACGTCCTAAGAGAAGACGCCAAGGAGAGCTCTTCTATGTGCAGGTTAACAAAGGAGGAGGTGCACTGGGTTAGGAGACCGAAAAGGGAGAGAAAAGGCCTGTGATGAGAAAAAATATAAATGAGCAGAGGGAATAAAATGGAAGAAGCCAGTGTTTTGAGGCTTCCACTTGAGGCCACGAATTTATCAGAGAAATAGTTCATGACACATGGGAACACCAAGGGACTGGAAGCATAGTAATGCCCGGTCTGCGGATGTTAATAAGCCTAACAGAGAATAGGGGGGCTGCGTGTGTCCTCATTTCTTGCTGGTTTCCTTGCAGAAAAGGGAAGAATAAGGCACTGTGATCACATTAAATATTACGCACTATGATCCCCAACACAATTCCATTCAATGTCGTTACATTCTCACACCAGATTTGGTTAGATTCGGTGTAAGATTTTACATTGACAAAATAACTAAATATTGGCAACAGAATTTAAATTATCCTTAAAGTTGGGCTCAAACCCTAAGGGATGGCTAACCTAGGTAGACATAGATAGGAAATATATGACTTATCCTATAATGCTCTCAGAAAACTGTAACTTGTAGTTGAATTTAGAGCTAAAATTGATAATAATTGCTTAATGGTTTTGATTCTGATTTCATGTAAAATGTGTTCTCTGATTAAAAACCCCAAGGCATTCGTTGCTCAATTAAGAAGTAAATAGTTTACAGCAAAAATGCTGTCCAAACCACAGATAATAAATTAGAGCTGTGTAAGGAAGTTTTGATGATAACGATCATGGAAAGATATGGGTAAGAGGTACTCATTTTGGAAATCATATTACAGATACTACAAAATCCAAAATGAGGAGTAGTGTTTGAACCACACAGACACATGCACACCCACACACCACACACAAGCATATGTGCACATGAGCGTACACACACACACACACACACACACACACAGAGTAACTAGGACCTCTGGTTCTGAATCGCACAACCCTAAGAAGTCAACCTCCATAACTTACTAAGATTTGCTGTGTGACTTAGGGCTTAGTATTCCTGATCATTACCTACCTTGTGGGGTTGTTGTGAACTACTGGATGATGAATGAGTTAACACGGGTAATCCACCTAGAATACCGCCTGACATTAAGTTTGCCTCGAGAATATATACAGCTTCAAGTATAGAATGCAAAGCCTTTATGACACATTTCCTACCATGTTAGTAATTCATATCTGGAGCTGGTAAGCAGTTTTTATTTTTTTAAAATCGTATTTTCAAGATTTCCTAAACTGAACGATATGCTAAAGACTCTAAGAAAAATGATAATAAAAGAAGCTTAATATTTTACACACTAAACGTGGCACTGCTACTCAAAAGATAAGAATGAATGCAGCTGGAATTATGAATACTCCACAAAGGTATTCGTAGCTAGGCGTGGTGAGAAGAATACAAAGATGGCCCCCAAGATTCCTGTCACGCGGGGTATACTCCCTGCTAGGCCCCACCCCTTGACTGTGAGTAGGATCAGTGAGTACGATGGGTCATAACTCCTGCAGGTAGGTACCTCTACGTGGCAAAGGTGAAGAGATTTTGCGGATGTAAGCAAGGCCCCCAATCAATTGACTTCCGTTAATCAAACAGGTAATTATCCTGGGTAGGCATGACCTACTCGAGTGAGCTCTTGAGAGACAGTCTGGAGACCAGAGAGATCCATCAACTGCCAAGCTGTGAGAGGGACTCATGGCTGGGGCCTGGGAGCAGCAGCCTGGATTTGCTGAGAGCATCCACAGCCAACAGCCAGGAAGGAAACGGGGCCCTCATTAAAGCTACAAGGAACTGAATTCTGTCAGCAACTTGAATGAACGTGGAAGAGGATCCCAAGCCTCAGAGGAAATCACGGCCCCTCTGACCCCCTCATTTCAGCCCGTGAGACCCGAGCAGTGGGCCCGCTAACCCGTGGCCGACTCCTGGCCGACGGAAACGTTGACATAATAAATTGTGAGCCGCGAAGAAAATGAGTGTGATCGAGAAGGACCCGCGTTGCTTTGCTGGGGGGAGGGGTATATGAGCAGGAATGGTGGGGGAGGTTCACGATACTTCCCAGGAAGCCACACGCACCACCAGAGACTCATTTCCTTTACTTCACTGCCGAAACTTCTGAGAAGCATAATAATAAATAAAATGATATTACCGAGTGCAAGTACTTAGGAACTTGAGTAACAAGCTCTCTATAAATATTAGATTAAAAAGACATGAACAGCTTTTACCATTATAGAGGATAATAGAATTTGATCAGCTAAATCCCAGGGCTTTATAAAGCACAAATTATGTAAACAAGCTTAATGGCTTTTTTGATAAAACTACAAAACTAGTTCTAGGAAGAATACGGGAGGTGTTTGGACTACCAACTTCACACGCTACAGCACAGATGCTTACTTAAATTTAAAAAAATTAAACACGAATGCAGAGAGGGTTATAAAGAACATGAATTAGCGTACAGAATATTAAGAAAAACATTGTTTTTGATTTAGAGATAAGGAGTAAGTTTCTTACTTACTGAGGATAATGGCTGGATCTAGCTTTATATACAATTGTTATTAATCAGCGGGCAGAAAGAAGCAAATGAAGCTTCAAATATAAAAGTTCAAGGTTTCTAGGAAGAGATGTTGGTAAACATCTTAAGAAAATAGAACTAGGAGCTTAAATGTTAAAAAAAAAACTGCACGGATAACAGAGGTAAATACTCAAAATATATGATAGTTCATGTTCATGAAAGTCATATTTACAACAGCAAATTCTCAGAGAGAGGGTCAGAGTGGAGAAAGAGGGTCACCTCCTGGCAAGGGTGACCGTGCCTACGTTTTATAATACGCCCTAAGATCCAAACAAGAAAACCAGGCTTTGGCTTCCGTAGAACGATGTCTTCTTCCACAAAAGACTTCAATGGATACATTCTCTCCTCAATACCAACTCCACAGTACTTGAAGTGCTCTGTCATTTAGGGTACCCCCTAATTTCCAAGCCATGTAGCCCTGAACTGCAAATAGTCAAAAGAAGAATTGCATAGTAGGAGACCTGCCTCATGATAGAAAATGAGGAGTGCCAATTTATGTCAGACTTGGGCAGGAAATGAGTAAATTCAAGCTTATTTGAGATAAGAGGATTCTGTCTCTAGGTTATTTGACTGCAAGTAGTGACATTTTTCTTTCATGTTCCATAATAGAATTTTTCTTTTTCTTTTTTTATCCTCTCTCTCTTTCTCCCTCTCTCTCTTTTTTTTTTTTTTTTAATGGAAGTCAGTGTAGAGATCCTCTCACTTCAGTCCCTACATTTCACTTACAAGGAAACCAGAAACTGAGATAGTGTTCAAAGTCCTACAGGGCATTTGTAGAGTGGTACCTGCCTATGGCACAGCTGTACCAGGCACGCCCCTTTCCTAATGTGGCCCTGGCTTTCTTTGTTCCACTTCATGCAATTAGCCAAGGCAGAAACCTGGGCATCGTTTTCAACTCTTATCGCACCAGCCACAGTCTGGCCAACTCGACTTCCTAAATATCCATGAAGTCAATCCCCTCCTTAACCTGACTGTCACCACCTTAAATCTCAGTTTCAACTCCTAGATTACAACAGGGGTTTTCTAACTTGTCTCCCTGTTCTTTGTCTAGGTCTCCTTTGGAGAATTCTACTCAAGGTCATGCTTTGGCAACTGGGTGGCTTGGTCATTATGCATCTGACTTCAGCTCAGGTCATGATCTCACAGTCGGTGAGTTTGAGTCCCACATCGGGTGAGCATGAGCCCTGCTTCTGTGAAAAACAGAAACCCCAGGTGAGCCCTGCTTTTCTCTCTCTCTCTCTCTGCCCCTTGCTCACTTGTGCTCTCTCTCTCTCAAAACAAAAAAAATATAGTATCATCAAATGCTTGCTTTTCCCTCAGGACCAAATTTCAACTGCTTTTAAATGCCGTACAAAGCACTGCATGAGTTGATCAATTTTTCCCACCCCCTCCGCTACTTTTCCAGGCCCCACAACACCCACTTGTTCTTTAAGACTCAGCTCATGAATCCACTGTTTTGTGGGAGATTTTGCTGGTCCCTGAGTCTAGGGTAACTGCTGATTTTAGGGTTTCCTAGAGTTGTCCATGCAGATCTTTGGAGGTTGGTCACTTCCAGCCATACCACATTCCCTGCCTCCTGCTTGCCATTACTTGCTATACTCAGGTGCATTGCCTTGTTCATTATAGACATTTTCATTGATTCAGTCACTCTCCATCCTCAAAACTTGTTTTCATTCTCTAAGACCCAAGAAGTCACTTCAACATCCATAGGGATGACCCATTTTCCCCCAAAATGCTTTTAGATGCTCTTTCCCCACTTACTCTCAATTACATTCTCCTAGACGCCTACATGTTATTTAATCATCAGAAACCTGATCTCTGCTGAGTTCCTGAGAGCTCATTCCCAAGATGCCTTTTCCCTATTTACATCAAGCCCTAAGTGATATTACTTGTCATATAATTCATATGCTAACAATTAGCACATTTATACCTAACCCAAATATCCTTTGTAAGGTCTTACTGTAACTGCAAAATTTGATTCTCAAGTTAGATGGTATACAGCACCTCACATTTAACTATGCCAAAACTGACTTCTTGAATTTTCTCTAAATCTGTTCTTCCCTTAATTGTCCACATCTCCCAATGGCACTGTAATTCACCTAGTCATTCAGTCCACATATTCGGGAGTTATTCTTGATAACTGTCTTTAGCTATGCTCACTCAATCTGTCATCCATCCTGACAAGTCTACCTTCAGAATTGATCTAAAATTCATTTCTTTCTCCTCACTTAAACTGTGACCACTCTAGTTCAAGAAGGAGATGATGCTTCCTTGGACTTTCACAAAAACTCCAGAACCGGTCTCAGTGTTTCTACTCTGAGACTCATGGCACCCCCAATGGTAATTTTAAACAAGACCCTCTCCTTCTCCTGCTTAAAATCTTTCCATGGAGTCCCACCCCCTGTGCTGAAAAATAATTGAAAACATAAAAAGCAAGCTTTTCTATGTACCTCCACCCTTACTGCCTGGTCTGCTCTGGCCCTGCCTATCTGGAAACTTCACTTTGAGCCCCTCTCCGAGGCTCTCTATGCTCCAGACTCTGGCCACTTGGGTCTCAGGTTCTTGGAAAGAAACAATCTCTTTCATGCCTTGCAGAGTTAATTTACAGGGCTCATTTCCTCCCCTCGCCTTCCTGAGTGCTTTGTCTCTTTTCATACTTTAGATTTTGGCTAAAAAGTTGCTTCCCAAGAGAGGCTTTATCTAAAATCCAGTATCCAAAGTAAATATGTCCTCAGAATTCCATTACTTTCCTTGATAGAAAAATTACTTGTTTGCCTTTTTTAATGTTTATGTATTTTTGAGAGAGAGAGAGAGAGAGAGAGAGAGAAAGAGAGAGAGAGAGAGAGAGAGAGGCAGAGTGTGAGTGGGGGGAGAAGCAGAGAGAGAGGAGACACAGAATCTGAAGCAGGCTCCAGGCTGTGACCTGCCATGAGGCCACATTCAAACCCACAAAGCATGAGATCATGACCTGAGCTGAAGTTGGACGCTTCACTGACTGAGCCACCCAGGTGCCCCTATTTGTTTGCTTTTTAAATGTGTTTTATTATTAGTTGTGAAGGCATTTGGTTATCCACTTATCTCACATGGCACAATTCCTGATGCATAGTGGATATATAAATTTAAAAAAAAAGCCTGGAAAAAGGATTGTAGAGGTATCCTCAAACACTCTTACTGTTTTTCCATAAAGACTGTGAAAATATTCACAGTCTTTGGGATTTTTTTTGGTGTGTATTATATATTTTTAATTAAAATTCTTCCTTGAGTAATATAGATCCATATGCAGTTGTGATAAATAAGACAGGTCTCTTGTACCCTTCATTCACTTGACCCAGTGGTGCCACCTTGTAAAACTACAGTACAGCATCACAACCAGGATATTCACAGTACAGTCAGGATACTAAACATTTCCATCAGGACAAGAGTCCCTCATGTTTCTCTTCTATAACCACACCTTCTGTACTCCCACCTATCCCTCCTTAACCCCCCAGCAGCCATTAAGCTGTTCTCCATTTCCATAATTTTGTCATTTCAAGAATGTTCTATAAATGAAATCAGACAGTATACAATGTTTTGAGACTGGATTTTTTTTCACTCAGCATAATTCACTGGAGATTTATTTTTCTTGCATTGGATCAAGAGTTCATTTTTTTTTTTTTTTTTTTTACTGCTGAAGAGTATCCCATGGTATGGATGTACCAAGTCTGTCTGGCCTTTCACCTGTTGAAGGGTATCTGGGTTCTTTCCAGTTTCTGGCTATTACCACTAAGTCTGCTGTGATAAGCTGCATATAGGTTTCCATGTGCACATGTCCTTATTCCCCCGGGGTACATGTCCAGGAATGAAACTGCAGGGTCAGGTAGTAGTTGCATGTTTAGTTTTTAAAGAAACTATTATTAGGAATTGGGGATGGAAATAAGGATGATTTGCCAGAGGTATTGTAAAGAAGAAATTGAGAATATAACAGAAACAGTGAGCTTAGGTGACCAAAAGATATCAGCAGGTTGAAATTGTGGACTGAATCGAACAATAACATTTTCTAAAAGGGACACACTTCAAGTCCTCCCCTATGATTCAATATGAAACATAATGAGGATAAGGAATACAGTATTTATTTGATAATGTTGAACAAACAAATACAATGTGGAGACATACGTTGACAGAAGTGTGGTAATAATGATTGTTTGGATGAACTCCTTGTCCCAAAATCAAGGGAGACTTCCTTTTTCCTGTCAGGACCTAAATTAATTGTGTTTTTGTTTCCTTTGTCCTTTCTTTTACATTAGTAATTGAATTGACAGTTTAGGATTCCAAAGAATAGATCTAAATCAGAAGTAATTTTCAATAGTGTCTTTATTTTCCACCAAATCTACATCAGATATTATTGGTCGGCGAGGTCCCTTTCCTTAAATTTTTCACATCTCTGTGCAAGTGAAAAGCTCTCCCCCATCCCACCCCAGCCATAGAAAGAAAGAAAAAAAGGATGATCCCTGCCAAGACATTGTTTCTTCCCCAGAGAAGATGTTTTGCTCCCATTTTAAAAATATGTGATATATTCAACAGTGGTAACACCCCATTATGCTTGGGTCGCTGAGAAGTAGGACAGCTCTACTCTTTAACACAAATGTTATAAAGTAAGGTGCATATTCACTTTCTCAGGATATAGAGTGATAGATATATCAAGACTTCTAGAATTATTCATGCTGTCATTCCCTCCTCCTCTTCAACATAATATTTCTTGGAAATGCAACAGCCCAAACCAACCTGTGTTGTACCATGCTGTCCTAATGATGTCAAGTTCATGTTCTTTCCAGATGAAGGAAGGGTTAATGGGTGGCAAAAGGCCAAGAATGCCAGCTGGCCTTCAATGGTCCCTGACACGCTGGTGTTCATAACTATCTTGAGTGATACAAGAAGCATATTCTTACTGTATAAGGTGGTACTGTACTCTTTATTGTCCGGATGTGTTTAGAGTATTGGGTTAAACTATAATCATATTTTGTATATATTAGAAGCAATAAAAATCAGGATTCTTACAGATTAAATCCAGTTCTCATCGATTATATTTGAGTTCAAGTAAGATTAAAATGAAGGTAAACAAGAAAGGACTTGAGTGCACTGATAAGTACAACCATCAATATGCTCTTACGTCAAGCTTTCTGGTACGTGGGTTTCTTCTCTGGGATATGTTTAGAGTTCTTGGCATGGAAAGATAATTTTGGGAGGACAGCTACCATTTTACCATTTTCTCTACATACTATATTCCTGTCTTTATCATTCTCCTTCTGTTTTGGGCCATGCCTGGCTTCCTGATATTGCGGGGAGTCCTCCACGGGGTTTGCTTCCCCTCAACGCTGTTCGGGGTTCTCCCTTTGAGTGGCACAATCCTATTTCCATTTCGCACCTATGTTGGGGAATGTCATCGAAAAGATGTGACTACTGATTGTCACATTGGGCTGAACCCAAGCCCTCCGAGGCTTCTCACTTCCAAATGTCACCTTCTCCTGTCCTTGGAATGTGGGTTCCACTAGCCTTTTCCTCTCCTAGAGGTTGCTCCAAGAACAGAGTTGAGATGGTGATGCGATGCTGAGAACACCTGTATGGTACATGTGACTGGACCCAGTTAAGGCCTCTTTAGAAACTTCTGAGAATTTGCTGCCATCCTTGTGCTTCTTAAAACTGCCACCTGCCAACCTGGAGTGACCTGCCTCTCTCCCTGCCCTCCGGTTTCAGATTACACCAGAAAAGTTCCCTGGAGGGTTGCAAACCAACAAACTACTCAGTCAAAGTCTTCAGAGGTTGAGCCAGTAAGTATGGAAAACAAAGATAAGAACAAGAAACCCGTGATTCTAAAGCACTGCCAGATTTAAGAACCATTGGCCTCAAACAGATTTGTATTTAATCTTGTCTGAATAATATAAACAAGATATTTAACTCTCTAATCCTTCAAAAAATAATAATACCTTGCTCCCGGGTAACATTTACTGAAAGTCTACCATGTGTCAGATAATACGTGAAGAACCGTATGTACATTATCTTCTTTAATTTATTTAATAATGTTATGAAGTAGATATAGATATTACTATTAACCCATTTTACAGATAAACATACTGAGGCTTATTGAGTTATTAAACTTAATAAATAATGTGCCCAAGATCGATGGAGCCAGGATGTAAACCAGGTAGTGTAAGTAAAGAATTCATCATGGTATCTGACACACAGTAGACAGATCATGTACTAATCATCATAAATAGCATCATATAATCATCGTTACTGTTATAATCAAATGCCTCAGCAGTTTCCATCAAATGCTGATCCTTTCCTGGAGCCAGTGAATAGTACATGTCCCACACCCTTCTACTTTGGAGGGGAAGACATTACTAAGTATCTGATGGAAAATCTGCTCTTAGACATCTGTATATCTTACACATTGTGGGTGTTTACAAGAACCCCACAATTTCATTTCATAACCCTGAAATTTAATATGGAAGTAAAGAAAAACTAGGTTCTCTTCTGATGTAGAAAACTCCAGATACATTTTGTGAAAGGTGCAGGTGATGCCAGAATAGGATTTCAGTACCCAGAAAGTCTCCTTCTGTAACTGGGGGGCCCAGGGAAGCTCTGGAATGGTCCATAAGCTTCCCTTCACACGGGCACTATGGACAATCAAGCAGTCTACGTTACTCGTGGAGGCTGCTTTGTGGGTCAGCCCTTTCTATGGACTTCAACCTTCAATTTCACTTTCTGGGTTTTTCCCCTACATACTGATATTTTAAAATTATGTCCTGCTCAAGTCAGAAGGTGGACTTTAAAAAAAACAGGTTAGAAGATTTTATTGTAGAAATACATTTCACCGTTTTATGGAACAAATCCAACAATACATAGCTTATTACATGCTGAGATAAGAATGTGGCCCAGAAGAAATATACCTGGGTAGTACTGTCCATGCTCAACACGTAGAAAAGGAATGTTTGTGAAACATAAATATGGCACTGTTACCTGTCATGTTGCAGTAGACTTTCAGAGGCCCCAGCGGTCCACTGCCATCAGGATCTATCCAGTAGTAATTTGATGTCTGGCCCAGGTGTTTGTATGCTTCACAGGAAGGCTCATAGATCGCTGGAACAGAATAGCCTACATGAGAAAGGTGCAGCGCAAATGGCTCCCCAGATAGGTGCCCCAGCCACATCCAATACTGGCCAGCCACTAGCGAGCAGTATACCCTCCTGTTGGGAGTGGCATTCTTTTTCTCTACACTTAAATTCATGATTTGGTTCTTACTCTATAAGCCTTTTTGACCTAACAAAGATAGCGAGTTCCTGCTATGGCTTTATAGTTGGAAAAAAATATAAACCAAACAATAAATTGTTAAATAAATGTAATGTTGCATTAGGGCTCATGATTGTTGAAAAAATATTTAATCTGTAGTTATTTATATATGTCATCTCCTTACTGTAGGGGGCTTTATTTTGAAAGGCCATAAATATTGGTTGTTTTGTTGGGCTAAAAGAAAAATCCCCCCCCCTCACACACACACACACACACACACACACACACACACACACTTTTTTTGCATAGATGGCATAAATTTTCCTCAAACAGCATGGGATTTCTAATCTTCCTTCATTTAAGAAAAAAGGAAAGACACATCCCTGCTTCATTTTATTATAGGTGTATTAATGACATCACATCTACTTTTTGTGGAAAGCTGACATCAATGTAATTAAATTACAGGTTCCTTTTCATTGTTTTCCCTTTTGTTCCCATGCTCCCAACACATTTTCTTTTCTCACAGAGACTGCATCTGTTTTTAGAATACAAAATGGACGTTTACATACCCCCTTTGTAGTTACAACTTCTGGAATACCATTGGGAAGACTTTTTAAAACAGCTCCACACTGACATTTATGATGACTTTGAAAGATGTCTTTCCACACTTGCTCTTGGCCAAAAGGCCGAGAGGCGATTGAAAGAGGTCTTTCCAAAACTAAGAACTACTTCTGGTAAAGAGCTATCATCAGATGCACACAGAGTACAGTCTTTTGGGAAAGTGCACTGGAATTCACATGGCTGGGATCTGTCATTCTTCAACGACGGGTCTGATTCCAGGACCTCCCTTTTCCACCTTCCTCTCCTCTTCCATGTTCTCCGTGCCTCCCTTTGGCTGCCTGTAGTTTCCTCGCCAAGATGTTAGGCCTCCGATTCTATTTCACGTCAACAACCACACACCAGACTAAAACAATTCTCAAATGCTTTGTTTTACTTAACCCTTCTTTCCTCCTTCCATTCTTTCTGCAAATTATTGAGTACATATGATGCGCTGAGCAGGGATTAGGCAACACAAATACAACTGTAAGCAATATAGATAAAGAGCCTTTGGAGTAGGGTCTGTTCACTAATTATTGTGGTATTACTCACGCATTAAGGTGCCACTGGAAGGGGTGAAGATGGAAAGTTATGCAGGGCTCACACGCCTTTTGTCCCAGTGTGATGATTAATATGCCCAATTTCAGTCTCCCAAGTCTCTTATTTGGATAATAAACTATGGTTGCTCTAATTCTGAATGCCATGCCAACTAAAATATTGCAATAAAGAGCAGCGAGGAAGAGTTTTTAAACCCTTCAGCAGGAAGATGCTATAATTAGATGTAGGTTTTAGAGAGAAAACTCCTATAGCAAAACAATAGATTTTAGGGAAGTGATTCAGAAATTCATGAGCTCACAGAGGCTGTCATTGCCATAGGCCAGGGGAAGGATGACTGTTTCCATAAGAAAGTGCGAGGATGGATAAAGTATATGGCACTGACTCACATGTTTTTAAAATCAACTGGAGACGGAGACCAGGTGGGTGTAGGGAGTTAGGAAGAAAAAGAGTTCAGAATGACCTAAACGCACCATTTCTAACCGGCTCCTATTTTTTTGTAACCTCTCTCCAGATAATTACAATTTTTGTGGGTAGCTCAAAATGATCCAGAATGTCAGGTTAGAATTCTAAAGTTCTCCCTTTAGACCCTTTGGCCAATCTGCCATTAAAAGCTTTCATGTTTCTTTTTTTTAATATTTAATCATGAGTCACTCTCTTTTCTCCCAGTAAACACCCCATTTTCCTTATCGTGTGGTATCTGTTTACAATAATCACACTATTAATTGGTCGTCTTACCCAAACATGTCTTCACTTTCCCAACAAATTATTCTTTTTACCCAGTGTTAGTCTGGTCCTAAGACATACTTTCATTATGTTAAAAAAATATGTAATGAATTTTCAGTCTCTGTGCTATTACATCCCAGATCGCTATCTATGCCTACAAGACCTTTGACAAACCTAAGAGCTGTCTCCTGGTTTTGGTGACCTGCCAGTGTAAACCTCCCACACTGGTCAGGCAAATTTGACACAGGATCTTGCTCACCCTTTCTGGGGTTACCTTTATCTGCAATACACTACAAGCCTCTTTCTCAGTCTACCAACCTTCTCTACCAGAGTTAACAATTAACGCAAAAGTGCGAAGAAACAGGACTCTGCAATCAAACAGACTTGGGTTGAACTGACTCTGCAAAGCACTATGTATAGAACACAGGTAAAGTGCTTCATCTCACTTAGCCTTGTCTGGAGAAGAGGGATCGGGTACATTGCAATACAGTGACAAGAGCTGGAGGATATGACACCACCAACCGCTTCACCTTTCTATCTGGCCCATGGTCAACATTTAAGAGGTGGAATTTTTATGATTAATATACTACTTATTAATTAGGTCCTACTCACAGTCCTCCTTTCTTAAGGAGGGCCTCCCTAGTCAATGGTCCGGTCAATACACCCATCTTTCTGTACAATCTGGGGCATCCGTTGCTCATCTCACATCCTGTAATACCTGATTAGAGTCCATTTAGGACTTGATTGACTGTTGGTAATGGAATTGCATACACAACCATTTTATTTCCTAATAAGACTGTGAATTATCTTGCGGGGAGGGTCTAGAAGATACATTTCTCTTTCCTACTCCATGCAATCTAACATGGTAGATGTTTAACAAAAGCCATCAGAACTAACGAAAGCATGATCTGATGGTAAGCGCGGGTAACTCCTGCACGTCTAAGAAAGCATCTAAGCACTCTAAAGAGGGCTACAGACCTTAATGTGAGGAACTGACTAAGAGCCAATTCTGAAGGCTTGTAGATGAGGGAAATCTGGGTGTGCAAGCGGCTTGTCTCTTTGTCTTCAAAGCGTGACTGTTATTCTGTGTGACTTTAACCTACAACTGGCCTTCTGGCTGCTTTTGCCTCATCGACACAAATGGACACCAAGTACTTCAGTCCAAACTTTATCATGTGTGAAAAATCAACTGGACAGCTTGTTAAGATGGGGATTCCTGGGCTTCCCCCCAAAGATTCTGATCCAGCAGAGAATTTGAAGTTGTAATAAGCTTCCAAGTGAGCCTGATACTGCTGGTCCTGACTGCATGTTGAAGGACCCTGCTCCAATCCTGGAAAAAAGTTAACTCTGGAAGCGTAGGCTAATTCCTTTTTTAAATTTAGATATAAAAGGAAAAAAAAATAGAACACTGAAAGGCAAGACAGTAGAGTTTTAAATAAGGCTGGAATGCCACCTCACTTCACTCAAAATAATGAAAAGGGAGTGGGATACAGACCCCTAAATAAAAATAAGGGTGCCTGGGTGGCTCAGTCAGTTGAGTGTCTGACTCTTTATTTCGACTCAGGGATTGAGCCCTGTGTGGGGCTCCGTGCTAAGCACGGAGCCTACTTGAGATCTTCTTTCTCTATCTCCTTCTGCTGCTTTACCCCATTTGCAATCTCTCTCTCTGTGTCTCAAATTAAAAAAATAAAACCCTAAATAAAAATACATGTCAAAAGAAACATACTTGGGTGAACGCACCCACATGGTAACAGTGATCATCTTTGATTAATAAGACTATGGATGAGATAAAACTTCATACTTTTCTGTTTTCCATACTACTTATAATGTGTTTTAGTTACACTATCATTAAAAATACACTTGCAAAATACATATCTCGAATAACGGCATGGAGGTAAGATGGCAAGTACAGCTCAGTATAATGAAAGTGTATTAGTTTTTTAACTGAATGAGGAATGAAGAGATAAAAACTGAGAATAAACTGAGGGTTGATGGGGGGTGGGAGGGAGGGGAAAGTGAGTGATGGGCGTTGAGGAGGGCACCTGTTGGGATGAGCCCTGGGTGTTGTATGGAAACCAATTTGACAATAAATTTCATATTAAAAAAAAAAAGTTGATTCAACATTTCTGTCATTTACTACACAGAAACTCCCTTTAACTTTTAGTTTTCTTAGCTGTAAAATGAAGGCAACGATACCTCCTTCACTGTTATTGTAACGATTAAGTGAAATCACACACACTTTGTCAACTAAAAAGAATGGAGTATATTGACATTTTAATGCAGAGAATGAGCTAACCAAAGCATTTACCCTGCATGCCTCAGCCGGTTAGCTTGGTATCCAGTGGAGTCATAGCTGGGTTGTACAATTTGTGCACATGATGCCTGAGGAGCTGAGAGAGCACAAGGGCTAAGGCAGAAGCCGATGAAGAAAGAAAAGAGTGTGAGCCATCATCAGTGATGGAGTTTTGCTAGGAGACTGCTGAAGAGCAGAGAGGCAATTGGGCCTATGGGGAAATAAACAGACTCATCAAGTCCATTGATTTATCGGAAAAGTAATTTTTCTCTGCTGTGACTTCTAGTCCCAAATAAAAGGTCTCATATTAGTCTACATATTCGTAAATAAATCTCAGAGTTTCAGAAATACTATGATTGAACACATTAGATTGGATTTCATAGCATGTAAAATTCCAGAAAGTGGTGAATCCTAAGTATATTATACACATTTACTAAACAATGAATGTTGTCTGTCTGGTATCATACTAGGCACAATGGAAAATGACAAAGTATGGCTTTATTAGTTTCATGTGGCTGCTGTAACAAATAAGCAAAGATTAACGGACTGAAACAACACCAACTGATTATCTTACGGTTCTGGAGAAGTTTGAGATGGATTTCCCAGGCTAAATTCAAGGTGTCTGTGGGGCTGTTCTCCTTCTGAAAAGTCTGGGGAGAGTCCATTTTCTCACCTCTTTCAGCTTCTAGACTCCACCCACATCCCCTGCTCATTGTCCCGACTTTCTATCTTCTAAGTCAGTCCTCCTCATGCTCCATTATTCTGATTCTCTGCTTTCCCTGTCACATCTCTTTCTCTGTTTTAAGGAGCCCTCTGATCACAGTAGGCACACCCAGACAATCCAGGATAATCTCACGCAACAGGCCTTAACTTAATCATGACGTCCCTTTGCTGCATATGGTAACATATTCACAGGTTCCACAGATTAGGACCACTGGGGGTGGGGAGCATTATTCTGCTTATCACAACTATATAAAAATGTTATGACTGCTCTACTTAATGAACAAATTTTATTAAGCATCATATGCGTTCCCAGTGTTGCCGAGTAACAAAAGTATCAAGGAGAGTAACAAAGATGGAAGAACAAAGTCAAAGGTTGTACTGAGCTTTAAAGGTCCATATGGCCCTGAGGTAAACAACATGTGCATCCTCTGCCCTCTCAGTCCCCACCAGGGACCACGAGACACTCCCCCTGCGCGTGCGCACCCACGGCATGAGGCATCTGAACGATTGTCAACTCTCTGGCAGAGGGAAGAGCAAAGGGTTGAAGAGGAAGGATGTGCAATAGGCCTAACGTGCCAGCAGAAAAGCACAATTAAGGAATGGTCAGAGTGTAGACAGAATATAAAGGAGGAGCTACATCTGAGGAGAAGAACTCTCAAGAGTCTGAACTGCTGCAGAAAATGGGAACAGAAAGAGGACCGAAAGAAGGCGATACATTTAGTGAGCCTGTGTGAGGGACTTCCAATATTTCAGGGTGGTGGTATTTATGGAAGCCAAATTATAGGGAAAGGAACTAGTTGGTGGAATTGTGTGACGACCGCACCGTTGTAGGAATTTGAACATGAACACAAAAACAGAATAATCATTGGCAGAGATTGCTAAATTCATGAGGGAGTTGTTGTTAGGATGTGTGAGACAGATTCATTTTTTTTTTAAGTGGGTATTTCTCATTCTCAAACCAACGCTTTTTGATGAATTTTGAAAAATAATACACAAAAAAAGATAACGTTTCGTTTCTTGCCCCAGCAACAAATTTTGGTGAGCTTGTATTTTTTTCTGTTTTTGAAAGCCAAGGCCCTCTTCTTGCCTCTGTGTAGACTACCTTCAATGGTGTGAGAAGATAAGGTAACTGCTCACCATCCAGAATCCATGATGGCCATGCTCTGTTAGCGGCTGTCAGGGACTCGTTACCACCTCTCTCCCACCAGGAAGTGAGCTCTAAATTCTGATGATCGATTTTAGATTCTGGAGAATTTTTTTATAAAAGCAACAACTTTGTCTGCAAATGCATCTTTACCAGCACTGTCTAGACTCTGATTTAAAATAAGAAGAAAACAATAGTTTCCTATTTGGCAAAAAGAAAAATATCACTTTTCATTACTGTTTTATTTGCATTTTTGATTAATAATTGGACATTTTATTTTCAAATGTATATTGGAGAGGTTTTCAAAATCTTTTGTGGGGTGTACAGCCATGAGTTTTGGCCATTTATTTTCAGCGTTCTTCTATTGACTTAAATTGGCTGTAATATAAATGAAGACTAAAATCTGTGTTCTCTGATATTGGTCTTCCCTATTTTATCTAACAGCTTTGAAAATGTAGTTTTTGATGTATAAATATATTTTATGCTACCAAATATATTAAGATTTCCACTTTAAAAACTGTTTTCACAGCTCTATAATATTATTATTCACAGCATGTAATATTATCCTCCATTTATGACAGTAAAGATCTTGGATACCATACTAAGTAGTGATTAAGACATACAAACACATATGATTAAAAGATTAAGGTACCAGGGAATGGAGAAGAAAGCACGTATCTGTGATTCTGTATCATGGCTTCAGTTTTCACATGAACATTGATGATTCGCAAAGGATGCTGCTATGGATTGAAACGTATCCTTCCCAAAAAAGATGCTGAGGTTCTAATCTCCAGTACCTGTGATGGTGACCTTACTTGGAAATAGGTATTGAAGATGGTTAAGTTGAGATGAGGTCATTACAACCGGCCTAACCCAACTGGACTTATAAAAGGGGGACATTTGGACACAGAAACAGATACAGACAAGGGAAGACCATATAAAGATGCAGAAAGAATGCCAACTACAAGTTAAAGACTGTCTGAGGTCACCGGAAAGAAGCTAGTAGAGGAATATGGAACAAATTCTCCCTTACAGGTCTCAGAAGGAATCAACCCAGCAGACACCTTGGTTTTGGATTTCCATCGTCCGAAACTTTGAGGCAACAATTTGCTGTTAACTCACCTTGTTTGTGGCTCTTTGTTACAGCAGTCCTGAGAAACTAATACAGACATATAGGTGCCAAGTGACTGGGCCAAGTTCTCCTCACCCTACATGCAAGCTTTTTCAACTTATGGATGATGTGGAGGAGGACTCTCCACCATGTTTCACTACTATAACTTTAAGAGAGAAATATCTTTCAGATAAAATAATTATTTTTGGCTCATATGTGCAAGGTCTTATGTTGGGTGCTCTGACCTTATGGTGGCTCTCTTATGTTGGCTCTCCTTGACCCTTTCAACGTATAATTTGCGATAGGTGTGTAAGCATATGATGTATATCCTTCCCATTATTACCTTCTACAGCATATGGATCTCTAGAAGTCGTCAAGGATGAAATGTGTTAGAAAATTAATCACAAGTCAAAAATTAACATGTATATAAAGGTTATGTTTGGAACATCATAAGTCCTCTCCTGATTGCCCAGAAAGGGAAAAGTTCACTTCTAATGATTTGATATAAAATTAGAAAGAAGCATAAAATAATTTTATAGCTCATTTGCTAGTAAATGCTGTAATGTGACATTTTGGGTATTGATGGTTTATGAATGTCTTCACTTTCCTGCTCTCTTAGAGTGGAAGGACCACATACTTGTTACAGACTTGTGTAGGGACCAGGAACAAGAGGCTAAAAAAGGGGAAGTTCGTTCACTGGACATGCCACCCTTCAATTAACAAAGAAGTCTTTTAATGGAAAATACGGATGCACCAAGAAATGACAAAACGGTTGTTCTTGGCCCTTGAAAGGGGCTTGGAGCATATGTGAATTGGTGACATTCAGAATAGGATAGTCTATGGGACTAAGTCACCTTCTGATCTTAATGTTTCTTTCAAAAATAAATTTATCTACTAAAATATTTATCATTTGAAACCATGAATTTGATTTTCTGCTCTCAATCAGGCCCTAGTGAATTTGGTTGAAGAACCTACTTTTCCCAGAATCTCGTTATTCCTGTTAAGGTAACTACTTGTGCACAACCAAGCTGGAAATCCAGGGAGGCAGCAGTGGCCTGGAGACCTTCCCTGTGAGAGCTCCCTAATTCTAAGACCATGCAATTATTTTTAATTAGCACAATGTAAGTTCACAATACCTAGGTCCTCATTAACACTTGAATATTAACCTCATATGTTCTCTGTCTCTTTGAATTTTTTTTAAAGCTTGAATGAATGCCCTGAATAAACTACATTATATCCCGGAGGAATTATTGTCTCATAATTGGCACATAGCAAATGGTGGTGATAGAGAGAGAGTGGGTTTCAAACCAGATATTCTGCATGCGAATATTATGTCACGATCCTTCCATGAGTGCAATTTCTGTATGAGATGTTATTCATTATCATTCTCTAATGGATTTTTTGCCTGTCCAAGTCTCAGGGGAAAAGGGTAATTAGAAGGTGGAAAAAAAAGGAAAAAGTTTTGATTTCTTGTTCATAAATCAATAGCTTATATTTATCTTCCCTGACAAGTCCTTCAAGAAAATTGTGGAAATAAAGTAAAAATCTACATTTATTTTTTTCATTTCTATTCTTTCTCTTACCCACATCTATCCCATTTCTGCCCTTTGTTTGATTCTTCCCAAGTCCTTCCGTTGTTAATTGTATTGACTCAAAGGTACTATTTTAAAGAAAACAGTAATCCAAAGTTTGCAACTCTAATCACAAAACCACAACTCTTTGACTCTATATCATCATGACTGCCATATTCCGTGGTGATGTCAATATCCATACTTGGCATTCTATGACTCCCACTCCACAGAACATAAAATTGACTGTTTTTCATGACTCAGTCTGGAGAAGCTCTACCCGTATTTTCTTCATTATTACTTTTAGGATACAGAAGATGAGGAGGAGGAGAAAAGAACATATAAAACCAAACAGCCGTACTATAAACTCATGCTTTCTCATTTTAATAGGTCTCTACAGTGGAGCTCAGCAACCCTACTGATCATTAGCTTAGATCCTATAGAGATTGGCTCTATTGTCTCTTGCTCCATCTACTTAATCCTCTATTTCCGTCTCTAACCTTACCGTTCTCATTTTCACTGTGTCCCCATTATGAGACCATGAACACTGATCCAAATGTGTTGGCACCTGTATTCCCCTCCTTCAATATAACTCTGCCCTACATCGGTCCTTTTCCCTTTCCTCCTAATTATTATTATTTTTTTGATATCTACTAATGTGGTACTATTCTAGTGCTATGGCTTGTACTAGAAATAAGTAAAATGAATCGCAAATCCTGGCTCTGAGGAATTTGCTGTCTAATGTATGGGGTAGACATGAGGAGAGATAAAACACTGTATAATTTGCTAAATGTTATTAAATAAAAAGAGATATAAACAAAGTACCCCAACACTTTAGGTAGGGGATTGGACATCTTGGCTGAGGACAGTCTGATCAAGTCAGACTTGTGGTTCACATCTGTGAAGTTACTTAAAGCTGTCTTAAAGGATGAGTAGGAGTTCGCAGGAAGAGGAGAGAAGGGTCCTTCTTTACTGCTCCTTTCCAATGCCATGTTATTTCATGCTGGTCTTCAGATACTTCAAGATAATTATTTCCTTGATTTTCTTTCTCTTCTGTTCCCATTAGCTCCATGCTCTTTGTCTGTTGATTAGCACCGATCTCTTCTATCTTGGTTGGTAGAGGGGGAAAAATATGCCAGTTGCCCTCTGGTCCTGTTTATCAAAGCAACCTAAAGGAACGTCTCTTTGTCAGCCCTTACACCTGAATCCCCTCAAGTCGGAAAGTTATCGCTTCTTCCTTGTTTTCAAGAATACCATTGATGTCTACATTAACTTCTGACTAAGTCCTCCTTCTCTGAGATTTCAGTAGACTTGGTCACTGTTGACCATCTCCTCACTGAAACTTCTTCTTCCCTGTGTTTGTGTCCTCACACTTGTCTGATTCTGACCGCTCCTTCCGTGTGTCCTGAACTGTCATTTCTCTTTTCCTGGCCTATAGAGAGAACTATTCTCTGGGGCTTGTCTTCAGTGCTCTGTCCCTGCCATGTGCACAGAAGGATTAGTTCACTACTCTTAAGACTTTTCACCTAAAGAAAGGCTGAGTACAAGTGGAACCCAGGCATTCTGGCTACAGAATCTGTGCTCTTAAGCCGTGCTGAAGTGTTTATACTAATCTCATCATTATGTTTTACTATTTTTTCATATTCATACTAGTTTTACTATTTATACTATTCTTATTATAATTTTCAAGAAAAAATCACCGTTTAGTCTTACTGTTGAAAGATAGTTTGGAGAAGAGGCTGTGTTTCACTGAAGAAGAGCCTCCTTAAGGAAGAGTAGATTTTTATTTATTTTTTTTAATTTTTTTAAATTTTTTTTAGGAAGAGTAGATTTTTAAAATCTATACCCTGTGTGTATCTGCATGGAGAAAAAACAACAGAGTGAGAAATTCTCCAGTTGTTTTTAGCTAAACAAGACTCAGTTTAACAAAAAAAAAAAAAAAAACAAATCTGGGTCTGATTAGAAAGTACTAATGCCTTTGCAAATTTCAGTCATTTTGAGTAAAGATGTCCTTGCGATTCAAAAATAAAAAACATAACTATATCTTATATTACTTTACAGCTGAAAAATGTTTTACTATTGTTTATCTAATTTAATGAATGAGGCTGTATGCCTGCTTTTAAATGCCAAATAAAGTTGTCAGAATTTAATGAGAAAAAAAACTATGGGAAAATATGAGTATTAAAACTCGAAAATGACATAGACTGTGTCCCCCAGTGAATCATACCTCCCTCCATTCGTGCTCTCGAATGGTCTCCCCTGCCACTGACTCTGGATCTGATCATGTGACTTGCTTTGGTTTAAGAGACATTAGAAAATGTGATACAAGCTTACGTTTGCAAAGTCAGTAGCCATTCGGGCTTCTCTTCTCTTGCCCTTGAGAACACATTTGCTACCATGGGAAGAAACCGAGGCTAGCTCACTGGAGACACATGGCCCCACTGGGAGAAGGATTAACCATCAGACTTGCGAGTGAGGCCAAAACAGACATCGGGCCCCAAGTGAGCTGCCAATTGGTTGCACCTGCTTGAATTAACCCTGGTGAGACTAGTAAAAGGACTGCCCTATTCCATGTCGCTAACCTGTTATCACGGCCAGATCAAATTGTTGTGGATTGAAGCCATTACATTTTCAGGAGATGTTAGGCTGCAAGATAACTGACAGGTGAGTCACACGCTCATAGGCGTGTCTTCTCTGGTTTCTTTTACCAAAATGGGATCACACTATGCACGACCCCATTTATTCAGCTGTTGCCTGCTGAGGGTCTTTGTTTCCAGGTTTTGCTACCATGGCCATACTGCAGTCAATATCACTGAAGTTTACCTGATTTGCAGTAGACAGATTTCTGGGTGAGCAGTTGGGGCTGATGTCATAAGGCACGGAACGCATGGTGCTTAGGGACCATGAAAACATTAAGGACCTGGCAAATGTTTAAATCTTTAATTTCTTTTAAAATTAGAGGAGAAAATGAGTAAGAATGTGGTAATAATGAATCCAGTCTGGATTACAGTCATTTTCACATCAACACAGTTCACAGCTCTGAGCTGTCAGCACAGAGCCCAACGCCAGGCTCAAACTCGGGAGCCGTGAGATCATGACCTAAGCCGAAGCTGGACACTCAAATGACTGAGCCACCCAGGCGCCCCTCTATTTTTCATTTCAACAGATATTTCAGGAATGCTTTCTGAAGGGCTGTAACAATTTCCATTTTTACCAGAAGTGGTAAAAATGAATGTATCCTTTTACCTTCTTCCCATCAGCAGTAGATATTATCACTCTTAATCGCCACTCTGATCGATGTCAAGCGGTCACTCACAGCTACTTAATTTGCATTTCTCTCACCATGAGAGAGATGGGAGTTTTTTTTTTTCCATAAGTTTACTGGCCATGTAGCCACGTTCTTTCTGTGAACTGCCCATTCATCATCTTCGTACACACTTTCTATTTATCTGAACTGTTTGTATCTGTCTTAAGTGCTGCAAACGTTACTTGCCAATTAATTATTCGTAGAGTGACACTATTTAGAACACGTGTACCATGCAAAAGTGTTGGATTTTTACATATCCTAGATTGCTTTGGTTAACGTCACCCCAAAGCCTCCTTTGCACATCTAGTCTCCCCTGCACATCTAGGATTTTCAAGGTTTATTTTTTTTTTTACATATAAGTCTTTCATCCCAGTTAGCTTTACATTTAAATGTTAAGAAATAACAATTATTATTTTATTTATTGCCATATACCTGAGAAAAAGACAGATACGGTAGGCTGACCACAGAATGGAAAGAAGGGAGTTCATGTAATGTCTCTGGAGTTATTTTCTATTATAAAAAAGAAAGAAGTGAATTAAGTCACGTGTTTTCAAACTGGGTCCCATGGAATCCTGAGGCTCGCAGTGGTTCTTGGGAGACTTGTATAAAAAAGAGAGGACTATTCCCCCAAACGGTGAGGATTTAAGCTTCATACAAATCCTATCAATTACTGGTGTATTTTATGTGTCAAGATTTCACCTATGATTTTATTTGAGGGGGGAAATGTCTTGGGGAAAAAAAACCCCAAACCCTGGATTCTATTTTTATTAGTGTTCATTATTATTATTATATTCTATGATTTTAGAAAAAAATCAAAGAAAGGAAAAAAGAGAAAGCACAAAAGTGGGGAAAAGCTTCTACCCTGATTTTCCTCACAATGGTATGAGGTGGGTATCACCATCCTCAGAGACAGACGCAGCTTTTCTAGGGCCTGAAGTTAATACATTTCGGAGGTTTCCTATAAGAAAAAAAGAATATTCAAATGCCTTCAGATGAGAATGTAGCTATGAAAATGGGCTGTGGGAGTGCACTTGTAAATCATTCCTAGACCGGGATGCCGGCAATGAGTAAGCAATATACAGAAATGACTGCAGGCCACATGAATACAGTCGTTAAACCCAAAGCTACTCTATCTCCAACTCAACTTCCCTTCGTCCAGGTACCAAAAATGCTCAGAGCTGCTCCAAAGCTCCCCAGGGTGCCACGGAGGAAAGTCGGAGTGAAAAGAGACTGGGCTTCTCGCAACTGAGATACCTTGCACGCTTTCTGTGAACGTACGTGAACTTACCCTCCACCAATGAGGGCTCTGAAGCCTGAGCTCTATTCGCTTCAGAGTGGATTCCCAGTTTACAATGAAGAAACTAAGGCCCAGAAAGATTTAGTAATTTACCAAAGTCACACAGCTTGTCACTTCCAACAGTTGCTCCACCTCAGGTCGTGTTAAATCTACCGTCCATTAGAGTGGGAGAGAGCCAAAGCATAAGAGACTGTTAAAAACTGAGAACAAACTGAGGGTTGATGGGGGGTGGGAGGGAGGGGAGGGTGGGTGATGGGTATTGAGGAGGGCACCTTTTGGGATGAGCACTGGGTGTTGAATGGAAACCAATTTGTCAATAAATTTCATATAAAAAAATAATAAATTAATGCATATAAAAAAAAAAATCTACCGTCCAGCACGGACTCTTACGGTCTTGTCTGTTTTTTGTAGTGCTTTTCAACCTCTGAACAGTTCAAATGTCTCATTGAAAAAAAAATTAATTTAAAAAAAAGAAGAAAAAAGGAAAAAGATACTTATCTACTTTAAATGAGAAAAAGTGTGCCATAGGTGGGGAAGCATTCTTACTGATAAATGACTTTAGATAATTGAACCCTTACACTGCTGGACTGTAGTCATTGTGCCGGGAAATTCTAATTAGACATCAATTCTGTGTTAAGGCCCTTTTGAAGATTAAGATATCCATGGGAAAAGCACTTGATAGTCATTTTTCACTCTTAGGATTTCAAAGCACTTATGGACTGAGCTACCTGAAATTCTGGAAAGGCTTCATAAGGAGACGCCATGAAGCTGGCTCTCCATCAGAAGCATGTCCATTATTGGGGCGACAACTGTATTATCCTGCTTGATTTTTCTATTACCCGCTCAGTTGCTGGACGATTTCATCTAAATCGCTAGTGATTAAGTAGGATCCCATATACACAGCACCTAGCATTGTTCCATTTCTTTTCCCTTGGCAAACACAGAAAGGCCAAACTCATTGTAATCATTAAACACAATGTAAGAAGGGCAGAAAATATTCTTTTAAAAGTTCTATGCATTCCAAGACCAAATAGAAGTATATCGAGTGTAACCGAAGTTTTGAATAATTCATGCTCTATTCACCTTACCTTACTGTGCACAATTGAAAATTGGCCATATTGATTTCTTGCCCAATATACAGTGAAACCTCATTTATCTGACATCATTTGGGAATGAGCTGTTCACAGAACCACAGAATTTTAAAGCTTGAGAAGACGTTGGAGTCATCTCATCTATTTCCCTCATTGTAAATAATTATAATAATTATAACAACAACAGCTATTCAAGCTGCTACTATGCATTATGCTCTTTGCGGAATCACAATGTGCCATTGGTTTTGCATAGTATTCCTATGAGGTACGCATCACTCTTTCCATTTTACAAACAAAAAACCTGAGGCTTGGAGAGATTAAAATAATTAAAGGCTATAAAGCTTAAAACTACTGAAGCCAGGACTGAATTTAAGCCTGTGGCCTCCGTCCTTAGTCACTGTATCATGCTAGCTCCAAGGGACAAACGTGTCAGAATCTCACTCACCCCCCAAGGCACCCACTTATTCAAGGTCAATTACTAGACCAGAACTTGAGCTTCCCACCTATCTATTATCACATTCCCTCTGTCTGATACAAACTTTAACATAATTGGATCTTTAACATAAATGAACTGATGAACTACTCTCATTCCTTAAGCACTAAAACTCGTTTGATTTTAAACATTTTTAGGAAAAACCATTCTGAAAGTTATTGCACAGTTTTCTGCCTCTCTAATCATACGACGTTAAATATAATTGCCATTTCTTGCTGACTCAGGTTTCCTAATTACCTACATCAATCACTGGATGTTGTGACAACATGGTACCCTCACCAAATGATCCCGGCAAACTTTGTTTCATGGACTTGGTGGTTTCCCTTCTTATAAGCTATGAATGTTTACTGTAGTATTACTGGGAGTGCCAGGCTGCAAATTCTGACTGCACTTCTTGTCCAGACACACAGAAGTAAGATTACTCTTAAAATGTTATGGGTTGGGAAGCAATACCAGCAGGCTTGTTTACACTGGGTTTAGGAAAAATGAAACGAAACAAATCTGACCTCTAGGTTAGAGTCACCTTCCTTTAGGAACGATTAAGCTGTGTTCTGTAGGATAAAGTGGAGATAGCCAGAGGAGGCCCGGGAAAGGGCTGTGGAAACAAAGGAGTTGGGTATGCAAAGTCTCAGAGGCCACAGTGCGATTCTACCACCACAGGACGGAGCGAAAGGAGTCCAGAGTTCAAGGTCCACAAGCGGGAGTAGCTGAGACTAGAGATAATCAGGGACCAGTTTTTGTTTGTTTTTTTTTTAAATGGTGCTCTAGCTTAAGGACTTGAACTTAGTCTGAGAGTAATAGTTTTGGAAGGACTTGAAAGAAAACCGGATGCAGTGATAAAATTGTATGAAAAGTTCCCTTTGGCTATGGTCGGAAGACTGCTCACGAGAAAGTTAACACTGGAGTCAGGGACATCAGCTCTAGAGCAATGGCATGGTTCTGGAAGAAGATGCTCTCAGCAGAGATCAGTATCCTTACTTCTGTAACGAGAAGGGAGGAATGGGCAATCCCAGACACCACTTCCAGCTCTCAAACTCTCCAATTCTGCAGTTTCTGATTTGTCCTTAAAACATGGTCAGTGCTATGCAAAGGAAAACAAGTCTTGACTTGGTGTAATGATCTTGATCTCCACTTGACTGCAGCTGGAAGTTGATAATGTCACTGCGCTGGAGTCATAAAGCAACATGGCTTTTAAGGCTGTTCTGACATTGATTTACTTTCCCAGTCTGTACAAATGTGGAGATTTATGTTACCAGGTAAAACACAACACGGGTCAGCATTCCAGAATCTCAATTTGTTTAGTTATCCTGCGATATTCTGAGGTTATCCTGGTGGAGTGCTGGCGAATGGACAGAACCATTGTTAGTCCTGGACTCTCACACCAGAACGGTTTTCCTCTTGGCCGGCTCCCTGATTTATGCACTTTGTAAGCGGGAACTCAACACCTAACCTATAGCGGGTCTGCTCCCTTATCTGCAGAATGGGGTATGTGGTAATATTACCCCTTGGAGGGTTTTGTGAAGAGTAAACATTTAGAGAGTCCTGTACTTACTGAGTTCTTTATAAGTACTAACTATGATTATGTCAGCTTTTATCTTCCCAAGGACGAAACTGGAAATGAAAATGATGGGTAAAATGGGTAAAAACATACATAGCGCATATATATATATATATATACACTATATATATATATATATAGTATATATATATATATATGGCATATATATAGTATATTATATATAGTATATAACATATATTATATATTTCTACATATAGCATATATAGCACATATATATAGTATATTATATATATTATATAACATATATTATATATTTTGTTATATATATTTATTATTTATATATATTTATTAATATAATATATTAAATATATATTATATAACATATATATTTTTTTTCCTTTGTAGTAATTAAAGAGCATATTCACTTATAATTCAGATCTAATGTGTAATCAGTCTTAAATAGAAGATATACCCTAGGTAACCTAAGATCAACATTAAACCCAAAGTTGGTATCATTCACCTCTGAAGAAGCTCTATTGAGAGACAGCTCACTACCCTGAAAGAAAACAGAATAATTTTAAAGAATTTTCACCGTTGCAAAGTTCTTACACTGAGCTTCAGACCTCTATAATTTATAACCATGAAGCCAAGTAAGCCAGAAAAAGCCAAATACTTCTTTCTCCTGATATGGCCTATTTTTAATTTAATTGTATGATTCTTGGAAATTAGCTTAAGATTTAATCCTCCTTAACTATACGGAGTTCCTAAGTGCTTCGAATATCAGTTACTGTAAGCAGCACTAACCATAAGTACCCTGTAAAGTAGTTCTCAATTACCTCCTATTGCCCCATAATCCCACCCCAGGGCACACTTCCACAGTTGGTGTATTTTCCTCCAAAATAATTCTTTCCTTCTTCTAGATTAGCACCCCTTACCACCAATAAATCTTCAATTAGCTTCCCTTGGTTCTTGAGTATTGGCCAGAGGGATAAGTGATCTGACCAGCTAATTCGCATCACGATGTGACTGGCCCAGACAATTTTCCTCCGGCCTTTTTGAAAGGCTGCATGTGGAGGGCAAGGTGCCCTTGCCCACCGCTGGGAGGTTTCAGGCACCTGGGCAAACAGCCGAAGGGGAATTTTTATAGGTGAGCGGCCCCCTTTTATAGGTGAGCGCCCCTGACTAGCAAACTATTGCTAAGGCACACGGGGCCAACTTGTGAGGGGCTGGGCACTTTGAAGCCCAGGGCTGCTAGTTGTGGGGAGTGGAGGGAGCCTGGGGGGGGGGGTTACCAAGAGATGCAAACAAAATGGATTCATGAGCCAACTTCTTTTCTCACAGTCTACTTTCAACTCACCAGCTAAGAAGGAAGATGGATATTTAGAGAGGATAATTAGGAAAGAAGAAAAATACATTCCTTCCATTAACTTTACAGCCTTTAGTTGATGCCCTGGACACATCAAAGTATACATTTCTCTAAAAAAAAAAAATTCAAAGATTAATTTTTACCCACTTACTAACAGAACTGCTAGCACTACTCTAGGGGACAGTTGGAAATAGTCTGAAAAAGCCGTGCCCTTCAAGTCGTTGTCTGCAACGAGGAAATTTTCATTGGTCAACAACCCCATCTTATTCAACATCCTCAAACCACTGCTGGACCTTTACGCTACTTGGATTTTGATTTTCTTTTGCTGACCGCTGTTTAGCCTCTTTTGTCCTAAATTTGGCTTTCATCATCTTGAGGAGCTGTCTGTTGATATGTCTGATGGGGCTTATGTACGTATTCGTGCAGAAAATCGGAATCAAAGAATCGTTACTAACTAACTTTCTTGGGACATTTATAGAGGTCTGTGAATAAACTTCTCAAAATTCATATCAGAAAAAATAATTAAAGAAATAGAAAAAAGCGTATGTGAGAAGCCTTTGATTTGTACCTAGCACACTATATGCAATGTTAGGTACTATGAGTATGAGGAAAAGAGAATAAACTTTAAAATTAGTCCTTCCTGTCAGCCCACTTTACGGTGAAACCATTGGCAGAGTCAAAGCATAAACCCCTAAGTCCGTCTAAAACTGTATAACGGATTTCTGGACCCCTGGAAAATTAAAAATACATTATGGGAGTTACATACATTTCTGGGAAAATGTTTAAAGTGTTTCATTTTTGTGTTAATTTTGTAAATGTTTTTGTTTATTTTTGAGACAGAGAGAGACAGAGCATGAGCAGGGGAAGGGCAGAGAGAGATAGGGAGACGAAGAATCTGAAATGGGCTCCAGGCTCTAAGCACAGAGCCTGAGCACAGAGCCCAATGCAGGGCTTGAACTCACGGACTGTGAGATCATGACCTGAGCTGAAGTCGGATGCTTAATGAATGAGCCACCCAGGCACCCCAAAAGTGTTTCATTTTTATCTGTAATTGAATGAAAATCTCACCTGATCTAGACCGACACCCTATAATTAGGTCATGTCTACACTGTGCCTGCATTGGAGATTTCTTTAGTGTAGAGCTATGGCATCTGTTATAGACTCACTAAAAAAATGGGGGAAATGGCCTATCCTAGATAAATAAGGTCACATTATAGTATTTTCTGGAGAACCTGTTTGATAGTAGTTAGTAGCACATTTACATTGAGAATAAATGCTTTGGTGAAATGCTGTGTCACAATAACTTAGTGTTGATCATTTGGAATTAGTTTTTCATTGGGCTTATATTTTTAATGTTTTCTCTTACAATTTTATAAGAGCCATAAGCATAAAAATTCATCAATAGCTTTTTGCTTGTGAATGCTTAAGTAACAGAGTAATGAAAATAATTTAATTCACCATTGCAGGCATGTGTATGTGTATTTTTTACTTATTTGAGAAACACTGGGAGAGAGTGTGGAGGTCTGAGGCCACCTATCAGGAAGTCATATGGGGGTCAAGGCTGGGCTAGAGGACCAGCATATTTTTCCAGGTTTGGGAGTCTCTGATCCAAAGAACTGGCTGGGAGTTGTGGATGATCAGAGAAGGAGCTATCTGTGTGGCCTGGCTGGGCTTTTAACGGACAAGGCACACAGGAAACTGGCTGGATCTTAAAGGAAAAGGCGGGATGTGGAGACAGAGGTAGAAAGCGGAAAGGGTGTGTATTCTTGGGTGTGTGGGTGAGACTTGACTTCTACGGGACTTTAGAAGGAAGGACTTGGTGGGAAGGAGGCCTCATCTGCAGGAACAGGCTACAGGCAGTTAGAGGCCATTGTTAAGGTCTGGGAGGGAGCGGCGGGCTATAGGAGTCGCTGTGGGTCTTGACAAGAAAATCGATTGCCATTGGGTGGCAGCTTAGGAACTTCAGCGTGCTGGCAGAGGAAGAGACGCCGTAGGGCCGGGGTGCAGTCAGAGAACACAGTCCTTTTCAAAGAGCATGAACACGAGGACCAGGAAGTGGCAGCCTCTTTTGCTTTCTTCCTCACATTACGTATTACTTGCTTGCTTGCTTGCTTGCTTGCTTATTTATTTATTTATTTATTTATTTATTTATTTATTTATTTATTTTCTCCAACTAGAAAGTAAGTTCCGTGAGGGCAGGGGCATTGTATTCACTCACTGGAGCCTTCCCAGGGCCTGGGCGTGGTCGATGCTCAGTAAATATCTGATAAATGAGCAAAGAGATAAAAATACGTGTGAATTTATGTAGACGAATAATAAACTGGAAAGAAATTTCAAAGAAGGAACTTATTTTTAAAATGCTCGGAAAAGAAACATGCAATGGTACCCTAATCTTGCAAACGTCATATAATGTAATAATTAAAAAAGTTATCTCAGGTAGCCCAGGTGATGCCTGGGTGAATCCTATAAATTCTCAGATGTTCAGACAGCGAGCGGCTCCTTCCCCTAGGGAGATGAACGTGTGTGGACCTCCCTCTTCCTGTCTGGTTATCTGGTTATGCCCTCCTTTGTGTGAAATGCTATAATCGAGGCTACCGGAACTGCCTCCTGATGTAATAAATGGGGTGATAAAGGAAGTTAGAAAATCCTTTTTTTTTTTTCCTAGCAAGACCTGTCTTTAAGCCTGTTACAATATACTGCTGGAGGCTGAGAAAGCCTATGTTTGCTGATAGAGAGTGGATGTTACCCACCTGTTCTATGTGCATTCCGAGCTCAGTGCCCTCCTCCTCCTCCCCATCCCCCACCCATAGACGGATGCCTTGGGATAACCGGGGAAAGTTCTGGCAGAGACCCAAGGGGCCAAAACACATTATTTCCAAAAATTTTACACATTCAAGACTAGAGCTTCAGGGGAAGTATGAACTCTTTATCTGTCCACAAGCAAGGACGCCAAAGAAACTGAATAATAATTTCCCAGCAGTTATCCTAGATTTGAAGGATTTGCTTACTTCCCTCTTCCCTTTAGACATGGTAGTATATTAAAACTCAAGGAAATCTTAGTCTTCCAGATTATCCCGCGCAGCTCCTCCTTTCACAGGCGAGGAGGGGAAAACCCAAAGGCGGCGGGCGATGGGCTGAATGCCGGTCACTCGAGACTTCCAACTCTATGTTCCAGCTACACCTATCTTTCCCACCGGGCCTTTTAATTTCTACTGTTTTTAACTAGTTGATCTCAGCACAGCTCTGGCCACCGGTGGTCAGTAGATTCCACTGAGCGAGAGGTCAGTATTTCCCGCCCCACTGGTATTTACCAAGTGCTAGACTTGGATGAGGGGCTGAGAGGTGGGCTGGCCCTTCAGGGACAGAGAGGCCCCAGGCTTGCTAGTGTCCACTGAGCTGGTGCCATGAGGTTTATGTAACCAAGGGGACGTCGTTGTTTGCACCCTGTGTGCCTGGAATCTTTGAAAAGCCACTTCTGTTCAAGGGAAGGAAGAGCAGAAGGAATCATGGAGAGGCACTGGAGGTATTTCAGGGCCAAGAAAATGGAGCTAACCTCTTATCACCTTGGCTGTCAGTGTGGGAGGAAATTATCACTTGTTATCACTGCCCTTTGACATTCTGATTCCTAGTCCTTTCTTCGCCTAGAAGCAACTTGTCTGCACTTTAAACTTTCAAAGTCTTATCTCTGAAATAAAGGTCTGATTTTTATGAAATCCATAGGTTCTGCATACCTGCCAAAGACTCAGGCTTTAATCATTCTCTTGGGAAACTGTCAAAGGTGTCAGTCACTTGACAAAACCATCAGCCTGGAAATCCCTTCGGCATCCAGAATTGTGTGACTGCTCTATTTTTGTTCTGTGGAAGGGTACTGCTAGCTGGTTCCTCTGTACCCTAAGGAGGCTTGAGCCAGATGAAACTGAGCTCTAACTTTTCAACAAATACAATTCTAAATAGTGACATGCCAACCGACTTCAATAAAACCTGCCATTATTATTCAGTCTTATAAGCTCTTGTCAGGGCTTCTTGACCTCAGCACCGGCACCGTTGACATTTGGGGCTGGAAGATTCTTTGCCGTGTTTTGCGGGATGTTTATCAGCACTGCTGGCCTCTACCCACTAGATGCCAGCAGCATCCCCCTCCCCAAATATGACAACCACAAATGTCTCCAGACATTGCCAAATGTCCCCTGGGGGCAAATCCGCCCCTGGTTGAGGACCACTGCCCTACACGATGCCCCCAAACCAGGTTGAGCCTCTGTGCTAACAGGGAACTGTGTCTGTAAACTAGAAAGTTCAGGAAGCACTGATCTCTTTGGGCCACTGAATGGCTGGCTCACAGGAGAGCAATGCTAGTAAGTTCTCTGAAACTCCATTTCTTCAACCGTAAATGATGATGACAATGAAAGGCTGTGTATACTGTTACTAAAGCCAGGTTCGGTGAAACTAGTATTAATAGTTAATGCTCGTTGCATGACTGTGTCTGCAAAAAATGTTGACTATTGACCATCAATGCAACCGAAGCCAAGAAAACTGTGACTCCAACTGGAACGACCTACCGTCTCTGTAATGCCTCTTTTACCTGGTGTCACTGCAGGGATGGGGTAAAGCACAGTGATGGCAAGAATAATAATAATTAAAGCTCATTTCTTGAAGCAGGAAGCTTAAAAAGTGTTATCTCCTTTTGGCCTGGTCAGCAGGCTTTCAAAGAACGAATTCGACTTTATAAACACCTCACTTTTCTCTCCTTTTTGCATCACTAAAGTATGCGTGCCGTGAACGTATGTCCGTTCAGTTCATTCTGCATTCTGATTTCAGGAAGCTTGACACCCCCTGGCAGACCGAATTCCAGCTCTGGCTTTGTCACTGTTGTCTCCGTGACCTTGGAAATATTACTTACACCCTAAGGGCTGAGTGTATTCGTGAGGGAAACAAGAGTGGTAACTTTTTGTCTCCTGATGTTCTCACGAGGAACAAGTGAGACGATGTATGAGAAACTGCTTTAAAAATTCTCATACTTAACTCAAAAGTGATATTATTGTCACCGCCGCCGTGTCACCAACATCCCCACTGCCATCCATACACTTTACAGTCTGAACGCCATTCTGGACCTTGCTCGAATAAGGAGGTTAACACTGACAGGCACGGAGATAGCTAAACTCTTATCAGACAGGGGCCTTATCACCCCTGGGCGATTCTACAATTTCCTAGCGATTGGCATAATTTTCCCATGTTCAGCAATGTAATGGAACATTATGGAAATAGTCTGAGAAAAACTTTTTATCCGGCATGCATCATTTTGTGCTCTGTAGACAGCAGGTACACCTACGTCCTCCTTGAAATCTGTAATGACAAAATTGCCTCGGCATTAAAATTTTATTTTATGGGACTCTGTAGCCCTAGCACATGAAAGTATACAAATATACCTTGCTTTTATTTTATTAAACCTTGACTCCCTTGATTCCCTGGCTTTTGCTTTGAAAGAAGTTGGCCACATCCCCATAATAGCTTGATTTAAAAACCACTGTTACTCTGCTCCAGGAATAGGCTGTGATGGGAACAGTTCTAGGAAAAAAGCCACGGTGTTATATTGTCGCCTCACAGTTATCTCCAACAGGGCAGAAACCTTGTCTCTCGTGTCATTGTCTGCTTATTCAGGGGTGGCACACTGCCTGCGTATAGTAATATGAATAGATGAGTGAATGAATGAGTGAACTAGTGAATGAATGAACAATGGAAGGAAAGAAGGAAAGGACGAAGGGAGGCAGGGACTCTGTGTTGGTGTGCTGGGGTTCACTTGAGGCCACAGTAAGTGATGGGAACATATGTAGATATCGAAGATGCTGATATACTCACATTTTTCTGCACTGTTTGATTCTGAAGTGGACACAGCTCTTTGCCATTTTACGACTGGTGTAACCTTACACCTTACTCCACTTCCTATTCTAAAAGGAAGTTTCAGACCTGTGGCCTGGCTCTGTTTTTTGGCTCATCTAATAGCTTCCGGACAGCTACTGAATTATGTGATATGTTTGGGGCTTCTCCGATGTGTCATTAAAAAGAAAAAGAGCCTGGAAGTTATTCCAATATCTTGTTTTCTGGTAGAATATTGATGTGTTCTGATTGGCACTGTGGTGGATTTGCATATGGAGTGGGTTCTCCAGCTGTCCCCACTCCTGTCCTTATGGGACTTACACATCCTATATCTGCCCTCTCCCGTTCCCGTGGGTCAGTGTGGGCTCCTTCCCTGGGGATACAGAATTGATATTAGAAGAGTTCCCTGGACTAGGCACAAGAAAAGAGAAAAAGCTGGTGTGTGTGTGTGTGCGTGTGTGTGTATGTGTGTGTGTAGGAGAGACTGTGAGTGAGAATGAGAGGCTGGTAGGCATAGAATGACAGCCTTTAGTGTTTCAGATTCTTCCTGGGCTCTTCTCTGCCCTTGTGTGTCAGGAATGACCCTGCATCCTTAGAAAACCAATCAAAGTGGCCACAGCACGAAGAATGACAGGTTCATGGCAACCAAAACCAAGACTGACAGAGTTTGCCTTATGGCCATAATGCTTGTAAACCAGGAAGCCTGACTTGGTATTTCTGAGTTCAGCTACAATTCAGGTTATGTGACGACTTTAAGCACAATGACAGCTTCACCACCTTACACCTGTCTCTCCACAGACCTTCCTGGGCTCAAAGGGAGCCACGGCATCCAAGAGCAATCAGGAAGTGTGCAAAAATCAATAGTCTCCACAGTCCACCCTGAACCAGCGGGGGCAGAAGCAGTGAGTAAATGCCCGCGGCAGCACCGTGAACCAAAAGGTTTCGCAGAGACTCCCCAGGTGGACTGAGCTCCAGCTGATGACAGCACTCACTTCTCAATCTACCTTTTATTGTCTTTCTCTCATCCTTGTCTCATGATTTCTCCTCCTTCACTTGGGCTTTCCAAGATAACCTCCCAAATAAACTACCTCTAGCCAAGTCCTAGTTTGGGGAACTGCTTTGGGAAGAACCAAAATCATGACAAAAGTCATTTCCTGTCACTAAAAGACTTCACAAGGGGACTAGACAGTTATGTGGCTCACACCTCACTAACTCAGGCGCCTTCCTAGTCTCATCTGACGTCAAAGAGTAAGAAGATTCGGGCCATTATAACTTCAATTCCAGTACATAATGTCTTATCTGACGCTACTTGGTTAAAACCAGCTATGGTCCTAAAACAAGACTCTTAGAATACATCTTGAAAACTCAGTGGGAATTTGCATTATTTGGGGAGACTTTTATATAGTATATATACTTTTCTTTGTGAGAAATGTTATATAGGTGGGCAAATTTTGGAAAACAGATTCTGTACGCAAACAAAGAGTATACCAAAAAGACTTACGTTGCCCTGCATTTCCAGTTTTGCAACTTCCTACTTTTTAGGGCCTTGGGTACGATCTCTAAGTTAAAAAAGAAATTCATTTATTTATTTATTTTGAGAGACAGAGAGCACAAGCAGGGGAGAGGCAAAGAAGGAGGGAAAGGGAGAATCCCAAGCAGGCTCTGCGCTAAGAGTGCAGAGCCCAACGTGGGATCCTACGAACGTGAGCTGAAATCAAGAGTTGGATGCTTAACTGACTGAGCCATCTAGGCACCCTGATTTCTAAAAATGTTTGAACCTTGGTATTATGAGCTATAAAATATGAAAAGAAATACCCATCTTGCATAACTCACAGAAATCAGAAGTGCATGGTATTCTACTGGTGCCCAAATGACAGGAAAAACTTAATTTATAGCTCATATTTTAAGGGGATAAGTATAAGTATATATCAAACAAAAGGCACCCTCCCCCACAAAAAGCTATTTGGAAACGTCTTCATTTTACCTCTTCCCACAGTGACACACTGGTGAAGAACACCAGTAAAGCATGTGACTCCACTATTTTCACCAGTCGGGCTGAGATTTTCCACTACACTTGAACTCAAAGGAGTTTCCACCTTCATTTAAATCTAACTGATTTGGTGAACACATACTGAAATACATCTTAGAATGTATTGACCTACATACTTCAGGTTCGAGCTCTTACTTACGGTTGAGGCAAAAATTTAATCCCTGTGAGTGAAACTTTACCTCAAGCTTGGTATCTATATTCCAGACAGGCCAATTATGCGATATTTTGTATAGACTACTAGAACAAGGAAGGATAGAGACTATTTAGTTTTTCCCTACCTCCTTAGTTTGCAAGTCAAAACAAACAAACAAACAAACAAACCCAAAGAAATAAAGTCATCTGCCCAAAGTCACATTGCAAATTAGATTAAAAACCAAGTGAAGAATCTGGACGCTTCTATAACACTTTTTAACAACATTTTCTAAAGCATGTTTTGGGGAGCACTGGCCCCTTGAGATCCAGTAATCCCTGGACCCCCAAGAAAAGGTTTCTGTTACAAAACAATTTTGGAAAACAAGGCATATGTTGGAATAATTAAAAAACCCTTAAATTGATGAGTTACAAAATATGCTTACTGAAGTAAATTGGTCACAGAAAATTTCTTTTCTCTCCACGTATCTTATTAACATAATCATCTCTGGTTATGTTAAAAAGTACAGCCCTATTAAATCAAGACCTTTCAGGATAAAGTTCAAGGACTTAAGTTTAATATAACCAACTTGTTATCAACTCACCTACCTGTGTCCCCTGCCAGTCCTGTATATGTTCTCTACATACCCAACTATCTCAGGTCTCCCAACATGCCTAACATCTCACTTCTCTGGTATTTGTGGGTATGAAGACCCACTTCTAGGCCTTCGACAATGGTTTTTATTCTTTCCTTGCTTTCTCTGTCTGTCTCCCTAGATCTCTCTCTCTTGTATACACACAAACACAAGCGACCTCATTTACTCTTTAGAACACCTAGGAGAGCGTATGTGTTCTGTTCCTTTGATCTCGAAGATAACACTACATCAGATATATGCCCCAGATTTTCAAATCTGTATAAGAATATATGGTGTAAAAACATACATGTTAAGTAAATATAAAGAAAGAAAGAAAGAAAGAATAGGGATAAACTATGCCTGGATATATTCTGTCCCATTTGTTGCCCCCATGCCTGCCAGATATGCCAGTCTAAGGGATGGGCAAGTGAAGCGGCCCATCTTCGATGTTCCCTGCTAAAAGAATTCCACCAACATTGTAGTAGAAAGAGGCCGAGCATGGGACTTCAGACTTCAGGAAGGCATAGGAAGGAAACATTGAAAATGACACACTAGTAGGAGAAGAAATGAATAGTTTCATGGATTAGAACTTTCTGGAAAATCTTTGTAAATCTTGTAGGAAGGTTACAATCTTACATAGTGTCAAATGCTCTTGACAAGTTCTGGGAACCAGTGAGCCCGTGTTACTTTCTCCTAGGAGTGGATGTAACGACTGATATCAAATGCAGGCCCTTCTGTTTCCTGCCAGTATTTCTCCTCCTTGGTGTTTACTTGTGAGGGCCTGTATCCTAGCAATTTAGAGGACATCACCTAATGGACAGAGTACAAAACCGGAGCCATGAAAGGAGAGGCCTAGGAGAGGACACACACAGGTGTGTGGTATCTTCCTTCAAAGTACGGTGTTTAAAGGGCAAACGTGGTAAATAAAATCATTCCGCTGAGGAAAAACAGCATAAAGTACGAAGCATCTCTTGGTCCATTTGATTTGATGTTGTACAGGGAGCCATAAGACAAGTTATTCCTATAGAATCTCTACCTCCCTGATCTTGAAATACTACAAAAATACGTTCACATTCTAAAAGCATCTTCAAACGCTTTATTGACTGCCAAGGATTTGAGTTCGTGAAAAAATTAACTGAGTTTTCACACCCTGGATTCTGATACCCCTAATATTTTGTTCCAAATATAGCCACTGGATTCTTGGGAAAGAAGTGCGGAAAGGAAGCCAATGAGAGGGAAATAAGGACTTAAAAAAGTGAACAGATTTGAAATTTTAAAAATAACCCAGGTGCTAAAATAGCACATGAAATCTGAGAAATCTGTAGCCATGGAAGAAAGGCTCCCTCCAGTGGGAAAAATATTGACCAAAAGGGTCCTTCTAAACACTTTACGCTTCTTGTACGGTCGTACAATGCTTTCTAATTTCTGCTGGAGTAACACAGTGGGGATGTGTTTGACTTTATGAATTTATTCTTCTTTAAAATAACCACAGAATACAGCTCTATATTTGTAGTAGGCAGAATAATGGACACCCTGGGATATATACTTCCTAATCTCTGGAACCTATGAATCTGTTACCTTACCTAGAAGAAGAGACTTCACAGGCATGACTAAATTTAAGGATCTTGGGGTGGGAGTTATTCTGGATTATCTGGCTGGACCCCATATAAACACAAGGGTTCTTATGAATGAAAGAGGAGGGCAGGGCAGCCAATGGCAGAGTTATGTGACATGAGAAAGACTGGACCAGCTACTGCTGGCTTTGAAGATGGAAGAAAGGGCCGGAAGCCAAGGGATACTTGGGGACTCCAGAAGCTGGAAAAGTCAAGGGCATCGATTCTCCTTTGGAGTATCCAGAAAAAAATGCACCCTGTTGACACCCTGATTCTAACACAATGTGACCCATTTCAGACTTCTAACTCCCAAAACTATAAGATAATAAACTTGTGTTGTTTTAAGCCAAGAGGCTTGTGGTAATTTTCTATAGAAAGAGTGGGAATAACACACATGTTCTGGTGAGTTTGTTTTGTTTTCACACGGTCTCTTTGAAAGGATGTTGACAATGGGCATCATCAGAGCTTCTGATAATGAAATCAAAGCACAACATCTAAGGTTGGAAAAAAGGCTGGCCTCTTTTGTTCAGTGCTAGGCATCTCAGTATTAACGAGATTTATGAAAATACTTTACAGAGCATACCTTACATACAACTCTGCCCACCTGAAGAACTGGAGGGAAGTCTCTGGAATAGAAAGGCATCGGTCCCTTCACAGAGGTGTTCTTCCTACCTTTGTGTGTGTGCATGCTGGACTGCCTCCTGCCTTCGATAACCGACTTCTCTCCCTAATCTCTCACGTTCTCTTTTTCTTTTTTCTAAGTTATTCATTGTGTTCTTAAATTGACCATCGCATGGAGCCGAGCTCAATTTTGTTAGTTCTTTTTATCTACAAAGTTGCATTACTCGTACCTTCAGTGTATTTTCATTCCTTCTTCAATTATGAAATGCTGCAGCCATAGAATAGATATTTTAAAGGACCTTTCCACTTTGTGTGCTTACTTTTAATAGCTACCAAAATGAAATCTGATTTTAAGAAATTGACATACACACACTTAAAAAAAAAAGAGCTCAAAAATGTGTCAAAACAAGTAACAGTGGTTATTTCTAGATAGTGATGCATCGGGTGACTCTTTTTTCCTTTTTTATTCCTTCCAGCATTTCCCCCTTACACATCTCATCTTGAAAACATATTGTGCTAAAGAGACAATATGTCTTTTTTTTTAAGACACTAAGATGACTGGAATAAAAGCTATCTGCTAATTCTATTCACTCTGATTTCTAAATGTTTTTTAAGGGCTTGAAATCTTAAGTTTCCAGGACCTGAATTAAGCATTTTAACAAAGAAACAACCAATGCCATATATGCTGGTAGAGACGCCATTGTTCCATGTGATACTCTTATTAAGATGTATGCAGGGTGCCCGGGTGGCTCATTGGTTAAGTGTCCAACTTCGGTTCAGGTCATGATCTTGTGGTTCGTGAGTTTCACCCTGCTCACTCTCTCTCTCTCTCTCTCTTTCTGTCTCTGTCTCTCTCTCTCTGTCTCTCAAACATAAAAGTTAAAAAAAAACTTAAGGAAAAAAGATGCGTGCAAACCAACCTGCTTCCATTTAGTTTTCCTTGTGCATAGCGGCTTTCTGTAGTTGACTTACACTTGCTTTCTACACTTGTTCTGCCCCTCCAGTGCTACATATATTACTCTGTATTTTAGAAACAATTTTCCTGACATCAGTTAATTGATTTTTTATGCCTTGTTTGAACTTCATCTCTCATAGTGGCTCCCATTTGCCACTTGTCATCACATTTATATTTTGATTCCATTTTCCACATACTCATCACTCATTCGGAGCACAGTGAAGATGTGACAAGGAAGTTCTCCATGACCACAATACTGAGTATTTAAGAGCTCTACAGGCGAGGCTGCTCTTACAGCATTAAGAACAACTCCTTGTGAAAGCCATCACATCCTATTTCACAAGTTTTCTTTTTAAATGGTGCAGCTGGACTGGTTCCAAATCTTAATAAAATGCATCATCTCTTAAAAAAATTTTTTTAGTGTATATTTATTTTTGAGACAGAGAGAGACAGAGCGCATCTTAATGGGGAGGGGCAGGGGGAGAGGGAGACACAGAATCCGAAGCAGGCTCCAGGCTCCGAGCTGTCAGCACAGAGCCTGATGTGGGGCTCAAACTCCTGGTCTGCGAGATCACGACCTGAGCCGAAGTTGCATGCTTAACCGACTGAGCCACCCAGGCGCCCCCATCCCTGCTTTTGAAAAATTTGTTTTGAAAAATGCATCACCTCTTAAGGTTGTCTGAATATAAACGTTTGTGGGCTGAATCCAGCACAGAGAACTAGAGGGAAGAAAATATTCGAAGCTAATGGCTCAGAGTCTGCAAATCATAGACTTACACGCCGTGATCTTCACTGTGTTCTCTGCTTTTATGACCCAAACTAACACCACTAAGAATACGTATATACACTAATGTAAATCAAATGGGGTAACTCTTTTTTTTTTTAATTTTTTTTTCAACGTTTATTTATTTTTGGGACAGAGAGAGACAGAGCATGAACGGGGGAGGGGCAGAGAGAGAGGGAGACACAGAATCGGAAACAGGCTCCAGGCTCCGAGCCATCAGCCCAGAGCCCGATGCGGGGCTCGAACTCATGGACCGCGAGATCGTGACCTGGCTGAAGTCGGACGCTTAACCGACTGCGCCACCCAGGCGCCCCCAAATGGGGTAACTCTTGAACACGCATCACCAGAGTGTGGGTTTGTACTTTAGCCGTACAGGTGTCCCAGCTTTTCAAAAGGTGGTGTGATGTCACTTCGCTTTTGTGAAAGCCCTGCATTAGCACCTGTTCTCACTCATCAAAAGAAATCTTAAGAGAATTTTTGCTTCTGTGGGAAAAAAAAAAAAGAAAAGCAAAAAGCCGAAACACCATTGAGCATTTGTTCTGCTGTGAGTCCTTCTAAAGGCAGCGCCCTCCCCAAGCAGCGAGAGCGGCCTCCCAGCACCTTCCCTGGGAACCACACTCAGCATCCCAGCATCCAACAACCAGAGCCTGGGGCTGTCTGTGAGCACCTGGGCTTGGTCGTGATGTCCCTGGTGCACCTGTGAGCAAGCCGTGTCCTAAGGTATAAGAAAAACCTAAGGGAGGTTATTTTGGGGGTCTGGGGGATGCTCCGACATTTTCCAGTGTAAATGAACAGCAATTACTTCTTCTCTTTATGCCATTTTAGCTGAGGAAAGGCTTCACCGGAACGCCGTGCTCTCAGAGAACAGGAACACCTGATGGGTTAAACCCGAGCCAACTTAGGAAAGTTGGATTTGCAACTCAACCTCAAATGCATTGTGTTTCCCTGATGCTTCTAAGTGGAGTTTTAATATTAGCTCCTAATACTGTTTTGCAATTAGCCAGCATTTTAACACTGGAGTGAGCAATAAACTAACGCTTTAACACTTTTTTAATTGAAAAGATTAAGACAAAGCTAATTAATTTGTAAACTGTACATAGTGAGTCATTCTGAGTCTATGATGAATTTGTTCTTTTGTTGTTGTTCCACAATGAGTAGCTTTAAAAAAAAAAAGCACGAAACATATGATTAGCAGCAGATAAGTTTTTACCAACCTCTGGAAATATTTGCCTGTGTATTTTTTGCAATCACATTATAAGAGTTTTATTAAGCTTTCTTGTAACATTTCAAAAATTTGTGATCTCTCATTAACTTATCGAGATTTTGTAAATCCTCTGTTTCTGCTGTAACAACAGAAATCGAGTCGGAATTTATTTTCCAGGAAGAGATGATTTGGGGCTGTTTATTTCAGAATCTGCACTTTTCCATTTGTTCCTAAGTCTCATTTAATTATCAGCATACCACACCGTAAGTGCTACCTTAACGTGCAAGCCCTCAATACTTTTCAACTGAAATCTATTGAACTAACTTCCAGTAAGTCTGATCTTGGCCACCTGTCTAGCTTCCTTGCTGTCCCCAGCACAAATAAATGAATTCACATAATCCAACAAATATTTACTGGTGGCCAGTCATGTGCCAGGGCTTACTTAAATGCTGGGGATACAATAACGAACACAACAGGAAAAACTCTGAATTCGTGCAATCTACATTCCAGTCGCCCATGGCGCATAATAAAGCCAATCGATGAGTACATCATCTGGCATACTAAAAAGTGAGAAGTGCTATGAAGAAAAAAATAACGCAGGCAAGGAAGATATGGAAGACTGGAGTGAGGTAGTTACAGTTGTAAATATGGCCATCAAAGAAGGTCCTCGTGAGAAGGTGACATCTGAGCAGCGATTGGGTGGACCGCATAAAGCTCATCGTGCAGTGGGTACACTGGGGGAACGGCGCAGGTAGTGACCCGGATGCCTTCCCGGAATGGCCAGATACCCAGCCTGATATCCAGGGGACGGGCCAGGAGAGCAAGCAATAGGGAAGGTGGGAGAAACCAACTACAGAGAGGTAGAGGCCGGGGTCGTGGAGGCCACTGTCTCTGAGAAGATGTCTGACGGGACCAGGACATATATTTAAAAAGGATCGCCCCAGCTGCTGCAATGAGATGAGACCGAGGAGTGAGACTGAGCCAGGAGGACACTGCTATGGTGAGTAAGGGACAGTGGTGTCCCAGCAGAAGCAGGAGAGGCTGTGAGAGCAGCATTGGCTGATGGACTGGATGTGGCGTGTGCGTGGAGAGCGGGGTCACAGATGGGGTCTGGTCTTACGACTGGAAGGAAGTGCCCATTCTCCTTCCTGGGCCCGGTGTGGGTAAGTTCTCATTGGCTTATACGATCCTCTCCTTCTGCTCACTGTAACATACAAACTCACTTGGTTTAGATCTCACTTTTCTAAGAATCCTGACCTAATTAACCTCACGCTATTCGAAACACTCCATTAAACTACATTCCCTGAGGCACACGACCAGGTTAATTTCGTGCCTTTCTCCTGATTAAAACCGTTTTCTAGCTTTCTAACATTATATTTATGTTACATATATGTATATAAGAGGTTAGGAAATTGGAACACTATATATGGCAGAATATATTCTACCATATGAGAGAATATGTACATATGGTAAAGTTTTTAAATAGATTGCAATTTTTAAGATAACTTTTTAGATCTGATAAACTGTAATCTATATAAAATCTACACAAAAATACATTTATTATATATGTAAAAACCTATACATCTATATCTATCTACCCATATTATACCTTTACCTATCTGAAAAAAAATGCAATCTGGGGTGCCTGGGTGACTCAGTCGGTTAAGCATCCAACTTCGGATCAGGTCATCATCTCGTGGTAGGTGAGTTTGAGCCCCATGTCGAGCTCTATGCTGACAGCTCCGAGCCTGGAGCCTGTTTCAGATTCTGTGTCTTCCTCTCTCTCTCTTTGGCCATCTCCCCCCCCCCCCCCACACACACACACTTGCACTCTCTCTGTCTCTCTTTCAAAAATAAGTAAACATTAAACAATTTTTTAAAAATCCTACAATCTACTAAAAGGGCTGAATAAAGAAATATACTTGCCTTGTATTGTTCTTAGTGTCTAATACAGCATTACAATTATGATGATGGAAATGCACTAGGAAAGTCTACTATCACTGTATTTTTTCCCATTTTACGTGTAATATGAGGATAACTTTTAATAACACCTGGTATTTTTCTTTAAAAGGAGTGGAATTTTGTTTCAGCAGATTTATGATTTTTTTCACAGGCAAAGCAGAGATCTGAGTCAGAAGCATCGCCTGTCCACTTTTTTTTTTTTTTAACGTTTATTCATTTTTGAGAGACAGAGAGACAGAGCATGAGCACCGAGCCTGATGCAGGGCTTGAAGTCACGGACCACGAGATTATAACCTGAGCTGAAGCTGGATGCTTAACCAGCTGAGCCCCCCAGGTGCCCCAAGCTCTCTCCACGCCTGACGAAGGGGGCTGACTGTCGGCCTCCACACAAGGGCTAGGAAGCGTGGTGTGATCTCAGCGGGTTCTCCCAAACAGAAAAAAAACCACGGCTGGTCGTTGTCTTGGCTGATAATTTCTTCTCTTTGGTGGGAATGCAAATCCCACTAGGAGAAAATTAAAACATAAGTCCCAGGGGCACCTGGGTGGCTCAGTTCGTTGAGCGTCCGACTTCAGCTCAGATCGTGACCTCACAGTTCGTGAGTTTCAGCCTCGCGTCGGGCTCGCTGCTGTCAGGGCAAAGCCCACTTTGGATCCTCTGTCCTCCGTCTTTCTGCTCCTTCCCCACTCATGCTCTCTCAAAAATAAACAACAACAACAAAAACATGAGTCCCAGTTTTCATGAGATCACATCCAGATGAAAGATAGAGACAAAGCAAGAAGGTACACGGCGCTGAGGAAGAGGGGCATCCCTACGGGGAAGAAGGAGGCCCAGGTGGCCACCTTGTACCGTCTGCTTGCTTCTCGATTTTGCCCTGAGCCGTCCCTGGGGATGGGAACACAACTTCTCTCATCATGGCAGTGAGCAGTAACCACTGTGGTTAAAACTAATGTTCCCTTGCATGCATGGAGTGCTCTATAGGAAGCACGTATTGTCTCGTTTTGGCCTCACAGCGATCCCCAGTGAGGTGGGTAGGCAACCTTATGTTTATTTTGTGGATGAGAAAAATGAGCCCTGAAGAGGGAAAGACACTTAACCGAGGCTACACATTTATTCAAAACATATTTACCACACATCTACTGTTTTTCCTTTTGCAGAGCCCCGTGGGGGAGAAAAGACAATTAACACCGTCTCTTTCCCTGAGGAGTCCACAATCCGTTTCGGCATTTGTACAAATAAATAGATATTTAACATATGATTAGGGACTTCACACTTGGTCTTTTTATTTCTACTTTATTTCTCATTAAGACCACGACATTTAAAAAATGGAAATGTTCATCATTTATTATAAAAATGATGTTTATTTAAATCCCACTAAGATTAAACATAAAAATAAAAAAAAAAAGAATATTAAAGTGACCCACAGTCTCATCGCCTGGTAAGAATCACTGTTAACATTTTATTATATTTTATGTATGTGTATTTTAAAACTATGAATTCTGATTTTAGTCTCATTTTCTGTATGGTATAGAGCAGGATTTTTTACGTTTTCTGTGTCAAACAATATAACTCTGCTTTGTGACTTTAAGGGTTTACCAGGATGCCATTATATCAGCACTTACTTTATCATATTCCTATTGATGGATATTAAAATTTGCTCCCATTTTTTATTATCCAAAATTATGCTGTGATGAAAACCATACATAAAGTTGTGTAAATATGTCTAATTAGTTCCTTGCTATAAAATTCCAGAAACAGAATTGTTGGTCAATGGTCATATTCAAGTTGAAAATGCCAGCCTCTGGAAAGTAAGGATATATCTTAATTTAAATTCAATTTAAGATTCTTTAAAAGAGAATAAGACTTTTTATATTTCCTAATGGCTAACAAATTTAAGTAAGCTTATGTATAAAACTTCTCTTCATGGTATTAATATGAAAATTTCCCTACTGCTTTTTTTTTTTTATTTTAGTTATGGGAAAAATATCTTATGAAAGTGGAATATGGCCAGATTCAGGGATAGGTCTGAATCTCTGTGATCTAAATTGCACATAATCCAATTAAAAGACAAAATTATAAGACAGGCGCTATTGTGGTATGAACTTCTGATCTATATAGATGCACTTTTCTTACATTGCTGATGTGAATATTTAGTGCTGAAGATTTAGACCTGCTATATATATATATATATATATATATATATATATATATATATATATATAGGAATTCTCTTTCACAAAAAGTGCTCCCTGGTAGTTCCAGAAAACTATCTAAAAAGATCATGTCTGAAAATGGAGTGTGGACATTTAAAGAAATTTTTTTAATCTTTCTATTTTATTTTTAGAGAGAGAGGGAGACACAGAATCCGAAGCAGGCTCCAGGCTCTGAGCTGTCAGCACAGAGCCTGACATGGGGCTTGAACTCACGAACCACAAGATCACGACCTGAGCTGAAGTTGGATGCTGAACCGACTAAACCACCCAGGAGCCCGTGGAGTGTGGACATTTTGATGCTACATCAGTATTCACATGGTTGGCAATGGCAACTGAGAGGAGCAGATATGCTCCATATCGTAGGATATAATATACATTAGGTGGTATCCCCATCCTATATTTTTTCTTATCCAACTCATTATTTCTTCCCTCAAAATTGTGCCTGGTTTGTATCTTTCATATTAAGACTCTTCCAAGATGGCAATCCACTAGAATGCTTCGACAAGGAGAACACCTACCTCATGAAGCTACTGACTGTGAATAAAGACAAACAAACAAACTTTTATGTGAGTTTACCCTGATACCGGGACCTCCCCCTACAGGGACTACCTATAGGCATTCTTGTTTGTTCCTGCAAGGGTGAAGAAAATAGGTCTGGTTTTTTCCAAGGACAACCAGGCACAGCAGGAACATAAGAAATACAAGGTTTTCTAGCACCTACTGACACAGTGATTTGCCTCTGATCCTTATCTTTTTGTGGCAAAGAGCTTTCCATGTGCACAATGACTAAGTTTGGATGCTGTTAAACACTCCTATTAAACACATCGGGGAGCTAGGAGTCTGTTTTTAGCCTCTCTTTCTTGCTGATAAAAGTAAAAAAAATCAACTGGGCTTAGTTTAGAAACATTATGTACACATAAAAAATATGCACCACATGATTGGAGCTCTTGGATAAAACTCATTAACTTACTATTAGAAAGTTACTAAATTACTTCCTAGTTTTATTACAAAACGCAAAAAAAATGTTTTTTAAAGGATAATTAGCTTTTTCATTAAAAAAAAAGAAACCAGCTTGAGGAAGAAAGAACTCCTTTCTTAAAGAAATGTAGAATTAAAGAGTGAAATCGTTGCTCTGTGAATTCTTGGTACTGGTATCACTCTTAAATAGTGTATGGAGATCAGAACAAAAGGAGAAAGTGCTGGGTGGGGTTCAAAGAAGTGCCAGGTTGGTATTCGTGATGTTCTAAATGTACCACCTTTTGTCTCTGACATGAAAAAGGTAGCCAGAGGGGTGAGAGACTAAAAAGGATTGGGGTTGTCTGTCTCACGGCCAAAGAAGCTCCCCATCTATTTGTCTAGATTCCAAATGGGAGACCATGCCTCCTCTATGATTATCTTGTAAGCTGTGAGTGTGTTGTAGGAAAAGTAAACATGTTGGAAATGAAGTACTGTGGTAAAACGAAATTGACAAACATTGACATATATCATGTATTCCATGTAATGAATCTTTTGTAAATAATGACGATTGTTGTATTGCTTAGGAATTATGAATTAATAATGATTCAAAACTTATGGACAACACTTTTAAACTGTCAAAGCCAACTTTTGGAGATTTCTCTCCTGTTTTGGCATCAGTTGTAATTTTACTTTAGGAGAACATTTTTTTCTCCTGATCATTTGTATTTATCTCAAACACATGTTCAATGTTGAAAACAGACTTTGGAATGAGTGAGTCAAATTTATAGTCTCCTGTTTTTTCACCCATCCACCAACCATGGGTGGGGTAAGAGGGCCCTAGGGGACCCCCTTTCCTTCTGAAGTCCTCTTGGCAGTATATTCTGCAGTGGCCTGCTTCTTGACCATGTCCTGCATCCTGGTGAGGATGAGGTAACTAAAACTCTTGATCCCAATGTAATGGAGAGCCTAGTTGGCTAGTGATTGAAATGATACTAGAAGGCTAAGGTAGGACAGACAGCAAATTCACTCTGTAAAATGATGCTAAATAATGGCTTTCAGCTCCCAGAATCTGTTGAATTTGGAGTCGTAGGAAGGAAAGAGAATAAACAGAACCCCAGGGAGGCTCATCTTCTGGCTGGATGGAGAGAATGAAAGGGGAGTTCACTGCCTACTCAAATTGGTATGAGCCATCTGCATTAGAATATTCTAGAATCTTCTAGTGAAGCTCATTAAAATGCAGATTCCCGGAGCCTATGACAGATCTTATGAATCAGAAACTCTTGGAATGGTGCCCTGAAAACTGTACTTTATAGATTTACTCAGATAATTTTCAAACTAAAATGTAAGAATCATTGGCTTAGAGAAAACAAAATGAAAACCAGATATACAAAGAACTGACTGACTGGTCATCCCCAAGTTCAGTGACTGCAGCTCAAATGCTTCTTCCTTTCAGTTCCCACAAGTACCTAAGAATTAACTGCCAGATGAAACAATCTGCAGAGAAAATTTCTGACCACATTCCAGGCAGTGGAAAGGATTAAACTTTATATTAAAGGCTAGCTTTACAAGGAACAAAGCAAGGAGTGGTAGCGTTTTCTGCCCTAAAATTTCTTTAACTGGGAACCTGGTTTTCCCTTTCACAACTAGATATAAACCAGCTTAAAGTATAACTGATGGGAGAAAATGACAGTGATTGAATCCCACTCATACCAAAACAAAAATTGTTTTCTTTTTTTTTTTTTTGTACATAAAGAAGCAAATATCCAGTGACTCCATTATATTTCTTTGACAGGGTATGTATTAACCAGAAAGGTAAAAGAAGGAACTGTATTCTATGCAAAGGCTTGTACAAAACATTATAATGTGCTCCAAAGGCTTGGAGAAAAGGTAAAGGAGATCACAGGGAGACAGACCAAAAAGCATATCATGCAACATTCTGCAATGTTAACTTACTCAGATTTTACATGAACAAGGTTAAAGAATTATTGGAAGGTGTTAACCTCGTAAGTGATGGCATCGAATTCTCACTTTTGAAATTTCAGTTTAGCAGAGATGTAAAACATAAACCGAAGGCTCTAAAATCAGGAATTGGAAGGTCTCTGCTGTTCCTCAGAAGTGAGAAGAGCCTGGGTGAAGACACAGCCCCCAAGAGGAAGGTGGGACACAAACGATATCCCAGAAGGAGAACACGCTGACCCTGGCGAATGATTGGATGTGGGGGTTTTAGGCTATTGCTTCAGTGACTGGGTTTGCAATGGTTTAGATGTATAGGTAATACAGCAGGGAAAGCAAGTCAGGATAGAATGGGGAAATGGATATAACACATAGGATACTGAGATGTTCATACATTTCACAAATATTAAGTCCCTACTGTGTGCTGATCTCTGTCCACCAGGCAGGGTTTTTTTTTTAAGTTTATTTATTTATTTTTAGAGAGAGACGGTGTGAGCAGGGGAGGAGCAGAGAGAGAGGGAGAGGGATTCTTAAGCAGTCTCCATGCTGTCAGCACAGCTGGAACTCACAAGATCGTGACCTGAGCCAAAATCAAGAGTTGGATGCCTAACTGACTGAGCCACCCAGACATCCCATTAGGCAGTTTAATGGATCCAGCAGAATGTTCTGGATTAGCAATATAGATGAAGGAATTTTCACCATATAAATGGAAACTGAAGACATAGTTTGAGAATTAAGAGGAAGTATGTGAGTGAGAAAGGAAGCCTGAGGACAAAGCCAGGGAGCACCATCATTTGAGAGTGAGGCAGGGGGTGCCTGGGTAGTTCAGTCAGTTAAGCATCCGACTCTTGATTTCGGCTCAGGTCATGATCTCATGGTTTCTGAGTTCAAGCCCTGTGTCAGGCTCTGTGCTGATAGCACAGAGCCTGCTTTAGAATCAATCTCTCTCTCTCTCTCTCTCTCTCTCTGCCCCTCCCCGATCCACATGTGCTTTCTTTCTCAAAATAAATAAATAAACTTTAAGAAAAAAAAAAAAGAGAAGAGAGTGATGTAGGACGTAGACTGGAAACAAAGGCATCCGTCAATCTGAACCAAAACAAAGAAGTAGTGAGCCACAGAAAACAAAGAAACCTGCTGTAAGGAGAAAGCAAGTTCTATAAAACGTAGATGCCCCCGTTAGATACATTAGCATCAATTTGCCGATGGGGAGGTCACTGAAGAGAGCAGATTCAGGGAAGCTGAGAAAATGGAAGCCATATTGGGAGGCGGACCGGCATGGCGTGAGGAGGAGAGAGAGAGGAAAGACCACATCTTTAGACTATTTGGCTGCATTTATAAGAAACGCCGAGCAGGAGTCAAAGTTCTTAAACACTCGTCATTGCATTCCTACCCTATTTCCACAGCTCTGCATTCTAGTTTCTGACATTTCTTACTTCCTTTCTCTTACTTGTCTTACGGTCACCAGCAAGCTTGACGACAGATATCTGATGCTCTCCTGAGAACAGGTCTGGGAGGAGAGCGAGAGGGAACGCCCCAGAAATGGAGATCCACGATAACACCAGCAGGGACTACACTTGAGGGCCCATGATGGTGCCCGTAGTGAACACCCACTTCACATGCATTTTAAATTCTGAAGAGAAGAGAAGAGAAGAGAAGAGAAGAGAAGAGAAGAGAAGAGAAGAGAAGAGAAGAGAAGAGAAAAGGAAACCTTGTCAGGTAAGCATTACTATTGTTCTCATACAGGAAAGTGAGGATCAGGGAGGTTAGGTCACCACCTTGGACCACACACATGGTAAATTCCAGGCATGGGGTTGGCACCCGTCTGTCTTAATCCGGCATCCACTCTTCTTTGAAACGTCACAGGGAGGAAGGAAACGTTGAACACGAGGGGAGTTGAGAGAGTTGAAACTCAGTGTGGTCTGACAGCTTTGCTTCTGGACCCTGAAGACCAACCAGCAGGACAGGGAACAGGGGCTGGTGGGCCAGGAAGCTCACCTCCCCAAACCCAACTTTGTATCGTCTGATGAGACAAGTCACGCCTTTAAGGAAAATGCAGCTAACAGAGTATTCTTAAAGACAACATTTTCAAAAGCCAAGGAGCTGACTGTTAGCCACACGAAGAATGGGGCTGTGTTGTCAACGACTGCTCTGTTGTCCCTTGCGGATGAGTCTTAGAACCGTCCCAGTTCCTGGCTGTGTGTCCATTGCTCCGAAGCCTTAATCACAGCGACTCTTTTTATCGCAAAGACAGGAAGATCTAACCAGAAGCCTCATGTGTTTCCTCAAGCAAAGCAACAGTTTGTCCCACAGTATCTTTCACAGGTGTTCACCCCAGATGCTGAAACAGTAACCGATGCTTGAACCAGTTCTCATGAGGCTCCTTCTCCACGTGGGGAGGAAACAAAGGGACACATCCTCATTACGAGGTCTGATCCACACCCCTTTGACTCTGATCTTTCTGGACCTGCAAGAGATCCATTTGCTAACTCAGACTTAGCCCGAGAGGCACGAGAGGGGAGAAGTGGCAGTGATTCTGACATGAAGAACTTTCACTGTTACTTTTATGTCTTCTATGACTTACAACTCTACAGGTTGCAAAACACTTTATCCTAGTTGGAACTACAGTGTTTCAAGGTCACTTGTTTGTTAATCTATAGCAATCCTTAAAAAGAAGCTGGAAAGAAAGAGAAAGTAAAATTAAGGAAATGGGTACATTTATTCCATTTAAATAAATCTCTTTGCTCTTTTGCCTGGTTTCTGTCCCTTAAATCCTCCCAGATTTACAACTGAATGTTGGTAATTGCTGAAAATAGCCACAGATTGTACAGAATAATTGGCTCTATTTTAAGACACACATTTTAGTGTGTATACTATATGCTATGGCTACAAAGTAATAAAATAGATTTCTGAGTGTTGCTTCTGGAATTCATTGTCATTATTTTTAGTCACATATCGTGTATATGTGTGAGCATAGCAACATTTTGTAGTTTGAAGGTCCTTTATAGTTTTTAGAAGTTACAAAATAATACAATTAACTGCTTTGAATTTAGTCATTTTGTACCGGGCAAATATTGATTTCTTTCCCAACACCTTTAATTTCTAATGGAGCTTGAAATTAACTTTGGATTTTAATTCTATTTTATTCTGGGTTTGTACATCAGGGCCATTAATAACGTCAGGAGAGCGCTGAGAGAACTGTTTCTGAGCCAAGAGCCCACAGCAAGCTTTGCAGCATTTGGGGCCTCATCCTTTGCAGAGAGGAGGAAAGTCTGTGTGGCAATGTATATAGCATTAGTAATTTATGGAGGAGCAACCAAGTTAAAAAAGGGAGCCTGTAAAAAGTCAGCCTCTGATCACTTGCTAAAGTTTGCATCATTGTGTGTGTGTGTGTGTGTGTGTGTGTGTGTGTTATACATATTTAGTAAGATTCAAAATAGGGTAGCAAAGAACAGAATTTCCATACTAACCAAATGGGCTTTGGAAAAGAGCCTTCTGATTCATAAGGTAATAGTCTATCTAGTATATATGTACATGGTATATGGACACAAATTTATATCAATATAAATATATCACAGATATGACCTACAAATTTTAAAATAAATGCACTCTCATGAGGCACCCAGGTGGCTCAGTCGGCTGAGCCTCTGACTTCAGCTCAGGTCATGATCTCACGGTTTGTGGGTTCGAGCCTCACGTCGGCCTTTATGCAGAGAGCACGGAGCCTGCTTTGGATTCTCTCTTTCCCTTTCTCTCTGCCCCTCCCCTGATCATGCTTTCTTAAAAATAAATAAACATTAAAAAAAATAAAAAATAAGCGCATTCCCTTCATGAAGTTTCAGCATGTTGTTAAAAGATTTTATGTTGTCTCTACAGAACGGGGTGATTGTAATTCACTGGTGCTGAGACTCCTTGCAGGTCTCTGCATTCGTGTGTGCCCGTGGGCAGATGAGACCAACCTCCTTCTCAGAGATTCCCCAACTTGCTCCCACCTCTGCCGCTGTCAGGGGATGAGCATCAGTGGCGACTAATCTCAGAAACCGGGATGTGGCTTCTCTACCACATCGTCCAATATATTAACTTGTCAGGGCCACATCGCCAAACGGCCACCTCCGGAGTCTCTCTCCCCATCATCCCTGCTTAAAGTCTTCCTTCTTTGGTTGAGAAGTAGCAGGGAGCCACAGCATGGAAAAGAGAATTGGGACAAAATTCAGGAAAATGGGGTGGCTGCAGACATTCTGAAAAGAAGACTGTAAAAGGGCAACAGTTTAGGGCATTCGCTTATTTTTTTTTAGGTGCGGTCTCTAATCTTAACACACTAGTATATCAGTGATTATTTCAAAATATCTACTACCCCCCTCCTCTTCAAACTTTGTTGATTTGATCTTGATGTTTTGTAAGTCTATGGAGAACAAGGCCATTTTCCCAACCATCAAAGTTCTATTTGTTACATTTTTGAAAAGCACAAACTTCCACAAGACTCAAGAGTGACTTTCCACTGGGCATCCTTATTAAAAAAACACATGGAAATAGTTTTCTTAAACCAATCAATATAGAGACTGCTGGAATCTAAATCATCCCAGCATGAAAATTACAGTTTGTGCAGATTAAATTTGTTTTTTTATTATTACCACATGTGCAATTGGTGTTAATCAAGTGTCAAAGTGAATCCATTCTTTAGCTAAGGAACCACATGCGGTAGAATTTAGGGCCCCGTGTTCATTTATCTCATCTTAAGATAGGTGGTGTGTGGGAAGCTTAGGGTGATGATAAGTAGAAAAAAGCAGCAACTTGAATGCAAACTGAATCCTAATTCGAAATCCCTTAGAAATTTTTATGCAGTGAGTAAGTTCCTTGGGCTTTAAACAAATATGCCTTTACAACGTGTGAGTTCTTGTGACATCCACTCTATATGGGTGAGAGACAGGGAAAAAATGTTTTCCGTTAATAAACTTTCTCTTGCGGCTGCTAATAGCATTTCAAATGCTTCTCAATAAATTTGTCTTCCACATTACTTCTGTCCAGGGAATCACTCTATATCATTATTTTTATCTCTAAAACACGCATGAGCCCCCAAGCCTAGTCCGGGCTGCAGACATAAGCTTAGCGAAACGACCTCTAACCCGTGCAGCCAATGGCACCCAGGCGAAGCAAAAGCTGCGAGACAGAGTTGATGCTGTGTTTCATCCGGTAATGCTGGGAAGTGTGTCCCGAGCGGGGGATGCAGTGTGGCTGAAAAGAGGATTCGTTCTGCAGTCACTGCACTTCTGTCGCCCATCACCGATTCGGCCTCCTCTCCCAGGGTTTGTTGCACTCCGGCACCGTTTGGATGACTGGCCTCGTGGCTAATGGGCCACATGGCCAGTGGCGACAAGACGGGATTCAGGCCTCCCCAGCTGGTGCCGTAATCATAGAATAGTAGGTGCTCCCACTAATAAGGGGCAAGTAGGGCCGCTTGGATTTTCCTGCCTGCCTTCCCAAGGGCATCTAATACACGTGTCGTCCCACGCTTCTCTCCCAGCGCTGCATTACTGATCTTGTCTCCCCTGTGCAAGTTCACAATACTTTCTTCTCTCTCACATAATACAAGCCAACTTGATTTAAAGAATTATACAAAGGAAAGAATTATACAAAGAATTATATAAAAGAATTATACTCAATGTCCTTTTGGACAATGAGTTAACCAAGCTTGTTCCATTCACCCAGCTTCCGGTACGTTAGGAACTTTTGAAATAATCTGGCCTGATTAAATTTGGGTTTTATTTATTCAGAGAGTCTGTATCTAAGTCACTTAAACCATAAAGAGGTCTTAATATGTATTTCCTGAGTAGGAATATGCCTTCCACTGAATACCTGAATGTTCTCTAAGAAGGGCAACTCAGCAACAGACAGCCATATGGTACAGAAAACACATAGGGTTTTCTAGAGTTCTGAATTCCATTGCAGTTATATGGACAGAAAGAATTTTTCTCCAGCCAAACTCTTCAAGGTGTTTCTTTATCCAATCTAACTGGATGGCCTCACTTGGCTTTCTCCAGCACAGTGAAAGTTGATCACGTGACTTGGCAAGCAAGACATGTTTAATTGATGTCTCCGCAGGACTGGATAGTGGTGAAAAGTATTATTAGGACATTTTGATGCCTGCTAATGAGTAATGACAGTGATTTTATAGGTGCCAAGTTTGTCTGGCATTTGATGCCAGCATCTGCCATGGCAAGAAAGGTCTTTCAAGAATGGGGTAAGGCATATTTTGCAGACGGGAGCCATCACGGTAGCTTTGAAACAAAATTATATGATGAGACCAAGGAAGCTCAAGTCATTGGACATTTTTCTTACTTTACATAAAAGTTACATTTTTAGTCAAGTCCATTTACAGTATTTCACTTGCACTTGGCTAAGATAAAATATTTTATTTTTTTAATGTTCATTCATTTTTTTGAGAGACAGAGAGAGAGTGAGCAGGGGAGGGGCAGAAAGAGAGAGAGAGTGAGAGAGAGACAGAGAGAGAAAGAGACAGAGAGAGAATCCGAAGCAGGCTCCAGGCTCTGAGCTGTCAGCACAGAGCCCAACATGGGGCTTAAACTCACGAACCGTAACATTATTACCTGAGCCAAAGTCAGACAGATGCCTAACCAACTGAGCCACCCAGGCACCCCAAGATAAAATATTTTAAAATATTATACTAGAATTTGAAAGCAGTCATATGAACACATCCAAAAAAGGGAACGAGCAACACTTTCTTGGAAACTGCTACACTTTCCATGGGAAACTTTTGCTTTTAGTGGCATTAGCCATCTACAACAAATATAACAGAAGGAATTATTTGCACAGATAAACATTTTCATTCCAGATTCCAACAATCTGAACTATATATTCTTTTGCCAGGAGGGCTTGGAAAGGAGGAAGAAAAGCAGAAGGCAGTCATGATAATGAAAGAAATGAAGAGAGTTCTTTGTTTACATTGATGTTGGAAAAACAAAAACAAAACAGAAACCAATCATTCATTCTTCAGATTTTTCTCATGTGAATGGTGAAAAAAAAAAATCACTAGATTCATTACTGGGTAGTCGTTTTCATAGACAGCTTAGCAAACCAAACCAAATGTCCTGAATTTAAGGAATAGAAATTTGACACAGCTGGGTCACAGATGGGAGGCGATCCTGACAGGAGAAAGCTTCTCAATCTTTAGATTTAGGTTAATGATCACAAAGTCATCTTAAAATTAGTTTTGTATGCTAACAGAGCTATTTATCCATCCACAGGCTGTTACCTCAGGTTATACTATAAGCTGAACAGTTGAGACAAGCTGAGTAACAAAAAACATTTGTCACCTTCGGTAAAAGAAATGTTGACTGCCGAAGGGACAACACCTAATCCAATGGCTCTTCATAAATGCTTCTCTAAATATTGTTCAGGGACCTCAGAAGTCCTCCTTCATTCCGAAATAATCACGAGCCCATAGTCTTGTTAGGGGAAACTTTAATGTCATTTACGGATTAATATAGTGAGATGAACTCAACTCTTTCTCCTAAAGAGTAAGAGTGATGAAGAATCGTATCTGAAGTCATACTTCGGTGGTGAGGTATTGAAGGGCCACTGTCCCCTGGCTAACTCAGCCTACCTACTCAACTCCACATCCTGCTGTTCCTTTGATGAGGCAAATCTCTTCACGGTGTGACATTTATACCTGTAGGTATCATCTCATGAGCATCATCGATGTTGATTATAACAGTGCCAGACATGTACGCATTACCTGTAGCCTGATGAATGAGGGCAGTGGTATTCTGGTAATCCAGCTTTACAAAAAATAAAAGTCTGGACTTCTAGGGCTTGTTAATTTCCACGGGTGCATTCTCCTACTGTAGCTGGTTCAAGCTACCGAGCCTTAAAACCAGCTCACAAATGGTTTCTCCAGCTCCTGAATATTTAACGATCTTGCTTCCAGCATATCAGTCAAAGGTTTAGAAACTCAAACTCTGCTTCTACTGTCCCTACCCCTACATTGCCCACCACCAGTTCCAATCTTAATTCCCAACCAAGAAACAAGGGGCTTCCCCAGGGTTCAGTTGGTTCGAGAACCCTTCCCCAACCACCTTGGTCCACTTTGTTCTCCCACTCATTATACATATTGGCTCTTACACCAGGTAGGCACATAAACATGTTACCTTCTATTAATGTATTAATGCCTCCTGACTGTCTGTCTTCCTTTTTTAACCAGTGTGTCTGCTTCATAAGGAAGCAGGCCCTTGTCTGTATTTCTGAAATCCGCATACTGTGTTACCTACAAAATGGACATGTAATATTATTGAATGAACCGGGACCACCTATATATTAGAGGTAATCCTCTACTCCGAGTTTGTAAAGCTCAAGTCTTACAGTAGGAGCAGAGTGACTAATGTCAATATGAAAGCAAGAAATCGTTTGGTTTGGGAGATGTTTAAAGGATCAAAGGAGAGGCACATACCATATTTAACTTTAATTCTCCTTTCTTGTTGTTTGAGTAGATACAAGAGTCTGTGAAGTTTCCTTCTTTATCTGCCAATAATCAGGCTTCCCCTCTATCTCCCTTTCCTTAACTGAACCTGGCAAAGATGTCGAGGTGAGTGTTTTCCATCCCTTTTTCTCTTTACTCTGAGCCTCGGCTGAGACAGTCCCTGGGATTCAAACTACAGAGTTTAATGAATAATGTCAACTCCCTCGAGACCTAGCACTGGCATTTTATAGCCTCCGAGCAGTTCATAGGATCAGAGCTCAGTCTCTATGGCAGGCTGCTTTTTAATATGCATTCACAGATCAACTTTTTGCAGAGGCTTTTTATTCAAAGAGAATGATATATTTTTGAAACTATTGAAAAAGTCTTTGTAAAACTGAAATTAAATCCTTTCTTTCTAGGTTTAATCTCAGCCATCTTTCCAAAGCAAGGCATAAAAGAAGGGATTAATTTGAAATTTGGGCTGCCTTAGAAATGTAAAGGTCCTTGGGCTGTGTTTCTCCAAACGACCTGCACTATTTTAATCCAATGTAATTTATTTGGTTGTGGCTGAAAGGCAGAATGGCCTCTAAAAATCCCCTTCCAACATTTCTACAGAGGTCGCTCTCTCCCGTTTCTCTCCGTCTTCCTTTATCTGCGGATGCCGGGTGAAAATCTGAGAGAGGGGACTTCTTTTTGTAAGTCAGTGTGATTTCAGGAAGTGGACACCACTGGTCCCTTCCTTCGTTTCCTTTCCCTCTCTCCCCAGATGCTTCGGCTTTGGTGAGAAAGTGAGCTTCTCATCTAGAGAATACACACAACTGAGCAAGGGCTCACTGTCATTTCAATTGTGCGTGTTCCATGAAAACCAGACTGCCCCCCACCCAACACCTTGCTGGAGCAGTTTCCTCCTCACTCCTCTCTCTCTCCATCCGTCGGGTAAGAAAAAAGTCCAGAAAAAAATGGAGAGATAATCTGCCAATATAATCTGAAAAGGTGAAACAATTGTTTAGGACTACAAAGTATCTGTGAAAAGATACTAAGTCATTTTTCCATATGATTACACATATACATATTTTGTAAAATGAAAAGTGGCAACTTAGACCATAAGAGGTAAACATGCGATACAATTTATCCTCAGTTCACAACCTCAATGTGCCAAAGATGTGTAAATGAGTTATGATCACAAGGGCTTTTATTTTTTTGTTTGTTTGTTTTTTGAAAGTTTATTTATTTATTTTGAGAGAGAAAGAGAGCGAGAGAAAGAGAGAGAGAGAGCACAGGGGAGGAGAAGAGAGAAAGAATCCCAAGCAGGCTCCGTACCATCAAAACAGAGCTGGAAGGGGAGCTCGAACGCATGACTGTAAGATCATGATCTGAGCTGAAATCAAGAGTTGGACGCTTACCTGACTGAGCCACCCAGTCCCACATACTCCCCTCTTCTTTCTCTACTCCACGTTCCCGTATGCAGAATGCAGTCCACTCTCCCCACACTGGCGGTGAATGGACAAAGAACGAATAAGCAATGGTAGGAGTATAGATCTATGTGTCCCACAGTCCTGTGGTTGTGCCCTAGAGCCACTCCTTAATGACAAGGACATATCCCTTAATGACAGAGACACACGGAGCATCTGAAGTAGGTCATGGTGCAGGATGAAAAGGATGAGAGGGAGGTAAAGCTGGAAGACTGGTAATTAATTGTCCACCTGATAGCAGAGAAGTGCGATCTGGTTACCTAACCAGATGCTGTGTCCAGGTCAGAAAGAGCAGACTCACCCTGCACGTGCAAATCAGCCTGCGTAGCTATTATAGTTGCTAATAAAGCCTTTTAGCTTTTCAGTGATTATGGGCTTAAATATTGAGACATCCTCAGATCTTTTCCTCGGGAATCAACTACGTCAGTGCCTCGTAACCTGAGGCTACCTGTAATCAGACAAAACTTTTGCTGGCTGTTTCTAAAGATGTGGTGGCATGTACAATAAAAGTTACAAAATGATGCCAAGTATTTTCTAAGTTTACAAAGCATTTTAAGAGCCAATATTTCACTGAATGTCCCGGAGGGAACTTGAGTTCAGACAGGGTAAGTGACCGTCCAAAACCCAAAGCCAAGATAGCAGAGAGGGAGGGGAAGAAAGTAGAAGCAGATTCAGGCCAACGCTTCTCTATCAGTGGCCAGCAGCGTGTCCTGAGAGTTTGCTTCACCCTTTAAGGGTGTAAGTGACATTCATACTAACATGCTACGGGGGTCGAGGAAACAGACGACTCACAGGTTTGGGAGAGAATTGCTGTCGTCCACCTGGGAAAACGCTGCTAACGGAGAGGGAAGGCTGGCTCTACAGCCCGAGGATTTGACATCACAACATCGAATTTCAAATCCTGAGTTCTTTTCCTTCTCTGTAATTTTCTGGTAGCAAGAATAGACATGTGATATCACCTGATGAGTAAAAGGACCATGGTCATCTTATTCCCATCTCACCCCAGGTTTAAACACGTTTGTCACTCACTTGTCCATATTTCAACGCACCTGCATCTATTTCACGGTAGCTCAGACACCAGCCAGTACATCTCTTATTTTAAATAAGAGATCATTTTTCTGGTTGCAACTTACTTTGCGTATAATTACATATTCCGGCAAGTTGCTTTGGTGAACATGCCTTCACATGCACATCGCAGTGTTTTCCTCATGATTATTTGAAACGTGCAGGTTTCTGTGCTCATGTACTGACTTCTTCCATATAATTTTTTATAACTTTATACCGCTAGTGGTTGTTCCTACTGTTATTACCATCACTACCCCCTCAGCCTTCCGCAAACCCCTCTTCTTTTACCTGCCCTCCTGTTTTCCTTTGTCCCTTTAGCTTTTGTCTCTCTTCATACTTTAGCTATCTTCATGAATTTGCATAAAGGACAGTGATCTTTAAAAAGCTATTGATGCTTTGTACCTTCTCTGCCATTCGTTCGCTCTTTGACTCAGGGAACATTCACTGAGCACATACTATATGTGGGGCAGGCCCTGGGAATAAAATGGTGAACAGAGCCTGGCACGGTCTCCTCTGAGATATTATGGGCCTCTGGAAGTGACAGATGGTATTAAAGAATCACAAATAATAAATGTTGAATCACCATCATCACTGTGCTAAGATATATCTTAGAATAAGAGGGTTTGGCCCAATTACAGGGTCACAGAAAGCTTCCTTAAGGAGGTGGCTACTGAACTGAGATTTGGAGGATGAGTAGAACTTACCTGATAAAGCAGAGAGGGAAGATGTGCAAAAGTCCTGTAGTGGCAGCAGTGGTGGGGCAGAGGGAACAGTGTGAGGATACAGGGCATTCGTGAAAAACTGAAAGGAGGCCAAAGAGACCAGAAGGGAGAAAGTGAGGAAAAGTATGGTGGAAAATCAGGTTAAAAACTTAGCCATACTACATAGGTCTGTATAAGCCAGTTAAATTTATAGCTGAGGGATGGATTCCAATTCTTTAAAAAATTTTTTTTTCATGTTTATTTTTAAGAGAGAGAGATAGAGAGCAAGCATGGGCAAGAGAGAGGCAGAAAGAGAGGGAGACACAGAATCCAAAGCGGGCTCCAGGCTCCGAGCTGTCAGCACAGAGCCCGATGCGGGGCTCAAACTCACGAATCATGAGATCATGACCTGAGCCGAAGTTGGACGCTCACCTGACTGAGCTACCCAGGTGCCCCAATGTTTGTTTACTTCTGAGAGAGAAAGAGAGAGAGAGTGAGCAAGAGACAGAGAGAGTGAGTGAGCACGGGGGAGGAGTAGACAGAGAGGGAAACATAGAATCCAAAGCAGACTCCAGGCTCTGAGCTGTCAGCACGGAGCCCGACGCAGGGCTCGAACTCACAGACCATGAGATCATCACCTGAGCAGAAGTTGGACACTCACCCGACTGAGCTACCCAGGTGCCCCAATGTTTGTTTACCTCTGAGAGAGAGAGAGAGAGAGAGAGAGAGAGAGAGCAAGAGACAGAGAGAGTGAGTGAGCACGGGGGAGGAGTAGACAGAGAGGGAAACATAGAATCCAAAGCAGACTCCAGGCTCTGAGCCGTCAGCACGGAGCCTGACGCTTGGCTCGAACTCACGAGCCGTGAGATCATCACCTGAGCAGAAGTTGGACACTTCAACCGACTGAACCACCCAGGTGCCCCGATGGATTCCAATTCTGTAAGGACATGATTATATTCAGTGAATGTCTTCTTGAGGGGGAGAGGTGGTGTGCAATGTTCAAATTCCAAGGTGTCGTCATTGATTCCTAGGTCTGTGGTCGTTCCAAACAGATGGAGGCACAAAATTTCCCATAGCCAATAAATCTAGGTGTTTATGCCCTAGGTCAGTGTGACTAAAGCAGGTGAGATTAATTTCTTTTTTTAATTATGCCTTGAATTCAATCACTTACGGGTATCCTGGATTACAAAGAACATGGCGTGTGCTATTTGGCTAGTAAAAATTTTACTTTTGCATTTGGGTGGCAACATCAGACCCTGTTCTTTCTTAGGATCTCAGAACTCAGAAATCACATAATTTTTAAATTGGAAGAGACCTGTGTAGATCATTCCATTTATCTCTTCTTACTATGTCTGGAAACAGTAATGTTTATTTATCTGCACAAGGTGAGATCTCTCTTTTCATACAAAAAATTGCAAGAAGATTTTCTCTGAGAATGAAGATCTGGTATTAATAATTCTTCTAAATGTTCAGCCCCAAACACTGTTTATATCTGTCCAATGTCCTCTTGCTTAGGAAGATAGCCAACAGCTTTCATATTGCCGAGAATATTCTGGGGATTTGGGGGGCAGTTCCGATTAAGAGGTTGATATCATATGTAGAAGGACTGAGGCCAAAGATAGGCTCCAGAAGCATGAGAAAAAATCTGTCTACCAAGCCCTGAGATGAGGGATTGCCTTTTGGATTTAATTTATGTAGGTGAGCACCATAATTACAAAGAGTAAGGAACACATATGGAAAACATGAGATGATTATTGGATCTTAAAGAGCACTTGAAGCATTGGAAAGCAAGCTTGCAGAACAGTTGGAAGGGTCTATAAAGCACCAGGAAGAGACAAAGACTAACTATCAACATGAAGCTTCGCTCACAAGAAAGACACACTCTTATACTTTTGAGAGGGTGAAGATAAGTCAATATAACAAACAACAGACGAACTATTCAACACAATCATTCTAACCTCTTTGATGCAATTTTAAGTTTCTATGTGCTACTAGTAAGTTACAAATTCATTGAGAATGGAATATGTATCTGCATAAGAAAATTTAAGAAGATAAAACAGGGGTGCCTGGGTGGCTCAGTCGGTTAAGCGTCTGGCTTTGGCTCAGGTCATGATCTCACAGTTCGTGGTTTCGAGCCCCGCGTTGGGCTCTGTGCTGACAGCTCAGAGCCTGGAGCCTGTTTCGGATTCTGTGTCTCTCTCTCTCTGTCTCTGCCCCTCCCCTGCTCACGCTCTGTCTCTGTCTCAAAAATAAATAAACATTAAAAAAAAATAAAAAAGATAAAACAGCAACAGGTTAATGTATTTGCATGATTTGGTCACAAACTAACCTCTTTGGTGTTTAGGAGAACAAACACCGGGTTGCCCTTTCCTGGGACTGATCTGACCTTTGGCTTTCCCTGGGGCATTTCCTCATCCAAAGGGTGGCATCCTGGCTCCTCAGGACAGTGGTTTGTAAATGACAAGCCTCTGAGCCCCACGCAAAATGTATTTGAAAATAAATTCTCCACATATAAACACACCAACAGACAGATACGGGTCGCTTTTAATTTTCTTCAATTCTTCTGGAAAAAAGAGAAAACTATGGAAATCACTCACTTGAAACCCACTCTGCCATGAGAATGACGACAATGAATAGGAGTATGAAATTAAGTGACCAGTTATGGGATGTGGTCAGTTACTGATGCAGAAGTTCAGATCAGAGGATGTTTGTCCTAAAAGGGATGAATTAGTGAAAATTTGCTGATTACTAATGTTGCTGAAACTCTTCTCAGTGCCTTCCATAAACCACGTCATTCAATCTTAGGATGGCTTTACAAGGGTCACTGCACCCATTTCACACTGGAGCTCGAAGAGTCTGAGTGCCCAAGGTTACAAGTAAGTAAGAGACAGAGCCAGGTTCAAACTCAGGCAGTGTGACCTATCATAGAAGGGCTTCCCGGTTCCATCTTGGATCTTCCAGCCTCTGGCCTGGATGATCACCGGTCTTCTGAGAAATAGTTATGTCACCCTGAGCAACCCAAGACCCGAGGTGAAAATGTGTAGAAATAGTAGCCCAGCTGTAATCTTTGAAGCTCTACTAAATATTTAGTTATACTATGCTCTAGATTTTAGTTAGCTGTTTTTGTTCTTCCCTTTAAAAGTAGTACTGTAATAAAATTACCATAAGTCCTTTTTTTCAAAAGGGATCCTTGGTCCTCTGCAGGCAATAACAAGCTAAATTATTTCGTAACAATAACAAAGTTCAAAACCACAGAGCACAGAAAAAGCAGCAGAAAGACTCAGCTCACTGGCTTTCGAACTGTAAGAGACCTCGGTAGCTATTTAGCCAAGAGGAAGAAGTGAAGTGACTTCTACGAGAAGTGAAATGACTCACCACAAAGGCACAAGGCATGGTAATCTTGTAGTCAGCTAGCCAGCATCGGAAGCCAGTTTCTTTGGACCTCGATGCTCTTGCTACGAGTGCTATCACTGAGAACAGATGCAATGTCGTTCATTCTGTATCAAACTGAATGGCATATACTATATATTTTTACATTAGTCTTGCTGGACCAGACCCTTCTGATTTTGAATGGATCCATGGGAGTAACTAAGAGACAAATCAAGCCTTTCAGTTTATTTGGAAGCATATAGCCTTCAATGAAGTACAAGATAAATATTTTTCACCACAAAATAGTGTCAGTGACCACTTTCTCTAATTAGGCACGGTGGTCTTCTAACCTCTACGCGCACACTTGATTTTCAAGATTTCAGTTTCACTTAGAGAAGACCAGCAGAGATCAGGTTATGTTTAAAAGAATGACTCTACTTTTACAGATACAAAAGTGAAATAATGAACAGGTAGAAATGAGCACCTGGGAGGAGATCATTTCCCTCTTTTATGTAAATACTCTCAGGACATTTCTAATACTTGGAGTCATTACTCTTTAAAAACAAACAAACAGGGGCGCCTGGGTGGCGCAGTCGGTTGAGTGTCCGACTTCAGCCAGGTCACGATCTTGCGGTCCGTGAGTTCGAGCCCCGCGTCGGGCTCTGGGCTGACGGCTCAGAGCCTGGAGCCTGTTTCCGATTCTGTGTCTCCCTCTCTCTCTGCCCCTCCCCCGTTCATGCTCTGTCTCTCTCTGTCCCAAAAATAAATAAACGTTGAAAAAAAATTAAAAAACAAACAAACAAACAAAGAAAACCTCAACTGTCCAACCTGTACCGTATATTTAAATTTAAAACAAATTAAATATTTTTAAAAATCTCTTTTTCTTTGCTGTGTCTTTAAATGAAGGAAGCAGCTATAAAAATAATTACTTCCTTTTTTTTAAATGTTTATTTATTTTTGAGAGAGACAGAGCATGAGTGGGGGAGAGGCAGAGAAAGAGGACACAGACTCAGAAAGAAAGGAGACACAGACTCGGAAGCAGGCTCCAGGCTCTGAGCTGTCAGCACAGAGCCTGATGCGGGGCTCGAACTCACAAACCGTGAGATCATGACCTGAGCCGAAGTCGGACGCTTAGCCGACTGAGACACCCAGGTGCCTCTTGCTTTCCAGTTCAATACCAAAATGGTCACTGGAGTTAGGAACCCCTTGTCATCACCACCAATTTCTGGTTCTTTGTCTTTAGTTAGAATTTTCATATTTAGGAAAAAGATCCCTTATAGTTAATGGTGGTATATATGTCACACTATATAAATTATGCTGGTGGAGTGAATGTGTGTAGTTGTATCAAAGTTACCTAACTCAAGCATTGTTTATCATATAATGAATATCACAGACTGAAACTTAACACTTTGGCATGATTGGCAAGGGGAAACTTCAGTTATATAATTCCTTTACTGTAACTACTTTCACTATCAGTTTCATTTTTTATTCATTACTTTTCCATATACCTATATAGACTTTAATGATAACCAAATTACTATCTTTTTTTAAGTTTATTTATTTATTTTCAGAGGGAGAGAAAGAACAGGGGAGAGGTAGAGAGTGAGGGAGAGAGAGAATCCCAAGCAGACTTTGCACTGTCAGTGCAGAGCCCGACGCGGGGCTTGAACTTATGAACTGTGAAATCATGACCTGAGCCAAAGTCAAGAGTTGGACACGTAACCGACTAAGCCACCCAGGTGCCTTACTATCTGTTTTTATTTTCTTGTATATCTTACTGTTAATGTTAATTTTCTAGGAGCATTTTTGTCTCGTTTTTGAGCAACTTTCTAAACACAATTGTAAGCGCAAGACAATAAATTACATTTTTCTCTGTTGAAGTCTTCTATTCTGAACACAATTTCTAACTTTTGCTACAGATAATGATATGAAAGGCTCAGAGAGCTGTACTGCATTTTATTAACCCTAGAACTCTTCTCTGATGATATTTGTGTCATTGTTTCCTAAAAATGAAGTGAAATGAAAGAAGTCTGTGTAATTAGAGGGTATAGATATTAGATTCTCAGTTTTTCAGCATATTAGGAAGAGACTGAAGAAGACAGAATCTCTTTCTCTCCCCTGCTTCCTTTCTCCCTATGCATGCGTGCGCGCGTGCGCGCACACACACACACACACACACACACACACGCACACACACACTGCAGACAATGGACTTCTTTCAACTATACGTTGTATGCCAAATCTGTTTCCAAAAGGGATTTCTAAATAGCCGTGCATTTTTGGAAAATTAATGTCGCAAATATAGAGTTCACATTCATTTAAAAATATTCTTGGATCACAAAAAAATTTAATCTTTAACTTTTCAGCATAAAGCGATTAGGTAACACAAGGCACATCTGTGTTTTACTAGTCATTTTACATGCCGCTTTTTACTTTTAATATCTAGAAAAACAACTTGCCTTCTTGGATTCTTGCTTTAGATACAGAACTTAATGGGCTTTATTCCACTTTCTAACTTATTTTTCTGATCTGAAAAATGTGGCCAAACAGTTGTGACGGGGCATGAGACGACTCCTGTCTAGACACTGAAGGTTCAAATTATACTGTGTCTGCCTCTCTGATGAACTGATAAATGAGGATCCAGTCAGATACATTACACTAACACAATTTCCCAAAATATCCAGACATGGCTTAGACACACAGAGGCAAATCCAAGATCAGCCTTCCCTTCCCAACCATGTTTACGGAACACTGGACGCGTGGGTCCTTCTTTTTGGAGTCATTAGGCAAGAGAGAATGTATTTTGACAACTCGGAACTGTTGTCATGATGTGACAACACAGTCTGGGTTCCTTAGAAGCAGCTGACCAGTGGGTGCATGCAGAAGACCCGGGGTCTGCGTGCAATTACAAGGTCAGAGGGAGAGGGAGAGGCACTCACAGTTGTGGCAGGTGGCTCCACTATACCCCGTCTCCTCGCAAGCGCACTGGAAGCTGTGCCATGTTTGCGAGCACTTCCCGCCATGCTCGCAGTGATTGGGCACACATCTGTCAGAGAAAGAGACAAACAGAAATGAACCCACACACGAATGAGATTTATGAGTGGCCAAATTCCAAGCCGTCTGGGCAATATATCATTTCAATGCCAGGTTGACTTACCCAGGCAATTAATCCTTGTTAGTTTAAGCAGATTAATATGATCCATGATGGAAGGTGCCAGGCGCACAAAAGATGATGTATCACAAGCCTGGTGTTTCCCATTTTTTGAGTAAACAGTAGAAATTAACAAACAGTGGAGAGACTCATTTGCATAGCACAGATTCATTTTATTTTGCCTTTGCACACAAAAAAAGTCACTAGCTGGATTTCCTCCTGGTGAAAGATAGGGTAGCCATCTTGTTTCTGGTCTTCTTCCATATCAAGGCCAATACCAAGTCACAAAGGGGTGACACTAGTTTTTCATAGCAGTTTCAGTTTTTGAAAAAAGGCCATGGCAACAGCCAGAAAAGATTGCTAACTCTTCTGTACTTCTCCCCCTGTGTCCAGCTGGTGAATGAAAGCCACGTATCCAAAACATCAAGCATAATATAGGGGAAAATGTGGGTTTCATGTTGAAATCTTTGTCTTTCTATTTATGATACAGCCAGTTGTGGCTACGTAAGTTAACCTTTTACTTTTAATGTTTATTTATTTTTTGAGAGAGAGAGAGAGCACAAGTGGGGTAGGCGTAGAGAGACGGGGAGACACAGAATCGAAAGCAGGCTCCAGGCTCTGAGCCGTCAGCACAGAACCTGACTAGGGCTCGAACTCACAGACCACAAGATCATGACCTGAGCTGAAGTCGGACGCTTAACCGACTGAGCCACCCAGGCGCCCCTAGCCTTTCTTAATATCAATTTCTCTTTTGAAATATGGAGTAATTTTACCTACCCTATAAGTAGCTGTAAGGTGTGGAGGTAGTACGTATAGACTAGATGACTAACAGGCAGGAAACAGAGGGACAGCATAGGGGAGCTACAAATATTTGGACTGCAACGTCGAGGGCATAATTTCCTAGCTTGCCTGTATTCTCACTACAGTGAGGTTGAAACCTGTTCAGAAACACTCCTGTTTCAATAGCAGACTCTTTACTTCCTCCTGGTCCTACTGCCTTATTCTTCCCACCAATTCTTTTCTTCAACTTCCCGATAACCTGATTCTTTGTAATTCTGGTTAAGATGCTCACAGATAACAAAGGCATTACTCTGTATTACCATTCACAAAAGATTTCAAGATTTTAATAAGAAACTGTCTAAAATGGAAATGTCTACCCAGGTTAAAACAGTAGAATCTACCATAATGGATCACAGGCAATGGACTGAGAGGGACCCACACTGCATGGGACCCCTGAGTCATAATGCCCTGGTAGCTTCCTGCTGTGAAATTTGATAGGGCTGGTCTCAGAGACAGCATTCGTCATCCCCCCTTTCTTGATTTACCCTCAGTCATGCCTAAACCCACAGCAGGCATAATTCCATCTGGCATTGAACCTCCCATTCTTATGTAGGAACGTGGTCCCCTACAACTCTTTGCAAACCTTTAGTGAGGCAACACACATTCACTGAACACTTGCTATGTGCATAGCACATGGGAATAGAAGGCAAGTAAGATTTCAAGAACTCACAGCCTATAAAAGTAAATATATTGTATATATGAAAACTATAATGTAAGATGGAAATGAAAAGTGTCATAGTGCAGGGGCAAATGATGCATGATGGAGTTTTACATGAGGGATCATATGTAGATTTGGGGCACAATATAAAGCTTGTAGGTAGAGCCTCAATGAACAGACAAGATTATAAGAGAACTGAGAGAAAGAGCATTGCTGGGGGAAAATACAACAGAAGCAAAAAATGCTGGATTATCATGGGGGAAGGGTGGGTATGGAAAATTCAGTCTACCTTAAAAGGCACTTGTATTTCAAATGAATTTGGGCTTGGTGTTTTCAAGGCTTTAAGGAGGGTTCCTCTCCAAAGACCTTATGACCTAGGTGGAGGTGGGGAATAGGATTCACACAAAATACAACGCGAGGCAGAATTTAGTGAATACAAAAGGAATCGGAAATGCTATAGAAATATGGACATTAGAGTAGCTATGGGTAGAATATAAATAAATATGAAGTTTAAAGCATTTCACTGCATTTTTATAACAACATGTTGAAAATTTTCCCAGCAGAGAGTGAGAAAGCGATGACACAGACAGAGAACCATGCCCTCCTGTACCCTCGCAGGCACCGAGGCATGGCATGGGCCTCTGCAGAGGCCCTGATTCTCCAGATCATGAGAGAAAGCAATGGGATAGACACTCAAAAATTATGAAAAACTAAAGAAACATCCTTGGTACTTAATTTTGGAATTCAGTGTGTATATGGCTTTGTGTGGTATATTTACTTTCTAAATGGTTGTGGGTTAATATTGGCTCAGTCTAATAGTGAAAGTAATTTACATCAGCTCATTATATCAATTAATTCAGGAGGAAGTGATGCAGAAGTGTACTGAGTTGCAAAAGCAAAGCCAGCTCGGAATCTCAATGTGCTCTAAATAACGCACAAAGCAGAGAAGCCACCTCTCAATGATAAAAAAGACTACCATGTACTTAAACACACACGCGAAGTGTAACCATCAAGTGAGATTGACTGAATACTCCTAAAATTCAGTATTAAAGATTTCTTTAAAAGTGGTCTCTTATTTAAATGGGGTTTTAATATCTCATTTGGTAATGTCTGTTCCTTATAATTTGCATTTTTTAAACAGATAGTATCCTTTTGCTGGTACTGGCATTTAGTTCTTCTTTTCTTTTTTTTTTTTAAAGAAAAAACATTAAGTTTTATTTATTTTGAGAGAGAGGGGGAGAGGAGGAGAAAGAGAGTGCACAAGCTAGGGAGGGGCAGAGAGAAGGAGAGACAGAATCCCCAAGCGAGCTCCACACCATCAGCACAGAGCCCTACACAGGGCTCCAACTGTGAGATTGTGACCTGAGCGGAGATCCAGAGTCAGATGTTTAACCGACTGAGCCACCCAGGTGCCCCTGGCATTTAGTTCTTGATGGTGAGAGATGTTTTATTTCCAAACAAATTGACTCAAATGTAATTTCAAACCCTAATACTTTACCACTATATTTAAAACAAAAATGTTAGGGCCAGTCACCAAGCAAAACAAAATATGAATTAAACTAGTCTCCCACTTCCTGACTATTTCTTCTCCCATGCTCCCACAAGACCATTTGCAGAGGTCCTATGCACCATTATCACATTGGTTAGTAATTGTTTGAACATCTTGTCTCTTGTAAAGCGTGATTCTGCAGTTAGGGATTTTCATCTTATGACTCAGCATGACGAGGTGCCTCATCTACCCAGAAAATGCCTGCTGGCCACTGACCGAAGCAATGGACGAAGGTGCCGAATATGAAGTTACACCGAGGGACAGAAGTAAGTTTGGAGGAAACATCTCTTTTACTGGGAGAACTATGGATTGGTGTTATGTATGATTTTAGTCTTACATCCAGACTCTTGCTTGAGGTAACTGTTACATGTAGAGTTTGTTTCATGGCTTGTCCTAGGTTGGAAGTTTGATTTGCATCAAATGAGACTCCCAGTGGCTCCACTGTGGTTACGGGACAGCTACTTGGGGGCAGTATCAGGACCCTGCATGGGACAAGTTGGCGAGTGTCAATTTGCTGTGATCAAAGGGCTCCAGAGGAAGTGATGCATCCAATTATCTCTGTCCCCGAGACTCTTCCAGCTTGAATCATCCCTCCAGTCGTAGCAATGCTTTCCAAAATGCTTCAGAAGCAGAAGGCATTTTTTTTCAAATAAAAGTGACTTATACCACGATACGGAAAACAAACAAAAGCTAACCTTTGAAACTTGAAATGTATAACGATTACTTACTCTAAAATCCATCACTACGGAAGAAGTGGCTGTTTGGATGGATGCAACAATCCTGTCTAGGGTTATGGATGACAGTTGTAGTTTTATTTTACCCTGAGTATCTCTTTTATTTCTATACTCGATTTTAATGGCAAAGCATTGGGAAAAAATGGTATTCGCAGATAGAAGAAACTGCAAATGGTTCCAGGTTTGTTTGTCACGGCTCCCTTCTGCGGATACTACTTTAACAGAGACAGCAGAAGAAAGTTTATTTCAAATCGAAAAGAATGTCAATCTGACAGCATCATGGAATGCAATGGTAGTCTTCAAAGGACTTCGAAAGTGTTTTCTTTTCTTTTTCTACGGTGCTTAATAGTTATTATTAAGAACCCAATATAAAAACCACACAGTGGTTTTCTGAAATGTGTTCGCGCAATACCAAATAATGATTAACAGTGGAGGGTTTTTCAGAACGGCTTGCTGTTACTAACATCCTGAACTACTGGTACACAAAAGTTCTCAAATGTTCGTGCATATAGGAGTCACTTGAAAATCTGGTTACAATGAAAATCCTGATTTCTTAAGTCTGGGATGGAGTCTGAGATCCGGTCTTTCTAACCTGCTTTCCAGGGCTGCTCAGGCAGGTAGTCAGAGGAGCTCACTGTGAATTAAAAAACTCCAGGGCATTTAGTCCCTCCTCCCTAGGGGCTCAAGGAAGAGTCTGGAGGAGGAGAGAAGAAGCAGCCCCAGGAGGGAGGGCGTGGGGGAGAGACAGCAAGTGGGAGAGGCCGATTTGATATATCAGGCCACTTGTCCACTCAGAGTAACAACATAATCATCTCCTAATCTCATGTAGTCGGTTTAATCATTTCGGAACCCGAGTTCAGACCCCATATGACTCCTAGAAAGTGATCACTGAATATAAAGGCAGTTTCATCTGACCTGAAAATTAAGTTCCGTATTCTCCTTCTGCGTCAGCTGAGATCCCCCACCTGCTTAGTTATGGGACAGGGGCCAGTTCTGCAGTATGTCATTTGCTTTCAGATTAGTACAAATTTTATCCCGGGACATTATACATGCCTTGTTCTAAACTTCAGAAAAGAAAACTTCAGGTCAGGGTATAGGTTATTTTGTGAACTACTGGAAAATATTTAGAGCGATTTATAAATTGCCATCCCAGTGTAAATTACCTCTTGAATTTTATTTTTTTCTTTCATCTTGGTGCAGAATTTCATATCTGTTCATCAAGACAGGCAATTCATTTAGAAAGTTTGCTTGCTGAAATGCTGTTTTTTATACTCCTGGCTCTCAGAGCTATTTCCACAATCATGGCAGAGTTTTCTTCTGCATTACCTTTAATATTGATCTCAACAATATTTTAGTACTTGTATTTTCACACTAATTAGATTTCAATTTTAGTTGAAGGCATACTCTCTGTGGAGTATATATCACTGCCTTACATTTTTTCCTGTTCAAACCGAAATTATATAGAGAAGTAATCATAATTCCAGCAACTAATTTAGTATTTCATTGCTACATAACTTAATTTTATAGCTGTACGACCAGAAAACCTAATGTTATATTGATGGTGCTACTTCAACAAGCATTTATTTATGGAAATATTTAAATGTAGAGATATTTATTATGCCTCCTACATTATGCCCAAAGTTTCCATTAAGAATAATCAAGCATATTTGGTCCGCATCTTTCCAACAATTACACATTTCTAGACTAGCCATATCCATCAATTGTAGCCTTACTATAGAAGCACCTTAAAAGTCATTTCTATTGTAATAAACCTGAGTCCACTTTATTTTACTTTGTTAATTTACTTTGAGTTATAATTTTACAACGTATTCTGCAATGATTTATGAATAAAACGTCTTTTAAGAGATCACAGGCTCACACGAAGAGAGACCAGTAAGATCATCAGTTCCTTCACCTTCCAGGTCCATTTGTATTCAACCTAGGTAAACAGCAGTAAGCTCTTTTTAATGAGTCAGGACACTCTAAAACAAACCCTGGGGAAACAAAGAATAAAGGCAGTTTCATCCTCAAGAAATTGTATTTATTCATCACAATGTAATCGGCAAGTCAGGTCTCTATCTATGTCTGATATTAAAAATATTGGTACCAAATTAAGATAATATACCACTATTCTACGAGTATACTGAGATTTATGGAAAAGTTAATCTCTGAAGAAAGCACGGATTCAGATGAGCCCGAGAGGAGGAGGAGAAACTTTCTACACGGAGGGAAAGCCAAAGCTTGTACCAGCATGAGTGAATACAAAACGTGGCCATAGATTAATGAATTGTTGAGTTTGGCCGGAGCAGAAAGCTTGCATCCACGTTGAGGATTACAGCAGAAAGTTGTGGATGTCTGGCCAACAGCCCTTTCCTCTTTCTTGCTTCCTATGGTAACTGTTATCTTGTTCAGGTACCTTCTGTCTTTCATGTGGCCATGTGCTTTTGAAGGGAGACTAGCCCAGTCTCCAGGAGACAAAAAGAAGTAAAGAACCAGGCTTCTTAATGAGGTCATCGACCTCTAGTGCACATTGTTCTCCAAAATCTTTGACCCCCTGCTTTTACAGCAACAGAATTTGTGTCTTGACACAGAGCCATCCAGGTAAAGATACCATTTTCCAGGCTCCTTTTAATGTAGGGGGTCTGTGACTAAGCTTGATCGATGTATGCACCGTCCGGGTTAAGCCCCAAAAGGGAAAGGGCACGCGTTATTCTTGCTTTTCGGTTACTCCTGATCTCCTTCCTAAAATGACCCTAGGATGGTGAGACCTGGAACAGGCGTCAGTGAACACATGAGGACAAGAAAGGAAAATTTTAAGGAGTCTAGTGCCTGGATAACATACCAGCCCTGGACCATCTGCTCAAATGTTTCCTGTCCCCACCTTAACCGCGCTGCCTGTTAAGTGCTGACGTCCTCAGGGCTCGGTCCTGGGTTCTGCCTAGGGTGGCTCCAAGCTTCTATCACTGGTTCAGACTTCCACGGAAAGCTTCAGACCTGTGTATCCAACCAGCTCCTCGACAGCAGCCCCTCGGAGGTGTAAGAGGCATCACAAAGGAGGTCAGGGTACTCCCCCACCTTCTCATTCTCCCGTTCAATCTCGTCTCAGCTAATGGCACCACCAGGTACGTACGTGGTCGCTCATCTCAGAAAACCCGAAGTTATTCTTCACAGCTTCCTTTCTACTGCTTCTACAGCAGACATCAGCAAAACTTTGTGAATTAACATTCAAAAGCTTGCCCGAAATGTATCCACTTTCTGTGTTTCTACTCACTCATTTCAACCCACCATCACTTCTCCCTGGATCACAATGCCTCCCTACTCATCCGCCTGCCCTTTTCCATTCTTGCCTTGCTTTAAATTATTCTCAGCGAAAGGCCAGAATTCTGCATTATATCACACCACTCTTGAAAGCCTCTGATGGACTCTCTCTCGTCTCACCTGGGAAACGTTGGAGCACTGGTCCGTCTCTGCACAGTCCCCTCTGCCTGCTTCTCTGTGGCCATCATCTCCCGCTCCTCTTCCTCCCGCCATGTTCTCGGGACACCTGCCCTCCTTTGAGTCACCAGTGGCTCAAACTCTTTCCTTTACACCTTTACGCACGCATTCCCTCTTTTCTAACGCGTATTTTCCCCTAGCCGTCACAGAAAAGGTTCTTTTGTTTTCCTCAGTTCTTACCTTCAGGGGTCTCCTCCGACCTTCCAGTATGAAGTACTTACCACCACCTGACACTCTCTTTTTGGTCTATCGCAAGTTCTAATGAAATACGCGTCGGTTTCTTTCTTGCCAGGCTTCTTTATGGGACTATGCTTTCCCTGATGGCAGGGACTATGTCTCTTGACCACTCTTTATCCATTGCCTAGAATTCTGTCTGGCATCGAGTAGGTACTCATTAAATAATTATTGACTGTATTTTGAATAAGTGAATTATCAGGCCACTTAGATAGTTGAAAATGGCTTTCAGTACCATTTTGATAGCATATGAATGCGGACATAGAGAATGTCTCAGACTGCTGCACTCTAAGTGAGTTTTGGATTATCTGGTCCATTTCTCTCAAATCTATCACATAAACATAATATCATTATACAAAAAGTCAAACTGTCTGGCCAAAGGATTTACATAATCTCCACCTATACCAGAATGCCATCTTATTTGTAGATGAAGGAAACACATATCCAACGTAAGCCCTTTAATCTAAAAAATGAGTGAAGTCTTTATATATTGATATAACTATTAGAATGCAAACCCAAACTTGGCAAAGCCCAGCGGTCAAGCAAAGACAGTATTTTGACAAGTCAATCAGTATCAAGAAATATCAAAATCAAGAAACATCAAAATAATAATAAAATAACGGCTAATGGAAGAATGAAACCCCATAAGTTTATAGGTTTCTTTTATTAAGAAAAGATAGCATGAATAACTTTTATAGGATACTGTAAAATTATTTTTTATGAATTTAGGATGATTAAATATTTTTTAAAGTTTATTTTTATTTATACTGAGAGAGAGAGAGAGAGAGAGGAGAGAGAGAGAGAGAGAGAGGAGAGAGAGAGCAAGCAGGGGAGGGGCAGAGAGAGAGGGGGGACACAGAATCTGAAGCAGGCTCCAGGCTCTGAGCTGTCAGCACAGAGCCTGACATGGGACTTGAACTCCCAAACCATGAGATCATAACCTGAGCCAAAACTAGGAGCTGGATGCTTAACTGACTGAGCCACCCAGGCATCCCAGCATGATTAAATATTTTAAAGGAAGTGATGTTATTAACAAAATTACCATGAAACCAATAGTGAAATTATTTTACAGTTTATACTTAGAGAGTATAACAAGCCAAAGGCATACAGGCAGTTTCATCATTTAAAAAAATGACATAAGTTTAACAAATTAGAAAAATGTGCACAAAAATATAATATTTGAGGCGCAATGTCTTTTTAATTGGTTCACCACTTGTTGCAATTCTGAAATCAAACTGAAAACATCCCTTTAGATGGGCATCATCGCATTCTGATCTCCCAAATATTCGCTAATGAAGAACATTTAAAACGTCCTATTTTTAGTGTAGTCAGGCTTCAAAAATATCATACATGATGAAACCAGTATTCTAAAAAATAGAGACACATGGCTTCTAAAAGCCAATGTAGGATACATTCACTTAAAGAAAAAAAAATATCCACCCAAGGCAGAAATGTGTGATTAATAGATCCTTGTTCTCCAGATACCAATATGGCAATGTTTTCACTTATGCTACACACACACACACACACACACACACAAAGCCAAATAAGATTAACTTTTTAAAAATGTGTATTCAAAACAAACAAAAAGCAGAATCAGACCTATAAACACAGAGAACAAACTGATGGTTGCCAGAGGGAAGGGGGGTGGGCAAAATGGCTGAAGGCAAGTGGGAGACACAGGATACTAGTTGTGGACTGAATGACTCATGGAATAAAAGGCACAGGACAGGGAATACGGTCAACGGTATTGTAATAGTGTTGTTTGGTGACAGGTGGGAGCTATACGTGTAAGCAGAGCATATCATACAGAGAAGCGGACTCACTACGTTGTATACCGAAACTAATGTGTGTCAACTCTACTCAAAGTAACTAAAAACATGTCTATCCAATGTTGACCTTGTATCCAGGAGACTCAGTAAGATTTGTCCCACGCCTCCTTCCAAAAAAGGAAAACACTAGTGAAGAACTGAACCAAGGAAGAGATTCCATTATTAGATATTTTATTAAATAAAGTCTCCTGTGACTTTCGAATACAGACTACTCAGGTATTTATTCCTAAGACACACAGAAATTTGGTCCAAGACTTTGAAAACTAGATCTAATCTTGTCACACCAGAGGATCTGATAAATTTTAAAATGATATAGTCATAAAGATTAGACACTGTTCAAACACTGGTATTAAACCCATCACTTTGCACTTGAGTGGAACAACTTAGTATCACACATATAGGTTCTAATGTTTTCAAGTTAGCAGTCTAGAAATGAACTTAAAATCTCCCTACAAGAGGAAACTATTCATGTATATACAATCTTTAGAAGGAACTGTTGTCACCACTATAATTTAAAACAGCTGTGGACAGCAAAAAAAAAAAAAACAAAAACAAAAAACAAAAACAAAAATAAAAAACAAAACCCTCAAATGAAGTACCTATTAGGGGAGAATCATTATAATAAAGCTTCTTTGCCACGCAGATTGTGTGTGTGGTCTCAGAAATATAATGTAATATCCACTTCTACTAACGGTGTTGAAGATCTTTTAATTTTTTCTCTTAATAACCGATTATGATTATGATGATATGAAATGATCATAACACGTGTGTGTGTGTGTGTGTGTGTGTGTGTGTGTGCGAGAGCATGCGCATTGCTGTTTTTTTGTTGTTGCTTTGTTTCAGTTTTTTGTTTAATTCTAAAATTCACATCTGTGTGCTTCTGGGTTCAAAGAAAATTCAAAACCACTGAAATAGAATGGTAAGAGTTTAAAGCTAGAAAGAGTAATTGAGCTCCTGATTTAATCCCCTTATTTCATAAATGAAGAAGCTAAAAACTGGAAATTGAGTGAAATTAGTGAGCTCAATCAAGGTCACTGAGCGTATTTATGGCATAGTCTGGACTTGGGCACAGATGCTGGTCTAGAACTTTTTAAATACTACGTAATTGTCCTAAGTTACAATGGAGAATCATAGTTGCAAACTAGAGAACTTTAGGAAGTATGTAATATATAGATAAAGAATTCTTACCCCTGAAGAAACAGTCAAAGAAAAAACAGAGCATGTATTTTATTGTCTTCAAACTATTTGAGTGTCTGGGCACATCTTTTTCTAATGTCTGGTTCTTAGACTTCTTTCTTTCTTTCTTTCTTTCCTTCCTTCCTTCCTTCCTTCCTTCCTCCCTCCCTCCCTCCCTCCCCTGAGTCCAAATAGGTGTACTATGTTTATGTAATTTTTTGTATTTCTACAAAGAAGAGAATAACATGAACATCTTTGACATTATTTTTACAGCTGATTCAAAACAAATTTTGTGGTAGCCAATTTAAGCAATTGCTATGGTCTTGTTATCCTCACTGTCTAACTTAGTGTTTTTTTCTAGAAAACACGTTAGCATCTGTGGAAGGCAGTGTTTGGTAAATTGAACTGGTTAGAAATCTTTCTGTCAGAGGCAATTTGTGACAGATATTGTTTGCAAAGAGGCTGTATGTAGATTTTGGTTCTCTAAGGAGTAAAGAGAGGAGACATGCGCTAATGGAGGTGGGGGGAGGATTTTAAACTGTTTGTGGGAAGGCAGGCAATTATCCTTTAAGAAGCTAGAGGATTCTGGGTTAACAGTCCCATGACATACGATTTCATCTCATCTGGTCATTATTTCACTGTGTCACAACTGGATTCTATGTTTCGTTAGGTCCGCTGTCTCGGTAAGACCGGGATCAGCTCCTGAGACGTGGCAGGCCTTCAATAAATACATGTTGATGAATTACTGAATTCAAGAAACTCACACAAGGAACTTCTCCTCATCTATCATGCAAGTCCCAGCACAAGAATAATCAGAGAACTTGCAGGTTGTAAAAAGTTAAAAAAAAACAAAAAAACACACAAAAACACAAACCTGTTCTTAACACGGCCTTTGGAGATGCACACAATCGTGGCCAAACATACTAAACAGTTTTCCAAAGGTCTCACAGCTTGTTTTTGCCAGAGATGAAATTCTCAGATTGATACCTTTCGTCACTATCTTCCAGTGTTCACACTTGTTTCTTTTTATGTTAAAAAGAGATCAAGGATTCCAGCACTCAGATCTGATCTCGTAGATATCAATAAACAGTTCTTTCATCACAGTCTAATATTTTGTCCTAAAGATTGTTTAACAATGTGTAATTTAAATATAATCTTCTTATAATTTTTCTGTATACTGAGCACGTTCAAAATAAATATGTTCATTACTGTTACTTCTCCCTTTGATATGCTTACTGCAAGACAGTCTCCGGTTGATTACCCACTATTATCACTATTCATGGTAATACTTGGCTAAGCAAGAGTACAAAAAGAAATCATTTTGAGTTTATACTCACTTAGGGCTTTAACTCATTTATACAAATCCTGGGTAGCATGGGGTAGAATAACTATCCCATTAGTTTGATTTTGTTCCAAAATAAAATGCTAAAGAGGGTCCTATTTGTCTTTGTATCACTTTGAGCGTGCTGTCATCTTTCGGGCTGTATTTGAGAATTTACATTGCAACCAAAAAATGAACTCAGCAGTATGAGTAAACTGACTGACATAATCAGAGGTTGGAAAATGAAACGCTTTTCAGCATTTTAAGGTTCACTGCAGAAATAACTAATGAGAAGTGGACAACATTTTATCCCCTGTTTGTAAATGGAAATAATACTTATTGGGTAGTATTGAGAACCTACTATTCTAGGAGTATATGAAGCACTGGGGATTCTAAGGGAATAGGTAAAATCAACACACTGTACTGTGACTATAGAGACACGGCCAAAAATACTCCAGGAAATACAGGTAGTTTATGCATATGAGGCTATGGCGGTGGTAGGGTGGCTAATCAACAGGGAAGCTCACTGGGTATGGTCTTGAGGTGTTTGCAGGATGCGTAAGAGTTAAGAATCCAAGAAAGAGCTCCTGGATGTCAGAACAGGATGGGCAAGAGCAGGTATGAAGGTTTTTAATTGCATGGGAAATTATGCATAGCAGGAATCTTTAATGGCCAAAACCTGACGAGCAGCACTGGGAGAGGTAAGACATATTTTAATTATTTTCATATATGACTAATAATGGCATTAAATATTTGGCAGACGTTATATTGTTTACATATTCCCAGTAGTTAACTCTCCACTCGCTTACCTGCCTCTCTGTTTCCCAATTAGGTACCCTGTCTTTAACCTACTTTTAAGTTAAGAAATCAAGATAGCACCAAGGTTTCGGCAGAAGGGCTATCCTGATACCATAAGTACTGCTCTACGATAGATACTGTAAAGTTATTTTTTATAACACTGTAAAGTTGAGCTTTATATTTATAAAATAAACAGATTCTTCTACTATTCCTCAGTTCACTAGAAATAGAAAAAATATATATATAGTAAGTCAAAAACCAAGTCATTCCCTAATGACTGTTATTCAACTCATAGATTTGGAACCAGTGAGAGCCCTCACTCAACATTTCAAGTATAAAGCAGAGTGGAAATTATGGAAGCATTTACGTCTTTTTTTAAACCAGAATAATTAAATTTCGGAATCCCCCAAAGCTGGACTACTTTCAGGAAAATAATTCATCTTGAATGGAAATAATTTTAAAAGAAGTAATAACAATGAAAATCTAACTGTTTTATTAACAGGCACTTGACTTTATAAATGGTCATGAAATAATTTGGCATGCTTCATTCTAATTACAAACAGCTCATTTCTACGGATTTATTATCTTACTTAGAAGTGGTCTGATTGCCTTATAGAAAAATTGATAGACGATAATTAGCTTCTGGTTAGAGATTTTTGATCATGCTTTATTCTCTCCAAGCAGTCATGGCATTATGTTTATGCTGAAACAGTGAAGTTTTTCTCACTGTTTCAGATAATTAATAAACTATGGGTTTTTAGGGGCTTATGCCTCAGTAGCAAAAATGTATTCCCAAACCTAATTACTCAAGCCTAAACTTGAGTTTACTGCTGAGCATTTAATTTAATCTTTTTAGTGTTGATTATTTTTGTCACTACTGCAAGGCAGATCTCACAAGTATTTCCTTTTCAAGTGGAGTGACAAGTTGCCATCTATATTTGTACACTGAAAACCAAGTGCAAGTTTTTAGCATTTCCCTTCTGCATACATCTAGAAATTCGTTTATGGCTTATCAGGATTGAGGTTAACTCAGGATATGTCACCATGATAGAAATCTCCCCCTATGAAAAAAAAAAAATCAAGCAAGAATTCTGCTCCAAAGTAATAAGTCAATGTATTCAGGCAAGCAATTGACTAAGTAAAAAAAAAAAAAAAATCAAAATTTCTGCTTTACTGCCCTCACCAGATATAGGACAATGGGAGTAAAATCCCATTCCAAAGCCCCCTGTAGACCCAGTTGCATTGACAGATGCTTGAGGTTGGATCTCAGGGTTAATGCCAACTTCCTCGTAGCTGAAACCCACAGAGGGGGATGATACTGCAGAAATAATGAACCTTTAAGAGAATAATGACCTTTAAGGAACCATTGGTTCCTCCCTGACGGGGCGCAGCTGGCCTCGGTGCACTCCAGGCTCAACTTCAACACGATTAACTTCAAAATTAAAGCTGGTTTGAAGGAAAATTTAAACCACGTTGTAAAGCAAAATCAAACAACACGAGTAAGGCGGCTTTCCGGTGTCTCTTCAAACGATGCAGTCATAGATCGGGTGGGGGGGGGGTGGAAAGGGAGCAGTTCTGTGGTCTCAGTGCTTGCCCACACCCTGACACACGGGGAAGGAGATGCCCACACGCCGTGACGGGGAAGGTGGCAGGGAGAATGTACTCACGCACATCCCTCTGTGTCAGAGGCATAGGTCTAGAGGCGATCCTAGACCTCAACGTTATAAAACAGGTGTGCACCTGCATTATTGCTGGGCATTTACAGTCCAGTGCCAGCCCCCTCTGGGGAGCATCAACACAGACCCATCTCCTGGGCGTGTCCTGGGCACAAGGGGTTTTCTAGGGCCATCTGTTAGTTCCCCACGGCTGCCACAAGTTACTACAAACATAGCGGCTTAAAGCAACACAAATTTATTATTGTGCAGTTCTGGAGGTCCAAAGTTTAAAATGCGTCCACGGGGTCGCTTTCCTTTTGGAAACGCACTTCCTTGCTCTTTCAGCCTCCAAGGCGGTCCACCTGTCTCTGCTCTCCTCCTTCACCCTCAATGCCAGCTGCATAGGGGGTTCCTCCCTGGCCTCTGACCTCTGCTTCTGTCCTTACCGGTCTCTATCTTGGCTTGAGCTCTGACTTTGCAGCCTCCCTCTAAGAAGGATACTAGTGATTACACTGGGCACACGAAGATAAAGGAGGATAATCTCTCCCCCTCACAATCCTTAATTTACACACACCTGCAAAGTCCCTTTGTTATGTAAGGTGACACGGTCACAGGTTCATCAGAATGTCATTACGGCAGTCAAGAGCTGCTTTTCTAAGGGAATCATGGAATTAGGGGTACAAGACAGCTTCGTCAGTTTTCAGACAGAATACGGACAGAGGACAGAAGAAATGCAGAAACGTAGCGATAAACCAGAGAGTTGTGCTGTTCAGTATGGTAGCCACCAGCCCGATGTGAATACCTTAAGATTAAATAAAATTTAAAAATCCAGCTCCTCAGTTGCCCTAGCCGCATTTCAAGGGCTCAGGAGCCACAAGTGGCTAATGGCTACGAAATTAGACAGCACAGATATAAAATATTATAAAGTATTTCCATCACTGTAGAATATTGTGGACAAACTGGATGTCACTACTGAAGAGTAATATTCTGGGCATGGTAAACCCTAACACTGTGGCAAAAGGGGGGGGGGAATCTACATTATGATTTTTATTGCTTGCAGCAACTTAAAAATTGTTTATATCTGATTTCTGGGACTACCCTCAGGTGTTAATTATTATCCACCATTATTAAAAGTTTAATGAACTAATGATCTCTTCTACAGAGTAGAAAAATAATAATGAAACCATGGAGAGTTTTGAGGTTTTACAAAAGCATGTCTGAATATTTCCTAAAAGAAGAAACAGTCCAAGCCAAAGAGAAAGGCCCAAGAAGGGTTGATGATGTGGCCAAAATACAGCAACCAACCAACAAAATAATTGTTTCCCTCTTGGAAAACTAGTGACCTCAAGAATTAAGGATGGCCAGAATATACTTTCTTTTCCTTTTTTTAAAAAAAATCTATGTAGCACAGATATTGCTTGTTATGTATGTATGTATGTATGTATGTATGTATGTATGTATGTATGTATTTGTTTATAATTTGCAGGGACCCAGAATCTTAGATAACTAATGATTTTTTAAATATATTCTATAAATAAGAGTCCTCTTTGCTTAAGCAAAAGACAAACTGCTTGCAAGAAATGGAAACACTAAACCTTATTTTTTCTTAATCTTTAAAATGTATTGTGATTCTTTTTTATCTCTACTCCTCATAGGAAAAAAATCCAAGGGAAGGAGATTTCCTATATAAAAAGCAATTTTAAACTAAATGAATGGGTTTTTTGTCAATTAAAATGGAGCAGAATAGAATGGGTATAGAATTTGTAACAATGTATATATGTGGACATCTATGCATATATGTAGGTATATTTTGTATGAATTAAAATGACAGAGCAAAACTGTCTCCCGAGAAGAAAGACTTCGTACTTAAAGTTGAGGGATTTCAAACCTTTGGAAATCTAGCCATATAGAGTTTTGTTTGTTTTTTTTATTTTGAGAGAGAGAGAGAGTGTACGAGCAGGGGAAAGGGCAGAGGGAGTGAGAATCCCAACAGGATCCAAGCTCAGTGCAGAAACTGTCTGTAGATTTTGGTCCTGGGATCACAACCTGAGCCAAAATCAAGACTTGGGATGCTCAACCGACTGAGCCACCCAGGCACCCTAAGCCTTATGGAGATTTTTTAGGAAAAAAAATTCTCCAAGACTTTCTTCCTTTCTCAAAATTGCCTGATTATAAAGTAAGATATGACTGCAAGTGTTTTGTAGGATACTATCACCAAAACTTGCTCATTCATTCATTTTGCTTATTTATTCATTCAACTAGTATTTATTGGCTGCCTATGATGAGGCAGCTATAGTTTTAGGCTCTGGGAATACCATAAGGAAGGAAAAGAAAGAAAACAGAAAAGCATATTTTCTGGTATCATCTTCTCTTCTACTGGGAGAAGACAAATAATGAACAACTAAATATGTGTCAGGTGCTATGATGAAAATAAAGCATGGTTTGGGGAATATAGAATAGTAAGGAATGGGCTTTTCTGGTGATATGGCATTTGCCCAGGTGGTTAAGGTTGATGGATAGGACGGGTGGAGAATCTCCGGCTGAAAATACTAACCAAGCGGTCTGAAAGTAGGGGCATATTAATTAAAGTGGAATAAATGACATTCTTGATGATTTCTGGTGAGCCTCCATTGGATTTTCTCCTTTTCCGCTTCTACAGAAACACAAGATCTTCGTATGTTCTCTGCACACACCACACTTGCCCCGTCTCCCAAATGGAAAAAAAAAAAATATTCGAAACTGTTATTATCTGAAATTGAGGTACGGAGTTTTCTATTCTCTTTTATTACATCTTCAAACCTGCTTTTATTTAATTATATATAGGCTATTGATTTCTCTATGTTAAAGTTATGCCCTGCTGTTTTATTAAATTATCTCTTTGTATCTAGTAGTTATTTCATTGATTTTTCTCAATTTCTCAGATAAATAATCACATAATCTACAAATAGATGTAGTTTTATCTCTTTCCTCTCAAGTTGTATACCTCTAATTGCTTTCTTTGTTATCTATCTCCAATATAAAGTTAAATCATAGTAAAAATGGTGGGCAACGTCACCTCATTCATGTGGGAATGTCTCTAGTATTGTCCTTTATGATAGATGATAGCTGAATGTTGGCTTTTGGAGATATAAATATAAATTTAGGTATGTATCTATATAGACACACACATAAAATAATGTTAAAGAGGTATTCACCAACTCATATTCAACAATGATTTTTCTGTTTTTCTTTTATTTAAAAAAGAAAAAAACTGGTATTGAATTTTGTCGAGTTCCCTTTCAACATCCCTGGAAACCGTTTTTCTTATTGGCTCTATTAACATGATTATCCTATCACTAGACTTCCTAATAGTGAATCAATCATTTTGCATTTCTGGAAGAATCTTCATGTGTTTGAGATATGATAGTTTTTATAATGTGCTACTGAATTCTGTTTAGCCTTATTTTGTTTAAGACATTTGCATTGATGCCTATAGGTGAGAGTAGTGTGAGTTTTTTATTTTTACTTTTATTGTCTTTGTTTTGGTAACATTGTTGTCATATCTGCCATTGCTGAAGTTACTTCTCAAAAAGCATATGTAAGCTGTCCTCCTTTTCTATGCTCTGAAATAGTTTAAATCAAACTTTTTAAAATCTACCTATGGTTTTATTCAAGCTTCCAAAAAGCTTTTTGTTCACGTAAATGGATTTAAACTGACATGATGAGGCCAGAAATGGAGACACGCGTCTTGGAGATCGTAAACTGCATGAGTTTTTGAGACTGCATGATCTGAAAACAGTGAATTCTGGCATTGTTAATTATTACATGTATAACCGGAGCCAATTACTTAATTTTTAAAAGTCTTTGGTTACTAACTATTAAATGGGAATTATAATGCCTGATAATTTTACTTTTGCCCTGCTAGTGCAAACATAAATATTGAAACTATTGCTGTATGTTACCAATTCCTGATTTCAGGGACTTATTCAAATGATAAAAGGTTAAAGGGAGATTAGAGACAAAAATGAAAATGCATGGGATAGAAGCTTACATGAACCCAGTCTCCTTTTGTGATATTAAGCTCCTTCTACTTTTAGAAGATGTACAGGACTTAGTATTAATGCGATGGATGACCAGAACGTCAGAGTGGAGGACAGGGATGTGTATCTATCAATCAGTACAGAAAAATATTTCCTGCGGTCATCAGAACCACACAAAAGGCAAGCTTCTACAAGGTGTGCAGTCAACTCTTGCACACCAAAAATAAGATTAAAGACCATGATCCTGTCAAATGGGGGATCGGTTTCTCAAATGGGATTTTAAAATACAGATCTTCCACAGTGAGCACCGGCAGACCCAGTGTTATTAAAGGGCGCCAGGATGTTTTCTTAAAGTTGCAGTGTTGGCAGCTTTATCATGAGCTCTGACCCTTCAGGTATGTCTGCTGCAGGACTTTTATTAAAATCCTGTTCACTTCACTTGTGTCAGAAAAGAAAAGCTAAGGCTTCTTGAAGGTTAATGGGCTCCGGGAGAAGCTTTCTTTTAGCCATTCTGGTGTTCGGTTTATAAACCACCCAATGCACCCCTGATGAAGCAGCACCAATCCCGCTTAGATTTTAAATCCTTAAATTAAATTTTGTTGTGTTCTTGAAGTTCGAGGGCAAAGACTCAGAAATCAGAGCTCTGCTGGGAAAATGTCCTGGCAATACTGGGTTTTGTTCAAATATAAAACCATATACTAAATATATGTCCTATATTATAATTCTAAATCAAAACAATGACAATCACAAAATACTCTATAATTCACTAGAAAAGGAGAAAGCTTTGTATAAATGATGACAATTCATAAAACCAGAGGAGTGCACAGCCCTAGTCGAACATATATTCTACTTAAACCGGAAATCCTATTGCAAAAAAAAAAAAAAAATCTAGGATTTGAAAATCACCGAAAATCACCAAGAAAATTAATTCTATGTTTGAACTGGAAATATATGGTATGAGACAATATTTTAACAAGCGTAAGACTAAGGTAAGATTAAACAAAGAGTCAATGCTTAGCATATGTGAACAGGAAACATGTACTGAATTAATATACCAAAGAACATATCAAAAATGAACAAATCCTTTGTTGATGTAAATTTATGTGAGTCTGATTTAAGTACAAAATGGTTTGAATTACAGAATTTCTTAAAATGTATTTTTGCTCTGATATTATAGGTCAGTTCTCTTAAATAACAAATAATAGACAATGATATACCTCAGGTTCCCATTTCATAAATTTTGACTTTCCTACCAAACATATAGAGGAAAGAATAGATTTCTCAAAAAATTCTTAATTAAAACAAATATAATTTGGTCTTATTTTCACTTCGCATTTTAAAACATATTGCACGGTTTTTCATAGTTCTTTAATTCCCAGAATCAGTTTTTGGATTCTAGATCTTGTCAGTGAGAACCGAAGAATTATTTTCAGGCTCACTTATACTACTGATACTGGACAAGTCATTTAAATCATCTGAATCTAGGTTTATTCTTTTGTAAAATGAGGAATATAGTACCTAATTCACCTGGTTCCTTATGAGAATTAAAAATCAAAATTTATAGAATTATTGAGTGTTCCTATGAACTAAACCCAATGCAAGGTTCTAGGAATACCAAATTAATAAGACCATTCTTTTTTTTTTTTCAACGTTTTTTATTTATTTTTGGGACAGAGAGAGACAGAGCATGAACGGGGGAGGGGCAGAGAAAGAGGGAGACACAGAATCGGAAACAGGCTCCAGGCTCTGAGCCATCAGCCCAGAGCCCGATGCGGGGCTCGGACTCACGGACCGCGAGATCGCGACCTGGCTGAAGTCGGACGCCCAACCGACTGCGCCACCCAGGCGCCCCTAATAAGACCATTCTTATGGGGAGAATATAGATAAGTAAAGCAATGGTTACAGTGTCCTCACAGGAACTCTATAGTTTACTCTCCCAGGAGACAGAGGAGGTACAGGGAAGCCAGGATGACAATGGCTGATTCTTCCTGGTGTATGGGGACTGGGGAAGGCATTACTGTTTGAATTGTTCGCCATGAAAAGTTTACCAGGGAGAAACAGTGGTGGTGTGAATAGAAAGTTCTATCCTGCCCGGATAATCACCACTCACTCAGGCAACTGACTCAGCATGAGACAAAAGACAGGTTGGTTGGAGGTTGCCAACAAGGACCACCCTGGCAGATTTGCATAGGTGATCCTACATCCTACGTGAGAATATCACTCGTAGACATCCTGGCGGGGGGGTGGGGGAGGGTGAGGAAAGCATGAGATGATACCTCAGTAAGCCTTTGGCATTCTACACTCACATTTCTCTTTGACAGAAATACATTCATTACAGATAGAATGCAAATGCCTATTGCATTTTGCACCTTGCTAAGATTTTCACTTGCAGATAATGTAGATAAGATGTGGATAGAGAAGATATATTCATATTCTTTGTGTGACCCTTTCAACAGGTATATGAGTATTTCACACATTAAATGATTTGTCTCGCCTGTCCATTTAGGATTCTCTCTGCTCTAACAAAAGCCAAAGGGAAACTGCTTTTAAAGAAATATCTGGTTCATTACCTTCTTGTCGCATTGTAAAATCACAATTTTCATGACCTAGCCTATTTGCTCATATTTAGCACATATGAGCAAAAAGACGCTCAGGGTGTCCTTTGTTATTTAGAAGAATATATTATCATGGCTTAGTATATACACAATCATACAAATAATGGCAGGCGAAATTAACATAACAATAAATTCTCAAGGAGAGAAGTTTCCCAATAGAGCGGAAACAATGCTAATAACTATGTAGACATAAGGGCAGCTAAATCGTAAATGAAATGTTACATTTAAGGCAGTTTAACTTTAGGGGTGCTTGTGTGGCTCAGTCAGTTAAGCATACGACTCTTGATTTCGGTTTAGGTCAGGAACTCATGGTTCCTGAGATCCAGCTCCTGATCTTGCTTTCACCCCCGGAACCTGCTTGGGATTCTCTCTGTGTCCCTTTCTCTCTGCCCTTCCCCTCTCATGTGGTTCTCGCTCTCGCTCTCTCTCTCTCTTTCAAAATAAATAAACTTAAAAAAAAGCAATTTAGCTTTATTTTTATTCCTTATGAATTTTTGTAAATGGACATTTTCAGGTGGTATCCTAGACTGAATTATTCATGACACTTCTCCCCTGTCCCTAGTGTTTTATTTATTTGTGTGTATGCATCTAAACATGTATGACTTAAAACACAAAGCTATTTCTTCCGGCATTAGAACATTTTATATTTATCATTACAAACAGGGTCTGAGAGAAGACCAGGAAACAACATTTACGTCAATTGCTGATATATTTGTTCAGAATTTCTAGTAATTGATTAGCTGATAGTAAGCAACACAGAGTACAAAGATATATAGAGCTGGTTTGTTTTCACTTAGGATTGATTAATGCTTACATAGCATTAAGTAAGAATGCTCTAGATTCTTATGCAGAAAACTAGTGTAGGGAGAAAAAAAAAGAAAAAAATCTGGTAAAAAAAAAGACTCTAATCTAGCAATCTGGAGATAATTGCTCTTAAATATTAATTTTTAAAAATAAAAGCTAAAAATGCTGAAAAGAAGATTACTTGCATTTTCAGAAACAGAGAGAAGTTAAGGAAATACTACATACCACATTTCATTTGCAGGTCACCAACATTAATTTAATTTTAAAAGTGACATTACTGAATTCATGTCATTTAATGGCAAAGGACATTTAATTAAGTTAACCGCATTGTTAATTGTTACGTTCTTATTTTTTTAAGAGCTATTCATAATTCATGGACCAATCGAGAGAATCTACAACATGAGAATTTGCCTTTTAAAAATATTTTAAAAAGTTACTTTGTCTGTTAAAGCACTTCAATATATTGCATTAGTGGGGGACAATTTTTGTAATGAAACTTGCTTTACTTACAACTCTCTTGATGTTAGCCCTATTTATAATTTAGTATCTATAATATTCTGTAAACTTATGACATCTTTATTTATTCAATTATTTCTTATAATTTTAAAATGTTTTATTTATTTTTTGAGAGAGAGAGCACGAGTCGGGGGAGGGACAGAGAGAGAGAGGGACAGAGAATCCAAAATGGGTACCTCACTGACAGCAGCGAGCCTAACCCGGGGCTTAAACTCACGAATCACGAGATCATGACCTGAGCCGAAGCCAGATGCTCAACCGACTGAGCCTCCCAGGCACCCCAATTACCTTTATTTAGATATATATTCACTGTAGAATATCAGGAAGAGAGAACATGTAAACGCCGAAATAAAAATTGCCCTAAATCCTACAACCTTGAATATGTTCACTGTAAACATTTTGATGTATTTTTTTACACCTTCATTTTTTCTTAGTATGTTCATAAACAAATATATATTCTATATACATACATATGTGTTTATGCTATGGACTGAATGTTTGTGTCCCTCGCTCCTAAATCCAACTATTTGAAATCCTAACCCCCAGGGTCATGGTATTAGGAGGTGGGGAATTTGGGAGGCCATAAATATGGAGCCTCAGGAAGGGATTAGTGCCCTTTTGCAAGGCGGCCCAGAGAGCCAGCTTGCCCCTTCCTTCTCTCTTTTTTAGAGAGAAAAACCAGCCATCTGGGAAGCAGGCTCTCACCAGACACACAATCTGCCGGTGCCTTGATCTTGGACTTCTCAGCCTTCAGAACTATGAGAAACACATTTCTGTTGTTTATAAGCCACTCAATCTACTATACTTTGTTACAGCAGGCCAAACAGGCTAAGACAGTGTAAAAGGATTTATTCACAGGTAGAAGCACATGTGTGCAGCAACATGTGAGTGCAAGTTATTTACACATCCTTCTCCAAAACTTTGCTGAACTCTAACCACCTGCCTGTATCTACTGGCTGTCTCACAGTTGAAATAAAAAGCAGCCCTCACCGGACCCACAGCTGAGTCTGTCCCTGAATCCAGTCTTCAAATAGGAACCACAGTGATTTTTTTAAAATCAAAACTTGACTGTACTGCTTCCCTGCCTAAATTCCTTTTATTTTCTTAATGTTTATTGACTTTGAGGAGGGGAGGGGAAGAGGGAGAGGGAGACAGAATCCCAAGCAGGTTCCACGCTCAGTGCAGAGCCTAACTCGGGGCTCCAACCCGTGACCCTGAGATCATGACCTGAGCCAAAATTAAGAGTCGGACGCCTAGCCCACTGAGCCACTGAGGTGCCCCAAATTCCTTTTCTCGACTTTTACTGCACGGAGGATAAAGTGGGAAGCCTCAGCACAACCTACACGCTTCTGCGGGATCTGGTCCCTGCCCACCCCTTCGGCTGTAGGCCATCCCATTCTCCATCTTGATCTCTTCCTTTCTAATCACACTGACCTTGCTTCTCTCATGAGACATCTAAAAGTCCTTTTACCTTCATATGCTACTTCTTTTATGTAGAAGGCACAAGATTTATCATATATGGCAATTAATGTCAGGGAAAATATAACACTAAATTTTGCCCACAGCTGACCTTGTTCTCAACATGAGTCCCTACCGGCTGGTGTGTGCTGTAAGAATTTAACTAAGTAATTACTCTGCATTAAAGCTTAGTCTGATTTGATAATTTAAACAGTCTCTCGGGGTGGTGTTCAGGTACTCTCGGGAGAAACTGTCTTCTCTCATTGTCTCGTTGTAAGGAAGATAGTAAGAGGCTAGTTCGATTTGTTCATAGTCATGGCTGTAAATAGTGGTAGACCTGGAGAGGTCTCTAACTTCCTAAACCTCCCTCCTGCTGATTCCATTACTGATGGCATAGACCAATTAAATTGGGAGACGCAGAGCCTCAGATAACCACAAAACATTCCACTAAAATAAACAGTAGCTGTTTTCAGGAATACTCTTGTGTAGCAGGGCTTTCCCAGCTGCTGTATGAAGAATCCTATGCCGTTTCATTTGAATGAAAGCTGTAACATAGACAGTGGCAGAAGGGGGACCAAAAAGAATGTCAGTAGAAGGAGGACTGCTGTGTGCCCAGCAGCCTGGGAACCGCTTGGAGGGCTCTGGGCCCGAGTAGTGAACAGAGTACCAGACTCTCAGACCCAAATAAACTATCCGCTGCAACCACTCAGATCTTTGTTCCACTACTTTTTCCTCATGAAAGAATCATCTCACAGTTAAGGCAGGGGTGGCTCGGTCGGTTAAGCGTCCGACTTCGGCTCAGGTCATGATCTCACGGTCTGTGGGTTCGAACCTCGCGTCGGGCTCTGTGCTGACAGCTCGGAGCCTGGAGCCTGCTTCCGATTCTGTGTCTCCCTCTCTCTCTGCCCCTCCCCTGCTCATGCTCTGTCTCTCTCTGTCTCTCAAAAATAAATGAACATTAAAAAATTACATAAAATAAAAGCTAACACAGCTGTCAATTATTTGGATGTCATGAACAGAATACTCTGAAAGGAGGGTAAAATAATTCTGGACCCCCTTAAACCTATCTTCCATAAATTAATAAACCAACAAATGCCAGCTGAGAATCCACATGAAACTAAGAATGTCAGCTTACATTTGTTGAGTGGTTTGTGTATTCTAAAACTTTCATCCTCACAACACCGTAAGTCAAATACAACTTTTGTTTGTAACAATCTTTTTTTTTTTTTTTGACGTTTATTTATTTTTGAGACAGAGACAGAGCATGAACGGGGGAGGGTCAGAGAGAGAGGGAGACACAGAATCTGAAACAGGCTCCAGGCTCTGAGCGGTCAGCACAGAGCCTGACGCGGGGCTCGAACTCACGGACCGTGAGATCATGACCTGAGCCGAAGTCGGACGCTCAACCGACTGAGCCACCCAGGCGCCACTTGTTTGTAACAATCAATAAAGAAACTGAGGCAGGAGGCTGTTCTGATAAATCTAATCAACATGATGTGAAAATCCAGTCTGTGGATCCGGAATTCTGAGACCAGATCTGCAGTGTGGTTTCCTAGCTAAGCTTTCGGAGCCTCCATAGTGTCACTGCGGTGTTTTATAGAATCCCATTTTCAAGTGAATACCAAAACACAGAGCCAAAAGGATGGACAGAAATGGCACCATCTTGTGTCACAGTCTTTGTGCATTCATGAAGGAGGAAGTCATCGCTTCCTGGAGAGGGGCAGGTGAGCTGACACCCTCCCAGGCATCCTTTACCTGGACCCACTTTCCATACCTCAGCTGGCTCCCTCCCTGGATCTTTTTTTGGTTCCTGCCCAGGAGCTGTCTTTTCCTTGTTGGGATGGAGTGTTTTCAAAACCATGTATCATTAAATGAGCTCTGTTGAGTCACCCTTTCAGAGACAACCTATAAGGTAATTCTAATAACCCAACAAATAAAATTTGATGGTTTTACCTTCACTCTCAGTGACTGAGGGCAACAGTGCCAGTAAAAAGAAGATAATCAGACTGAAAGAAACCGTGATGAGATTTCCAAAGCAAACAAAATTGTTCTTATAAAAAAATATTAAGGGACATATTTAAAGGTCTGGCATTCCCCAGCCATTGTATTAATTGATTTTACCAATTTCTATTTTTTGAGGACAATTGTTCAGAGAAAATTATTTTAAAGCTGTGCCAAGACCCTGACATTCTGTTTTATCTCATGTTGGACTCTGTTGGGCTCATCTTTTATGCTGTCAAATTACACTGCCTTTCTTTGTTAGGAAAGTGATCAGGTTAATGACTGCTCTGTTTTCCTAACCGTGTTCCCAAACCAGCAGTCCCTGCCGTTAAAAGATGGAATGTATTCATCACCCACACATACATAATAATTTCCCAAGGACCTTCAAAAAGGTGGCTGATACCCTTGCCGTTGGGTGTCTGTTCTTTTAAGTGACTTATGCGCACAATACTAAAATCATACAAAAAGCTTTTCACCGGGAATAGAAAATGCACATGGCGGATGGGAGTCTGAGATCCAAAGAATAAAAACAAACAATAATCGGGACGGAGTGGCAAGAAAGGCACCTGGCAGATCTCTGCTTCTTGGAGAAGCTGTTCTTAGAACGGAACCACAACCAGTCACCTTCCGAACAAGTCACTGCGGTGTTTATTTGAACGGTGTATTTGGATTATGTTTTTCAAAGTTTTGGGATATGTGGATCTGAAATTTCACAGTAAAGAGAACACAAAGCTACAACTTGTCCATATGCATGTTTACTCAGTTCTCTCAGCTCCGCATAAGGATTTAATTTTTAAAATAGTGCCATGTCTTGGAATACTAGAATCCAAAAAGAGCTGGAAAGGATTCACAAATCAATGCTAAGCCTTGAAGCCCAGGAAATGAAAGAAACTTCAATAATGTCACTCGGCGAAACACATCACAGGTCTATCGTAATCGATTGCCTAAAATCATTCAATAACTAAATAGTGACTGGAGAAGTTGAAGGAATGACACTTTTTCCCAACAAGTGCCAAAGATAACCACTAAAAAAAAAATCTATGGAAAAGTTACAAATAAAGTTGTTTCTTTATCTTTATTAGTTTAGCTGTATCCAGCTTTGCCTCTGAATCAAAGCATTAGCCTAGAATATAGGAGTGAGGTCAGCAAAATGTCACCTTCTGAAATTTAAATTTGGTGAGACCAAAAATACGTATTTTGTCAAATACCTTTTGTCAAGTATCATTTGTCCAATACCTTATTTTGGAACTAAATTGCTGATGAGCCTTTGTCTCCTAATGAAATCACATGATCTGAGTGTCTCCAGATCTATTCTAGCTCATGTTTGCAACTTAAAAAAAAAATGGTGTTTTCAGTGATTTCATCACACACACACCACCTCTACCCCCACCACGGCTACCACTACCAAAATCAACAACGACCAAAACACAGGTTAAGGGTGGGGAGAAGAAACAGGAAAGTAAGGATTTGTTATTTATCTGGCATTGCCAGGCAAAAGAGACCCACGAAACACAGAGTTTATTGGAGAAGTTGTATTGGAGCAGAAATTTTTATCTGTAATTTATAAGAGCTGGAGTAAAATATTATTCAAAAATATACAAATGGCTTGCTTTCCATCTAGTAGAGAATTGATTATTAATTCAGAATATATGTCTGCTAGCAAAAGCAGTGTTACAAAACCATGATAATTTCAGGATGTTTCACTGGAGCTTGAATTTGAAAAGAGGTATGGGAACAGAAATACGTAAAGAAATCATCGGAAGTTAAAGGATCTAAAAGTCACTTGGCCCATCAGGTTAACAGATCAGGGTTTACACAGATGGGACTTTCAAGAAGGGCTCTCCACTAACTGAGTGTTGTAAATCGGGAGGGAGAGTACACTTGTACAACCCAATGTCCCTTCCGCTCCAGGTCGTAACATCCCACAACCTACCCATCCAGGCCACAATATTACATTCCAACTTTCCAATGGGAAGAATAATTGTCAATGTCCAAAATGGAAAAGCTTCAAACTTTTTGACAGTATGGGAGTTTCTCCATACTTGTTGACTGAATGGACAGTACCTAAAATTTTACGCACAAATTGTGAAACAGAAGTCATTCTCTTCATCCCACAAGGGTAAGAGTGTTGAGACAGATGCAGAAAATGTGCCTAACAAAGAACACCAACACCCGGCAATCCCTTTCCCTATCAGGTCAAATGATCATCTCTAACAAGGATTCATTATTGGAGTTGAGACACAGGGTGAGAATTTGTGATGTTAAATACTGTGTAGAGTCACTGAATAAACATGAATAAAGCATTTGTAGAGTTAGTAAGTCATTATTTCTCCATTCTTCTGCTCCATAATACTCTGATTAGGGTCAACAGAATGATTTATAATTGCCAAAGAAAGTTGTTTTTTGTTTTTTACAAGGTTCTCTTCTCAGGCACCAAGTCCTATTTCTAAAACTCTTTCTGTGGATTTGTTTTCACAACCAAATGTGTGTTTTTTGAAGTGTGGTTGTGAAATATTGGTGTATTCCCTTTTTGCCTCCATCCACTCTGTGCTTAATTTTGAATATATTTAATACCTGGACAAACGAATTTTTCATAGAGGGATGTTTTACTTCTTATATTGTAAAGATGAAATATAGCTGGTGCACGGAGTTTACAAGCAAAGTAATTTTGTCAAATGGCACAGTTTATGAAAACAAAAACCCTTTCATTTGATTCTAAGAACTATTTATTTCAAGCTGTATAAAATATCAATTTTCTTTATGTTGAAAATTTGTAGCTATTGCTCTTAATTTTGTTCTATCCCACAAACTTCGTAACACCAAAATTCTACGGTAATATTTGACCGGGGCTTCTGCTGCATGAATAGATCTTGTTTGCCACAAGCCCAAGACATGCAACAAAATTAAGGAATCATGGAACAAAGCTGTGCCAGAGGGAGGACTCACACTGTGGATGAAGATACACGTCAGGAGTTGTGGATCCACACACCCACAGCATTTTATTATTTAGAGAACATGAAGTACAGCTTGTGAAAACTCCCACCCCAAGCAGGAATCAAAGCGCCAGAACTCTAAACAGCCTTGTAAATCATCGAATCCAACCCGGCCCTTGTTGGATGAGGAAACCGAGGCTCACCAAGATGATGGATCCGTTCAGGCTTACACAGTAAGGACAAGAAGGATGAGACCCTAGGCCATCTGCTCCTTTGTGTTATACATGTTTAAAGTCTTTATAACTCTTCCTGGGGCGCCCAGGCGGCTCGGTCAGTTAAGCATCCACTTCGGCCCAGGTCATGATCTCTCAGTCTGTGGGTTTGAGCCCTTCCTTGGGCTCTGTGCTGACAGCTCAGAGCCCGGAGCCTGCTTTGGATTCTGTGTCTTTCTCCCTCTCTGCCCATCCTCTGCTTGTGCTCTCTCTCTCTCTCTCTCTCAAAAATAAATAAATGTTAAAAAAATTTAAGTCTTTATAACTCTTCTTAAGAGTGGCCATTCACAGTTTCAGGAACATATTTCTAGAACTTTCTCGTCTTAGTGGTCAACGAATTTCAGTTTACTTAATACTTTTTCTTGTCTCAGCCTCAGTTCACTCATCTAAAAACTGATAGGAGAATCCTGATATCGTAAGATTCAAAATTATGCAACCTAAAATATGCTTTAGGGACCTCCTACTTGGTCCCAGTACTTTTCACATTGCAGGTTTCAAAATAATAGCTTTAGGATGAGGAGTTTAGAGTTGGATAATAAGTTGCCAGCCCCTCTTTACTCACAGCTGGAACAGGTTTCAGCTTCTGGGGTGGCCGGAAGTGACATGCCTGTTATAAATGCAAATTGTGCTTGCCCGTGGCACAGACCTACTTAACTGAGAGAGCCCCAGTGATTCTGATGTTTGCTCAAGTTTGAGACTCACCGGTCGAGGCAAGTCTTGGCAGAGATCCTTGTCCTGATGCTGCTGTGGCTCTTCTGTAGAATTATTACCTTAATAATTCCCTGTAGGGATTTGCAGATTTGCAGCCTGAGGTGGGCTCCACCCATTTATTGTGGCAAAACATTTAGGAACCATGCCTTTTCTGGGCAGATGTTGATCTTAGAGGTCAAGAAACTTACATTTCAAAATCCTGGCCTTCTCTATGTTACCCAGAACAGGTTTGCACAAAATGTTTTCAGATGCTTTCATCAGAATTATCTGTTGGATGAATCAATAAAATTATATCTACTTCTCCTTTGCCTGTTGCCAAAAACTAAGAGTCTAAAGGTATTGAGGACATCTGCAAGAATTCAGGCTATATCTTACCCACTACACACACACACACACACACACACACACACACACACACACATAACATGTAGTGTGACAGTTAAAAGGGAAGTCAATATTTCAGGTCATTGCCATGGTCTAAAGAGGGACAATATGAGGCTGGGCAGGTGTCCAGAACCCTGGAGTTTGGTTTTCAGAGCATGGCAGACCGTGGCTAATTTATCTGAAGTGCTATGACTTCCCAAAGTAGCAGGTGTGCTCATGTGCAACTAAAGATACAAAATACTTTAAAAGGACTAAAAAAAATTACTTTATGTTTCATTCCTTTAGATAATCAAAACAGCTTTCCTTCCGGTCCTTGTCATCCTCTCATTAACATAGATACACCAATTACATGCAGCATAACCTTCATTTTTGAATGTGTTGTTAAGTATATATGAAGCCATATGCTGATGGACGATATTACGAACCATTAAGTATGAACTTATTATTATAGATTTCTTTTTTCCTTGAAAAAGTGCTGGAGAATTCCATCTCTCTCTCAATATGGAGAGTAGAAAGGAAAAGTCAAACTTTAGGACAAGATAGATACACCATACCTAAATATCTTAGTAGGCAACATTTCAATTTAATTTTGAAGTAAACATAGAGGGATTTAAAAAATGCTCCATATTAAAATTGTGGGGAAAAAAACCCAGGATTTTTACTCCAGCAGTTATGCACAGGACTCTATTTTCATATAGCTACTTTAAATTCACATGTAAAAATAACAATTGTTATTTGAAGAGAGAAACATTTGCTAAGGCATGAAGCCCAGGAACTGTGGTTATCTATTTAACAGTACAACTATTAACAAATACAGAGAAGGCATAACCTTGAACGTGAAGCCCAGGTGAATAATCATCAATAACTCACTTTTCCACTTTCTATTCTCAGTTCTAACCCTTCTGGCTTTGTGACCTTCAATAAGTTTCAGTATCCTTCCTTTTTTTTTTTTTTTTTTTTTTTTTTTTTTTTTTGCTATTAGCTTTTCATTATTTCAGTAGACTGATAATGTACTTCTGGAGTATAAAACAGTTTCCCAATACTTTAAAGTGCATATATTATTTAAAATGACAACAAAGCATCGTTATGTTAATAGATACTAATGTCATGGTTCTTAAATATTCAAACACACCCAAATTTTGCCATTGTTCCTACCTAAATCATAAAACAGGAAGGTGTATCAAAGAAAATGAGCTGCTTTCAGATTCTGATATTTCAGCTCTCTGTTAGACATCCACAGAATTCTGGATATGAAGACAGCAACTGTCTACCCACAGGCAGTGTGAAAACACCCAGGGGCACACCATTTAATTGGAGTTTGTAGGACATGGAGGAGAAAGCAGCCTCACAAGAAATGCCTACTGATGTGAAAATGTGAAAATAGATTGAAAATTTCATAGGTAACATTACATTCCAGTATGAAATTCATACTTGTCTTTCCAAAACAAGTGTCAAATTCAGGACTCAACACTTTTGCCCAAAAGGTCCCTTTCGTATTGATTCACCAAGCAAACACGAGGCTTTACTCTGGTCACGGAGGCAGTGTTCCAGGATGACCTGAGGAACACAGCCCTCTCCTCCGATGACCCAAAGTAAACACACTAGGACCAAATGAACTACTACATATCGCCCACAACCATCTTCCAACTCTCACCAGCTACAGGTAGAACATGCCGTTTAAAACCCATGAAATTTTGTAGAGTGAAGTAAAATTTTTAAATAATTAATTAATGCATTTATCACTTCAACATTTTTCTTAAATTTTAATGAGTGTAATGTTCACCCAGGGAACCTAACAACTCTGAAAAACAGTATTTGAGATGCTAATGGTAGAACAAAGTTTAAATTATGGTGTATAGGAGGTGGAAATAGCTGAAGGGGATTGTCAGTACACCTACAGTAATGAGCACCACAGGGGAAGATACCATACCTTGTGGATGACCAGTCTATCAAGGACTTTTTTTTGTATGGTGTTGAAATATCTTATGCTATTGGTGGGCAAGGTAGCAACCCATGTGCCTGGCATCTCCCTCCGTCCTTTCCTTCCTTCCTTCCTTCCTTCCTTCCTTCCTTCCTTCCTTCCTTCCTTCTTCCCTCCCTCCCTCCCTCCCTCCCTCCCTTTCTTTTCTTTCTTTCTATTTAATCATACACATTGCTGCAAGGGATTCATGTTTTATTGGGATAAGCAATATGGAAACCAATTTGACAATAAATTTCATATTAAAAAAATAAATAAAACTCTTGGGCATATACAGCAAAAAAAATAAAGTCTATTGGTATAATAAATATTCAAAGACTCATACAAATGCATATTCAGTAATAAACTTAGGTTATGTGCAGAAAGAATGGAGCACAGTTCTAAGATAGCATGAAACAACAGGGATGCAGGGAAAGAAAGCCTTTGGGAAAGCGATGCCTGATCAATGTTCTGGTGGATGAAAAGAGGTTAAGTGAAGGGGGCATTCCAGGTACTGAGTGACAGGGAGAAGCACGTGACTTCAAGAGTGTGTCTGTTGTTTAGAGATGGAGGAGGGGAGGGGAGAAATGATGTGAACTGGTCGGGTGCTATCAGCAAGGCTCAGATGTGGTTTCTTGGTTCTCAGCAGACAAATCTTCCCCACCCTCTGGTTTTACTGAGCTATAACTGACATATAACATTGTGCTCATTTAAGGTGTATCAAACACAATGGTTTGATATATGTATATTCGTGAGATGATCACCACAATAAGTTACTATCCATTGCCTCGCATAGTTGTAATTTGGGAGGAGGAATAAGAACTTTTAAGATCTACTCTCTTAGCGATGTTCAAATATACCATACAGTATTGTTAACTGTGGTCACCATGTGGTACAGTACATCTCCAGGATGCAATAATCTCATAACTGAAAGTTGGTACCTTTTGACTACCTTCACCCATCTTCCCCCCATACTGCCTGCCTCTGGCAAACACCAATACATTCTCTGTTTCTAAGAGTTATTTTTTTCTTCGATTCCACGCGTGAGATTATACAGTATTTGTCTTTCTCTGTTTGACTTACTTTTCACTTAGCATAATGCCCTCAACATCCATCCATGTTATTGTAAATGGCAGGATTTCCTTCTTTTTGTGGTTGAATAATATTTCTGTGTGTGTGTGTGTGTGTGTGTGTGTGTGTGTGTGTGTATTTCATGTTTTCTTTATCCGTCATTAGTTGATAGACACTTAGGTTGTTTCCATGTTTTGGCTATTGTGAATAATGAATGTTTAAATGAACATGGGGCTGTGGATATCTGAAGGTGGCAATTTATATACCCAGAAGCAGATTGCTGGATCATATGACAGTTCTATTATAATTTCTCATGGAACCTCCATACTATCTTCTATAGTGGCTCCACCAATTTATATGCCTACCAACAGTGCACAAGGGTTTCCTGTTCTCTACATCCTAGTCAACATTTATCTCTTATCTTTTATTATTATTATTTTATTTGAAAGAAAGAAAGAGAGAGAGAGAGCAAGCAAGCTCATGAGTGGGGAAAAAGGCAGAGGGAGAGAGACAGAGAGAGAGAGACAGAGAAGCCCAAGCAGGCTCCATGCTCAGTGTGGAGCCCCATGTGGGGCTCTATCCCATGACCCTGGGATCATGACATGAGCTGAAATCAAGAGTCAGAAACTCAACCAACCGAGCCACCCAGGTGCCGCTATCTTTTGTCTCTTTAATGACAGCCATTCTAACAGGTGTGAGTGATAAGATGAATCCTTAGTTGGGCAAATTTTATGAAAAACATTTGAGGTAACTGATGGAATTCATAGTATGTACCTAATATTGGAAATATTGATAGTTCAATACATAATATGGTCATTTCAGAAATATACTTGAATAATTCACTTACTGGATTTATTGTTTTCCTATCTTTAAAAAAAATTTTTTTTTACATTTTATTTTTTAGAGACAGAGAGGGGCAGAGCATGAGCAGGGGAGGGGGAGAGAGACACACACAGAATCCGAAGCAGGCTCCGAGCTGTTTGCTAGCACAGAGCCCAGCGTGGGGCTCAAACCCACAAACTGTGAGACCATGACCCAAGCCGAAGTCGGATGCTCAAGCGACTGAGCCACACAGGCGCCCCTATTATTTTCCTATCTTAAATCTTACGTTCCAATGACACCATGTAAACCTCAGTATAATTTCTGTTTTTTAATAAAATCAGCTTCCTCTCTTGTCTTCCTTGTAAAGCAGTGGCTCTCAATCAAGGCTGGTTTTACCTCTCTGAAAGACGTTTGGCAATATTTGGACATAATTTGGTCATCACAACTGGAAGAGAGTGCTAACAACATCTAGTGGGTACAGGTCAGGGATGCCGATGAACAACCCACAATGCACAGGAGTGATCTCACAACAAAGAATTACCTGGCCCCAAGCGATACTGCCACAGTTGAGAAACTCTGTTGTAACGTCCCTTTAAAATTAAAAGAGTTTTTTATGGTCTCTTAACCTAAAGAATAAGGGTAGGTAATTGTGTTATTTCTTACATAGAAAACAATGGCGTGAGGCCAGATTTCAGGGTATAAGGAAAGGCAGATGTGTTCAGTCTTGTAAGTGTCGCATTTGAGGTGCCTATTACACAAAACTGGGTATATTAAAAGGCAGGCCTTGACCGAAAGTTTACAATTGGAAGTGTTTAGAGTGCACAGACATTGAATCCATGGGTATGGATGAGACTGTCTAATGTGAGGCAAGAGTAAAAGGAGAAACGAGCTTGGCACAAGACTTGAAAACAAGTCTTTGGGAACTCTTGTTTAATGACTGCAGGAGGAAGAACAAGAATACCAAAGAAAATTAGGGGGGGTGGCTAGAATCCAAAGAAATAAGAGACAAATAAGAGTGTGATGTCATGGGAGCCAAGACAAATGATTGTTTCAAGACAGAAAAACTGACTTACAGTACCAAATGCATCTGAGAGGAGAAACAAGGAAAAGATAGAAAGTCTGTTTTGCCAAGAGACACAGAGGTCGTTAGTGACCTTCGAGGAGGGCTGTCTTGGTTGAATGATGGAAGCAAAAGACGGGAGCAGGCCAAGATGGAGTGGCAGTGTGGAACTACGTATGAACAACCATTCTAGAAGTTTTTGCTGTCAAGGGAAGCTGAGGTTGTAGGGACTTACCATGTGGAACCAAGATTGCCATGGGGCAGACTTGAGCATATGTAAAGGTTGATGGCAGTGATCTGGCTAGAAACTTGCAGGGCACTACACAGGGGAAGAAAGGAAATGTCTATATTGTAGAGTCTCACTGAAGGTATAAAGGGACATGATCCAAAGAGATAGCATTTGCTTGTAGAGCTGAGAAAAATCACCTCTATTTGTAATAGGAGGGAAGATTCAAGAGTTACATTGCTGGTTAGTGTACACAGAACTGATACAAGGTTTGTAGTTTGTTGTGTAGAAATAAATATTTACTCCCCAAATAAAGCAGAATGAGAAAGGGTCAACAATATTATCTGTGTCATACGAATGTTGGTGTTTCCCCAAAATTCGGATGTTGAAATCCTAACCGCCAGTGTGATGGTATTAGGAGGTGGGGTTTTTAGGGGGTGACTGGGTGATGAGGGCAGAGCCTTCATGAATGGGATTAGTGTTCTTTTAGAAGAGACCCCAGAGAGCTCCCTTCCCTTCCACCATGTGAGGGTGCAGTGGGAAGATGGCTGACCAAGAAGCAGGCTTTCACCAGACACCAAATATGCCAGCATCTTGATCTTGTGCTTCTCAGACTCCAGAGCAGTGAGAAACACATGCTTACTGTTTATAAGCCACTCAGTCTATGGTATTTTGTTATAGCTCCCCAAATGGACTAAGATAGTATCTTTCCAACCTAATCAGGAATTATAGAAACCAATCATAGGAAGCGACCTGTACTTTCCCTAATCTGCTGTCCATGCTGTTCCCTTCATCCAAGCTATGCTGTCTACTCCATGTCTTCTGGAAACCGCCTCTACACCATCAGATGTAAGTAGATGCCCCTCCTCCATGCCAGGAAGCACTCACCATCGTGCTCTGTAATGATTTCTTTACCCGTTTAATTCCTTCACTGGATTGGGAGCTGCTCCAGGGCATGATGACATCATGTGTAGGACACCAGTACCCCAGTGCCTGTTTTCTTGGTACATGGCTGATAAGTGCTTGTTTAGGAGATGAACTTTTTACTTCTTATTCCTCCTGCAAATGTCTCCACAATGGAACGCTATCTTGCGTTGGCAAAACGGTACATCTCTAAAATTGTACATTGAATTATAAACTCATATGTACCTACATATACACCTCTGAGAATGGAGGCTTCTCTTATTCTAAGCAGCTTCACTGAACAGATGGGTTAATCCTGAGTTAATTAAAAAATCCAGTTGAACAGAAATTCTGCTAACTGGAGGCCTCCATTTTATAATCAAGCTAATTAACTGGGTGATTACTGAATCTCTTTCTTCCCAGACTGTGACCTCATTGAAGGTAGGACATTCTTCTCTCCATTTTTATCATTAAATTATAGACAAAATGCATTTGTCAAAGTGCTTACTGAAAAAAAAATAATTGTAGTAGGCTCTAAGTACAAGTGGGAAAAACGTGGGTTGGGAACCACAAAGATAAATGGAATCAGGTTTCTGATTCCAAATATCTACCCTCACTTTCACTTCTAACACAGACAAGGTCAAACACAGATTCAGAAGAACAGATATCACATAAGTAAGAAATAAAACAATGGGAGAGTTCTTCCTCTTATCCCGGTTTCTTCCTAAAGTATAAATCTGTGTTTTAAATGAATAATGGCAATTCAAAAGACAGAGAATTCAACTCATAAATGGACTTTAGAATTCTATGAAAGTGGCGGTTTGTAAAGGATTATAAAATAAACTGAACAATAATAAATGACAATTGTACTCCAAAAGAAAGGTCTACTATCAGTCAAATCCTCCATTCTGTCGGCAATTCAACTCCACACAATTTATGTTATGTTAATGATATCGCAATTTTAATTCTTAAGTGAACAGTGTAAGATTCAAGAAAAGTAGAAGACCGGGCCCCTCACCTTGTGCCATCTAGTTGAAAAAATACGATTTCAAACAGCAACACAATGCAAATGTGTTACTAAGTGCTAGAACGTGAAGTAAAGTTAATAAGAAAAAATCATTTAGTGATATTGAGTAGGTTACAAGGCTCAAGCCTTGGGTGAGGTCCTGAAGGTGCACACTATGAGCTAGAATATTCTGGAAAGTCTTCATGAAAAATTAAACTCGAGGTAGACTATTTATAATCGCTTCAATTGTGCCAATTCGTTGTTTGTCAAATAACAAATTAAGCTGTATTGTTACTGTTCGATACTTCTCTTAATGTGAGCCAATTAAATCAGTATTTATTTGTACTATTCTTTGCAAATTAAATGTTTCTGTTTGAAAATGAATCTTACAAAGTACTTTTATTCTACTGCAGCCTGAAACCTAACTATGCCAGATTCTCTTCACTTTATGTCCTCTCTTTCATCATTCTCTTCTAAGAATTATATATTTAAGTTTGCCTATGAGAAGCAGAAGCCGTCATGAACAAAACATTTGGGCTGTTTACATCCTTTGATGCAGCTTTAACCTTGCCCTTTTCCTGAAGCCCAGGAAAGATAAAGGCTGCAGCCCTCCAGGAAGGTCAAGCCAGAGCAGAGGGCATGTGCCTGCATTTGTGAATAGTAAAAGCAACCCAGAAAAATGTCTCTTTTCCATTCGTACTTGTCTTCCTGTACTGTATTGAGTCTGCCATTCAATTTCATGTGTTTTCCATCCATTCCCTGTTACTTTTTCTGTTAGTTACCTACCCAGTAAAATGCCCGATTTCTGACTTTGTATTCAAACTGTCTATAATGTGGCCAGATGGTTTTATTTTTACATTTTAGCCAAACTATTGTTCAACTTTCTCAAACATGCCCTACATTCCTAAGTCCTCCTACTCAGTCACTTTTGCCTCTCTTTGTTCTGATTGGATTTGTTTTGTTCCTATGGGCTTAGTTTACCTTTATCTCTTGAAGGAACCCATATTCCATGAGACCTTTCCAGACACTCCCAGTTACAACTGGTTTATGTCTCCTCTGAGATTTTTGGTCCTGTATCAAATTGCCTGGCTTTATATCTATTTGTGATGACTTAATGTCACTTACATTTAGAGGAAGAGTATGGGATCATTCATCCATACAACACTAATTTTCATTTATCCAATAACAATCTCTCACAAGGCTTTCTTTAGGCTGGACCCTGAAGATATAGTGGTAAACAAAGCAAACTCATTCCCAGACCTCTTAAAACATGACTATTTGTGGGGAAGAGAGGCGGAAATTCTGTGAATTATAAAAGTCTTATATAAGGGCCTCAGGTGTAGGTACTAGGATTCTGGAAGCATCATCTTTCTAAACATCTTCTGGCCTAACCATGGAATTAAACAGAGAAAGAGATTCTGGTCGGGGGAACTAGATGTGGAGGACACATTAGAACAAATTAAAAGTCCTAGGGTGGAAAATGAAGGAAATATTTGCTCAATGGAAGGAAGTAACAAAGCATTTGACTAAAGCTGATTTGAAGCTTTAAATATAGCCTCTGTGACCCACGGTCAGAAAAGTCATGTTGAGGGACTTTAGAATGATCATATTGAGTAACAAATTTTTTATATCCATTACACACACGCAAACACACACACACACACACACTACCAATACTGACTGATATAGAATCCTGGTCTATAGGCACAGGGGCTCAGGATAAAATTACCACTTCTGATTTACTAATTTTTAAATCCCTAATCTTCAAGTCATGAGGAATAAGATGTAAGTATATAAAATATCCTTATGAAGATTACGTGGTAAGTTGACACGTTAGCGTTTGAAGCCAAACAACACTAAAGTTTTTGAGATATGAGGTTATGTTTAATGTTGGAACAGATAAAATGTGCATTAGGTTCAGTTAGAAATAGCATGTTAAGTGTCTGAGGGCTAAAATAAAATCAAGTAACAAATGATCAAATCAATAGGAAGACATCTGCTCAATTAGCGATGCTGATAAGAACAGGCTTCCAGTTATGGAATAAATAAGTCACAGGACAAAGGAATATAGTCAATGATATTGTAATAGCATTGTATGGTGACAGAGAATGGGTCCACTTGTGGTGAAGATGGCAAAATGAATAAACTTGTGGAATCACTATGTTGTACACCTGAGACAAATATAACACTGTGTGTCAACTACACTCAAATAAAATTAATTTAGTTAAAAAATGAAGGCTAAAAAAAGTGAAATTGAAACATGAAATTAAAACCGAAGGGGCTAATTTCACTTGTCAATCATCTTTCCTTGGGTATATGGGACAAGAGGTGAACGGATACATTTGCATCAACAGGGACCAACAGGGGAATTTTTGTGGGAGGAAGATACAGGGTGTAAGAGTGTCTGCATGTTAAATTACACATGGATGATTTTGACAATGGAGTAGAGAGCAAATGGATGTTTGCTGGGTGAAAGCTGACCATTCAGATCAGGGAGCGTCTAATGATGTTAATGGAATGTTCTGTCTCTGGGTTCTGGGCCTTTTCAGGAGAGGTGAGTGAGTTAGGAGGAGAGCTGTCAATGGTTAGAAGATTCTGGAGGTTTGGCAGACGAGTTTTTCATAATAATATTTCAACTAGTTATGATATAAATAAGTTCTCTTTCTTTATGATGATGGAAGAGGCTATAAACAAAGGACTATAGTAATAAAAACACAACTTAAATCCTCTCTATTCTCAATACCTCCCTGCCTAATCCCAACCCTGGGCTGCGCTCTTCTTTAAATGCAATAGCCCTCATGTGGAACCGATAAATAGGATTGCAAAGTTTTTTCATGGTGTAGGAATACTTCTTTTAAACATGCATTATTATCATCACCTGAAAACAAAAGCAGTATTTTATGCATAAAGCCCCACTTGAAAAACCTTTGGTTTTACACTAAATGAAAAGAAAGCATTTCATTTCAATGTATCCCTGTGGTCACTGTGCAGAACAGTTGGGACGCTACCGCAGCACCCCGTACAGAAGTGGAACTGGAAGAGACGGGAAGAAACAACTGGGCTCCGGATACACATTGTGGGAGTGGGATAAGTGGGATCTGGGATGCGAGGCGTGGCAGGAAGAGTCAAAGGTGAAGCGAAGGCCATTGGGGAGAGCAGACAGAAGAATGGAGCTGACATTTACTTACATGGCGGAAGCTGAGGGAGGCATATTTGTTTTGGATGGATAGTTTGGTTTTGAACAAGGAAAAAAGAAAACCCTAAACACTAAAATACCTGTTAGACTGCAAATAGGCAGTTGGGTCTGAGGCTCAACAGAGAGGACAGAACTAGAGATACAAGTTTGCCAGGCATGAACTTAGAGACAGAATCCAGGGCCAGAGAATTCAGGCCAGAGACTGAAGGAGATCTCTAGGCAGGGGGCGTAGACAGAAAAGGGAACAAGCCCCAAAGACTAAAACCTGGGAGGGGGGGGTCTTCCATTATTTAGAGATGAGGAAAATGAGGAAGAACTTACATGAGAAGGAGGAGGAGGGAGAGACCAAGGGAGAAATACCAAGAGAACGCTAAGAACATGTTTCCAGAAAGAGTGAACGGTCCGTGTCTAACCCTGATGGTGAGTCCAGATGAAGACTCAGAATACTCCCCGTATGACTTAGCAACATGAAGTCTGCGGCACACTTGACAAGAGCTGCTCTGCTAGGGACAAAAGCCACTGGAACAGCCTCAAGAAAGAATGAGGCAAAAGAAAGCGAAGGCCACGATCATTACGAATTTAGAAGGGGACAAAGTAATAAGATGCCATTTTAATGAACTGGGGAATGTAATCAGCTGAAGGGAAGGAGAAGCGGTTGAAGGCATGTGGGGAGTGGAGGAGGGGCGGGGGATGCCGCAGGGTCCCAACAGCAGGAGCACCATTTGAAGTCAGCAGCCTGGACTTTAACACAGGACCAATCAGCACAGCTGTGGCCTTTTCCCCAGCCACGTCCGACCCCCCCAGGGTAGATGTGAAGCTCGCAGAAAAGGGCACTTCGCCAGTATCGGTGCTCCTCTGAGCAAAAGTAATGGAGGTACAGAGGAGCAAACAAACTGAGGATGATTACAAGGATGTCGTTATGACGCTAGAACTTGGAATGGCAACAGTGAAAGGGAAGTGAGGGTGTGAGTGAACCAAGTGCAGGAAAAATGTATTTATGTTGCAGTGGATTGGGGGGGAGAGAACAAGCAGCAAACTTACAGAGCATTTGGAGTTAATGAGGATGTTGAGGTCCCTTGGATGACCTTGGAAGTCAGTGGTGCCATGTTGGGCGATCACATCAGTGGAGGAGGGAAGGTCCAATAATTAAGAGGCAGATAGAGATACTGAAGGCTCCAAAGAATATGACAGGAGAGTTACTGGAGCCCGTGGCAGCAATCCAGGAATTGAAATGTGCAAAGATGAAGAGGTTAACAGGCCAAGGGCTTGTAAATATCCACAGTAAGAAAAGGTAGACGGTGATATAATTAGTTTTAATTCTGGGGCAGTGAAGGGAGGGAGAGGAGGTTTAGGAAATTGCTTATTCATCAAATCCACACACAATGGAAAACGTCGTTTTGGAACCACTTCAAAAAATGTAAGTAGGATGTGCTCTATAATTATTAAGATTATGAAAGGTATAATCACAACAGTAAGCATTTTAATCAAATTTTTCTTTGGGCATATAAGCTACTGTTTGGCTGATTCTACAATCTTTGCAATAAAAATCAGCCTACCTGGGCTAACTTGATTAAGAGACTCCTGTAAACTAACTCCCATTGCCAGCATGACAACCATAGGCATGTCACAAAAATCTAATGTGGGGAATCAGGGAAAGCACCTGGAGGGTGGTCAAAGTGTGCCTTTTATTTTTCATTATATGTCTTGCAATTAGAAGAGAACATTAATCAAAAAATCTACATATCTCGGCCTGTCATACAAAACGCTTAGAGCCCCAGGGTGACCTGCCTTTAAAGCCTTAGCGACCCACATTCAATCCAAAGAGCTGTGTGTGGTCAGAAAAGTAGCTCAGGGGATCCTCACCTACAGATGATTTCCAACAAAGGAGTTGGGATTATGACTTTTTCCTTTTTAGCAAATTTCTACCCAGCAAAGTCACTGGAAAAGTTGACATTAGCTATTACGATCAGAAATTGTCCTGCTCCGTTCCAAAGCAATAGGTAGAAGGTATTTTGAGGGTTGACAAAAAATATGTTCAAGTATTTACTGTTTTCGAAAACTACACTTACTTCAAGTAAGATGCTGAAGGTGGTAATTCATATATATTTCTACCTCCATTTCTGTGAATGAACAATCCATCCTCTACATGAAGGTGTTGCACACGTAAGTACAGTTAAGTTCACTTAATTATCTCTGACTTAACTGCTTAAATGGGGTCAGAATTGGTGATCCTGCTGAGCTGTCCCTTTAGTCTGATGATGTCTTAGTTCAAGAGACCGTATCTGCCAGGGTCTAAACATGCCACCAATGACACCTGCACTTGTTTGCTTTAATATGAAATGACTCTAAGTTCAGGATGCCTGCTTGGTAAAAAATTGATCCAGGGTACTGGGCTACTACTGGTTATATCTATAACAGGAACAATATTATAAATAATATCAATATATTCTCTATATTGTTATAGATAATAGAAAAGTCAGTAGTATATGTATCAGCATATATGTATATATTTATATCAATATATCAGCTTAGGTCAATAGGCCCACTGTTCTATAAATTTGTTTTTTTATTGATATAAAGTTGGTATGTAACATTATATTAGTTTCAGGTGTACAATGTAATAATTCGATATTTGCACACACTACAAAATGATCACCACAGTAAATCTAGTTACCATCTGTCACCATATAATTGACCCCCTTCACCTATTTCATCCACCCCCAAGTCACTTCCCCTCTGATAACCACCAGTCTGTTCTCTGTATCTATGTGTTTTGTTGTTTTTTTTAGATTCCACATAAATAAAATCAAACGGTATTTGTCTTACTGACTTATTTCACTTAGCATAACATGCTCAAGGGCCATCTATGTTGTCATAAACAGCAAGTTCCTCTTATGGCTGGGCAGTATTTATATTTGTATGTATATAAATATAAATATAGGGGCCCCCCGGGTGGCTCAGTGGGTTGAGCGTCCGAATTCGGCTCAGGTCATGATCTCACAGGTCGTAAGTTCAAGCCCCGCATTGGGCTCTGTGCTGACGGCTCAGAGCCTGGAGCCTGCTTCAAATTCTGTGCCTCCCTCTCTCTCTGCCCCAACCCACTCACATTCTGTCTTTGTCTCTCTCAAAAATAAATAACCATTAAAAAAATAAAAAATATATAAATATAAATATGTTTATGTATGTATATATCTCACATCTTCTTTATTCATTCCTCCACTGATGGACACTTTAGTTGGTTCTGTATCTTGGCTATTGTAAATAATGATGCCATGAACACAGGGGTACATATATCTTTTCAAATTAGTGTTTTTATTTTCTTTGGGTAAATACCCAGAAGTGGAATAGACGGATCGTATGGAAGTTCTATTTTTCTTTCTTGAAGAACCTCCATGCTGTTTTCCATAGAAGTTGTACCAATTTATATTCCCATCAATGGTGGATGAGGATTCCCTGTCCACTACATCCTCTCTGAAACTTGTTCTCTCTCGTCTTTCTGATAAGAGCAATTCTAACAAGTATGAGGTGATATTTCCTGATTTTGATTTGTATTTCCCTGATAAGTAGTGATCTTTGAACATCTTTCCACATGCCTGGTGGTCATGTGCATGTCTTCTTTGGGAAAATGCTTTAGTTCCTCTGGCCATTTTTTAATCAGTTGTTTTGTTTTGTTTTGTTTTTGCTATTATTTGAGTTCTTTACATATTTTGGATATCAACTCCTTGTAAGATTTGTGAACATTTATTCCCATTCAGCAGGTTGCCTTTTCATTTTGTTGATGATTTCCTTGCTGTGCAGAAGCTTTTTAGTTCGATGTAGTCTCACCCGTTTGTTTTTGGTTTTGTTGCCTTTGCTTTTGAAGTCAGGTCCAAAAATTCAACACCAAAACCAATGTCTAGGAGCTTCACTGCCTATGTTTCTTCTAGGAGTTTTATAGTTTCAGGTTTTACATTCAAGTCTTCAATCCAGTTTGAGTTAGTTTGTGTGTGTGGTTAAGACAGAGGTCCAGTTTCTTTCTTTGCATGTAACTATCCTATTTTCCCAATACCATTCACTGAAGAGACTTTTTTCCCATTGTATATTTTTACTCCTCTATCATATATTAACTGACCATACATGTGTGGGCTTACTTCTGGGCTCTCTATTCTGTACCATTGATGTATGTGTCTGTTTTTATGCCAATACCATACTGTCTTGATTACTACAGTTTTACAGTATAGTTTGAAATCAGGGAGTGGGTATCTCCAACTTTCTTTTTCTTTCACTAGATTGCTTTGGCTATTTGGGGGTCTTTTGTGGTTCCAAACATTTTTAGAATTATTTGTTCTACTTCTGCAAAAAGTGCCATTGAAATTTTGATAGACATTTCATTGTATCTGTGGATTGCTTTGGGAAGTACAGACATTCTAACCATGTTAATGCTGCCAATCCGTGAATGTGAACATCTTTCCATTTATTTGTGCCTTCTTCAATTTCTTTCATCAATATCTTACACATACACACACAAGGATATATCAGATATCTACATAATTTAATTGTGCAATTAAGGTGTGAATACATATACCATGATTTATATTTAATATTTTTAAATAGAAAAATGGGTGATGTAACTGCAGTTTGAATAGAAACACTGATAATCCTTCAATGTCATTTCTACACAGAAAAGAAACTGTAATATCTATCACCTATTAAGATTTCTCTATAAAATTATATTACAGTAATATTTCTATTTCTCTAATACCTATATTTTTTGCATATACATGAATGAGTCACTAACAGAAACATGGGTATTAGAAAATCCTCTCAGTGTAAATTAACTTTTAAAATAATATTTTAAGTGGTTCTAAACACCGCTTTGCAAAACACCTACTCATCTGTTAGCTGCTAAACCAACAGTGAGTCAGTAACAGCTTAATTCAAAATAGTGATGATATATAATTCATAAAGGTCAAAAACAAACTCTGAGTAGAGATTCCATCTGTGTTCCTCTTAAGTGTATTTCTATACTCCAGGGATTGGCTTTTCTGGCACAGCCTGCATTACAAGTATTTTCAGTGATTATTTTATTCTCATCTTCTATTGGAGATGAACTGAGAAAACATCCCCTAATCTCGTCCTTGTCATGAATTTTGTATTCTCAGAAGACTGGATTACAAATATTGACACAAATTTAGAGTACTCACCTACAAATACATGTCTGCAACTGAGTATTACAGTTTGAATTCTTGATTGCTCTCAGAAATTGTTCATAATGATATTTATTAGTGCAGCGTGTAATTCACAACAAATGTTTTCTAACGTCAATCACATGCGATGTAAAATTTAGAAAATGAATACGATATTGGCATTTCATAATCTCTTTTTAAAATGTATCCATTTAGTGGAAGAGAGCCAAAGCATAAGAGACTCTTAAAAACTGAGAACAAACTGAGGGTTGATGGGGGGTGGGAGGGAAGGGAGGGTGGGTGATGGGTATTGAGGAGGGCACCTTTTGGGATGAGCACTGGGTATTGTATGGAAACCAATTTGACAATAAACTTCATATATTGAAAAAAAAATAAATAAAACTATTAAAAAAAATGTATCCATTTAAATAGCCTTTTTGGATAAGGTAACTTTCAAGTGTTCGTTCCAGCATCGCTGCTGCCCATGGTGACCCGTCAGAATGAAATTCTAAACATGAGCACCCTTCACTGTAGCATTATTCACTGTGGTCAAGATATGGAAATGACCTGAGAACCTGTCGATGGATTAACAAATAAAGAAAAGATGATATATACATCCATACACAATGGAAAATTCAACCTTAGAAAGGAAGAAAATTATGTCACTGCTGACAATCTCGAGGGCATTATGCTAAGTGAAACCAGCCAGAAACTGGAAGATAAATACTGTACGGCAAAACAAATATGTGGAATCTAAAAAAATAAATAAGCAAGAAGCCAAACTTCTAGAAACAGGGAGTGGAATGGTGGTGGCCAGGGGCTGTAGGGTGGAAGGAATGGGAAAAGTGAGGCCAAAGGGTACAAACTTTCAGTTCTAAGATGAATAAGTTACCAAGATCTAATATAAGGCGTGGACAAAGTTAACGATTCTGTATTTGCACTTGAAAATTGGTAAGAGAGCGGATCTTAAGCGTTCTCACCACATACAAAAAAGGCAACCATGTGAGGTGATGGATGTGTTAATTAACTTGATGGTGGGGACTCTTTGACAGTGTAAACGCACACCAAATCATCACATTGGAACACTGTAAATGCATTACAATTTTATTTGTCAATTACACCTCAATAAAGAAAAAAAAAGTGAACATCTTGAGTTGTGTACAAATGAATACCACAGCATCTCTTCTGGCCATCCCTAAATATTACTGAATAAACAAATGAATGAGTAAATTAAATCTGGAAAAATTCAGGGAGCAATGGAATATACCCTATTTCTAACTTTTATTTTCCTCTTGACAGAACTGTGACACTTCACGAATTCACTTTAATGTCAAAATCTGTGGTATTCAATATGTAGTTTAGTACACCAAGAGTACTTTTAAAAATTTATACTTAATACTTTAGAGGACTTCATATGTCTGAGGAGTTTTTTTAGCACCTCAATAGCAATGATATGCTGACATACGGTCCTCTCATTATGTTGGATTGAAATACTAAGCACAGATTATTGCTTTGATTTCTGGCAGTAACGTGATGAACGGTGCAATTTGTAGTTTTATTTTTTGTTGTTGCTGTTTTATTTTTTTAAATTTAAATCCAAGCTAGTTAACACACAGTATAATAATGATTTCAGGAATAGAATTTAGTGATTCATCACTTACATATAACACCCAGTGCTCATCCCAAAAAGTGTCCTCCTTAATGCCCGTCACTCATTTAGCCCACCTCCCCCCCCCCCCACACTCAACATCCCCTCCAGGAACCCTTAGTTTGTTCTCTGTATTTGAGAGTCTCTGATGGTTAGGGCACCTAGGTGGCTCAGTCAGTTAAGCATCTGACTTGAGCTCAGGTTATGAACTCACGCTTCGTGGGCTCAAGTCCAGCACCAGGCTCTGTGCTAATAGCTCAGAGCCTGAAGCCTGCTTCAGGTTCTGTCTCCTTCTCTTTCTACCCCTCCCCTGCTCTTTCTCAAAAATGAACATTAAAAAGTTTATAAAAAAAGAGTCTCTTATGGTTTGTCTCCTTCTCTGTTTTTATATTATTTTCCCTTCCCTTGTGTTCATCTTTTGTATCTTTAATTCCACACATGAATGAAATCATATGATATTTGTCTTTCTCTGACTGACTTCTTTCGCTTAGTATAATACACTCTAGTTCCATCCATGTTGTTGCAAATGGCAAGATTTCATTCTTTTTGATTTCCAAGTAATATTCCAGTGTGTGTGTGTGTGTGTGTGTGTGTGTGTGTGTGTGTGTGTGTGTATACCACTTCTTCTTTATCCATTAATCAATCTAATGTTTGGGGTCTTTCCATACTTTGGCTATTGTCAATAGTGCTGCTATAAACACTGGTGTGCAGGTGCCCCTTCAAATCAGCACTCCTGTATCCTTTGTATAAAAACCTAGTCATGCAATAGCTGAATCGTAGGGTACTTCTATTTTTAATTTTTTTATTCGCAACAAGATACTAGCAAACTGGATCCTATAATACATTAAAAGAATTATACACCACGATCAAGTGGGATTCATTCCTGGGCTGCAGGGCTGGTTCAACATTTGCAAATCAGTCAATGTGATACATCACATTAATAAAAGACAAGATAAGAACCACATGATCCTCTCAAAAGATGCAGAGAAGGCATTTGAACAAAATACAGCATCGTTTCTTGATAAAAACCCTCAAGAAAGTAGGGATAGAAGATCATACTTCAAGATCATAAAAGCCATATATGAAAGTCCCAACGCTAGTATCATCCTCAATGGGGAAAAACCGAGAGCTTTCCCCCTAAGGTCAGGAACATGACAGGGATGTCAACTCTCACCACTGTTATTCAACATAGTATTGGAAGTCTTAGCCTTTGCAATCAGACAACACAAAGAAATAAAAGGCATCCAAATCACCAAGGCAAATTTTCACTCTTTCCAGACGACATGATACTCTGTGGAAAACCCAAAAGAACTCCACCAAAAAACTGCTAGAACTGATACATGAATTCAGCAAAGTTGCAGGATATAAAATCAATACACAGAAATCGACTGCATTTCTATACACCGATAATGAAGCTACAGAAAGAGAATTCAAGGAATAGATCCCATTTACAATTGCACCCAAAACCATCAAATACCTAGGAATAAATCTAACCAAAGAGGTGGAAAATCTATACACTGAAAATTATAGAAAGCTGATGAAAGAAATTGAAGAAGACACAAAGAAATGGAAAAAAGATTCCATGCTCCTGGATAGGAAGAACAATATTGTTAAAATGTCGATACTACCCAAAGCAATCAACATATTCAATGCAATCCCGGTCAAAATAACACCAGCAATTTATAATTTTAGACAAATTATTTCCATTAGGAAGTTCAGTGTTTTTTTTTTAACTTGGCCCAAAGTAACACTGAGATTATTCACAAACATTAATTTTTAACTTTTCTCATCTGGTAGAACCTCTCCTTCTAAGGTTCCTTTGATAAAATGACTAGGTAGGAAGGGAAAATTGACTCCTTTTGTCAATATCCATTTTGCAGATGGCAAAACAAAGACTCAGGAGAGAGCTCATGGCATCAGATGAGCGAAGTTTCAGAGGGACCACTGCTAACGAGTCTTCTAGGGCTCCAAATCTCGATGTATGCTACAGATCACATGCTGCGGAGTCCACACCTGATCCCACATGAATTCTCCATAGAATCTCTTTGAATTTTACATAGTAATGCTACATAAGTATTTCTACAAAGAATCTCTTCGAATTCTACCTAGTAATCCTACATAGAATTTCTGTGAATTCTTCATAGTATAATTCTACATAGTAATTCTCCATAGAATCTCTGTGAATTCTACATAGTAATGCTACATAAGTAATTCTACAAAGAATCTCTTCGAATTCTACCTAGTAATCCTACATAGAATTTCTGTGAATTCTTCACAGTATAATTCTACATAGTAATTCTCCATAGAATCTCTGTGAATCCTACATAGTAATGCTACATAACTAATTCTACAAAGAATCTCTTCAATTCTACCTAGTAACTCTACATAGACTCTATGCAAATGCTACGCAGCAATTCTACACAGAATCTGCAAATTCTACATAGTAATTCTAAAAAGAATCTGCAAATTCTATATAGTAATTCTATGTAGTAATTCTAAATAGAATCTCTGCAATCTCTACATACTAATTCTACACGGAACCTCTGTGAATTCTGCCTGTAATTCTACACCGAATCTCTGCGAATTCTCCATGGGAATAGTGGTAATATAAACCAAGCCCATACCCACACAAATGCTGGTAAACAATCTAGCAGGGAAGCTCCAGCTGGGTATGTTGGCTAATCCTGTCTTTCCAACAAATGTAATAAAGCTTCTGAGAAACTTCAAGCCAAATTTCAAGCTCAGGCACGGGAAATATATTAACTGCTGCCTTCCCTTTTTCCCTTGGCCCTACTTTTCAATCTTAATCGGAAGGAGGCATTTTATAAATAAAGTCATTAAATAAAAATGAGTCATCCTGCCAGACAGTGTGCTATGATGTAGAACATAGAGCTTGTTTTCTCCCCCTCTTTTTAATATTCCAACCAAATATTAAAAAAAAAAATCTCTGCATAACCCTGGCCACCCGTCTGCATCCATGTGGCAGAGGACAGGGCCCACACAGCTGAAACGCGGCCAGGAGTGTGGGGGGCCCTCGTCAGGAGGCAAGCGGAGCATTCCCCATGGTGCCACACTGGAGTCTGAAAGCTTTCCAATCCGTGAGAAGGTGAGCCACAGGGAACCCGCTAGCAGGCTGGAAGAAGGCAAGGCAGGCAGGGGGTAGAGTGGAGACAGGAGGGCACTGGAATCTCCACCCCGGGAAATAAACACTCACTCTGAACCTTTTTATTTGAATGACTGTTTGTTTACTCGCTCACATCTTCCCTTGTATGGTGGTTACAGATTCAGTGTTTGAAAGCTGCTGGAATTTTTTGGTAATATTGGTGTTGAGGGAAATGTTTCTTCGTAGGCTAACTATGTTTTATTTTTAGAAAACATGCTAGGAACGGCAGTATTTCTGAGTCCATTAGGTAATGAGTACTTTCAGCACTGGGTCTGGCGGAATTCTGATTTTCTGTCAGACACTGTGGGTGTCAAGTGGGCGTAAAAGAAGATGGGGAAGGGTCTGCTTTAGGCTCCATTCCCTAGTGGGAGAGAAGCTGCTGTTCCCAGGCTTGGAGGCCTTGCCTACAGCTATTTATTTACCTGTACGTACCACCCCAACTAGGAAGGAAGTAGAAAGTTGGTAATTTGTTCCACATTCTTTTCTAGAGAAAGTACCTTTTGTCCTTTGATATGAATCTTACTCCATTATTTTTTTAATGTTTATTTATTTTTGAGAGAGAGAGAGAGAGAGAGAGAGAGAGAGAGAGAGAGAGAGAGAGAACACAAGCGGTGAAGGGGCAGAGAGAGGGAAACAGACCATCTGAAGCAGGCTCCAGGCAGGCTCTGAGCTCTCAGCACAGAGCCCGACACAAGGCTCGAACTCACGAACTGTGAGATCATGACCTGAGCCAAAGTCGGACGCTTAACCAACTGAGACACCCAGGCGCCCCGGATCTTACTCCATTCTTAACCGATGATATTGGAAAAGTCCATCTGTCAGTCATTTGTTTGAAATTCAAGTATTTGTCCTTTGGGTGTAAAAATATGCTGTTGATGGACTTGTTTCCCAAGCTTAATTCTAATTATCAGCTACTGCTCCCAATATTTAGACTATTGTTACTCTGGGGAAATTCATTTGTAATTTTATATTAGGGCTCTAGGAAAACACTGCCCCCCCCTTGGTGGTGGCCCCCCAGATAACAGACAGTGTCAGATGGACAAAAGGAGATATTTCTGGAAACATGTGACTTTACTAGCTCACTGTTTAGCTATGTCTATTTAAGAAAAGGATGGTCCCAGCTCATAGGTTCTGAATTGAAGAATAAAGGTCAATTTCAGAAGTGAGAACCAGAATTTTCTCAGTGCTATTAACATAGATAAAGGATTCTCTAATCAAGCATTCAGAAGCCTTCTGTTCAGTAAAAGATGTGCTTTCTTTTCCTTTTATCAAGGAAAAGCACCAGAAATCAAAATTCTGATTTCCCACCAATGAAACTTTCATTGGGGAGATCATCGGGATGGGGTTTTGGAGAAATATGATTAGTTTTAGAAAATAAATAAACGCCACTGAATTATGTTTTCCATCACTTTGTGACTGTGCGTCACTGGCATGTAATTATTACACAGTTATAAGTGATTTTTACAGAGCAAAGGGAAGAAACTACCTGGAGCCACATGAATTAACTCTTTATTTCACGATGTTACTAATTGACTCCCCTTATTCATCAAACCAGTTTGACAGCAAACATTTCATAATAATTGCATTAACTTTTATGCAAACTTTAAATGCCACCCCTAAAAAAATCCTTGCCTCGATTTTAATTAATCTTGAATATTTAATACACTTTTGCATAACTTAAGCAAAGGCTTATCTTTTTTTCTTGCCTAGGGCTCCTTGAACTTTAATTAGTATGCGTCATATCTTACAAATTTTGGTGTCGCTTTTTAAGGAGCAATAATTTTGATCCATTTCAACCCACCATCATCAGATATAGGTTCCATATAATAGTAATTACACTGTAAAGGGAAAGAATAAAAATGAGGAAAGAAAGGGAAGTTTTCTGAAATTCAACTTTTTCTTTGTAGGTATTCTCCAAAATGTCACAGATGAGTTTTAGTAGTTCTAAGTATTTCGATACAACTCCTGTGATACCTATCCGTTATTCAGGTGAAATAGTAAAAAAGCAAGGACTATAATGAATACGGAGCATAAAATTGTATCTTATACAAATGCCTCAACACCTATCTTGCTGGTACTCCCACAGAAGGCAAACTGATACAGGTCTTCTGAGAGGGGACAGTAGCTGTTCCAGTCAGACCCAGTGACCAGTCCCTGTGGGGCACGTGACTCAGAGGCAGCCAAACCATAGATTTCTAGAAACTTAAGACTACAGCCTAGTGAAAAAAGATAAATTCAACCAACTAATTTCTTCTCTAACATTTGAAGGAAGAACTAAAACAAAAAACAAACAAACAAAAAGAAACCAAAACCAAAACCAACCGGCTGGCTAACAATGAGAGCTGAGACAAGGGAGTTGTAGGACCCAATACTGGGCACTGTGAAAATTGAAGGTGTATTAGTTTGGATGGTTTCAATTGTAAGTAGCAGAAAAGATGACTGAGTCTGCCTTCAAAAAAAGGAAATCTATTGGTTCAAGTAAGTGAAACGAATAGAGGTGAGTACAGGATTGATCAAGTAACTTAAAAAATCACCAAGATTCTAGCTTATTTCTGTCTTTTCAGGGCTTCTCTACTCTGTCTTCAGCCTATTGCTTCCCTGCTGCTCATGGTCTCAGATGGTTTCCTAGGATGGCTGGCCTTGATCATATTCATTCCCCAAAAACCGTCTCAGAGGCCACAGTTGTCACTGAAGAATGAGTAGCTTCTCTGAATCCAAACAGAAACTAATGCCTGTTGAAAAGGGACGGGCTGGGTTTGCCCATAGGAAATTGGTTGCTGAGAAAGCAGGCAATGGGTAACCATCACAAAATTTCAGAGTACAAAAAAACCAAAAAACCAAAAACTACATGCAAAGCAATTCTGTTGGTTTACGGATTAAAGGGGGAAAATGAATACATTATAGCTCAGATATGTTAAGGCAGAGTGTTTGGGTGAACACCCATGAATTTGTGCCTTGAAAACTGTCTTGGGGTCTCCTAGGTGGCTCAGTCGGTTAAGCGTCTGACTTTGGCTCAGGTCATGATCTCTCGGTTTGTGAGTCTGAGCCCTGCCTCGGGCTCTGTGCTGACGGCTCAGAGCCTGGAGCCTGCTTCGGATTCTGTGTCTCCCCCTCTCTCTGCCCCTCTCCTCCTTGTGCTCTCCTTCTCTCTTTCAAAAATGAATAAACATTAAAAACACTTTTTTAAAGCTGTCTTGAATCAAGAACTTCCTCTCATTTCAGTCTCTGGGAGGTCCACACATGTTAGGTACGGTGACCGTGAATCTTGGCTTGTTCGGTGTAGGACCAATTCATGCCCATTATATCTCTTTGATTCTCAAAAGCAGCACAGTTTTTTGGCAAATTATGTGGCCATCCTGCTGTTCAGACACTTTCTTTTGAATTTCTATACATACTTCCTTAATTGTTTCATGTGTAGCTTGACGATAAGTTGTCTTTACTTGGACTAATTTGAGTTGGTCTCTGTAGAGGACATTTAGACGAGAATAAGAGACTAGCATTCCCATTCTGTCTTGCAACCCACCGTTGGGTTTAGTCATGACTAAATCTGGCCCGAGAGGGGCGCCTGGGTGGCGCAGTCGGTTAACCATCCGACTTCAGCCAGGTCACGATCTCGCGGTCCGTGAGTTCGAGCCCCGCGTCAGGCTCCGGGCTGATGGCTCGGAGCCTGGAGCCTGTTTCCGATTCTGTGTCTCCCTCTCACTCTGCCCCTCCCCCGTTCATGCTCTGTCTCTCTCTGTCCCAAAAATAAATAAACATTGAAAAAAAAATTTTTAAATCTGGCCCGAGAGATGTAAGTGGAAGTGCTGCATGGAACTTGAACTTGTAAGACATGTTAAAAGGGGGAAGCGGGCCCTTCTACATTCTTCATGAAAAGCAGATGAAATGCCTGGGGTTCTGGCAGCTGTTTTGTGACTGGGAGAATGGAAACATGAGCGAAGGAAACTGGAGCAAAATGTTACAGTCTGGATCTCTCATTGCTTCTAAGAGTTACCATACAAGCTTGGATTGTCTATTTCAGACCTCTGACATGTAACATAAGAAATTTTAGATTTGTCTAATAAAGTGTAATTGGACCTTTGTTCCTAGAACTTGAAAGCAATTCCTAATTGAGACCCAATCTTTTACTCCGCAGATATTGAGTTATACACATTTGAATGAATGACAGATACTTTAGCGGAAAAAAAAAAAATCTTTTTTAAAGTTTTTTAATTTACTTTGAGAGAGAGTGAGAAGGGGAGGGATGGACAGAGAGGGAGAGAGAGAGAGAATCCCAAGCAGACTCCATGCTGCCGACGGCAGTGCCCAACACGGGGCTCGAACTCACAAACTGTGAGATCGTGACCTGAGCCGAAACCATGAGTTGGATACTCAACTGACTGAGCCACCCAGGTGTCCCCAAAATTAATCTTTGAACCACGAAGTTCTAACTTGTGCTCGACTAAAATATTGTCTACTTAATTTAGGCTTCTTTTTTTCATTGGAAACTTTTTATTTTATTTTTAATGAATAGGGAATTAATATTCAGGAGAAAACCAACACATCTGGTTTCTGAGTCTGTAAAGATTTTCTCTGGAGATGGCATTGCAGGCAGATTTAGGGCTTAAGGAAACTTCTAACTAATTAAAAGGGACTGAGAATTTCAGACTGATGCCAGTTTCACAGACCTTCTGGGAATCTCCATTGTCTCTGAAATAAAATAATTCTAAAGGACAACTTATTGAGTCTTATCAGAAGTTGCATGAGTCTTTTAAGTCACCTTTGGAAAAGACCAACACAGAGGCCGGAGAGCCCTTTTCGGTTGCAAAAGTATCCGGCTGAAACTGTCTAGAGATTCTAGACGAGCACTATCCAATATAAATATCAGAAGAGCTGCATGCCATATATAATTTTAAATTTTATGATAACTGCATTAAAGAGAAAGAGGTGAAACTGATTTCAATAATACAGTTAACACAAAATGAAATCAATTAAAATTATTGAGATATTTTATATTCTTTTATTTGCACTAAGTATTCATAATGTAGTGTGTATTTCACATGGGCATAGCTCGATTAGAAGCCATCTCTGTTTCAGTGCCCAGAAGTCCCATTTGATGAGTGGCTACATATTGGACGGACAGCTTCGGTCTCCTCTGTCTTCCTCTTTATTCCACTATGCCATTACCTGCACTTCTAGCCCAGCTTTACTTATTTTAGCTTTCTCTCTTTGACCTCAAAGAGGTCAATTGCCCTCAAATGCTCAATTGCCACTACTAATATTCACAATTTTCTATATCCCAGAAGAACCTTCCTCCGATTGAAGGAAATACTACCATCACGAAAAAATATTCAGTTAAGACGTTGTTCAGGGGACTTGTGAAGATAACTTAGTCTTCCATTAAAGCTTTTTCTCACTCTGAAACCAGTTTCTCTTTCCCACCAATACCTTTCTGACCTCCATATCTAATGAGCTTACCCCAAATCCTAAACACCTTGGTTTTACCCTCTTCCATCCATTCCTATCACTATACCAATAGTTCAGGCTCTCAACACCTCTGTTCAGATCATCGGAACAGAATGTCAGTAATGCAAAACGTATTTTCCTGCAAATCCTTCAGTAATTCCTTAACTGTCCAGAGGACAAATTAAAATCTTTTTAGTAGACCTTTTTCCAATAGGTTCTCCCTAAATTTCTAGCCTCAGATCTTCACACTATGTTTCTAACTTCCTACTAATAGCTGCCAAACTCTGGAAGACCCTACCATAAGTCCTTGAGTTCCCTACAAGTCTCTCTGTCGCTCACACCCGTGACCTTTTGCATGTGCCTCCCGTCCAGCTGGAAGGTCCTTCTGGTATACCTGCGAACTGCTCCTCTGGGCAATCTCCTCCATCCTTATCGGAAATCTCACGCCACTGCCATCCCCTGTGTATACCTCAGTTTTAGAATTTCTCAGGTTTTTCAATAATTGTGGTTTGTAAAATGCCTCTTTTACTAGTCAGTAAGAATGTAAGTTCCATAAGGTTATGTTTTATTCATCAAAACTAAGACTCTCCTTGGCACGTGGTAGGTAATCACTGAATGAATGTGGAATGAATGGATGGATGAACGAATGAATGAATGGAGTATCTTTCTAACCATGACCCCCCCACACAAACTTCCTGCTCTCGTCTAAATGGTCACTTTACTGTTTCAGAAATATGACTTGGCCATCTGTGTCTCTGTACTTCGGCTCATTGCTCTCACCTGGCATGCTCTTTCCCTTTCCTCTAAGAAAAGGCTACCGGTTCCTCTCAACGTCAACATGTTCTTCTCTGAAGCCTCCTTCAGCCACAGCAGGCCCTGGTAGGTCTCTACTAATTTCCTGTAGGAAACATTCTCTGTGGTGATCCAGAAGCACGTGCTTCTTAACATAGCTTTTAAACATCTCATGAATGTTTCCTATTCCCACGGCTACATTTGTGTATTCCCTGTGAGAAGAGATTCTATTTCACATCTTGTGGCTTTCTTGTTGTGTAGACCAGTACCAGTGCTCTGAGTTCTTAGGGGATTAACATATGTCTCTTGAATTAATAAAGGAACCATGTGCCTCTTTGTATATGGTGCATCTATCTCATTTCAGATATGTTACCCTTAAAAATTTTAAAGGTTTCTCTTTTGCCCTTAATTTTTGAATGACTTAAACTTTCAAGAAAAAAAAAATCACTTTAGTGTCACATTCATTTGCCCACAGAGGGTCTAAAGACACTCTAAAGAGTGGTGTGTCCATGAAAATAAGTCTCAAGTTGATGAAACATTTTGGGGACTGTGCCAAAGAACCAAAGATCAGGAAACCACTGGACTAAAAGGTTGAAGGTAGTACTCCTTAAAGGCAAACAAAATTAATCCTATAAACAACTGCTGTCTGGTACTTAGAGAATCTATCCTTATCACAATTGTAGGTAAGTCTGTTTAAACCAATCTACTTACAAATTAAGGAATCCTTTTCAGATATGGAATTTTGTTTGTTAAAATGTGTTACAGATTCACTTTTCAAAAACATTCCAAAACATACATATTCCCTACCCCTTCCAGCTGCATGGCTCCCTTGCTCATGCAACATTCTTTTTGATGTAAGTGGAATTTGGTAAACAAAATGAGATTCAGACTCTAATAAGTTCCTCAATGAATTCATAGACACAGATGATGAAGTATTTATCTCTAATGTGGCAAGGGGTGCCTTATAGAATTTTAGACAATGTTGTCTAAAAAGCTAAGCTTTTTGCCCATTTGAAACTAGTTTCAGGTAATGTACATGCAACCACAGAGAGAGGAAGTACTTCTGTTCAATTAACAAATAAAATAAAAGTAATGACAAGTCCCAAGCCTTAGGAAAACTGTGGGGGTTTTCTGTTTTTGTTTTTTATGGCATAGAAAAATCTACGACTCCTTTCTCTTTCTTCTCAGGATACGGATCACTTCAATAGCAAAGGGAAATTTTCAAAGAAAATGCCATTTTTAAACGCCTATAAAAAATAGACAACACCCTTTAATTTTTTACCTGTGATTTCTGTTTTAATTAAAGTAGAAATGTCCCATACCAACATACCAGAAACCATTTTATGACCTCCTATGTTTCCTTCCTTCCTCCCTTCCCTTCCCTTTCATCCTATTCTCCTTCCCCACCTTCTCCATTCTCTTTCTCCCTACCCTCTGCAATATTTGGAATGAAGAAAGCAAAAGAAAAAAAGTGGATTCTAATTTCATTATTTTTTTTCAAATTAGGGAATAGCAGAAGTAAAGAAAGAAATCATTTAATGAAGTAAAGAAACAAATCATTAAAAGGATACACACCTTAACCATTTTAATTTAACTTAAAACCCTATGTCATGTAAATTCAGTGAGTCACTGGTCAGAGGGAATTGCTCTGGGCCCACTGAGTCGAATTCTCCAATTCCAATCCACCATCTTTTCTGAAGAACCAGTTCCATAAAGCACCATCACCCTCAACTTCTAGTTTGGATTTCTTAAAATGCAGGGAAAACTGAAGTAACCAATGAACCTTTGTGAATTTTTACAGTCAGCTTGTCCATGCCTACCCTGAGGGTTTTGCTTTTAGCCACTTATCTTTCTAAAACCTTTTGGTTTGGTTTTAACAGAAATTGTTTCTTTTTGTCTCCACTCCTTTGAAGATGTGTTTGGTACTTAATTAGACCATGATATTACAATATCAAGTGTGACTTGCATTAACATATTTGGGCATGAACCAGTGCCTCTCGCTCACAACGTGTGGTTAAGCACAACACATGGAAGGTGAAGCCGCACCTGCTACTTCAAAGACTCTTCCTCCACCAGGTGACAGGGATCATTCTCCATATTTACAAAGAGAATGGAGAGTGTCTCTTCCTCTGTAAAGTCAGCTTAAGGGGAGGGCAGTTGAATGACTTCTCGGGGTTCCATCAAAATTTTGCCATATGTCTACGTAATTGACAAGAGTGTTAAGAAGAAACTATTTCTGGACAGATATTTTAAATGTGTATTTTTAAATTGTTTGCTTTCATTTTTATTTTTCAGGTAATCTAATATCAAAAGCAAAATATACAAGTTAATGACTCATTTAAGTCTTTCTCTGTGGTTGATTTAGCTACATGTTGAAATCATTTCTCTTTCTCCTTTTTGCTTATCTTCAAACACGTAACTGTTTTCTGACATTACTTTTATGCACTAGGCTTTCCTTGGGATTTAAATGTCAAAGCACAGCTATATGCCATGCCAAAAGCAAATATAGTTTCTTTTGTCCTAATACATGCAATACATCAAAGAAGAATAAAGCTGCTGTTGAATCTTAAAATGGTTAATTCAACTATTTTCTTCTCCTTTTTCTCCTAGGAGAGTTATCTCCTCTGGCGTTTCACTACTGTACTTTTTTTTTTTTTTTAAAGTTTTGTCACTCTAGTACTCTATTTGTGCTGAAAAAACAAAATCACTTTGAAACCACTTCAGAGAGGCAACGGACTTGAACATGGGTTCACCTGGGTGTGTGATACTTTCAGGTCACTGAGCTTATGTTTTTGTGCTGGATAGAAGACTACGGCTTAAATGCTTCAATATAAACAGGAATATAAAATCAGTGGAATCCAAGATGGGGAACAGGGTGATGAGGCAGACACATCTAGAATAAAGAATCACAATGTGAACAGTCACATAAGAAAATAAAGCTGGATTATGTAACTAGTCTTGTTTTTTGCTTATTTTGATCTGGTGGTATGGTTTTAGGACCCTGAATAATTCTTGTCCTAAAGGTATTTTTGAAGGATATTCCCCGCCCCCCCCCCCAAAAGAAACTCCAGCGTCCTGCCTAAAAAACTGTTCATTGGTTCCAGGTCTCCCAGAATGAGTTCCAGGTGATCGGCTCCTCGTTCCTTTGGGGTTTGATGAGATCAGTCACCATGTTGTCAAAATGGAGCCGGGCACAAAGTTTAAACAGTGTGGTTTACCTGGGGCGCTTTCTGCCTCCTTTACCCCTGTGGCATAATTACCCTGATGCAAAAGCGAGATATGCCCAGAAGCCTGCAGTTTGAGTAATAAAAGACAAAACGTTTCCTAATGTAAGAGGAGTGCAGACACAGCCTGACATCAGCCTAACTCATGACACGAACATTCGTCAAGAAAGACGGGGGACGGTCAGCCTGCAAATGTAGGAAAAGGTGTTAGACTCAGGCTGGCAGTTTGCAGTTAGCAAGACCCAGGGGAAAGAGAAAGAAAGTCTGGAATAAATATCGTCCCTACAAAAACAGCCATGTTTGTGAGACAGGCCTCCCCTTTCCTGTGATAGAAATCATTCTGGGGTATTTCAATTCAAAGTTTGGCTTTTGTGTATTTTCTATGAAATTCTTCTTGTGTTGTGCTGTCCACGCAGAGCATCAGTGACATTGTCACAGGGAGCGGGGGCTGGGAGCGTTCGCTTCAGGACTCTGGACTGGAACAAAAAGTTAGCAGTCCTGTGGGTTCAATTTTGCCAAGATAGGCTAAGACCAAGTGGCTTTTGGTTCGAAAGAGCCGGGTGTCGGAGCGCAAGAACAGGTGCCCCGAATGTTAAAACTGTTTAAGTTCTGAGCAGCGATCCCCCCCACCACCTCAGCATTAGTGCAGGAGGGCGTGTTCACTTTAGATGTCCTTTGTGAGTGGTGGCTTGTGCCCTGAGTGCTGCCTTTGGCAATGTGATTCACAGAGACTCACGTCAGCCTGAGGGGGGTGCTGCAGATACGGAGGCATGGCACGCTGAGGAAATGGGGGGCCCATGACAGCTGTCCCCACCGAACACCCCCACCCCTTCACATAGGCCATGATTCATTTTGGCTTACATGCAGTTGGCAAGAGATCCAGACATCACAGCATGTCCCTATGAGGTCTATTAAAAATGCCTAGGGGGCTGGAAGACAAGGGAAAGGGAATTTGGAGGAGGGCAGAGGATGCACGTGTCTCGAGGGACCAATCACCCTGCTGCACCCAGAACAGAGTACTCCCGGCACCTGGTTCTCCGTGCTAAATGCAACAGTCCCAGACAAACTGGGAAGGGTTGCCACGTCACACAGATCCCAGCAGTAGCTAAGGCATATCCCACGGTCAGCAGAAACAGATGCCAGAGCGGTGGGCGGTTGGGACAGAGGCTGAGTCTAGAACACTCAGCAGGCTGGAGACCTTAAGGGAGGCCAAAAGGAATGTGAGTAGAGCACGTGGAACAGACCCACTGTTGCAAAAGTTGTTTTGCTCTGAACCAAGAGTCACGCTGGAGGGGTCAAGGCCACTTGAAATGGGACAAGAGCCTAAAAAAAAGGAGTTTGACTCTAAGTTTGGATCCCACATTGACTAAATATTATATATACATATAATATGTAATATACACATAAAGTTATTAGGATTTCCAAATGTACATGTTCAAATGTTGATTTTTTCTTCTACTGTGTGGAAATGGGAGCTTCTGAGTAAATGAAGATCCATTTTAGAAAATAAAGAAGGTGAAAAAAAAAAGAAAATAAAGAATGTTACATGTATGCATCATCTAAGTTAGGCCTGTAGATTTTAAACCTGATTTTATAGAAACTTGTGGTCTCCTCTGACTCGTAATATTAATCTACTTATTCATTGTGCACCTTTCCAACAGAGTCAGCTTGGTTTAGAGACAGACACTGTACCTATCCAACCCCCATTTAAATGCTCTTTTAAAAAATATATACGCGTTCTTTTCTTTCAAGGAATAATAAATCAAAGCGGGTAGATGTTCTTGAAAGGAAAGCATTGAACTAAAAAATAAAAATAAAAGTGATTATGCACTTCCAACCACAAATATAATGAAGACGTAATTACTAACTCAAAAATAGGATCCAGTCTTTTCAGTTTCTCAAGGGGTAATTTTGAGGGCTGTGGTTAAGTTGGGACATTTACTCTTCCCTTTCCACTCTCTGTGCTATTGGGATGTTTACTGATTTTGCTTCTTCTTATATTTACAGCCAAGGTAAATAAGAGTTGAATTCTAATGAACTGCTTTTACTATTTTTTTCCTACCAGCTGCCGATTCTAAGAATATGTATTTGCTTTGGCCTCTAAACGGCCATTTAGTCCCCCAAGTTCAGTCTCTTGGGGACATCACTGGCAGGCAACTCAATATACCCTAAAATAAATGTTACCATCTTTTCTTCCAAAGCCATTTCCATACTTGGGAGTTGGTTCCTCTGTGTTCTGGTAAAAAGACTATACTGGTTGCTTTTAGAAGTGGAGGATGGGGGAAGGATGGATACTTTTGGCTCCAAGAAAAACAAAACTTGACTCACAGCAGCTTAAATAAACAGGAATTTCTTCTCTTACAGGTGTATTTTGCCAGACCAGTCACGAATACCACCTACTTAAGCTCAAAATATTTTAACCCCACCTTCTTTATCCCAGATGTCCCAGGGAAGAGTCAGAGACAAGTGAGTCAAGCGGTAGCTCCACATGAATTCACAAGGTCCACGGTCTGTGACGGTAACTCTCTTAGTTGATAAATTCTGACCCATAGCTGCCAGGACTCATTCCCGATTCCCTTCCCTAACTGCTCCCGGCCCAACCCCACCTTCGTGCTATCCTGTGGGAGGAAGTGAATAAAGCCAACTCTAGACAGTCACAGGCGTGTTTTGCAGGCTTCTGGCTCTCAGATATTCACACCTACAAAGAGGTTAGACACGGGTTGGGAACAGGAGTTGAGTCGGCACCTGAAGACGTTTGTCACAAGGATCCAACAATACCAGGGCAGTAGGAGCAGATAAAAGGCGACAATCATGCAGGGAAAAACAAAGAAACTATGTGCTAGGTATTTTATCATTTTCGGAGAATATTCTAGCCATAGAACACCCTTCAAAGGGTAAAGCTACAAGCTTCTGATATTGGAAGAGGCTTCCTGCCCACTATTCATCTTCTCGCCTTCCGGGTCTATACTGTCTATGAAATACAGCTCAAGACACCGGAGGCCCTCAACAGGCAAACATGGAGATGTTTTCAGACACAACATTTCATTGTGTAATCTGCAGGTACATGCTTGTTTCATATATATAAATCTATATCTATATCTATATCTGTATCTCCAGCTGCCTTTTTGACAGCTCCACTTGTGTCCAATAGACCCTTCAACTCATGCCCAACACTAGCTCCTGATATTTTTCCTTAACCCTTGACCAACCTTCTCGACCACTGGTCTTCCCACTGGGATATGGCAACTCCTTCCTTCCAGTTGCTTTTACTAAATAGTTTGGGTTAATCCTCTAACCCTTCTACTTAGTCCATCAAGACACACGATGGACTCCACTCTTAAATATTTTCAGAACTGACCACATCTCACGACCTCTCATGCCAGCACCCTGATCTTAGGCCACCGGCATCTCTCACCTGGATTACAAGAAGCTCCCTGCTTCTACCTTTCCTCTTCCCACAGTGAGAGTTATTCTTTTGAACTGTAAGCTGGATCCTGCCATTGCTCTACTCAGAAACCTGCGATGGTTCCTGAATTCCCTCAAAATCAAAGCCAAATTGCTAAGAAAAAAAAAAAAAGCCTGTGATTCTGCAGGACTTGACCTCTAGAATTGCTCCGGCCTCCTCTCCCGCAGCTCTACTCCTATTCCTTCCAAACTTGCCCCCCTGGCCCTGGCTGATCCTAGATCATGCCAGGCGGCCTCGCTGCATGGACTCTTTTCTCTGCATTGACTATTCTCTTTGCCTAAAGAATCGGCAAATTCTATTACCTCTTTCAGGTCTTGAACTTATTATTATCTTTTCAATGAGGCTGACTCTGACCAATCTATTTAAATTGCAACCTGACACCTCACTCTCTTGGAATGATGGTCCTCCAGTTGGCCTACTTTTTTTTTTTTTTTACAGCACTTATTTCTTCAAACTTACTGCAATATTTACTTATTACATTTGTTCTTCTTCCCCTTTCCTCAGAATGTGAGCTTTCCAAGTCCAAGGATCTCTATTTTGTTCAATGAGGCATCCTTAGTGCCTAGAACAGTGAGTGCCTGGCACCATGGATATACTCAGAAAATACTACTGAATGAATGATTCTGTGGCTTGGCACGCTTGCTCTTTTCTTGATTCATTGCTGTGCTCCGAAAACAAACAAGTAAATAAAACAAGCTTCATGTAAATCCACACGCAAAGAAAGAAAACGAAGTTCAAATCATAGGGTATCCCAGCATGACACACAGCAAAACCCCTGTACAATCATCTTCCCCAAACTAGTTCCCTAAGTTTTACTCATCGAATCATTGCAGCTGCTCCTATTATCTCCAAACATGTCATAAAAAATGTGCCTGTGGTAGCTTTTCTATTTTTTTTTCCCTATGTTCTCATTTATCCTCCCCCCACCCCCACGCCGCCGGCCAAAATAGCTCTCAAATCAATCAAGCTGAAATTTGAAAGAGCCAGTGTAGGCTTACTTAGGGGAAATTTAGAGTTTGAAAATAAAATGGCAGCGATGGGGCTGTTGCAAAATTTTAGTTAGTAAGGGGGAAAATACCAAACCAGAGATGGGCAGGGAATATATCATTACGGTGTATCTGGTGGGTCACCGCTCTACGAGGACAGGCTAAAACCACTGGTACTCTCATATGGAAAGACACAGATTGAGGGTTAACTCATCAATGAGCTCCTCAATGGTTGGAATAAGGTGAATACAGTTCTGTATCATATATACAAAAATATAACACTTCACAGATTAATATTTTGAACTGAAACATTTTAGGTGAGTAAAGAAATCTGCTCTTTCACATACTGGTAATTCACGTACATAAGCTGTTACTCTGGTGATTGCTTTGCGATACATATAAATATCAATTCACTGTGTTCTATATCTGAAAGTTACATGTCAGTTACAACTCAATTAGAAAAAAAACAATCACTGCCTTCAAAAAACAGAGCAAGCAGAAAATGGATGCCCTACTGGGCTTTGGAATTGCGTCACATGTCAGAGGTGACAACTTCCCCTTTTCTCTTGGCTTATCCTACTGGAGGTTGAGAGAGACCTATTCCTTACTCCATCAGCTACAGGACACTTGGCAAAATGGACAATGAGACTGACCCATTTTGGCAAAAAAAAAAAATCTGTATATTCCTGTATCTGACAAAAACTGAAATTTGAAGTCCCAATTCTACATGTTTTCTTGTGTATTTACCTTCATCAGAGGTGCCATTTTCCATTCCCTTCATTTACAAAAATCTCATTCATTCTTTTGGAGCCAATTTAGCACCTTGTCTCTCCATGGAAGTAAAACATTAAAGCCTCAACATATCATCCATACTTCTTTAGTAGCAAACAACTTAAATATAGTGCCCAGGACACACGCTATTTGAAGCGAAATGGCAACATAACCATAAAATCTAGGCTGTTTACAAAAGCTGAGTGGACTAACTTGGGTATTATTGACAGAGATTATTGTAACATTAAAGCTACTGACATGGAAAATGGACAAGGTACTAAAATAACTCGATATTCTGTCTACCTATTGCTAAGAAGGAAAATCTTCCTGTATGGAAAACAATTAATAAAAATTTATGGCTAAATATCAAACATCACAAAGTCTGGTCTTAAAACAGTCATCTTTCAGTTTTTCTGATTGTTGCTACCACTTGCTTTAGGCAGAAATAATAGCTATTACATCGCTGATGGTTCAAAAATTGGGAATATATTTCCATTAAAATTGTTCACTGTTGTGTTTAAATATAAATTGTTTAGGCTATCAGGATGACTATTTGCAAATATGTAATAGAAATAAGAACTGTGCTATGTCATCAAGTCTTATTATAAAGATGTTAAGGCTTTAAAATGTTACATTCTAGATCCATCATTTAAACTGTAATTTACCATTCACGCAGATATTATTTTATTGAGATTATATAGAAGCAAACTTACTTCACTACAGATGGTTTTACATATTTTTAAGATTCATTATGTGTCTTTGAATGACTTCCCCAAGGATCTCCTCTTAAATGAAAATAAAATTAGAGACTGATGGTCTACACTTTGTTGGAGACAGACGGAGACTTCTAAAACTTCCATCTTCCAAAACACAACATTAATAAAATTATTTTTCAGAATAGGATAGCCCTATCATAAAAACTTTGAAAGTAGTGTAGAAAATCACCTAAATTCACCAGGTTAAATTCACCACAAAGTCAGATATAGTTTCTTTATGGACAAAACATCTCAAAGGAATATTTTTTTATGCTGGAATTAAAGGCACTTTTTAGAAGTACATTAAAGTTAATGTATGCAATGATGTCATAATATTTCATGTAAGAGCTGTATCTTTCTACTCTGTGAGAAGTCAACTAAGTTTTTATAAAAAAGCTCCTCCCCAGATTTGCAAAAACGAATACAGATTAGATTTTGCAATATTTCAGTATATTTTATAAGCAGGCTCAATTACATTAAATATTCTGCTTCAGTAAATTCCCATACTGCCTGCCAACATTTTTTAAAGCTTCTTTCCCTCAGGAAAGGGCTTGAGAGGGGACAATATGCTGAGGATGAGTCGTGACCAAGACAAGGAGAGAAGGGGACATTTCTGCTTGTGGGAGTAGGAAGCAAAAGCAAAAATAAACTGAGCCCCTTTATAACTCAGCTGTTGTTTGCAAAACTACCTGCATAATAATTGCGTCTGCTGAGGGAGGTTTGTGTGATAACAGACTGTTCTGCCATATATTTATATATTTATCCACGTCCCGATATAGATGTCACCGCTAAAATCACAAATACGCCATCGGCATGACGGGTGGCTCCTCTCGCCTCACCTCTTACAGGGTGTGTGTGCACGTGTGTTTCTCTCGCCCAACAACAAAAACGTGAATTTAGAAAGTGTAGACAAGTTTGGGGTAGGACAGAAAGAGCGTACCTGTCTATGATGGCGCACATGTCGATGCTGACATTCGCAAAACTCCCCGGCCTCCTCTGGGCCACTTCGTATAAATTCACCAGTTGGTCATCCACTTGGACAAGCTGCATGCATCCTTGGAATGAAGGCTGAAGGACGGAGTGACTGGAGTTACTCATCTGGTTCAGAAAACCTGTGAGAGGGAAGAAGTGAGAAAGTTACATTCTGTGTAGTACACGCTTCACGAAATTTCCTCTGGGTGTTTTCCCTGCCATGGCAATCCTGTCTGGTTGATCCTTGCTGATGTCATAGTCAATGCAGAAGAATGGGCTCTTTGGAGAAAGAGATATTATTTCAAGGGAAGAAGGAAGGGCTGAACCTGGGTGAATGTTTCTCTCAGGGGCTACCATCCCTCATATTGTCTCTGTGACATCTTCTTTCTCTCTTGGTCACATCTTTCTGTCCCTCTGCTGTCGAAGGCTCGCCGCTATACTTCCTCACCTGACTCTCTTCAGAGATGAAAACGTTATAACTTTAGGCTTTTCACAACTATCCCACGGCCTTCGTTTTATGCCGTTAGTATTTACTTCTTTTTTCTTAATTCCCTAGAGGCCTGTGATTCAGAGCTCAAGAAGTTAAACCACTATTTATTATGGTGGATTTCTTTTATGGATTAATGTCTAACTCAATCCAAAGAGACATTTGCGTTACAAATGATTTCTCAATTTGTAATCCAAGGAAACATTAGAAAGAAATAAAATTAGGCACAAGATTCAGCCACTTTGCTCTGAATAGCCATGTTATATACCTAATAGAGTATAGGAACCATAAATGATAAGAAACGAAACTAAAAAGAGAATCAACAGCAAAACAACAGAAGAGTAAATACTACTGTTTCTATTAAGGAATAGAACATACAGATACCAAGTCTAAAATCAGATATTAAAATTTTTCTTACAAAATAACTTTAAAAAATCAACACCAGTTACCTAAATGCCTTTTCAATAGCAAATGCATAATTCTTACGATGTGTTTTAAATTTGTAGGACACAGGAAAAAATATTTCTCTACCCCATTAAGTATCTCCAGAAAGTCTCAAAAATCATCTACTTTTCATATTGCTCCTCACACCAAATGTACCTGCCAGAGCAAATTCAAATGTACTAATTTGTCTGCTTGAAATTCTGAAGTTTCTATCATATTCATTTCAATCTAATATTATATCTATAGAAAGAAAACAATTCGTACAGAATGGGTTGCAATCACAACGTGTCACTAAGTGGACAAAAGTGAGACTCCAATAGAAATTTTCCCGAAAATTGACAATGAAGTGATTTGTTTTTAAATGTCCTGTTTGACTAGTAATAGCAGTTCAGGACCAGAGAAACCTTCTTTCTTCCATTATTAATGAGTTATGCTATTTAAAGGCTAATCATTATCATTTGAATTCCCTTTAAGAGTTAATCACGTGTCTGTACATCGTCTTCCATCAACACAGTAGCAGGTAAAAACAGGATTCCATGTAAACAAATTTCTTGGCTTAAAAAACAACACCGAGAAGGCTGTACTGCGAAGTCAAACATACAGCATATGTATTTTTTCCCTAAGTCACATTTTTTTCCTTTGGCTTTGAGTTAGTCTCCTCAGAAAACTGCTGATCTTAAGCAAGTGGTCCATTTAGACTAGTTGTATGCATACATATGATTTTCAATCTGTTTAATCAAGAGAAAATTGAATGGAGTGTAATGTCTAAATTTAGCAGAGAGAAAACATCCAGCTGTAACTTTATTGACTACTCTTAACAAGACGATCATTTGGTTCTGGTTTTTGAGTACTTAGGAGTCTCGAAATATCCACACTAGCTTTGCAATGTTTCAAAATGAGCAGATCTGTTTGTGAGAACAAGAGCTTCTCTGAAGCAAGGCAGCTGTGTAACACACACAGTCCTATGAACTGGACATAATTAAGTTCACAAAACAAGACTTCATCAGTCACTCACAACAATGTTCCGTTTGGCCCAAATTCTGGAGTTTGAAATTGTGAAGGCCTTGCACTTTTTCACATGGGATACGTTCTAGGAGAGGATATTATAGGACAAGTTACTATATATCCATTGAAAATTTAGGGTTTTTTTTTCCTTTCCTTACATCACCTTTAACGTTTCCAAGAGGAAGTCCATTAATCCTTGCCTCTGGTGTCCGTACCCATTCATAGTCTCCTTCTACACTGAATTAGTGCTGACTCCGTGGTCAGTGGAGAGCTAGGAAGAGGTGGCCGTGTGTGACTTCTGATGCTAGCATCTTGGCTGAGACTGCTAACTGATCACACCGGAGGAGTCTTGTGGAGAGGCCCATGGGAAATACTAAAGCATGGTGTTAAGCTATTAAATTTGGGGGTGATTTGTTTATGCAATAATGAATACCTAATAATAGATCTGGTCCTGGGAGGGAATTGTAACAAAAACCTAAAGATGTGGGTAACTGAGGGATCAAAAGGTACAAGGGAGCTGGACAGGCCTGGAGAGGGCTAAGAGCACAAGCCTCGCGGCTCTCGAGGAGGTCGTCAGTAATGGCGTCAAAGAAAGCGAGGAATAAATGCGACTGGTGATGACGGAAAACTGCATGCTGGCTCTGTTGCAGTGGAAGGTCTGATAAATCATGATAATCTGGAAAGGAAAACTTATACGTAATGAATTGTGTAACCTAGCTAAGGACACTTCAGGCAGAGAAAACTGAACATCTTCTACTCACAATAAAAGGGGAAGAAGAAGAGGCAAAAAAAAAAAAAAAACAAACTTAAAAAAAGCACATTAAATATGAAGAAAGCAGGACTTGATCGACTTGAAAATAAAGTGTTTTCTCATTTCTAGACTCTTCCAGGCAAACTACCAGGGGCATCTGGGTGGCTCATTCGGGTAAGCCTCCAACTCTTGATTTCGGCTCAGGTCACGGGATCACAGTTTTTGAGTTTAAGCCCTGAGCCAGGCTCTGTGCAGACAGCATGGAGCCTGCTTGGGACTCTCTCTCTCCCTCTCTCTCTGCCCGTCTCCTGCTTTTGCGTGCACGCTTTCTCTCTCTCTCTCTCAAAATAAATTAAATAAGCTTTAAAGAAAAAAAAGATCAACTGCTGATAAAAAATAAGATAAAGATGACAATGAAGTGTGACTGTGAAATTCACGGTCAGACCTCCAACATGGATTAGGTAGTGCCTCAAAGGGCCACTCAGTGAGACTACAGAATGTCTAGGCAGCTGACTGGCATGTCTTACAGATCCTCTGAGTTAAAAAATAAGGGTTTTAATGAGGTTAAGGGCATTTTTCCCTTAACATGTTAGCAGAAGTGTAACGTAAAACCAACAAACAAAAAGCTTCTCTCTATCCAATTGTGGATGTGGCATTTACCTACCGGAGTAACCAGAACAACGCTCATCGGAACGGTTGATGAGAGAACTGCACCCGTGGTACCACCACCAGCTTGGATTAAAAGGCACAGAGAGAGTACAGAATGGAGCTATGTCTGAGCCATGAAAAATCACTTCCAGGAAATAGCAGAAGTGTGTCCTAATCCAGGAACTACCAACATGTACATGATTGGACTTTAGAACCACCATGGACCACCTGCTTCTGCGTACAGCTTATTTCTCCCTCTGGAGTCAAAGGGTCTGAAGCAGTTACTCTATGCCTACTTGACTTTCGTATGCTGAGTGTGTGGATGGCACAAAACCTGTTGCCAGGTCTTCAGATGAGAAGCTGTACTTGAATAACTTCCTCTGTTCTTAGACTTCACTAAGATGTTCATTTTGGTACGAACATGACTTAGATGACAAGTTACTGGATTCGGAGCAGATCCTCTAAACAGAAGCGAACTTTAAAGGGCCTTTGGAGGAAGTAAGTGTGCTTTTTCATGTGGAAGAGACACGAACCTCTGTGTCCCAGAGGGACAACCATGGTAACTGACCTCCAAGTTAGCCGTAAATCACCTCCTGCTATTCATAGCCTATGTAGTTTCCCCCCCACACTGAATCCGGGTGACAAACAGAACGTTGCAAAACTGACAGTGTGTGTGTAACTTGCAAGGCTTAGTAAGAAAATGCACTAAGAGCCTTTACCTAGGTCTCTTGGATCACTTGCTCTGGGGAAGCCAGACCCTATGCCCTGCGGAACCTCAAGCAGCCGGGCGGAGAGGCCCCCATGTGGAGAGGAAATGAGACCTAACAGCCAGCATCAACTTGCCGGTCACGTGAGCAAGCCGTCTTGAAGCAGACCCTGCAATCCTAGTCAAACCTTCAGACGACTGGGGCTGCAGGAACCAAAGAACTTGAGGCTGGAACTTCCCAGCCAACTTGCTCCTGAATTACTGGCCCACAAACAAAGAAGAGAGAATAAGCTCTTAATGTGTTGAGCCACTCCATTTTGAGCTAGTTTTTATGCAGCGGTCGAGAACGTTATTGTTTATTTTCTGTATTTGTTGCCCTTCCGTACAAACATAATTTCGGTAAAAACACGAGTGTATTAGTACCTGCGATACTTTCGGTGTATTAGCCACTCTGAAGCTCAGGAATTAACCTACTCAGTAGATTAAGAGCAGGGCTGTTTGGAGATATACCTTTGCAGCTGGGATTCGGGGGGGTCAGAAATGAATAGATATAAAGTGGATAGAGAGTTAAACGTAATTGACATCTGCCAAGTTAACAGAAAGATTATACAGAACGAAGAGATTAACTTCTGTTTATTTTGGCTCAGAACTTTAAATACCTATGAATTTGGAATAAAAAAAATGCAGTGTTTGCACATGGGTCATTACTGGGCTCCGTGGTCTGGCAGGGTGACACCCACAGTAATTGTTACCCCGCAGGGCCAATTATATCTCTGCCAGTGAAATGGGAAACTTGTCCTCTTTTGAGGGTCTTTACCACTATGTAACCCAACTGGCACACTGGAGATTTGCGTTTCAAGACCTCACATGTGAAACTTCACACCCGATCTGAAGTCCACTCACAGTATTTTATTATTCCTGCTGACAAACCTGTATTTGCAAGGTTTTAAATTTTTCTTTATTTTTTTACGGTTTTAAAATTTTAATTCATTAATACATTAGTGAAAACACATACTGATATTAGTTTTGACATGAACGTGGCCATCTAAACTGTTGTAAGTTACAACGTTAACTCGATGGGACAGAAAAAGCAAACGACGGGCAACAGGGTTGAAACTGGACATGATCTAAAGTTGCACATATATGAGACTCCTCTATACTTGTTTGAAAGGTGGGAAGTTTGGGAAGTCAGGGAGAGGCTGGTGGCAAGTGGTAAGGATGCTAAAAAAGACACTTCGATCTTCCTTCCACTATCATCTAGGATGACTGTGCAAAACATCTACTTGTCTCTCCTGTTCACCCAACCTTCCTGAATCATTCACGGAGGGCTGAATCATTCCAGGTGAGGGCTGGAGTCCAGACCAGCAGGGTGCTCGAGTGGGCAGAGAGTGAGCTCAGTGGTGGCTGGTGCCTGTGCCCGGAGACAGCCAACACCATATCCACCCAGCATGGCTGGGAGACTGACTACAAGACAGGTTACCCAAGCAAATAAATGTATCAAGGAGAGCGGGAGCCAGGTTCTCACGGTCAGGAAAGGAGGGTGCAGATGAAAAGTGTAAAATCTCGAATGGATCTTGTGGGTTTGGATTGGAATGGACTCTCTTGGAGTGCCCTTGTGCTTTTCAGTATGATACAGCTAGTTACAGAAATAAATCTAGCTGGATTTGTGTATGTGCTCAATATACAGATGGTTCCTACCATCCCCTGAAGACGGTCTGGGAGAAGGGTTACCTCCAGAAGCAGTGAGTACCCGACTCGTTCGGATCTTAGATGCTCTACTGAATAAAAGCACAACTTCTTGGAGAAATGGCTGATTCCAGAGCTGGGTCAGGGAAAGCACAATGGGATCCTGTAACACTTTACTGCACCAGAAATTAAAGAAGTGCTCAGAACGGCTAAATTCAGAAAGACAATAAATAACAAGTGTTGGTAAGAGTGTAGAGAAAAAGGAACCTTCACGCACTGTTGGTAGGGAGTGCAAATTGGTGCAGCCCCTATGGAAGACAATATGGAGGTTCCTCAAAAAATTAAGAAATGGAAATACCATGTGACCTAGTAATTCCATTACTGGGTATTTACTCAAAGAGAACAAAACATTAATTCAAAGATATATGCACCCCTATGTTCATTGAAGTATTACTTACAATAGATACAGAAGCAACCTAAGTGTCTATCAATCGATGAATGAATACAGAAGAAGTAGTGTATATATGTATATAAGAATATATACTTATATATACATATATTTATATATATATATAATGGAATATCACTCAGCCAGAAAATGAATGAAATCTTGCCATTTGCAATGACATAGACTGATCTACAGAGTATTGCGCTAGTGAAGTAAGTTGATCAGAGAAAGACAAATATCATATGATTTCACTCATATGTGGAGTTTAAGAAACAACAACAAAAAATGAACATTGGGGGACAACAAAAGAGAGAAGCAAACCAAGAAACAGACTCTTAACTGTAGACAACAAACTGAGGGTTGCTGGAAGGGAGGTAGACGGGGGGATGGGTTATATAAGTGATAGGGATTAAGGAGTACACTCATCATGATGAGCACCGAATAATGTATAGAGTTGTCAAATCGGTAAATTCTACACCCGAAACTAATGCACCCTGTATGTTACTGACATGAAATTTAAATAAAAACTTGAAACAAACAAACAAGAAAATGAGATCTTGCCATTTATGACAACATGGATGGACCCGGAGGACATGATTCTAAGTGAAATAAGTCTGACACAGAAAGACAAAAATGATATGATTTCACTTACATATGGAATCTAAAAAACAAAACAAATGAACAAACAAACAAACAGAAAAGCAGAAACAAACCCACAAATACAGAAAACAAACTGGTGGTTTCCAAAGGGGAGGGGTGTGAAGGACTGGGAAAAATGGGTAAAGGGGAGTGGGAGAGAGAGGCTTCATTATGAAATGAATCATAGGGATGAAAGAGACCACAGGGGGGATATAGCTAACGGTATTGAAATAGCATTGTATGGGACAAATGGTGGTTCCACTTGTAGTGAGCACAGGGTAAGGTACACACTTGTCAAATCACTAAGTTGTATACCTGAAACTAACCCAGCACTGTATGTCAACTGTGTTAAAAAAAATGATATCCCCATATCAAAGAATGATAGGGTCATGTCAGAACAACACAGGAGCCAGCCTGAAGTAGGTTTCTACTGCTCAAACCTACACAATTTGGGTACTAAATAAATAATTTGGGCATTAAAAATATTTTGAGTATCAAAAGAAGGAAGGAAAGAAGGATGGAAGGATGGAAGGAAGGAAGATGTTTGTCTGGTTTGGTTTATTTATTTACTTCCATAAGTGTGTGTGTGTGTGTGTGTGTGTGTGTGTGTGTTTCTCCTCTTTCATGCCAATCACATTGTGTCAGTCCCCCCTTTTAAATAATCCTGTAAATCTATTCTTTACCACCTGAGCCCCAACTATCATAGCTTCCCCACCACTCACTTCCAATCTACCTCCAGCATGAAGCCCATCTGATCTCTTTCAGTTTCGTGATCTCAGTAACATTGCCTTCTCTAAGAATTTATTAAAAAAATGTATTTGTTGAGAAACTGATATGCCATAAAGTTCACCAGCCTACTAATCTTAGGAGATGTTCAAGATACAAGGTGTCTGTTGTCAGTGTGGAAACAAAAATTACTGTTTAATAGACTGAAGATAACCTTTACAACATCATCTATATCAGACTCCAGACCTGTGGACCTCTCTGCATTTGTCAGGTGAATGGTAATTGAATGGAGGCTTGGCTTTTTGTTCTGGAATGAGGGGATGTTTAACCTTGCGTCTTCATGTCCTTTGGGGCTGTGCTGCAGTGGTCTCATCCAAGAGGTCTTTGCTGGCCGTGGGTGGGATAACACTCCCCGCTCTTAGTGCTCTGCCCTCTCTACCCGACCCATTTTTCCTCATAACTCTTATTGACATCTGAGATATTGTATAAGCAGTTACAGTCATTTCTACTATTACTGGAATGTAAACGCCAGGAGACTCAGACTCCTGCTGAGGGTCTGTGATTGTCTGTTGGAGAAGCAGACAGACAACGAAGGACTATGAGCAAGAAAATGATGCGATCATTTTGTGTCACGTTATTCTCTCTCTGATAGAAGATAGAAATGAGAATAGGCTGGCCGAGGGGAGACCAGAAGTAGGGATTGTCTTATAATAGAGACACTGAAGAAGCTCCAAACTCTTATCCAGAATACGTCAATAAAGCTAACATAGAGGAAATAGATGAAAGATACTTTCTAGGAAGATACGGCAGAACTGGCTGACGCACTGGAAACAAGGACCACGCACAGAGAGCCACTGCTAGAATGACTCTTAGATTTATGGCTGAGCAACTTGATGAATGCTTTTGACTCTCCCAACAGAGGGGACGCAGACAGAGCATCCGGCCTTTAAGGAGCAGGATGAAAGGGGACTGGAGAGTGTCGTGGGTGGGTTTTGACCAGCTCAAAACTGAACTTTCCAAGACTGAAGTAGCCAGGGGATATCTAAGGTAAAATGTTCAATCTACAGGTTAACACTAATGTCTGGATATCAGGGGAGAGATCAGAGTTTGAAAAAGCTCTGGGAGTAATTATGTTCCGGAAGTAGCAGAAATGGAGTAAAGAAATTGGATAGTATGCTAAGCAAAGAAACCCAAGGTTGGACTCTAGAAATCATCTATGCACCATGGGTGGTATCAGAAAAATAAACTAGTGAAGAAAATCTGGAAAGAAGTAAAAGAGAAACCAAGAAATGATATCAACGAGGTGAAGGAATGGTCATCACCATCACTGGTGAGTGTGAGTGATCACACGACCAAATTGTGTGAAGATGGAAGCTTCGACATGGGTTTACCATTTAGATTAGTGGGAAACATGGGAGAGCTATAGAGGTGGGTGTGGATGGCAAACTGGAGTGTTGAAGGAGCACCTAACAAGTGGGCAAGCAGAGAGACTGTAGTGATTCTAGAAGTTTATTTTAAAGTAGCAGTATACTAGTGAAGGCTGATTTCTTTGGAGATAATTTTTGAGCTAATTTTAACTATGTAAATTATTTAATATAATATGTTGGCTTTTTAAATTTAGTAAGTTATCTATTTATTACATGTATGTTTATTCTTCTGTTTTTTTTTATATATAATGAATGAGTATAACATACACGGCTAGGGATTTTGTCTCTATCTCTTTTTGACCTTAGGTAAATTAATTAAATGCCCTGCTCCTTGTCTCTTTATGTATAGAGAAAATTATGATACTCCAGTATAGGAGGCTGTTGTGAATTATTAACTGGGACATACACATGAATTAAGTGCCTAGAAAACTGTGGTCTCTGGTATATACTGGAGATCTAGAAAGCATCATCATCATCATTTCTTTTATTCCAAATGGTTTAAATTATTTCAGTCATTCTTGTATTTATTAAAGACTCAACACTACATTATTTTTGTCTTCAGGAATATTAAAATCTCATCAGGAAGATAAACTCAGAAACATGAATATACTTGTTTTAATTATTTAACATTATTACTACCTATCCGTAGGAGTAAATATAATGCAAACATCTGAAGAGTCTGAGAGGCCATTCTCTCTTCTTGAATATTTCCTTTCTCAGCTCAAACAGTGTTATACTATCCAGGGTTTTATTTACACCTTTCTAGCAATCTTACTTTAACCTCCTTTACTGATTTCTTGTCTTCTACTTGGTATATAAATGTAGGAGTCCATCAGTTTGCCCTGGGCTAGGTCTGTTTTCTTGGTAGTCTCTGCACAAAAGTGGTCCTATCCAAAAAATGAGCAGAGGATCTGAACATACATTTTCCCAAAGAACATGTACAAATGGCGAACAGACATGTGAAAAGATGCTAAACATCACCAATCATCAGGGAAATGCAAGTCAAAACCATGATGAGATATCACCTTACACTTGGCATAATGGCTAAAATTAAAAAGATAAGAGACAGCAAGTGTTGGTGAAGATGTGGAGAAAACGGAATCCCTGTGCACTGTTGGTGGGAATGCAAACTGGTGCAGCCACTGTGGAAATCAGTATGGAGGTTCTTCAAAAAATTAAAAATAGAACCACCCTTTGATCTAGGAATCATACTATTGTGTGTCTACCCAAAGACAACATTAATTCAAAACGAAACATGCACCTCTATGTTTACTGCAACATTATTTACAATAGCCAAGATATGGCGGCAAACCAAGTGTCCACCCATAGATGAGTGGATAAAGATCACACACACACACACACTGAAATTACTCAGCCATAAAAAAGCCTGCCATCTGCAACAACATGTATGGACCTACAGGGTATAATGCTAAGTGAAGTAAGTCAGACAGATAAATACAAATACCATACTAATTCATTCATATGTGGGACTTATGAAACAAAACAGACAAACAAAAAACAGACTCTTAAATATAGACAACAAACTGGTAGAGATGGCAAGGGGACTTGGGTGGAGGGATGGGTGTAATAGATAAAGGGGGTTAAGAGTACACGTACTGTGATGAGTACTGAGTAATGTGCAGAATTGTTGAATCACTGTACTGAACACCTGAAACTAATATAACACTGTATGTTAACTACACTTCAATTAAAAAAAGAGGAGGGCACCTGAGTGGCTCAATTGGTTAAGCTTCTTACTTCAGCTCAGGTCATGATCTCACAGTTCATGGGTTTGAGCCCCCGTCGGGCTCTGTGCTGACAGCTCAGAGCCTGGAGCCTGCTTTGGATTCTGTGTCTCCCTCTCTCTCTGACCCTCCCCTGCTCAGGCTCTGTCTCTCTCTCTCTCTCTCAAATAAAAATTAATAAACAAACATTAAAAAAAAAGGAAAAAAAAATCATCCCAGCCAACCCACTGCTTCAACTACCTACTCGATGACTATCTGTCCAGTGAATCTCCACTGCAGGTTTTTCCTCTAAGCTCAGGACTGATGTATCCAGAAGCTTCTTAAAATTCTCTGTTCCAATGTGTCACACATGTTCACAACTCAACATATGTTATTCTTGATCCCAGTTGGTATTCGATCATCGTCCCTCTCTTAGCAGTCACTCAAAAAGCCTTCACTGCTGTTTCATCTAAAATGTTGCACACATTAAACAACCAGAGTCTCCCCGGCACCTCTATCCTCACTCCCTGAAGTGCACCGGTCACATCGTGTCAGTCCCCCCTTTTAAACAGTCCTGTAAGTCTGTCCTTCGCCACCTGAGCCCTGGCTGGCAGAGCTCCCCACCACTCACTCCCAATCCGCCTCCAGCACGAAGCCCACCTGATCTCTTTTAATAATATTAGTCTGGGGGCACCTGGGTGGCTCAGTCGGTTGAGCATCGACTCTTGATTTCTGCTCAGGTCATGATCTTGTGGTCATGCGATCAAGCCCCGCATCAAGTTCTGCATTGGTCTCTGTGCTAAGAGTGAAGCCTGATTGGGATTATCTCTCTCTCTGCCCCCTCCCCACTTGTACTTTACTCTATCTCTCTCTCTCAAAAAAAAAAAAAATATATATATATATACATACACACACACACACACATATATATGTATATATATATGTATATACACACATGTATATGTGTATACACACACACACACACACACACACACATATTCGTCTGATCATGTTACAACCTGATCAGGAGTCTTATTGATTTGATAAAATGAATTAACAAGCTTTTCTTTAATGTTTATTTATTTTTGAGAGAGACAGAGACAGAATGCGAGTGGGTTGGGGCAGAGAGAGAGGGAGGCACAGAATCCGAAGCAGGCTCCAGGCTCCAAACTCTCTGCACAGAGCCTGACGCGGGGCTCGAACTCACGAACTGTGAGATCATGACCTGAGTTACAGTTGGACGCTCAACCGACTGAGCCACCCAGGCACCCCAAGATTTTCTTAATTAAAAGAATTTTTAATGTTTATTTCTGGCAGAAGAGAGTACATGTGTGTGCAGGGGAGGGGCAGAGAGAGAGGGAGACAGGATAGAAGCAGGCTCTGCACTGACAGCACAGAACCCTATGTGGGGCTCGATCTCACAGAGCCATGAGATCACCAACTGAGCCGAAGTCAAAAGCTTAACCGACTGAGCCACCTAGGTGCCTCTAACAGGAATTTAAAAAAAACAAAAACAAAAAACAAAAAACTTCCAAGGTCTTTCTTTCCCTCTAATGTTTTAGTTTTCTAAATGCAAAATATGTTATAATGTTTTATAAAATATGGTATCATAGATTAGGAAAAGGAAATAACTTTTTTTAAATGCCCTTACTAATTGGATTGATTTTACTTAATTAAGATTAATTTCATATAATTTAGTAGACCACTTAGCTAGAGTAATAATTTAGAATATTTAAAACCTTATATAAGCCTTAGTGTATTATAAACCTTAGTATAAACCTTATATATATTATAAACCTTGGTATATTATAAAAACTTAATATTTATTAAAAAACTTATTGCCTTAGCAAGATCAATTATTTCCAAATAAACTTATCTGTGGATCTCCCCTCCTATCTTCCTATAAAAATTGTAAGATATGTTAACTGTGTTTATAAAAAAAATTAGCAGAAACTTAAAAGATAGTGGACATATTTCTGAGTCTCTTTTAATAGTAATGAAGAAAATTGTAAGACCATAGAGGATAAAAGAAAACCAGAGAAGCAGACTAGGTGTCTTGAAAAATTGGGATAGTTATCCATTTGCAAATCAAATTGTATAATATAATTTAAAAAGCCATAGTTTCCCGGAGGCAACCATTAAAAAAAAGAGCAGAATTACCAAACTGAATAATTTGACTCTTTTATGTCTTTTTAAAAATATTAAGTCTTTTAAGACGTAGTTGTGTATTCATACATAGCAAGAGTACAAAATACAAAATAAAAGACTTACATTTGATAACCTTAATTTCTTAGGACCAAAGCCTGCCACTGTATCTAATACATAAAATAGACACATTCATACTTTCACAAAATAAAATAGTATTATTTTCTTGATTCTTCTTCGCAAGTATAAGCAGTCTGTTAATTACAATGGAATAATGCAATATTTTGTAAAATGCAATCTAATTGGTCAGGAGTGTGGGCGGCAGAATACTAGAAATGGCTGGAATCCCAGTCTGCTTCATATTAGTTACGTACGTATGTGTTCTTGAAAAGGTCACCAATCCGATCCTTTTCTTTTGTAATTTATCATTTTTTAATAAAAAATGTATGTATTTAATGTGTAAAACATGATGTTTTCACGTACATATACACAGTGAAATGGTTACTACAGTAAAGCTAGTTCACATATCCACTTTTCACAGTTACCATTTTTGTGTGTGGTGAGAGAGCTCACAGTCTATTCTCTTAGCAAATTTCCAGTACACAATACAATATGATTAACTACAGTCTTCATGTTATACATTAGATTTCTAGACTCACTCCTCCTACACTGCAACTTTGTATCATTTGACCAACACCCTCGCATTTCCCGTTTCCTTGCCCCCCCTTAACAACTTCAGTTTCATTTTAAAACAAGATTAATAGTCCCCTATTTCTGAAAAAATAAGTAAGAATTCCCTGTTTCTGTAGTTTTTGTGAACATTAAATATTATACAGAAAGTACCCAGCACATTTACTGGAGGAGGTTCTCAATAATGGCAACTCTGCTATTGTTATTAGGATCCTGTTTAATTGCACAGCTTTGATAAAGGACATGGTTAATCTTTCTCATTTAAAAAATATTTTGATATTTGAAAGATTTATTTTTCACTCTGGAGAAAATAAGGAATTAGTTTCTTATCGCTTTCACAAATATTCCCATTTTGAAAGCCTACATATTTTTTAATACTTCAAAGGGGAAAAGATTCTGCCTTTTTAGACTTATTATTAGTATTTTTAAATGTGAAACAGAAAAATACAAACACGAACCAAAGTCACAGTCATCTGCATTAAGATGATATGGGTAATCCAAAGTACTAGGAAATCTAACACAATTTCTATCGGCTTTGGAATGCTTCTAAATATGAGTACATTTGACATTCTAGAAGTTAACTTCAAATCAATACAAAGCCAGACTGTGAGGCTCTATTATTGTAGGAGTCATTTGGAAAGTGGGTAGGACAGAAGTGCTTTATTTGTAGGACTGGCTCTTGGTTTTGTAGCTGAAGAACACATTTCTGCCTCCTTTTTTTTGGGGGGGGGGGCTTTGATGCTTAGAAGGATGCTTGGACCAAATTAGGAGCCCTTGACCCATCCTTCCTCTTCCTCCTTCTCTTCTTTGTTGTTACCATTTTTGTTATTGCTGTTGACTACGTTACTACCCTTGGCCTGAGTTTTTGAGACTTCAATGGTTTGCACTCAGTATAAAGACATGCTTTTTTCTGTTGTGACAATGTCTCCATATTCACCAACAAAGTATAAAGTCAGAGTGTGAAGGCAAAAATACTTTGAAAATGCTTCAGATTTCACTAACCCTATATTGCCTAATAACATTTTTCCTGTAAGGTTAACATTATCTATTCTGAGCTTTAAACAAACAAACAAACAAAAAAAGACTCATTGCATATGAAGACATTTGTAAAATTTTTACTATATCTCTATTTTTATTTTAACATAAATTCTCTACTATGAGATAATTTAACAGTATTTGACACTCAATAATATTACAGATTATATTATAGAATATTTAGGAAAGTGATCGAAATACTAATCTCTAGAGAATTCCATTTCCTACGATATGGCAATGTAAGAAGTCTTAAATTTTTCCAGTTCAAAACTAGAAATGCTAGATAAAAATGCAGGGGTTTGGGTTTTAAAGGCCAGGCAGAATTAAAAATCAAGTGTTGGACCCTGTGTAAAAATAGGAGACTCCCTCCCCCAACCCAACACCACCACCACATAAAGCCTAAAAATGCTAAAATCTCAGTAGAAGCAGATACTGGAGAAAAATCCACTAGTCAGCAAAGAAAGATGACAAGGAAATTTATCTCTCTTTTCCTAGCTTATAGAAAGAAAAAGAAAAACAAACCAAAAAAAAAAAAAAAACCTTCCTGAGAATTCATAAACCACAGGTTTGCTACATAAAATTATGGCTTTCAAATTTACACTAACAATAGGGTATAAGCCCAAAACGAAGAAATTAAAATAGAAAAATGGTTCCAAATTGCTGTCTTTTGAAGGCAGTATAACTCTTCTCTGGATTGACTCTGGAATTATAGGATTCTTAAAGACAAAAGCCTGAGAAATTCAAACTCACAATCCAAAGATACAAAACATAAGAAGACAAAAATAATGAACAAGATTAAGCAGAAACATCACAGACAAAAATCTGGTCCCCATGAATTTCAGATTTAGGGTTGGGAATATGGTAAAACATTAAAAAAAATTAAAGAAATAAAAAGTGGAAACAAATATGTAAGAAAGAAATGAGGTAATATTAAAAGGAACCAGTCAGGGGGCACCTGGGTGGCTCAGTCGATAAAGCATCTGACTCTTGGTTTCAGCTCAGATCATGATCTCACGGTTCTTGAGTTCGATTCCCACATCATAGTGGGGTGGGGGGGTGGTGCGGAATGTCCGTGCAGAGTCTGCTTGGGATTCTCTTTCTCCTCTCTCTCTGCCCTCCCCTGCTTGTGCTCTTTCTCTCTCTCTCTCAAAATAAATAAATAAATTTTTAAAAAAAGAACCGGTCAGATTTGACATATAAGAAAGGAGATCTTCCAGGAATTAAAATATATTATTGAAATTAAAAACTCATTAGTTGCATTAAGCACATGAGATAAAATTATAGACTGTATTTGTACACTGAAAGATTTGGATACCCACAATGTAGTCCAGAAATGAAAAGTGATTAAAATATTAAATATAAATTTTACAGTGTGATTGATGGAAAGGAGTTCTAACATATATTTGATTAAAATTTCAGGAGAGAAGAGAATGATGAAAGAATTCAAAGGTATAGTACCTGAGAATTTTCCAGAATGGATTAAAAATTCAGATTCAAGGAAGACAATAATTCCCCCAAAATTTCTTTTAAAAAGAAATCTACTAACTGACACAGGATAGTGTAAAATTACATCACCTAGGAGCATACCAGTAGCAAGAGAGACAACAGATGAGTCCGGAAGCAGAAAGGAAACTTCTTAATAAGGGAAAATGGAAAGTGGAGTGCAGAATATGTTCAAGGTGCCGAAAGAAAATAGAATTCCAATCCATAATTGTAGCTCAAACTAAAATATCCAACAAGAGAAAAAGCGAAATTAAAACATTTTCAGACAAAGAAAAATTAAAGCACATTACCACCAACACCCCCCCCCATTAAAAATCATCTAATAACTAGAGAGTGTGTGTCAAAGCAAAAGGAACTAAGTCCAGAAAGGAAAGAAATACGGGAAGGCATGGTAAGAGGGGAAACAAATGGCAAACATGGGAAAAATCTGAAAATACATCGACCACATAAAAAAAAAAAATTTTTAAAGATGATACTAAAGTTAAGGAAGAGGCAGAACTAAAATGTAGGATACAGGGTGCCGAGGATCACTTACATTATGCCAAGTGTTATGGACTGAATAGTGTCTCTCAGAATTCTTATGTGAAAGCCTCAACCTCCATTGTGACTACATTTAGAGAGAAGGTGTGTGAGGTGGTAATTAAGGTTAAATGAGGTATTAAGGGTGGACCCTGATCCCGTAGGACTGGTGTCCTTGTAAGAAGAGGAAGAGACATGGAGATCAATCTCTCCCCGCCCCCCCCCCACGTGCCCAGAAGAAAGGTCAGGTGAGGATGTGGCCATTGGGGAGCCATCCTATAAGTGAGGCAGACAGGCCTCACCAGAGACCTTGGACGTCCCATCTCCAGATCTGTGAAAGAATAAACTTCTGTTGCTTAAGCCACTCACCCTACGGTATTCTGTGCTGGCAGCCCCATCAGACTAACATACCAAAGAAGACAGATCAAGATGTTCAGTTACGTTTGACTTTTGTAAATACTCATGAAAAATTATAACGATAATCCCTACAACAGAAAAGAAAATAGGCAATACGTTGCACACTGGATGGCGGAGGGAGCATATATATTTTTAAAGAGATTTAATCAAGCAGAAGGAAGAATAAAAGGCACACAGAAAAAGCAGAAGCAAAAAACCAAAATAAGATAGTAGGAATAGATTCAAGTACAGCAACAGTTACAATTGATTTTCACAACACTGAACATCACACTGCAAAGACACGTTGTGCCAGTGGCTTTTTTTTAATCCAACAATATACTATTTCTAAGAAGCATACCTGAAACACAGGAACCAAGAGAGGGTGAAAGTAAAAGGATTAAAAAAAAGATAAGCAAGGCAAATACAAACGTTTAAAAACCTGGTGGCTACGGTGATGTGTAGCACCTTAGTGATGTGATACAGTCCAAAAATATCGATAGAATTTATAATATCAACATTGGTATTAAAATGCAGAGGGGTACAGGCTCCAGGGCAAGGGTGTCTGAGGCGGATCTTGCTGATTCCAGTTTACTGATACATGTTCTACTAAATTAAAGTGGTGCCTCACCACCCCTCATCTCTAAAATAGAGAAAACAATAGTATCTACCCCATAGTACCATTTTGAGAATGAAGTGAATACACATAAATTATGAAGCAAACAGTCTGACCCAGAAATAATGCTCACGGTTCTTGAGGAAGATGACGTGGTAAAATATATTTTAAGATAAAATAAAAAACAAACGAAGAAAAAAGCGTCATCAGGGATGAGAAAGGTTAGTATGTAACAGCAAATGTAAAATTCACTAAAACGTCGTAAACATTCTAAATGTGTCTGTATCTAATGACACAGTTTTCAAACACACAAATTTTCGAGAAATACTGCTTCAGGAAAGTGCTTTCAGGAAGCACTGCTTCCTCAGGAAAACCTTCCTCATGATTGTCCCCTTCCCCCAAGTTCTAGGTCCTTCCCCCAAGTTCTAGGTCCGTCCCCCAAGTGTCTCAGGAGCATAACTTACGCCATGGCCCCCAAGCACACTAAGCACAGTTATTCTTTTCTCACTTCTGCCGTAAGCTCGCTGCACACTAGAATTACCGGCCGTATTCTCAGTACCAAGTCACATACAAGATATGGAGTAAGCAACCAAAGTATGTGTTTGACATTTAGTAAACAAATCTCTTCGAAAGCGGAAATTTAACAGACACAACTTTCCACATTTCTGAAAGCAAATGAAACCTCCAAACCGTATGTGGGAAAACTCCACCCATGATCGTATTTCTTCGCTCGCACACATATATCTTCACGCCCGGCATTATGCAGATTGTCCTGTGTGTGTGTGTACATTTCTGTGGCAGTGGAGAGAAGCTGTGTCAATTTCTCATAAATATCTATGAGTTGCAAACATACAAGGACTCCTGATGCAGGGACTTGATAAATTGACTACGGTTCTACCTCTTCTGTCTCTGAAAACTCACCAAATAACAAGATCGATAACAAAGCAGAAACTTTGCAATGTCAGAGAAACTGGAGTGTAGGATGGGTGAGAGATCCCAACAGACTTTGAAAAGATAATGAGGTATATGAGGAGTGTGAACAGAGTTTGTAGAAGCAGGGGGAAATTGCCCAAGTGCATGTATGGAGAGAAATATCTGTGAGAAGTGAGCCGGGCTGTATGGGGCCCCAGTGAGGCTCAAAATCCAGAGGGACAGTGGGTCACAAAAGAGAGCACTCCCCGGGGTCTCCCCTACAAGACTGCCAGAATGATGTTCAGAGAAGCTGCAACAAGGAATCTCCATTGAATTGAGTCACTGGGGGGAGAAGGTGTGTGTGAAATGGCAACAATAAAGCTAGAAGGGTCATCAGTGATGCTGCAGAATGTACCCTGGAATCCCCAGGTCCCTTCCCGGGCATCCAGAGCACAGCCAGAGACCAACAGATCTTCCACTGGAGGAAGTAAAGTCTCAGGAAGTCTCCAGGGTGCACTGTAAGGGCCACTTCACTGTTCCTGATGATTTGAGAAAGCCATCAGTCTAGAAGCTTCCTCTCTCCAAGGTGCTTCACCGTCAATATGTATTGAAATATTAGTAAGGTAGTTTACATGACCACCAGTGGATAAGGGATTCATAGGCAATGCTTCACATTGTTTAAAAAATTGAAGGGGTGCCTGGGTGGCTAATCCAGTTAACCGTCATACTTCGGCTCAGATCGTGATCTCTCGGTGCGTGAGTTCTAGTCCTGCATCGGGCTCTGTGCTGACAGCTCAGAGCCTGGATCCTGCTTTGGATTCGGTGTCTCCCTCTCTATCTGCCCCTCCCCCACATGTGTGCGCTCTCTCTCTCTCTCTCTCTCTCTCTCAAAAATAAACAAACATTAAAAATTTAAAAAATAAAAACAATACTGATTTCAAATAAATGCACTGGTGAGCAAGATTTGAAGATGTACCTTAAAATTGTGTTTGAAGGAAAATGTAAGTATCCAGAGAGACCTATAACTAAGTTACTTTGTAGTGGAAACAGTGGAATAACCATGTTACCAGTAGAAAACTATACATTTAGCCATTTAACTGATCTCCTAACGGGCCACATTGCCTCATGAGAAGGCTATAACATCAGCAGTTTTTCACATCCCTAGTCACATTTTTTGGCAAATAGGGATAAACCTGTTCCTGTTTGAGTGGGGGGGGGGGATGTGAATTACAGTCTGAAGGGCTACAGTTTCCAAGCTAAATGCAGGCCTATTGGAATATTTGAGATTCATCTGTGTGAAATGAGTTTTATTGTCAGTGTGGCTTTCCATTATTTAGACTAAACTCCGACCACCTGCTAGAAAGACACATAAAACAAATGGATTTGCTGGCTCTGTTTGTTTTCTTCTGATGAATGTGTCTGTCCCAAGCCTTTCTTTTGGAAGCGTAAGTAAAATATTGGCAGTTTACATTTTTAAAAATGTTTATTCTATCTCCAATGCCTATCTTCTTCTTCTGTATATAAAAATGTGCCAAAGAAAATACGATTCTTTACCAAGCCAAGACAAATTAAAAATAAACCTGGGCTTCAGTACAATAAACTGAAATGCTCTCAGCTAGGGCTCTCAGTGATTAACAAACCTTACTATCCATGATCTATACTTAATATAAAGACCAGGACATTCAGGGAAAGTTTCTGGACACTGTATCTTCTACTTACTGCCTATGCCCAGAAACAGCTCGAGGGAATTAAACATTTGTCAAATCCAGACATCTCCTTCACAGAGTAATAATTGCTCTCGAATAATATTTCAATGCTCTAATAGTTAAATGTTAAAATAATAAGACACACCCTCTTTCCTGTGGGCTTACCCAGTCACAGTATTAAACTAGCGAAAGAAATTTCTCCTGTACTTGCCGTAAAGAATATGAAAATGATTAATTAAAAAATTTCAGGGTTCTAGTTATTTGTGCACCTACCTCAAATTTGCAGTGAAAATGGTTAGGTTTTCAAAATTAGTAAGACTGTGACTTTTCTGGGTTAAAAATAATCTAGTAAAACAGACATACTTGGACAATACACAAATCACAGGAAACAGCAGCAATTCTGAGACTGGCCATTTTGAATGCTGTGAAATTGGCATCCAGGTTAAAAACACCAATGAGAGTTAAGGAGAGTTAGGGCACCCTTCATCTTCTGTTATTGAGGCCTCTCTGATCAGTTTACATTGTAATATCGTGATGAAACATACAAAACGAAGAATGTACACCAACTGGGGGCTTGGTCTTCAAAGAAAGTGTAGGAGTAAAGGAGCCTTGGGGGAAGTGAGGATATGACTCATCAAGGAAGCCTGTAGAGCGGGCGATTCGCCAAGGAGTCTGGCTAGGCCGTAGTCAACGGAGGTGGAAGGAGTGAGTCCCAGCTCATATTCTCAAGAGTTCTGATCCCCTTTGCACGGTGCCGATGCATATAACAGGCTCTCTAACTTGAAGCCATTAAAAAAAAAAATCATATAACTAGCTAAACCTTCCTTCCCATTAAAGTTCCAGGGAGGATACAGTCTCTTAGTATTAATTCTATCATTCAGAGCACAGTTAGAGATGAAGAGTATACGTCATAATGTATGAAAGACAGAGTTAAGTACTGAGTGCTACCAAACGGCTTACGAGATTACAGAAGACTCCACTATTCGTCTGGACTTCTGGTAGGATGGGAGAAAAACTTTCCAGGACACAGTTCAGGAAGGAACAACTGAGTACAACAACTGAAACTGAGGAAAACTCTGATAGGAGCTCAAAAGAAGCAAGATGAAATGTTTCCTAATGAAAAGACCAACAAGGACATTACAACGTGGCCAGGACGGCCAGTATCCGTTCTTAAGTGGTCTCTCAAGGCAACATCCATCATCTTAAAGTTACAGTTTTCTCAGGTTATGATAAACTGTTTTCACTCTCACAGGTTCAGAAGATTCATTTTGTCAGCATCCCAAAGCTGGATTTATCTGTCAGGGGTAAGAGCGCATCAGCTAAGTTTAGAGGAACGTTTGTTTATTAATGTATTAAAATGAGAACTGTAGCTGTACCATGGACTGCCAGCCTGAACAGCTTTGTCCCTCCAGACAGGGGAGATATTTCAGTATTTCAGCCCCATTGATGGCTGCGTTACGGGGAGGGCTCATGATGGAGAGCTGCAGACTCTCTCTCAAAGCCATTGTAGCTACAGCACCTGCCATCTGCCGTCGAGACCTCTGCTACACGAGAGGGATTCATAGACAGTGTTTACATAACCGTGTTCATTTCAGAATATACAATACGTCATCGTTGATTTCCCTCACATACTGAAATACACAATACGTGTATTAATATATACGAATATGGTTAAGTCTTAGTTTTTAAGTTTATTTTTATTTATTTATTTATTTATTTATTTATTTATTTATTTATTTAGAGAGAGAGAGAGAGAGAGAGAGATGGAGAAAGCACAAGCAAATGGGGGAGGGACAGAGAGAAAATCCTGAATAGGCTCTGTGCCATTGGCATAGAGCCCAACGCTGGGCCTGAACCCATGAACCATGAGATCATGACCTGAGCTGAAGTCGAATGCTTAACCGACTGGGCCACCCATGCACCCCTTTATAGCATGTCTCATGAAAAAATGTAACAAAATACACACCTTCTCATGCACACACACACAGAGTATGCGCATATGAGTGAGCAAGACTAGAGTGAGAGACAGTACACATCTGCTCCCTGTGTTCTTGATCATATCAAATGAGCCACACGGGGGTAATAATATGATCAAAATAATTAGTTGAGCCATGCCACCACCAAACATTTTGCACTAAATGTGTTCTTTTAATGTAATATTTATTAAGAACATATCAGTGCTTTGCAAAAAGAATGTCCATTTAAGATGCATATCTGAAAAATATCTGTGAAAATACCATTGTTCGCTAATTTTACCAAGCATATTCTTCAAACCCACAGTCATTGTTCTGTGAATCTGGGAGAACTTTGTGATATGCAGCCTCTATAACCCTACAAAAGACTAAACTCGGTCAAGAGGAAAGGCATATGAAAGTGGAAAAATACATCATCAGGCAAAAATGTCAATTTTCATGAATTTCATAGCATAAAAATTAAAGGTCTCCTCCTACAGAGTCAAAGCAAAGGCTAAGTAAGTGCAATAATGCTTTTTTATTATTCACTAGGCTGTGTATCACATATGGAGTTGAAGAAAAGTCAATAGCAGTATATAAAATAACCAGCTCAGAAAGGTGGGCTGTAGATTTTTTTGGAAATTAAATGGGCCCTCTACTCAGAATATCATCCTCATGAGTCTTCAGTAGTTAAATTCTACCACAAGAGAGATATATAAAAGTAGATCACCCAATTAATTGAAAATTAATATTGATATTAATAACTATTTCCACAATAACTCCACAATAAATTGATATTGTGGAATAGCAACAGATATTCAAAATCCAGATTAAAAAATTGATTTGCTAATACTGTAATTTTAGATATGAGTCTTTACATCAAAATCTGCATTTAAACAATGGAGGGGGTATGTCTGGATTGATTAAATCTTTGTGATGTGAGTTCACAGTGTTAAGGTCTAAAATATCCTAGGATATTTTTAACTACCCTCGTCTATCATCAGTTGTAACACACATACTATAGGGTCATTTCACTTTGGCAGTGGACTAGATAAGATCAAAACATATATGTGTGTGTGTGTGTGTGTGTGTGTGTGTATACACATATATATATAATTTATAATTACATATATAATTTATATATTATATATTTAATATATAGATATATATTAACCAATTAACCAGCATTTATTACACAATGTCCCCAAAGTGTATTAAATTCACAACTGGAAATAAATAAGAAAGATCAAGTAGTTTGGGATGAGAGATGATAAGTTTGGTTGTGAACATCCTCACTCGGAAGGACCTGTCGGAGGTTTAGGAGAAGATATCCGGTTGGAAGTTGGAAATAAAGACACAAAAAGAAGAGAGACAAGGGATACACTGAATCAATCATAGCAAGTGCTGTTGTTTTTCAAAGTATGAAACATGGTTATAAAGTTAAGTCTCCCATGCTTTTATTCTTTCATATAGACTGTATTCCAGAGGTTCCCAACCCATTCAAGTGATGGTGTATAACCTAATGACAATGACATTCCTTCTCTGGTGCTATTTCTGTGCCTTGCCCAAGTTTTGCATTTTAACGTATTGACTTACATTTCAATAAGTGTCTCTATGGTGAGTCCCCAAGGGTAGGTACTGTGACTTATTCATTTTGGCACCCTACATAGTAGGTATTTATTAACAGTTTTTCACTAAATCGCATGAGTTGAGAGATATGTCAGCTCTTTTTCAGTTGGGTGTTGCGGCAATATGAGAAAAACATGACACGCCCGCAGCCGAGAGAGACCTTAGAAAGGCATGATTGGCAAAAGCCATTGTGAAAATCACCTCAGAAAAAGTGTGCAGTGGACACACCCGTGCTCTTATGTTAACAAAGACTCCGGTACTAGGGAGGTTAAGCGATTGGCCCAAGTGCACAGCCAAGTAGAGCTGTTCATGATGTGAAGGGGCTTCTTCTAGTTCTAAGAACGTGGGGCAGAAGTGCCAGGCAGGACAGAAGAGGTACACGAGATTGACCATTGTTTCCACAGGGCCTGCAGAATGTGACTTCACTCACTGAGGTGTCCCAAAATATCAGACATGCCTACATTCAAAATAAGTACAAAGGCACAATCTAAGAGCTAAGTAAAGGTTTCCAGTTTGGCTATTATTTGCATCAAAGACGGAGAAAAGAAAACTTGACATTCCTCACAGTATCCTTCTGGATATCCTGTTTGCTGTCGATGCAAAAAATGTTTTCAATCTTCTCCCATACTGAGAGTAAGCTAGCTTTCCAGAACAGAGGCTGGACATTTTGGATACTCACTTGTCCAGGCTTCTATGTAGCCAGACTGTGATGCAGAACACGCCTTCTTGCCTGGTATATAGTTTTGTAAAACGACCATGCGGGAAAACAGGTGACTACAAAGTCCAGTCCATTAAGGATGGCAGAGTGAAAAATAACCAGTGGGCCACAGAATTAGCCCAATCTGGAACCCCTTCCCTCCAGGCTTCTCAATAGATGACATCATAGTGACAGTTTAAAATTCATTATGGTTTAAGCTAGTGCTTGTCAAGTATTCTATTACCTGAAGCCAAAAACATTATCACTGACACAATTATCCCCTAAGAACAGCCAAAGTGAGGGCAGGTAAAGTCCTCCATCCACCCGCCTCATTTGTTTTCTTTTCTTTTCATATGGATGACTTATGTGAGAGCACAGGAGTATCTTGCCTCCTACTTCTGCGTTGTGCTTATTTAACGCAATCATTTCCTCTCCTCATGAACTGGACCAAGCTGGGACTAGCCTTCGAGCAACTGTAAGGGTCTCTTTTACAGAATCAATTAGAACTTCTATTTCTAGGCATTCCTGATCTCGTGGCCATCTGGTCATGCGACCTTTCCCGTATCTTTACCCTGCTGTGACACCAGAGAAGAGCCAAAGGCAAAGGAAACCAGGGCAGCCAAACACTCGCTTTCAATGAACTGGTTCTGTTTTTCCGCCAATACAGAGGTACAGCACAGAACTGGGAACTCCCTGCAATTATATGTGACCACATTTCCCTACAAATATAACTGTCTTCAGTGAAATGAAAGGCGTTTTATTTTTTCAGTAAATTGAAGGAGGAGGCTGGTCTTTAAGAAAGACTAATTGAAACAGTGAGTTGAAGAGGGTTTGCCATGACTTAATAAACAGCAGTCACAAACGTTAATACGTTATCTTGTCTAGTCCTACAATGATAAACTTGGCACTCAGATTTATGAGATCTGAAAAGAGATAAATGATTCTGTGTGCAATGCCTAGAGAATACCGTCTTCTCCAGAAAACATGGAAACCTTATAAAAACTGGCTACATCATAAGCCATAATGTAAGTCTCTCAACAAATTCCCATGAATCAATATCTGACTATAATGCAATTATAAAGGAATCACTAAAGATCGCTTGTGTGTGTTTGTGTGTGTACGTGCATGCTCACATATTTTAAATGTTTTCAAATCACTTTTAAAAAGCACATGGACCGGGGCGCCTGGGTGGCGCAGTCGGTTAAGCGTCCGACTTCAGCCAGGTCACGATCTCGCGGTCCGTGAGTTCGAGCCCCGCGTCAGGCTCTGGGCTGATGGCTCGGAGCCTGAAGCCTGTTTCCAATTCTGTGTCTCCCTCTCTCTCTGCCCCTCCCCTGTTCATGCTCTGTCTCTCTCTGTCCCAAAAATAAATAAACGTTGAAAAAAAAAAAAAAAGCACATGGACCAATAAAAATCACAATGGGTGCTAAAAGATATTGAACATTACTAAACAATAATGAAAATACATAGAACAGAACTTGTGGGATGCAACTAAAAAGGACCATTAAATGAAATTGATAGCTTTATTTTTCTAAGTTTATTTATTTTGATAGAGACAGAGGTGGTGCAAGTGGGGGAGGGGTAGAGAGAGGGAGAGAGAGAGAATCTCAAGCAGGCTCCACACTTGTCATTGCAGAGCCCCACGTAGGGCTCAAACTCACCAACTGCGAGATCATGACCTAGCCAAAACCAAGAGTTGGACATTTAACTGAGCCACATAGGCATCCTGAAAGTGATAGCTTTAAACCCTGTATCAAATAAATAAGGGTGTCTGGGTGGTTCAGTCAGTTGGGTGTCAGACTCTTGGTTCCTTGGATCGAGCCTCACATCAGGCTCCACAATGAGCGCTGAGATTCTTTCTCCACTCTCCCTTTGCCCCTCTGCCCCATTTGTGCTCTCTCCCTCTAAAAAAAAGAATAAAATATCAGCTGACCTTAATAAGTAACAAAAAGAAATAAAAAGTAAATACAATGAGTTTAAAAAAGGAATAGATTCCTATGATACAGAAAATAAAGGTGCAAACGGTTAGTGAGTCTAAGAACTTCTCTGAAAGATAACTAATGTACACAAATCTCTTTTGAGAATGATAAAGACAAATATGAAGGAAGCTTGAGTAGGGGCAAGATTTTAGATTCATCCAACATTAAGAAGACAATGAGAAGGTTATGAATAACTTTATGCCAAAATCCTGAAAACTCAGTGGAGTGAACAAAACTATATATTGTGATACCAACTCTACAGAGAACATAATGCCTAAATAGCACTACACCCATTGCACTAACTGAATTAGTAATTAAAACCTACTCACAAAAAAGCCCCATATGATAGTATAGATGAATTTTATCCATCTTGCAAATTCATTCTAATCTTACAGCAATAGTGAACAGGGGAGGAAGAAAGAAACAAACAGTTCCCTCTTAACTCATTTTGTAGACATTGTAAATGTGACACTAAAATTTGTGACAGGGAGTTTATGAGAAAGAGAAATTAAAGACCAGTCTTACAAAAGAATCTAAACCAAATATTAAGAAGATACACTTAAGAGAAAGAACAGTACTATAGACTGTTCATTTATATTAATGTCAAGTAGGTTATTCAGATCACTTATGTAGCTGATTGAAAAAATTAATATTACATGAAAATGCATATTTAAATATATATATATATATATATATATATATATATATATATATGAAAGTAGCAGCTGAAGCCAAGACAGAAAACAGTGTACTGAGCATTAAAGCCAAGACCAGAAGTGAGGACATTTGCTAATCCCAGCAAATCTGGACTTCATTTTGGCAAACTATGAAAATGTGGGTGAGAAGTCAAGAACTCAAGCTTCGCAAATTGTGGGGAACCAGACTGGAGACCCTTGTGTATTAAGCTAGAATTTTTCAAAAGATATACGTCTGTGGTAAAAGGGAACTAAAATTTAGCCCTTCATTCCCCACCCTCAGGGCACTTTGGGGAAGAATGCCTTGGTTTTGGGCAAAGGGAAGAAAAAGGAAATAGCAAATATCCTTGATTAATAAGTCTGCGTCATACGTTAGCCTGTGGATTTAGGCCCGGTACCATCAAGACATGAACTTGCCTAAAGATGATTAACATAATGATAGTGACTCCATGTGCCCAGGAGAATTCTTGGGGAAGGCAAGGGGCTTTACCACAGACCGAAAGATTTCACACAAATAATTTATTTGAGGATAATGAGAACCGCAGAGTCAAAAATAAGGAAACAAAATAAGAGCCAGCAGAAATAAACTAGTAAATGATTCAGATAGTGGGAGTAACAGCTACATAGTATGTTTTCAGAAAAACAAAAATCAAGAGACCTTAGGTACAGGAAATTCTAAAGGACTGTATTTACTTTCAAAATGCTAGAAGAAATAGTGTGCAAAGAAATTGGTAAAGTGTGGATAAATATACACAAATATTGCAGTATAAAACAGTAAAAAAAAAATGATACCACAACAGCAAATGCTGGTGAGGATATGGGGCAACAGGAACGCTCCTTCGTTGTTGGCGGGAATGAAAATTGTACATCCGCTTGAGAAGAGAGTCTGTGTCTTACAAAAGTGAACAAACTCTTACCATGTGAGATCTAGCAACCACACTCTTGGCTAATCACTGGAAGGAGTTGAAAACTTATGTCCACATACAAATCTGCACATTATCTTTATAACAGTTTTATCCATAATTGCCCAAACTTGGAAGCAACCATGATATCCTCCAGTAGGTGAATGGATAAATACACTGTGGTCCGTCCAGATGATGGAATCTTAGGTGATATTGATAAAAATGAGTTATCAGGACAGGAAAAGACATGAGAGGAACTTAAGTACGTATTAACCAAGTGAAAGATGCAATTCTGAAAAGACTACATACTGTATGATTGCAATTACATTACATGGAAAAGGCAAAGTTAGGGAGCCAATAAAGAGATCAGTGGTTGCCAGGAGTTAGGGGAGGAAGGACGAGAACAGGCAAAGGATTTGGAGGGCAGTAAAAATACTCTGTTTTCTACAACAATGGATATATGCGTTACACATTTGTCCAAACACATAGACCAAGAACGAACCCTACGGTCAACTGTAGACTTTGGGTGATTATGATGTGTCAATGCAGGATCATCAGATGTAATAAACGTACCACTCTGGTAGTAGATGTTGATGGGGGACTGGGGAGGCCAGGCATATGTAGGGGCAGGAGGGATATGGGAAATCTCTTTAATCCCTAAGTTACATTGTGAACCTAAAATTTCTCTAAAAAATGTCTTAATGTAAAAATTCCTAGAGGTAACAGTAAAAAATCATCATAATAATATCTTGCGGGGCTAAAATATAGAAGAAACATTTATTACAATTCCATCATATGAATCTGGAATGTGTTTTGAAGTCCTTGAGCTATCTGAGGAGTGGGAAGGGATACTGATTTTACCTTAACAAATTGATACAGATGTTTAGATTTCTAGGGGAACCACTAAAATAATAGAAATAGAAGTTATAAATTTCAAACAAATGGGAAAATAAAAACTAGAAAGTATTCACTTACTCATTAATTAATATAGTTACCTCATATATACTCACATATATTTGGTGTGACCGTGGCTACAAACAATAGTAGACTGTGTTTCTATGCTTCCCATTCATATGAATTTCAGAAATGGAAAAAAGAATAATATTTTGCTTAGAAAGCTACCAGTTTGGTTTCCTTTTTTTTTTTTATTTTTAACGGGAAGCATTATCCCGAATTCAGAATAGCATTTGTGTTTACGGCCAAGATTCCATAGGGGAAGGACAAGAGGACCCTTCTGACTGGGTCATAGTCACAAAGGTGTCCTTTCATTTTTGAAAATATGCGTTCTTTTTGTTCCTAGTGATATATCTCAAAAACAAACACACTTTTAAAACGTTAAATAATTTTTAACATGGAGACAAATACTCTTAACCAGTAGAACTTGAAGAAGTGAACTAGTCGCGTGAAGTCTTATCTTCCATCAGTATCTAAGAATGACCATTATAACTAATGAACACTGTTCTGAATGTCACAGTTTATAATGGAAGAGCAAAACAGAATGAAGGGAGGAGGAATTCATTGCATTTCTTCACATAATATAGGAAGAAACTGAGGCCCTCTTAACATTAGAAAAAGGCGAACATACGAAACGCCACAGCATTTTGACAGTTTACATGTAATTATTTATAATGTAAATCTATGAGTTAATATATGCCTTTTAAAAAGATATATATTTGTCCCGGCTTTTCCATATGCATGTGTGAATAACCAAACTAGCAAAATTTGGAAATATTACATGACACTCATTTCCAATTACACTTGTTATTCAAGTGCTCATAGTCTTAATCTACATTCTTTTCCACAGCATATAGAATAGCTTATATAAGCAAATGGAAAATAACATAAGCTTTCAATCTGATTATCTGACAACACGGAATATCCATCCAATCTGTTAACCAAAAGCGGAAGCAAAACTACTAAAATCTTATTTGTTGTGCATCTTTGTTTCCTACAAGGATGTCTCTTTCTCGGTGAAATTCTACAAATTGTTACATAAATTGAACAAAGTAGGGACAAAACTAGCATATATCAGCTGATGGCAGGAACGAGCAAGGTCTCTATAATGGAAAAAAAGCTCATTTACAGATTCATGTGTTTTCAATGTCAGAAAAGGCAAATCCAAGGTGAAACCAACTCTCTGAAACTGTACAAGCCAGAGGCAGTTTTTAGAAACTTGGCATTGGAAAATTTAGCCTAAACAGACGAAGAATTACTGGCACATTTACTTTTTTGTATATTTCCCTGACACTCTATGGGCCCTATAAAATAAAATGTGTATATTAGTAGAAAATAGAAAAACAATGGACAGGCCATTGGACTGGAAATGAGTCTAAGACAAAGTTCATACATAATCTATGCTTTAACAAATGATCCATCAAAGTCAGTGGAGGTGAAGTCACAGAAGTCAACACAGATTCAGGAATTTGATGTGCAAACAGAACAACAAAAACACCTTTGAAGAAGAGTGTGGTACAAGAAAAACCAAAGTGCAACCAAAAAAAAATGCAAATGATCATTAAATGGTGTAACTTTCTTTCTTCGTATGTTGTGGAAATAATGGTTCACCTTCAAAAGTGAACATCCTACTAACATAACTATTGGTAACACCAGGAGTAAAGAACATTCCTTAGGTGTTTCCTTAGGCAATGTGGCAGTTTTAAGTTACAGCTGTAAACAGTTCAATACTTTTCCTATGAGACCTGTGGTCTGTGTTCCATCCAATGCAAGCTGGGTGGCCTTAGGACTGTTATGACCAACAGAAAATGGTAGAAGTGACACTTCCTCATTGGGCCCTGCACTGACCTCTGAGGCTGCCTGGCTGGAGAGGTCCCATGTGGGGGTTCTGGCCCGAAGTACCAGATGAACCCATCCTTCACCTAGCCCAGCCTAGGTCCCAGGTGAACAGGCTGGCAGATGATTTCAGTTCTCAACATTCGAGTTACGTCTCAGCTATCTGAGTCAGGCCAACTGAGCCTTAGACATGATGGAGCAGAGACAACCCTGCTGAAGTCCTGACTCACAAAATCTGTGATCACTTCAAAACAAAAAACAAAAAACAAAAAAACCCCAGTGATTCTCTTGATTCCCTTACCCAGTAAGTTTTGTGATTGTTTATTACTGGGGTGATAATGTAACTAGAACAAGAAACAAGCACTAACAGATGAAATTAACTTATGATAATTGACTATTAATAAAAAGATAAAGCATACTAATTATGTAATGCAATATGATTCAAGAGTTAAACTATACAGGGTATAGACTTCATCCCTAGAAATCCCTGGGTAAACAAGAACAAAATAGGCAGATTAAATAACGGAGCACACAAAACAGGACAGAATAGCCTAACATTAAATTATTAGTGCTCATATAGCAAGGCCCTTTAAAAGTAATGATTGTCAGAAAATCATGGACTCTGTTAACTTAAGGTACTTTTAGTAATACATAAAAAATATCAGGAGCTCAAAAAGATCCTGCATCCTGAATAAAAACAAAACAAAACAAAAAAACAACCAACAATTACTTTCCAGATTGATTCTCACTAGTGTTGCTCTAGTCTTTAGAATTTCAGGGTCTTTGCTTGGTCTTTCCTTGGTTTCCGGATTTAGTTCTGCTTTTTTAATTTATGATTTCTTTTTAAAACTACAAGTACCAGCACTCTGACTTTCTACAACTTCAGCCTTTATCTCTGTGAGCTCTCTCACCCTTTCTTGGTTCGCATAATATAACCTTTGACCCTTGGTTTGGGCTCCCTGACTCTCAGTTACAAAGCCTTCCTAATGATAAATTCAACCTCTCAGCAATGCCCAAAAAAAACCACATATCTTCTCTGACCTCATCTGCTTCCACCTACACTCTCTCTCTCTCTCTTTTTTTTTCATAGAATTCTGTTAACTCAGCCCTAATTTTATCCATTTTGGGCATCAGCTGAGACTCCATCGAAGTTTCAAGTTATTACAGACAATTGATAAAGATCCACAAACATAACAGTGATCATGGAGACAGTAAAACTATAGTGTGATGTTTACTTTCTTTCTTCTCAGAATAAAAGAACCATCCCTGATGAGGAAATCTGGTAAAGTGAAAATATGTGGAAAATAGAAAAGGCTCCATGACTACCTTATATAGAGAGGTTTTAGGCAATAGAAGTAGACGTGAAGGAAGAATATAGCTTAATGATCTCCATTACAGATGGTTGAATAATACTGAAAAATGTCTCATATTTGTAAAGACAAGGGCTGCCATGGTCAACATGCTGTTGGAGAAGGAATTAAAAGTTACATTCCAAATAGGTAAGTCAGAGAAGAAATCTGCCAAGGAAAAAGATCATAAATTAAGACCACAACATTCTACTTTAGAAGATGAATGACGGTGAGAGCCCTGGAATCTAATAAAAATAATTCAACTACTAATTAAGTGCCAAGATATAGACTAGGTATCATTGCTGAAGCACAAGAATGAGGACACGAATGAGGATCGAACCTAAGAAGTTTATTTCCTTTTATTTTTTTTAAATGTTTTCATTTATTTTTGAAGGAGAGACAGAGACAGAGCATGAGCAGGGGAGGGGCAGGGAGAGAGGGAGACACAGAATCCAAAGAAGCAGGCTCCAGGCTCTAAGCTGTCAGCACAGAGCCCGATGCGGGGCTCGAACCCACAAACTGTGAGATCGTGACCTGAGCTGAAGCCAGATGCTCAACCGACTGAGCCACCCAAGTGCCCCGAACCTAAGAAGTTTTATAGGAGAGTTTACGAAGACGCCAAATGGATACATGAACATGCATAAATAAATAGGTCAAAGGCTCTAATGCCATGCATGCATCAGCTGTTTTGAATATTTTTAGTGGGTACATCTCAATATTCTATATCTTTAATGCATAGTTGTTCCCACAGGCCAAGCAACCATCTAAGGTCTCAGGATATGGAAATCAGCAAAACAGACCTAAATCCCTGAACTTTAAGAGTTTGTATTTGAGTGCAGGACATAGACAATACGCAAACACGTAAAGAGCATATTATATTAGGAGAGATAAGAGTTTTGGATAAAGAAATAATTAAACAGGCAGAGAAGACATAGAAAGTAGAAGAGTGGGTAGGATGAGTTGTTTCCACTTTCAATGGGACAGTCAGGGAGGGCCTCGTCAAAAAGGTGACATTTAGGCAAAGACTTGAAGAAGAACCAGCCATTTGGACAAGCATTAGAGCATTCTAGGTGCAGGGAACAAGCGCAAAGACCTGGGGCAACATTGTTCTTAGCATGGTGAACGAAGAGTGTGGCCGAATTGTAAATAATAAGGGAAAGAAGACCACTACCTTGTCAGAGCATAAAGTCAATGTCCCGCATTGACTGATGTTGAAATTCACCATCCACACTTTACATTAATTAAAACAGATGCCATAATTTCCACATAAACAAAGACCGTGGATTTTTCAAACACTGGTCAAACTGCGTTAAGTTGACCGCAACCTATTATTCAGATACACTTGCTCAGTGAGTAAGTCCCATCGGAGCAACTGAAGGGTGATATGATCACTGGTGAGACAGCAAAAATCAAAACAAAATAACAAAACAAAACAAAAAATCCCAACACATCTGTTGGATGGAAAAAGATTTACCTATGAGTAAGAGGAAAATAGTAGTACCATCAAAAACAGGTTTAAAAAAAATCAGTTGATTTTCAAGTATGTTCGGAGTTTTCACAAAGATGCATTTTTATGGCAATATGGCCTATTTACTAGAAAACTAGCAAAAAAGCACTGACTTGAAAACCAATATTTTATTTGGGGGAACATTCTATTGTTTGAGTTATATTTACCTTCTGTGCTCTCATTTCCTAATTTTTAAACAATAATGTCTAAAGAAAGTTGTTAGTGTCTAATTTATTATATAAATCACTCTGGAGCCTTTTGTAGAAAGAAAATACTCAAGTGCTACGTGTTCGTTTGTTATTGTGTTTGGATTATTGTGTTATTGTTTGAATTAGATGTAGATACAACTGCAGCTGTCAATCTGCTTTATGTTTTTCATTCTCAATGACATTTACACAGCAGGCAACTGGTTAAGTATCTCTCAGGGGTCTTTAAAATGAAAGTAGAAGTTTTATTAACTCATTTCCCACTCTTCTGACTGAAAAGAAATCCTGAAATTCAGTAAGCATGTAACAGGCTGAGGTTCCAAAAGGAGGAAATTACAACAAAAAAGTGTCAAATGAACAGTCAGTATCGTGAGGGAAGTTGATCAGAAATGTGATAGGCGAGACCACAGAACAAGATCCGTGCCCAGGAAAATAAAGAGTAAAGCTTTATTGACCCAATTAGTCAAAAGGTGCTAATTAAGGAACAGAAGATTAAAAAAAAATTCATCATCTGGAATGACTAAGCTGGAAGGAGAAAAGACAAATAAGTGATTAAACATTATTCATCTCAGTCACTACTGATTGCTGCTGAATCTAGGATAAAAGGGCTCCCATCACCTGAGGTACCTGCAGAGGCTTCCCAAGAACAGGAGAAAGAACCCCCACTGAGTGAGGGAGACACTTTCTGACCATTTGCTCTAATATGAAGAACATGACTCCTGCCTTAGGGACAGGTTTCTGGCCCTACAGCTGGGCTCAGTTGTTTCAGGACCCAATCCAGTCAGGAATGCAGATGTCAAGAAGAGGGAAGTGAAGTGTCACAATTAACAGCAAGGTGCCTGTAGTCACGCCACGAGGTCACTTACCAGCTCTCCAACAGGCAGCCTGGTAACAGTGAGGGGGACACACACTAGGGGTAATGAAACTCACAGGGAGTTTGGGAGGACTTAGGGAGCTAATCCATGGAAATAACATAAAAGAATATTAACTGTTGTAGTCATCAGAAACAGCAGGCTCTGATGACTATGTTATAATCAGAAAGGGAGAGGTCAGAAAAGACAACAATATAATAGCAAATGATATCAGGTAAGCTCCCAGTACAAAAGACAACTCTCAAGATGTCACTACTAACTGGTCTTCACTCAATCTTAGCCTGGTCCCATTTTGCAGTAAAACTTTAAGACACAGCCTTAAGGAAGGAGGGGGAGAGGGGAAAGTTACACTAACTTCGAATAAAGAAGATAACATAAAAGTTACTTCCATTTCATATGAATACTAATTCAAATTAGAAAATTATACTCCCCTTCATGAACGTGTTCATCAATTGCTCACATGCACAGTAATGTGTTATAGTAATGCGCAAAGTGTTTCTTCCTTAAACAATTATTTCTTGTAATTGTACTATGAATGCATATGGCATTTGATTAGGCTACAATGATGTTTGTTATCTCATAAAGCTCCAACAGCAGTAGGTGAGAGAACACTCCCTTAAAATAGACTAAATGTGGGGCGCCCTGGTGGCTCAGTCAGTCAAGCGTCCAATTCTTATTTTCCGCTCAGGTCATGATCTCACAGTTCGTGAGTCTGAGCCCTATGTGAGGTTCTGCGCTGACAGTGCAGAGCCTGCTTGGAATTCTCTCCCTCTCTCTCCCTCTCAAAAATAAATAAACTAACAAAAAAGGAAAGGAAAGGAAAGGAAAGGAAAGGAAAGGAAAGGAAAGGAAAGGAAAGGAAAGGAAGGGAGGGGAAGGGGAAGGGGAAGGGGAAGGGGAAGGGGAAGGGGAAGGGGAAGGGGAAGGGGAGGAAAGGAAAGGAAAGGAAAGGAAAAAGGAAAGGGACTAAATGTGAAGTACAAAATGCTAAGTGCCATAACCGAATTAGGACTTAGAGTATGCAATTTTATACGAGGGGCTAACTGATACAGAGAGCAAACTAAAAAGATTAAAGTTTGGGGCTTAAAGAACTCTGTCCCATCAGTGACGTTTAAGTAAATATCATTTGTAGACTTATGCTGTCAAATATTGTGTTAAGTGGTGCAAAGTGAATAACTGTATGCGCCGCTATTATTTAGCATATGCCACTGGATAACAATTATATTACTTCTTTATCTACTGCCTAATTTATGTGATTTTTTTTCCATAGGAGAAAACATACTTTTGCCCTTGAAGCTGAATAATTCACTAACGGGCAATATAAATTAACAATGAGAATTCTACCAGGGCCACAGACCTCATGTTTTTAAGAGAGAGAAACCGCACTGGATCAATTAAACTATTTGAATGTGCCAATACCATAAAGTATAGCACCAAGTAGTTATTTACTCCCGCATCCAGTTGATAAAGTCCCTGAACAACTTCTAAAAAATTGCAGGGTCAGTCTAAATTTTTCTTAAAGCAAAGACCTTCGACGTGACAATGAATAAAATGGAAACGATATTTATCTAATATGTCATTCAAATACCAACAGTGATTAGGTTTAGAGGGGGAAAAAACTATCTTAACAAGGGCAGTTAATTAAAATTATGACTTTGAAGAAATGTACATTATTAGTCCGAAGGGAAGCAAGATCCTCTGCCGTATCTCAAAAGTGCTTAAGTACACTTGACACAGAGCATGGTATTATAAATTATTTCCATTTATGTTACATTATAGTCATGGCAGGCAAAGTAATTGCACACTTGCTGAATTGCTTTTGCATAAAACCAACATTATCACCACGCTACATACTGTATACATATTTCAAATGTCTTGATTTTTCTTGGGCCACGTCAGTCGTGAAATTTCTGAGGGCTGAGGAACCTGGGGATAAAATGCCAACTAATTTAAAGCAACAGGTAGACCAGATGACCTTGCCTGGCATTCTTGGTTCATTTTTTTATCAGCTGATTGATTCGAACCAAAACAGCTTATTAATCATTGAAGAACCAACATATTTTTATTTAGTGAACACAATACAATGTCTTTAAAAGGGATTTATTCATGACCATTGAAAGCCTTTCACCTTAAATCACATGTTGCCTAATCACTTGCCTATTTGCCCGTAATTTATAGAACTCCTTGTCCTGGGGAATCAGATTTATACAGTCCTTATCTACTTTTAGCCACCACTGAAGATTTAGCTTTGGAGCTTTTGTTTTAATAATTCTTCGTGATAGAACAGGCTGAGGTGCTTGCCTGGAGGTCTAGTGCATCAATGCAAATTACTGGATAATTGATTTATAAAAGAGGGGGCAGAAGCATGCATTTAGAAATTGATGAATTAAGGTAAGCTTGCTTGGAAGTATACCACTTACTAATTAGAAAGTAAGACTATAATAGATATATATTTAATACATTTCTCCAGAATCATAAGTTAATTACAATAATACAAGAGAGCATTGCTATATATAATAAATACAGGTAGACATTATATATTGCTTAAAAATAATTCATGGTCACCTGAAATTTGTAACAGTTGTTGTGAAATTCTTGGATTGTTCAAATGGCTATTTCTTCCCTCCTTCCCTCCCTCCTTCTTGCCTTCTTTTCTTTTCCATAAATTGTGCATCATTTTAAGACTATTCTAAGAGCTGGTTATATTAAAAAGGAGCAACATTTAGTCCACAATTTAAAGAAACCATGATCTGTGCTTATTATACTTAGGAACTATTGTAATATATGCAAAATTAATAAATTTACATTTATTTTTATTTTCCACATCATTGTGGAAATGAGTCATTTATTTTCCACATCACTAATCCCCTTCTCAAAACATAGTGATAAAGTACTACATATCATTCGCAATGTATTAAAGGAACATTTTGGAACTTAAAAACAGTAACTTGGACCTAACCAAATAAATAGGAAAACACTGCAAAGAAGGAAAAGCTTTTGACACAGAGCCAAGGTTAACAGATAACCACTGACTCAAAAGATACATTGCTCAAATGCACTGGGTTTAACTGAATATACTAATCGATAACAATGTTCAGTCCCTTTTATGAGGAAAAAAAGAAATTTATCTTAGCAAAACAAAAAAAGCTACTTGAAGATTATCATATATGTTATTTGTTGAGGGTTTTCTAAAGTAAAAAGGACTTACTAGTATTAGTCAAACTTTAATTTAAAAAATCAAGTATATTTTTTAGGTACTATAAAGTAATTTGGCCCAGACACATTGACTAACGACAAGTATTTTTTTGTTTTTTAATGCAGGGTTTTACAAACCTAGCTTTAGAGCCACTACAAAAATGGCACTTAGTTTAAGTTTGAGGTCTGAAATATATCATCTACCTACTGAATGTATATTTCATACCAACGATATGATATAGTAAGCCAGTACTAAAAAGAAGAAACAAATGTCCAGTTATAGAAAAACTTTTGGATTTCACAGATGTTAGGAAAAACAGACAAATAAGAGATTAAAGAACAAGCGAACAAGAATTTCGATGTGTATAAATTTTATTTTGACACACGGAATTTTGCCTTCCTAAAGTGGGAGTTGAATATTGCTCAATCTTTCTAAAGATAAGTGGGAAATGGGTACTGTAATGTATATAAATGTGTAATTATCAATACCCATGATACATCTTGAGGGAAATAATAATGGTACCAGAAATTAAAAAAAATTAAATTAGTATAACATAAATGAGTCCTTTGCTTTGTGAATCAATATGCTCAATACATGCAAAATTATAAATCCTACATTATTTTCACATCAGAAACGAGACACAGAAAATGTGCTTAAGAATTCTATTCAAAATCATATTTACTTGTAGGTGAAGGGGATTAAGAATACGCTTATCATGATGAGCACTAAGGAATGTATAGAATTGTTGAGTCACTAAAGTGTACATCTGAAACCAATATCACACTGTATGTTAACATAATGGAATTAAATTTTTGAAATAAAAGGTCATATTTTCTTGTTTAAGTCTTTAGAAATATTGATTGTGAATTCAATTCAAAATATTGACTTGTGAAATTCAAAGATGTTTACATTTTACACTGTTTATCTCTATAGCATCTTTCACGTTCTCTTCTTTAACATCCATAATCAAGGCAAAGGACTCTACTCTTGCAAATGAATATCCTTCACATTACAAACATAACTGGAACTATGGCATTATATTACTACCTTGCTCATTAGATTTATATAAAGATATTTCAAAAATGTCAGAGCTTAAACATGACAGCCACCTTTCCCCCCACATGGCTGTGGTAGCAACGAATTAGTCTGCAGACCACAGAGGGATGGTGTAGACGGGGAAGATGAGAGGGCTGTCCTTTTTCACCTGAAGGCAATGTATATCTTCAAGGATGTTTTTTAGTGGACTGCAACTTATTAATGCTTTTCTGACTTTAAATTCACCCAAAGCTGGGACGGTACATGTTTTGTTCAGGTAGGTTTAAAAACATGAAAATGATGGTATCAGCTCTGAGTTCCAATAAGCCGTTTGGTGGGGCAGCAAAGGAGAGATTAAAAGAGGCTATCTGTGCTCTAACATCTTTGATTTTACAAAAACAAAAACAAAAACAAAAAAACAAACTTAAACTTCTAGAATTACCCATTTCTTTATTTAAATTGAAACATCATCTTATTGGTTCCATCTGCCTCATAAAGTTTTTAGGGGACCCAAATGTCATAAGGTTGAAAGCAGCCTACAAAATACCAGGTACTTGTGTCATTATCAGTAGGATAAAAACAAAGTCTACGCAAAGAAAAATACTCTGCAACTCATGAAAAGCACACTTTTAGGGTTGAAAATCTCAGAAGTAGCTTTATTTACTTTTGGTTTTCAGGAAATTCAAAGTCATTTCATATTTAAATTGCATGTCTTTCAGTTATTTTGATGTTTCTGATTATTTTCAATGGTCCTTAGGTCAGTGAGGAATTCTTAGGATACGAGTTATGGAACACTCTGACTCCAGTTGGGCTAAGCACTAAGAACATTTATCACCTTTATCATGTCACATAATTAACAACCCCCCCCCCAGAGGTCTATTGACCTAGGGACCTATCCTTATCATATAAAATCCCAGTTCTGTGAAACCTCTACTCTTTTTACCTTCAGTGTGTTTTTGCCCTAATACAGGCTCTTTTACGGTTATAGACAACCAATTGATCAAAATTGGTTCATAAATATCTCCCTCATCCACTCACCAGCAAGAGAAAAACAATCTCCATGATAAGCTCATACTGATTTTGTAACATGGAATGGTCACCTTTATTTTTGTAGAAAAGGACAAGCCATTTGTTGATCATCACTGTTGATCATCACTATTAGTTGACTCAGTTTCTGAGCCTGATGAAAATTCCTTCCAACACTCCCTCTTTGGATTACAGATAGAGGTAGTTTTTGTTATGATGTCTACATGCTATTTACTCCTAAACCACGTATATTTTCTCAAAACTTACTCGTAACACTAATAAGATTTAATGATTAGTTACTGAAATAACTAATCATAAAAGCCATCATCTATTATAACATATTAAATATATCCAGTGGTACTGAAATATTACCTTCTTATTTTATTCCATATATTTATGTGCTCCTCATTCCTAACCAAACATATTATTAAGGTCTTGTTTGTTATTTTTAAAAATTTTTTTTAATTTATTTTGAGAGAGAGACCATGAATGGGGGAGAGGTAGAGAAGGGGGGGGGGAGAGAGAGAGAGAGAGAGAGAGAGAGAGAGAGAGAGAGAGAGAGAATCCCAAGGAGGCTCCATACCCAAGGGGGACCTCGACATGGGGCTCCATCCCACAAACCCTGAGATCATGACCTGAGCTGAAATCAAGAGTCGGACGCTTAACCAACTGAGCCACCCAGGTGCCCAGTGGTCTTGTTTATTCCTTTCTTTTCTTCTGTCATTAGTTTTTCATGCAAGGATGTTTATTATGCCCCAACCACATGTGTAGACAGTGCTTAATACTGTGGGCAATTAAAACAATTTGTTTTCTTCAATTAAAAAGTAATTAAGAAGAATATAAGTGCACATTAGATTGAGATAAATTCAATTTTTCATGACTTATTTATAAAATAAGAAATATAGGCAATAAAGTCTGTTGCAGTTCATAGAGGGAAAAAAGGAATTATAAATATAAATGTAAAAATAAATATGAAAACTACATAAGAGGTGATGGCCCAGGACTTAAAACTTTGGATAGGTTCTGCACTTAGAGGAAGCATTTTTTTTATTACTACTTATTAAGATGTACTCTAAAAAAATTTTTTTTTAATGTTTTATTTATTTTTGAGACAGAGAGAGATAGAGCATGAGCAAGGGAGGGCCAGAGAGAGAGCGAGACACGGAATCCGAAGCAGGCTGCAGGCTCCGAGCTGTCAGCACAGAGCCCGATGCGGGCTCGAACTCACAAACCGCGAGATCATGACCTGAGCCGAAGTCGGACGCTCAACCGACTGAGCCACCCAGGCGCCCCTAAGATGTACTCTAAATACTATAAGTATATCTCTTCTACTAGAGTATATGCTCCTCCACATAAAAAGCTGTTTTATTCACTTTTATATCCTCAGTGCCTAGTATTTTTATTCACAGAAGTATGATAAATGGATAAATGAGTAAAGGAAGTAATGGATGATTTATAGTAGGATAGTAGTGAATACAACTAAGTAAAGTAGGAATAAGAATAACATGTTTGAAGGGCACCCGGGTGGCTCAGTCGGTTAAGTGTCCAACTTCGGTTCAGGTCGTGATCTCACGGTTCGTGGGTTGGAGCTCTGTGTTGGGCTCTGTGCTCATCCCTCGGAGCCTGGAGCCTGCTTCAGATTGTGTGTCTCCCTCTCTCTCTGCCCCTCCCCTGCTCTCACTCTCTCTCTCCTTCAAAAGTAAATAAATGTATGTTTTTTTAATTTATAAAAAAAAAGAATAACATGTTTGAGAAACATTGATAAAATCAACATGGCTTCAATGGGGCAAATGAGAGGTTTAAAAGATACGTGTGAAAAAGACTCTGCAGGGTTTCCAATAGGTCAGACTAGGAACTCTGATATCTATTTAGCAAGCTGTGGTAGTTCCTGAGTTTTCTGAACTGGGATTAACATGATGAAATATATTTTATGTCTTAATATCCCTTAATTCTTTACTCCCCATATTTATATGGTTCATTTTTATTTAGGATGCCAGATCCTCTCTCATTTAATCTAATCTATCTGAAGGACTGATGGTCATGACCGGGGCTGGAGGGGGTAGGGTGTGGGGTGGGGGAGGTTGACTGTAGGGCAGAAACAAACTCTGAAGCTTGGGAATTCTCAATCACAGGACAGGGGCCAAACTAAATTTGGAACTTGATTTACAGTCACATCCAGCCCTCATTTCTCGAATATGGTGTCTGTGACAATCATGAAAACATTTCCTTCAAGGATTTTGAAATTAATGGGTAGAAAATTAACCCATTAATTTTTATGGGTTATTCATGAAGACTGAACCCACGTATATCGGAATGGATAAAAACTTCACGAGAAAATTCACAGTGCTTCAAGGCCCCTCCTTTTCCCAGCTCTAACTTTGGTTTCCCCTTGTAGAATTTCTATGTGATGCTCTTGCAATTGTCCTGAAATTCAAATGTAGAAGTTTGGTGCCAAATTAAAATTGAATTCCAAAATAAGACAGACAATGTGACTATAGTTCATCTAACGTTAACTTTGCTGAAGGAAGAGAAAAGGTAGAAAGCATATATTGTCTTTAATGAAGCGGAAGGAACTATCGGTGACCAACTTTTTTGAACGTCAGTTTCTAAATAGGCACCTTATCTTTAGCAAACATATGTTAGCCGGGCATTTTAACCACGCAAAGTCAAGTCTTGGAGTTGAGTGAAAACTGCCACCTTTGCAGAAATTGAATACATAACATTCACTTCACAAGTTCTAACAAAAAAAAAAAAAAAAAAAGTAAGACGTCTACACATATTTGATCCAAACAAGGAAGCAAAATGTTGATGTAGGGATATTCACTTCACAATCAGCTGTGTGCAACTAAAGAATTCCATTTTCAGTCAATTAACTACAGAGGAAATTTACGTAAACTTTTACATAGTTTTAAAACTATCTTATTAAAACAGATTTAGACAAAATTTATTTTGCTGTCAACGAATGGAAATAAAAGTAAAAATGCCAAAACTGTATGAATTCATATACCGCCCACTCAAAAGATGCCAGTTCTCACTGTTACCAATTTTATACTTAAATGTAAATACGGTGCCTCTGTATTCATACACGACACTGGGAAAGTTCAGGATGTTTTATAAATATTGGCTCATGAATCCACACCACCTCCTTCAATTTTATATATATGCCAAGTAATATCTGCATCCTGTATGTGGGCTCAGAGAAAGAGATTTTCCCTTCGTTTTCAGAAATATTAACAATAAGAATAATAGAGCAGAGTGATGTGTTTTGTTAAAACGTTAAAGAAATAAAATAATAAAAGGCTAATTTTGCACACATCAATACAAACACACTCATGGAGGGCACCATCACTCGTGTAACGCTCAAGTGCCTACAAGAGATTCTCCACAGGGTTTCACCCTTTATGTATAAAGAACTGTTAACAGCACATTTGATATACACCTTTCAAACATTCAGCTCACTTAATATTCCTGTGCCACACAAGCTTCTGGAACAACAGGAATAACATTAGCCTGGAGAAAAACTGTTAGGCAGCTAAGATCTGTCTTTTGAGTTTTCTAAATATATATATATTTTTTATTCTAAATGTCATCACTGCGTAATCAGCTAGCTCAATTTATTCTCTCAGCTTTTGGTCGACCTCAGATGCAAAGGACTAACTTAAATGTTTTTAAATGCTATTGTTTACTGCATCTCACCTGCACTGTAACAGCACTTAGAGTCTGGCTGACAGTCAGTAAGCCGGAGAAAATGTGGTGAGATAGCAGGACTGACTCCTTCAAGATTCTAAACTGCATCCCTGGTGACGGTGAATTCTGTGGATTCAGTGTTACTTGAGTGGAAAAGGCATGGGCTTTAGAACCAGGAAGTCTTGGGACTCGGTCTCATCTCCTGACACTTTCTAGCTATGATACCTTGCAAAGTGACCCAACCTCCCTTCCCCTCCGCAAACCATCTGTAAGGTGTGAACAGCAGTGTTGATCTGATGAGTAAATAAGACAGCATGGAACACATCTGATACTGTGCCTGGCCAGTAACAGGTGGCACGGATTTATCTGCGCTCTTCCTTTCACCTCCACATGGCTGGTCCTGATCATTAAATCTACCCAAGACAGCAGCACAGGGCTAGACATTGCGGTCTGCAGTTTCGATACCCTCACTTACGTGCCCCCAGGGTTACAGAGACGTGCATTCTACAGGAGGACAGTAAGGCCAGAATTAAGCTGGTGCATGGGAATGAATGGCTCTGCCATCCACGCTTTTGCCGAAAAAGAGAAAAAAGGGTTCAAAAATCACTGTTATCATTCCAGCGCCGAGTGACTTTGGAAATACAAACTCATCCATAAAAGCAAAACCTTACATTCGCAATATTAGAACTAATTTAACACTTAGTAAAGTACTTGGTGTATTTCAGAGCAACGAAATTAATGCTAGGAAATAAAAGTAAATAAAGGCTTTTTCAAGTATACCAGGATGTGCCTAAAGTAAAATTAAATATTAAAATGAGGCTCTGAGATAGTATGCAATTTGTCTTTTTCTCCACATATTCTACTTGCAAAGCCATATCTTATTGCCTGGGGAAAACACGGAGCTTTATGGGGAAAAAAATGGCCAATTTCATTCTCACTGCTAACATCGCTACATCTTCTTTAAAAGGCAAGCTACTCATTATAATTACATGTCATGAATAATATATTTACCACCAGACTAAGATTATGGCTAGGATAACTATATTTCATATTGGAAAAGCCACATAAAGCTGTATTTTACTGTTGCTTATGCAGTGAGGAAAGTGCTCTGTGTTACCTTTTATCTTAGTTGAACTGCTTAAGATTTAGAAAACACGTGGGCTCAGAGTTGGCATAATTTTATCCTTGCTTAAGAGTTCAATGCAATTCAACAAACACGTATTGATTGCCTCTTCTCTGTGCAAGGTTTGGCACTGCTAACGAATGGGCAAATCAAAGATGCATAAGGCTCCAACAGATTAGAATGGGAGACAGACACGTACGTTATTAACATAGGAAATGTCATGGTCAGTTGGAGAAAGTGAGATCGAAACAAAAAAGAAAGCATTGAGTGGAGGTGCTCTGCAGTTCATGAAATGTTTCTCAACTCTGGGAGCACCTTTAGTTTTACTGTGCTTTTCCTTTTCTTTCTTTGTTATTATTTCATTTCAGAAGGTCAACATCCATTAGTGGTTTTTAACGTCGCATTTCATTACTGTTCCGTAGTGGCTTTCATTTTAGATTGTCTCTTTTTGTTCCTATTGCTCTCAGGTAAACAAGTCATTTATATTACATTATCCCACCTCAGTTAAATCCTGAGACCTAATTTTGCCCTTGGATGAGCACAACTGAAATTGCTCTGGGTTTCACTGAATGGTGAGCGGAAGTGAATGTATGTTTCATCTGTAACCACATCAAAGGATAGGATCGTCTTTTAAAAAACCAAAATACAGATATGAACTTATAAACATTTGTGATGTTAAACTGGTTGCTGGTTGCAAAATCAGGTAATGCATGTGAAATTACCTTGAAAAGGATAAAAAGCAGCATAGACGTAACATTATTATCACTAAAGGGAAATGAGAGATCATGAATAAATGTTTCCAGAGCCCACACTCTTTTACTGATGGGTATTTCTCCTCGTTCGAACAAAACTCAAAGAGATGGGTCTTGAAATCACATAAAATAAAAGCCTAATACGCCAAACAGTGCATGCTTAATTATCATAATTTACACTCTGCCGTTAATGCACATAATCCAACTTTATGTAACCCAACTTTCAGGATGAATGCACATTTCTTATCCTTAACTGTGATCTGGTAGTGTGCATGCGTGTGTGTATATGTGTGTGACAGAGAGAGAGAGAGAGAGAGAGAGAGAAGCTAGAGTAGGATCTGGCTAGGTTTGGGGTCAGAGCTGCTTATTTAAAAAGACATTCACCAGACGATGCTGATGAAGGCTCACTAAAACTAGCATTCTTTTTTTAAATTTTTAATGTTTATTTTTTGAGAGAGAGACAGTGTGAGCTGGGGAGGGGCAGAGAGAGAGAGAGAGAGAGAGAGAGAGAGAGAGACACTCTGAAGCAGGCTCCAGGCTCTGAGCTGTCAGCACAGAGCCTGACGCGGGGCTCAAATTCACAGACCGTGAGATCATGACCTGAGCTGAAGTCGGAAGCTTAACCGACGGAGCCACCCAGGTGCCCCATGTAAAAACTAGTCCTAAACAGAGTCACACTGCCAGTAAAAAGCATCTCATATCAAATAGTTTCTGACTCTGAAAACCTCATACTCCAGAACACTACGCCGTACAACTTCAACATATGCAGTTCTGGAATAAGTTAGTGAGAAATTCACCCAACTTCTCAGACAATTCCACGTTTAATCCATTCAGTCATTCCACGAGCAGTTTTGCATGACCGTCACTGAGCAAACATTGTCCCCAGAGAGTAAAGCAATATGCTGGAAGAGAAGGCATGTCTAAAGTTTGTCCAGGGTAGTGTAACACATACGTTAACAGGAATTTGAACAACTTATTAAGCAGAGTGATAAGCATCGAACAGTGGAGGCTTGGGGTTGGGGGGGGCGGGTAGGGGGAGAAAGGTCTTGTGACAGTCGGGCATTTAAACTGAACCTCAGGGAATGAATAAGAGGCCATTCCAGGCAGAGAAAATAGTCCATATAAAATAGGAGGAAAAGAGAATGATTTATTTTATCATAGCTGGACCATCAAAATATGGAGGGAGCTTTGGGAAATAAACATGAAATGATGGTTTACGGTTTATCTGAAATTTAAGTGTCTGAAAGGAAAGGAGCAATTACCATGTTTTGTTACGACGAAATAATCCGTACAGTGTTTCAGCCACACGTAAGCTGCCCTTCAGGGGAAACTTTAATGGCTAGAAGCTGACAAGAAGCTTCAGCCTCTGCAAGTGGGAAAGATATTATGGGGCAAAGAGTGAACCGTGCCTGCTCATCAGAACCAACTGCCTGTTGAGAAGTGGCAGCCGGTGGGATGATCCGGTTACACAGCGTTCCTACCGAAGAGGAAAACTGAAACTACTGAGAAATCATTTGCACAGTAAATCTACATGATGGGACTTGTTTGGGGGGTGTGTGTGTGTGTGTGTGTGTGTGTGTGTGTGATTTAGAAGTGTGACAATTTGCCTAAAGAACGTATGTCTGTCCTAAAATATCACCCCTTTTTAGTGTACATGGGAGAAAACAGGCTTGCTGTCGAGGGGGGGCTCTGGTGAGCAAGTACCCCTAAACTTAGAAGTAAGGGCAGTTGCCCGGCAACAGGTAACGTATGAGATTGGGACATAACGGGCACAGAATTGTTCTCTGCACTTCCGAGGAACAGTTCCCTATCCGGGCCGGAGAGCAGCCTTATCTGTGTTATACATATCGACTGGGAAATTATATATAAGCAAAAGGGAAAACAGAAAGACAAGCCTCAGAGGGAAATCTCAACAGAATGTGCTCCAGTGTGGTTGGTGGGGAGACGGGCCTGGCCTGGAAAACCCAGCACCCCAGATGCTCACTTAGTGCAGGGACATTTTATCTGGAGAAAAGAGCTGCCTGGAGTTCATATTTGGGCTCTGCCACTGACTGTAACTTCTCTGGCCAGTTTTCTGGATCTAAGACATTATTTTAATATTTTTTTTTTAATTAAAAAATTTTTTTTAACGTTTATTTTTGAGACAGAGAGAGACAGAGCATGAGCGGGGGAGGGGCAGAGAGAGAGGGAGACACAGAATCAGAAGCAGGCTCCAGGCTCTGAGCCATCAGCACAGAGCCTGCGGCAGGGCTCAAACTCGTCAAATGCAAGATCATGACCTGAGCCGAAGTCAGACGCTCAATGGACTGAGCCACCCAGGCGCCCGGTCTCTTAATAATTTTTAATGCTTATTTACTTTTGAGAGCGAGAGACAGAGAGACAGAATCCAAAGCAGGCTCCAGGTGCTGAGCTGTCAGCACAGGGCCAAGCACAGGGCTCAAACTCAGGAACCATGAGATCGTGACCTGAGCCGAAGCTGGATGCTTAACCGACTGAGCCACCCAGGTGCCTCTCTAAGACATTCTTAAGATGGACGGATTTATTTTGAGGATATATAAAAATGCAAATACCTTTTCAGATTTACCATGGCATGGATGAAAATTATCCCCAACATTCTTCATAACATTTACTAAGTTGGCTTCCCAGGTAGATCAATACAAGAAAGGAAATGCCTTTGATAGAGTATAAGCATGTCATTAATGAAGTATGAATTAATGGACTGGTTTTTCAGTGTTACACATCAGCCTCATGTGAATTTCCTTGGTAAGATAGTGACATTAAGAAAAATCTTACCTCTAAGGGCTTTATCATCAAGTCCTGATTCAGGGCCCAAATGTCTGAAGACCTCTTTAACCATCCAGTTGACCTACTCAACTGCATAAAAGCCGTGATATGGTGAAGTATACATAAGGACAAAACAAGGCCATTACTGATTTACCTGAAAGCTGTTCGGTTAACATACTGAAGGTCTCTGGATTCTGGGCATAAAAAGCCTTTCCTAATAATATTCATTATCTAGCATTACAATTTTTTAAACTAAGCTTAAAAATACAAGACATCAGGGGCGCCTGGGTGTCTCAGTCGGTTGAGCGACTGACTTCGGCTCAGGTCATGGTCTCGCAGTCTGTGAGTTCGAGCCCCACATCGGGCTCTGTGCTGACAACTCAGAGCCTGGAGCCTGCTTCTGATTCTGTGTCTCCCTCTCCCTCTGCCCCTCCCCTGCTCATGCTCTGTCTCTCTCGGTCTCAGAAATAAATAAACATTAAAAAAATTAAAAAAAAAATACAAGACATCAGTAACATTTGCAAATCAAATCATGTTCATTGGACCTACTATTTGACTTTTTAAAGTATTTAAAACTCGTAAATAAGCCAATTAAATGATAATTATTATATTTTGAAGGAACATTTCATCTTGCTTTGATAAAATTCAGCTAGCTTTCTGTGTATACACAATATTTTATTCCTAATGGCAAAAAGTTATCAATTTTACATACAGATTCATAATTTGTCAAGTCAGACACTTCAATAGCAATAGCATTAAGTATATGAAGCACTTTGTATTTCTTGGAGGAGAAAAACACTTGAAATATACTGCCACTTTAAAATACCTTATTTTATGAAAATGACTTTTTTTTCAAATTTTAATTTAAATTCTAGTTAGTTAACATAAAGTGCAATATTGGTTTCAGGAGTAGAATTCAGTGGGCGATTCATCATTTACAACACACGGTGCTCACCACAAGTGCCCTCCTTAATGCCCATCCCACACACACCTCCTTCCATCAACCCTCAGTTTGTTCTCTATCTTTAAGAGTTTCTTATGGTTTGTTTCCCTCTCTCTCTTTTTCCCCACTCCCATATGTTCATCTGTTTGTTTTCTTAAATTCCACCTATGAATGAAATTGTATGGTATTAGTCTGGCTCTGACTGACACATCTCGCTTAGCATAATACACACTAGCTCCATCCATGTTGTATTAAATGGCGAGCTTTCATTCTTGGTGATGGCTGAGTAATATTCCATTGTGTATATATACCACATCGTCTTCATCCAGCCATCAGTCTATGGACATTTGGGTTCTTTCCATACTTTGGCTATTGTTGATAGTGCTGCTATAAACATTGGGGTACATGTGCCCCTTTGAATCTGTATTGTTGTATCCTTTGGGTAAACTCCTAGTTTATTAATTTTTAATTAAGTAAGTGGCTCATGAAAAAGAAGGCAAATGATAGAGAGGCGTGAAAGGGTCGTAGATGCCATGAGCCCGGCCCTCCACTCTCTTTTTCCCTCCCACTTTTGTCTTCAGAGAGCCCCACCCACAGTCCATCTTGCATCCTTCCACTGTTTCCATGTATCTGTACATGTGGGCGCACACACACACACACACACACACACACACACACTAGCAAACACTAATGATCACAGAGTATTTGGTCTTCATTTAGTGAAAAAGAAATTATGGAGTTTTTTTTTTTTCTTTCCGTTAGCCTGAAAGGCTGATTTAAGATACTGATTAGTACAAAACAGGTCTCTATTGGGATGCTTGTTATTCTCTATAACATTTTCAGTTTAAATTTGATTTAAAAAAACCTACTATTAAAACTTTGAAAAGGAGTACGCTGATCTAATAGACTTTAATAACACACTACCCCAGTTCTAACAGCTAGCTGTGTGAAGGAACCACCTCTCTTTGACTTACTAACAATCCAGCGGGAATTAACAATAGAATTAAGAACACTCTTTCTTCTTACGTTCTGTATCTGCTTTAAGAAAAAATCAGAGTGGATGTCCATTTGCTCTGCAATGGCAACTAAGATGATCACCCCCATCTTGTGTGATTCTCTTTATTTTCTAACAGCCAGGAAAATGAATATTTAGAAATATTTCAGAAAAAGAACTGAAAATTTCAGGTTAAGAATTCCCTCTACACGGAAATCCCAAAGGAGTGGTACTGGAGTCTGTTGTAAGACTGTCCCCTACACTATGTACAGAAATTCCAAAATAGCCTACGAGTTTAATACCTTGTTTTAGCGATGGGACCACAATACTCCTAGCCAGTAAGCATCTTGTAAACCCGGAAATGACTTGAAAATCATGAAAAGGGAGGGCATCTACCCCAGCACTACACATAGCACAAATCCAGCAAGAGTGATGGATGAGATTACAGGGGATAGATCTACCTGAAGGTAGAAGATGGTAATATTGAGACTTTGTAGCCTAGTTCTCACTTCCAGACGAAGCATAAAGTCAAAAACCAAAAGCCAAACAAGAACCACAAAGAAGCAGTGACCAACTCGCTCAAATGTTATCTGACAAGATAAGGGGGCAGTCGATTATTTAGGGTATCTTTCTGATGAGCAGAGGTTTTTTTTTTTTTTAATTCCAGTGTTCAAACGGATCATAACTGAAGCCACCTGCTGTCCTTTGAAATGTTCCATATAAATCTGAAAACACAATAACCAAGCTCATTCTAGAGATGATGGAAGGTTAAAATATGGTTTGTGTTACTTGACAGGAGAGTCAATGACAGGAACATTGAGGGATTCCATTACAGACCGTGTGATATGTCGTGATAATAATTTACAAACAGACCTTAGGGTTATTCCTTTTTACGGGTAGGAATTTCTGAAGGTGGTCTCTAAAATTTTTTATGTTGCACCCCCTAACTTAAAAGAAAAAAAAGCAGTATCATAAATTTATTTTCATTTTTAAATTATATTATAAAACATAACACATATATAAACACAAGAATAGAAATTGTGTACAAATAAAAGCTTAAATATTTTATCCCTATCTCTCCAATTGATTATCTTGCCTATTTCCTGGGGTACCCACACACCGCTTAGGAAAAAAATAAAATTAAAGGAGAAAAAGAACCAGTTTGTCTGATCGTAAGTCCTGGTCTGGAGCGAATCACAAAATTCTATTAATCTCATTGTTGAATTAGGAGGGAAATTCTGTGATTTGTTCCGGAGAATTCTGCGCCCTTTCCCAGAGAGTTGAGGAGAATTGTGGGTGGCTATTAACAACGGTGACACAGTCTCCCTCTGCATTTAATCAGGAGACAGCTAGCACTGGGGTCCTCATGCTGTGGGAGCAGAGGCTCAGACCTGAACAGTGAAAGAAGGACTGAACTGGACATTGGGTGTCCTCACTTCTAACCCTAGACTTCCATGATTTCAGAAAAATGTTTCCTCTCTGCAAGCCTTATTTTCTTACCGATGTATAGATAGTTTACCGGAAGGGTTCCCCCTCTCCGGGTAAATACTGCAGGAAGGCATTAATGGACAATTGTCATCAATAGGTGAAGACAAGAATTTTCTCTTGACTATTTTCACTCCCCTAATGAAGGGGTGAGAGATTTCAGTGAACTAAACCAAACCCTAAGAACCCAAAGGCCTAATGAGACATGTGACTATTTGACTATTCTTTTCTGTTTAACCTCATTTTCATAGAGTTGTGCCTAAGTACACTCCCCTTAGGTGCATTCTGTGTTAAGCAGGCTGCATTCATGTGGGCAACAAATACAGAGGGAATTAAGCAGCAAAACTGTAAGATTTGGAAGTGTGACCACAGTCCAATGGGGATCTGACATTCCTTAGAAACTCTCCAATTTGATGACACATAATATCCAAGAAAATCATCATAACCAGCATTCAAGATCTTGTGTATCTGTCTCCTGAAATAAGTTATTTTCGCTCAACAAAGGTCACTTAAAAAAAAAAAGTCTAAACTTAGTTCTAATTCTTGACCCTTGTATGTTCTTCCCGATTCTCGATGCAGGCTGAAAATGTGAGGAAAGTAACAGGAGCCTCAGATCTGCCCACAAGGTATTTAGTTGCTCAGCACGTTGCACTCATTCCCACTGCTATTCCTTCCTTCCTTCCTTTCTGACTAGCCTAATGGGATACAGCTGCTAAACTTTATTTTTTCTATCTCACGTTTATAGAGCACTGACCTTTAGATACTAAATGTTAAGCTCCATGTTGGGAACAATAAGGCTTAATTTAATAATATAGGAGTCGAGTCATTCACGCCGTGAAATCTAAAATATTATGACACAATTGAGATGATGGGCTTAATTTCTAGGAAAAAAAACACAAGTATTACAAAGGAAAATGTTACCCTCGGCTAAATAAATAATTTACTTCTATTTTAGTGCGACTGCTTTGATCACAAGATTTCTTAAATCTCCGTTTCACTTTAAATGCTCAGATTAAAGCCTCTCCTTGCCATTCTTTCGTTCAATCATTTATTTTCTTTGGGGGCTCAAGAACTCCTGATGATTTTGTTTGCTCTACGATAGTGGATTCTTTTTTACTACCACGCTGGAAGCCAAAAGATTAATCCTTTGGAATCTGAACGAGCCACCTAATTAGCAACTTACTAAAAATGAAATAAGTTAATTATGTGTAATTTCTTCATAAAGATCAAATGACAGGCAAATCGCTTTCCTAAGGCTATCCTCCTCATTTGTAGCATAAATGAGAAAAACAGAAATCAAATAAAGTTTTCACTAGTGCTGATAGCACCACAATACAATAATAGATTTCTAGGTTATTCTATTAGAAGCATTAGCTCAGCATGAGTCCTTGCTTGTTCGTCAGTATTTAAGAAAATATCCTATGCCGGGAAAAAGAAAAAAAAGTTGATGAATATACTCCTAAGCCTGACTAAATTGTGCAATGACTCTCAAGCTAATTAAATTCAACGAATATAAACTGAGCACCTACTAAGCACATGGCAGTATGAATTCCTGCCCTAGCACCTGCTAATTCCGTAAGCCTTGGCAAATCACTTAAATTCTGTTTCAATTTCCTCATCTATAGAATAGGAACAATAAAATGTGGTAATTCACACGATTACTGTGAAAATAAAGTGAGCAAAAATGAGCGTTTGGTATAGCAAACACTGAAGAAATATGGTTTTTTGTTAAATAACACCCATAATAAGGGAGTAGACAGACGTAGTAAGGGGCACCCTTAATCTCTGTTTCACCACCATTAACCTGGATGTGAAACCAGCCTGTTCTGGTTTCCACAAGCACAGATACCAATTGACCAGCGGCATTTCATTCACTTGGTTAGATTTGATGGACAGAGTGAAGGACATCAGTGAAGGACTGAAGGACTGATTTGGTGATCAGAGTGAAGGACTCCCATTGTAAAGAGGGAATATAATCTGTGACTTCACCGGGCTCCTGAGCTGTTCCTATGCTGCTCCTTTCCTTCAGAATTACCTCTGGATCTCCAAAGCGTGCAGATCAATTAACTTCTAGTCCGGTCTCCAAAGGCACATAAATAAACCCGCCAAGATTTTTCAGGAGAAGAAAAGAGCAGTCATGTGATGGTCTTCATCTTCAACAGGAAGTATTTTTGGGTTATAAATAACATGCTGTTTCTTCTTGCAAATAATCATTTTTTATTACTAGAGAGGGCAGTAAGAGTCAGAACACAGTGCACCTAGAAATAAATAGTGAGGGGAGGAAGTGCAGACAACAGATACATTAAATACTTTTACTAAAAGTTTTGCCTATCATCAAGGAAGGGCATGGTCAAGGGCCAATTTAGGGCTCATTTGGTGTTGATATGTTTCTGGCATTAGGATACTAAAGCCTATTAGAAGTTGGAGGGAGAAGAAGGAGGTGGATAAATCAACTGCAGAAGACTGTCCGATGTCCCAGAGGAGAGGAGCGCAGGGTTAGGTTAAGTGAAGATAATAGTTACATTAATAGATGATAATAAAAGTGAGAGGACCACACTTAGCCATATCTTCCTTTCCAACAGAAGTGAAGATGGCTAGTGGTAAAAGAGCAAACATTTTGAGAGTCCAACGAAGAGAATTCAAGCACCTGGCCCCTTTGAAGCTCTCCATGGCTTTGACTTAAATAAAATGACTGCATCTGATCTCAGATCCAAGTCTGCTCTGATGAGAAGGCACGTCATCTGATGCAAAATAGCCTACACTGAAAACCTGGGAGACTAAATGCTATTACAGGTGCTTAACACTTGTGTCTATACTGCAGTCAATAAGATGCCTATGTTTTACCATTTCCTTTAAAAATTTTTTTAATGTTTATTTATTTTTGAGAGAGAGACAGAGAGAGACAGAGTGCAAGCGGGGGAGGGGCAGAGAAGGAGGGAGATACACAATCTGAAGCAGTCTCCAGGCTCCGAGCTGTCAACAGAGCCCGACACGAGACTCCAACCCTTGAGATGTGAGATCATAACCTGAGCCGAAGTCAGAAGCTTAACCAACCAAGCCACCCAGGTGCCCCTGTTATACCATTTCCCATCTGATAAAATTCACCAATGCCTTCTACTACTTATGGCATTATTTATTATGATTAATAAGTATTTGTATAAATATCTAGAAATACAAAATGAGGTAGAATTAAGATGTATATATTAATCATTTATTTTGAAAAACATACAACATTAAAAAATTAAGACAATGCCTCAACGTATTAATTTCTAATTCAATTTTTTTGTTTAGTAATTAAAGTGAATAAGTGGAATATTTCAAAAGTTTTTAGTAAAATGTATTACCTTCAACAATGTAATTTAGATCTTTTATTGGAAACATTGTTAAAAAAGGAATCATTTTCTAAAGAAAATTCTGTTACTCTCTTGCATTCAATGTCAATTTGCTTAAATTTTATGATTCTTGTCTAAATATAAGGTATTATGAGTTTTCTGTGTTTTCCCATTATGCCTATGTCTTTGATTTAGACTCAATCTGTATCAACACAAGTAAATTTTAAAATGTGACCGCATTAGATAAAACTCAGAATCATGAGATGGTTCACCATCTCTTATGCTTGTTTTGCCATCATCTCTGAGCTAGACATTTGGCCTCATCTTTCCCTTCTACAATTGGTCTCGTACATTAATGTCAATTTAATCTTCTCTGAAGAGTATTCTCCTCCTAAAACAATCATGATACATCACATCAATAACAGAAAGGATAAAAACCGTATGATCATTTCAATAGATACAGAAAAACCATTTGATGAAATACATCTTATTCATGACAAAAACCCTTTGCAAAAGAGGTCTAGAGAGAACATATATCAACATAATACAGGTCTTATATGAAAAACCCACAGCCAGCATCATAGTCAATGGTGAAAAACTGAGAGCCTTCCCCCTAAGCTCATGACCACTCTCACCACTTTTATTCTACCTAGTACTGGAAGTCCTAGCCACTGCAGTTACACAACATAAAGAAATAAAAAAGCATCCAAATTGGTAAGTAAGAAGTAAAAGTCTCACTATTTTCAGATAACATGATACTATCTATATAAAACCCTAAAGACTCCCCAAAAATCTACAAGAACTTATAAATGAATTCAGTAAAGTCACAGGATATAAAATCAACGCACAGAAATCTGTTGTTTCTATACACTAATCATAAAGCTGCAGAAAGTGAAGTAAAGAAAACAATCCCATTTTCAATTGTAGAAAAAACAATAAAATATCTAGGAGGAAACTCACCCAAAGAGGTGAAAAGATCTGTACTATGAAAACTATAAAACATTGATGAAAGAAACTCAAGATGATGGAAAGAAATGGAAAGATGTCCCATGCTCATGGACTGGAAGAACAAATATTGTTAAAATGTCTCTATTACCCAAAGCAACCTACAGATTTAATGCAATTCCTATCAAAATACCAACAGTATTTATCAAAGAACTAGAAGAAACAATCCTAAACTTTGTATGGAACCACAAAAGACCTTGAACAGTCAAAGCCATTTCGAAAAAAAAAAAAAAATGAACCTGGAGGTATCACAATTCCAGACCTCCCAAGTAGTAGTAATTAAAACAGTATAGTACTAGCATAAAAATAGACACATAGATCAGTAGAACAGAAAAAAAAAGAAATAAACCAACAATCATACGGTCAATTAATATTTGACAAATGAAGAATGAATATAAAATGTGAAAAAGTCTCTTCAACAAATGCTCGACAGACACGTGCAAAAGAATGAAACTGAACCACTTTATTTCACCATACACAAAAATAAACTCAAAATGGATTAAAGACCTAAATGTAAGACCTGACATTATAAAAATCTTTGAAGACAGCACAGGCAACAATCTCTCTGACATAAACTGTAGCAACACGTCTCTAGATGTGTCTCCTGAGGCAAGGGCAACAAAAGAAAAAATAAACTGTTGGGACTACATCAAAGTAAAATGTTTCTACACAGTGAAGGAAACAATCCACAAAACTAAAAGTCAACCTATCAAATGGGAGAAGATATTTGCAAATGATATATCCGATAAAGGATTAGTATCCAAAATATATAAAGAACTGATACAACTCAATACTCTAAAAAATAATCCAATTAAAAAACGGGCAGAAGAATAGACATTCCTCCATAGAAGATATCCGGATGGCCAACAGACACATGAAAATATGATCAACATCACTCATCTTCAGGTAAATACAAATCAAAACTACAATGAGATATCACCTCACACACCTGTCAGAATGGCTAACATCAAAAGCACAAAAAACAACAGTGTTGGCAAGGATGTGGAGAAAAATGAACCCTCTTACACTATTGGTGGGAATGCAAACGGGTACAGCCACTGTGGAAAACTGCAGTTTCCTCAAAAAATTAAAAATAGAACTACCTTATAACTCAGTAATTGCACTACCAGGTATTTATCCAAAAATACCTAAACACTAATTCAAAGGGACACATTTACCCCTATGTTTACTGCACCATTATTTCCAATAGCCCTCTTATGGAAGCAACCCAAATGTCCACTGATAGATGCATGGATAAAGGTGTGGGGGATATATATAATGGGATCTTATCAGCCATAAAAAAGGATGGCATTTTGCTATTTGCAACAACATGGGTGGACCTAGGGAGTATAATCTAAGCAAAATAAGTCAGTCAGAGAAAGATAAATACCATACGATCTCACTCATATGTGGAATTTAAGAAACAAAACAAACAAGCAAAGTGGGGGGGTGGAGAGAGAGACAGATCAAGAAACAGACTTGTAACTAGAGAGAACAAACTGATGGTTACCAGAGGGGAGGGGGGTGGGCAGATGGTTGAAATAGGTGATGGGAATTAAAGAATATACTTATCATGATGCAAATAAAATAAAAGTAAATAAAAGTAAATAAAATAAAATAAAATAAAATAAAATAAGAAAAAAGAGTATTTTCTTCTTGTTATCCACTCCTTCACACAATCAAACTCTGTCATGGGGACTATGTTGCAGCTAGACCAAAATCCCATCTGGGTGTCAGTTGATATTGCCTCTTTCTTCTTCTTTCTGCCCCTCTCCTTACTCCCTAAACCAGTGTCCCAAGATATGTCCTAGAAGTACTAGTACCTAAAGATGGTCCATTGAAAAAGGGCCACATAAAATTGGGAAACTATGTCACTTGCACAGTCACATACTAAGTACCCAGAGGAATCCAGCATCAAGAAAGCTGTCTGCTTTTAAGCCAACATTCTCCCCACCCCCCAAATAAATAAAAACCTATTTTGCTCATCATTGTACTAGAATCATTTTTCTCTTTCTTTCAGCTACTTTCTGTGTTCTGCCCAGGAGGCTCTGCTAAAAGTTTCTGATTGCTGATTGGCAGTGAACTTCTCCAGATGTCAAGCAGGCATTTGCTGAGTGGTCTGTAGAGCACTCAGAGGAACGGAGAAAGAAAGCAGAAAGGAGCTTTCCGTTCTGAAAACTTTGTCCAATTGGTTGCCATTATGGATATTTTCATCACAAAAAAGCAATTTACAGAACATTTTTCACTTCACCCTCTTCTTGATACATTCAAATGGATTAATTTTCCTGAAATTTGGCACCCAGAATAGAACATAATAGATATAGTTTAACCAATGCAGAGGAAAATGGAGCTATTGTTTCTCGTGGTCTCGACTCTCTTCCATTAATGCAGACTGAGATCATCTGAACATTACGTTTTAGCAACCTTATCACTCCGTAGGCTTACATTTAGCTTGATGCAAATGACAATAATCCTTTCTTGTGATCACTATTACTTTCTTATCCAGGCTAACTATTGCCAAAGCCACATCATGGTAGACCTTAACCAGGAAGGGGGAATCTGAGTCATTCTCGTGAGAACAGCAAAGCCAGATGCTTGCTGGAGAACTTTTCTGGGATACTGATAAGATCACTTCTGAAAATTTCTGGAAAAAGTCTTGGAGAATCGCTCAGTGTTTAATCCCAGAGGGACTGAAATGAACAGAGTTAAGACTGCAGCACACATGCTGGTCAGTTGTCACAGACATCTTTCTATTTATCCTGACGGGCCTTTTAGATCGTCCCTTGCCAAACTCTACACATTCTTGACCCTCTCTCCTCCTTTGGTGACCCCTATACCCTCAGAGCCCTACAGTTCTTTGCCAGCTTCTCTACCTGCTTCTTCCAGGTCTCACGTGAGGTTCTGCCTCCTCTGTCCGTTCCCTAAAGTCAGTGTCCCATCCCGCTTGGGCACTGGTCCTCATTTCCACATCGATCCACGCTCATCTATTTTCATAGGTTTGCACTGTTACCACTATAATGTTATATTGGGACTCGCAAATCATCTCTTTACTGAAGTATACAGGAGATGTTTCTACAGGAATGTCTGAAAGAAACCTACTGCCTGATATATGTGAAATGTCATCTTCTTCTTGCCATCCTGATGGATATGTGCAGGTTCACCAGTAACCCTGGTCACCATCCTTGGCTCCCCCTGCACTCTTCACCAGGCCCTCCCATTCGATTTGTTACCAAAGTCTGTTGTACCTCTAGGCAGATAAATCTGGGTCTCCATTATGCATCAGTCCCTTCTCAGTTCTTAGGTGTATGTGCAATCTGCTTAACTCACAGAATCTCACTTTTCTCATTTATAAGAAAATTAAGAGCCATTAGTGAGTGGCAGAACCGGAGCTTGAACACAGATTTTTAAAAACCTCCTCCTTGGGGCGCCTGGGTGGCTCAGTCGGTTGAGTGCCCGACTTTGGCTCAGGTCATGATCTGACAGTTCGTGAGTTCGAGCCCCGCGTCAGGCTCTGTGCTGACAGCTCAGAGCCTGGAGCCTGCTTTGGATTCTGCGTCTCCCTCTCTCTCTGCCCCTTCCCCGCTCGTGCTCTGTCTCTGTCTCTCGAAAATGAATAAACATTAAAAAAAATTATAAAATCCTCATCCGTTTTTCCGAAACAGTGCCATTGTGCGCTTAGCTATTCCTCCCAGGTGTGGATCATCTTCATACCTGGTAGGTTTGGTTTGACGTTATTATTAGAGTCTTTGATAAAAAAAAATATTTCGTAGGAACGGGATGACCTCACTCACTTGACTATTTCTACAGCCCAAATGCACCTCTTCAAGGTACCTAAGGGCAGAAAAAGATGTTAGAGCCGTAAGGTAAGATCTGAGCCAGGGACTAAAGGAAAATCATCTAAGATATTAAGTAAGAATCACACGTCAAGACCAGGGTCCAGAAGTCGGAGAAGTTATGACAGAAGCTCTGTGAGTGCACAGGAGAGGCTCTGCCTCCTTTACCTCTCCCCCTGGGCACGGGTGACTGCATGCTTGCACCCACGGCTGTGAGCCAACCAGATCCTGTGTTTCAAATGGACCTCCAGAAGCTTACAAAGTTTAAGACATCTCTCTGAGAGAGAGAAGCTTCACGGATAACTTCTATACTTATTCCATTAAAACACACACACACACACACACACACACGCCACAAACACGCCTTTTGTGATTCTTACCGTTCACCTGCCTTCATCTCAGAGTACTCAGATTCACTCTGTTATCCATGGTCATGCAAGAGGCTTCAATACGTGTACCCCCGTGTATGTTGGGGTGCTCACGCCCTGGGAGATGACCAACCAGCTATGAGTTTGCTCAGCCCGTTCTTACTCTGTTTTATTTTTCTTCCCACTTCCAAAGTGGAGTAAGATGGGGAGAGGTCAAAATCATGAAACTTTGTTTCACGGACATTCACCTTTTCTTTCAGTGTCTATTTAGTTTGGAGTCAAAACTGCATATTGAAGGAAGAGCTAGTGAACTCAGTTAGGGTTTTAAATTCAACTCCAGATTTTGCTACAACAGATTTTGCCAAAGGTCTTGTTAAATCAAATTAAAGTTAGTATCCATCCAGTTCTCAATCGTGTTTGCCTGAAGACAGCTGAGGGCCATGGCGCACAGCGCAGGCCGGCTTTATTTTAGTGGGAATTTTCAAATGGTGTGCGCATGTATTAGGATGGGTGCTTCTCCTCCAACGATGATCACCTGCCAATGAAAATCCTTTGATCTTTCAACCTATCACTCCTATCAAAAAAAGAAAAAAAAAATACTCCTGGAGTGATTTCCTCTAAGACACTTGATTGCTTCATTAATTACTAAGTGTTGATAAACGACCAGTTTCATAATCAATTTGATAATTTTTAGAGCGATTAAAACCAGGTTTATACAGACCCATTGTTTCCGGAATCTGCCCTCTCTCACTTTATAGGTGGCCAATAATGGTGGTCTCTGTCATTTTACATCTCTGAGAGACCCACCCTTGTAGCTACAGACTTGGAGTAGCTGGGTATTTTCACTAAGCTGAGTGGTTTGGAGACTCACAAAATTATGCCAGCCACGACTCCCAGCCCTGTTAGTTGCTGAATTAACAGAATGCAGGGTTGTGTTTCTAATGAAGAGTTAGAAGTTGTGTCACTGGTCTGTATTCTTTGCTGAGAGCTCCTTGCAGGCAACTGGAGGTTCTTTTCTTCACCTATTGTAGATTCCAGTGTCCTTTCTCTGGTTCTTGTTTTCCCTTTTCCAGTTTGCAATCCATTTTCCTTGGAAAAGAACACTGAGGGAATGAATTAGCAAAGTAACCCATCCTGCTTCTTTCCTGTTGTTTGTTGAGATGAGACCTCATTCTCATCCTGATCAATTCTCATTAGTTTTGTTCCAATATGCTTATTTTTTTCCCTAAAAATTATCTCTAGATATCTTTCATAAGCTCCAGCTTATTCAAGCCTACTAGACTCTTTGATATTTTTCTTACAGTTAATTCTTTCTAGATCCTTTTCTTTCTGAACAACAAACTCCAGTGAAGGTGTCTATGGCTGATAAGGGCTAATGCATCAACCTTTTAGGACAGCATTTGCATTGTCACAACTGCTTTTAATTCCCTATCCCAAGTGCACAATACAAGAATTTCAAGTATTCTTTTTTACATATATGTTATATTTAGAAAGAGTGCACACATGAGGGAGAGGGACAGAGGGAGGGAGAGAATCCTAAGCAGGCTCCACTCTCAGTGAAGAGCCCCAAGTGGGGCTTAATCCCATCATCCTGGGATCAGGACCTGAGCGGAAATCAAGAGTCGGATGCTCAACCGACTGAGCCACCCAGGTGCCCTGAGAATTTCAAGTAGTCTTGCAGAGACAAAGAGGAAAGAACTTTGGAGGAAGAGAGTATTTCCTAAAGCCCCACTAATCACAAAATAAACATTTTTAAGTACTTGCTTATACATAAGTCCCTTATTCCTGTAAATAAGATGAGCAAAGTCAATAAAAGAAAATGTAATGCACATTTATCACTGAAGACTTCTGACAGCTATGAAATGAAGGTAGGAGTAGCTTCTGTATGTCTTTGGAGACCTTAAAAATACAGCTAATCAGACTCGTATTCTTCTGATCTGATCTATTTAATTTGATTAAGTTTGAATGTAAGTTATGTTTTGTGAAGCATTTAAAGCACTGATTACAATTTAACCTGGAAAGCAATTAAGAAAATGCCAACGAAATGCAGGCATTCTAATGAACAGTACACTATATTGGTTAGGAGGTTAGAGTCAGACAAACCTAGATTCCTCACTCTGACTCTCAGGAGCTGAAGGTCCTTAGGCAAATCACATACGTTGAGGCTTAATTTCTACCTTTATTAGATGGGCATAATGATCATAGTCACTTGATATAGGGCTATCATGAGGATTAATGAGATAAATTAAATAAAATGCTGAGAATAGTTTCTAGATCATAGTAAAAAGCCAGTGAATATTATTGTTGTGAGTGTGTATATTTTTAAATAAAGAAACATGGCAAGACTCTTCAGGGTTCCTGAAGGTTTTCCATAGCTTGTCTGACCAACAAAAGGAAAATTAGCAAGTATTTCTATGGAAATTCTAGAATGCATTCATCGGTCTCTTCATTCATTTAGGCTTTCTTACATACTTTTACCCATGTAGTCACCCATTCAGCATGTATTAAGCATCTACTACATTAGAAGCTGAAAAACAGTGGCAAACAGACATTTTTCCTGTCCCCCCAAAATTTACTGTCTAGTAATATCATTGCAGAACAGGACAGAGGCTAAATGTAAAAGCCAAGTGTCAGAGGACATTTACCTCAACACATTTCAGCTCTCCATCAACAAAATAAATCACTTTAGACCCATTTGGAGAGCTTTTGTAAGGGGAAGAAAAGAAAAAAAAAAAGAGAAAGAGAAAGAGAAAGAGAAAGAGAAAAAGAACAACTTTGGTGAGGATATGGTGGAACAGGAACCCCTTGAGCATTACTGATGGGAATGTAAATGGTGCAGCTATGATGAAAACAATATGGAAGTTCCTCAAACATTAAAACAGAGTTACCATATGATCTAGCAATTCTATTTCTGGGCTTATACCCATAGGAAATGAAAGCAGGGACTCAAATAGATATTTGTACACCATCCGTACATGCATTATTCGCAGGAGCCAAAAGGTGGAAACAACCCAAATTCCACTGATAGATAGATGAATGGATAAGCTGAATGGGTAAGACACCCACAAACATGGGAATACTATTCAGCTATAAAAAGGAATGAAACTCTGATATATGTCGAAACATGGATGAAACCTGGTGAAATAAACCAGACACAAAAGTATCATATGCTCCCATGTACACGAGGTACCCAGTGCAGCCAAATTTGAAGAGCAGCAGAGTGGTTCCCAGAGGCTGGGCGAAAGGGGAAGGAAAGTTGGCGTTTCATGGAGTCGAAGTTATAAAGTGTCAGTCTGGGGACAGGAAAAGGTTCTGAAGATGGATGAGGGTGATGAGTATGCAACAACAAAGCGAGCATACTCAATGCCACTGAACTATATCCTTAAAAGTGGTTAAAATGATAAATTTTGTTATGTGTATTTAAAACAAAGCTGGGGCGCCTGGGTGGCGCAGTCGGTTAAGCGTCCGACTTCAGCCAGGTCACGATCTCGCGGTCCGGGAGTTCGAGCCCCGCGTCAGGCTCTGGGCCGATGGCTCAGAGCCTGGAGCCTGTTTCCGATTCTGTGTCTCCCTCTCTCTCTGCCCCTCCCCTGTTCATGCTCTGTCTCTCTCTGTCCCAAAAATAAATAAACGTTGAAAAAAAAAATAGTCCTGTATTAAAAAAAAAAATAAAAAAAAATAAAACAATAACCGTACACACACACACACACACACACACACACGCACACATTCTGTGAATTCAACAATTATTATAGCTGAAAGTTGTGCCTAACTTTTATAGCTACATATGGTAAGTGGCATAAGTTTCCCAGTATAATATAGGGAAGTTTCGCTCTTAACCTGACTGGGTGAAAAATCAATATTTAGACAGCACTAACAAACAGAGGCTATGTTTGCCTATTAAGTTCTTTGCAAGTGGCGCAAAACATTCGCAAGCCTTCCTCATCGTTGCTCCCTCCTCCACCAAGACATATTACTCTCTCACCTCACCTGGTTGGCGAGGGACACAGAACACGGGGATGTTACACACTGGACTAGATCCGACAGTCTGGTTTGACGAAGACATATATGATATTCGGAAATATTAAATAAACCCTTCATACCACTGTAAGTAAGTTACGTTTAGTTATTTTTAAGTATTCAAATCTCATTTCTTTAAGACCATTTTGCAACTGCTGATGTTTTAAAAACCTGGAGGCTGCTTTCCAACTCTTGTGCCATTATCTACAGCCACAGCAGAACTGTAACAATGCATTTTCCCTATGTGAGATTTGTATTCATCCACCCAAGGACGATAGTGAAGTGTATCTATTTTTAGCCGATTAGGTGTTCAATGGCAGGGAATTAATAGGTATTTTAGAAAACAGTTTATTGTTTAATATTAGAGGGGTAGCTTAAAAATATATTTTTCTTTGAAACACAAATTACACATTAGGAAACGAACCTTTCCGAGGGACAATATAATCTTCAGACATAAAAAATAAGTTTAGAAAGATTTAATAAAATTCACATAAGGGAAAAGTAGCGATGTTTATTAAGGAAAAGCTAAAGTGTTGTAGAGTACAGCTTTCACCTTTAGAGTTGATGTCTAGGGAAAGATTATGCCTTCCTACATATTACACTTTAATGCCACAGTAAGAGATAAAAATACAAGGTACGGCATTGTGTATCATATACTTTTTTAATAATAAGAATGCCAAAAGGAGGCTTCAATGTATATGCAATTGCCTTCTAGCATAAAATAACGTAAGGAATTCTAATAGAACAAATTTTGAACGGTACGGTTAATCACCCTTAGTAATTCACCGAGCAGATATGTAACGGGCACCTTCTGCATGTTAGGCACTGTGAAGTATTCTGGTAAGCTGGGATGAGCAAAATCAAGGATGGTTCCTGTTCTCCTGGAGCTTAAGGTGGGGTTGGTTGTCCATATGATACCACCTCACATATTTTAAGGTCTGGGCAGTCTCCTAAATTCAAAGGTACGTTTACCTGGCCTCTTAGTGTCCGTGTGTCCAGACTAAGCAACCGCGATCAAATTTCTACCATCTATGAGCCAACAAATGTACAATCATTTACTTCCTGAGCTAAAGAAAAAAGTTCCTAGATAACAACCAACATGAATTTCAATGATGTCTAGTGTTTTGAGGAATGGTTATATAACTCTCTCTTAATGTAAGCAAGACATTTATTGAATTAGGCTTCTTATGGGGAATAGAAATATGACTGGGAATGACAGCGATATAAATACATGATTAGAGAATATTCTATTGCTTTTTAAAAACTATTTAATTTTACCACTCTAAATTATTTGTTATAAAAAGCTTCAGGCTAGAATGATGGATAATTGAAAACTTGGAAAAGAAATGAATCCACTTAAATGTATTTCCCAAACTCAATATCTTTAGATTAAACAACCATACACAGATTTTCAAAATTTGCCCAGGGAGCGAATAATAATATTGGATGTCACTTTATTAGGTAAAATTGGGTGCACAGACTATAATTAAATTCAAAGATAATATCAAGCATTTAATATAAAATAAAGGAGTTGTTACAGAGACTGCTAATTATCCTCCAGTATTAATTTTCCCCCTCTCGCATGGATATAGACATTTAGCTGGGCACTTGGTTACCCAATCTCCCTTTTGTGAACATGTAAGTTTCAGCCACTGATGTGTTTCATACATAGTATGGACTTCAGAGAGTGGCCTCATAGAAAGAGCCGAGCCCCTCTTATCACCTTCTCTGCTTCTGCCTAAAAACTGGATATCTGGAGCTTAAACTGCCATTTAGAACCACAAGGAGAATACTAACTGTTGAGAACGGTAAGGCCAAAAGACAGAAAGAAGCCTGGCTTTCTAACTCCGGGGGACACTGCAGCCGCCTAAGAGTTTACCTTCTATCTTCTTTTATGGAAAAACCAAATACATCTCTATCTTGTTAATCACAGTCTCGGTCACTCAGAGCTGAAGCTAATCCAACTAATACCATATTTGGTACTATATTTAAAAATAGGGTGCTATGCATGACAGAACATAATTTTATGGAAGTGCTTCGAGTAGGCGCCAGGACCGAAGCCTGGACGATGACAGTCTTTGGAAAGCTGGGACCTTTGCTATTTGTGGCAAAATATTTGGTCATATTGTCAACTGCTATTCCTTCGAAGGCAAAGCAGAGGTCAACTGAGACTTTCAATATTAGAAGAAATATGAGGAAATACTCAAATGCTGATATGCTTTGGCTCCTTCTTGCTGTGTTCAGCAGTCTTCAAGAGAGAGATGAACTCAGTCCAGGACTAACCAGCCTGCAGGCTGAGATAAAAGTAAACACTTTAAAATGGCAGGTGCTCTCTGCTTATGTTAGCAATCTGAATTGAGGGAGAATCCCCAATTTATGAGCTTGAAGCAAAAACAAAAACAAAAACAACAAAGAAAACTGTATCCTAAAGTACAATAAATAAAAGCCATAGCCGCCCTGAGGTATCCTTAGAAGGGAGTAAAGCTACAGTCCAAAATATCTTTTATTATCCTCAGGTCAGAGTTAAGCTGGAAAAAAACAAAAACAAAAAAAAAAAAAAAGAGAGAGAGAGAAAAGAAAATAAAGAAGTGCAAGAAATAGTCTTCTAATTGATTAGGACTTGCTATATTAGAATTTAATCCATATTTGATGCAAATATATGATGTCCAGCAGAACTCTGTCATGTACTACATAACTATGGATAATAAATAAATGAAATAAGGTAAGCACAAAACAACAGAAGTTGTTTACCAGACAGTGGAAAACAGTTTTATGGCAATTATCAGATTTATGCTATTGTCATCCAATCAAAGGCAATTTGGTCTCAAAGCCTCAAGGTTCAGAGGAGGCACTGAGTTGACAGGGTGGAGAGATTTGGAAAAGGAGAGATCAGCAAATTCTCTCCAAGTGAGAAGTGATACACCTCCAGTGGGAAGTGGCGGGACACAGAGGTAAGGAAAAGCACGGAGGCACCAGGCTTACAACTACATCAAGAACAGATATTTAGATGTGCTTTCTTGCACAGAGAACCACCTTAAGGAAACAAATTAGAAGACCACATGTCTCCGAGGAATCATGTTGCCAAGGAGACCAGAAGCATGGCCCGCAACAAGCTGAGCCCACTGAGTAAAGCAGTCTCTAGGAGTCCACATCTCTATCAGCACATGAGAGCAGGCAGCCCACGAGAAGGGCGCAACCTGAATGCCCTCTTCAGATGGCCATGCAGAATGATGGCCAAGGAGGGATCTCTCAGAGAGTGAAACCTAGGGTCACGGAGGGCACTGGGAAAGGGGCCTCTTGCTCTTCCCGACTAACAAGATGTAAAAACTACTGTGGACTAGTAAAAGCTAGGTTTCTTATACCTTTATTTTCCATGGGGGAAGTGGGCAGTACAGTTATCAGGTCTTGAGTTTATACCTCGTAAGACCAGAAGGAATCAAACGTTGCCCTAACGTAGAGGTCCATACACCATTCAGAGATGTGGGCTGGAGCTGGATGCAATAACGAATGAGATTTTGGATTGGTCCCCCTTGAGGAAACATAAAAAGGTTCCATGTATGGGAAGAAGGGTGAAAATGGATATTTTGCACACTGATGGTGCTACACACTGCCAATTCTTCCCACTATCTGGTTTTTAAAAGAATGACTAACAATGATGAAATTCTTCATGCAACAAGAAGCCTTCTTTTACTAAACTTATCCATATTTGTGGACATTCTATTCCAGAAAGCAAACTCTATCTAACACTAGGCAAAAAGAAATTTCTGTTAAATTAAAAAAAAAAAAATATATATATATATATATGTGTGTGTGTGTGTGTGTGTGTGTGTGTCTGTGTGTGTTAGCAACTTTAAAAACAATATATAATTAAATACAAGTGTTATGTTAAAAGATTTTTATTTTATCCATTTGCACTTTTAAAAATAAATCCTGACAAATTTTATTATTTCTCTCCCATTCCCTCCGCCTGGTGTTTCTTGTTTCGCGTTTAGGTAATTTAACTCGAGCCACATCTCTTCTATACCTGTAAAAGTTCTTCCTTCTGAAATTCAGTTATGTTTAAAGCTGCTTTGTTTTTATAAATAAATCTCACTAAGATCCACTTTGTTCATCCTACTATTTTCTCTACTACCTTACAAGAGAATTTTTTTCAACTTTAGAGATTGTTCCTATCTAGATAGAAAAAAAAACAACTTTGTTTCCTTCCAATGTTTTGTTATTTCTAACTTTCCACTTACTGACGTTAGTCTCATATCTTTACTCAGTCTTTTACTATTTTCTCATGTCTCATATTATTTTTCTTTCTAATCCTTGCTTCCGTTTGTGGAATCTAGAATTTTCATTGTTGGGATAGAAGAAATAGCTCTTTTGCTTCCTGCATTCGGATCCCCAAATCTTTAGTTAAATTAGTGTTCTTTAAGTGTAGAGAGAAAACTACAGACACTGAGATAACTCGGGAAAGATTTTAGCAGGTTCACAAAATAGAATTACCATAAGACTTGACAATTTCACTACCAGTTACATCCTGAAGAGTAAGAAAAACATACATACATGCAGAAACTTGTACACAAGTGTTCATAGCAGCCTTATTCATAATAGCCAAAGAGTGGAAACAACCCAAGGTCCATCGACTGATGAATGGATTGAAAAACGTAGTATACCCGTACAATGGAACTATATTCACACGTAAGTAGGAATAAAGTGGTGATACATGCTAAAATTGAATAAACCTTGAAAATATCACGCTACATGAAAGAAGCCAATCGTGAAAGACAATCTCATATATGGTTCCATTTATAAAATGCCTAGAATTGGCAAATCTATACACAGAAATAGAGTAGTGGTTGCCTATGGCTGGGGGATACTGTAGGAGGATGCAGAGTTGCTCCTAATGAGTTTCTGCTCGGGGTCATGAAAATGACCAAAAATTAGAGTGTGGCTATAGTTACATAACTCTGAGAATATACAAAAAAACACTAAATTGTATACTTTAAATGGTGAATTTTATGGTGTGTGAATTATATCTCAACAAAGTAGTTAAAAAAAGAAAAGGAATTCATCGAAATACTTGGTTAAAATGCACATTTCTGGGCCCAACCTCAAATCTACTGAATCAAAATCAAACTTTTACTTAAGGATGCAGCACAACACTGCATTAAAACCAAAACAAACCAACGAAAACCCAAAACACCCTAGAAGCCTCTTATACATGAGAAGGTAGGTGAACAAAATAAACAATGATAGACCAGCACAATCACAGGCCATTGGCTTCCATTTTTGGTTTTCCTCCTGCATATATAGCAAAATCATTATTTGAATTTTCAGCAGTTTTTAAAAATAAGTACCCTGCAATCATTTCCTCTGTTTGGCCATAGGGAGTTATTTCTGTAAATGGAAACACCAACTATACCAAAACAAACAAGCACACTTTTCTCTGGTTTGTAAAGGAATACTATGAAAGAACTTTCTAGAACTATCTTTTGTTTTCACTTATGCTTGTGGTGGCCAAGGAGGGATGCTTGTCACATCTCCCTTCCTGTTTGAGGATCAGTGTTGGCTGGTATAATTACAGTCTAGAAACGCCCTTCTGCTGAGGCCAGACTGCTCTAATCAACTACTCCAGCCATTTCCATTTAATGATAGATGCTAATAGGCAATTTTGCAAGGGATCACAGCCAACACTACCAGCACTTGGCGGCTCTTCCTGACTCAATCCCCCTTTTCCTCTCTCCCCCCTCAGGTGTCAGACCTTCTCTTCCTCTTTAACCCTTGTATCCAACAGAGGCATTTTGCCTGGTTAAGTCTTTCAAATGGCTAACCCCCCTTAACCTCTGTTTCTTAGAGTACCAAACAGACAAATTAGTTATGAAAAAAAAAAAAAATATATATATATACATATACATGTATATGTATATATATATGGGTTTCTTTTGCTTTTTCTGGGTTTTGTTGATAAAACATTATAAAATCAATGATTAAGATAATCTGTAGAAACATTTACGATCCTCAAGTAATAACTTGATACATATCACATATTTGCACCAGACAGACATCACCGTTTTAAAATTTAGCTGTTTTTATTTTCAACTTAGGAGCATTTTAGATATGGAAAATACTTTCTCAAAAATACACACAGAAAAAATCATATTTAATTTACATACCTGTAGAGCTATCTATATTATTTCCACAGTCAGAACATTATGTTCTTTAAGTCTACTGATTTTAATCAGTAGCAAACTTAATATAAGAAGAAAGCAGAAAGTACCAGTGATAAACAGCCTCAGGGTTAAAACAATTCTTGAAAGTCAAAGAGTTTTTATAATTCCATGATTTTTGTTATTTGGAAAACTACTTACAATTCTGTCTTAAATCTGAATATTCCCAGTGCAAGCCATTCAGAGAGCCAGAAAAAAATTGAAGGCGTATAGACTATCACAATAACTCTAATTGGACCGAATCCCAGCTCTAAACAAATTTTATTTCTAGGAGATATATAAAGGTCTTAGGAATTTGGGGCTACATAATGAATACTTTCTTCTCTCCTACAGGGAAACAGTTTCTGATGAAGTTAATATATTCAATTTCATTGTGCAATTCCCTTCCTCTTCTCTGCCCCTTTCTTTTATGCATATAATTGGAAAACAAACTAAAACAACCAAAAGTACTTTGGGAATTAGATTGAAAAAGAAATGTGTCTCTCCTTATTAATGTCCTCATGATGGAAAGAGAGGCTTAAAAATGTACTTTTTTTTTTTTTAAGTGGGGGGATGAATTTGCATAGAATAGCAAATGGTGATCTAAAGACTTACATAGGTAAGTAGTTGTTTTTGTACAATCAAGTCCTTTTTAAGAAATTCATAATTGAGAAAGTTTCTAGGTTAACTCACTACATTCAAGGATGGGTCAACTCTCTAAAGCTGAAAGGAGAAAAACAATATAATGCTTTACGTAATACAATAATATTGTAATATTGATCCAGGGTGAAACAGTAAAAGCACAAAAGGAAGAAAAAATATATACACACATATGCTTATTATACAAAAGTTAATTCATGGGTTTGGAAGCAATTAAAGAAAAAATGAATTCCAATTATTATATATATATAATGCTAGCCAATCCAAATCAAAGAAACTATTAACAATTTACAGGAATCTCGGAGGTTCTAAGTTGTGATTTCCTCATTTCTCATTCTGAGATTTAATAAATTGTTAGTTGATCATAAAAAGTTGACTCCTGCTATTTATAATATTGAATTTGTATTTCAAAGGGATGCATATTCCACAAAAGATGGGGAACTCAAGTCTTCCAACAATAAATCATGTTCAGCACTGTGTAAATGTGGATGATAGTGAGCTTTCATTTTATTTGTAAAAAGACAATAAATAGCCTATCTGCTAACCCCTCCAACCTCAGTGTAGTTGGGCCATGGATGGGAAAAAAGCAGGAGAAGATTATGCTCAGACCATACTTTCAAGCTGACAGTACATCCACTAAGAGACTGCACATGAACTAATATTTTTAAAGGACATTGTGGGTGCTTAGTTAGCCTTGTCCTCCGCTTGTCTATTTCCGAGCGGCGCTGTGCTCCCTCCAGTAAGAGACAGATTGGAATTTGTTTACAAGAACTGATTTTATTTTATTTTTAATGTTTTTTTTCTTTTTTGAGAATGGGGGGTGTGCAGAGAGAGAGGGAGACACAGAATCCAAAGCAGGCTCCAGGCTCTGAGCTGTCAGCACGGAGCCCGACACGGGGCTCCAACCCAAGAACTGTGAGATCATGCCCTGAGTCGAAGTCGGATGCCTGACAGACTAAGCCATCCAGGCGCCCCACAAGAGCTGATTTTAAATCAATAGATTCTTGACCCTTGTTAAATCCTGAAGGTGATATAGCAAAAGAGCATCCGGCAAAGACTGGAGAGATTTGGGAACTGAGTCAGATCCCATCCAGGCAACCCAGGAGAAAGAGAATGCAGGCACATGGGAAAGTGAGGGGGGAGGTCATGGCTGATCTTGGAGGAGGGATGACAGGTCACTGCACAGACAAACACATTCAGTACTGTATGATGCACATGTCAGAACTGATTCTTAGGGAAACACTGCCAAGCGGACCCCACTGAGTAGAAGGGGAAGGAGGACGGATGTGTGGGACAGACTTTCTGTCAGGCACACCGGTGTTATCCTTGACTCTTCTGTGTGTATATATCCCACCTGTGGGCAAGTCCTGTTGGCTTGACCTCCAAGGACGGATTCAGAATTTTCATTTCCCATCCCCTCCACTGCTATCACCCAGTCTCTACCTGTCTTTATCTGGATTATTACCATAGTCTCCACTGTGCTCCCTCATTCGATTATGCTGTTTTCTGAAAACGGCATCCCAAGAAATGTCAATTAGATCACCCCACTCCCCTGGTCCAATCCTCACATGCCTTCCCATTTCGCTGAGTGTAACAGACCCCTCACAACCCAGCCTCTGAGGGCTCACATTCCTAAGGCCATGCTGGCCTCCCTTCCTCAAGCACTCCACTCCCTCACCACCTGGACACACACTTGCACTTACTTTTCTCTCTCCCAGGGACGCTCTCCTCCCGTATCTCCTCACCCCCTTGAGCTCTTGGTCCAGAGGCCAGCTTCTGGATTGAGGCTGCCTCTGGCCAGTTTATGTCAGGTGACAATACTCAACACCCCTCTCCTACGGACGTCCCATCCCTCCCCTCATTTACTGTCTCCAAAATACACTCATTTTACCAATGTGTTATCTTGACTGGAATATAACCTTTTCAGAGCACGTATTTTTTCTAACTTGTGCACTGCTCCAGTATGGGTAATAATGCCAGGTTTTAGTAAATATTCACCAAGTGAAATTATTTAAGTTCTGGCTCTACTACGTATTAGTCATACATGTAAGTACACTTAGATTAAAAAAAAATTGCATTTGATCAAATACAAATTATTTTCTCTTCCAGACCCTGAAGGGTTATAACTGCCAAATATGATAGTGGTATACCAAACATGATAATGGCCATTCTATGTGAGCACAACCAGTATCCCTGACCTAAATTTTTTGAGTGTGGGACATATGGCAGAAGCTATGTGGGGATGAAAAGTCCTCTAGTCCCTTGTGCATATAAGTAGCAAATGTATACTTAAGGGACTATTGATTATTCAGTGAATAGACATTGAGAACCTACTCTGTGTCAGAAATTTTGTCTAAATATTTGACAAAGTATTTAGTGATGGCTGCACTATTGTATACATTTACAGAAACTCACTGAATTGTACACTTTAAATAGGTGGGTTTTAGCATTTATCAATTTTGTCTCAGTTAATGTGTTGCAAAGAGAGGTAACCTTAGAAAGTATGAAATGAAACAAAGTAGAAAACTAAGCATGTAGAAGACTTGGAAAATATAACTGGAAAACTATAAAAGGCAGTTTCTGGTATTCTCTTATCTGTACATTAAACCAGACACTTGGTTATCATTTTATTTGATGTCTTGAATCCAGGATATAGAAAACCCTGCAATGGGTAATTTTATGTGTCAACTTGGATAGGCTATAATACCCAGGTATTCAGTCAAACACGACTCTAGGTGTTGCTGTGGAGGCATTTTGCAAATGTGGTTAATGTCTATTATCAACCAGCTTTAAGTAAATGTAAATAACTTTGATAATGTGAGCCTCATCCAACTGGCTGAAAGGTCTTAAGTGCGAAACAGAGGTTTCCCTACATGGAGATCAGAGCAGCTATAAAATTAGTAAGAGAATCATGCAAACAATGTAAGATGACAACTTTATAAAGGTCAGACACATGTTGCTGTGAAAGCAAAAACTCAATCCCACGAGGGTGCAGATTCATCTTCTTTTTGGTTATGGCATATGGCCAACATCTAGCATAATACGTGGGTTATGTTAGGGGCTCTGTAATCTCTTTGGATATAAATGAATGAGCTTGGATCCCAGTTCTATGACAGAAAATATAAATGAAACCATCAAAGTATGTTTGGAAGGAAAGTCGTTGAGAGCAAGTCACCCCCTTCCAGAAAGATTGGCTCTGGAACTTTCTTACCTCTTCTCTCGTCAGCCCACAGCTCCTTTTCCTTTCAAATGAAAGCAACAGGATAATACTAATAATAATAAAAAAAAAATACCAACCTGAGAACATTTAGAAATTTACAAATCCTTCTATATCTCTTATGACCATGGGCTCTGACCTGTGTCACAAAGCCTATTACCAGGTAAGCAGTCAATAAATACATTTCCTTTGACTATTAAAATTAATGAAGTGTTATCAAAAGTAATTCCAGTTGGGTGGTAGAGAAAAAAAAAAATTAAAGCGACCAAAATAACTGCTGCTGAGGAAACATCCCAAATGAATAATCTGTTTCTTTTTCTGTTTATTCCCAAGAAAGAACAAGGCAAAAGAATTCTTGGTGTTTAAACATCTGATCACGAGTGTTACAGAGGAGAACTAAGACGTTCTCTGGGATTAGCAAGGCACAGGCATGGAGAGATAAAGCTCCACGCTGGTAGGAAACAGCAGTAAAGAATAGAAGCTACATGACCAGGGCTTTACTTCAAAGGAAACAAAGTGTGTACATGTTTAGGAGCCTGTAACTGAGTGATGAAGCCAGCCAGCCTTTATTTAAGGCTTTCACCTCGGAGGAAAACAATTTGTTTTTCCCAAGGAGGAAGGAATGCTTTGATTAGTGCAGAAGTTGGTCAGAGCCTTTAGATGAGCACGTGGTCTCAAGTCTCAAATCCTCCTTGGAAGGGGCTGTCCTTGAATGAGTTAAATAAAGACTCCAGATGGATTAGAAAGGGAGTCAGCATTTAGCATCTCCTGGAGACAGACCCTGGGTTTAACAGGTTCTTCTATGGCCTTTTAATGGATGAAGAAGTAAGATAAATTATTAAAATGATCTTTCAATTAAGTGAAACCACAATCCCAAACCAGATATGTATGTTTCAAAGCTCATATTTTAGACCTTTCCACTACACTAACATTTAAGATGTTTTCATTATGATATTAACAACTAATTTAAAATTTTTCATCACAGACAATAGGAAGGGGTGTGTGTGTGTGTGTGTGTGTGTGTGTGTGTGTGAATTACAATCCAGAAGTAGCTATCATTCTTTTTTTTTTTTTTAATTTTTTTTTTCAACGTTTATTTATTTTTGGGACAGAGAGAGACAGAGCATGAACGGGGGAGGGGCAGACAGAGAGGGAGACACAGAATCGGAAACAGGCTCCAGGCTCCGAGCCATCAGCCCAGAGCCCGACGCGGGGCTCGAACTCACGGACCGCGAGATCGTGACCTGGCTGAAGTCGGACGCTTAACCGACTGCGCCACCCAGGCGCCCCAGAAGTAGCTATCATTCTAATCTGAAAGCCACATGCCAGAGGCGGTCATGAACTTTCTATCAGACAGGCTGCAGCCATTCCAGAGACGGCTACTTTAGGATTTCTCCTACCTATTCCTCTCATCGACTTACTAAATGCCAAATTGGGTTTTCTTTGGTGAAATTGGTGCTTTGTTAATCAGTATAAATGTTAGATAAACGTTAGGAAAGATATCTCAGTGGTGAAATTAAAGATGTTAAGTTTATGAAGCTTGACAAACCATCTTTCACAGACACCTACAGCCTGTGCGAAGATGGCATAAGACAAGGGCACCTGTGACCTGAAGCCTTGGGGATGGTTCTGGAGTCTGGATTGCTTAACGATCCTGTGCCAGCCATCAACTTAGGAGCCTTTCTATGACTTGCCACTGGCTGGGTGTAGCTGAATCCCGCTTCTAGAATACTGCTAAAGTTGCCCAGAGAGAACATTTTTTTTCAAGGTGTAGCAAGTCAGAGAGCTAGGACTTCACTGAACTCACAGAAGAGTTGGCATTAACTGCGTTCGTTGTTCCAGCTTGCTAATAAAAATGCTCATTCGATACATGTCTGTATGGGCACCAAACTGTGTCCTGTGACTTCCTGTTACTGTTCTATGGTGGCTAAGCTATACAAGAGTAGCGAATTCTCACTTATCTCACTTTCCGGTGACTGATGTTGTCTTTCAGAAGAATTTGAAAGATGTGCATGCGAATTGGCTAACGTTGATCTCTAATTCTGTTCCTCAAGATCATTTGTGGAAATGAGAAAAAAGTTGAAGCTTAGAATTCTTTTTTTTCCCCCCCAGCATTCTGCATTGAGTTCTCGGAGAGGGGGCCAAGAATTCAGAAATGTAACAAGTTCCTCTGGTGCTTCTCATATACTTCAAGGATTGAGCTAATGAACATATAACCAAAGATGTGTCATGATCATTTGCTAATAGCATTTCCCAGAGGCAGACCAAAGGCCCAAGAGGGAGGAAATATGCTCCTGACCACTGGGGTTGAAAACCAAAATCTGTAAAGCAAGAGCAAACAGCACACTATAAAGCCCTCGTAGCTCATAAACGTTGTACCTTAAAATTGTTGGTTGCAGCTCTTAAGCTTCCCATCTAGATGGAAAGAGATCAAAACTCTGCTCTGACCTTAGGCTTTCGGCATGCTCATCCATGGCCAAAGATATTCCACTGTCATTTGGATGGGTAGGGATTATCAATAGCTTTCCAACTGACTACTGTGATCCATTTTCTATGTCAGCAATGGAAACTGTTGGCCAAAAGCCCATCAAATTAAATATGTTTTTGCAGGAAAACCAGTTGGGGTGTTGGGCTGCTTTTTTGCACATCAGTAAGCCCTAGTTTATTCCCTCATAAAACATCATGTCTGATTTTCACCCATTCATCAAATATTTATTGAGAGCCTTTTTGAAGACGTAGTTTGAACTTCCAGTGAACACAGTGGAATATTCAAGAAAGAGAGCTCTAGGTCAGGTCTTTTGTCTCTGACTTGTCACCCTTCATTGTATCATGATGTATAGGGAGAAACACCCTGCTACAGGAGTCCGAGGTCTGGAGTACCCTTGCTGACCACACACGGAGTGGCAGGTCAGTAGAGCTCTGTGGGCTTCTATTTTTTCTTTTCTTTTCTTATTTTTTAATGTTTACTTATTTTTGAGAGAGAGAGACAGAGTGTGAGTGAGGGTGGGGCAAAGAGAGAGGGAGACATAGAATCCGAAGCAGGCTCCAGGCTCTGAGCTGTCAGCACAGAGCCCGATGTGGGGCTCAAACTCACAAACCTGATCATGACCTGATCATGACCTGAGCCAAAGTCGGATGCTTAGCCGACTGAGCCAACCAGGTGCCCCTTCTATTTCTTCTTTTAAACAACTGGAAGTAGAGTGCTTGCCTTGCTTATTTTTCTAAATTTACCAATTCATTCATATTTATTGGTCATCTAAATGCCAGGAATTTTTCTAAGGCCTTAGAGGATACAACAAGGAATAAGATATACAAGATAACTGCTCTCAAACAGGCTTATTCTAATAATAGAAAAATATATAAATATAGTGATATATAAGTATTTAAATAAATACATGTGATTATTAATAAATATATTTTCAGAGGCAGATATATGTACACCTATGTTTTTTAAACTTTAACAAAGCCTCTTCTAAGAAAGCAATTTTTCAGATCTCATATTGAGTGATTTAGGATGAGGAGACAATAATGTAGTGAAAGATATATTGATTTAAACAAAACACCTAACATTTTAATAAAAAGATGTCCTCACATTTCATTAATGATTAAAAAAATCTGTCAGAATACATTTTTCAAATTAAAAAAATATTCCCAGGCCCATGCTACACTTTTTCACATATATTAGGATTGACTGTTTTAAGAGAACCTTCTTTTTTACTAATTTTTTCATTGCTTAAGAGCCAAGGTATGTGTAATAACATGGCTTTCCTATAAGTCAACCTGCGGTCAGCAGCCTCTAAGATGTTCTCATTACACGTCTCCTCACATAACCCCCTACCTTTAAGGGTAGGCTGGATCGAATGATTCACTTCTAACAAACCGTGTATAACAGAAGTGATGGCATGTCACTTCCAAGACTAACTTAGAAAAAAACTTCAGCTTCCATCTTGGAAACTTTCTTTTTTACTGGCTTTCCCCTCCTCTCTTGGCTTAAGGAAGACCAGCCCCCCAAAATCAGAGACATGTGGAGAAGAACCAAGGTGCCCCAGACAACAACCAGCACCAACTGTCACCCTAGTGAGTGTACCTTCCTGGAAACACTCTCGAACCCAGTCAGGGCTTGGAATGATGCAGTCACAGACAGGCGCTTAGGTATAATAACCTCATGAGGGACTGTGAGTCAAAATCAGCCTGCTAAACTATTCCTGAATTCATGATCTAGAGTAATTGTGAGACAATGTTGTTTTAAGGCACTAAGTTTTGGAGTAAGTAATTACACGGTAATAGGTGACTGATACATAACCCAAGGACCTGATTCTTGAAGATAGTATTATGAGAATGAATGGACTCAGAATCTCATGCTTTACAGTTTGAATATTTGAATTAAACTAGAAGAATATGGTGACATCATGACATCATATGAATACCTTTATCATGAAGAAGCATAAATTTGCCACTCGCATTTCAGGTCACAGAATAAGAGTTTGGTCTTCTTCCTGAGATCTGCTGAGTCTACTGAATCAACTATAAATACTTCATAATCGAACTTCACTGAAACTCTAACAGCGTATTCGTTAACCAATAAAAAATGGCGGTCTTACCTCCAAAAAAGTACTTCTCGCCGGTTTTAACTTGAAGAGGACTGTTAGTTCGAACTGCTGAGGCCTCATCTCCATCAATGGTGAGAACAGCAAAATTTTCCTTGGCTAGGAAACGAACCTCATGCCACTGTCCATCATTCAACCCAGAACCTGTTAAGGAAAACAGTAAATTTATTTTCTAAAGATTGTACAGTTTAACACAACCTTCAATATCAACAAGGTCAGATTTTACCTTTTTTACTGGTAAAAATTTATATATTTTCATCTAGAAAAATTCTGGGCTATTTGCAACTGATATCATGCTTCTTTAATATCATAAGGGATTTCATCCTCCATTGGAAAGATAAGGCAAAACAACCAATCAGTAGGAAAATAATTATTCATGTGCCATTGGTAGCTGGGAAAGCGAATGGGGTAAACAAAGCTGTTTGGGAGGTGATGATGAACTATGAAAAAAAATTTTTTGACAGAGACAGAGCACAGGTGGGGTAGGGGCAGAGGGAAGGAGACACAGAATCTGAAACAGGATCTGAGTTCTCAGCACAGAGCCCGACACAGGGCTCAAACTCACAAACCGTGAGATTATGACCTGAGTCGAAGTCAGACACTTAACTGACTGAGCCACCCAGGTGCCCCAGAACTATTTTAACTTACTTATTTTATGATTAGGTTTACCAGAAGCCACTCTCAGGTAAGAAAATGGGCTTATAACTTTTATCTAAGTCTCTTTCTGTTTTTAAGAACTTTTTTTGTACTATTATTTTCTCTCAATAACCACATCTGACAAGTAGATATACATAGTTTATAGAAATGAAGGACTAAAAACATATGTGAATATGTGCTAATTAACCACTAATAAACATGAGAAATAATACCAGGGTTGTCTGGTCATTTATAAATAAAGTTTCTTTTTTTTTTTTTTTGAAGAGACAAGTCATTTTATTTTATTTTATTTTATATATGAAATTTATTGACAAATTGGTTTCCATGCAACACCCAGTGCTCATCCCAAAAGGTGCCCTCCTCAATACCCATCACCCACCCTCCCCTCCCTCCCACCCCCCATCAACCCTCAGTTTGTTCTCAGTTTTTAACAGTCTCTTATGCTTTGGCTCTCTCCCACTCTAACTTCTTTTTTTTTCCTTCCCCTCCCCCATGGGTTCCCGTTAAGTTTCTCAGGATCCACATAAGAGTGAAACCATATGGTATCTGTCTTTCTCTGTATGGCTTATTTCACTTAGCATCACACTCTCCAGTTCCATCCACGTTGCTACAAAAGGCCATATTTCATTTTTTCTCATTGCCACGTAGTATTCCATTGTGTATATAAACCACAATTTCTTTATCCATTCATCAGTTGATGGACATTTAGGCTCTTTCCATAATTTGGCTATTGTTGAGAGTGCTGCTATGAACATTGGGGTACAAGTGCCCCTATGCATCAGTACTCCTGTATCCCTTGGATAAATTCCTAGCAGTGCTATTGCTGGGTCATAGGGTAAGTCTATTTTTAATTTTCTGAGGAACCTCCACACTGCTTTCCAGAGCGGCTGCACCAATTTGCATTCCCACCAACAGTGCAAGAGGGTTCCCGTTTCTCCACATCCTCTCCAGCATCTATAGTCTCCTGATTTGTTCATTTTGGCCACTCTGACTGGCGTGAGGTGATACCTGAGTGTGGATTTGATTTGTATTTCCCTGATAAGGAGCGACGCTGAACATCTTTTCATGTGCCTGTTGGCCATCTGGATGTCTTCTTTAGAGAAGTGTCTATTCATGTTTTCTGCCCATTTCTTCACTGGGTTATTTGTTTTTCGGGTGTGGAGTTTGGTGAGCTCTTTATAGATTTTAGATACTAGCCCTTTGTCCGATATGTCATTTGCAAATATCTTTTCCCATTCCGTTGGTTGCCTTTTAGTTTTGTTGGTTGTTTCCTTTGCTGTGCAGAAGCTTTTTATCTTCATAAGGTCCCAGGAATTCACTTTTGCTTTTAATTCCCTTGCCTTTGGGGATGTGTTGAGTAAGAGATTGCTACGGCTGAGGTCAGAGAGGTCTTTTCCTGCTTTCTCCTCTAAGGCTCTGAAGGTTTCCTGTCTCACATTTAGGTCCTTTATCCATTTTGAGTTTATTTTTGTAAATGGTGTGAGAAAGTGGTCTAGTTTCAACCTTCTGCATGTTGCTGTCCAGTTCTCCCAGCACCATTTGTTAAAGAGGCTGTCTTTTTTCCATTGGATGTTCTTTCCTGCTTTGTCAAAGATGAGTTGGCCATACGTTTGTGGGTCTAGTTCTGGGGTTTCTATTCTATTCCATTGGTCTGTGTGTCTGTTTTTGTGCCAATACCATGCTGTCTTGATGATGACAGCTTTGTAGTAGAGGCTAAAGTCTGGGATTGTGATGCCTCCTGCTTTGGTCTTCTTCTTCAAAATTCCTTTGGCTATTCGGGGCCTTTTGTGGTTCCATATGAATTTTAGGATTGCTTGTTTTAGTTTCGAGAAGAATGCTGGTGCAATTTTGATTGGGATTGCATTGAATGTGTAGATAGCTTTGGGTAGTATTGACATTTTGACAATATTTATTTTTCCAATCCATGAGCAGGGAATGTCTTTCCATTTCTTTAAATCTTCTTCAATTACCTTCATAAGCTTTCTATAGTTTTCAGCATACAGATCCCTTACATCTTTGGTTAGATTTATTCCTAGGTATTTTATGCTTCTTGGTGCAATTGTGAATGGGATCAGTTTCTTTATTTGTCTTTCTGTTGCTTCATTGTTAGTGTATAAGAATGCAACTGATTTCTGTACACTGATTTTGTATCCTGCAACTTTGCTGAATTCATGTATCAGTTCTAGCAGACTTTTGGTGGAGTCTATCGGATTTTCCATGTATAATATCATGTCATCTGCAAAAAGCGAAAGCTTGACTTCATCTTTGCCAATTTGGATGCCTTTGATTTCCTTTTGTTGTCTGATTGCTGATGCTAGAACGTCCAGCACTATGTTAAACAACAACGGTGAGAGTGGGCATCCCTGTCGTGTTCCTGATCTCAGGGAAAAAGCTCTCAGTTTTTCCCCGTTGAGGATGATGTTAGCTGTGGGCTTTTCATAAATGGCTTTTATGATCTTTAAGTATGTTCCTTCTATCCCGACTTTCTCAAGGGTTTTTATTAAGAAAGGGTGCTGGATTTTGTCAAAGGCCTTTTCTGCATCGATTGACAGGATCATATGGTTCTTCTCTTTTTTTTTGTTAATGTGATGTATCACGTTGATTGATTTGCGAATGTTGAACCAGCCCTGCATCCCAGGAATGAATCCCACTTGATCATGGTGAATAATTCTGTTTATATGCTGTTGAATTCGATTTGCTAGTATCTTATTGAGAATTTTTGCATCCATATTCATCAGGGATATTGGCCTGTAGTTCTCTTTTTTTACTGGGTCTCTGTCTGGTTTAGGAATCAAAGTAATACTGGCTTCATAGAATGAGTCTGGAAGTTTTCCTTCCCTTTCTATTTCTTGGAATAGCTTGAGAAGGATAGGTATTATCTCTGCTTTAAACGTCTGGTAGAACTCCCCTGGGAAGCCATCTGGTCCTGGACTCTTATTTGTTGGGAGATTTTTGATAACCGATTCGATTTCTTCGCTGGTTATGGGTCTGTTCAAGCTTTCTATTTCCTCCTGATTGAGTTTTGGAAGAGTGTGGGTGTTCAGGAATTTGTCCATTTCTTCCAGGTTGTCCAATTTGTTGGCATATAATTTTTCATAGTATTCCCTGATAATTGTTTGTATCTCTGAGGGATTGGTTGTAATAATTCCATTTTCATTCATGATTTTATCTATTTGGGTCATCTCCCTTTTCTTTTTGAGAAGCCTGGCTAGAGGTTTGTCAATTTTGTTTATTTTTTCAAAAAACCAACTCTTGGTTTCGTTGATCTGCTCTACAGTTTTTTTAGATTCTATATTGTTTATTTCTGCTCTGATCTTTATTATTTGTCTTCTTCTGCTGGGTTTGGGGTGTCTTTGCTGTTCTGCTTCTATTTCCTTTAGGTGTGCTGTTAGATTTTGTATTTGGGATTTTTCTTGTTTCTTGAGATAGGCCTGGATTGCAATGTATTTTCCTCTCAGGACTGCCTTCGCTGCGTCCCAAAGCGTTTGGATTGTTGTATTTTCATTTTCGTTTGTTTCCATATATTTTTTGATTTCTTCTCTAATTGCCTGGTTGACCCACTCATTCGTTAGTAGGGTGTTCTTTAACCTCCATGCTTTTGGAGGTTTTCCAGACTTTTTCCTGTGGTTGATTTCAAGCTTCATAGCATTGTGGTCTGAAAGTATGCATGGTATAATTTCAATTCTTGTAAACTTATGAAGGGCTGTTTTGTGACCCAGTATATGATCTATCTTGGAGAATGTTCCATGTGCACTCGAGAAGAAAGTATATTCTGTTGCTTTGGGATGCAGAGTTCTAAATATATCTGTCAAGTCCATCTGATCCAGTGTCTCATTCAGGGCCCTTGTTTCTTTATTGACCGTGTGTCTAGATGATCTATCCATTTCTGTAAGTGGGGTGTTAAAGTCCCCTGCAATTACCACATTCTTATCAATAAGGTTGCTTATGTTTATGAGTAATTGTTTTATATATTTGGGGGCTCCGGTATTCGGCGCATAGACATTTATAATTGTTAGCTCTTCCTGATGGATAGACCCTGTAACTATTATATAATGTCCTTCTTCATCTCTTGTTACAGCCTTTAATTTAAAGTCTAGTTTGTCTGATATAAGTATGGCTACTCCAGCTTTCTTTTGGCTTCCAGTAGCATGATAAATAGTTCTCCATCCCCTCACTCTGAATCTAAAGGTGTCCTCAGGTCTAAAATGAGTCTCTTGTAGACAGCAAATAGATGGGTCTTGTTTTTTTATCCATTCTGATACCCTATGTCTTTTGGTTGGCGCATTTAATCCATTTACATTCAGTGTTATTATAGAAAGATACGGGTTTAGAGTCATTGTGATGTCTGTATGTTTTATGCTTGTAGTGATGTCTCTGGTACTTTGTCTCACAGGGTCCCCCTTAGGATCTCTTGTAGGGCTGGTTTAGTGGTGACAAATTCCTTCAGTTTTTGTTTGTTTGGGAAGACCTTTATCTCTCCTTCTATTCTAAATGACAGACTTGCTGGATAAAGGATTCTCGGCTGCATATTTTTGCTGTCTAGCACCCTGAAAATCTCGTGCCAATTCTTTCTGGCCTGCCAAGTTTCAAAAGAGAGATCAGTCACGAGTCTTATAGGTCTCCCTTTATATGTGAGGGCACGTTTACCCCTTGCTGCTTTCAGAATTTTCTCTTTATCCTTGTATTTTGCCAGTTTCACTATGATATGTCGTGCAGAAGATCGATTCAAGTTACGTCTGAAGGGAGTTCTCTGTGCCTCTTGGATTTCAATGCCTTTTTCCTTCCCCAGTTCAGGGAAGTTCTCAGCTATAATTTCTTCAAGTACCCCTTCAGCACCTTTCCCTCTCTCTTCCTCCTCTGGGATACCAATTATGCGTATATTATTTCTTTTTAGTGTATCACTTAGTTCTCTAATTTTCCCCTCATACTCCTGGATTTTTTTATCTCTCTTTTTCTCAGCTTCCTCTTTTTCCATAACTTTATCTTCTAGTTCACCTATTCTCTCCTCTGCCTCTTCCATCCGAGCTGTGGTGGTTTGCATTTTGTTTTGCATTTCCTTTAAAGCGTTTTTCAGCTCCTCGTGACTGTTCCTTAGTCCCTTGATCTCTGTGGCAAGAGATTCTCTGCTGTCCTGTATGCTGTTTTCCAGCCCAGCGATTAATTTTATGACTATTATTCTAAATTCACTTTCTGTTATATTATTTAAATCCTTTTTGATCAGCTCATTAGCTGTTGTTATTTCCTGGAGATTCTTCTGAGGGGAATTCTTCCGCTTGGTCATTTTGGATAGTCCCTGGTGTGGTGAGGACCTGCAGGGCACTTCCCCTGTGCTGTGGTGTATAACTGGAGTTGGTGGGCGGGGCCGCAGTCAGTCCTGATGTCTGCCCCCAGCCCACCGCTGGGGCCACAGTCAGACTGGTGTGTGCCTTCTCTTCCCCTCTCCTAGGGGCGGGATTCACTGTGGGGTGGCGTGGCCCGTCTGGGCTACTTGCACACTGCCAGGCTTGTGGTGCTGGGGATCTGGCGTATTAGCTGGGGTGGGTAGGCAAGGTGCACGGCGGGCGGCAGGGCGGGCAGTCTTAGCTCGCTTCTCCTTAGGTGATCCACTTCAGGAGGGGCCCTGTGGCAGCCGGAGGGAGTCAGATCCGCTGCCAGAGGTTTGGCTCCGCAGAAGCACAGAGTTGGGTGTTTGCTCGGAGCGAGCAATTTCCCTGGCCAGAACCGGTTCCCTTTGGGATTTTGGCTGGGGGATGGGCCGGGGAGATGGCGCTGGCGAGCGCCTTTGTTCCCCGCCAAACTGAGCTCTGTCGTCCGGGGGCTCCGCAGCTCACCCTCCCTTTGTCCTCCAGCCTTCCCGCTTTCCGAGCAGAGCTGTTAACTTATGACCTCCCAGACGCTAAGTCGCGCTTGCTGTCGGAACACAGTCCGTCAGGCCCCTCCGCTTTTGCAAGCCGGACTCGGGGGCTCTGCTTGGCTGGCGAGCCGCCCCTCCGCCCCGGCTCCCTCCCGCCAGTCCATGGAGCGCGCACCGCCTCGCCGCCCTTCCTACCCTCTTCCGTGGGCCTCTCGTCTGCACTTGGGTCCGGTGACTCCGTTCTGCTAATCCTCTGGCGGTTTTCTGGGTTATTTAGGCAGGTGTAGGTGGAATCTAAGTGATCAGCAGGACGCGCGGTGAGCCCAGCGTCCTCCTACGCCGCCATCTTCCCCGAGACCAAATAAAGTTTCTTTATAATGAATTAGGTTACATTTAAACAACAACAACAAAAACCCAACAAAAATAAATTAACAGCTCCAACCCTAACAACCACGTTCCATTGTTGCTTCGTACAAGGATCTTGGGAAACAAACATTCTTCTAAGCTCTCCATTAGACAGACAATGACTTGAAGGTTTTGTTTAGTTTGTGTTCATGTTACAAAGAATAATTAGAAAATTAAGGCGTAGACAAAGGAGATAAGCCACTGGACGTAAGCATCTGGAAAGAATTTATGAAACACGCAGAGAGACAGAAAGAAGTCTAAGAGGGTCAGAGTGACTTTCTTTCAACCTGGCCTAGGCTATTACGGCAAAGGTAAGGGATTTTGGTCCAGTGTACTCCAGACAGAATACTTTAGCATACACAGGAAGAAGTTACTTGGAAGATACACTGCAGATTCACAAAAGGCAGAGAGGCCTAACAGGTAGAAGCATCTAAGAATGAAGTCAACCAGGGCACAGATGACGGCTCCCAGCCTCTGATCAGAGGTTTACAAATCAGGTTAGGGGCCTTCGCTGGCCTGCTGCCATCTGTTTTTGTGGGGTCTGAGAGCTGAAAACAGTTCTCACAACTTTAAAGAGGTGAAAATGCATAAAAGGAATAATAATAAATTACATGGGAAAATGATACAAAATTGAAATTTTAGGGCCCACACACAGTTTTGTTGTAATACAGGCAGGCTCGTTTGTTTACATACGGTCTTGATTTACAAAGACAGAGCCAAGTAGCTGCTGCAGAGACTTGTTAGTCACTCACAAAGCCTAAACTATTTACTGCATGGCCCTTTACAGAAAAAGCATAAACTGGTGGTTGGCTTCTGCTATTAAAACAAAATCCCATTTAAAATTTTTTTTTTTTAACGTTTATTTATTTTTGAGACAGAGAGACAGAGCATGAACGGGGGAGGGGCAGAGAGAGAGGGAGACACAGAATCGGAAACAGGCTCCAGGCTCCGAGCCATCAGCCCAGAGCCCGACACGGGGCTCGAACTCACGGACCGCGAGATCGTGACCTGAGCTGAAGTCAGACGCTTAACCGACTGAGCCACCCAGGCGCCCCCCGAAATCCCATTTTAATGAAAAAAATTAAAGTCTGTTGGAGCTTCTAAGATGGTCACATGTATGTAACATTTATTGGTGTTATACTGATAAATATCATGACACATACCCACACCGCAGGTATTTCTTTTTAGGATTAAAAACATTTTTTTAATGTTTATTTATTTATTTATTTTTTTTGAGAGGGAGGGAGACAGAGCACGAGCAGGGGAGGGGCAGAGAGAGAAGGAAACACAGAATCTGAAGCAGACTTCAGTCTCCAAGCCGTCAGCACAGAGCCCAACCCGCAGCTCGAACTCCCAAACTGCGAGATCATGACCTGAACCAAAGTCAGATGCTTAACCGACTGAGCCACCCGGGAGCCCCGTTAGGATTCTTAAATTTTAATTTAGTAACACATATTGAGCACATTTTATTTCAGTGGAGGAAAAGAGAAAATCTTGGCTTTAAAGTAATTAATACTGAATAACTTCCAAGTTATGAAATGCATAATATGCATAAATTTTTTTTTGTACTGTGAAATTACTATGTAAATGTAAAGTCTTATTCTAAAATTAAAACCAGCTAGCTGTCAGACAAGTGGTAGTGTTTACTGAAATATTTCCTTCTCCAGTAGGTACACTCGGGGTTCTCCCACACAACAGATGAACACAACACTAACATTTTTCTTTAGTGTACAAAACTGGGCCTCGTGCTGATTAACCGTAGAAGCGCATGGTTTTGATTCTGGCTTTTGTTTTTGCCTGTATAACGTGATGAGCTCTGCTCTGAAACGCAATTTTGGCGCACGGATCCCGAGGACATCAATGCTACAAAAATGTCCAGTCTCACAATTTAATTCTAAATAATCACACATTCAGAAAAAGTCACATAGGAAACACCATTAGCTGACAGATCTTCCTGTTCTAAACAGTAGGGCAGACTTGCCTTTCTAAAAATTCCTTTGAACATCTCTTCATCCTACAATTAATTTGCAAACAGACATCATCAGCTTAATTGTTCACAACAAAAGGTCTCTTATTTCAATCAGAGAAAAATTAAAAGGTTACTTTATTTTTTTCAAGAAACAAATACTAGAGGAATTAAAACTTAGATAAAAGCAGTCTGTTGATAGCAGCCACTGCTGCATTTCAGTCTACACTGTGATTTCTATTCATTTCAATTCCAATTATCATTTTGAATTTTTCATCTTCAAGAGGTACGCCTTAGCAATCTATGATAGGAATGGGTTCCCAGGTACGAAGTTCAATCCTTCCATGGGAAAAAAGGATGATCCACTCACCCAAAAGAAAATATGCTGCTTTTTAAAAACTTTCTTCAGACACATGTTATAAAATATAATGGTGGGAAGTCTTTTTTTCTAGAGCAGAGTCTAATTGCGTTATTTCTGTGTAGGGAAGTATTTAAAGATACAGCGTTCTAAGCTCTATAGGCTACTCACTTTGACAAGTACTTGCGTTTGATTTGTTTATAATTCGCACAAGATGTTTTAGAAATTAGTATTTAGAACTGCCTCAGGTAAATAGGCAAGAGAACTGAATTTAACACAGTGTAAGCATCCCATAGTTAATCAATGGCAGAACTTAGAACTGAAACTCCCATCTGGTTGCAGAGGCTCAACTCTTAACAAACAACAAACAGAAACAAACCAGACAACAACAAAACAGCTTATAAAACCTCTGTGCATCCACCATCAGAACTCTTATACTATGCACACACACACACACACACACACACACACACACACACATCCGAAGCAGACTCCGGTTTGCCACCGCACCTGAGGATGTCCTTGTCCCATGCACCATTAGGATATTATAATGACTGACACATCACCCAGTTTCCTTTGCCAACTTTCAAGCATGTGCAGCATCAGATTTTTGTGACACTGCAATACCCTACATGTCTTTTAGTATTTTCCTGCATCCTTACAATTGTATTTAGAATCAAAATTTTATATTAAAAGTATGAGTGCAAATACTCATTTTCTCCAAGGCCTATTAGAATAAGCCCACGAGTGTTCATTTAAGTCATTTCCATACTTAGTGAAACTCTGAGCAAAGGGAACTTTGTGTTCACTCTTTTTACGTTATAAGCCCTAAAATTAAAATACGTGACCTCTCCTGCAAACTTTCTCCAATTTATTTTTTACCTTTATCATTTCCTGGACCATCTGTGACTTGGAGGGCTCAGTACCGAATGAGTTTTGCTTCAGAAAAAGTTATAAGGAACGGCGTCTTTAAGGTATTTTTTTTTAAATAAACAATTTTGTTTGGCAAATTTTAATTCATATGAAATGGAACATTAATTAAACTTAAGAGCCTTTGGAATTCAATATACGGAATTCACTTAGACCACCACGGTCGATCAGCTCATTGTTGTAAGACAGGTACTTGCAATAAATATCAGTACATTTATTCAGAGAAAAAAGTATCATCATCTCAAGCGTTATTACAAGTTTGTGAGTCATAAACAACAAAGACCAAATTAAAACACAGGATTAAAGCAGCCCTTTTATGTGCTGTTAAAGACATGCTATTCCTCCACTCTCTGTGCTAGAGTCAATGAATGAAGGAACATTCCAGGAAACGGAGAAACTCACCGGAGACCCATACTCCTGGAGGCAGGGGTCCTGGTGTCTGCACAGTGGCTCGGGACCAGACCAAAATGGAAAGGATGCCGGTCACTGATACTTAGAAAAGAGAACCCTGGCTCATATGGCTAACACCTCCTGAGACACAGCAAGACAGCAGAAGGACAGAAGGCAGCATGAGGATTAGGAGGATTAGGAGGACTGATCCCGGAGCTAAGCTGCCTGCATTTCTCTGGCCCTCTGCCAGCCTGGGCACTTTACGCAACCACCCTGTGCCTCAGGCTTCTCTTCTCTAAAATGAAAATAACACTATCCACTTCACAGATTTGTTTTGAGGAGGAGATTAATTAGCATTTCTATAGCATTAAAACAATGCTTGGCACCTAGGAAGCAGTATATTTATATCCATATCACTATACCAAAAATTTTTTGGGGGGGCGCCCGGGTGGCGCAGTCGGGTTAAGCGTCTAACTTCAGCTCAGGTCATGATCTCACGGTCTGTGAGTTTGAGCCCCGCACTAGGCTCTGTGCTGACAGGTCAGGGCCTGGAGCCTGCTTCGGATTCTGTGTCTCCCCCTCTCTCTGCCCCCTCCCCTGCTCACACTCTGTCTCTCTCTCTCTCTCTCTCAAAAATAAACAAACATTAAAAAAAAAAGTTTTTTTTGTTAAATTTTTAAGTTTTGATTAGTCCCATTTTATAGAGAATGAAGCTAAGACTTAAATTTATTATTTTGGGAGGAGTTATGACCTCACAATTACAAATACTGGTGTAGTTATTAAGTAAACCCTCTAGACAAGATGAATAGAGTAAGTCTTAATGTGGAAATCATAGATATACACACACAAGACCACTAACAAGAAGTGTGTCCTAGCATTATGCTAATGGGCACTTGGAGCTTAGAAAAATATGTCAGTGACAACATTAGATGTACAGAAATTCCTGGGTACAAATAACTTAGAGGTGATGGTGACTTGTTCTGCAAAAAGGTATTCGATGACTCACAAAGTTAGGACACAGACACTGATACCAAAGCTGCATATGAAGAAATCAGAACAAAATTATATCCACAAACTGAGTGGAAAATAAGCTTCCTACATTATTTATGTATGTAATTTTAAGAACACGTAATAATTACATAAATATTACACACACATTCACTTACAGTACTGAGAGCTTTTTCACGCAAGTTAGTTAAAAGGCTGTCTTAATCATCTTGTTGAAAAAATGGGGGACCGCCCTCTATTTGGATCATATTCTATTCAGGCACACATGGACCAAGCCCTGTAAGAGGCTGAGAGAGGATGAGAGCCCAGGACTGTCTGACTCAAGGACCCTCCCGCAGAGGGCCAGAAGCACATGATACACACAGCAGCCATTCGGAAGTCAGACCATCTGGGCACAAATCTCATTTCCGCCCACCTACTGTAGTCAGACCTTGTGCTTCAATCCCCTTACCTGTTAAAGAGGACTAACACAAGTGTGTACCTCATAGGGTTGTCCTGACGATCCTGTGAATCCATTATCACGTAGGACAGTGCCTGATACATAGTTAGCACGGGGTACATAACTACTCTTTCCTACTCAGCCAGCCCAGCTCTCCAACTATCAACTTGGGTTGTTAATTCTCTAAGTGTTCATTACCATGAAAGGATTAAAATTTGGTTTTCTTTGTGAACAAATCCCCTCCTCCCCCCCAAATAAAATCCAATCATGCAATATCAGTGGTGAGGAATTTGGGAATTTGGCAAAGTCGCTGATTGTATCTCTTATTAACATCAGAGTCAACAACTTTCAAGCTAATTTAAGCCAATTTTGAGCTATATAATAAATCGGTCTTATTCTTTCATAATTACAGGTCTTCTTTCTCCTCCCCAAATTATGTATGTGTTTTAACTAGATTATTCAATAGATATGGTTCTGAATGTCTGTGACATACTCCTCAAAATTAAATGGAATTCCAAGCAAGGACTTCCCATGGTGACTAACTTTGAGAAAACCGATAAAAACGGGAGTACATATTTTCCAAAGTTTTTGTGTTTTAAAAATATACCTTACTGCAACATTTTTTATGTAACTTTACACTTAATGATTATTTGATAGTATTTTATAAGAGCTATCTCCAGTTATTAATTCATAGCAATAAAAACTTTTCAACTACATATTCTAAAAGAAAATGGATCTTTTTACCAAGAGTTGTTTTTTTTTTTAATTATTTTAATGTTGATTTTTGACAGAGAAAAGGAAAGAGAGTGCGAGCAAGGGAGGGACAGAGAAAGAGGGAGACACAGAGTCTGAAGCAGGCTCCAGGCTCTGGGCTGTCAGCACAGAGCCGGATGCGGGGCTCGATCCCATGAATTGTGAGATCATGACCTGAGCCAAAGTTGGATGCTTAACCGACTGAGCCACCCAGGTGCCCCTATACAGAGAGTTTTTAACCTAAAACTAACATCTTTGAAACCCCATTCCAGTTTCTGGTCTTAATTTTTTTTTTCCATAAGATAACTAAATTGCTGTATAATATTTTCTCTAACATTTCCCTAACTTATAATTGTTGGAAACACTTGTTTTGGAAGTAAATGCAGAATGTTAATGAAGCACATTCTATCTAGGCTGTCTTTCTAATGGTATTATTTTTAAAGTAAGGCTCTTGAGGTGGTTGTGCTGATTGAACAAGAAGAAACAGATGTTCCTCTTATTAGAGACAAGAAGAAAAGACGAGTTTAATGAATATTGAAAAAAAGAAGGCATTTAAAATATAGTAGCAATCCACCATGCAACATCTGTTTGAAAGGGCTTCAAATAAAATTACAGCGACTAGAATTTGAAGGCTTTTGCTCAATATTCAATATTCTGGGAAAAATCTCCTAGGATATGAATCCATCTTTAGGCCATTGCAATGTTCCAATGTGCTACTGATAGATCCCGTAACTTCTCAGTTACCTATTTATGCAATAAAAAGAGAAAAAAAGAAGAAGATGGTATTTCTATATAAATGTACCAGGCACTCTTTCTTATATTATCTGTAAATTCCGTATCATAAGGAACTTGACACCATTTAGTCTTGCTCGTTGGTATGTGCCATATTCCAAACCACATTATAAATAGGATCACTTGCGGTCAGATAGAACACGAAATAAGGTGCTCGGGCAGGCCAAAAATTCCTTCGTCTTCCTAAGTTGAAGGAACTGTCAAAAGCTTTCTTCTACAGGTATGGACTTAAAGGCCACTTTGAAACAGGTCTTCGTCTTGAAAGAGCCACTTGATGAATGGAATCTTTAAGGTAGATAAATAAGTACATAGAGCACATTGCATGACATTTTTTATCGCTGGGTTGCTAGTTATCAGAGAAATTAAAACCGCAATGACATATAATTTTCTACCCACTTCAGGGGCTAAAAACTAAAAGAACTAGCTCGCTAAGATCAGGATCAATTTGAACCGTTATACATTGTTAGCGGGATATAAAGTTGCACAACCCTTCGAACAATTCTTTGGCAGCTCCGCAGCGTTTTGTTTTTTAACCAAGTTAAACGCACGTTAATCCTATCACCCAACAATTCCCCTCCTAAATATTTACTCACCCTAATCAAAATATATGTTGCAAAAATACTCGCACAGAAATGTTTTGGCAGCTTTATCAGAGGCCTACGCTGAAAATAATTGTATAACCACACAGTGCATATTCAAACAAGGAGATGCTAAGTAATAAAAAAGAATCAACTGGTGGTACATTTTTTTGCCTGAAAGAATGTAGATGAAAAAAAAAAAGGGATTCGTGAAGTGTCATTTTTTGCAAGTTTACGTATTTATTTTGAGAGCGAGTGAGCGAGCGAGTGCACGAGTGAGCGAGTGAGCAGGGGAGGGGCAGAGAGAGAGGGAGAGAGAGAACCCCAAGCAGCCTCCATACTGTCAGCACAGAGCTCGACGTGGGGCTCCATCTCACAAACACGAGATTGTGACCTGAGCTGAAGTCGGACGCTTCACTGACTGAGCCACCCAGGTGCCCCAACACTGAATGAATCCTTAAGTATTAAATTTCAGAACAGTAAAACTAACCTATGGTGATAGAAATCAAGACAGCAGATGCCTACGAGAGAGGGGAGCAGGTGGGAATGGACGGTAGGTTCAGAAAGAAACTGAGGTAACAAACACATTCCATATCTCAACTGGAGGTTGGGCACCTATGTATAAATATCAGAATCCACTGAATTGTATGTCTAAGATCTGTGCATTTTACACACAGTTGATCCCCATTCACGGATTCAGTATTTGTGAAGCACCTACTTGTTAATATTTACCACTAACCCCAAGTCAATACGTGTGGTATTTTGGTCATTCACGGACTGGCGCATGCACAGATGGAGGGGAAAATGGAACCATCCAGTCCAAGTTCCCAGCTGAAACCCAAAAAGGCAGCGTTCTGCCTCCTTGGTTCAGCTGTCATCCTGCGACCAACTGTTCTTTCTACTGCATATTTAATAACACATTTCCTGCAGTTTGGGGTTTTCAGTTGTGTGTTGCTATTTAAAATGGTCCCTGATGGGTGAAATACGTGAGGAGGATTAAAAAGGACACTTATCACGATGAGTACCGAGTAATGTATAGAAGTATTGAATCACTATATTACACACACACACACACACACACACACACACACCCCAATAAATAAATAGCCCCCGAATATAGTGAAGTGCTGTTTAGCATTCCTAACTGCAAGAAAAGTATGCATGTTAGAGAAGTTTCTTTCAGGTACAGGTTAAAATGCTGTTGGTTGTGAGTTCAATGTTAATGAATCAATTATATGCATTAAACAAGAGAAGTTTAAAAAGAAACACACAAAAGCAAGGTTAGGCACTGATCAGTTGATGCAAATGTTGTGACCAGAGGCTTGCAGGAATCTAACCCCGTATTTCTTGGAGGAGCAATAATTCAGTATTCACTAATCCAGTGTTGGCTGTGACTAGAGAGAACGTAATTACCATGAATAATAAAGAAAACAACTGTATGTAATTTCTCCTTCAAAAATATTTAAACATTTTTAAAAAGAATTGAAGTAATGGTGATACTCATTTTTAAGATCAAATGAATTTTATTTGAGGCCTGTTTTTTGCTTTGTTTTCTGAATTATCAAACGAGAAAACTAATGTATCACATGCCATTATTTGCTCTTAAACAAGAAAAACCCAACTGGACTATATTACTTTGAATATACTACTATTGAACTTTTAGAGGCCAATACTTTAGAATGTTAAAGAATTAAGTAACTCCAACACTACATTTTCATGTAAAAATCTCTAATAACTGTCTTAACCATTATTGATTCCCGGACAAAAGCCAAATATCATTATACTTCAAAATATCTTATTCAAAGCTTTATGATTATTCTTTGGTCACTTTTCTATTGAGATAATCTTCCAAAGAAAGTAACTTTATTAGGACTATGGCTATGCAAACACTCAATTTCAATAAATATTATCAATCCAGGACTCTGTACTAATTCTGACAGATCTATTCATTCATTCATCCCTTCAATCATTCATTCCAGTATTTGATCCTGCCTTGAATATAAAATGTAACACAAGTTGCATTGAGTAAGAAGTTATTGCTAATTTCAAAGAGGGTTCCAAATCATAAGACTTCTGATTAAAGTACACATAGAGAGAAGGCCAAAGGTACATGTCATAGAGCAGTGAAGAGTCTATGTGTCATTCATGCATGGATTCAAATGTAAGCCACACTCCCCAATTCATCTATAAATATATACAGTACTTACTATTTCCCAAGCACTATGTTAGCATTAAGATATAGAAATAAGTCAGTCAGAAATGGTCTCTGCTGTAGAAAACTCTAGCTATTTTATTTTGAGGAAATTACTAAGCCTCTCTGCAACTTGGTTTCCTTATTTTTAGAGGAAGATGTAATACTGTGTCAGAGAGTTGCTCTAAATGACTCATGAGCTATAGGGTGTGTGAGTCACCTGATACTATCAATAGCTAGTAGCAGCTTTTATTTTATCACTATTATTTTTGTTATACGTGTACAAAGACAAATACGTGTATGTACATAAAGAGAAGGTACTTTCAAGGTTTTACAAAAGGCATGTATCACATTTTGTAGGTTGTACATATATCTGCGTATGGTGGATAAAGACATTATTGAGAAGTGGTGTTTTATATGAGTTTGGGGTCATAAGGAAAAGGTTTTTATAAATGTTTTCCATCTATAAAACAAGATATACTAAAGAAACAGGAACTCAGAAAAGTAGACTGGAGGGGAAAAAAGATGCAGATCACCAAGAGACATCACATTTGACATGGGGTGTATCTTATTCTAGCTTTGACCATAAATAACGGCAAATAATGCAGATGACTTTGATGCTACGACGGAAGAAGGGTGAGTATAATAGGACAAGATGATGACAATCATCATCTCCTAAATTCTCTGATTTCTCTTAATGGGGGAAATTCGGCAGTCTTGTCTCTTTAGCCTAACATTCCTGAATTTAAGGAGAATAACATGGAGATTCACCTCCACCAGCTTAAGCTCTCCTAGAGCTCTACTCCAAAGAGTCATGTTCACTCGTTCACTCATTTGTGGATCTCCTCCCATGTGACTGGCATTGTTTGAGACACCAGGATGTACCAGTGAAGAAGACAGACAAGGTCCTGCCCTTATGGATCCTCTATTCTTGTGTGCACAGGCAGACCATAGGCAGTAACTAACAGAGCTAAATGCAGTTTCAGGTATGATAAAGGCTATAACGGAAATAAAACGGATGCCGTGATGGAGAGATTTGTGGGACTAGATAAGACTGTTTGATAAGAAGAGAATCCTCTGAGAAGGGGACAGCAAATTTGGAACCTGAAGGTGAAGAGGCCAGTCACGTGATGATTTGAGGCAAAAGCCACGAGGGAAAACATGCCTGGTGTGTTAAGAGACCCAGACCCTAAAGTGACTACAGTGGCGAGGGTACAGTGGTTAGGGCAGAATTGAAGAAATGAGAGCAAACAGACAGGCAAGTGAGGGCTTTGCGAGTTCTAATTAGAACATGAAATATTAAGTGTGACAGAAAACCTTTGCTGTGTTTTATGTGGAAAGGGCCATGATGATGTTTCCACTTAAAGGGTATACTCTAGCTACTGTAAGGTGAATGCATTTAGGGAGGCCAGAGTGACCTCTTAGAAGGCCTGAGATGTGGACAGAAGTTAGCGTTAGAGAAAAGCGGTCAGATTTGCCACATAGTTTGGGGATACCATTGATGGGTCTTACTTGTTAATTGGTTATCAAAAGTTTGAGACAGATGAAGATTTGTGGCTTCAACAATGGAGTGGAAGTGAATGTAATTTAAATAATGGGATTCTGGGGAGGGGAGATGTTGCATTAGACATGTAAGGGGACATCCATTTGACATGGAAGTAGAGATGTCAGGCAAGTACTTGCATATTAGGGTCTGGAGCTCAAGAAAGAAGCAAGGTCTGGAATTAGAATTTGATGTCGGAAGCTTAAGTCATGAGCCTAGATAAGACTATGTAGAGAGAACATGGAGATAAAGAAGAGGGTTTAGTCTGGGTCTCGGAGGGCTCTGAACTCAGGAGTTGCAAAGAGGGTGAGAGGCCAGTAAACAAGACTGAGAAAGAGTAGCCAGTAAAATTGGAAAGAAACCAGGAGAATGTGGTATGAAGGGAGAGAGATGGTTTCAAGAAGGAGGAAAATGTCAAGGAAGGAACGAATGCTTCAAGAAGTGTTTCTAAGCTGTCGAGTAAAACAATGACACAAAGGGGACACTAGATTTGGGAATAACAGAGTTCAACAATAACCGGAATGGGGTGAGGCTGACATGGCAGGGGAGGGGGGCAACGAGGGACAGTATAGGGTCCCTGAATAGTTTTGCTATATAGGAGGAGATTTCTGAATAGTGGTCTGTGTTGAAAGTCTGAAGAACATTATAAATCCTGTCCTAGGAAAAATCCTTATTCATATACCGAAAATTTGCTTATAATTTCAGGGGTTTAGTTTCTATCTCAGGTTAAGAACCTGATTTGTATAATCCACCATCATTTACTTGCATCACTGACTTTATTGGGCAATGAAAATACTATCAATTCATTTATGCTTTTCAGATTCAATACTTTTCTTACATTCTAGTGTTTCCATTTAATGACTTACTGGTTATATTTTTTGTTCCTTAAATTATAATTAAAAATTATTTTTTAATGTTTATTTCTGAGAGAGAGAGACAGAGTCAGAGCAGGAGAGGGGCAGAGAGAGAGGGAGACACAGAATGTGAAGCAGGCTCCAGGCTCCGAGCTGTCAACACAGAGCCCAACGCGGGCTCGAACCCACGAACCGTGAGATCATGACCTGAGTCGAAGTTGGACACTTAACTGACTGAGCCACCCAGGCACCCCTCCTTAAGTTATTTTTAATAAATATGCCAGTTAATTGGTTTTAAACTTAAATATTCATTTTTATCTCTTATACTATTTTGTGTATGCCTTAAATAGACAGTTGTAGTCATCAAATGATGACTGCACCATTTTGGGGAAATAAGTTATCATTATTATTATTACAATTTATTTCTTAAATCTAAATTGACTAAGTTGTATCTAGTCCTTTATCTTCCACATTTGCCCCAGATAAATTGCAATTTCCTACAATTTCCTCTAAAGGCACAAAATCATCCTTGTTTATAGGAAATTGACACTGTCCAAATGGCAAGGACATTCAAATCAATTCCTCTTTCTCCGAGGGCTTTCCTACTGGAGACACTGTTCTTTAATAGAAGAATAAATACGATGATGCTGGGCCCCAAGAAGCTTGCCTTATTGTGACCCCCAGTGAGAGTTAAATATCTTTACATGTATTTTTATACTTTCTACGAAACATTTCCCTAGATCTTATAAAGCTAGAGTTGTATGGAACAGGAGAAAATAAATGAAAATTAAGCAGGGAAGGCAGAGTGCAGCGGAGGTGGTTTTGGTAGCCCCCTGGCAATCGCTCTTTAAAAAGAGGTGCTCTTCAGTGTAGGCGTTCTCTTGTTCTCCACAGCCTACCAGAACGGGCTGTTCAAGGTCTGTTGACCCTTACCTTCCCGGTTGGCATGGCCCTACTAGAGAGGTGAATATCAGAATGATTACAGGGTACATCTGTCACCTATCTCTTCCATGCCCCAAAGGCATACAATTGCTGTCCTTTGTGCACATTAAGGAGAAAATGGAGCTACCTGATGCTATTGGTTAATGACTGTTTCCTTACCGTCACGTCAGCATTACTGAAGGAATGCAAAAGAGTACCTTCAAAAAAGAATAGGAGACTGTCAATGAAGATAATAATGGCAATTTCGCGTGGGTTAGTCTGTGAACCCATGTTCTCATCTTTTCTACTTTTTGATAGTACAACAAATAAAAAGCTGAAAATTAACATTGCCAGAATTTAAGATTGGTTTCCTTTAGCACTACATAGAATCACAAAATTCTCTCCTTCCTTCTAAATATTTTTCCTAAATATGTTGGTTTTATAATAATCACAGAGGACTGTGAATTTAAGTGGGCTTTGCTTAAAATAAAGCCTTTTTATATCTGTGTATCCTGGGTGATCCAGGGAGAGAACTGTTTTTAAGATAAAGAGGTTATCCAGCCACACAGAGGCTCAGAAATTCCTGAGTTCAGAGAATAATCATGATCAGATTCCTGGCATGAGACAGACATCTTAAAATATTGTGTTCAGGTATAATCCTTTATAATTTGAATATGAATCATTATTTTTAAATTGCATCATAAAATGAATAATAAAACCACCGTTTCTCATTTCAAGTAATTCCGTATTATCCCCCCTTAACTGTTTTTATACTTGTCACTGAATAATTTTCCATCTTTTATCAAAGACTAATGTACCTAGGCCATAGACATAGGCAAAAATACAGTCCCTACCCTTTACAAGTAGTTATTTTTCTGCCAAAATCTCTACTGCTTGTTTTACTACATGATTCCTAGCGTGAGAGGCAGCCTCTGTGCATTTCAGCTCAATGGTGTTTCCTCCAACTGGACTACTAATGAGCACTGAAGCACGAAGGGCACATCTCCAGACGTTTATGAACTAGTCTCTTCTGCAATTTTCAATTCAACAACAATCCTTTTTAAGTGTCAACTGCCCTTTGGTAATTTTTCTCATTCTTAGGGGCAAAATAGGAGTGGAAAAATGCTACAGGTGAGCACATTAAAATAATATTTATTCTAAAACTAACATTTCACATATATTTAGATTACAAATGTACTCAATCTATCCCTTCTTGTGGATTTGAACCTCTATGTGGTAGGCACTGGGGAAGATTAAAAATTAAAACTAATATTTAAAAAATAACATTTTGGGGGCTCCTGGTGGCTCAGTTGGTTGAGCGTCCGACTTCGGCTCAGGTCACGATCTCGCGGTTCCTGAGTCCGAGCCCCGCGTCGGGTTCTGTGCTGACGGCTCGGAGCCTGGAGCCCGCTTCGGATTCTGTGTCTTCCTCTCTCCCTGCCTCTCCCCTGCTGACGCTGTCTCTCTCTCCCTCTAAATAAATAAATAAGTAAATAAACATTAAAAAAATTTTAATAACATTTTTATCATAGCATACATTTCTGAAACCACTGATTTAATTTTTAGCATGCTGTCAGGGACTAGTACTCTGCACATAATACCAGTATGTGTGCATTTGTATATATGTGTGCACAGATACGTGACATTTGCTACAAGATCATTTTAGTGCAGTGTGACAAACTGAAATAGAGTGGGCTTCACATTTGGATAGCACACACGCTACTATTATGTGCGAAAATCACCCTGGTTCTCTGGCCCAGAAATTACCAGGAAAATGAATGATTCATACCAGCATATGACAAGACTCCTCTCCGCTCCAGACACCTAACTAAGACTGAAACACATCGAAGCGCTACGGATTACAGAAAGCGATGATAACGGATCAATTTGAAAAACAAAACAATGTTATGTAGATGTTATATAGAGCACATTAATTGTGTTGAATATTTTAGTCCATAAATCTTCACTTGCTCTGCTGGGTAACTCTAAACATTAAACACAACGCTCACAGACTACCCAAAGTAAATAAAGAGACTTCACCTGGGACAAAAAGAGAAGAATCCATGCTGAAAATAGTCTAAAGTCATTTTTGTACTTTATTTTATTTGCTAATTTAATGTTTATTTAATTCTGAGAGAGAGAGAGAGAGAGAGAGAGCGTGCACAAGCAGGGGAGGGGCAGAGAGAGAGAGAGGAAGACAGAATGTGAAGCAGGTTCCAGGCTCTGAGCTGTTAGTTAGCACACAGCCCGACGCAGGGCCCGAACCCACGGACTGTGAGATCGTGACCTGAGCCGAAGTGGGACGCTTAACCAACTGAGCCACCCAGGCGCCCCACATTTGTACTTTAAATAGTAGAATTTTATACTTCAGATAGAAGGTGGGAGCTACAGGCAGCTTCATGGAATCTTGGGGTAAGTGGACAGAGGACCAACCTGGGAGGAGCATGTGCCATCGAAGGAAACATGATCTTTTACTGATTTAATTTTTTTTAAGTTTATTTATTTATTTTGAGAGAGAGAGAGAGAGAGCGCGCGAGCACACAAGCAGGGGAGAGGCAGAGAGAGGGAGAGACAGAATCCCAAGCAGGCTCTGCATTATCAGCACAGAGCCCAATACGAGGCTCCAACTCAGGAACCGTGAGATGTCATGACTGGGACTGAGATCCAGAGTCGGAGGCTTAACCAACTGCACCACCCGGGCGCCCCAATCTTTTACTGATTTAAATCTGAAAGGGAATTCCTGGCCATTTTTTACAGTGATTTAACCTAAGTAATGGAGTCACAGAAAGTACTGGAAAGTTGAAGATAGAGGTAAGGTTTTTAGCAGGAGCATTTGTTTCTTCTTGAAGAAATTCTCTAGAATACGGACAATGGGTTAGGAAGATGTCATCCAGTGATATCCCACAAAGGGAATTCACTGAGGGAATTCGTGGTAGATTAGATGCCATACAGTGCTAAAATTCTGATATAAATGAGCATTTATCACTTTCTTATTAACAGAGCATGTCCTAGCTAAAGATAACAGTAGTGAAATCCGTAGATAGATTTTCTTTCTTCAAGCACAATTCTATTCTTTAGTAGTTATTTATTGAACACTGCTTAGCATTGTTTGCCGAATGGACAACCTTCTAATTAAAATCAATTACAGAATTTAGAAGCAGTCTGGGTGTTGGTCTTGATTTGAGTGTTAGTTACATAGGAGTGTTATTCAGTTTGTTTGTTTGTTTTTAAATCACTCATGGTCTGTGCATTTGCTATATAAACATTGTATTACAATGAAAGTTAAAAATAAGACAGTAGTGTATATAATGTATAACCTAATTAAGTATCTTAAAAATGTAGAAAGGACTGAAGGCACTTTTATTTAGTGTCATTACACAGATGTGTAGAGAAGCCATCAGAAACTTATGAAGCATTTACACAATTATAGAATATTAAAACAATAATCATCAAGAAAAAAAAAAACCCTGATAGCTATCAATGCCACTAATTTAACATGAATTGTGGTACAGAAGAACAAAAGACATTATTGGGATCTAGGAGAAGCTGTACAAAGACTTCATACAGATTCTGAGGGGGACTTCAGAGCACTTTCAACAGCTTTCAAAGGTAATGACACTTTTTAAATTATGTCTAATTTCATTTCTATACTTAAAGGCTTTCTTTTCTTTAATTAACTTATGAACTATAATTACAGCCCTTTCATGTCCCACAGATAACGGGAAATGTAAACTGTTTCAATTCACAGAGAAAAAAAAACAAAACAAAGAAATGAAAAACAAACAAAGCGAAAAAAAATCACTGATATGAAAATACTTACTTTCTTTTTTCTTTTGCTTTCTCTCAAAATGGTATCATCTTCCTTTCATTGAAAATTTGTCTCTTATGGGGCACCTGGGTGGCTCAGTCAGTTGAGCGGCTGACTCCAGGTTTCAGCTCGGGTTACGATCTCACAGTTTCGTGAGTTCAAGCCCCGCATCGGGTTCTATGCTGGCAGCGCGGAGGCTGCTTGGGATTTTCTCTCCCTCTTTCTCTCTGCTCCCCACCCCCCCACTTGTGCTCTGTCTATAAATAAATAAACTTTAAAAAAAGTTCTCTCTTAGGCTCTCTTTGTTCCCATTTTTCTTGAGCTCAGCATGACTTCATCTCTTAGAAAGGTATAATCAGATGACTCAAATATCCTAACGTTCAGATCCTGTAAGCTCACTACCACCATAGTTCAGTTGGTTGGAAGCTTCTAGATTGTTTTTTCTGCTCTCAAATATCTGGGAGAGAATATTTCATCAAAAACCATGGCTCACGTCAAGAGTGATTCTCCATGAGGGGTCAAGACCTTTGGTGGCCAGGGTCGTAAGTTTGAAAAAGTATACATCACGTGAGAAAGGAAATGCACGTGGCTGTTAACTGATCTATATACAATATGTAATATCTATATTATATAGATACAGATATAGATATCTAGTATATATTCTACACACTATACTCTCTCCAGAGAATATATTTCAAGACTAATAGCTAAAGCCAGTGCCCCCTTTATATCCAGCTCAGTTTTTAACAAGCGTGCTAAGCATTCACACCCACTCACAAATACCCCAAGTAAAGCCACAGTCTCTGAAAACGGAGGAGGAAGAAGGAAGCACAGACTTCAGGGAGAAGAAGGTGGAACAGTAAGCCAGCATTAGGTGAAAAAGCGGTTCTTGGGAGCCTCTGAAGTACCTCTAAAGGAGACTTTGGCTTCTAACCTCTCCCCCTTTGAAAGAAGGGGTCCTGTCCCTCCTTCAACGGAGACTTCCCGGGAGACGTCTGTGTCCACAGGTTTAGAGGGTGGTGAACTCCAACTGCCTGTAGCTAAGCTGCCAATGACCACCCAGGTCAGAGTCAAGAGAAGGAGCTCTTGGTCAGTTCCCTGAAAACCAGTCTTCAAAAATAATTATCCAAAGAACCAATCGGTGAATGGCTATTCCACCAAACTAATCAAATTTACCAATTTATTGGGTGACTGTGTTAAGAAATACTCTTCTCGAATATATTCTACGATTATGGATACATTCTTCTTATGAATATGTTAAATATATTCAATAAATGTGAATATATTAGTAGTATCTTAAGGATTATTCAATCTATCAAAAGCTAAGGGTCACAGGTTTATTCTTTTAATGAATATATTCATGAAGAACATATTCATGAGGAATTTAGTTATGAACCAAATCATCCCATGAATATAGTAAAAGAGGATATATTCAGTGAATTCTTTCAATCATTTATTTAATACTATATGCCATGCCATGTCCTAGACCCTACAGTTACATCAAAATAAAAATTTCTGACCTCATGGTGCACAGATTCTTAGTACATCTATTGTCTTTAAAGAAGGATAATCTTTAAAATAAGCTTTTGGCAAATAAATTTTGTAATTTTGGTGAATTCAACTGTTCCCAAGGGAAATATTCATCAATGATATTGGGGACAGCCTACATCGAACGCTTGTGATCTGTTATAAAAATCTTGCACCAGAGGTTTATAATATTGTTCTTTATCAGCTTTTATTGGTTGTGAACTAGGAAGAAAGTTACACGTAAACATTATAGAACAAATAACTAGTCACTCTGGTGAACCAGAGATATTTCCATTTTGAAACTGAATCAATGAGCAAATCAAGACTCAGAAAGATAGGAAACTTGCAAATATCAAGTACTAAGTTGCAAACCTGGCATATGACACAACTTTGTGGATTTCAAGTCAAAGATTTTCTCCCATTTTTCCCAGAAACACTGTTACAACTTGAGGTTTTGGTAGTGAGCTTCGCATTGGTTTTCACTGAATTTCTAAAATAACAATGAAAAAGAGATCTCGCTTTTTGCATCATCAGATTTATATTACCCACCAGTTTTGTCTTTCTTTTTAAAGCAAATTATGGTAGAAATAGAATACATCAGAGCAACTTCTATGTTAAAGCCTGAAAATAAGGTTAATGTGAGTATAACAGTTATTGTCATGAATTCTTATTTTTATTAAGCAATGAATAGCTTCGTTAAGTAATACATTAGTCTTTTTTGTTAGCTTCTTGAGAGAGACAACAATGAACTGCTTGAGTTAAGCTTCATGTAGTTTTTAAAAGAGAAAGTGTTCTTTCCCAAAGGGCAGTACCAAAAAAAAAAAAAAAAAGTCTAAGCTGAACATGGTTATTCTCTGAGAAAGTCATCAAAACAAAATGAAAATGTTGGCATTTTAGTAGACCTGTTTGCACTTTATTGAGCACAACGTCTACCAGCGATTGGTATGGTCGCTGAAAAGGATGCTTGGATATGAAGCAGATTTGCTAGAGGGTAGCATGACCCCTATTTTTTCTCTGAGCTTTGCCAAGACAGAAAAGGGCTTCCGTTATTGTTTCCCTGTATCCACCTCCCTTGTTTATTTTGTTTCTTCCCAACAAGTGTTCAAAATGAACTCAAGCCAAAAAAAATTGGATACTAGGGCCCTCTTTTTGTTATTGATTTTCTTGTTTGTCTAAACAGAGGGTTTTCAACTTTAGTGAAGTCTTAGGTACAAAGTTAGGACCACCCAGTACGTAGTTTGCAATTAGCTCTATTGTTTGGAAAATACACATTATTTATATTATAAGAAAGGGAGATCCTTTGGATTCACGGTATGATCACTTTTTTTTTTTCATATGGAGTTGAATTAGTTCATTATTCTATGCAGACAGACTTTAAGTACAAATCCTTCCTTTTATTTAGGCTGGGTATACACATTTGATGACAGATCTCTTGTAAACATTAACATTTTCCACCCTGATTTAAAAAGCTTAGTAATAATGCCATCACTACAACAAAGAAGGCTTAAGTGACTTCATTCTTAGAGCACTTAGCATTTAAATGGGCTTTTGCTGGGCTAATCTGGTGCTGTAGGGAAACCACAGAGAGCTGACCAGAATTATAATAATGCCTGGTATATGGGTAGATCTTCTTGGGATGAGTCTATGTAGCAATAGTAAGTAGCAATTAAGCCAGCTAAGATGACTTTTCCTCTTTAACTAGGTACTTAATAATAAAAACTATAATTTAGTTCTTATTAGGTCATGGCAATGAGGTTTCAAGAAAGTAGAATATGTCTCTCCCTCATGGAAGTTAGATGCTGGATGAAATGCATTTTATATGGTTATTGTATCTTATTGGCATACATATAAGGAATAATGACAACGAAAATGAGAGGCTGTTGACTAATTTCACAAAATATTTACTGAGTATCTACTATGAGAAGGAAATTCTTTCTCAGTAAGATTTATTATCTGGTTTGAGTCCATGTTTAAGGAATGAATGATAATCTTCACCTTTGCCCGTTTAAGAATTTCAATCACTATATTTTCCTTTTTCCTTTTGAAGATAATTTTTAACTCAGGGAGCATTTTTTTTTAATATTCTGTGCAGAACTTTTTAATACACTATCTGAAATTCAAGTATATCTATCACTAATAAATTTATGTAGATTGTAACAACATGTTGGAATTCAGATAAGTATTACTAACATTTGGCATAATATTATAAAGATAAGGTTCAGAGTGACTAAATTTGGAGTTAGTTATTTAATCATCTTCATTACAATTCTTATTTGAAGTATGCATCTTTGGCTGTATTTAGCAAGCTGTGTATAATAATCTATATTCAGAATAGAAGCTAATTTGTATTTATTCAATTTTGTAGTAAAAGAAGTAAGCTCTATTTTGTTACAAGTGCAAAGTTACAAAACCCTATCATAAATGCAGAATTATACATTTTACTTATTTATAATTTTGGAATTGTTTTTTTTTTTTTATTTTTTTTTTTAAATTTTTTTTTTTTTCAACGTTTATTTATTTTTGGGACAGAGAGAGACAGAGCATGAACGGGGGAGGGGCAGAGAGAGAGGGAGACACAGAATCGGAAACAGGCTCCAGGCTCTGAGCCATCAGCCCAGAGCCTGACGCGGGGCTCGAACTCCCGGACCGCGAGATCGTGACCTGGCTGAAGTCGGACGCCCAACCGACTGCGCCACCCAGGCGCCCCTGGAATTGTTTTTAAAAGTAACTGTGCAAGTTTTACTACTTAAAATTTTCTGAAAAGATTGAAATAATTTTAAAGAAAGAGTTACTTGAGATTAGAGTAATGATAAATATAAAATTGTATAGCTATATTATGGGGAAATTTTATTAATTTTCAATAGGAATATTTTATTTTCCCTTCTAAAAATGAAAATTTACCACACAGAATTGTACAATATGTGCTGTGAAATTTGTGAAAGTAAGTTGGTTTTCATTTCAATCACTGAATCATTTGATTTTTGTACCCACTGCAGTTATGGATGAGAAAAAAAGGTAGCTTTTTTTTTTCTCCTACATTTGTAAGGAGGTGAATGACTGAGGAGGAAATAAGAATAGTTCTGCCTCCAAGCAAAATTGAGTGGTTTTACTCACTGGACCTGTATGCGATTGTTCTGTAGTTACAACTTCTGGTGACTGTGGGGGACAGGAACTATTTGGAACATTATCCTTGAATTCAGAGATACTTACTGATTTTTGGAGGGCATATGTAGAGAAATATTAAAGTAAGTAGATACTGTCTAGTGCTAAAATAAGGAAATTACATTGAACCCATGGGATGGATGTCTTACTTTTTGGAGAATATTAGGAAAAACTTTATGGAAAAGTTTCCATTTATGGAAATGGATGATAAGGTTACCTGAAACGAAGGGATTGTTAGAATAAAGGAATGGAAGTTTAGGAGGTCCAGTTAGTTAGTTAGTTAGCATGGTTCCCGTCCCTTCCTAAGCTACTTGAACACAAAATTGCATAAACATAAATTGCTTATTTTTGTCTTTGAATCTCCAAGCTGCAAATGCTCAATATATGTTTTCTTAATGAACAAAAGGATTACACGTCCTTCACTAAGAGTACTTTGTGTACAGGGGAAAAGAAGAGAAGTGATGGTTAAAGCCAGCTAATGCAGGACTCTGAATTTCAGGTTGAAAATCTTGAACTTCATTGAGAAGTTTATGGAGTAAAAAACTGGCATAATTAGAAATGTCATGAGTAAAATATGGAGACTTCCTGGTTTATAACCTCCCCACTGATGTGCTTATAATGTGTGTGTTCAAATTTTTAAGATAAATTTATGTTAAATATTATACTTGGAAACCTAAATCACCTCCATGCAACAACCAAAACTCAGAGGGAAATGACTCTACTCAGAAGTTCAAATGAGATTAAAGCAGGAATTTGTTACTCATCTTATTTTGGTATTTCATCCTGTAATGTATTTCTGAAAAATTAAATTTATCCAGTCTTATCCTTAGCTCTGTTAGGGCCCTTCCACTTTTGGTCCCCATCTAGTTTGGACTCCTTTCCCGAATTCCTCAAACATTCACCAAGGCTCATTATTACACATATCTGAACTCTCCTGCTAGGACTATATAAATGGAGAAGTCAATTGGAATTTGAGACAGTCTTAAATGTTCCTATTTATATTTTGGCTACTCATGCATGAACTTGATTACAAATTATGTGTACATTGCCCTAGTTAGTGAATCCCCGAAACATATTGCAAGCACATCATATTTCACTCACAGGAACAACAGAATACTGGCTGTCACTGGTGTTTTATGAAGATAAATTATCGAACCACAAAAATCATGAGATGAATTCTAACACAGCACTTGCGTTTTATCCCTGAAGGCACCACGGCGCTGTCGGTGAAACACTAGTGAGCAAAACTTAGTTTTCATTTCTAACAGCATTATTGTCACTACTGGCGACTCTAGCCATCATAAGAGAAGAGGGTTCTTCCCAGGAAGCCCACGGGGCTGAACCGCGATGAACATTCTGTTCTTATTCACAGCATCTGTGCTTCATTTACGTTTTTGGTTTTGGTTTTTTTCATTGTCAATTGAACTCAGCACTTGAAGGAATATCTTCTTATAAAAACAAACGCATATATAAAAGTGCATCACCACACATAGAAAAAACATAGTCATGAATATTGCCATATCTGTTCTGCAAACAAAAAGAACTCATGAGTTGCCACACACACGTATATCTTAATGAAGTGTTATGTTGTTACAGTGGGAAACAGGGCTTCAGTCTAAGCGGGATACAACCAGAAATTGTGTCTGCATTAAACAGACCATTATGCTCCAAAGTGAGTTCCAAATCTGGCACCAAGTTTGGTTTTTTCACTTGCATGTTTCACAAGCTCAGCTCAGACAACGGCTGCTTCTCCCCTCAATTCAACTTATAAACATTTTACGGGTCTTAATTTGGCTTAGAAATGTGTACTTGGGTTATGGTTCTGTTGAAGAGGTGTTGCTCATCAGTATATGTGGCTTGCAGCTTGAAAATCAAAGCATTCTACCACAATGGTTCATTTTCAAACAGTAAGAATGACACAACATCAATTAAAACAATGCCACCAAAATCAAAACCACGCAACCTACGACCGCAAATGTTAGTAGGATGGTGATATGTGGGACCCAATTCTGCCTTTCAGTTTAGACTGTCCCCTGCAGCAGGGCTTCCTCAGGCTGGGAGTGGACCAGGAAGCAGATCGGGGGACTCTAAAGAGCTCCGTGGCATCTGAAACTCCAGACTCTGCCCTTCTTCAGTTCAAAGTAAGCCAGGGTCCAAGCAGCACATGAGGAAGATCACAGGAAGAGGGGAGTGTCCTTAAGGCGGCTCTCTAAGGCCTATAAACCACATACCATTTTACAAACCATCCTTCCAACCCCAGATAACTTGATTTTTCAGACACAAGCAAATGAAAGCGTATCAGAAGACAAGTCACTCGGATGGTGAACGGACCTGGGTCCCATCATATAAATGAAGGCTGGAGAAACTGTGGGAGCATACAGCAAGAGAAAAGTCAGGTGGAGATATGATAGCGGTCTTCAAATATCTTCCCTCCCTATTCCTCCAAGAGAAGGAGGAATTGAAATAAACCCCTGCCCTCTAAGGCTCACTTGTGCGGAAGAAGTACGCATCAATAAACAACCTGAATTGGAATTCAATACTGAAGTCGAGCTAGGTCAAGAACACTCTCCAGAGGAGTTGGGAAGCTTTCACAGAAGAGGTAACACTGAGGTGAGGGTGCGAGAGAGGATCGGGAGTTTGTCAGATGGAGAAGGGTTATAAGGTTCTAGGATGAGGAAACTAAGTAAATTCAAATTGGTGGAGCTATGAAGAGGCAGAGGGTGTGCACTCGGGCTTGTGACCAGATGGCAGGGCCAGGAGTGGACTTTGGAGGTAATGCTAGACTTACCTGTGAAAGTCTACTAGCCATATAGAGACGTTTGGGCATCATGCTACAGAGTTCGAGAAAATTTTAGAGGTTGCCTGAATCTATTTAATGAAGTCAATAATCTCCATGAAGTGGGAGTTAAATGGAGAGAGGGGGAAAAAAAAACACACCTTATTCCTGCTGTTCCTCAAATGAGTGATATTTTAAAGGAACATTAACTGACTTAGCAGCTAAGACAAGGATCTATTCAATTTAACAAGGTGTTATCATGATCTCGACAGAGTTGTTCTCTCATGAAACGACTGAAAGTTCCCTTTTAAAAACTTCAGTTCTACGTTTGATAATGTTACTCAAAATGTAATGAGCTGGCAGGGAGATACAAGGTCTTCTATAATTCCATACGAAGCTGACTTCTGAAAAATCAGTCTATAAAAAGCCATTCTATCTTCAGTCATCGGTGGGGACATCCCAAAGGAAGAGAAAATCCATGGAGTGAGAAGAATCTGCATATCCTTGATGGAGGGAATCCAGAGTGAGGCCACTGTTCTAGTAAACACATCAGTAACTAAATAATAATTCGTTAAGTAACGATAAATAAATAACAAACAATCTGATTTCAAAAGACAGTCGCGTGGCTTATAGATCATACTGACCTCATCAATTAGTACAAACACCCCCTTTTGGCATCTGCCCCCCTCCTCTATGGGATTTGAGAGGCCAGAGAAGAATTTCGGTTAAAGAAGAAGGCTTCTAGCAGACTCGTAAATAGAAGCTTGTATTTTCAGGTTTTTGCGTGCCAGTATAATTTGGCTTTCTGAGCTACATAAGGAATCATTATTTTTCTCAGACTCTAGAAAGACTGGTCCTTTTGTCATGAATAGCCCTTGAAATAAGAGCCACTTAAAGAATGTACTGTGAAAAACACACATAAATATCCAAGACCATGGCGATGCTGGAGTCAGGATGAGAAGATGCCCAAAATCCAAGATGTTTTATTGATTAGACATAAGTGTCTTTGAAAACTAACACACGTAGAACCACATGTTTGCCACGGCACCTGTCTAGACCTAGTCCCTTCCAAATCGCACTTTACCCTGAGTTCACGCGGAGAGGTGACCAGAGATGGCCATGTTTACCCCTCGTGAGCCTGGACCGTTACAGCACGGAGGCAGATTGGACGGAATGGAGTCCTACAGCCACTATTTCCGTCTGACAAGCAGGTGCACTATGGTGCGGAGACTGAAGAAGGCACTGGTCACTTTTTTTGTTTTTCCTGTTTAGATGATCTCCCTTCAGTCAGGCATTTATCAGTCTGGACCGCCATTGACGGTAGCCTTCCTGGAAAATGACTTACCAAGAATGGTTTGGACATAAAGCTCTCCTGCACAAAGAAGGATTCCTGGAATCTGAGCGGTTCTAAGCGACGGCATAACCAGCGGCTTACGGGCGGATACCAGGGACCCCGTATCCTCTAATACACACGTGTGCGCCACGGTGTCCACAGCGGTGGCCCCCCACCGCCCGCCGGTGTTGCAACTGCCGGGGTCGGGTCATTGGTGGAAAATGCAGGCTCCCGGCCTGGACTCGGGCTGCCGGGAGGCACGTGGGTAGTGACGGCGAGCCGCGCCTCGCTCCCTTGCCCCAGCGGCACAGCCCCACGGAAACATGACGCCAGGCACAAAGATAAACCACGTAGGTAAGTTTACAGTTTCTAGGAACCGCACTGGATACAAGAATGCAAAAACCAGTGGCTTGATTGTCACGATATAGTTCACTTAACTCAATATGCTCAAAATCTTATTGTTTCATAGGCAGTTAGTATAAAAAAGCTACCAATAACGTCTCCCCCCCCCTTTTATTTTCAGATGACGTCTTTCACCTATGAATGCATCCTACGTGGTTGGCAATAGCAGCACATCTCGACTGGCACCTGCCGCACTTTCAGTGATCCAGGGACACATGTGGCCGCCACCCACGTGCTAGGACAGCACAGGTTGAGAAGGAAGAGTGATTTTCTGCTCTCACTAAAGCTAGCGGGAACCTGAGAGCGACCTCAGGTTTGCGTTGCCATGCTACCCTCATCTTTGTTCTTCTTCCCTCGTGATGAACCCCAAGCCCTGAAACCCCACGACCCCCATCCCTACCACTTTAACCTGTGAATTTCTATCCACACTGAAATCTCGGCTCGGGTAGAGCTTCCTCTTCCTTGATTGCCCGGGTCCCTCTCACCTCACCAACCCCACCCAAAATAAAATAAATGTAACAAACAAACATGTGAACAAAACCTGAGGTTCTGGTTCCCTGTTTCCTTGTCCTATAGTCTCAGAGCGCGGAGTCTCTCATAACGCTTATCGTGGTTGGTGCTTTATTTGTATGATTGATGATTATAGATTAGCTCCTTTTCCATGATGGAAGGTACTGTATTTGAATCTGGCAATGGGTTTGGCTCATAGTACACACTCAAAATAGTTAAACTGAATAAGTGAATGAATTCCTGGCTCCAGAACTGAGACTTAATCCCTACTTGAGCTGGCTTGAGAGGCTTTGTTCTTTGCAACTTAAGAAACCAGAATAAGAAATTTTCTATCTAAAAGTTACCCTAGACATGCAAACAGCAGGCAGAGCATAGTAAAAGCGCATTTTGGAATATCCCCATGTCTGTATATATGCACACTGGCTATTTCTTTTCCCAACCTTAAGGACCAGGGAGATTTACAGTGAAGCTCATTAAGTTTAGGCTTCAGGACTTCTCACTTACGAGACCATCGTGAGACAGGGAGCTGCTGGGAGCTCCCTGCCAGGGAGGGGTAGCCAGGCTACATTTCTGGAAGCATTTCATTATCAGCATTTCTGCTAAATTGCCCAATGAGATCTCAGAAAACAAGGGACCTGAGACTCGAGGGTTCCAGTCATTTGTTGTCAGTTTTTTCCGATTCTACAAGAAGATTCCATTTTGTACCGGATTATATATTTGTAAGTTTGTATTCCTTTTTTGTAAAGAGTTTTAGCCCCATCTCCACATTGTGTGAAGCTTCGGGTCCAGATCCACCCTGCAGAGACCATAAAGGTGTTCTGTATATTCGGGAGAAAAAAAAAATCAACCCTCTTCCAAAAATGTGGACTGTAGAGCTTATATACATATACAAATGCTTAAAAATATTTACCTTCCTTGTCAAAGCGAAAGGGTCAGCACAAAGTAGGTCAGATACTGATTTTAGGGGAGAGTGGAAGGGAGTGTACCTGTGGGATGCCTCTCCCTGCTTCTCACTGCATCGCTATGCACTGCTCTATGAAGGCCAGAAAGATTATAGTAATGCCAGATTTTCCTTGGGCAATCTGTACTCTGCTTTATTGGGTTACCTTCACCACTTAGAACCCAAGGCTGGGGGTTGGGGAAATGACCTGAAAGCCATTGACCCTCGCTTCAAGATTTTTATACTCTAAAACATAGTCAGCAAATGTAAAATGTTAGGAGAGTATAAAGATCGAGTGCAAATTGCACGGTATTTATTCATTGTTTCAACTGCAAGGGAATTAATTCCTAGGACGCACAAATAGTACAAGGGCTGGGGGTGTAGCATTTGATCATTCGGTCTGGAGTCCGAGTCTGGGTATCGCTGTCACAAGGGTGCGGAACAGTAAACATGAGGACCCTGGCTGGTGAGACTAGGAAAAGGTTTTACAGAGAGGGAAAATCTTGAAGCAGATGTGCAAGGAGAGGCAGGATGTGTACTGTGAACGTGAAAGGGAACAGGATTCTAGGGGAGGACATCAACATCAAAGTTAAATTAATAAAATAACCCTATAATTTCTCAATCGCCTATCGCCATTGATATGAAATCATACGACAGTATTAACAATTGTTCTTTTACCTTCCCTGTTACCTTTTGAGTTTCCATTGTTTTACTGTATTTGTTGAGACTCTGCACAGGATTACAGAAATGTGCAGGGCACGTATATGACCCAATAAATACAATTTTTATAGGACGGATAAGACTAGCAACGTAAACGGCATTCTATACGGACTACTGTAAGGCACACATTTATTCCAAATAGCTTTTTGTGTTCACCCTTCATCTCTTTTCCTCTCGGCTCATGATCAGGAACCTGGGATTGAACTGAGCAAAAGAGTCAGGGGACCACAGGAAATCCCCTACTGAAAATGAAGCTTGAGTCTAGATGGGTTTGATATGTAGCCTTCTGTGCCCCTGTTAATCCTCAACGTTAAGAAGCTTTAATTTCCAATCATCTCTTCTTTTTGCCTTTTAACCATAATGCTATTCCAGAGTGCTAAACAGCTTTTGCTAGAGAAAATGAAAGAGCTATTCTATAACCTTTAGAGACATAAAATGGGAATACACAACATGCAGAAAAACAGATAAGTCAGAAACTTAAATAAAGAACTGAGGTTAGAAACTGAATTTTGCTTATGATAAATGACTTAATAAAAGAGATTAAAAAAAAACAACTGTTATAACTACTCCCACACCCCCAGTTCTGCCATAAAAATAATGATTAAATCCAACAATAGGCTCAAAATCCCATTTTATTCACTGTAATAATAGATAGGGTTTTAAAATCATTTTTATGAAAGCACAAATTTCTCAGTGAATAGAAGGCTGCAAAATCTCTCTTAGACTGCAGAAATATCTTTACAGGACTTTGTTCTTTGTAACAGTTGTCTAAGGGCACCCAGATATTCAGAGCTCCTTTAGCACAGACCTAGTTACCTGCCGAGGATCCAGGGTACTTCACCTGCCCAGGTCCCTGAGGACGATACATCATGGAGGGAAAATGCCTAAATCAGGGAAAATGCCTCTATAATTTTTTGCAAAATTGCAAATTAAAAACAAAAACAAACAAACAAAAAAAACATGGCTTACCGGCCTCATGGCTCGGCCATTGTATTTATTTATTTTTAATGCTTATTTATTTATTTTGGGAGAGAGAGGGAGAGAATACCAAGCAGACTCCATGCTCCATGTGGAGCCTGACATGGGGCTCAATCTCATCACTATGAGATCAGGACCCGAGCTGAAATCAAGAATTGGACGCTTAACCAACTGAGCCACCCAGGCACCCACGGGCTTGGTCATTTTAAAACACATTTGTGAATATTAGAAAGTAGTCTCTCTTCCTTTGGGTTCACAGCCCTGCTTGGCAGGGGCTGGATTTCAATTCTCACTTATCCCTTATGTGACGGTCCTTGTGCAGTGAACTACCTGTGCAACTGTGAGGGTGACTTTGGTCTCAGATGCCTAAAAGATTGTGCCCTTCCTATAAAGCAAGACTTGTCTCCTCGGGAGTTTATGTACTGCACGTTCCAGAAAGCTCGATAAATCAATAAACCCCTTCTCCATCTAGAATTTGAAATCTCTATTTTTCTGGATCTTGAGATGACTTTTGAGCTCTGCCTCCGACAGCTTGGAGATGCTAAGGAGCAGTGGCATAATTAAAAAGGGAACACTCTTGAACCTGTAGTTCCCTTGAAGCTCTCACTGACGTCTTAACATGTCTCGCTTCAGCCTTCCACGCTCACACCCTTATTAACAGTGCGAGTTTGCCACCGCTGTGACTCCTACCACAAGAGCTCTCGGAGTTATGAAGGCTCTGCAGGAACAGCTCCAGACTGGCTACTTCAAGGGTGTCCCAGGTAGGAGGCCGGCGGCCTGACGTGGGCTGGCACCCTCGGACTCTGCAGGAAGTGGGAACGACTTCTCTCCTTCCTGCCACTCCTGTTTACCATTCAATTCTGGACACTTTGTCCCCTGCCCACCTAAAGGCGCATGGAAGTTTCCTCTGCTTCCCGACCTCATTCTGTCCTTCTACCTTACCTCTTCCGTGAAAAAGGAGTCTGAGAAACTAATGTACACCAAGCATTTGCATTTCAAACGTGGCTTAAAAAATATTTCCTACAACAAATAAATGTCTAATGGTAAAATTCCATGCTTCTTTGGGGAAATCGTTTTTGGATGATGGGGCTTCCCCGACAGCCTCGCACCGGAGCGCGAACACAGCTGGTCAGACTCGGCACCTGGCCTCTTCGTGTAGTCATTTTCCATGTCTCTACCTCCTTTGCTTCTGCTTGGCTTAACTTTGACCTTTTAAAAACAGAGTACGTTCCCCCCATATCCATCTGTGTCTGTCATACAGCTATCAATTAAACAAAGCGAATCCATTGCTTAGATCTATAGAGCTTCCTCCCTTGACTACTGGGATCGAGCGGAACAATTCCCTTCGAATCCTGAGGGTCTCTCGTCTCTTAGATGCTGTGTCTCCATCCACTCATACACATACATACACTGTCTCTCCCCTGTATGTCTTACTTTGCAAATTGCTTTTCATTTTGTTCAAAGTGATTCCCCAAGAGTGGAACTGATTTTTAATATTTTAGGGGATGGAGAAATAAGGCAGAAGGTCATATTTAAATATCAAAGTATCCATATGTATGACTCAGGCTGAATCGATCTCTACATATGATTTGTGCACCACAACAGCATGTGGTCCCTTGGCCTAACTCCCTCCTTCTGGGCACAACATCCTCTGAGCGAAACAGATAAAGAGATTGAGAAAAAAAATACTATAACCTCACGTTAACACTACTTAATATTATACGTAAGTCAACATATTTCAGGCGAGTCTTTGATCTGGTCCAAAAAAAGACAGTCGACTAGTGCAGTAGAGTATTGAGAGGCTTCTGTTGTTATGTTTATACACTTCTTTTAAGGAGGAACAATGCTTCCTTGTGTCAGGGTTTAAGAATAAGTACTTTTATATTTAAAACATCACTCCTTAGAAGACTTTGCAGACGCCCAGATAACCCCTAACCTAGCCAGAAGCTACTTTTTATGTTTTCATGAACTCTTGTTACAACATCCGGTTCATTTCCTGTCTGCAGAAAATCACTATTCGTATTGCTTTGCTAGGGTTGTCCTACCAAAACACCGCAGGCTTAAACAACAGACATTTATTTTCTCAAAATTCTGGAGGTGAGAAGTTCAAGATCCGGGTAAGACACGCTTGCTTTCTTCCGAGGCCTCCCTCCGTGGCTTCTAGATGGCTGCCTTCTCGCTGTGTCCTCATGTTTTTCCCTCAGCAAGTGTCTGTGACCTTCTTAATCTCTTCTCATAAGGACACCAGTCATATTGGATCCGGGCCCACCTTGACCCCCCCCCCCCCCCCTTAACTTAACTACCTCTTTAAAGGCCTATCTCCAGATACAGTCACATCTGTCGTGCTGGAAGTTTTGGCTTCCACATAGGAATTTGGGGGAAGCACAATTCTGCTCACAACTCTATCTTGTATTTAGTTGCTTTTTAATCGAGGTTTTTGCATGGTTATTCCCCAATCTTCTCTCCAAGTGAATCCCTGTAGTTCTTTAAACATTTCAAACTGAGTCAAAATATTCTGTAATATACCATTTACTTTCACCAACCTCCTCTGGCTTCTGCTTAAGTCTTACAAACTCTTTTTGGATTGTGGTCCTTAATAACCGCCTACGTTTTAAAATAAAAGCTTACCCTCTCTTCGTAGTTTCTGCTTGGCTTCTGACACGATGCCCTGCTCATATTAAGCACTCAAAAAATCTTTAAATAGGATGAGTATAAGAAACTTATTATACGTGATTATAATAATCTGTTATAATCCCGGAGTACCATTTGTTATTAATTGTGACTCTCAAATTATCTCCGGCTTTGCCAGCAAATAACCAATCATTTTTACTTAAACAAATTCTTGCCCATCTAGTGACTCATCAAAACCTTTCAAAATCATTGTCCAGCATTACAAAATTCTAAGTAACTGAGGTTCTCAAACTTAAAATTTAAAGGAATTGGCTCTCACCATACTCTACGTTTTCAATATTAGCTTCTGCTGAGCTGTCAGCACAGAGCCTCATGCAGGGCTCGAACCCACGAACCGCGAGATCATGACCTGAGCGGATGTTGGATGTTTAACTGACTGAGCCACCCAGGCGTCCCAATGTTAAAAAAAAAAAACAAAACTTAAATGTAGTAATAAAACTGGTAAATTAAATGAAATAGGGATACTAAATTTCCATAGTCCATCTCCTGCTCTCTAGAGTATCTTCAGATTTTTCCCCAGTTTTTTTTTAATGTTTATTTATTGATTTTGAGAGACAGACTACAAGCCAGGGAGGGGCAGAAAGACAGGGAGAGAGAGAGAATCCCAAGCAGGCTTCGTGCTGTCAGCGCAGAGCCTGACACGGGGCTTGAACCCATGACCCATGAGATCGTGATCTCAGCTGAAATCCAGAGTCCGACACTCAACCGACTGAGCCACCCTGGAGCCCCGCTCCCTTCACTTTTAATGAATAGTTGGAATTCAGTTCAAACTGCTAAAGATAAATATGCAAGCTAAAGTAATTATTTTGCTTTCATTTTTTTCACCATAATATCAAAAGTATTTTTGATTTTCTGACTCAGTAATAGCCTTCCAAACTGTATCATACAATTTGGAAATGTAATGTAATTTTACATGAAATGTATCTTGGAGATATGAAGCAGATACATATTTAGGTTGTCTTATTAACCCCTACATTCACTATTCTAGGAGATACCTCTTGAATCTCCTACCACAAATAATGGAGTATATTTTCTGAGATCTACCTGAAAGACACCTCATGTTAAATTACAAACTAAAAAACTATGATCTCTATCCTTTTCTTTAGCTATGGTTTATTATTTCCCCTTCTCCAAGGTTTGTTTTGTTTCCATTCTTGATCTTTTCCATGGTTTCTTGGAAAAAAACACTTTCTGTCCGGCAATCCTTATTACGTTCCAAAACCACTTTATTTGCTGATCCTCTCCAACAGATCTCACTTAATAATCAATCTTTTTCTTTTTTGGGGTGTGGGGGAGAGGAAGCAGAGGGCGGGAGGAAAGATATGTTCAACTACAGACATAAATACTAAACCTTCTCAAAGTTGTGTTCATGTTTAGGGAGAAAACCCCATATAACCTAGAGTGTTATACGATCTAGCCTCTTTCAAAAAACTAGTTGAGAGAATCCTATTCAGGTTAGATAATATACAGAACACCACATTATTCACATCTCTAGGTGTCCTATATTCAACCTTTGAACTATCCTAAACTATAGGAAGTCTACTCCTTAGAACAAAGAAGCTTCAAACAGTGGGATTCACTTTTGAGATATGTGCTTGGCTTTTATTGAAGTCTTCTTAAAAAAACAAACAACAAAAAAAGTCATATATACACTGCTTTATATTTGCTATAGTTCCCTCCATATAAGACTACATAAAAAAATTCTCTTCAACTTTACCCTATATAAATTTTTTATCATATGAAAACTTGCATTTTTTAAAATGTTCTTCTTAATATTTTCCTTTTTACCCAGTAGGGAAACTCAAACTTTCCCCCCCACTCCTTTCCGTAGTAGTATCTTCATAAAAGATAACTTCCCTACTTCTATGTTACTGAACTATTTTAAGAAAAAAAGAAGAATCATTAATATTAAAATAAAGTAGCTAAACCAGTCATAAATTCTGAGAAAACTTTGATATTTAAATTTGAAGACAAATGAAAAGGAGAAAAGAAATATACCAAGCAAGTATGCCATGATTTTCTGTATTTTAATTTTGCGTAACCCTCATGTCTCCTCTGACGCTGGATACGGTCATCACTAAAATGATGCCCAGAGAAGTTAAGGGATGTGGCTCCAGCCTGGCATCTGTAAACTGCAGAGAAAAGGTTCAAATGGATGTCTAACTGCAGCATCCATGCTCCTTCCTCTAAACCACACTGGAAGGAAACTACTGGAAATCACCCTCACTTAAAACATAACTTCAGTGGTTTGTTCCTCCCTATCACCGTATGACAAGATTCCGTATTTCCCTTTTTCTTTAAACACGAGTAGCCCATGCCTCTTCTTCCTGCCACTATGAAGCCTTACAAGTTTGGTACAGAAATGTTTGACCCATCCAGGAAAACAACAAAAACCAAAAACCAAAAACAAAGCCCCAAAACAAGCAAATGTAGGAAAGGGAATGTAGAAACATGTGGTGACGGGGGGACTGAAACCATCTTTTTTTTTCACAGGCATTATTGGAGACAGCATGGATAGCAGTAAAGCACTAGACTTGCAATCTGAGTCCCCAACTGTCACCAAGAAATTACACGAGGTTAGGAAGTCATTTTACCTCTCCAGGCCTCACATCCCTCATCCATAAAATACAGGTTTATACCAGATCCTCTTTAAAGTCCTTTGCAGCCCTTATATTCCACCCTGTGTGCTCTTTGCCCACAAGCTAATCCTTCTAGGGTACAGCTGGACTTAGATGGCTCCATACGTCTATGGGAGAAGCCTCCCCATCCCGGAGTCTGGACGTCTCTACAAGTTACGGGAGAAAACATTAGAGGGGCCGCAATAGCTGCAATGAGCTGTCTACAAGCAAAAATGGTCTGATGATGAAAACAAATTAACGACTTTGAATACAGCCATGCAGGGCATTAACTGAGACCATCCCACTAAAACGTATTCATTCAATACCAGTTTGCCCTGTACTCCACCACGGCCATCACCCTGAGAGTTTTCACTAGTGGCATCCTATTTCCCATGGTTTCTATGGTCATCTGTCCCCTTGCCTGTGTCTCTCTACTATTTTTATTCATCTCACAAGACATTATCATCTTTGAATGGCACCAACCTCACACGAAGATACTGAACTTGGCATTTCCCATTTGCACTCATTTTAGTTTATCATTTTAAAGGATTATTATTTAAACGACAACAATACAATTCACCCATTTCAGTGCACTCATTATTTTAAATCAAACAACTATTTATTATTTACTGCCAACTGAAGACTTTGTTAAAGGCTGAAAGAAACATCAGGGTTGGACGCAATGTGTCCTGCTCTCTCTCCCCATCCCCCACTGAACCGGCACTGTTGACCTAATCACTCAACATACTCTCTTCCTCCAAGCGGCCCATGATTCTTCATGCAGTCTGGATTGCACGGTGAGCCATTTCACTTCTGAGTTTGTCACCATCCTGCATTAATGGGGACCTCAGTTTTAGTCATGCTCAACTCTGACCTAGAGCCCTCCTAATCCCCTCTAATCCCCTATCACCTTTTTTTTTTTTAATAAAATGCATTGGACTAAGTAAATATCAATATGCCATGAATGCCTGATGAAAGCTCCATAGCTTTGGGCCCTAATGAGTGTGGTAACTGTTGGAGCTGGGTGAGTTTCATGTCTATAACATTTTGATTAGAGATCATGTCCACTGTGAAAAGACTTCTACACAGGGGGCTCCTGCACCTGCCACTGTGAATCTCATCCGCTTGCACCTGGGCTGTTACCTAGTAGGAAACCAAAGGGTCTGCCTCCTCCATATGGGGTTAGACAGCTGAGAGAGCCGCTGCAGGGCCTCTCACTGAAAGGGGCACCTGATGTCACCTTTCCGGCAAGTCGGCTTCCTGTTCAATAGATATCTGAGGAAGCTGCTGCCAAATGTGACCCCTGATCGCCTTCTCAGTCTCAATGCTTAATTAGACCCCAAAAGACTGCGCGGTGGGCATTGCATGCTGTAATTAGTCACTTATTTCCTGGTAACCTAAGCAACTCCACCATGCCATGGAAACTATTTTTTCAAGAGAGACCAATGATTTTTTTTTTTTTTTGCGTGTGTGTGTGTGTGTGTGTGTGTGTGTGTGTTTTGGTCCAAACCAAAGCCTTTTCCATTGTCTTCATACCCGAGTGTTTTGATACTTCTCAGTGTCCCATCTTTCATGAAATTCTGTCTTCCTTGGGCCTCATGCTTCTTCTCTTTTTCTCCCACCCTCTCGAATCAATCTTCTGTTTCCACGCCTGATTTCTTTTCTCGCTTTCATTTCCTACGAACACTAAATTCTCTAGGAACTGGTCCTGCAGTTTTTTCCGTAGAGTCTCCACTCAGAGTCCATCAATCCTAGGACCTATTTGTGAGGTCTCCACCTTCACGCTGCTCTCCCGTCTCTTACCAGGACATACTTTCATTTAGCTTTGTTGCTGTTGGCCCAGGGACAAGGTGGCCATTATCTGTCCCATTTCCCACCGCTCTCCCCAAACAGGTAGAGACATCACCATCTCCACGAAGCGCACCTTCGAATGTCACTGAGGAGGCTTCCGACCCAGGACGCGTTTCTGACACTCCTTCTCCGCTCCTGTAACTTTACGTGGTCAGTCATCACGTCCGCTCTCTCCTTTCAGATTTATTTCTACCGCCCTTCATCTTTAGTCTCATTACCACCACTTAATCCAGGTCATTACTCCATGACTCCAGTGCCTTTTAATATCCCGTACATGCTATCACATTTGTCATCCCTAACACACTTACCATGCCATGGTTTTATGCTCAGTGACCTATGCTAATATGACGAAGGCAACTGTAATGTTTTATGTCCCTAGACCAATGCAAGCCCCCTTCAAATGGAGTTATCAACACCCTTCAAATAGCCCTTTAAAATTTTACAGTCTAAAAACAACAAGGCCCATCTTTCTCACGATCAGGTCTCATTTTCTCTGTCTAGATCAAGACCACCAACCAGAGAGCTTGACATTTTAGTGTGTGAAGGAAGCAAGATGTGACCCTTGCCCACCTACCAGCTAGTGAGCATCTCTTTTATCCTTACTCCGATGTGACATATATAAAAAACAAATTTTAATACTTAAATGTGGATTGTATGACGCTATTTTTTTTAAAGCCCATGTGACACATCCTTTTCCCTGTTTAAATACGGACAGAGTTTCACCCATCGTTTATATGCAAATGGAATGAAAAGTGGTCTTATTATAAAACATATCATGACATTATTCTTTATTTTCTGGCAAGCCATGAAAACTTTATTCACCTCAAGAGTTATAAAATTCTAGAATAAGTGCAAAATTAAACCTAATTAACATTCATTTAAAAAGATGTATAGCACCCAAAGCCTACAATATATAGTATTCAACACTGTAGGCAAACACAGGCGCTGAAAAAGGCAACTAATCAAACAGGTGAAGCCCAGATTGCTCTGGAAATTTAATACGCCTAAATAAATAAACACATAAATAAGCAGAATTCACCTTACTCGCCAGAGGAGCATTATCTATGCACGCTCCTCTTTTGTTGCAGGTTTTTCTCATCGTAATTTTATGTCTACATTGTTCACATGTGATGCCAATATATAATTGTAATTATAATTTAAAAATAAAGGCAATTCTGTGCTCCTTCCCTTTTCTGAGCAAGATAATTATATTTCTTCGGAATATAAATTGCCACCATTTTTAGAGTTAGAAATTCTTCAAAGAACAATTAAGTCTTTGCTGAAACATGAAATAGAAGATAGTTCTGGAGAAGATTACAGCGTTTCAATTCAGTGCTTCCAATGAGAATAAAAAAAAATTGGCTTAACTGCTGCCCAAAGTCAATACCTCAGATTCTAAGATGGCAGGCTGTGTATTTTGAATAAGCTTATATATATTCAGCAATATAAGCAAGCTTTGTAAACGACCAAGTTATTCAAGTGAGTCAAATGTTTACTTCCTCTACATAATCGAAAATAAGAAAAATCATATGGTTGTAATATTAAACACGATGCACTTTTAAGTAAAAGTTGAAAGCATTTCTTATTTTTTTTACAGGAAGAATGAATGGAAGAACAAATGGTTTTAGTTCTTAGAATACGGGGATAAAACGTCCTTGTAGTTCTACACTATTATCGGGTTCAAAATCATGATTTTTACGGTATAACTTTTAGAGGAGAATTTCATTTCCACCCTGGTGCTTACCTATACGTTTATCCTGTCTGTCCCTGTAATACTTCGGAGGCGTCAGACCGACGTGTTGTCGTCACTGGGACTAGTGGACTGCAAGCCGCCTTATAGGAAAGCTTATAGAATCTTCTATCAGAGGAAGAGAGCGGCTGCTGCAGCCTCTGGTGATCGGAGGAGGGTCTTCCGAAAGCGAATAGGTTTCTGCAGAGTCACACTGGGGACGAGCAGGGCCCCAGGGCCTGACTCCTCTTACAAGAAAGGCGCGGAGGAGGGAAGGCACACGCACCCGGACACGGCACCGGCCCCACATGAAAGCGATAAATAGCCCCGGGGGTCAGCCGGAGGTCAAGAACTCAGAGATGCGTGAGGTTAAGAGAGCGGACACCGGCGCCAGGTTCGAGTCAGGGCTACGGGGACCAACGCCGTCTCCCCTACGTCCTGCGCGGCTGGGGCAAGAACCAGAAAGCCAGCCCCCCCCCCCCCCCCCCCCCCCCCCCCCCGGTGACAAGAAAGGGTCCTTCCGCCCCAGAAGGTCAAGGCCTGCCAGCGGGCCGGGCGTCAGCGCAGCGCTCGACGGGAGACACCCCGAGAAAAGGACACGCTCAGGGATGCGGCATCCGGAGGCCGCCCCCTCCCGGTTAAGCGTGGAGACTCAGGGCTGGTCCCAGCCGCGGGCACGGTGTTCGCGGAGCCCTGTGGTGTCCCGCTGCCCCGACGTGAGGCCCTTCCCCCTCGAGCTCTGCCTGGAACAGCAGGGTCCCGCCACGGGGCCTCTCGACGTGACGAAAGGGCGCGGTCGGCAGCAGCCTCCTACTCGCTGGTTGTTGCCAGCACACCTGCTCGTTATTCTCCGTTAGCCTCCAGGGCTCTCTGGTTCCCCGGCCTCCCCGTGGACCCTCCCCTGCTCGTACTGCCTGAGACGGTGATTCCCTTTAAAGCCTCGAGAAAACGGCAGGAGCTCTAACACATCAGGGCAGTAATGTCTTCTGTGCTGTGCTGTGCCCTTGCTCTCTTGGGAATAATGGAGAGAACCAACAAGCTGATGGCCGCACGGACGTGGCCAGGGACCCCTCCCTCATGTGTCAGAAGAGGAGCCTCTGGGTCCCTTTCTCTGGCACCTTCTGGAATAACCAAGGCGAATCGCAGATTCACGCCCATCTCGGATCCGGTGGAGAGGCTCAGCCAGGGACTGCCGGCTGTCCTGCCGATGGACAAGTGGCCGCGGTACAAGGAAACGACCTAGCTTCGATGACCTGAACTGTTTATTCCTTCCCACTGGGGCTCTTCGAAGTTCAGCTTCTTGAAAGTTAACTATGTCATCTGACCCCTGACAAGGCCCCACCTGACAGCTGGAGAATCGAGCAGAATGACAGCAGATCAGTTAGTGACCAGTTAGTGACCAGTGACCATATCAGTTAGTGACCACCAGACAGTGACCAGTTAGTGATCAGTTAGTGACTGTGACCTCTAGGACACGGTCTCTAGAGGCAGCCTTCCTGAGTTCAAATCCACTTACCAGCTGTTGACCCCGGGCTAGTTATTTAACCCGTCTCTGTTCTATCATCTGCAAAATGGAGATAATAATTGTACCTACCTCACCGAGTAATCACGTAGACTGAGTTAGTTTTTGTAGATGCATGGGGCAGGCATAATACATAGCAGGAACTGTGTAAGTGATTGATAAATGACAGAATAAAAACATCTACCATGGACTTGGTATTGTGGTCGGTATTGGAATCCGAAGATAAAGAACTATATCTCATATTACCTTTCCCCCCTCAATTTTTTTTTTTTTTAACAGAGCATGCGTGGAGAGGGGGCAGAGGAAGAGAGAGAATCTAGAAAGGCTCCACACTCATTATAGAGCCTGATTTGGGGCTTGATCTTACAACCCTGGGATCATGATCTGAGCCTAAATCAAGAGTCACCCCACTAAGTCACCCAGGTGCCCCATTACCTTTTGCTTTTAATGCATAATGTTGATTAGTCGGCCATAGATCTTAGAAGACTCTAAAGAGATAATTATTTTTTTCCTAGACTTATTCTTTCATTTGGGTAAGAAATTATTTTCTGTACTTGAGAGGAAGCAATTGAGATTCAGAAAGTTTAAATTACTTGCTAAAACTGAAAAAGGGGGGGAAAAAGGAACTCAGTGAAAAAGGATGAAATTAGAAACTGAGAAAACACTGCTCCCAAACCTGTTGTGAGATAGAATATTTTTGCAAGATGCCATTCACAGCCCACCCTGAAAAATCATTAGGGCCGCCCCTGGTAAGTCTCTGAGTAGTCTTCTAGCATATTTTTATGGTATTTCGAGAGCCTTTCTGGGAATGTAGGGTTACCCACTCAGCTGGCTGTCAGTTTTGGAACTTGCCTACACCTTTAATCCATTTTATGGCTAGCCTAAGAATCTTTATTGCTCTCTTTTTCACTTCCAAAATGTTTTTACATTATATTCGGTTTACTCAGCAAGCTCTCTTTAAGCAGCTTGTTGGAAATAAAATGATGTAGGCTCATAATCATTTTATCTGAGAAGTTTGTCTTTAAGTTTTCCCAACACAATACAGCGCTCCTTCCTACAGTTCTAATCGTTCTTACTCCCTGCTGCTTTTTATTAATCCTAAAACTCCCACATGCATTGGAATTGGAGGAATACTAGGAATCAGCTAGGCTGACTTTGTTAATTGAAAACATCTGCAGCCTCTCAGCCACATCTACGGAGACTCCAAGAGAACTTTGGTTCCCTGAATGTGTCCTGAACAAGCAGCCGTTACTTATCCTTTCTATGGGCCAAAATTTACAGAGTTTGTTTATAGGGGAAAATGTTTTTCTTACTTGCGGAAAGTTAATTTATTTTCACCTTACCTGCTAGGCTCCAGACAGAAGTGAAAGTAATAGGATTTTTTTTTTTTTTATTCCTTCCTTCTTTTATGTGTTTATTTAGAACAAAGTAACCCAAGGTTGGAAAGGGAGAAGCCCAGAGAAAATGTGGGACAGCCCGTGGTTCTCAGACCTTAGCTTACACCAGAATTACCTGGAGGGTTGTTAAAACTCAGATTACTGGGCTCCACCCCTGGAGTGTCTGATTTGGTAAACTGAGACTGAAGTCTGAGAATCTGCATCGCTGTTAAGTTTCCTGGTGGTGCAGATGATGCCAATCAAGGAATCGCACATGGGAAAAACTATCTCAATGGCAAATTCTTTTTTGATCATGACCTTCAGGCTTGACAGACCTTTCCTTTCCTTTCCTTCTCCAAGCCCCAAAGTTCTCCTCACCCTGGGAGAGCAGGGGTGGACTCAGACTGATAATCCCAACCCACAAGGTTGGGAGACAACCCCATTGGAGGAGAGGATGCTGAGTGAATAGAGTTAAAGGGATGTCGGGGAGGATAAAGAGGACTTTTCCTGGAGTATTTCAGTGGGAAGTTTCCTGGGAGAATCAGGTTCTCACCCTGAGAAGCCACTTCTGAATCTCCACCAACTGGTGCTTTTGTGCGGGTTGGATTGGACCCATTTTAACTGGAGAAAAGGATTAGTTGAGCGTTCTTCATGACTCTCAGGAAAGGTCAAGGCACTTGACCCTATTTGAGCTGCAGCACTCTTCTCCAAGGGAAGGAGTTAGGAGACTGAGACATCCATGCGTGGCCCCAAATTCTCACTGATGTTCCCCAACATCCAGCCCCCCTGCCCCACCTCCCACAGCCCCGCTCCATAGACGCAGGGGGAGGGAAAGGAGTGCAGTCTGCCTGTGATAAGCATCCCTTCTCCCCATCGCTTAATTCCTGGAGGTGGAATATATCCAAAACTGTCCTCCCAAAGTTTCTCCTGGTTACAGGTTATTCGGGAAACAAATTTACTTTTACAAATACACCTCATTCTCAAACCCAATACATGCAACATTTATTAACATCTTGGAGTTGTTTTTATCAGGGAGCCCAGCCTCAGCTGGTGGTCATAAACCTCGCATGGGGAGCTTTTACAAACCACAAGGCCAGGACCCAGCCTTGGACCCACATCATCAGGATCTGGAGGTTGTGGTCTCTCAGAACTGCTGAGGTCTCCAGGTGATTCGAGTGGGCCTCTACGGGTGGAAAACAGCCCTGTTTCAATCAAAGAGCCAGCTACATCTCTGTGAGGGCTGAGCTCCTTTGATTAGGGCAGTGAGGAAATACCTGGTTTAGGGGCAGGGAAGCTGCATGAGGGTGCTGCGTGCAGAGGGAGAGACAAGACTGGGGAGTGGGAGAGCTTTCGAGAAAAGGAGCCGCCGTCACAGATCAGGAAACTTCCCTGAGAAACATCCGGTGTCCAAAGTCACCAGTGGCCCCAATCGTGATCTGTTGAGTAGAGTAACGACAGAAAACCTCAGCTGTCCCAAGTTGGCTGTATTTCCAGCCCAGCTCTGACTCTGCAGTGCGGTGAGGGAGAGACTGAAGGTAAGTGCTTGAAACTCACCTCCAATGTCTTCCTTTCTTACAGGGCCAAGTTTATGCTATTCAAAACGTTGCCCTAAGTATGGCTTTGTTGTAATTAGGAGACTGTCGTTGGGGGCTCAAAGGCATCAAACTTAGAGGATGCCCTCCAGAGAAGACAGTGGTTATTTTGCACAAGATGAGGGTTTTCTTTCTTTCTTTTTTTCTTCCTTCCTTCCTTTCTTTCTCTTAACTTTACTAAGAGAGTTGGTGTTTGAATTTCTCCTGGAGGGGAACAGCATTGATGGTAATATTGATCAGTTGTGCTTTTTACATGGTGAATAGAACACAAATTTGAAATATTTGGCTAAAAATCTTTGCTTATTCGTGGACATAAGAATATAAAACTCAGCGGCCCACATAGTGAATGAGCCCTACATATGTAGGCACAAAAGAAGCGATTTCTTTTCTAAAGACATTCTCCTGTTTAGTTGCTTTTTAGCTAGTTGACCCAAAGAGTCCCCTGAAAATTTCTAGAAAAATGGGCTAAAATAGGGTGAGCATATAATGCCCAAGTGTTTTCCTTAGTCTGTACAAACTCTTCATTCACAGACTTGGCTTTGTATTTTCAAGAAATTAAGTTGGGCAGAATTCTCCACTGCTGTCTGGTATTTGGAAAGTGTGCATGCCTGTGTGAGTTTGTGTATTTTCCCCCAGTTCTTAAGTACAAAGCGTTTCTTTCTTTCCCACAAAGAACAGGTGGATCATCAAGGTCAGGATTATTTCGAAGTAACCTCCCTGGGCTTAATCATGACTCATAAGCCACTTGGTTCCTTTATATTAACAAAGTGCTTTCAGAGCCTTCTTTAAATTCCTGCTCTTTCTTTGTGCCTGTTTTCAAGATGGATGAAGGGGGTTAAAAAGTCCAAACTCTAGGCTATACAATAAGTCACGGGGATATAAACACAACTTGGGGACCACATTTAATATGGAGTGGACTTTTTAATATCCCTTTGACATTATTAGGTGAAACATCCATATTCCAAATAATGCTTGGCCTAAAGGTCTTAGTAAATATTTATGAATGAATGCCTGAAAAATGGCTGAAGAAGGAAGGAATGAATACCCATAGAATATGTTTTAAGTGAGGAAAATCACTTACAGACAGGAAAGTACAGGAGTTGGGGAAAAAGAATAAGAGTAGAAATTGAATAGTGATCAAGGCCAATATGGCGTCACAGGTGTGCTGTTCTCATCGACTGTTTTGATAGGCGTTATAGTTCATCCTTGTCAGCTGCCAAGGAGACAAGTTGATTGTATTCCTTAGAAATCATCCTGCAAACAACAAAGCGTATCTAGTGCCCTATGGAAAGCAACTTTATTCATTTACATTACCAAGAATTCTGACGAGAGGAGACAAAATTCAAAGAACAAGACATTATATTTTAATGTAAAAAATAGATCTAGAAAATATTCCTAGCTGGATTATCAATTTCTCATGGGTATTGCTACAATTCTTGTATATTTGGAACGGGGCCTACCAGACTGAGGATGAAATGTACACAGAGCAAGAATAGGGAAACATAGCAAATTTAGTAGAGAGAATGTGTCATTGAGCTTAGCGGTGGGGGATACAGCTGGAAATGAAGACCGGGGCCAAAGGGTAAGGGTCTTGGGAGAGGATGGTGGGTAAAGAATTTAGATTTGTTAAATCAAAAGTGGAATCCCCACCACCAACCGTTGTGAATGAGAAAATGGGGTTGATGAGAAATGGTCACAGAAATAAACTGTCAATTGTCTTCATCAATAGGACATACCTTTCTTTTTCCTTTGAGGAAAATAAACTATAATTACAAATTATTATTTTGATCGGTTCTTGGTGCCAGTAGTCACACTGTTAAATTTGTAAAAACCTTTGTCTGTGACATGGCCCTTTGAGCACTGAAGAACTTGAGATGTTTTTATTTACAAAAGGATATGTTAACCAGAGAATGACGCTATGAGATAAATGTACAAAATTTCTTGGCATTGATTTATAGGCTATTATGTTTCTCATAACATTAATATCTTTATAAGTTCCTTATTGGCAAGAAACCACCAGGGACACCACTAAAAATCAGGAAATAAGCAATAAGGCCTCTAGAGTCACCAAAAAGATTTAACAAACTTGACTCAGACGTGAGCTCCTGAGCTACCCACTCTTTGCATTTATTTTTCCCATATAAAATTACCTTTTTTTAAAAAACATTTTTAATCTGGTTTTTTTTTTTTTTTCTATTTGAGAGACAGAGAGACAGAATGCAAGTGGGGGAGGAGCAGAGAGCAAGAGCGGGAGACACAAAATCCAAAACAGGCTCCAGGCTCTGAGCTGTCAGCACAGAGCCGAACACAGGCTCAAACTCCTGAACTGTGAGATGATGACCTGAGCCAATGTCGGACGCTTAACCGACTGAGCCACCCAGGTGCTCCCAAATTCATCTTTTTTTTTTAAACCTAAAACCTCCACTTCTAGATGATAAGCATAACTTAGAAAATCAGTAGATAGATCATGTGGTTGAGAACTGGGTGATGATCCTGGGGTCAGGGTCAGGGGGAGGAGGGAGATGAGGCATGTAGGTTCACATAACCTGGCACTCAACAGGAGGACGCAAAAACAGATCAGACCAAAAGAATGCATTTTACAAGGTCAAAAGAATGTATATGTGTACAAATGTATATAATCACAAGTTCATGATAAAATGACAAATATTCATCAGTGCGTTCTACTTAAGGAGATCTAGAAGAATACACTCTTTCAGAAAACCTTCTGCAAGATTTCTTCAACATTTGCTTTAAAAGCTTTTGCTTTTATAGGGACAAAAGTATGTTACCTAGGAAAATCATTTTTTGATAAAGCCAGGTAACCCAATAGCATATCCTATTTAAAAGCATAATACTAATATATATATAAACTCTTTCCTTTGAATATTTGGATTTTTTTTAATTAGGAAATAACTGTGGGAAAGATTGCCATCTATTTAGTGCCTAAAATCCACCTTACCACAGGATGGATTGATTGACACAAGATGTTAAATTTATTACTCTCAGCAAGCCTGTTAGATAAGGAATATAATCCCAATTGTTAAAGATAATAAAACTGATCCTTAGAAAGTCACTTCATCTGTCATAAGTAAAGCAGCCAGAACTTGATTCAGATGTATTCTTTTTTCATTGTGTTACGATTACATAACAGTGTGTTAGGAGTTAAAATAGGAACATAGCTTAAAAAACAGAATGGGTTGATGATGGAGAATATCCTATAAATGATTGGGGGGGGGGCTTAAGGTGAAGGAGGGGGGTTGTCATTTTGTATTCTGGAGGAAGGCAGAGTGGATCCAATTAAGGGTTGGTTAGGTCAATACACAGAGATGAATTCCAGTTCTGTTTTTAAATGAATCTGGTGAAATGAACATGGAGGATACTGACAGAAGAGAGTAAGTCAAGGAATAAATGGTAAATGGAAACATCTGAAGTTTGTACTTGATCCAAAGAGTGCCGAAGGGAAATCCAGGGCCTGGGGAGCAACACAATCAAGATGTCCGTCTTTAAAAAACGGTGGCGCCTGGGTGGCTTGGTCCATTCAGCATCCAACTCTTGATTTTGGCTCAGGTCAAAATCTCGGGATCTCACACTTTGTGGGATCGAGCCCGGCATAGGGCTCTGTGCTGGACAGGGTGGAGGCTGCTTGGGATTCTCTCTCTCCCTCTCTGTCTGCCCCTCCCCTGCTCTCTCTCTCTCCTTCAAAATAAACCTTTTTAAAATTTTTAAAAATTAAAAAATACATAAAAATTTGACAGTGTGTAAAATGACTTTGGAGGGATGAAAGCTGGAAAATCCCCAGTTACATGAGGAGTAATCTTTCTATCACTATGTGATAGACGGGAGGAAATGTACAGAAAGATTTTACTTTGAAGAAGAAATTCATAATGGAAGTTACAGAACTGACTGCATATAAAGAAGAAAAGAGGCGCATTATTTCTTCCAGAATTCTGGGTGTGTAGAATAGAGCAATAACATTTTCCTTAGATAGTCTAAACTAGGCAAAGAGAATGTACAATGACGATCCTGTGTTTTTAAAATCCTGTTTGAGTATTCTTTAAATAAACTTGTGCCATTCAGGGAAGATACAATAGTAATGAAAACTCTGGAATCCTTCTTTTTCACAAAAAAAAGAATATTGGTAAAAGTAAAAATGAAGTAGGAAAAAAAAAGAACCAGGTGTTGAAAAATGATGGAGTTGACTGCATTATAAGGAGGCAGGGTCAACAAAGAAAAATAGTCTTAAAGCAGCTGATCAAACAGAAAACTAGGAAATTCAAATCAAGAGAATGGTTGGCATTTTTGCAGGTTACAAGAAAAATAAAAACACCTGAGAACTCAGGTTTTACATCAGTCCGTTCTGTTTTAAAAAGTTGTATCCATAATTAGAGATGAGATTCGGCTTGCTAGGTAGAGCACATAAAAAGGCAGGAAACCAAGTTAAATTTGAACTGTATGAGACATACATATACTAAGTGCACTAAGTATAGCACTGCTGTTTATCTGAAATTCAAATCTAACTGGGCATCTTGTATTTTATCTGACAATTCTAAATCAGATTCACCAAGATTTTATTTCAGTGGTTTTCACACTGTAACAGAAAGTTGTGAAGACAGAGGACAACCAAAAAAGTTCAGATACACAGGAAGAAGGAAAAAAATATACAATCTCTATGAGAAGATATAATTGGAGTTTGCATCTAGGATTGGACCAGAGGTCCCACTGATTTGATATAAAGATCAGAGGCGGAATGGCCCAGAATTCCAGTGATGAGAAAGTTAGGCTTATCCTTACCTTAAAGACCAAGGGTCTGACTCTCAGAGGAGACTTTATGTAAAGATTGAGTTGGTTCATCCTTCTACTTTGAAGCAACATCTGCTTCTAATGATTGAGCCAAATCCCAACAACTCACGACAACCTTGAGGGTCTCAGGTACACATCTTACCCTACTTGAAAGGGCTGGGCATTCTCCCTGCGTTAAGCTATTTATTCAACAAAACGAATGGACGGTGAGCCACTACTTGGGCAAAAACTCAAACAGAAGACAGCAAAACAAGAGTGGCACCTCTTCCCCACCCCCGGTCCCCACAAAAAATAAGTGCATACAGGCAAATACGCTCAACTAGGTTTTCTTTGTGGCACCAAAAATTTGTTGAAATGACATGAAACGTAATGTGGGAATCGTGCCCTTCTACATGTAATTTTAAGTATTTTGTTTTTGTTTTCTTTTACAAATATATAATTAGGGAGATGTTAGGACAGGAAACACAATGTCGATACTTTGCTGCTAGCCAAAGCGAACATGCGCTAAGAGCTATTGAATTCTATAGCTGGGTAATTGCAGGCTCCGGCAGTGAAAATGCTTAATATAATGAGAAAGGGAACCTGCAAAGAGAGCTCAAGCACCGCAGAGGAAGCTCGGTGCTGAGTCAAATGTAGGTAATATGAAATTACAGTAACTAATTAACTTAATTGTTTGCTCCAAAATTGGAAGGGAAAATGCCTGGGGCTTGGGAGGGGAAGCAAAGAAATGACCATATTTTCTTTATGCAAAGGTACAGTGAGCCAATGGTCTTGTTTGTTGACCTCTTACCCTGTGACAAGTCTACTTGCATTTGTTCATTGACAAGACGCTATAAAATAAGTACTACTATTGTCCTGATTTTATAGATGAAGAAATTGAGACACAAATTTCTGAAGCCTTTCCAAAAATCTCTTGGCGAGAGAGTGGTGGAGATGAAATAAAAATAAAGCCAGGCTTGGAGCTCACACCTGCCATATTGCCACTTCACTCACATTATGCAAAATGCTTTCAATTACTGAAAAGAGAATGAGGGTATCTATTAAAAGTATGGAGTGTTGTAGTTTCATACAAAAAGACATGATATTAATGGTTTGGGGTTTTACAACATATTTTGTTCTGTTTAATAACATAACTTCTCAAAACAGTAATGAAAACCTTAAACATTTATTCAGCAGAATTCATTTAAATATACTGTACATCATAAACACAATCCTTTTTGTAGGCAGTTTCTACGTCTACTGTGTTCAGGGGCTATTGACTAACATGTATGCGCAATCATCAATACCTACTGATAAGGTGGCCAAGGTTGAAATATAAACTCAACAAACCTACTAAAACACTTTTGGGGTATTTTCATCAATGTGGAGTACCAATATATAGTATCCCATCTACTAATCCAGATTCTTTGATAAGCTCTTTGTTCCCCCTTTGATAAGCTCTTAAGATTTCTTTATATCTATGAAATTACCAACTTTCTTATGTTATTTTTGAATTTGATGGTAAATGGATTGTTTATTTATTTGTATACTAAACTGCACTAAATTATAACCACTCTTTCAACTTTTTTTTTTTTTTTTTTTTTTTTTTTTTTTTTTTTTTTTTGGGACAGAGAGAGACAGAGCATGAACGGGGGAGGGGCAGAGAGAGAGGGAGACACAGAATCGGAAACAGGCTCCAGGCTCTGAGCCATCAGCCCAGAGCCCGACGCGGGGCTCGAACTCACGGACCGCGAGATCGTGACCTGGCTGAAGTCGGACGCTTAACCGACTGCGCCACCCAGGCGCCCCAATAACCACTCTTAAAGATAGCTGCTCTAAATTTCACGGTTTACCCTGAGGCAAAACTTAATAGTGACTATTGAAACAGTAATAAGTGCAAGGCTGAGAAGTTATCCTTCTACTCTAAAGCATAAACTTAGTAGACTGAATAACACTTTTACAGCACTTGTTATTAACTTGGAGAGAATTAATAGCTGAATTTATATCTGGGAACAGAGGAAAGGGCTATAAATGGTTAATAAAAGGAAATGTCTGAGAGCTTGAATTTGCCTATGTTTACTAGAAAAAAAATCCAAATGAAAGAATTGTAGATAGGGTTGAAGTTCAAAGATCTAGTATGGCCGTATACTCAGCTATATTGGGCACAGACAAGAGCTAAAATGTATTCTCAATAGGAAAATTCAGCAGAGGACTTTAATATTTATTGATTCACAAGTAAAAGAAAAAATGAAAACTTTGATGGCATTCCATTGAAACCAACACTAAAGCTGCTTCCTGCTTTGTTGAGATTAAGATGACTGTTAAGAAAGCATTTACGCAACGAGAGAATAGCAGGGCAGGAGAGTGTGTGTGTATCTGTATGTGTATGAAGTTTGACTTACACATCTTGTGACAATCAAAATTGAGTACAAGGCCTTCATCAGCACTTCCCTCTGGAGTTTAGATTTCTAGACTTTATATATAAACTTTTTATTGATTTTTCTTTTAGGTAAGTTGAGTGTTTAGAACCTGAATGAATGTGTGCTGGAGTGTTTTAATGAACAAGGAGAATCATAACTCATACTTTGTGAAGTGTTCGATAATGTTTATGTTTTAGTAATAGTTTATAGGGATGCATAATTCCCACCATTATATTCTTGTACAAATTTAATTGTACAACATTCTTTGCTTGTACAACAGTGGCAGTAGCTACATCTATATGCCCATAATAAACCCAATCATTACCATGCCAGTCTATAATAGGAATGGTTAATGTACAAGTGAACAGACATAATCCTTGGCCATTAGTTTGGAACCTGCATTCTGTTGGAAAGGAAGACACTCAAAGAAGTGTTTATGATACAAAGTGAAAGGAGCTGCAGTGGAGTTGTATATACGGTATGTTGGAGAGCACTATGGATGGAAAGCCCAGGTCCGGCCAGAGAAGACAGGAGCTAGTACTTGAACTAGTTATAGAAGATAGGGATCTCTGGGCATGTGCAGACATTTGGAAATCTAGAATCTGTTATGCTAGAATACAACTGAAGAGGTGAAGACGAGGGTAAGTGACCTAGGAGGAGGCTAGAGAGGCAGACAGGAAAAGACCAAAATATCATATCCTGTAACAATCTGAATGGTGTGGATTTTACCTGAAGCCTTTGAAGAATTTGGGGTGGGTAATCCCAGGGAGGGGTTTAGTTAAGTCACTCTTTCAGCAGTATGGACGGTGGAAGAAGTGATTTAGAATGCTGACAGTGAAGACTATAGGAAGTTGAGCTGAAAGAACTGAATAATTGTTTAGATGTGGGGGTAAGGGAATATGAGAGCTCAAATGTAAGTCCCATGTCTCGTGTATCAAATGAAAGTGATACAGCCTACCTTAGTAGGCGAAAGTGTTGACAGGTTCTCTAACTCCAAGCAGAAGAAAATAAAAATCATTTCTAGAAAAAACAATTCAGGTAACCAAGACTCTCACAAGTTAAAAGAAAGCGCTCAGAATCAAAAGGTCACCACACGAAAGAAGGTGACAGGGACTTGCAAGTCTGTAAACACAACAAGCAAACTTTACAGATTCCAATGATATTGGAATTATCAGATACAGACTACTAAGTGCATGAAATACTTAAAGAAAGAAACATTCTTTTTTTAAATACTGAACAAGCTCAAAATTACTGAATCAAAAATTCAGTGAGTGACAAAGACCCGATCAGGAACAATTACATAGAGATGAGCCAGACACAGGGAATCAGAGTCTGAGCAAGTTAAAGAGGTGCCCCCATGCGGGAATGGCTTGACCTAGAAGGTCAGAGGCTGGTTAAGGTGAACAGTGTGTCCCTGCTGACAGAGGAGCTGCCTGGTGTTGGGTATTAGCCTGAGAGAAGTGGGCAAGGACACAGCGGTACTGACGGGAAACTGGGGATTAACCATATTGAAGACCATGGTAGCCCGGGTTCTTCTACTTGGAGAAAGGAGTACAATCATGGCAAAGTAGAAAACTAGAAGGAACCCTATGGTGTTTGGAGTATTGGTGTGAATTCGTGGTCTTCCATATATAAAAACAGAGAAGGAAATATTGATGTGAAAGTGTCTCAGTGTATCTGCTTACTTACCACACATATATTCCTTCCCTCTGTCCACTGGGAAGATGTGGGAGCAGAAAAACCATGATAGTAATGGGCACGTCTAACATCCAGATCATGGCTTCTAAAAAAAAAAAATTCTCCACTGAAAGGAACAAAGACTTCCTGGAGAAAAGACTGAAAGAACAAGAACCCAGTCTGGGGTAGGTAAAGAATACAATGATCTAGGAACATCTGTTTGTGGCAGAAAGCAGGGAACTACTCAAAACAGAGTGGGACTATGATTAAAGGACACAGGCACCAGCCTGAAAGTGCCCCCAGTGGCCAAATCTGGAACAGATGGAACATAAAAAGGGGGGGGGGGGAAGGCAATGCATTTTAACCCATTAAATAAAATAGGACATCATTAATCTATACGGACAAAAGTAAATAAATGGAAGATTTTATGAGGAGAGGAGATTTATCGGTTTCAAAGACCCTCCACAAGATACTCACTAATCATAAAAGACAAAGGTTAGTGACAGAGGAAAAAGTCTTTCCACATTAGAGAAGCCTGCTAGACACCGCCTTAATCGGATAATCTAAATCCTGGGCTGGTGTAAGGTGTGCATCATCAAAACAGCACAACCTCTCTTGAGCGATGTTCCTGCCAAAGATGCACACATTGAAGCAAACCTCACTAGACAAACTCAAATTCCGGTAAATTCTACAAAATAAACAGGTGCCACTCTTTAACACATCAAAGCCCCGGAAGTCAAAGAAAGGCTGAGGAAATCTTCCAGCCGGAAGGAAACCAAATATAAATGAAACTCAAATGGGATCTGAGGAGGGGGAAATAATGAAATAATGTTAATTTCATGGTTTTGATGGTTGTATCGTGTATGTAAGAGACTGCCTGTGTCTGTGGAAAGCACACGCTAAAGGGTTTGGGGATGATGGGAATCAAGTTGTCAACTTTGAAATGACTCAGGAAAAAAAAAAGTGAATTCTTCCGTATGGATAGCTTCTGGTAAGCTTGAAATGGTTTGAAAATGAAATGACTAAAACATTATTTTGATTTCTTCCTGAGTGTTACTTTTTTACTGTGGAGATCTCCTAGTATTTATCATGCTAATTTGTGTTTTGCATTTCTAAGATACAAATATAATATGCAATATTTCCTACAGATTTTTAAAGCATATTCTGGAAAACAGAAGTATTTAAAAATAATCTTTTCATTAAAAATTATAAGGAGGGGGTGCCTGGATGGCGCAGTCAGTTAAGCAACCAATTTTGGCTCAGGTCATGATCTCGCGGTTTGTGAGTTCGAGCCCCGAATCAGGCTCTGTGCTGACAGCTCAGAGCCTGGAGCCTGCCTCGGATTCTGTGTCTCCCTTTCTCTCTGTCCCTCCCCTGCTCGCACTCTGTCCCTATTCGAAAATAAACATTAATATTTTTTTTAACTACAAGGAAATCTAAATCCTAAGCAAATTTAGCAACTAATTTCTATTCTGTAAACAGGAGTAAATGTGATGAGAACTTATAGCCATTTAATAAAAATGATTAAAGAAAAGTTATTAGTAATTATACCTATATTAAATATTTTCCCTGACTTCAAATTTTTATTCAATTTTTTTATATAGGACAATTTTTTTCAAGAGGTCTCTTAATGGGATCTCTGTCTAAGCTTTTAAAAATAAGTTATATATCTGTATGAGCCTGTAACAATTCCTTTTGGGTGGAACAGACGTGATCATGAGGTTGCTCCAACTTTTTTCTCTCTTTATGCTTTTTCAGTTAATACTTCACAGTTGTCTCCCTATAATTTGAAATAAATTTAAAGATTCCTCACTGGAATCTTACCGCAAAATCATTAAAGCAAGTTTGCAGAGAATACGTTTTTTCTCTGTCGATCGTGTTTTAGAGGAGTATCTAAGATTTAATTATGTCGCATTAAAATAGGAAGTCAAGATGGCATCAAACGTTAAGAGAATAAACACGAAGCAGTTCTGTTAGCGTAGGGGGCAGCCAGGCTGAGTTAGCAGGGAGCAGGCCGTCATGAACACAGGCAGCCTGCTTTATGGAGGAAATAGGGGACGTACGTTAACCCAGCCAACATGGTCATAGGAGGTTTCTCGCTAGGGTAGGACTGTGGATGGTTCTATTCTTTTCCTTCCTGCTTATTTCAAGGGTTTGTGTTTCTTTATAAAGATACCTCACTGACTTTATAATGGAATAGCTCTCTGAAAATAGAACGAGTAATCTTGTTGAAGGAATATACAAATGTTCCTTAAGCCTGGTTCGTTTTCTCTGGTCAGCAGCAATCTGGAAGGTCAAATATCCAGCCATCGATGGTATCACAACACGGCCTGTCTGACTGGTTCTTCGGTACAGAACACTCAAACTGTTTTCCTTAATGCTGACTTTTTTAGGCTACCTGAAAACTGAATCAGGTAGCCACAGGGCATATGCTTGGGTTTACTTGCCAGTAACAGATCGCATAACAATCCAGTAATTTCAACAGCTGCTATTCAGAGAAACAAAACCTTGAAAAGTTTAAGTCCTTTTGATGTCTTGAACCCAAAATAAACTCGCTAAAGGCCAAGGTAAGAGGCGTCAGATTTCTTCAAAGTCTGTTCTTCATTTGCCATTTGGCAAATGTATAAAATAACAGAATCGTTGCATGTCAATATTTTTAAGAAATTGTCAACAACATCTGAGTAACTATATTTTCACATGAAGCTTAGTGATTTGTACACAGAAGTGCTGCTAACTCCCCTGCATCTTTTAGGATAATTTCTCTCTAATACTTTGGAAACTGTTTTGAAGTTCTAGAATACACAGCATTAATAAGGCCAGGGAGAGATGTTCCACTGTTTTCTTTCAAACCTGAGTAGCGTTTATTTTTACTTTATCATATGGAGGTTTCCGTTCTAACCTGCATTCATTTACATCAGCAGAGAAGATAAAAAACAACCTTCCTTCGCAAGTTTATACGGTGCCTTTGTCTATCTAGACAAAAACATAGTTTAAATGCAGTGGTGAGTGGGGAAGTATTGATCACTACCATGGGCTTCCTGCTAAGCCTGAGTAAAACACTGTCCACAAATGAATGGCCTTTTCCACCAAGTTCATTTGAAACCTGTCACTGTGTTTGCGCTAATATTTGTGGATACCGATTGAAACTCCCTATAAGTCAGAGTCTAGACGTTGCGTTTTGGTTTGTGCAAACACTTTATTTTTGTCAGGTCAGTTTTTACTGCGGCTCACTTAGAGATAGAGCGTTTCGAAGTCGACCACCCAGCTGCTCAACTGCCAAAATCACAAAATGCTTTCACAGATTCAAAAGCAAAGGATTTTGAAACAGTTACTGGCACTTGTGTTTGTTTTTTTTTTTTGTTAATGTTTATTTTTGAGAGAGAGAGAGACAGACAGAGACAGAGACGGAGCTTGGGAGCGAGTGGGGGAGGGGCAGGGAGGGAGACACAGAACCCGAAGCAGGCTCCAGGCTCTGAGCTGTCAGCACAGGGCCCGACATGGGATTCAAACCCATGACTGCGAGATCATGACCTGAGCCCAAGTCGGACACTTCACCGACTGAAGGACCAGTTTTTTTAAGACCACTGAATTCATTCTGGAAGCCGAGCTATCCCAGCCTGAGTGGCAGGGCCCGGGCTGTGGATGGTGACCCGCCCACAGTGAAGCTTCTTGTCCTCCCGCTTTTAGGTGATTTGGCCTTATTAAAGTACCTGGGGTATTGTCTGTTGGGGAATTGCCCTCGGCAGGCCCCTGGGAAAAGAACCATTAGGGGAGAAGATAAGGCTCCGCAGGAAATTGTGCGGCCTTACGTTTAGCCCTCGCCATCCCCTATGGAGACTCCTCTACTTACAGGAAGGATGGCCTCATGCAATTGCCAGCAAAGAGGGCCTGTATAGGAGAGACACATGGATTTGAAAGCCCCACTCCGGCAACTAAGGAGTGTATCTCTGGGCACAGGTGACTTCAGCCCCTAGGCCCACCCGGCCCCCCAGAGGCATTCCAGAGGATGACTGAACCTAGTCGGTGAAGCTACAGAATGGTTCATTGGTTCCTAGGTGCATTGTCTCTCTGAGAATGTATGAGGCGTGGGTTTCTAAGGCTTTTTCGGTCCCTTCCTGGCACCTCGGACTGAGGCAGACACATTGCTCTTCTGGCCTCGTGTGGTCAGGAGGTCACGTCCCTGTAACTGTTCCGCTTGAGGTGCTGAGAAATGGAGGGCCTTTCACGAGAACGGCAAAGCAAATGCTTTGTAGATTATAGATACACGCAGATGCATAAATGGAATAATGTAAGAAATTAATCAATAATCAAAGGGTATGCGGGAAAATTAGGGGAAAATCATCATGTTATTTCTTAGAGGTTGATTACACATAGGAACATTTTCAAAATTAGGTAATGTTAGAAAAACATAGATGACGTATGCTACGAGGAAATCACTAGCAGACAGAATGCCACGTTTATTACAATAAATCGGCCAGTTCAACACACTGCTCTTGTCTGTGTCCATTTTTATTTTAGTTTTAGTTTTTTTATTTTAGTTTTTTATTTTTTAGTTTTTTACTTTAGTTTTGTTTTATTTTCTCCGATGCCGTGCATCCTTCGGGAACCCCTGGACCTGCTGGAGCTGGACTGGCAAATTCAAGCTGTTTCTTGTACTTGAGCAAAGCTATGACTCCCAGTTCACAAATGAATGAGCTCATTTGCAAACTGGAGCTGCTATAGTCCCCGTCAGACATAAGGGAAAGAATGAATTTTGCGTGCCTTAAATGGGCTACATTCAGCCAGAGACATACTTTTCCCAGGGTTATATGTGCGAGATAGAACTGAGGAGGCTCTAATTAGTCTCTTTTCTAAGAAGGAAAATAGACTTTGAAACCCTGGAAATGCTTCATTTTAAGTTTACTAAAATTGTATGGCTAGAGATTTATTTAGTTACATAGTAGCTTGTATCTAAATGTGGATGCCCCTGTGAAGGCTAAGAGACGAGGCTTTCTCATCTGTTGATAAGACCAACTGGTCCTAAAGGCCAGCTTCTCTTCTACATTGAACCCTACTCCCCCACTTGGTCAAGGAACTTTCTCCTGTAATTTCATCCCTTTATCCCCCATTATAAATCATTTTCCTCTTCGTTAATTCATGTCCATTATCATACAAGCACGTTTGTATTTAAAAAAAAAAAAAAAAACTTGGGGCACCTGGGAGGCTCAGTTGGTTAAGTGTCCGACTTCGACTCAGGTCATGATCTCGAGGTTTGTGAGATCCAGCCCCGCATCGGGCTCCGTGCTGGCAGCTCGGAGCGTGGAGCCTGCTTCCGATTCTGTGTCTCCCTCGCTCTCTTCCCCTCCCCCACTCATGTTCTGTCTCTTTCTCAAAAATAAACATTAAATTTTTTAAAAAAGAAAAAACGTAAACCATGCCCCCTCTCCAGCTGTATTGCCCCATTTTTCTACTCCCTTTGGCAGCAAAAATCAGTTTAAACAAATCTCTGCTCAATGATTCCAGTTATTTTCCTTTCATTCTTTCTTGAAACTCCTCTGAAGAGGCACAGCAGGACATCTTGTATCACAGCCACGTGGGACCTGCTGTTGCTAAAATGTAGCAGCCACTTTTCAGTCGCGACCTGTCAGGACCCATCAGCAGCATCTGACCTACAGTTCCTTGAAACCATTCTGTCAGAGGCATCTAGGACCCCAGCCCTTCGCTATTCCTTCCTCTACTTCCCATCTCACCAGCCCCTTCACATTAGAGTATAAATAAAGAGCAGTCCTTGGACCTGGTCCCTTTTTCCTCCTGCTCTCAGTAATCATGTCCAGTCCCACAACTTGTCTGTGTTGAGGATTCTCCTTGTATCTCTAGCTCTGATGACTCTCCAACTCCACACCTGTCCATTCAGCATCTCCCCTGGGATGACTAACCCCTCTCATATCCAGCAGGCCTAATGAATTCCTGATGCTGACCCCAAACTTGCTCTGCTTTAATTTTTTTTTTGCCATTTCTATTAGCATCTCTTACCTTTCACATCCTTGAAAACCTTTGCATCATACATGGCCGTCACTTTCTCCCCTGACTACCATCCATCTGTTACCAAGTCCCTTTCAGAATCCAGCTGCTTCCACTTTGGCCCTACCAATGACATCACCTGGACATTTACAGTAAGTTCCTAATCGGTTTGCCTGTTTCTGCCTTCCTTCCCTATAGTCTGTTTCCAATACAGCAGTTAGAGTGAATCTTTTAAAATCGCCCAAGTCCCAGGCAGCTCTTCCTGCCCATGCGTCCTGTCTCCGTGCCTTAATAAAGTCACCTTTTTGCAGCAAAAATAAATAAATAAAATCACAAGTCCTCCCATTTCCTTTCTCCGCTGAGAGCCCTCGAAGGCTCCCGGCACTACTCAGATAAAGGCCAACATGTCTTTCAGCAGCTATCCCCCACCTGCCTCCATAGCAACCCTGCTGATAGGATCTTATCTCTTGCAATCCAATGACACTGGTTTCCATCCTCTTCTTAGATCTTCAAGGCCGTCTTCCCGCCTCAAGGCTTTTGCGTTTATGGTTACTCCTGCCTAAATTGCTCTTCCTCCTGTACATCCTCCTGGTGATTTTACTGGTCACCTCGGTGAAGCTGTTCCTGACAACTAGTTAAAACTGCACCTCCTACTTCTCATCACTTTCCGTCCTCCCCCTCCTTTGTTCATCCCCTGCTAATATACCCAATAACTTGTTCAATTAATTGCACCCTCCCACGGAAATACAAGCTCACTGAGGGCAGGGATTTTTATTAGTATTGTTTTCTGTTGCATCCTCAACAGCTAGAATGATGGTAGGCCCTCAATAAACATGTGTTAACGTGTAAACCTGGAATAAATTCTGGGTTAGGTATACCACAGTATCGTGAACTAGGAATGAACAGGACAGGGGAAGACTAGTTGATTGCCCTGCGGTAAGTGGGGAGTCCTCTGGAAGTCTCTGAAAGAGGCAACTTGTAAAGCTGTATAATGGAATGGGAATACAGAGGGAGGCTGGAGCGTCCACAACAATGGTCTTTAAAGTTCTTCTTTATCTTAATAGTACCTGCCAATGATAGGTTGAACTCAAAATAACTATGGACAGGACAAGGGAAATTCTGGTGATGTTTTTTCTGCTCTGTTTTCTTCTTGGCTCCCAATTCTCCTCACTGGGGTCCTACCACCACTACAGTTCAGTGCCACATGCCCAGGCTTCATTTCCAAGCCACGGACTGAAGCTATAACTCAAGTTCCAACTGGCAGGATGAAGTCATGATGTGGATGACTGTGGTAATATCATGTTCCCTAAACAAATCACTTTATTTTACTGAAGACAGATGAGGAATACGGAAGTGATCTCTGAGAGCAAGAAGTAGAAGGTTTTCACTGGGTCAACAAGGACCTTGATCAGATCACAACAAAATCAACAGCAACCACAATTATTGAAGGTTTACTGGGACAGCTGTGTTATGTCTATCATTTCTAATCTTAGCAAGCACATTGCAAAGAAGGGATGATAATACTTTGCCAGATAAGGCTATTGAGGCTTTGAAAATGAACTCACCCAAAGATATGAAAAGGCTAAGTGGTACTATTAGAATTCAAATCCCTGCTAGAAGGCTTGTATGTCCATTCTTCTGCACAAAGTATGGATGATTCCTCCCCCCCCCCCTTAATTCTTTGGGGTTAAAGAAAATCCAACACTGGAGTGCTAAGGGGAAGGAGATACAAACCAAAGGAAAGCAAATCCTAATATTGTTTGATTTTAAAGCTGATCATATATTGAAGCCAATTAGTATGTTCTTCAGTTTTAGACGATGATTCTAATCACGGTGGTAGAAAGCGGCATGGGAAGTAGATCATTCCAGCAGTACCTATCAATCTTCCGCTACACTGAGAGAGATCAAACTAGCAAAGGGTCCTTTAAACATAATTAAAAACAAGAATCATGTTGTTGGGTGGGGTAACATTTATTTCCACACCAAGGAAAACAAAACTCATTTTCACCGTGTATTTTGTTAATTCCTAGCACATGCTGAGCTAGTGAGATAATATTTTAGCAAACAAGTAACGATGTTAAAATATTTAGAGCCGCAAAGAGGGCACCAAAGACAAAGAAACAAAAAACAACAACAACAAAAAAACATTACCACTCAGTTACAAGATGGTGCATTTGGAAAATTCTCTACGTTCACACTGCCACTGAAAATTGAATTTGTAATCGACAGTGGTACTTTGCAGTGAACAATATGGCACCATATTTATTTCTGTAATTATTTTAGAACTTTTAAATTGTGGCTTCTCTTAGGCCTCAGGACATGGTAAACACAGCCAAGATTATTGAGGGTTCATTGTCTGAGATGTTTTACTTAACTCTAAGTAATTTAATTCGAGTCAATAAATCTCAATGAAGATATATCAAATAGCCTACCCTTTGCTTGCAACATACTAGGCAATGGTGGGGTATTAAAAATCATGTAAGAGAGAGTTGTCTCCACATTTAAAATCCTGCATTGACAAAGGCATTAGAGAACTCAGCAAGAGGGACCAGACAATAAGCCTTATTCACTCAAAAAATTAAAAACAAAAAAAAACCCCGACATTAAAAAGGAGCACTTAATGCAGTATGAATATATTTGGCATATAGTCCTTTATCTCACGGCCAATATGTTTAATTGTAGATATGTCACTTGTTGCATGTGTGTGTGCATATGTATTTATGAATCTGCATATATATTTTGAAAAACACCGTGATGTTTATAAAGTTATGCAAGTATAAAATCCTTAATTCTGACTTCACCTGTTCTATACTTTCTAGAAATATTAAGGAGTCCTTTCTAATAAAAAAAAAAACCTAAAAACTGAATATTTCTTAACACTATAAACCTTAATTTGGTTTCCTGGAAAACATGAAAGTTATTGAATCTAACAATTACTGTTGGATTCACGAATGAAGAAAGAATAACACTGCTATATTAAAATACTGCCCATAAGTCAGCAAACTTTTTCTGTAAAGGATGATAGTATTTTAGGCTTTGCAGTCATACTCAAGTCTGGCGTGTGTTTCAATAAAACTTTATCTGTGGATACTGAAATTGGAATTTCATGTAGTTTCCATGTGTCACAAAATATTATTTCTTTTCCCCCCAATCATTTAAACATGTAAGACCACATGTTAAAAATGGTATCTAAAAGCAAGTGGCTGTTTTCCTGATCCCAATCCAAAATAGCTCTCATGTTTGTATACCTGAAAACTATTCCTCAGGGATATACTAACCACAGCTGATCACTCAATGCTTATATGCCAAACACTGTTCAATATACTTACTAGTCTATATAAACATGTTTAATCTTCAAGTCGACCCTGTAAGTTAGGAATGTTATTTTCTCCATTTTACAAAGAAAGAAACCAAGACAGAGAGGTTGAACACCTCGCTCAGTGTCACATGTCTATTAAAGGACAGAGCTGGGATTAAGCCTGGAGTCTGTTCTCTTAGCCACTGCTCTATGCCACCCACTGCGTGACGATGTGCTAGGTTCCCAGCTACAGAACAGAAGATGGTGAAATATTTAAGCTCCTTTAAATTCATAAGAATGATATTTTTATCTGAACGGGTAGAGGTGAATGCAAATTGCTCAAAGTTAAGTGTTTAAGTTTTTTGGCATTTAGAGTATCTGAGACAGGTGATATATAGAGTTTAAAGGAAAGAGAACATTGATGACAATGTACACCGCTGATTTCTGTCACAGAACTACTAACCTGTTTTCTCCTCGGGTTATGAAATTCTAAGAGCCTTGGAGATTTGACTCATTTAACATCCCGATGCCAGAGAAAACTTCCCCTAAGAACGGATTAGGCAATTAAATACCTATTCTAGTGTGAGTCATCTCTTAAGAGTCACATTCTGTTTTGCCAGGTAAGAACTGTTACTGTTTAAGCACAGTCTGTTTTTAATTATTTGTTTTTGATGCAACATGAGGTTTTATAGACAGATAACCATATATAGGTCCATACAGCGTGTTTATCGTAACTACCATAAAATGGCTAGATTTGTGATTTTCAAGCCCAAACCAAAAATGTCCGTGGCTTAAGTTTGAATGCTCTGATTTAATCTCCCTTCATCTACTGTCTTTCAGACAGTCATGGGGAATGTAAGTAAAGCAATTCATAGTAATTTCTATATGGCCTTCCCTAGTAGACTTCTGCCTTTGCCTACACATTCTCTCCTCCCCTAAACCGAACTGATTAAAACTCTCCCTTGACCTTTAAATGCTCTTATTGATGTTGAAGTCAGAGAAAAGAGGGATAATAATTGAATTTTGAACAACAGCCAGTATGAAAATGTAGACTGGAGTTCTATCTGGATATGAAATTGAACAAATAACGGGCAATTTAAAAAATCATACACAAAGCAGAACTGACAAAAGGCAGAATGACTGAATAACACTAGCAGGGATAGAGTGACCTGGAAAAACTCCTGGAGACTTGCACTCCCTTTGCAGACTCCCAGAGTGAGTCCCCAGGGGTAAATAATTCCATTCCAATAAAACACTTTCTCTATCAGACAACTAAATATATGGTGTAATCATTCTGCAAAGGAGAGTAATATGCTCACATAATTTTTTTTTAAAGAACTGATTGCTTGTTGAAGGTTTGCTCTCCCAACAATAGCCCGTGGCATCCGTCTTGATAATAGACCAGATAACAGATGGTATTTCTTGAAGGACAGATTCAAATTAAAGCACTATGTTCAGAGAAGAGCAACTTTATTCCTGTATTATCATGGACACTGAGAAAACATTTTTGATTTTATGGTTTTTAAGTTAATGAGATCTCTAGTGTAGTCACCTGGTTAGTGGAAAAACCTAGCCATGAAAATTCTTTCTGCTTTTCCAACTATAGCATTTATTTTAAAGTAACTATAACCAGCATATAGCATAGTATCATTGGACAATGTAATATTTTAGAGAGTTGATTGCTAACATGATATTAACCTAAAAATCTTTCAGAATCGTTCTCCAGGTTTTCTGCATGTTACCTTAACAAAGCGGCATTTTTTAAATGAGAGCTTCATTTAAAAACAATTTTAATGTTTAGTTTTTGAGAGAGAGAAAGAGGATGAGAGTAGGGGAGAGTCAGAGAGAGAGGGAGACACAGAATGCAAAGCAGGCTCCAGGCTCTGAACTGTCAGCACAGAGGCTGACATGGGGCTCAAAGTCGCAGAAGGGGAGATCATAACCTGAGCCAAAGTCGGACCCTTAATCGACTGAGCCACTCAGGTGCCCCCATGAGAGCTCCATTTCTAAAATGGGATTTTAGGGCAGTGTCTACAATACTTAACTTTGCAGTTAGAAAACGTCATCACTACAAAGTTGGAATTGCTAGAATTATACACCATATGCTATAATACTGTAAGTTAATATTACTTTGCAAACTGATTTCTTTTTCCATTTAACATAGTGAATTTTTTTCAGGTCACTGAATCATGAAACATGATTTCTCATGCATTGAAAAATATGGTATTTAACAGCTTCATAGAATTCCATCATTTGACTAATATTGGCATTTAGATTGTTGGCATTTTGTTGTTGTTACTATATCAAAATTTCTTACACAAGTATCCCACATAACAATGTGTTATAACCATAGTTGTAATACTTGAATTGTCACTACATCTAGGTTCTCACCTTTGTTAAAGAGCTGAAAGACAAACTGTGTTTCCTAGAACCCCTGACAACAGGTTTCCACATTAGATTGTATCATAACAATGAGACATTTGGGCAGAATTTAGAATGTAGAGAAAATAGGTCATTATTTCTCGTGTCTGCAGTGGACAGGTATCAACCCACTTCCTTGACGCAGGGAGCGAGATCATCTGTAGCCATTTTCTTGAACTCCCCAAACAGCCATTTTTCTGACCTTCGTTCCCAGTCATTCCCAACAATTTTTTTTTTATTTAATTTTTTATTTTTTAAAATCTACATCCAAGTTAGTTAGCATATAGTGCAACAATAATTTCAGGAGTAGATTCCTTAGTGCCCCTTACCCATATAGCCCATCCCCCCTCCCACAACCCCTCCAGCAACCCTCAGTTTGTGCTCCATATTTATGAGTCTCTTCTGTTTTGTCCCCCTCCCTGTTTTTATATGATTTTTGTTTCCCTTCCCTTATGTTCATTTGTTTTGTCTCTTAAAGTCCTCATATGAGTGAAGTCATATGATTTTTGTGTTTCTCTGACTGACTAATTTCACTTAGCATAATAGCCTCCAGTTCCATCCACGTAGTTGCAAATGGCAAGATTTCATTCTTGTTGATTGCTGAGTAACACTCCATTGTGTGTGTGTGTGTGTATATATATATATATATATATATATATATATACACACACACCATGTATATACATATGTGTGTGTGTGTGTGTACATATATATATATGTATATATATTATATACATGCCACATCTTCTTTATCCATTCATCCATCAATGGACATTTGGGCTCTTTCCATACTTTGGCTGTTGTTGATAGTGCTGCTATAAACATGGGGGTGCATGTGTCCCTTCGAAACAGCACACCTGTGTCCCTTGGATAAATGCCTAGTAGTGCAATTGCTGGGTCGTAGGGTAGCTCTGTTTTTAGTTTTTTGGGGAACCTCCATACTGTTTTCCAGAGTGGCTGCACCAGCTTGCATTCCCACCAACAATGCAAAAGAGATCCTCTTTCTCTGCATCCTCACCAACATCTGTTGTCGGCCCAACAATTTTGTAAGTCTCTGATTCTTTGTATTGAATCTCACTCTGTTTAAGATATTTAAAGGGGTTTCTGGTCTTCTGTCAGAATCCTGACTAAAATAGTCAGAAATAAAATAATCTGTGTTTTGTTTTGTTAGGATTGTTTTCATGGGATGCATTACAAAAATGACTGGGTCAAAAAGTATGGATCTTTCCAAGGTTCCTTTTAGAAAATAGAGTAAAGAATCTAAATTTAGCTTCCCTTTTACAGAAAAAAAAAAAAAAAAAACAAAACTCCAGAATTATATATTGAATCATTACTTTCATCCTGTTTGTTTTAAAAGCAGTGCTTACATATAGTTTTGGACTCTAAATTGTTTCGTTTTTGTTTCAATTCCCACTGGAATGTTTATTGCATATTTAAGTAGCTTTTAATGTATATTGATACAAATTCCTTTTTGTTTTTTCAGAATAATTCTGATAATCTTGATTACTGTTCTTCCAGATTAACTACCAAATCAATTTGGCTTCAAAAATCTTTTTGAATTTTTTATAATAATTAAAACTTATTTTATGGAAAGTTAAGAACTTTACACTATACACTTCTATGACACCACTTTTCTCATTAGTTTTTTAAGCCATCTTTTATATCCTTTAGGAATACAAAGTCTCACCAATATATTCTCACATTTCCTATCTATTGCATTTATTCTCAGATCTAGTTTACCGTGTTGTGCTGTCATGAACAACCTTTTGTTGCTTTTTTTTAAAAAAAGAATGTTTATTTTGAAAGAGAGAGAGAGAGAGCTCGCACACAAGCAGGTGGAGAGAGGGGCAGAGATGGGAGGGAGAGAAAGAATCCCAAGCAGGCTCCACACTGTCAGTGCCTGACATGGGGCTCGATCCCACGACCCTGGGATCATGACTTGAGCCAAAATCAAGAGTTGGATGCTCAGCTGACGGAGCCACCCAGGAGCCCCATCCCATTCTAACACACTTCATTGCATGCACTGTACTATGTTTTTATTTCATCATCTCTTTCCCTGTATAAAATGAAAAAGCAAACCAAACAACATTTTTAAAAATTGACACTGTATCTATATCTTCAACTGTGACAGTGAAACTAACTTCGTGTGTTCTTCTCTGCATTGATCTGTCCCCCCACACCCCATTTCTACAAATTGGTGGGGGGGGGGTAGGGAGGTTTGCCAAGTTTATCTTCCATTAATTCCCGGAATAGTCTGTTGAGGATGTCAGAACATGCTACAATCTGACTCTTCCTCACCTGGGCCTGTGCACTGGGGAAGTTGTTTTTTTTTTCTAACCATGATCTACAGGGGATGTGTTAAGGTCTCTTTAGACAGTGTGAAAGCAGAAACAAAGTTTAAATGTTTGAGGAATATCTTTTTTAAGAGAATTAAAAAAAAAACTGGTCTTAAAAGTTAAAAAAAAAACAAACAACTTTATCATATCATCAAGACCATTGTCTTGTTTAGTGCAGTTTTTATGTCTTAAAAAACCAGAAACTAACAGAACTGGGCTAACTTATTTATGTGCTACACTGAGAGTGTGCATACTAACGATGAAAGTCCTGTGAAGGAACCCAGAGAAGGCTTTCAAGAGTAAAGGCCCTGGCCCTAGAAACACAGGCCCATATCCTGGCTGAGGACTGAAATCATATTAGCTTTGGGCTTTAATCTCTACTGAGCATAAACATCCCATCGGAGAATCAGGCTTTATGCCAATGTTTGTCTATTTTTTTTTTAAGGGCATGGGACATACACCATGAGACTGTTGTGTTTCTGCGCTTCCTAAGAGCAGAGCACTGACCACCTTTTGTTTCGGACTTTCTTTTCCAGGCTGTAGAGTGAACAGCCTTGGAAGATACACAGGTGGTCATCTCCAGAGAGCAGTTCTTGCTGCCCTCTATAACCAAGATTATGTTGGGGCAAATGTTGGACAGGTTTGGTTGTAGTCCTTCATAAAGGATTGGGGTTTCCTAAACTGGGGCTCCTTTATGACACACACCCCACTGGGTGGAAAATCATGCCCTGGTCTTCATGGCACCACCCTGAGAAGTAAGGCTCAGGGAACCCTGCAGATGCTGACATTCTGGCCACAGCTGTTGCTGTGGGTACCAGTCCTTTGTCTCTGACCCAGAAGCCACGTTTTCTGCCAGCATCCATGTAACAGGGGCAAGCCAACTTGTTAGCGTGTAAGCAGAGTCCCAGCCCCTTCATGGATCGTGGCCCTAATCTATCTGTAGATCCAAGTCGTAAGATGCTTTCATTTAAATCTCATTTTTCTTCTTCTTGAGAACTCGTGCAACCAGGGGGAACAGGGGAAAAGAAGCAGGTGGTACAGAATACATGGGGCGCCAGAGGGTAAGAAACACAGGCACAAGTGGTGAGAAAGGGCTCTCGAGAGAGGGAAGTTGGTGGCTCCCAAAACAAACTCTGTGCGCTTCACGTTGTGCCCCGGGCCCATCCTGCTGTCAACCCACAGTCTTTTTAGCACCATTCTCCTGAGTGTGGTTGAGGCTGATTAACTCACTCCTCATACGCACAAGCCAGCCCTGTTAGCATTTGTTGATGCTAATTCTCACCCAAATCCCCTCCTTCAAATTAAAAATGAGACAACCATCTGTAACTAATTCCACAATTCCTGGGATAATGAAACAGAATGTTTTTTTTTTAAAAGAAAAGAAATTTGCAACTAATTTTCTGACTCCTCAAAAGTAGTCAGTTTTTCCTAGATCTTAGGATAATTTCTGCTCCCCTCAAGGAAGCATGCCGGTAAAGCTGTTACAAACTTCATTTCTCTAAAGAATTTCTGCATGCATCCACAGTCTCCAAGGAACTCATTTAGCTAGCAGTGGGGAAAAAACAAAAACAAAACAGAACAAAATTCCTGAAAAAATAAAATAAAACCCTAAGTTTCAATCAAAACTTAGAAATGGCCCTAACTGAAGCAAAAGCGCACAATGTGCAAAATAATCCATTTAAAAATCAGCAGGAGATTGTTATGTGTTTGAGTAATTTCTAAACCGGTTTGAAACATAGTAGACTATTTTAAGCTTTCATAAGGTATTACCTGAAAATGAAAGTTTTACATTTCTTCATGTGTACCGTCAGAGCGGAATTTTTTTCCACGGGGCTTCATGGTGTGGAATTTTAATACTCTTAAGTACAGAGATTAATGGCCTTTATTTCTGTTTCTGTGAGGAAAACTTGTGTGGTCTTTGACCTTATCTCCTTGCACGATGCTAAAACCGTGATTAGTTAGCCAGAGTGTATCATTCCAGACAGTTGATCTTTCTAGTTAAATTCTGGCTCAGTTCTGGTTAACCCGGACCACCAATTTCTTTCTTCGTCTCAACATAGAATCTTTTAAAACTGTATCATTGTGGTTTCTTATTACAATAAGGCCATTACAATGAATCTGAAGCATCTTTCCTTGATGAATAAGGATGTCTCACGGTCTTAAGTTTATATTTCATATCACCAATTATCACTGGAAATTACCATAAAATGTTAAGTTTAGCGTTGATCTTGGGTGGCATCAGGGTCAGCTTCCATAATGTAAACTTACTTTTTGTTAATTAAACAACAAAATAGCAACAATGGTGAAATATACAAATTACAATTTGTCTCTTAAAAAAAACCTCTATAAAGGATAATAGAAATCTATTACACTGGTATTATGGGTTAGCCACATTTTACGTACACTTTGTTTAAGGTGGTGTTAAAGTACTTTACATATTCTGATTTATGAATAGACTTTAACACAGATTTACATATAAATGTAAATAGATTATATAAAACATTTTATGAACAGGTTTAAAAAATTAAGGTTATCCATCTGTCTTTTAAATAATCATTAACTTTACAAAGTACTTTATAAGAAAAAAAGTATTTCATAGGAATAATGGTTTTTTAAAATATTAATGCATAAAATACAATATTTTCCAGTTTCCAAGGTAGCTTTTGCTTAAGCCTTTTAAAATAATAAAAGCCATCTTCAACATATTCAAGAAATTCAAACTTTAGAGCTCACACTTTTTTTGTTTGACATTTTAAAGAAAAGAACAAAAGTAACTGAAGAATACGGGTGACCCTTAACATGAGTTTGAACTGCACAGGTTCATTTATACATGGGTATTTTTCAATAAATACAGTGAGTCCTGTCAATGCATTTTTTTCTTAAGATTTTCTTAACATTTTCTTTAATGTTACTGAAAAAAATATGTAACATACAATATGCGTTAATTGATGGTGTATGTTATCAGTAAGGCTTCCCAGTCAACAGCAAGGATCAGTAGTTAAGTTTTGTGAGATTTTCAACTTAGTTTTCAACTAAGTTTTACGTGGATTTTCAACTAAGAAGGGGGTTGGTGCCCCTAACCTCTGCGTTGTTCAAGGACCAACTGTACTGAATTACTTCAACAACTTCAGAAACCATCTATGTCGTAAAATTATTTTAGAAACAAACATGCCAATATCAGAGTGAATATTCCGATGTTCTTAAACGTTATGCTTAAATGTTGAAAGAGGGAGGCAAAATACATGCTGTACAAAAATCACTTAATCACCCCAAATGTTCTACTCCCTGTGGGGTATCATTCTGAGTCTTCTGAGGAAGACGCTTCACGGGTTTGCAGGCGGCAGCTTAGGCGAAGGTGAAATGTTGCTTTCTCGGCTATTTCTTTCCTTGCCTCTCTGTCCACTAGTAGTACCGATAATGCGGAAGTCGCCCACGACGACCAACCATGAGAGGAACAATGTGCTTTATGCTCCACACAGTCCTTGAGCCTGGCAATGGCACTTTCCGGCGTCCTTTTAGGGGCATCTTCTCTACATCATCCAGTAGTTGCTCTTTCACACCTGTTGCCTTCTGTAATTTGTGATGCTGCAGGAAAGAGACAGAGGAAACCAACTTCCCTTGTAGCTGTAGGGATGGCCAGTTCCAGATGGCCGATTCTCAAGTGGACTTGAGAGACCGTCCGGAGCGTGTAAACAGGGTTGTTTTCCGTTGTGTTGAGGAAGGGGTCTGTATCTGCACTCCCCAGCCCAACAAGAGATTTGGACTGAAGGTTACATCGGATTTAAGGCAGCGTTCCTTCATCCTAAGGGTTCAAATGCTTCCTGTCCTACTAATTCATCCTCCAGAGAGGTCTGTGGTAAAGGTGGGAAGTCTTCGTTCTTGTTGTTTCCCTTACTGATGTATAAAAACTAAGTATGACCCTGGAATTACTATTCCTAGCTGACTTGGGACTTTTGGCAAATTCTGTGCACATTTGCTCCGTGAGCCTGATGTTAACCGTAGAAGAATTTCTCAGCATGCCGAGTTGTTTTAATTTGAATTCCTAGCTGCCATTTAAGATAGAGGAGATTTAAAATTAGTGTATTAGTTGACGTGGGGTGCCATAATGAAGTACCATAGACTGGGGGCTTAAACGACAAAGAATTATTTTCTCACAGTTCTTGAGGTGCAAAGTCTGAGATGAAGTTTGTCTGCTGGGTTGGCTCCCTCTGAGGTCCCTCCTCTTGGCTTGTAGATGGCCACCTTCTCCCTGTGTCTTCATGCGGTCTTCCCTCTATGTGCCTGTCTGTCCCAATCTTTCTTTGGAAGGACTCCAGTCTTACTGGATTGGGGCCAACCCATATGAGCTCATTTTAATTTAACTCTTTAACGATCCTACCTTGGAATACAGTCTCTGAGGTACTAGCGGTTAGGCAAGCTCAGCCTCCCTCCAGTATGAATTCTGGGGTGACACAGTTTAGCCCATTACAATTAGAATTCAGATAGCTGGCTCTTAAAATAACAAAATACAGGGTGATCCTGGGCACTCGTCCCTTCCAGGTTTCAAATCCATTCCCTACTAGCAGCATGATCTTTCCAAATCTCCTTATTTTGCTCATGATGATTCCCAGTCTCCCCCCGTGCCTTCTAGAGAGATCCCCACCTTGCCAGGGCATCAAGGTCCTTGGGGGCCTGCCTCTGCTCTTGCCTATTTCTCCATTCACCTCTCCCTCAGCCATACCAAACCTGAAACGTGCGGAGCAGGCCAAGCCTCATCAGGCCTTTCTCTCTGCACATGCAGTTCCTTTTGTTTCAAACGTCCTTTCCTATGTTCTCTTCCTGTGGTGGTTCCCGGATGACTCTTGTTCCTCTGTCAACATTTTAATGTCACTGCCCCTGGCAGGACTTCCGTAAGTACCTCGCCCTGCGTTCATGCCCTGCACGGTCTCCACGCTCCCTCAGGACCCTGGGTGGCTCTAAGCCGTGGCTCTTACAGAAACTGACTGAAATGGTTCAGTTCTCTGTCTCTTCACTGGAATGAGAGTCCTTGAGGACTGTGTCTGTATGCTCTGTGACACCAGTGTCCCCCCCCCCCCAGAAAGCAGAGACTTCAAAACAATTTTTAAACTAATAAACACACAAATGAATGAATTCACCCAAAAGCTCTTCCCAGCAAGTAGCAGTAACAGCCTGTGCCACAGACTGAGACCTTGGTTTGAAATCCAGCTCACTGCCAACTTTAGTGATAGGAACTTGGACAAGTTCCTTAGCAGCTTGAAACTTGAGTTCCTCGGTCTAAAAAAAATAGAATGAAATGTACCTCACTGAGTTGTGCAAGGTTTCAAAGAGAAAAAAAAAAAAATACATGCGTAACCTTGTATATTTTGAGGAATGAAAACCTTACTCTCTTTTAATTGTCACACAGTGAAGAAGCCATGTTCTCAACTCAGGCTGCCCAGGCGCCCTCACGTCTCGGCACTTTTCCAAGATATGTGATGATACGTTGGTTAGACTGAGAAAATCGCATCCTGTTGGCTAAGTATTACTTTACTTCTCTAGGCTGGTTCTGAGTCACAACGGGATGGGTCCATAACAGTCCAATAGAGCCAGAGAGGAGAACCCAGCACCCTGCACATGGCGAGCACATTTCCAGCTTCCGGTAGTAACTATTTGGCAGCACTAAGATCAATCCACACATGTTAATTCCTCAGAATGCAAAATGATGCTCATTAAAACCAGTGAGTTGAAAATCAAACACAGTAAGAGAAAAGGAGAGCAAGAACTCTGAGGAACTTGACAGTTAAGAGAAATGGAAGCCCAGGCCTGTGCTGTGTCTCCTTAAAAGATAGAATATACTAGAACTGTGGTTCTCAAGTGCTGGCCTGCTTCAGAACCACCCGGAGGGCTGGCTAAAACACAGATTTTGGGGCTCCACGCCAGGATTTCTAATTTGGTAGGTCTGTAGTGAGGACAGAGAATTTGTATTTCTGCCACGTTTCCAGGTGATGCTAAGGCTGGGGTTTGGGGCCACACCAAGCACTGCTGGATTAGAAGAAGAGGAAGAGGAGGGGAAAGAGCATGTAATCAAATGTTGGGCAGGCTTTCTGTGACCTAGGAGAAAAGACACAAAGAGGAGGAGTACTCTTGAAAAAGACTGGGGCCATGACTTCCTGGGAAACTAGAGGATTAGACACGTGGGGAACGAAAGCCGAGCTGGGATTCCACCAGAAGGTAGCCCCCAAGCAGGGGCACCTGGGTTGGCTCAGCAGGTTAAGAGTCTGACTCTTGATTTCAGCTCAGGTCATGATCTCACAGTCCTTGAGATTTAGCCCTGCCACGGGCTCTTGAGCTGACAGCCAGAGCCTGCTTGGGATTCTCTCTCAGCCCCTACCCGCCTTTCTCTCGGTCTCAAAATAAACTTAAAAAAAAAAAAATGTTATCAAGCAGGGAAATGTGCTGATTCTTCTGTGCTTTGGCCAGGTTAGAGAACTGTAGTTGAGATCAAAGTACTATTCAGTTCTATTTAGTTCTATTTTTTCTCCTTCAACATTTCCTTCTTAACAGATACATATAAAACAACGTCAAATTGTGGGTTATTTGCAAATTACCACTTTTGTACATTATAAGGCCTCCAACGACCTATCTCTGTTCCACCCCCTAAAATGCTGGCATATGTTCTCTTCAGCCCTAGCTTAGTAACAGGCAAGAGTGGGATCAGTTTTGCTTTTTAATCCACAGGGTCCTATGTTATGGTGATCTTGTTCACACTTTTCTACTGTTGCAGTGTTGTTTAGGTGGGGCTAAGAAATGTGTACGATTTGGCAAATTGTCAATTCCTGAAGGGTGTGGAGACACAGAGCTCTTTTGAGGTACCTAGAAATCTAAAGGCAATAAAATAAAACGAAAGAAGGAACAAAACCCAGAGTGAACTGAATTGTCCTTTTCCTCTCCATAAATAGTGTTTTTCACTGATATATAACCCCTAGGATATGAAATTACTGGAGTTCCTGCAGGCCTAAGACATGACTGTCTCTTTGCACTAAAACTGTGCCTCTCCCCACAGTCCATCAGAGGAACAGTCCATGGCCTCCAGTCCTGTGCTTCTGAGTTCAAGGATTCTGTGAACTAAGTCTTTCTTCAAACCCATGGACTTGGCCTCTACATAGGGACCCCCCCCCCTTTTTTTTTAATTTCAGAATTTGGTATCAGTCCTATTCCGTCTTCTATAGTATTTAACTATACTTTTAATGCAAATTTTATGGAAACTGGTCTTTAGCTTACTCTGTGAATTAAATATAGTTTGGGGCCTAATTTGGAAACACACTGTATTAGGAGTTGGGGGGGGGGGCTGTCACTTTTTAGCTGCCTTTGGTTAGACACTTACCTTCTCTTCACTTTGGGTTTTATCTGTAAAATCCAAGGGTCAAAAGATGATTTCCCAAGACACTTCAGCTCTCCCTGGGCCTCCCCCTTCCTCACTGTATGGTTCTAGAATGTTCAGAGTGAGTAATTTTATATTCCTTTTTCCCCCTCCTTTTTCTTTCTCATTTAGAACACTACATCTGATAGGTATATCTAAATCTTCCCGGTTAGAGTCCTGATTTTTTTCCTCATCATTTGAATTTAGTCCTTAGAAACCATAATGGGCTAATACCAGAAAACTGATAATATTCAGCCCAAGTATTCTATCACAATCATTTTTCTGTCTTCTGAGATCAATTCAGTTCCCATTTTTCATATCTCTTTCACAGAGCACTTTATGTAAGTATAATGTTACAGTGAATTAAATCTGGCTAATAGTGACATAGTTTAATGCTTCATAAATTATTCAGTTTGCCAGCCAACTAAATGCTGTAAACTAGCTGACAAGGTGACGGGTACATCATTGCTTGTGGTGATATATACAAACTGATTATAATCAATTTTTTTCTTTAGGAATCATCATGAGTAGAATGCGTATTAATACGTTCGGCCCTCAAGCCAACACCACTGTGATGCCAATGTCACAGTCAGTGCTCACTACTATGGAAATGATAGGCAGACAATATGTGACAGTGACCTGAAGAACAATGGGTAAAAATTTCCTACTTTGACATTCTTATAATCTGAATATTGTAATATACCCTATTCACACAGAGACTTTCTACTTTGTAACAAAGCTCAAGTAATACAAGATAGAAAGCCATTATTAAAGACATTCCTATTTTGCCTTATGAGCACCATCAAGAAAACACATTTTGATATTTGATGCTTGTACGGCAGCTCCCCAGGACTTATCCTAGACCACTTAAAGGAAGTAATTATGTAAGAATGACTTCTTTAAATCGTTCTATACCATAATAAAACTAGGAAGACCCATCCTCCTCTTTCTTGAACCATAATGAATGGTCAAAATGAAAACGTTCTTTTTGTCTCTGGAACGCCAAAAGAGATTCACAGAACTCTGAATGTGACAGATAATATATCAGACAATGGACTGAATACTTTGGGGATACAGATACTTCTGGGAGTCTGTACAATTCAGTGAGTGGTACAATTTGAACAAAGACTGGAAGCTGCAGAGTAGCGAGAAAATTTAAAATTTTGTCTAGTTGTCTACACTATTTCTAAAAACGATTCATCAACTTTTAAATATTTTTCCAATCGATATTAATAAATATGTACATACAGCTCTGTATGCATTTCTACCCAGAGAGGTATACAGAGTTGCATTTTATTTAAATATAAAGTCTGCATTATTGTCAGTGGAAATCACCGAGATTTAGTTGTGTGGTAGCTAGTTTTGCTGCTATGCAGACTTTTGAAGGCTAAAATGTTACCCTTACTTGCACACTGTTATCAGTGTTACAGGCTTTACGCGTGCGATTTTGAATGTAATGTTCCGTACGGAATTTTCTGTGCTGCTTCTATAGATGGACTAGAAATACGGAGTATTATTATGTTCTTTGTCCTGTGGATGCAGTGGGGAAAGAAGTGGAGCATAATATTAGTGCTTTCTTGTTAATATTATTTACTCTTGTATCAGGAAAATATCAAGTATGTTGTTGTGGTTTTACCTCCTGGTGGAAGAGATAAAACTTTGTGCTTTAGCCTTTTCTATTTAGTTCATTGTTTTTATTTGCTTAGGAGAGAAATTTCACCTAAAGTATCTGTCAGAAATGCCAAAATCATTGTGATATTAAAAGGAAAAATGGTTAAGTACCTCACAAGTTGTCAAGTGCTCTATGCTCCTTCTGCAAAGCCGTGGGACACGCAGCTCAAATGAGGTCACTTGAGGATCTATAGAAAGTGTTATGTAACCATTGTGGAATCCTGGGACCCCTGTCATTAGCAAAACAAAGCTTCGGGTAATTTTTGTGATGTTATCCTCTTGAAAAGAAGCATTTATTAATGCAATTTTAAAAGCAATGCTTTCTAAAATTATTATCCACACTTTTCCAAATTTCGAGTTACTTTTCTAACTCTTGTCAAGCATAGCAAACTCTTCGGGTCCATTCCCATGACCCAAACCCTACAACCTATTTCAGCTGCTTTTTTGCTTAGGATTACCTAATTTCATGTGAGTTCCATGGACTTCCTTCTCTATTTTAAAATATCTGTACAGCCTGACCTTCCCTTTTCCCTGTTACGTTCTAGTCTGAGAAACAATTGAAACAAAACAAAACAAAATCTTCCACTATGAGCTTCAGTCTTTATGTCATCTAAGATTTTAGATTTACAGAAGCACAATCTGTTACATTATCTCCGGGAGAAGAGAGGATAATTCATCCCATAATTCTTGTTAGCTACTTGGAACTAGTCAATTTCATAGCTCTCCCTCTCCTATCACTATCCTCTCCTTCCTATTATCTACCGAATAATATAATACATGTATCTGAAGTATACTGTAAATTGTAGCAAAATCTCCTCCTTGCCAGGCCCCAAATGTCTGACCTGCTGTTGTTTTCTTGACTGTCCTCATTTCCTTTTAGACCTGTATCCTGCCCCAGGTCCTGCCCAACCCTGCTAACATACATCTATAAACCCCTGAGTCCTTGCCTCTGGGAGGCCTTTACTAAGGTCACACTCCCTGAAATTCTCAATATTTTCCTTGGGCCATTTACCTTCACTCAAAGCCTTAAGTGAATGAAACTGGACTTTCTCAAACAGTACTACACTATTTTCCTCAAAATCCTTCTGAATGAAAGGTTTTCTAGCACCCTCTCCCCCACATCAACTATTTCATTAGCCCATGTCAGGAAGAGGGGGCCAACTTGTCACTTAAATACAGCTCTGTTCCTATAAGCATTCTGCTCCGTCATTTCAACTCTCAAAGACCTTTTTTCAGTCCTTTCTTGAGAGTCCATTTATGTGGCCATATCTCAAACCTTCCCATTTAAAAAAAGAAAAGCCCACACAAATATCAACCACCAATGAAATCAACACTTCTGAAATCTTTAAGTTAGGATTTCTTACTTTAAACATTCTCAACGGCAGCTTTTGGGCTTTTGGGCGTCCTGAATCCCGTGGCCTCTTGCTGATCTGCCCAGTCAGTATTTGCTCCTGACCTGGCTTACACAACCTGATATACCACTAAAATGATACACTTGCTAGGACAACAGATCCCCTCTCCTTTTAGATCTTCTGTTGCACATGCCCTGCCAGTCTCTAAGCCAGAGAAAATGGTACCAGCCATTCTGTATTTTATCCACTGCTACTCTAATTCTCAAGGTACGGGGCATAAATGATGACTGACTCCATTACAAACTGATATCGTACAACCTCAACTGGGACCACAATCCTTGCCCCCCACTGCTGTTCACCCCTACTTAACTCTCTAGTATAGTTTCCATGCTGTGCTATTCAATTTTATTTACAAAGATCAACAAATTACTCTTTTAAAGTTGAATTGGAGGAGAAAGAAAGTCAAGTCTTTCCCAAAATACATGATTTGTTTCTCATTTTATCAGTTTTTTTTTCTTTTTAATGCAAGATGTATAGGAAAGAAAAGTAATCTTCATATTCTTTTGTAACTTTTTCCAGTGTTACTGAGATGCAATTGACATATAGCACTTTGTAAGTTTAAGGTGTACAGTATAATGATGGGACTTGCATATATTGTGAGATGATCACTACAAAAATTTAGTTAATATCCATCATCTTACATAGATACAAAAAAGAATATATTTTTTCCTTATAATTAGAACTTTTAGGATTTAGTTGGAACATTTCTTACATACCGTTCAGCAGTGTTAACTATAGCCATTGTGTTGTTTATTATACCTCTAGTATTTATTTATCTTGTAATTAAAGCATGTACTTTTGACCATCTTTATCCAGTTCTCTCTCCCTCTACCCTTGTGTCTGGTAGGCACAAATACAATCTTTTTTTCTATGAGTTTGCTGTTGTTTATTTCGTTTTTAGATTCTGCATATAATTGAGATCATATAGCATTTACCTTTTTCTGTCTGATTTATTTAGCATAATGCTCTCAAGTTTCATTTATGTTGTCACAATGGCAGGATTTCTTCCTTTTTTATGGCTGAATAATATCCGTGTGTGTGTGTGTGTATGTGTGTGTGTGTGTATGCCACATTTCCATTCATCTTTTGGTGGACACTTAGGTTATTTCCATGTCTTTGCTATTGTAAATAATGTTGCTATGAACATGGGGGAAAGAGCAGACAACTCTTCAGTGTAATGTTTTCATTTTCTTTAGATAGATTCACAGAAGTGGAATTTCTGGATAATATGGTACTTCTATTTTTAATTTTTTGAGGAACCTCCATACAGTTTTTGTAGTGGCTGTACCAGTTTAGAATCACACCAACAGTACCCAAGAGTTGCTTTGTTTCCACAATTTTGCCAGAATTCTTTTTCTTTTCTTTTCTTTTCTTTTCTTTTCTTTTCTTTTCTTTTCTTTTCTTTTCTTTTCTTTTTTCTTTTCTTTTCTTTCTTTCTTTTTCTTTCTTTCTTTTTCTTTCTTCTTTTCTTTGCTTCCTTCCTTCCTTTTTCTTTCTTTCTTTTTTTCATGTTTACTTATTTTGAGAGGGGAGGGAGTGGCCGAGGAAAAGGGAGAATGAGAATCCACCCTGTCAGTGCAGAGCCTGATGTGGGTTTTGATCTCATGAACCATGAGACCATGACCTGAGCTGAAACCAAGAGTCGGATGCTTAGCCGACTGAGCCACCCAGGCGCCCTCTTTTCTTTTTGATGCCAGATATTCTAACACGTATGAAGTGATATCTCCTTGTGGTTTTGATTTGCATTTCCCTAATTATTAGTGATATTGAGCATCTTTTCATGTACCTATTGGATATTTGTATATTTTCTTTGGAAAAATGTCTTCTCCAGTCCTGTACCCAATTTTAAATAGATGATAGATTTTTTGTTTTTGCTTTTGAGTTGTGTAAGTTCTTGAATTTAGATATTAACCCCTTATCATATATATGATTTGCAAATATTTTTTTTCTCATTCTGTAGTTAAGCAATTTTCATTTTGTTGATTGTTTCTTTTTCTGTGTACTAGCTTTCCAGTTTGATGCCATCCTACTTGTTCATATTTGATGTTGTTGCTTGTGCTTTAGGTGTCGCATCCAAAAAACCATTTCACGTCAAGAAGCTTTTTTCCTATGTTGCCTTCCATGAGTTTTCTGGTCTTAAATTTAAGTCTTTAAGCCATTTCAAGTTAATTCTTGAGAGTGGTGTAAGACAGAGGTCTAGTTTCATTTTTTTACATGTGAATATCCAACTTTTTCAGCACCATTTATTGAACAAACTGTCTTGTCTCCATTGATATTTTGGCTCCTTTGTCAAATGTCATTTAACTATCCATACATGGGTTTTTTTATTTTTCTGGGCTCTCCTTTCTGTTCTATTGGACTATGTGTGGTTTTACGCCAGTACCATACTGGTTTGATTATTATAGCTTTATAGCATAGTTTGAAACCACAAAGTGTGATGCTTCTACTACTACTTCTTTCTCAGAACCGCTTTGGCCATTTGCGGTCTTTTGTGGTTCCATATACATTTTGGGAAGTTTTTTTTTTTTCTACCTCTCTAAAAAAAATGCCATTGGATTCTTGATAGGGATTGCATTGAATTTATAGATGGCTTTGGGTAGTACGGTCCTTTTAACAATGTTAATTTTTCCAATTCCTGAACTCGGGATACCTTTCTCTTTATTTGTATCTTCTTTCTCACATTTTTTGTAGTCTTCAGTTTTCTGAGATCTTTGACCTCCTCAGTTAAATTTATTTTCAAGTATTTTATTGTTTTTGATGCTTTGTAAACTGAATTGTTTTCTTTACTTCCTTTTCATATAATTCGCTGTTACTATAAAGGGATGCTACTGATTTTTAGATGTCAATTTTATATCCTGCCTCTACTGAATTTGTGGATTAGACCTGAGAGTTTTTTGGTGGAGTCCTTAGGATTTTCTGTATACAAAGCCATCTCATCCCCAAATAGAAACAATTTTACTTCTTCCTTTCCAATTTTAATGTCTTTTGTTTACTTTTCTTGCTTGATTGCTCTTGCCATGACGTTAAGTACTGCACTGAATAGGAGTGGTAAGGGTTGGCACCTTTGTCTTGTCCCTGATCTAACAGGAAAGGCTTTCAAACTTTCAAAGCACTGAGTGTGATGTTAGCTGTGGGCTTATCGTATGACCTTTATTATGTTGAGGTGTGTGTTCCTTCTGTACCCATTTAAGGGGTTGAATTTTTTACTGTTGTTGTTGTTTTATTTTAATCATGAATAGATACTGAATTTTGTCAAATGCTTTTTCTGTGACTATTGAGATGATCATAGATTTTTTTTCTTTCATTCTATTAATGTGATGTATCCAAATGATTTTTTTAAACCACCCTTGCATCCCAGGGATAAATCTGATTTAATCATAACAAAGGATCTTTTTTAATGTACTACTGAATTCAGTTGGCTAATATTTTATTGAGGATTTTTTCATTTATATTCATCAGGGATACTGGCCAGTATCTTCTGTAGCTTTTCTAGTTTTGGTATTATGGCCTCATAAAATGAGTTTGGGAGTGTTCCTTCCTCTTCGATATTTTGAAAGAGTTTGAGAAACACTGCCACGACTTCTTTAAATTTTGGTAAAATTCACCAGTGAAGACATCTGGTCCTGGATTTTTCTGTGTTGGGAGATTTTTGATTACTGATTCAATCTCCTTAGCAGTAATTGGTCTGTTCCAATTTTCTACTTCTTTTTGACATTGTCTTGATAGGGTGTAAGTTTCTAAGAAGTTTTCTAATTTTTCTAGGTTGTCTGATTTGTTCATGTATAGTTGTTCCTAGTAGCCTCTTATGATCCATTGTATTTTTGTGGTATCAGTTGTAATGTCTCCTTTTTCATTTATACTTTTGTTGATTTGAATCCTCTCTTTTTCTTGGTTATTCTAGTTAAAGGTTTTTATCTTTTCCAAAAAAAAAAAAAAAAAAACCTCCTAGTTTGGTTAATGTTTTCTATTGTTTCCTTGTTTTCTATTTCTGCTCCTATATTTATTTCCTACCTTCTACTAACATCAGACTTAGTTTGTTATTTTTCTTAACGTGTGTAGAGTTTTCTTGTTCCTTAATGTAGGTATTTATTGCTGTGAATTTCCCTCTTTAACAGCTTTTACTGTATCTCATAAATTTTGGTATGTTGTGTTTCCACTTTCATTTGTCTCAAGATACTTTTTATTTCTCTTTTAATTTCATCTTTGATTCTTTGGTTGTCCAGGCCATATTCTATTTAGAATACAAAGGATGCTAAACAAGTTGGCTTTAGATATTTTCTTATTCAGTTCTTATTACTAAGCATTGCAATACAGACACCTCCATTTTTGTAAATAAAAAAAAAAACAGTCTAAATAAGGGTAATAATTTGTCCAAGGAAACCATCTTGGTGAGAGAATCCCTGGTCAATACGTTCTGTGAAAATATTTTCTGTACAAGCCCTCTTCCCCCACTTCCTCCCTCAACACAAACCACAAGTCCTGAAAGAGTTGTAAATTATTGGCATTTAACACAAAACCAACACAGAACAAAAAACTTCTGATTATACTCGGATTAAAGCATAGTAGTTTGATTTTGTCTTGTTATATAAGTGTGTTCATGGCTTTAACAATATCATTTTAAAGGATTTGTGGGCCACTTGAACTTAAAAAGTCAAGTTCTGAAGTCTTATTTCCTTTAATGTATCTGGGCAGCCAAGCCCAACTGCCAGACCGAATTTATTAAGAGCCAAGACTAAAACAATGTGGCTCCACAAAGGGGAAGGAACAAGACAGCCCCACAGCAACAGAATAGGCCTCCGGTCTCTGCAGCTGATGTTGTATCTGATGAAACCTACTAGGGGACAGTCTTCTTGTGAACTCAAAAAGGACTCAGGTTTTGTTGAGGACTCTTAGACTATAGCATTGACTCCATCTATCCCTCCCATCTTCAGTCTCAAGCTGGTATGTTATTCCTGGAAGAGTGGGAAACTGTAACCCTGCCAGCCTTCCTTGGTCTGAGATCTTCCCTTTAATTCCTCACTAGGTCTTTGGAGGCCTGGAGGCCACAATGATGTTTCCTTATACATTTTTTTCACACCTGGTGAGCCCGCATCTGTAGGAAGGAAGTTTCTCATTGACCTAGCAGGTCAACAGAAAAGTCGTGGAATATAGCTGTTTTATTCTAAAACTCACATTATTTTGTTGGATTGCTTTAAGGGGGAGAAATGATCACATTGTGCTTTTGTAAATCTGAACAAAACCTACATTCCCTCCCTAACAACTGCAGTCCATCCTTCCTTTTCCCCTGTTCCTGCTGCACCCAATGTCACACACGGCTCTCATATTCTCCAGGTGCTGCTTTCTCTTCATGTCTTTACACAGATGGCTTTCAGGGGCTGAAGAACCTTTTCCACCTTCTAACCGCCTCTTGATGCTCAGTTCCAATGTCGCTATTTCTGTGAATTCTTCCACCCTGCGTGTTCTCCTTTCAATTTCCCATGGTAGTTCACACACGACACCTTGCACTCCATGCTGGAGTAGGGGTCTGCGACTATAGCCTTCCTCTGTGAAGGACCAGGATAGGGAGAAGGCAGACAATAAATAAAGGAAGGGCTCCGAAGCTACAAAGTAGTGGCCCGAGCCCAGCTCTTCCACTCCCCACCCCCCACCCAACCAGCGTTTCTTGGTCTAAATCTCAGCTTTCTCACCTTTAAAGTTAGGGCAACAATAACTACCTCAAAAGTTCGTTGCAAAGTGAATGAGATAATTTACGTACACGTAGACTAGAAAAGATCTTCCACACCATTAAAAACAGTGTATCACATAATAACAGAAACACACAAAAGAATGTATGTATATTCTTTTATATTTGTATTTATATATATATTTATATATATTTATATATGTATATATGTATATATATGTATACACATATATATAATATATATACACATATATACGTATACATATACACATATATACGTATATATGTGTATATATATACGTATATATACATATACAGTATATATGTATATATATTATATACATACATATATATTATATATGTATATATATTATATATGTATATATATGTACTTATATATATTTATATATGTATATATTCAGGTTATAAGGCACATCACATAAGCCCCTTTGAATGTATTACTTAACATAATTCAAATATTATCACTAAGGTCCGTGTGTCTCCTTCCCTTCCCATCCCCTCTCACCTCAAATCAAAAACTATTCTAAAATGTCTTCTTTTCCTTCCCTTTCCTTTTAAAACAGTTTCAACAACAAATACTGTTTTTCATATGGAAAAGACTTTTATATTTACCCATATAAATCTGTAGCTTGTAAGTTTGTAGCTTTGGTCAATGCGGTGTTACTTCTGGATAACATTTCATTATTGTGCTTATTCCACAGTTTAGCACACTGCATTTGCATAATAATTTAAATATTTTGATCCAAAGTTTTGCTATTGTGAAGTGTTACTGAAGTGTATCATGGGGCGCCTGGGTGGCGCAGTCGGTTAAGCGTCCGACTTCAACCAGGTCACGATCTCGCGGTCCGTGAGTTCGAGCCCCGTGTCGGGCTCTGGGCTGATGGCTCAGAGCCTGGAGCCTGTTTCCGATTCTGTGTCTCCCTCTCTCTCTGCCCCTCCCCCGTTCATGCCCTGTCTCTCTCTGTCCCCCAAAAAATAAATAAACGTTGAAAAAAAAAGTGTATCTTACATATAACATTATGCAAATTTAAGGTGTACAAAATGTTAATTTGGTACATTTATGTATTGTAATGTGTTTGCCATTGTACAGATAATTAGTACTTCTGTCATGCTACATAATGATCCCTTCTTTTTAGTGGTTAGAATCATTAGGTTCTAGTCTCTCAGCAAGTTTGATGAATTACAATACAGTATTGTTGTTTATATTCACTGTACTATGCAACAGATCTCTAGGGCTTAATTACTACTCATTATAAGGATACAGGTTGTATCCTTAAACAACATTTGTCCTATCCCTTTAATCCCTATGTTCTGGTTACTATTTTGTTTTTTTTTTTTACAAATTTGGGTTTTTTTTTTTTTAGGTTCCACATAGATCCTACAATACTTTTTTCTTTTTTTTGAGTTATCTCATTTAGCATAATACTGAACAGTGTTAATATTAACACTTTGTATGGGTTTTCTATTCCCTTGTGCAAGAATTTCTCTAGCATACATAGCTTAAGTGGAATAGCTGATTTGTAGATTGGAGCATGTTCAACTTTACCAGGTAATGTCAAATCTGTATCCAAAGATGTTATGTCTATGACTGAATATAGTAGTACTCTAAACTGGCCTTTTGAAAGAACTTGCTTTTGTGGTTTTTTTTTTTTTTTATCATCTTACATAATTCATGTCTCCTCTTACCTTTATTATTTACTACTTTCTACTTACAAAGGATTTATTTTATTGCTCTGATCCTTCTTCTTTATGTCTTTTTTTTGGTTTTGTGGGGTTTTTTGTATTTTTTGAAAAGCTTTTTTCTTTTTTTATAATTTATAATTTTTATAATTTTCTATAAATTTATAATATATTTATAATTTCTATAAATTTATAATATATAATTTATATATTTAATTTATATATTTAATTATATAATATATATAATTATAATATATAATTTATATATATAATAAAATATAAATTTATAATTTCTATAAATTTCTATAAATTTATAATATATCTATAATTTATAATTTTATAATTTATAATTTTTATAATTTTCTTTTTTTATAATTAATGCACCGTGTTATATTAATTTCAGGCGCACAATACAGTAATTTAACAATTCTATACATTTCTCAGTGCTCATCAAAATAAGTGTATTCTTGGGGCACCTGGGTGGCTCAGTTGGTTAAGCGTCCAACTCTTGATTTCAGCTCAGGTCATGATCTTACAGTTCATGAGTTCAAGACCCACATTAGGCTCCACACTGATAGCATGGAGACTGCTTGAGAATCTCAATCTCAATCTCAATCTCAATCTCTCTCTCTCTCTCTCTCTCTCTCTCTCCCTCCCTCTCCCTCTCCCTCTCCCTCTCCCTCTCCCTCTCCCTCCCTCTTTCTCTCTGCCCTTCCCTCATTAGTGCGCTTTCTCTCTCAAAATAAACTTTTTTTAAAAAGTAAGTATAGTCTTTTTTTTTTTTAATTTTTTTTTTCTTTCAACGTTTATTTATTTTTGGGACAGAGAGAGACAGAGCATGAACGGGGGAGGGGCAGAGAGAGAGGGAGACACAGAATCGGAAACAGGCTCCAGCCTCTGAGCCATCAGCCCAGAGCCCGACACGGGGCTGGAACTCACGGACCGCGAGATAGTGACCTGGCTGAAGTCGGACTGCGCCACCCAGGTGCCCCTAAAAAAGTAAGTATAGTCTTAATACCCTTCACCAATGTCATCGATTCTCCACTCACCTCTCCTCTGGCATCCACCAGTTCTCTATATTTAAGAGTCTGCATTTTTGTCTTTTTTTATTCTTTTTTTTTTGTTTGTTAAATTCCACATGTGAGTGAAATCACATGTTATTGTCTTCCTTAATGAACTTACTTCACTTAACATTATATCCTCTAGGTCCATCTACATTATTGCAAATGCCAAGACTTCATTCCTTTTTAGAACTGAGTAATAATTCACTGTGTGTGTGTGTGTGTGTGTGTGTGTGTACACACTTCTTCATTCATTTACTGATTGACACTTGGGCTGCTTCCATACCTTGGCTATTGCATATGACGCTGAAATAAACATAGTGTTGCATATATCTTTTCAAATTGGTGTTTTTGTTTTCTTTGGGTAAATGCCCAGTAGTAGAATTATTGGATCATATGATATTTCTGTTTTTATTCTGAGGAACCTCCCTACTCTTTTCCACAGTTGGCATTCCCTGCAACAGTGCACAAAAGTTCCTTTTTCTCCACATCCTTGCCAACACTTGTTATTTCTTGTGTTTTTTATTTCAACCATTCTGACTATGTAAAGAGCTCACTGTGGTTTTAATTTAAATTTCCCTGATGATGAGGGATGTTGAACATCTTTTCATGTGTCTGCTGGCCATCTGTATGTACTCTTTGGAAAAATGCCATTCAAGTCTTCTGCCCATTTTTAGTTAGATTACTTGTGAGTTTGTTTGTTTATTTGTGTTTGTGTTGAAATGCATAAACTCTTTATACATTTTAGATATTAACTACTTATCAGATCTATCATTTGCAAATATCTTCTCTTTTTGGTAGGCTGCCTTTAGATTTTGTTGATGGTTCCTTTTGCTGTGCAAAAGCTTTTAATTTTGGTGTAGTCTCAACAGTTTAATTTTGCTTTTGTCCCCTATGCCAGAGAAGACATACCCAGAAAAATGTTTCTGCAGCCACCATCAAAGAAATTATTGCCCATGTTTTTGTCTAGGAATTTTATGGCTTGAGATGGCATATTTAGGTCTTTAATCCATTTTGAGTTTATGTTTTGTATGGTGAAAGAAAGTGGTCCAGTTTCATTCTTTTGCATGTAGCTGTCCAGTTTTCCCAGCAAAAGTTGTCGATGAGACTGGCTTTCCCCATTGTATATTCTTACTTCCTTTGTTGTAGATCAACTGACCATATAATCATGGGTTTATTTCTGGACTGTCAGTGATGTTCTGTTGATCTATGTGTCTGTTTTTGTGCCACTACATGTTCTGTGGCACTACAGGGTGCCAATGTTTCTTTTGATTTCTACATCCTTGTAGTAGATCTTGCAATCTGGGAATGTGATGCCAGTATCTTTGTTCATGTTTTTCAAGATTGCTCTATTTTGGGGTCTTTGGTTCCATACAAATTTTAGGGTTAATCTAGTTATGTAAAAAATGTTGTTGGTATTATGATAGGGATTGCATTAAATCTGTAGATTGCTTTGACAGCATGAACATCTTAACAATTCTTCCAATCTAGGAGCACGGGGTATCTTTCTATTTGTGTTATCTTCCATTTCTTTCATCAGTGTGTTACACTTTTCAGAGGAAAGGACCTTGACCTGCTTGGATAAGTTTATTCCTAGGTATTCTTTTTGGTGCATTTGTAATTGGGATTGTTTTCTTAATTTCACTTTCTGCTACTTCATTACTAGTGTATAAAAACGTGATAGATTTCTGTATATTAATTTTCTGTTCTGCGATTTTACTGAGTTCATTTATCAGTTCTAGCAGGTTTTGGTGGCCTTTAGGGTTTTCTATAATTAGCATCATGTCATCTGCAAATAGTAAAAATTTTACTGCCTCCCTACCAATTGAGATGCTTATTATCTCTTTTTCTTGCCTGATTGATGTGGCCAGGACTTAGAGTATTATGTTGAATAAAAGTGGTGAGCATAGACATTGTTGTCCTAATTTTGGAAAAAAGCTCTCAGTTTTTCACCATTGAGTATGATGTGATTGGAGGGTTTTTTCCATGTGACCTTTATTATGTTGAGCTATTTTCCCTCTAAACCTATTTGTTGAGAGTTTTTATCATGAATGGGTGCTATACTTTGTCAAATGCTTTTTTTGCTTCTATTGAGATGATCATATGCTTTTTATCCCTTCTCTTGTTAATGTGATATCACATTGATTAATTTGTGAATGTTGAACCAGTTTTGTATCTCTGGAATAAATCCCATTTGATCATGGTGAAGCATCTCATTTAATTAATGTCTCCTCTTACCCTTATTATTTATTCTTTTCCACTTTGATAGGATTTATTTTAATGCTCTGTTCCTTAAGATTGATATTTATATAACTTTAGCCTTTCTTTTCTAATAAAAATATTTCAGACAACAACATCCACTGTGTGAATCATTTCAGATGACTTCCTGGTGTATAGGACATTTCTGTCTATATTGAGCCTTTTTAATGTTATTTTTTCAGTATTACATTTAGACACAATTGCTGTTTTAGTTTTGACTTGTAGATATAGGTCACTTCTAAGTATTTTACATTTCTGTGGTTATTTATTTTGAGCATTTAGAACTATGTATTTTTTAAAGAAAAAATATTTTTGTGTTTGACAGTTCATTCATTGATCTTCCTTCTTCCTTTCTACACCCACCTCTCTCCCCTTCTTCTTCTCACACTACAGTCTGACCCCTTCTCCATCCTTCCCTTTCACCTTCCTTTCTTTCCTCCACCTAATGTGCCGATGTGTATATTAATGTGCCATAATATGTTTAGAGCACCAATTTTTACCAAACTTTGAGCTCTGCAAGGTAAGAAAGAGGTGGCTGGAATTTTGTACCTGATGGCACCCCCTCCAACTTCTGGGTGTTTCAGTCATGTTATTGTTAAAATGCTCCAATCATTTTATTATTTACCCTCCTTATGCCTTAAAGAGTCCTTCAATATAATTTGAACACTGTACATATTCTATAAATACGTCAGAGGGACCTTAACTCTCAATTCTGAGATTTTTTCCAGTCTGCATCATATTAGATACTTTGGTTTCAAGCAAGAGGAAGTCCAAATCCAGCTAAGTGGTAAAGGGCTCAGGCAGTAGAAACCTCAGAGGCAGGGTAGCCTTAAGAGTGATCCAATCTCAGGGCCCCTGGGTGGCTCAGTCCATTGAGCATCTGACTTCAGCTCAGGTCATGATCTCACCGCTCGTGAGTTCAAGCCCCACATCGGGCTCTGTGCTGACAGCTCAGAGCCGGGGGCCTGCTTCGGATTCTGTGTCTCCCTCTCTCTCTCTCTGCCCCTACCTCACTCGCATTCTGTCTCTGTCTCTCTCAAAAATAAAGTAAAACATTTAAAAAAAAAAAAGAGTGATCCAATCTCTAGAAACGCATTTACCAACTTCTTGCAGTGACAAAGTGGCAGTGAGGTAGCTTCTGTGCATCTTTGAACAGCTCATGTTTGTCTTTGAGGGGACAAATGGAGGAATGTGAAGGTAGGAAGAATCCCCAATACTATCTATCCTTCAGGAAATTTAGTAACTATTTCACTAATAATTATTTATTGGATAATTAAGTATCTTTATTTCAGCTTCTTGCAAGAGATGAAATTTCTGCCATGGTTGAGAAGGTTACATTTTTAGAAAACATACACAATTTCTCCTCGTACATACAATGCATCACTATCCCTCATTGCAAGATATTGACTATCTTGGTACAGGAATAAAAACTAATTATAACAGCCACTTATTTACCAAGCAAGTGCCACACTCCAGCCAAATGAAACACAGTAGAATTCCCTGAGATGGGGGTTATCATGCCCACTTTATAGGTCAGGTGATGATCCCCATTCAGAGATGATAGAGCCTGTCCAGAGTCCCAGAGGAGGGATTTTAACAGAACATGATTGCACCCAAAGGCTGTGCTATTAATGATCATCTTGCACCAGGCTTCAGGATAAGGAAAATTAGGGGAGAGGGCAAAGCTTTCATATCTTAGGGAACCTGTCTCAAAAACTAACACTTCTTTAGCAAATCGGCTGAGTATGCCAATGACCAATTCCGGCCCACAGAGCTAGACAAGTGATGAAAATGAAGTCCAGGTTGGACGTCCGCGCCATGAAGCAGCCGCATGGCATAAAAGGCCCCTCCGAGTCTGAGATTCGCTGTATAATTGAACTTTCTAATTATAAATCTTAAATAGGCTTTACTAGAGTGTGAGCTGCTTGAAGATATTCCTGATTTATGATTAATCTCTTTTTTAGCTGCTAGCCAGCCAGTGCCTATTTCTGCTTAGGTTTTCAATTATTGGTGACTTGAATTAGAATACCGAAGATAGAATTTTGACATAAAATTAAAAAAAAAAAAAAAACCAGATTTTAAGAACTTTTCTCAACTTTCATTTAGATAAGACATAGTTAAATGTTCCTCTTCTTTTTATTTGCTACATATTGGTAGTCATTATCCACTGTTACAGTTTGAACTTCATTCAAGCTTTTCTAAGCTGCTGGCTAGCTAGAGTAACCATGGCTAGATAACGTATTAACACAAATTCGTGCAACTCTGAAAAAATTCCAGTGACAAAACTGGAATAAATGAATCAGTTGTGACTTTCAAAACTCCTCTATATTTATCACATTTATTTTTTAACACTCCTATGATAGATAAGTCAGTGATTGAATATTAATAAACAATTCCTAATAATAAGTATGAAAAATTAATTCCATTTCTATGTATCGGATGCATGTTGCTTTTACAAACACTAAAATTATTTCCATTATGTGACAGAGAAAATGAAATACTCAACTCTAGAAAAAAATGGATCACAAAATTGCAAAACAGAAGTAGCTTCTTTTATTATACAAATGATAAAGTTTAGGAACAGAGCAGACAAAAATATCCTCCAGGAAAACAAACCTCAAGATGACTCAATTTCTTTAATTCCATGCTATAGCCAAATAAAAGGTTCTGTCCCCTGCCCCCCACCCCAGAAGTTACTTTTGAAACAAGGCAATTAATAGAGTTAAGAACGAAAAGTAATTATGAAAAGTATAACATGGGGAAATGACTGCAAATCTGACATCAATGCTCAAAAATGAAACTAATGAGCTCAGTATACAGTTGATAAAGTCCAAGAAGCTATTATTTCCTGGGGGGGAAAGTGCCATATGACTACGTTTTTAAGAAATAGAATTACTCCAGCATCTTTAATAAAATTTGTTAAAAAGGTAATTTTAAATAGAACAATAGAACCCAAGTACTCTACAAAGTGCCAAGAAAAAAAGAGAAGGTTAATATTGATTTTTCTTCCTTATTAATTAATGGGCTGTAGCATCACAATTGTGCATTGTTAGTTAATTAGAGTTAACAGGCTTCGCTTAGCCACAGCATTTTGCTTTTCTTCTTGTTTCTCCTGTTTAATGTGCAAGTTACTCCTGAGTGTATTCGGCTTCAGTCACGACAAAAAGCTACATTTGATCTATAACTTCAAGTCCTTCTATAGAGAATTGCCTCAGAACATTTTATAATATTTTCTGAAAGGACTGGATGTGAAAGCCTTCCTGATACTCTGACAACTCAGACAGGGAAAGGAGCATTTGATGAATTTCTTAATGAAGTAAAATGTCCTGCATCAAAACTCCTTTCTACTTGACCTGCTTTAAAAAAAGAAAAAAATCACCTTTCTGTTGAACTAATTAATGCTTAGTGTTGTTAAATCCTCTTCTTTACTATGTATATGAATGATAAACTTGACAAGTTTGCAATTATTTCTTTAATTTCTTTAAAACTGTAAGGTTGCATACTTAGCACTCAGAGATATACACAGATCTACATTTTCTAAGTATAGTAAAGGTTGTAGGGAATTTTTCTTTAAAAAGTTAAAGGATGCTGGCTGGCTCAGCAGAGCCAGGTTGATTTCAGGGTTGAGTTCAAACCCCACGTTGGGCGTGGAACCTACTTTAAATAAACAGTTTAAAGAACGAGGAGATGTTTTTCGCCAATAAAATAATAAGTCCATGTGAATTCTAATTCTTCAATCTAGTATGCACCTTCCAAAAGAAAGAACTGTTTCAGGTATGATTCTGCCTGTTGGCTCTTCTCTATTCACTTTGCCACATGTACTTCCAGCATGCATTTAAAAAAAAATAATAATGTTTATTTGCATGAGAGAGAGAGAGAGAGAGAGAGAGAGAGACACAAAGTGTGAGTGGGGGAGGTGCAGAGAGGGAGGAAGACACAGAATCCGAAGCAGGCTCCAGGCTCTGAGCTGTCAGCACAGAGCCAATGTGAGGCTCAAACTCAAGGACCATGAGATCATGACCTGAGCCAAAGTCAGACGCTTCACCGACTGAGCCACCCAGGCGCCCCTCCAGCATGCATTCTCTGTCTCCTGCCTCTGGTCTCTCTGTGCCATCCTGCCTCTCCCAGTCCAAATCATTTTACTCTGCTTCCAGATCAGTCTCCTTGACGTCAGCCATACTGTCAGACTTCCTGTCTTTTTAACTCACTTCACATGGGCCCACAGTGTCCCAGGCTTACACCTTTTCCACTTTTGCAATGTTCTCTGTTACTTCTATTTGATCAATCTTAGCCATTGTTTGTAGGTATCTTTGCACAGTGTGACGAAGGAGCCACACATAGGCCTTTGCCTCAGCACCACCTGTATCCAGCAGGACGTGGGAGAGTCCTGGAGGCAATGGTGGCATTTACCGGGTTCTGGCCATGGAACGAATGCCAGCAGAAGTGACATGTGCCGCTGTGCGCGGCCCATGGAATCTACAAACATGACTCCCCTTGCTCTCCACTACAGCTGGTGGGACTTTTAATACCTGAATAATTGTGCTGAAGAGTGTTCCCCTCCCTCCTTACTGCCATCAACTGGACTTTCAGCCAGTGAGAAGTAAACCTGTTTTGTAAAAACAGAGATTTCATGGTTATTTCTTGCAGTGGCCAACTCTCACCTACATAATCTGTTTTTAAACTATGTCCTTCATAACAACCTCCTGGGTGGAAAAAAAAATTAGTTTCGTAAATTCTCTTCCGCTATAGACATAGTTTATACTTTTCCCTGGGAAGCCTCCATAATGTAGATACAGCTTAAGAGAAATAGAAAAATACAAAGAATAAACACACATATGAATAAAGTGTCAAAAAATGCAAATGTCCATAAAAAGTTACATTGCGAAATTGTTAGCATTTGTTAACGAAAGGATTACTCTCATAGAAAAACCTGAATACAATCAGATGTGACTTCAAAAATGAAACTTTCAGTATATTAGAACCAAAAAAAATGTTAAAATGAGGAATTACCAGTCTATATGATCCATATATAATTATACTGTAATATTCCAATGAACAGTTAAATATATCTTGTTAAAACTCATAAACTACCAGAAGTTCTATGAAACTAAGTATATTTTTGGAATACCACAACCTGACATTGTCCTTTCTTTAGAATAAAATCCAAATTCTCTACATAGTATTCAAAGTCTCGCATGATTTGGCTTTTGCCTGTTTTTCAGTCTTAATGTATTCCTTTCTTCTTAAGATCCTTCTTTTATGTTACCAGTATTAATTAAGTTACTTTGTGAACCCACATGACCTTCAACAACACTTTGTGTCCTCAGACTTTTAATTTTGTCTACTGATGACATAAGAAAATATTCCCTGATGTGTTTCTATGGTCTTTATTTTCATTTCCCTAACTGCAAATAATGCTGAATATACTTTTCATGTTTATTCTATTTCTTTTTTTTCTTCTGTGAAATGCTTGTTCCTCTCTTTTGTCCTCCCCCCGCCCCCTCCCCCACCATTGGTTAGTAGTGCTTTACTTCTTGACTTAAAGTTCTGTGTGTATTCTATTACCAGACATTGGTCTGTTTAATATATAACACGTCTTCTGCCATTTTTGTCATTTTTCACATACTTTAAGATGTCTTTTGATAATACAAATTAAGTTCATTAATGTTAAATGAATCAAATTTTTATAGTTGGTGCTTTGTGTCTGCCTTAAGAAATTTCTCCCTTATCCCAAATGTAGAAGATATTCATCTATACGTTCTACTAAGAATTTTAAAACTTTATTTTTAATATTGAGAGATATAAGTAACATATCTCGCTTTCTAACTCCATTTAATGAATAGTCTCTCTCTTCATTTCCCCCCTACAAATCTGTCATCAAATACTCAGTCTTCTTTCCTGCTTTCTATTCTCTTCCCCCAGTTCAATTATCTGCTGGCATCACAAGATCTTTTTTTTTTTTTTGATTTTTAAAAAATTGTTTATTTTTAGAGATAGACAAAGGGGGGAGCACAGATACAGGGTGACACATGAATCTCAACCAGGCTCTAGGCTCTCACCTGTCAGCAAGAGCCCAGTGAGGGGCTCGAACTCACGCACCATTAGATCATGACCTGAGCCGAAGTAGAACGTTCAACCGACTGAGCCACCCAGCTGCCCCTGTCATCACAAGATCGTCATTTCCACAGTCTTGTAATTGTCCTCAGTACTGTTCTCATAGTTGTCCTCACACAGCCGACAGGATGGACTCCTCGTTTTTTGCTCTTCTTCCAAGATATGCTGACAGTTTTTAGTTCTTTATTATCCTTTGTGAATCATAGAATCCACTTATACAATTCTAAATATTGAAAAAAAATCTTTGGCAATTTTATTGGAATTATGCTGCCTCTATAAATTAATTTGAACAGACTTTGCCTTTGATAATTTTTTAATATTCATCTGCATTTTATACATCTCTATTTACTTTGTCTAATGCTGTCAATGATTTTTAGTATTTTTTCCTGAAGGAGTCTCATATATTTTTGATCTATTCATTTTTACTTCTACTACTAGAATTGCTAGTACTATTTTAAGTTACAATTTCGTTTTAATTTTATATTCTAGGTATTTGCTATTGTTATGTGGAAATACAATTAACTATTATGTATTAGGGTTTTATCCAATCACTTTATTACCACCCTATTTTCATATTTTTCTCTATCTTTAGTTTTCTATATATATTGTTATCAGCAAATAGCGACAGTTATTTCCTTTTTCCCCCATTTTTATTCCATTGATTTGATTATCATTTGCTCTTGGTATGCTGGCTTGGAGGTCCATTTAAAAGTTGAATAGAAGTAAAAAAAAAAAAAAAGTTGAATAAAAGTGACTTTAGTAAGCATCCTTGTCACATCTCTACTTTTAAATGGAATAATTCAAGTATGTGATGGTATTTATATATATTTAAATGGCTACTCTTCATCAAACTGAAGAAGTTCTATTCTCAGTTTACTAAATTTTTATAAAGAATGGGTGTTAAACTTTATCAAATACATTTTCTGTATCTATTGAAATGACTTTCCTCTTTTAAGCTAATGGTAACTACACTTATAAATTATTCTAATATTAAAGTATCTTTGTGAATGAACTTTAAACACAACTTAGTCCTAGAATACCATACTTTTCATGGACTATTTTATTCCCTTGGCTTCTATTTTGTTCAAAACTTTTCCATTATGTCCAGTGTAACAGAGGTTTAGTTTTCCTTCTCCCTAATGACTCTATCTGGTTTTTATATTAAGAATATTCTGTTCTGGCAAAACAAATATATTTTCAGGAAGAGTTTGCATAATGTTTGAATATTTGTACTCTAAGATACTCTAGTGCATCTTTGTTGTTTATTTAATTTGTTGATTCCTAACCTTATTTTTTTTTCTTTTTGGACATTGATTTCTATTCCATGAAGTTGCTGATTTTTTTTTATACAGTGTCTCATCTGTCATCACACAGCTCATTACAATCTCCACAAGGCCCTTCCTGATTACACATCTTAAACTAGTCTCCTCTATTTCTCATAATACTCTACTGTGTTGTTGTCTTGCTTTCTTCAAGGCACAATCATAATCTTAAATTCTGTTGTTCAGGCATGTTTGCTTCTCTATGACCCAACTCTTCCTACTAGACTAAAATAACCTCTTGGACTAACACCTTAGGTTTCTGCTTTACTATTCTACATCCAGCCACCAGAAGAGATTACGGCATATAATAAGTAATCTTAAGTATTTGTTGATAAATTCTCTGCAGCTTAGCCCTAGAAATTATTAAAAACAAAGTTTGAATGTTGACATTGCCAATTCTCAAAAATATATATAAGTAAATTACAAATCATTCTTAATGCCTACCTCTGTGTCAGATCCTAGCAAACTCAGTTACAATGGAATTAGTTACGGAAGTTTCTGAGTTTACCAAAAAAAAAGGCAGTCTCCTCATTCAGCTTAAGATTTCTTCATTTTTCAAGTGATTAACCTTCACATGGGCTCTCATCTTCATTGTCTTCTAGCGCCATTCTCAAAAACCCAATTTGTTGAAACCAATTATCCATCGTCTCTTGGTAAATTTTTGTGAAAAATCACAAAATGCGGCAACAGGTTTACCATTAAGTTTATGATCACAAACTTCAGTCACTCAAGACTGCTGCATAACATCAGTATTTCTCACTTTCTGAAGTAACTATTTCTTTTTTTTTCCTCTCAAATCAATTTCCATGTTTTTCTCACTCACTGCTGGTAGTACAGCCGTTTCGTTTGCTGGTTCTTGATTCTTTACCCAGCCATCCATTGGTCCCTAGAATCTGAGAGAAGGGCTCATTCCAGAACCTTTGTGCTCAGTTAACTTCTTTCAGCCTGGAGTGTTCTTCCTCCGATATTTCCAAGGATGGGCACTTCTCATACTGTAGTTTGTTCTATTACAATACCTTATCTTCAGAGATGCCTTCCCTAACCATCTCCAATCATCTTGAATACAACATCCTTTTTTATTTTCTTTACTGCATATGCCACACACTCAAACTAAACTTGGAGTTTTCATGCTTTGCTGTTTTGTTTCTTCCAGTATAAGGATCCTTTTGTTGTTTTTCCAGCCATAATATATAATATTTGCTCAATACATAATCACTGAAAGAATTAATGAATGTACTGAAGTCACAGGCATACAGATCTAGAAGAAACTTGAAGAGAACATTTAATATGACACTTTGACTTAACAAATGAGGATATGAACTCCCAGGTCAATTGACAATCATAAGTCACATATTAGAGTTGGGACAAGTGCTTCCATGGCTTTCTTAACTCTAGCACAGTGATCAATCATCTGATTAAAATACAACTCCTGGTTCATCTGGAGCACTCAATTCTATCAGAGTTAGCCTCTGGCTATGAATTTGCCAAATCAGATGTTAATTTCTCATTGTGAGTACATTAAGCTTTAAGTTAGGGAGAGAAACTTCCTAATTGTGGCAATAGTTAATTATTTTTCTAAATATTTTTATCCTCCCAGCTGCAGACAACTGAGCTCTGGCTAATGAGAACATTGGGGTGGCCGTTCCTAGATATAGAGTATTTAGGTAGGAGTGGAAGACTACAGCTATTTCCTTTCTTTTTAGCTTTGCATATCCATTTAGAAACTTAAACTCCAGGATATTGTTTTGGATGGTGTATTGGTTTTCTATTACTTCCATAAAAAGTTACCACAAACTTTATGGCTTAAAACAGCACAAATTTATTTTCTTCTACTTCTTCGGGTCAGAAGGTCTGGCATGAGTCCCACTGGGCTGAAATCAAGGTACCAGCAGACTTTGTTTCCCTTTCTGGAGGCTCTAGGGAAGAAGGCAATTTCAGCTTCTGGATATGGCCCACATTCCTTGGCCCATGGCCAACTTCGGTTTTCAAAGCCACAATGGCAGATAGAGTCCTCAGGTCGTAGATTACTCCTGCCTCTGCTTCCTTTATCCCATCACTCTCTGGCCACAGCTAAGAACAGATCTTTACTTAAAAGGACTCATGTGATTACTTTAAGCCTACCTGGATAAACTGGACCACCTCCCCATCTCAAGGTCTGTCTCCTTGATCACATCTACAGAGGTCACAGGGGTTAGGATACGGATATTTTTTAATTAATTAATTAATTTAGTGGACATTATTTTTCTGTCTAGCACAGAAGAAGGTGAGAGGTAGGATGTAAATTAGTACATTCTTGACAGTAAAGCTTTATAATCAGAACTTTTCCAAACAGCATATTCTGGATACAAGGTATTTTCAATTTTTATAGGTATGGAGGCAATCAGCAAAAGAAAAAGTTCTCACCTCAGTTATTCAGAGTAGTATGTACTAAATGATTGCCTTTAGGTATTAGTTTTGAAATGAAAACTAGGCACAGAGGCCTATCCCATATATCTAGCCTGGGTTTCCCTCAAGCTTCAAACGCAACTGCCACAGTGAAGTGGAAATTGACTCACCCTATTAACAAACACCTAATCTGTGTACTTCCCCACAAGTTTTGGGTCGAAAAGAAAAAAAATGAGATTAAATACCTATTTTTAATGATGGGTAAAGAACATTATCTTAAGAGCTTAAGAAGAGTATAGATCTACAAATCATTGAACATGGGAGTCAGATAATTATTGCAAAGTGCTTGGTGCCTTCAGTAGGTTTAAAGAAGGTACAGTCTCTGAGAGCAAATGACATAAGAGATTGTCTTGAGATAAAAAGATAACAGAATATGATTCTAAGCCATGTTTATATATATGATGGTCTACTTTGTGCATGTATATGATAAACTGTTGATGATCTGTCTTGTTCATTTCACACAGCTAGTAAATGGCAGAACTCGTAAAAATAAGGAGGCATAATATGCTATACATATATGTTACAGGTTTTCTAAATTTAAGAATCTAAATATTTTGACTTAAGTCATTATTGAACACCCACCGAGCATAATACCTAATTTATATTAAGTGCTCAGTAAATGTCTGTTTAGTGATTAATCGAAATAATTACAATGATCAATGACAGAGCAAGAGGGAAACTTGTAAAACGTGCATTAAAACCATAATGCCAAACTTAGTATAGGCATTGCTGAAGCACCAAAGGCATCAATTTTAATTATCCTTTTATGTTGAGGAACACTTACTTTCCAAGGGATGAGGTGAATAGATCTTCATTTCCTACTCAATTATGTCTTGAAGGTGATCTGGGGTAGGCTTTCTGACCTTTCTTTCTGACCTTCAGAAAGACCCTCATTAAACAGAATCATTACCCTGCTAGTGAGAGGCTCCTTTCATATCTAGTTATGAACGTGTATGAAACTTCTACCGAAACATCTGAGCAGCCAGATGAAATTGTTGAGAATCCCATCTTGGGTAGGGGCCTAAACAACATTTCCACTCCATCATGTCACCTCTGATATCGGGATACACTGGACCTATCCCTGATCCCGGTGTTGATGTCATCCTGATTAGCTTGTGAAAAAGGTTGGGAAAAGTTTGATAAAGGTTTGCAAAACAAATGGAGAGGGAAATCATTCCATGGCTTTGTCATTCTGAAGTAACAGGTATAGTTACTGTGTCTTCCTACCCAGATTCAGACCTGCAAGGCTGAGTGGACAGGTCCAGGTTTGCTCATGATTTGCTTCTCTGTGCCTCTCCTCCTTTTCAATGTTAATTTTTACCTCTTGGGAGTTTAAGGGGGTTGGGGGAGATTTATTCTGTACATGGACAGGAAGACCGATAAATGTGTGAATGTGTGCATAAGAAATGTACAAATAGCTTAAAACAAAAACCGAGTAGTAGCATTTAACAGAAAAGTTATAGGTCATTATCAAATGAATATTTAAGACAAAGTCTAAGGAGTGCTGATGAAGTACCTCGGGCCACAAGAGTCTGGAGTGGTTTCAAAGGAGAATAATTTCAGGGGCGCCTGGGTGGCTCAGTTGGTTAAGTGCATCCAACCCCTGATTTCAGCTCAGGTCATGATCTCACAGTTTGTGGGTCCAAGCCCTGAATAGGGCTCTGTGCTGACACCGCTGAGCCTGCTTGGGATTCTCCATTCTCTTCCTCTCTCTGCCCCTCCCCGCTTGTGCTTTCTCTGCCACTCTCAAAATAAAAAAGCAATAAATAAATAGAGAATAATTTCAAGGATGAGTGGGATTTCATGGGGAGTGGGAGGGAGCACAAGGGCCATCTATTTCCATCAAGTGGAGCTGAACAGACACAATCTTTGATCTCGGAAGGTTTAATCCTGGGTGAATTACACTTATATTCTAGAATTAATATTTAAATTTTCTGTACACAAAGTACAGCAGTTAATCTACCCATCCCTCGCAGTACTAACCAGCAATATTGGTCTCTTTCAACTGTAGGTTGGTGTTACTCATCTCTGTCTATCCTTTCTACAGAGGGAATTTTTATTCCATTAAATGGACTCTGAGATATTTCTTAATTGTGACGGAATTAACAATGTGGTTGATGTGATGAGTATTTCAAGTTGAACTTCAGGGAACCAAGGCGGTTGTCATTATTACTGCTTCTTACAGTGTGATCTATGGTAAATGCATACTTTTTAAGATGTTCCCAGTATTACAAAGGAGTAGTCCAAAGGGTTCTACTATGCATTGTGTTTGTCATCTTTTATTTCTGTCATAAATTTATCTTTTTTCCTTCCCCTTTCCTTCTTTTTCCCCTTATTTTCTTCTTCCCTTTCCCTTGTCCTTCTCTTACACCTTTCCTTTTCCCACCCTTCCCGCCTTCTTAATCTTCCATTCTTCTTGCCATCCCCTTCCCCAACCCTTCCCTTTCCTATTTTCTCAATGGTAAATGACCGGCATAAACAATCCAGAGGCCTTTCATTTTGTCAAAAAGTCCCAGAGATTAAAATTCTGAAAATCACTGTGAAGTCAGTATACGACTATAGCAACATAAATATATATGTCATTGTGATATTGTAATTTATTATATATTTGATCATTCATATCAGCTCTCCAAGCCCTTGGAATTCCTTGTGTGATAAGACAAATGGGAAGATCTTTTGTTACAACATTTGGTCTCCTGTCCTTACTAAGATGTCTTCAGTGCCACATAAGCAAAATAGGTGTCTTGTTATTCATAACAAGCCCCGTTCCACTACGATTGGATGTAAATTAATAGGTGGAAAGCATGTAAGGATGGTGGCTGATCACGAGAGAAACCAATCATGTGATCAGAGAAACCAATCATGTGATCATTTCTCACGGGAGAAACTTTCAGTCTCAACCCCTTGACCTCTAGGAAAGAGACAGACCATGGGCTGGATTAATCATCAATAATGACTGGTTTGACCAATCATGCCTATGTAATTAAGCCTCCATAAAAACTCAAAAGGATGAGGTTGGGAGAGCCTCGAGGTTGGCAAACAAGGAGATCTGTGGGGAGTGGCACAGTCCAAGAGGGCATGGAAGCCCTGCACTCCTTCCACGTGCATTGCCCTGTGCCTTTCTGCCATATGGCTGTTTGTTTTTTCCCCCTTGAATTATATCCTTTCAAAATAAGCCAGTAATCTAGTAAGTAAAATGTTTCTGAGTACTGAGAGCCCTCTAGCAAGTTAATTGAACGTGAGGGAGGGGGTCACTGAAACTTGCAACCTACAACCAGTTGGTCAGAGGCCTGGGTGGCAACCTGGCCTTGAGATTAGCATGTTAAGTGGTGGCAGTGCAGTTTTTGAAGACTGAATCCTCAGCCCAGGAGATCTGATGCTAGCGCCAGGTGCACAGCATCAGAATTGTAAGGCACCCAACTGGCGTTGAAGCACTGCTCGTTGGTGTGGGGAAACCATTCCCCACAGTGGAATCAGGTGCAGAACCCTAATCACTTATGTGGATTTGGGTTTTCACTATCTTACGGGGCTACTTGGTAAGTCATGGTACTATTCTCTTATGTGTACTTTTTGCAGAAAAGAAGGTTCAAAAGGCAGAAAGCAGACTGGACCTTGTTTGGCTAGTAATTTTAGGCTTCTTAATATGTGTAATGGAGAAGTATTGAAAAGCATAGGCAGGAATGACATGATCAGAGTCGTGCTTTACTACTAAGAACATCCTATCAGGTTTAGAATGGATTTAAAGGAACGATATCTGGATCAGAAATAGCTCTTTGGAAACGAATTCATTTATTGTATTCACGGGCAATAAGAATTTAGACTATTGTAGTGGCCATGGGAAAAGATGGTTACATATGTAAGGGATTTGGAAAGGAGTTGACTAGATGTTGTGAAGAAAATAGTTTTTTTGAACTCAGTTTCTAAGTCAGAATGACTGTAATGCGATGTTGCCATTAATATGATTGAGGAGGTTTAGGATGAACTGCAGTTTGTTGGGTTTGTTGTGCTGATGGAACATTTTTGAGGACACAGGTCAGAGGTAATAAGAGTGTAGAGGACCCACCTCTGTTTTAGGCATAATTTGTTCTCTATACCTGTTACTGATGTCCTTGAATAATAGAGTACTTCATTCAATTTTATGTTTAGAGGCTTCTGGCTTCCTGGGATGAAATGTCCACCTGTTCCATCCCACTGCCATTTTCCTTTCAATCCTGTGTATTGTCTCTGAATGGAAGTTGGGAGACGGAGCTACTGGGGGGTTGGAGACGTCACTCTGGCTACTTTGAAGAGTCAGCATCCACCAGGCAAATGACTGTCCAGTTTTATAGTAAGTATAGACCAAGCATTTCTGAAGTAGGGAAGAAGTGGAAGAGAGATACACAGTGTTTTTCATCTACTCCCAGGTGCGCATGCCAGGCCTTTTTCTGGCAGCAACATCACTGAATGATCACCATTTGTAGCAGGTTGGCAAAAAGCAGCAGGGATGTATAGGAAAATCCACACAGTTGGGGACTGAGATATTTTAAAGCTTTGAAGAGGTATGATATGGTCAGCTTTGCAATTTAAACAGATTAGACTACTAGTTGGGGGAAAAATACGAAGATGAATAAAGGCTGGCAGTTAACTACTACAGATGGGAACCCAAAAAGGTTGGGTTAAAGAACATTTTGAGAGAGAAAATCAGGAGGCTTTTAACCTGATAACTGGGCAGTAAAAAAGAGGGAGAAATCAGAGGATGGCTCTATCTCCCTGAGGGACAGGGTTACAGGGATGCTGCCCGACAGAGATAAAGGGCATAGATGGAAAAAGAAGAGGAAGAGGAGGAGGAATCAATCTTAGGATGGACAAAAATTCAGTTTTGGGTGCTATAAAATTGAGGTGGCTAAGGAATTTCCAGCTGTAGCCATAGGAGGGCACTAGGTATAAAGCTAATGACTTGGGTGGCTGCTCAGGAAATACAGTTGGAAGTCCTTTGCGTTTTTCACTTTGTTTTTTTGTTTTGTTTTGTTTGTTTTTTTAAGGCATATATATTATTACTGCATAATGATTTGATATTTGTATATATTGCAAAATGATCGCCATAAGTCCAGTTAACATCCATCGACATATGTAGTTACAAAATTTTTTACTCCTGTGATGAGAACTTCTAAGATTAAGATACTTAGCATCTTTCAAATATGCAACACACTATTATTAACTGTAGTTGCCATGCAGTATATTACATCCTCAGAGCTTTTTTATAATTGGAAGGTTTGTACCTTTTGACGCCCTTCACCCATTTTGTCCAACCCCCAACCTTTCTATCCCCCATCCTCTGCCTCTGGCAAACACTCATATGTTCTCAGTATCTATGACCCTGTGTTTTTTGTTTTGTTTTGTATTTTCTAGACTCCACATACAAGTGCAGTCATGTAGTATTTTTCTTACTCTCTCTGACTTCTTTCACTTTGTATAATGCCCTCAAGGTCTATTCAGGATGTCACAAACAGCAAGATTCCCTTCTTTTTTTACACCTGAATAATGTTTCATTGTGTATCTACAATTTATTAACTCATTCATCCATTAATGGACACTTAGGTTATTTCCATACCTTAGCTATTGTAAATAATGTTGCTATAAACATGGCATGGTGGTCCAGATAATTTTTTTGAATTAGTGTTTTTTGTTTTCTGTGGATAAATACCCAGAAGTGGAATGAATGGATCATAAGGTATTTCTAGTTTTATGTTTGGAGGAACCTTCCTACTGTTTTCCATAGTGGCTGCACCAATTTACTTTACTTTCCCACCAACAGTGTACAAGTATTCTCTTTTGTCTACATCTTTGCCAACACTCTTTATGTCTCATCTTTTTGATAACCACCACTCTAACAGGTGTGAGGTGTTGTTACCTCATTGTGGTTGTGCTTTGCATTTCTCTGATGATCAGTGATGTGGAGCACCTTTTTACATACCTCTTGGCATCTGTATGTCTTCTTTGGAAAAATGTCTGTTCAGATCCTCAGCCCATTGTTTTTAACCACATTTTTTGGGGTGGGAATTAAGTTATTTATATAATTTGGATACTAATCCCTTATCAGAAGACTTGCAAGTGTTTTCTCCCATTTAGTAAGCTGTCTTCTCATTATGTTGATCATTTGCTTTGCTTTTTAGCTTGATGCAGTCCCATTTGTTAATTTTTCTTTTTTTGACTTTGTTTCTGGTGTCAAATCAAAAAAAAAAAATTAACTGCCAAGACCAATGCCAAGGAGCTTATGACCTAGGTTTCTTCTCAGAGCTTTAATATATTTTAAGTGTGTTGTATACGGGGAGGGGGTCCAGTTTTTCCAACACCATTTAAAGAAGAGAGTGTCCTTTCCCCATGCTATATTCTTGGACTCTTTCTCACAAACAAGTTAACCATAAAGTATGGATTTATTTCTGGGCTCTCTATTTTGTTCCATTAATCTATGTATCTGTTTTTATGTCAATACCAAATAGTTTTTATCGCTAAAGCTTTGTAGTATAGTTTGAAATCAGGGAATGTGATACCTCTTCTTTCTCAATATTTCTTGGCTATTCGAGGTCTTTTTAAATTCCATAGAAAATTTAGAATTCTTCTATTTCTATGACAAATGACTTTGGAATTTTGATAGTCAGTATACTGAATCTAAGCACTGTTTTGGGTAGTATGGGCATTTTAACAGTATTGATTCTTCCATCCATGAGCATGGAATACTTTTTCATTTGTTTGTGTCTTCTTTATTTTCTTTCATCAACGTCTTGGTTTTCAGTGTACAAGTCTTTTACTTCCTTGGTTAAATTATTCCTAGGTGTTTTATTCTTTTTGATGCAATTGTAAATGAGATTGTTTTCTTAATTTCTCTTTCTGATAGTTCATTATTAGTGTATAGAAACAACTCATATTTGAACATCCTGATTTTGTATCCTGCAACTTTACTGAATTTGTCGATTAGTTTTAAGGCCCCCCCCCCCCACCAATGGGGCCCTTAGGGTTTTCTATATAGTGTATGCCATCTGCAAATAGTGACAGTTTTACTTCTTTCTGATTTGGATGACTTCTATTTCTTGTTCTTGCCTAACTACTCTGGACTTTTGACTAAAAGTGGTGTGAGTAGGCATCCTTGTTTTGGTTCTGATCTTTCGCCATCGAGTATGATGTTAGCTGTGGGCTTTTCATGCACATGGTCCTCTGTACTCACTTTGTTGATGGTTTTTATCATAATTGATGTTAAATTTTGCCAAATGCTTTTTCCACATCTACTGAGATGATCATATGATTGTTATCCTTATTTTTGTTAATATGATGTAAACATTGATTTGTGAATGTTGAAACATTCTTGCAACACTGGAATAAATACCATTTGATCATGGTATGTGTCCTTTTACTGTATCCTTGAATTTGTTTTGCTACTATTTTGTTGAGGATTTTTGGATACGTGTTCATCAGGGGGTACTGGCCTGTAATTTTCTTTTCTTGTAGCATTTTGCCTGGTTTTGATATCAGAGTAATTCTGGCCTCAACTTTGGAAATGTATCCTCCTCTTTAGTTTTTTAGAAATGATTGAGGAAGGTTGGTATTCTTATTTAAATGTTTGGTAGAATTCCCCTGTAAAGCTGTGTGGTATTGGACTTTTGTTTGTTGAGAGGTTATTGATTTCTGATTGTCCTTACTCACTGGCTTGTTTAGATTTTCTTTCGCTTCCTGATTCAGTCTTGATAGATTGCATGTTTTTGGAATTAATCTATTTCTTCTAGGTTATCACATTTGTTGGCATGTAATTATTCATAGTAGTCTTATAAGACCCTTTGTATTTTTGTGTTATCAACTGTAATATCTCCTCTTTCATTTCTGATTTTGACTCCTCTTGGTAAATCTAGAGAAAGATCTGCCAATTTTTTTTTAAATCTTTCAAAGAACCAGCTCTTAGTTTTCTATTGCCTTTTTAGTCACTTTGTTTTTCATTTATTTCCATTTAGATCTTTATTTCCTTCCTTCTACCAACTTTGGCCCTTGTTTATTCTTCATTTTCTAGTTCCTTGAAGTACAAAGTTGGTTTATGTGAGATTTTTTTTCTTGTTTCTTGAGGTAGTCATTTAACACTTCCCTCTTGTAAGTGCTTTTGCTGCATCCTGTAAGTTTTGGTTTGTATTTTTACTTGCAAGGTATTCTGATTTCTCCTTTGATAACTTCTTTGATCTTTGGTTCAGTAGCAGATTTATTAATCTCCACATATTTGTGATTTATTTTTTCAGTTTTCTTCTGATTTCTAGCTTTATAACATTGTGGTCAGAAAAAAATGCTTGACATGATTTCAGTTTTCTTAGATTTATTAGGATTTTTTTGTGTGTGGCCTAATATATGACCTATCATGGAGAATGTTCCATGTGCACTTGAGAAGAATATATATTCTGTTCCTTTTGGATCCAATGTTCTGTACATATGTGTTAAGTCCATCTGGTCAACATGTCATTTAAGACCCATGTTTCCTTACTGATTTTCTATCTGGATGATCTCTACAATGATCATGATAGAGTACAAAAACTCCACACTATTACTGTACTACTATTTAGGTCAATTAACATTTGCTTTGTATATTTGTTTCTCTGTTTGGTACACAAATATTTACAAAAGTTATATCCTTTTTGCTGGATTGACTGTCATCTGATTGTTGAAATCATGAGACTGGTGGAAGGACTGAACCTAAGACAATGCATAAAGTTATGAGTGGTGAGTTAAGGTACAAACCACAGAGAGCATCACCACTTAAGGTAGAAAATATATATGATGTAGACCTAGGAGGAATGATCAGAATAGCATGGGAAGAACAATGCAAGGTATCATGGAAACCAAGTGAACAGAGAGCATGAATTATGGTAAGAAGTCAATAATTTCCACTGGATTTAGGTATAAACATGGCAGTATTTAATTTAGAGCATTTCCATTAAAGGGGTGAAGACAGAAACCAGATTTCAGTTGTGACTGAAAAGTGAAAACACAGAAATTCACCATGTTTGTAAGAATTTTGTGAGTAGGGGCGCCTGGGTGGCTCAGTTGGTTAAGTGTCCGACTTTGGCTCGGGTCATGATCTAGCCATCCAAGGGTTCTAGCCCTGCACTGGGCTCTGTGCTGACAGCTCAGAGCCTAGAGCCTGCTTCAGATTCTGTTTCTCTCTCTGCCTCCCCCCCACTTGCACTCTATCTCTCTCAAAAAAATAATTAAAGAGAAAATTAAAAAAAAGAATTTTGTGAGTAGAAGCAGCAAACTGCTCAGGGTAACTATAGGCTAGTAAATAATGGGGGCGCCTGGGTGGTGCAGTCGGTTAAGCGTCCGACTTCAGCCAGGTCACGATCTCGCGGTCCGTGAGTTCGAGCCCCGCGTCAGGCTCTGGGCTGATGGCTCAGAGCCTGGAGCCTGTTTCTGATTCTGTGTCTCCCTCTCTCTCTGCCCCTCCCCCGTTCATGCTCTGTCTCTCTCTGTCCCAAAAATAAATAAACGTTGAAAAAAAAAATTTAAAAAAAAAAGTAAATAATAATACTAGTTTAGAATGGCAGATCAGAAGTTGAAAAAATGAGTTTAGATCATCAGAAAGCTCTATACCTGTGTATCACATTTAAAAAAAAAAGCCTTCTCTGGATTAATTTTATGTCCTTAGATTTAATAAATATATTTCTAAATGTGTTGTCATTATAATTATTAAAAATAATGTCCACTTCCTTGCTTTAAGCTTCAAGTGAGAAGTTGCAAATTTTAATGCCATCAAAAAGTATTACTTGAGTTAGGGTTCTTCTTTTTTGTTGACGAGATCTATGTACCTTTTGTGTTTCCTTACATGTCCTGGTTGACAATAAATGTAGAGTTAAATATTATGTCATATCATAGGAAGTATGTTAACCCTGAGTATTTGTGTATATTCTTTCATCTTTGGGTCATATGAATATCCAGTATTAAGTTACAAAACATCCTGAGCTCTCCTCTTATTTTAGACTCTTGTGTTTAATGTTAAGATCTCATATTAGATCTATTTCTCAGAATTTCTCCAAAAAAAAGTCTTGATGGCTTTTTTAAGGGAGGTAATTACTTTGTGCCTAATTGTGCATAATCACCTGAGCAATGGAATGTTAATATAACAGCAAAGTTACAAATGACTTAGAAAAATATTTTGATCAAAATTAAATATTAGGCTCAAAATCATAAGTGTATGTCATGAATTGTACTGAGCAACAGAATGAGTATTAGAATCAATATATTTATTAGCCAATATTTGATATGAAAAGGGAATGCACAATTCATCATTCCCCAGTTATAATCCAGTCAATCAACTCAATGCTGCCCTATAGAGTATCTTACCCTTACTTTGACATTTTTAATGTTAAATATTGCCTATTTGGAATAAATTTGATTTAGGTAACCTTTCATGGAGCACAGGTACATGGAATGCCATAAATGTCAAGGGAAGTATAAACCTTTGTCTCTTCACAAAGACTTTAGAAAGAGTAAAGCTGTTAATGGTACACATCAGATATTCATTGAAAAGCTGCTTGTCTTCAAAATCATCAACTGAGAAAAACATCATTAAGAAAGGCAATAAAAGTAGAAATTAAAATGAACCAATATTAGAATTATACCCAGGATAGGGCAGAAACATCATGTTAGCCAGCTCTGTATTCCCAATAATGTCTTGAAAATTCTAGGCATTCAATAAGTGTATACTGAATAGAATTTTGAATTAATTGTAGGTATCCCTATTCCCCCTTCCCCCTCCCCACCAAGAAATATATTTCACTGTTGGGTATTACATCATGATTATGAAACCTAATTTATAGGTACTTAGGAAACAAAATGAATAATCCTTAACTCAGTTTCCTGACATCGTTTTAGTAAAAACTGGTTATCCAATATGAGCATTTTTCTGAACTCTCTGTTATGGAATGTTTGTGTTCCCTCTAAATTCCTATGTTGAGACCCTACCACCCAAATGTGGTAGAATTAGGAGACAGATAAAACCTTGGGAAGTAATTAGATAAGATCATGAAGGTGGAACCCTTTTCAATGGGATTAGTGCCCTTTTAAGAGTCATGAGACCAACTGCTTCCTTTCTCTGTTCTCTGGTCTGTTGAGATACAATGAGAAGCTGGCAGCCTATAAACCAGAATGGGGCCCTCGCAAAAATGTGACCACACTGGAATCCTGAAATCAGACTTTCAGCCTCCAGAACTATGAGAAGGAAATGTTTATTGTTTGTTTATAAGCCACCCAGTCTATTTTATGTCTGTTACAGCAGTCTAAATGCCCTAAGATGTACCTTATTTGGCTTAAGATATTTTAAATGATATATACCACATATATAAAGAAGGCAGAAACAAAGTCAAAGCCATTCAATAGATTTTTCATGATAGTTTATACCAAACTGAGCCAATCACATGTGCCTGTATATTGAAGATACTGGTTAGGAGTAAATACAATGACCCCTATACCAATTGGTTACTAAACAGATTCTGTTCTATCAGAGGTGGCTTCATGTTTTGGTCATTTGTGTAGTGGAAACTGATGGTGTAACTGCTCTGTTGGTCGTCTTTGCAGGTATCTGTGCTCATTGTATTTCCATATTTTTCTCCTCCTTTTGTGAAGCTAGAATTTCAAATTTAGTCAGTATTTGTTACTAAATAGCACAGCTCTAGCCAAACTTATTAGTTTTCTTAAGCCAAGATTGTTTCATTAGAGTTGTATAAACAGGAAAAAATTTGAATACAATTTTTCACATATATATGGGTTTTTACTCATTTTTCATGATCATTATGCATTACACATACAAGGGAGCTAATTGAAAGAGTGAATTAATCCCACTCGATTCAAATGACTTGCACTGTTTGAGACTGATAAAACTGATTTTGTTTTATAGAAGCACTGACTAGGTTCCAGTTAACGATGGCAATGTAGAAAGTTCATGAACTTGCCCTCTCTCATGCACACATAAACCTACAAATATATATAGAATAATTTCCTCTGGAGGCAGGGGGTGGGGGGTGGGTGGGTGGTGGAAACCACAGAAAACAAAAACTAGCTGAGTGACTCCTCTATTAGGCCAACCAGAAACACACATATGCTGAAGCAAGTGGGAGATGCTGATGAACAGTGTCACCATAAAGTCCACCCACATTCAGGAGAGAACTCAAAACCTGAGCTTCTCCCTGAGGAGCAAAGGATTTAAACCTCACACTGGGTACCCCAACCTTTACGACTTGAGAGACGTAGTCCCCGAAACATCTAGCTTTGAAAACCAATGAGGCTCACGTCCATGAGAATCCCAACACCTGCAGTAAGCAGAGAAATGGTTCCTACAGGCTCAGATGCTCAGGCTCAGAGCACAAACCATCCAGACTTTAAGACAAGCCTCTTTCACATCAAGTGTTGGCCTGAGATGCAGGCATCAGATTTAACACACATCACGGAGCCTGTGAGGGTATTCTGAGGGTCTGAAGGCTGGTAAGAGCCATCTTTGCGCTCGCCCTCTCTCTGCCTCACTCCAGCTCACTGGTATCTCCTGGAAGGGAGCCTCTAACCTTGCCTGAAGCCCCAACTTTAGGGCTGCCACCTGCAGACACCTCAAGGTCCTCTCTGGCCAGTGCGGCTTATGCTCCTGGGTCTCACAGGACTGGAATCAGAGAAGGTTCTTAATTGGCTGCCACCCTGAGGTACCCAGTGTTACTGTGAAAAAGGCCTATTATCTTCATACTATGGCCCGAGGGCAGAGTTCTAATTAAAGACACATCTAAGGGCTGACTGTGACCTCTAGAGACCTCAGAGGGTGAGCACGATCTTCACACTCCATCTCCTGGGTTCTAGAGCACCAGTATCTGCTGGAGAGGAGTTTCTATGCACGTCTGGTGCCTTGTTTTTGTGGCTGCCACCCAAGGGATGCCCCTGATTTACTAGCTCTGGGGGAGTTTGCACAGCAAACAGACCATTCTTGGCTGGCTATCACCCTGAGGACACTGCACACATATCAGACTGAAACCTGTCTTCATCTTTCCATGAAAGAGGTCTACTTGCTTGTAGACCATTCTTGTCTGGCTATCACCCCCCCTGGGCACTGCACACATATCAGACTGAAACCTGTCTTCATCTTTTCATGAAAGAGGTCTACTTGCTGGATATTTGGCTTGAGGGATAGATTTCCAGTTTGACACACATCTAGGGGCCTGCTGGGATGGACTCTGTGGATGACGGATGCCATAGTTGCACACTCCCTCTGCCTTGCTCCAGGTTGTTGATATTTCCCAGAAAGGAACTTATATACCATACCAGTCCGGTGCCCTAAGTTTTACAACTGCTGCCCAAGGGACCCCTCTACCTCCAGATTGCCTAGCTCTAGTGGTCCGTGGGATTTAATACTTGTGATCCCACTGGATAGTATATATTTACATACTTTAAAAGTTGATATCTAACGTCCTCCCCTTTGGAGCATTGATAGATCTTGGCAAACCCTTACTAACAATAAAATAGGCTTCTTGGACAAATACAAAAGTTTGGGGTATAACCAAGAGTGAGGGCAAGGTTGAACAATAAGATTCGTCTGCTACACAGGCTTTTAAGAATGGGAAACAGGTAGCTGTCTTATACGTAAAAACCAACACAGAGACCTAGGCAAGCAAAGTGAAGAAATAGAGGAATATTCCAAATGAAAGAACAAGATAAAACTTTAGAGGAAAAAGAAAATAATGAAACAGGAGTAAGTGATTCACCTGATAAGGAGTTTCAAATAATGGTCATAAAGATATATACCAAACTCAGGAAGATAATATATTAACACAGTGAGAACTTAGAAAATATAAGAAAGTACTAATTAAAGTCACAGAGCTGAAAAATACAATCTGTAGTGAAAACTACAATGATGGGTTCAAAAGCAGATCCGATGAAGCAGAAGAAAGGATCACTGAACCTAAAGACAGGGCAGTGGAACTCACCAATCAGAGCTGCCTCAAAAAGAAAAACAAAAAAGGGGGCGCCTGGGTGGCGCAGTCGGTTAAGCGTCCGACTTCAGCCAGGTCACGATCTCGCGGTCCGTGAGTTCGAGCCCCGCGTCGGGCTCTGGGCTGATGGCTCAGAGCCTGGAGCCTGTTTCCAATTCTGTGTCTCCCTCTCTCTCTGCCCCTCCCCCATTCATGCTTTGTCTCTCTGTGTCCCAAAAATAAATAAAAATGTTGAAAAAAAAATTTAAAAAAAAAAAAAAAAAAAAAAAAAAGGAAGATAGCCTTGGAAACTTATGGGACAACATCAAGTGATCAACATTTGCATTGCAGGCATTCCAGAAACAGAAAAGAGAAAGAAAAAAAGTCGGCGGGGAGGCAGAAAACTTATTTTAAGAAATAATGGCTGGAAACTTCCCTAACCTGGGGAAAGAAAAGGCCAGATACAAGCAGCACAGAGAGTTCCAAATAAGAGGAACCCAAAGAGACCCACACATTATAATGACACATTACAATTAAAATATCAAAAGTTAAAGACAATGAGAGAGTGGGGCGCCCGGGTGGCTCAGTCGGTTAAGCGTCTGACTTCAGCTCAGGTCATGATCTCACGGTCCGGTCTGTGAATTCGAGCCCCGCATCGGGCTCTGTGTTGACAGCTCGGAGCCTGGAGCCTGCTTCCGATTCTGTGTCTCCCTCTCTCTCTGACCCTCCCCCGTTCATGCTCTGTCTCTCTCTGTCTCAAAAATAAACATTAAAAAAAAAGACAATGAGAGAATATTAAATGCAGCAAGAGGAAAACAATTTGTTACATACAATGGAACCCTCAGAAGACAATGAGCAGATTTTTCAGAAACTATGTAGGCCTGAAGGGAGTGGCACAAGGTATTTGAAATGCTGAAAGAAAAAAAAAATCCAATCAAGAATCCTGTACCCAGGAAAGCTGTATTCAGAATGGAAGGAAAAAATAGGAAGTTGTTTTTTCTACTTTTTCCAACAAGTGGAAAATAAGAGTTCATCTCCACTACACCAGCCTTACAAGAAATGTTAAAGAGACTTCTTTAAGCTGAAAAGAAAAGGTGCTAGTTGTTAACAGAAAACATGAAAATAGAAATCTCACTGGTAACAGTAAATATATAGTAAAATCTATATTTTATAATCTATAATCAAAATAATCTAATCCTGTGGGGTGCCTGGGTGGCTCAGTCAGTTAAGCATCTGACTTCAGCTCAGGTCATGATCTCACAGTTTGTGAGTTCAGGCCCCATGTCAAGCATTGTGCTGACAGCCTGGACCCTGCTTCAGATTCTGTGTTTCCCCCACCTGTGGTCTGTCTCCCTCTCTCTCTCTCTCTCTCAAAAATAAATAAACATTAAAAAATGAAACTAAATAATCTAATGTTTTAAAGGTGGTGGATTAATCACTTATAAAGCTTGTATGAACGTCAAAAGACAACAGTAGTACAAATAACTGTTAAGTACGATAATTAGCTAAGGGATGCACAAGATAAAATGATGTAGCATCAGAAACATAAAACATATTGAGGGGAGAGTAAAGGTACTGTTTTGCCTCATTATTGGTAATAACCTGCCCCCACTGACTACACCACATACAATACATACAATGTTGACTCCACTGCTTTTCGCCTCACTGGAATCATACTTTATAGAAGAGCTGTAGGAAACAAACTAAATTTCTATCTTATGTTGCATTTGGTTCGTAATAATCTATTGAGAAGATGACAAATCCCTTAAAATTAATTTCTCATTAAGGAAAAGAAACTACACAAATTTTCTAAAACCTTAATGAGTATATGAAAATTCATTTTCCTAATATTATAGCAATGTAAAAGGTTTAAAATGGAATGCCAATATAAACTATTAAAATCTTTCAAATCTTCACACAAATTATGTTCACTTTCAGTAAGTGAATGAAACTATTCAGACATTTTAGAAATGAAGTTAAACTAACCTTTATTATAAGAGTAGATTAAAAATACTTCTCTATCAAAGCCAACTGAGGTAAAATTTTGACCATCAGTAATTTCTCTCATGTTTGAATTAATTAGGAGGAAATCCATATTGACTATTGCAACTTCTTCCATTTTGAGATATGACATACAAAGCTCTTAAAATAATGTCACTAAGTCCTCTATCATTTTTAATGTCTACATTTGACATTACATACAGATGACATTTGGGAAACATCCTTTAGTCTAGTTATACACTTGTATTTTGGGGGTTTCCAGTCAGTGTCATAACTGTAACATCTAATGAAAACACTAAAAGTGATTACAAATGTTAGAGAAAATGTTAGAGACAAATCAACTCCATTATAAAAACTTTACCACTTAATATCAGAGGTAGACTGTTATACTGTCTTTGTGGGAATCCTAGCAAAGAATATGAAGAGCCCTGAGTTTGAAATCATAATAGGTATGAGAAAACAAAAGTTAATGACATGACATCAATATAAAAGTCTAAAGTGTTGGATCAGAACATGTCTCCCCTTGAGAAAGAGGAATGTTGGGTTCCACGTGATCCATCTGAGTTTAGCCACAGTTGGCCAGAGAGGGAAAAAGGAAAAAAGTAGTCTTATAATAGTGTGGTGGGGCAATTCCAGAAACAGTAATAAAACCACAATCAGATATATTTAAAAACTGCAAGACCATTTGGCTATGGGGTCCTGATTCCTATAGTTTTGAAATCAGAAGGTTGCACTTGATCGGTGTTTTTTAAACAGAGATCATAACTGAATCTCTGGTAGAGTTTTCCAGTAATATGCATGTTGGCACTCCAATGGGTCTCCTTGGAGCAGCTAAGTCAAATAACTGCCTAGTCAGATTCACTTTTTCCCTGGCAAGCATCTCAGGTAATGAGATTAGGAATATGAGGAAATTACTTTCTCATGGAAAGAAATCAAAATGATTCTGAAAATACCAAATTTTCTTATCAAGCCTTAGGTTTCATTTGAAATCCTTAAAGCAGTGGAAAGGAGCCAGCCTGAAGCACTGCTGAAACAGAGCAAAAACCATGCAAGGACCGACTTTAGCCAAAATTTGATGGTGTTCCCTTATTATGAAGAGCAAAATTAATGTCAGGATCCACAACAAGTGCAAGAAAATAGCGTTTAAACTCAGAAAAACTAACCTCATAACCTTTCTAGACTTCATTTTTTTCATATTTAAAAAGAAGCGTGCTGACAGATTAAGCAGCCTTAAATTTTACTTCCAAATCTAAAAAACTATTAAGACCAAATGTTAAATTTAGTTAAATATCATCCCTTATCACATTTAACTCTATTTCACAGTAAAGAATAAAATTTTAGAGTTTTTTTTTTTTTAATAAAACACATTTAAGTAGGACTGAGGTGTTTGGAGCAAACTTGTCCATAGAAGAAGTCTCTGCTTACCTGAGGCAGCTGCAGGCTGGTGTCTGAAAATAAATAAGCAACCTGTACCGGCAGGCTTTGCAAACTCAGTCCTATCAAATAATGACAACTGACACAGCTGACTTTCAAAATATGAGAAATAGTTACAAACAATCCTCTCTTGTTTCCTAACTTACTAAAAATTGAAAACTAACAAGCTTTCTTTCAATTATGCCATTTCAACAGAAGCATGCCAAGCTCACTTGAGAATAAAATCTTCCATTTATCTGTGGAATAGCTTAGGCATAAACACCTGTCACGTAAACCTCCGCTACCAAGAGTCAATATGTATCTTTCTAGTTGTGGAGGGATTTATAGAACAGATTTTCATTTTCTCCTTGCATTTTGCTTTATCTTGAATTTCAGGATGCATGTTTTATTGTACAACTGCGTGATTTGGGAAAGCTAAAACAATTTTGCTAAAGAATAGAAAATGAGGAAAGGAGGGAACCGGGTAGGGGTATGGTGAAAGTCTCTTACTCTGTTCTCCCAGTTGAGATGTCCAATTTAGAAATCCCACAAGCTCCTACATTTTCAAAGCTGGATGTCTATTTCTATAATTAAGGCCACACACACACACACACACACAACACATTTTCTCAGAAAACAATGCCAAAATTACTTCTGGAGAGGTATAGAGTTAAAGAAGAATGTTTTCTAACATCAAAGTGATTCCTGTTCACAGAATAGTTAATGACTATATTTTGTTCAGCCTTGCTTAAGCCATTCAGAATACACGTTGTAACAAAAACATGTCTTAACTAAAACTAAACGCTGATATTGATAGTTCTCGACAAAAGTTTCTTCAATACCTAACTTCCAGGCACTCTTGTAGACACCAGTGAAGATATAAGCCATTGCTTGCCATAGAGAGGTTTAGAATTTACTCCCAATGATGAAACAGCCATGTAAAAGAAAAAAAAAAAAACAAAACTCCATGGCAAGATGAATCCTAAAACATTGTAAGCTGGAATAATAAAGGAGTTTTTATACGCTGGTAGTTCTTTCCCAACCACAGGAGACAAGAGAGATTAATAAACACTCTGGATGGAACAAATCTGTCAAGGAATTAAGAGTTTTAAAAGGCAATAATAAAACCTTAAAACTGATTAAAACAATAAAATAGCACCCTAAAGCCTGTGTCACACATTCTAAGTTATTAATAATGGATACTACAGTGTGCTTTTTCTCAGTTTGAGAGGTTTCAGAACCTTTTCTCAAATTTTAAGGACATACTGTTAAGATACTGTTCCCCCCCTTTTTCTTTTTGTTAATGCTCAGCTTGACAGCTGTCCATTACTTTATGACTTTTCAGACCCCAGACCCGCGATCCCCACCCTCCTGCCTCTTGCCGTCACCATCCACACTGAGACGCCGCTCAGCTTCCTTGGTTCTCGCGGATATGACAGCCTAAGGGACGCTTCTGCAGTGTGAGTTGAGTTTCTCTGGCTTTCCTTCACCCTTCCCTAGGTGTCACGTCAAAAACTGTGCCTGTGTGATTGGGCACAAGGTATTGTGGGTCTGCCATCGCCACAAAAAGAGCAGACCTGAAATCCACTAGTCGCAAAACGAGAGGCACATGGGACAGACTTGAATCCGACCGCAGCTGATGTGAAGTCTCATGAGTGAGAAAATCTCTGTGGCTATAAGCCTGTGTCATGAAACATGGTTGTGGACAGCCATGGATACATATGCTTAAGTCAGACAGTGGGTACCTCTTCTTTCCTAAAAGATTTATTTTTATGCTCACTTAGCTCAGCTGACATCCGTTAGCCAGAATTATGGATGTTTGTGCTTCAAGATTCGGTGGAACTGAGCAACGAATTGAAGGTGCTTGTTAACTCTACCATTAGCTTCCAAACTCGACATGCAATCCCACTTCCTAACTGAGCGGTGGAGAAAGACGAAAATAAAATGGACAGTAAATACTGTATAAAAGGACTATTATAACCAAAGATTTCCAGCATAATTACATTCATAAAAGGCACTTTCAATTGCTAAGTTTATACCTGTCCACACCCATGTGAATACATGGAGAAATGCTGGATTGTTTTTGCCACTGATGATGGATTGACTAATTATTAACAGATCAGAAGCAGAACAACTATTAGCTTATGAAAAGTTTTCCTTATTTTGTACTGCACATTATTCATAATAATAGTTACAAGACAAATTACTTTTTTTCTTTTTTCTAAATGAGCTCTGCAGATAATCTTAAGATTAAATTTTAAGCAATGACATATGGATTCACATGAACACCAAGCTACATAAGAATATAGATGGGATATTTAATAGACAAGCTGTAAATGGGCGTTCCCACATGCCTAGAAAAGAATACTGACAAAACTTTACTACCGAGAGATGGAACATTTTTGGGTACACAAAAAGGCAGACAAGGGGTTACCAAAGATGTTTGTTGCTTTAAGAGGAAAAAACAATGGGCATGATTCTGGTTGTTGACTCGTTTGAAAGCACAGGATTCTGTTCACTGTTTAGGCTCTGGCTGCATATATGGGACAAATTCAGTCCCTGATGAATTATCACACAATACAAACTCTTCCTGTGCTCTCCTCCTTTTGCTTTGGAGCAAGAGTTTCTCTTGATGGAAAAAGAATAAAGACTCATTATATAAACCTCATAAGGTTCTGCTGGGATCAGGTCTACAGAATAACATATAAGAAAGAGAATTCCTGAATGGATGGGGTCACAGGAAGAGATTTTGATTTTGTGTGAAGCAGAAATAACCTCTTCAAACAGAGGACAAAGTTCTAATAAAGAAGACAGCAGGTGCTCCTGTGAAGATGCCAGTATTTACTAGGACAGAGAATATGGAAGGATGTGCCTGCTCTCTTCATTTAAACCAGACTGTGAATAAGAGAACTTATGCCAGGACACTCAGAAAACTCCCTCTCAGGGAAAAAGGCTGGGTAGATCCCCCGAGGTATTCAATACACTGGTGTTGAGTTTCGACTATGTATCAGGCACTGTACTTGGCCCCAAGTCTACAATGATAACAGACAGACAAACCTTGTATGTGCATAACAGTTTACATGTGTACAAATAGGTGCTCAAAGGCTATACTGGCTTAACGATATTACCAAGGATAGCAAGGATATAAAACACCCTCAACAAGAGGAAATTTACTTATCCTTATCCCATATGCCAAAATGCCCCAAGATTCCACATCATCCTACTTCTGTTTGAAGCAAATTGAGTTGGAGTATCCTAGTGGCCCTTCAAACACTTCGGGTCTTAAACTGAACTCATAACCCCATGTAGCTGTTTCTTCTCTATTTTATATCACAGTTATTAACCATATTATTCATCAGGTTACCCAGGTCTTAAATCAGGGAGCTCTCACTACTTCCCCGGCTCTTGTCTGCTTACATCCATCTAATTGGACACCAAATCCTTTAACACTTACCTGCTCACTACCTCATGAATCTGTCCCTTCTTGCTATTTCTCTGCTGCTAACAAAAATCAAGGTCACTTCTCAAACCTTCTAATGGTTTTCCACTGCTTTTAGGTAATAATCCAATTGTCTTCGTATGAAATGAAAAATTCTTCACAATCAGCCCTCTGCTTACCCAAAAGATTCATTCTGCTGTACCAAAATGGCATCAGCACCACGTCATCTTGGAATTTGAGCATTCTGTCCCCACTAATGGAATTACCCTTCCTCCTCCTCACTCATCTATGCTTGCACATTGGTTTGGTCTCTACATTAACAAAAATAAGAAACAAAATCGTAAATATTCACATTCCCTCCTTAAGATTTAGTTGTCTCTTTTAAATGCATGCTTATAATACTTAACACATCATATCGCAATTTTATATCTTGTTTATTCTGAACTCTTTCAGGATTTTTTTTTAAATTTTTTAAATGTTTATTCGTTTTTGAGAGAAAGACAAGTGCAAGCAGGGGTGGGGCAGAGAGAAAGGAACGCAGAATCTGAAGCAGGCTCAGGCTCCACTGTCAGCACAGAGCCCGAGGCAGGGTTTCCCCTCACGAACTGCGAGATGATGACCTGGGCTGACGTCAGAAGCTCAAAATGACTGAGCCACCCAGGGGCACTTTCGCTATCTCCTGTGATGGCCACACTGCACACAATGAAAGTTGCTGGCATTCGATACATATGTGTTAATAAAGGCAAGTAGGTGTAGTAATAAAAATAAAGTAATTAAATATAATTTTTAAAAATCTTGACAGGGACAGAAGCATTCACAATATAGTATGTCACTCTGGAAAATATCTCCGTAATCATAAACCCCCACAAAGTTTTCTCTTCTCTGAGCCGGGAAAGTTTTATTCCATATTCCTGTAATTTAATAAAAATCTGTTATTTTTAAATAACAAATTTGTTTCCTAAAAAGCATGAGCATAAAAGAGATAACTGGCCTAGATATATTAACTGGTAAGTATCCATCAACATCACTAATATGAAAGGCCCGTATATGGAATATTTATTTGTATATTAATTGAAATTCTCTTAAAAATACTTCCCAGTTTTATGATGGCATTTATGAAAACAGCTATGTTGGATTGCAATTACTTGTGATACTGACGACTAATTTGTCAGTGGCAATGGTTCTGTGACTAGATAGCTCAAAATAATGCTAACCTCATCCTAGCGAACCTTTTAGGTACTTTTGGGTCTTGTAAATAACACTTTCTAAACTACTTCAAACCAATTAACTAAAACTTTGGATAGTTTCTGTCATTTCTATGTTGCAACTTCTGCACCAAAAATATTCTATTCTGGGAGGGTAGGTGATGGGCATTGAAGAGGGCATCTTTTGGGATGAGCACTGGGTGTTGTATGGAAACTAATTTGACAATACATTTCATATAATAAAAAAATATTCTATTCATATCATATAAAGATCTATGACTCATAGATGAATAATAAACCTTAGTTAAGGTTTCTGCACAGTTATCAATATAGGTAGTGGTGATACACCTTCATTACATACTGTTGAGTTGTGAAACATGACGGTATGGTTAGAAAACACAAAATGATGAGAGTTTATTAGATGCACAGTTAATTGCGGTTTAATTTTTATACCTGGGTCAGTCATATTGTTTTTATTATAATTATTTATTTTTTAAAGAGACAGAGTAGGAGCAGAGTAGGGACAGAGGGACGGGGAGACACAGAATCCAAAGCAGGCTCCAGGCTCTGAGCTGTCAGCATGGAGCCCGATGCGGGGCTCGAACTCACGAACTGTGAGATCATGACCTGAGCCGAAGTCAGATGCTTAACCGACTGAGCCACCCAGGTGCCCCTGGATCAGTCATATTGTACAAGTGAATTAATAAGTATGAAAAAAATTCTATAGATCATGTGCTGATTCTGATCTTTGGAAATATGATTATGAATGGAAATAAATTAGAGTGCTTTAAGGCAGTAATATAAAGACTGATAAATTCAGTCAACATTGAAGAATGAGTATAGTTGATTATTTGTCTAAAAAAGTGCTCATTCTTACAAGGCTTTATCAAAATTAAATCTATTTGAGCATCATGGATAAATAGGTATATTTGACTTTCTAAACGCTCTTTCTAAAATATTTCTTCATCTTAACTCTAATTTCATGTGTAGATATTTTAATAACTGACACACCTTTAAAAAAGTGGCATATGACAAAAAGTCACATCTCCGAAAAGATTTGATCGTGTAATTCTTTTACTTATATACTTCTAATAGCTACCCACAGAATACAATCCAAGTTCTCTCAAAGGTCACACAAGACTTCCCAATTTGAATTAGTGTAAGAAATTTCTGCTCCTTTTCAGTTCCACTCATGTGTTCCAGACACCCTCCAAAGTTCCCTGAAACATTGTGCAATTTCACACTTTGAAAATGCTCTCCCCTTTGCCTGTTTAAGCTGACTCACTCCTCTGCCAAAATTGAGATCTTTGACCTTTCTTTTATGTCTCAGATCAAATGTTATTTCCTCTGTCAACTCTCCAGCAAATCCCCCAGGAAGCAAGGTGCACCATTGTTTGTTTGCAAAACAACATGTACGCATTATTTGTATGGAATTTATGACACTGCATTGTATTTCTTTTGTTGTTAGAAATCCATTTCCTCCTTTAGAGCATAAACCCTCTCTGCTTAGGGAGCCTGTTTTATTCCTCTCTATATTTTCTAAGTTCATTGCTGGGTGCATAGCCTCAAGTAGATGCGCAACAAGGACAAAATTCATTCTGGCACACACAGGAAGAGAGAATGATGGAGACAGAAAACTCCATTTTTCAGCTCTGGCTACAGATTCAGGCATTGCCAATGCTTTTTAATACTGGAGAAAAATCATCCCGAGACACAAACACCTGTTTTATTTTAAGATGTGCCCATGCTTTCTCTAAACCACCACTTAGGTCCCTTCTTCTTCACAACTAATGAATAGGTTAATTGTGCTAAACCCTAGGTCAGCAAAATGAGATAGGGTTTAACTTAGCAGTGTGAAAAGTGGTTTCTTTTCGTAAACACACGCAGCACATGGTCCTGTTATGCATGTAATCCGTGGTGCAGAAATAAACCTTCTCAAGAACTATTATCATAAATAGCATTATTAGGGATGAGCTAAACTTAATTTTTTTCAGCTATCATTCAAAATGGATTTATAAAAACATAAAAGCTCTTTTAAGCTTGCTGAAAACTTGTTCCATTAGAAGCTGATGTGGTTATTATTGGATGTTTCCATATGACTGTTTTCAAGAGGCCCATGAAATTTTAATTTACTTGAAAAACTAAAATGCAGAGTTATTTGTTTTGACATGTTTAATCACTTTTCCATTTTAGAGCTAAAGATGAGAAATCACTGGGGAAAGTAAAAAAGAAGACAGTGTCAATATGAGCACAAAGAAGTGAGAGATTTGCAAATACACTTCACAGTATTAAAATGTCATTTGGCTGCAGTGTTTTTATTACTTTTTTAGAACATGAACAGCACAGAAGCCATTTTTGTTATTGCTGATTTAACGAGAAATTATTAATGTACAAAAAGAAACAATATAATGTCCCACTATGTGCCACTAATTGAGTTACTGATAATGAAATACAAGTGTGTAATATAAAAATTTGGATTAAAACTTAATAATTGTGCCTTTTCTGATAAATATCGGGCATTTACGTTTGGCTGGGATAAGGGGATCTGAAAGTCATTCATGCCGTTCACTTGTTCATCTGTCTAGATAAGTGCATTAAGCATGTGTATCTGTGCCAAGCGTGGGGCTAAGCTCTTGGGAAGCAATGTGGCACCAGAGAGGTGCGATCCCAATTCTCAAAAAGCTCATGTCGGTGGTAGAGATAAACAAGAAACAGAAAAAAATTGAACTGAAACAATCACATAGTATTGTTAAAAGATGATAAAAGTAATGTTAAAAGGGAACAGAGCTCACTAATAGGAAATAAAGGTCAACTGCGAAAAGAATGCTCAGAAAGGGCATCTTAAAGATGTGCCTTAAACCTGGAGAAGGGAAAGAACTCTGTTCACGGGAAGGCACTGTCCTTTACACACACTTACGCCTGCTTTCTAGCCAGGCAACCTTCCTCCCCTCTCAGCACCATCTCCCTCCTGATCATTTCTTGTATAATATTCACAACAAAATGGGGCGGAAAGGAGGTAAAACCTCTTCCAGAAGTATTTGCACTTTATTAGAGGTCAAAATCCCTGTTCGTGATAGTGGGAAGAAATAAAGCTCTAAGACCAACGTGTCTGACATTATGTTCCTTGATTCCATGGACCTAGAACTGGTTGCCCTTTCCAGATTTTCCCCTACTCTGGGACGTATCAGCACACACCAGCAGGCCCCTGTGTCTGATCCCAGATCCACAGGGTCCCTCTTCCAATCTCTTATGGTACCAACACAAGTCGGGCAACAGTGATTCCCTCAGAGGTTCCTTTCCCTATGTATATATGCACCACTATATACAGTTCATTCTACACGTGCATACTATGTGATATCATGCATAGACATCATAAAGTACACAACATAAGCATGTGCACAGTAGTCTTGATATATATAATGCATATTCTACACTAGGTTTCATCATGCATAGTATCATTGCCTCCACAAATATTTAACATAGAGCGTGAACTTCTTAATCATGAATAGTGCATTCTATTATGTCCCTGTCAACATCCGTATCATCTATGTGGAAGTCTAGCTTCCAGCTCTGCAAGGGGCCCTCCTCCAAACAGAGTTTGTTCTGAAAACCCCCACTCCTCCCCTTTTTCCCTCAGCAACTGCTGTATTTGTGCCACCTCAGTGTCCCTTCTTCTTTTACCCTTTAGTCTGCCAGTGTCCGTTTAACCTTCTTCTCTTTACTGAACTCTGTGGAAATAACTGGATGGTTTCTGTTTCCTAACTGTACTCCAATGAAAACAATATACGATGAATCCAGGACATCATTTAAATACATCCGAAACCTATCAGAAACCATACCATAGATATATCTACCTGTATTTACAATAATAAAGCATATTTGTCAGGGCACCTGATGGGCTCAGTCGCTTTTGCATCCGGCTTCGGCTCAGATCATGATGTCACGGTTCCGGAGTTTGAGCCCTACGTCGGGCTCTACACTGTCAGTGCACTTGGGATTCTGCCACCCTCTCCCTCTGCCCCTCCCCCCTGCTTGCTGTCTGTCTGTCTCGCTCTCAAAATAAATTTTAAAACTTAACTTTGTACAAAAATATATAAATAAATAAATACAATAAGAAACAGATGACGACTCTTTAGTTGCTTCCTATTTCTCTACAGGTCTTGTATGTGCTAACACACCCTCATCTTTCCTTCCCCAGTACTTTCCCAAAAGAGAATGCTTTCTCTACTCTCTCAGGTCACTCTTTTTCAAGAAACATTGACCTCTTTGCTTCACACTTTCTAGGCATGCTCCTTCCTTTGAGCCTTTGCTTTGATTTTTCTCCCTGTCTTAAATGGTCTTCCCCAGTATATTCACCTGGATAGTTTCCCCACCTGTTTGAGGGTTTGTTTGTTTTTATCACCTTTACTTTAAGGTCTATGCCGATCTATTCTATACAGTTATACAGTTATACTGTTCTATGCGGTTATAGAACAGTAGAGATCAGCCCACCTCACCTGCACACCACCTACCTCTTACCCTACCTACTCCTCTGACACAGAACTTTCACTGATCTCCTAACATATGATATAATTTCTGTACACTTCATACCTTGTAAGTTTAGCTGTTTATCATCTTTGACCACAACTTAAGCTCCACAGGTCAGGAATTTTAGCTGTGTTCCCTGATTTATATCAGGTGTGCAGAAAACAGTAAGCTTCACATACGGTAACTATTCTATAACATTTGTTAAATGAATGCAGAAATTTACGTAACCACTCAGTACTCCCCGGCAAATCTCTGCTTCTCTCAAAGGGCTTCCTACTGTGCTAGAGAGGAGACAGTACTGTACCTGGCCACTTATGCTTTTACCTCCTAAAACTCTTCCTTCACCCACCTAGACTGTAAAAGTGCTCCAAAGCTTTGCTACCTCTTACATATTGGGTATGCCCTTCCCTAATCCCCGTTAATGAAGTGTTCTCCTTGTTCTCGGTTTGCAAAACCAGCATGGACCGATGGAAGCGGCTCAGGAACGAGTGTCAGAAGTCAATCATCTGTTCTGGATCGTGTGACGGTGTTGCCGTGGAACCCTGGGCTGATCTTTTAACGTCTGAGCCTCGGTTTCCTCATTTTTTAATGAACCACTGGTACCATCTGATCTATAAAAATTCTTTTGATTCTAATTTTATATGATTGTAACTATAATTTAAGCACAATGTCTACCATAAATATTTCTCTAAAAATCAACCATTATAAACCAGTGTTATTTTACCGTTAAATTTCATGTCGGTCTTTTTTTAATGTTTGTCTATTTATTTTTAGAGAGAGGGAGAGTGCGCACACGAGCAGTAAAGGGGCAGCGAGAGAAGGAGAGAGAATCCCAAGCAGGACCAGCGCTGTCAGCGCACAGCCCAACGCAGGGGCTGAAACTGACCCACTGCGAAATCATGAGCTGCGCCGAAACCAACAGTCGGACGCTTAACTGCCTGAGCCAGCCAGGCATCCCAAATTTCATGGTTTTTAAACTCGTATGTTAAGAGTCCATTCATTTACTTTTTATCTCCTCAACTGTACTATAAGTCGTTGGAGATACTGATTCTCTCCTCTTTGTTTCCATACTACCAAGATCAGTAACAATAACACCAGCCATAACACAACACAAGACTTGTATGAGCGAGAGACCCTTCTAACCATGACGCATCTAAGAGGCAGACGCTATTCTTTTCATCACACCACCCTTCACAGATGAAGAAGCCGTGACACAGAGAGATGAGGTAGTCGGTCAGTGCCGAACAAATGGTAGATTTGACCCCGGGCATTCAGGTTCGAGTCTCGACCACCGCAGCATACTGCCTCTTACCCGGTTGCTGAAAACATTTTAGTTATTTAGATGAGCAGAAGGCAGAGAACAAAACAAATGAATACGTAGGTACTTTCCTGCTTATAAAACTGTTTGAATGCAACCAGGTTAGTATCTAGATCTCTGCAGGGGAGTTAATCCCCCAGGTACACCGGTCAGTATCTTCGCCACAAATTGCTTGCACTAGGTCCTGGCAACTTCAACACGGTCATGATTATTAAATTCAAGATGCATACTTGGGGGTACGAGATGTGATACTTCCTACCATACCTCACTGGCAAAGTTCAGGGTAACACAGCTTTTCCATGGCTGCGTCAGGGACAGGAAATCCGGATGCATAAGTACATCCAAAATTCAAAATTAACACGAGAGGCTTCCCAAAGACAGTTCCATTTCCAAATTAGTACGTGGAAGCCAAAGAAAGACCCAGCTGCTCTTTCCAGCTCTGCACTCTGGCATCAACATTCAGCAGCAGTGGAAACATATTGGAACAACACGTTAAAAAAATCCCTAAAAGGAACCATCATCTTTTGGATTCACAAACAAAAGAGACTGCCAAATAAACACTGAATGAAAGTTATGTTTTCTACGTACATTTTTTTTACCCTTTAGAAAACGCTTTCCAACACGTTATTGGCAAAGAAACAAAACAATTATGTTTACACAGGTGAAAGTGAAGTAAAGGATGAAAAGATAAACTGAGGCCACTAAAAGACACTTTCGCCTGAAATATCCAGACAAGATGGACGTATCTGAGTTATCTCTGTAAGTGAAGTTGTTTCTATAGAGGAGTTAAAAAGTAGATTTCATATCTATTCTATTTGGTTTTTATTATTCAACAGCTTATATGCTGGATTGATGCTAATTTTATCGTTTCACCTGCCCGTTTCTCACTTTTTTTTCGAGCCGCCTAACCTTAACAAAATAGCTACTATACTCTCCCTTCCCGACCATCTATTTTCCTTATACCAGCACCCTCACCAGGTCCTTGGATTCACGTGGCATCCAACCATCTTCCCTACCTTTTGGAACATCTGCCACCTCTTTATTATGTTTTACTAGAAAGCGTATGAGTTTAGGAAAAGAGCCAAAATTACTTCAAGTACCAACTCTGCTACCTCAGAACCTGGAGGATTCGTACGGGCTTTATAAGCGTTGGCTTTCACCTTATAGAAGGATTCACCTACTGCAGAACCTATTGTGACAATTATGTGAGGTTAAAGGTCTCAGGCACCTATATTTGTCATAGGGCATCCCTGAGTAGATGTCAGCCCTCTTCTTCGTATTTTTTGTTTTTCATGAAACAACAGGTGTCTTCGCTGACTTTCTATTACTATTATGGTTCTCCACACATCTTCAGATTTAGCCGTCTCCTCCCATCTCCCTTCAATGATCATTCCAAGCATTGCCAATTTATTCTCATTATGATATATCCTCTCTTGTTCCGTTTTTTTTTTGTTTTTTTAAAAAGTTTTGCTGTTCTGAGTATACTTATTGTGGCAAATGGGAGGTGGGGAACAGTGAGTTAAACACTGAGTGGACAGGAAATCAACACTGATGATCCTAAAAATATAATAACATTTTCCATTTTTTTCAAATAGCATTAGCCTGGCTTTACTCTCCCTAGTGGAGATGGTAACTGTCCTGGCTGAGCCTTCCACAAAACTCAGTAAGCAGAAGAAATGGGAATAGAATTCTCACACCACTTTCAAGTTTACACTGTACTTAAGCAAGTGCTGAGTATTCATTTCTTATATAGTTGACCATTTAACGGTCCTTACGTTCTTTTTGTCTTTTAACAGTTAAACTACCGTTCTTGGGGAACTCTCCTCCTACGACTTCAGTGGACACTGTACTCTCTTCGATTTTGTCTTACTTAACTATGCATTCCCTCTTCGTCTTCTTGTGCGCTTTCTCTTCTCTTCCCAAATTCTGAAGAGATGAGGTTCCTTAACGCTTTGTTTGGGACTCTCCTCTGTTGTTTTTTATTCACCAAAGTAATCCAGTCTTATAGCTTCCAACATCATCCATATGTTGATGATGCCCAAGTACATAACTCCAGCCCTGACTCTTTTCTGAGCTCCACACTCGTATCCTTAACTGACAGCTTGTCTTACTTGCATACATATCTAGCGAACTTCTAAAATGTAACATGTCCCAAACAGACCTGGACTCTCTCCAAACTCTTCTTCCCATTGTTTTTTACATATTGGACAAAGGGACTACTATCTATCCAGGTAATCAAGTCGGGAACCTGCAATTCGGACTTGATTACTAGATTTCACACTGCACACAAAATCTGCCAAGTTGTGAGGATACTACTCTGAAACAGTTCTCAAACCCTGTAACTTCTCTCTATCTACACTGCTGCTATCTTAGTTAAAAGCCTCATTATCTTACACCTGGATTATGCAGTACTCTACCTTGTCTCCTCGTCTCCAATGCTGCCTGTCTATAATCCTCCTCTACAATCAATTATCAATTCTATCTGGTCTATTATCTACATAGTAGCCAGAGGTATCAGTTAAGAATAAGACCATGGCACTCCCTAGGAAGAAATTCTTCCATGAGTTTCAGTCCTAACTTTCTGCCATAGCTGGTTACCCCTCCTATGATCTAGCTTCTACCTATCTCTCCAAACTCTGTTCTTCCTTCTTGTCCCCCCTCGCCCTTCTTAACATTTATTGAATTGTCAAGTGCTTTCAAACTGCAGAACTTGTAATTTAGGTTTTCTTCTATCTCACCTTGACCCCTCTTCATCTTTTATGTTTGGCTCTAATTTTAATACCCTCCACTTTCTACCATATAGTCTTGTTTGTTTCCATTATAGCTTTTATTATCTATAAATATATATTCATTTAATATCTGTCATTTATGATTACAGTATAGGTACGAGGACATGACTGTCAGTGTTTCATACATACCAGGTACCCAATATGCAATGATGAATGATCCAGGAAAGGAAATGCTGTGTGAGAATCCATGAGGGTGTGAGTGAGTGTGTGTTTCCAACCTGCAGGTGAGACTGAAATCGCACAGATGTGAGCATTATTAGGGAGGACTTACGCTGTAATTTCTCTATTTTATGATTCTCACATGGTGGTGTGTGAATTGCTTGCGGAGAGCAAAGACCAGGGTAGTAAAGGGTGGTTCCTAAAAGGAAGGTTGGCCTCGTCTGCTCAGCGCTGGTGGGAAGGCACGGCGGCTCCACTGTCATCGGTCTTAAGATGGGGAGAGGCCCACCTGGGCTCGTGGCAGCACGGAGCAGCCCGTGACCAGGAGTAGCATCTAAGGGGACTGCTCAGAGAACATGCAAGGCAGTCTGGCTACCCCTTCCCATGGGAGCTGCTCAGCTACCCAGGGGAAAGCTGTTCCGTGCTCTCTCTTCCTTGCTGTATTGTGTCTTCAGCTGTGTCTCTCCTGTCCATCAACTTACATCTGCAAGGAACACACTTTGAAAACTACAAGGTTTCAGTTAGGCCTCTGTTCTGCTATGTAACTCTTTTTGTCTCACCATTAATGTAAATTTCTGTGACACTTGAATCTAATATTAACAATCGGTCATTCTATTTAGATAACTCGTCTGCCTGATGGCAAACACAAACACACACACACACACACACAATTTGTGTCTGTTTCCATTACTGATAAAAATGGAAGGATCAAGTTATACTGAAGCAAGGTATTAGAGAGTCCATATATTTAGAAAAATAGATTTAGAGTTTGTATAAAAAAGAAAAAAATAATAACCACGGTTTAAAATAATGAAGAGTGCTTACCAGGATAACAGTCTCATTGTATGATATATTCTGACCACAGAGAGAAGTCAGCAATGTATCTTCCTTGTTTGAAGCACAAACATTTCACAAAGAAAGCAAAATGAAAGGGAGGAGTCTGGGATTTTTCAAAGTATGTGCGCATATATATATATATATATACACACACAGACATATATATACATATATATACAAACATATATACGTATATACATATATATACACACATACACAAGTATACATATACATATAAATGTATATGTATACACACACATATATATGTAAGTGTATATATACATATACACACACATATATAAGTATATATATATATATATATATATGCACACACACACACACACACACACACACACAACTACAAAACGGAAAGAGAAGGAAGCTCATAACAGCATAGAGAAAAATAATAAAGAAAAAAAAGCCTCTAAATGGACGGATGTATTTTGTCTGGGCCAAATGCCCCTTTGTTGGGGAGGCAGCGGGGCTGTCCTGTACTTTGTGGGATATTTAGCAGCATCTTTGTCCTCTATCCTCCAGATTCCAGTAGCATGCACATGTGCACACGCGCGTGCGCGCGCACACACACACACACACACACACACACACAACCAATTCGTGACAACCAAAAACGTCTCTGGATGTTGCCAAATATCTCCTACCAGAAATCAAAATCACCTCTGGGTGAGAACAGTGCTTTAGAGGATCCATCATCCCTCAAGATTTCTTCTCCCCACAATTTCCCTGAATTAATATCCATGATTTTATGAAGAGGGGGAAAAAAGGGAACCCAAAAAGCTAGGAACTTCTTACTAGTAAATGCTGAAACATTTGAGAAAGGGGAAAAGAAGAAACCACGCACTTCACTACCGCTCAGGATGAGCTACAATTCTGACCGTTTCATGTCTTATCATCTTACTGATGAAAACTTTCTATTCCAAATCATTCAAATATGGCGAATGGAGACAGTATAGTGCTCAATTAAAAACAGAGCTATTGAATTTTGAGGCTTTTACTTCATGAAAGATTGAAGGTGTTCCTTTTCTATTAGTCTGCATACACATTTATACACATTCACACAACACCTACCACCTGCATTCACTGCTGGAGATGCACTCACTCGCAGTGACAGAACCCACACTCAATTTTTTTTTTCAATACTGATGCCCATTGGCTGTTCTATGAAATAAATTGCACTGTGTATTGTAGTACCACTCCAGGCAGTCAAACAATATGTGAAGATATACACCACCCTCTTTTTCTTTCCGTTTCCTACGGGAAGTCTTTCTTCCAGAGACTATCGAGGGTTTTATACCCCTCATCAAACTTTTTATGAACAAACCATTTGCTATGTACGCCTGTGGTGCTGATTACCTTGCATGAAATAGAACACAAGGCTCCGCGATTGGAAAAGGTTCAAACTCCCCTGCCGGTGGATCTACATGCGTGGGCCGGATTTCACGTTTTCCTGTAGAGCGCTGCATTATAAAGACTATAGGAAAAGGAGAGGGTCTAATAGCTCCGTTCTTCCCATCATGGCTGAATACAGTCTGCTCGACGTGCAGGGAGTGTGTGCTGTCTGGTTTCATGCAGGTGAGGCCAAGCAGGGGCCTGCCCGGGGCCTGAGGGGAAGGGTGGCGAATCCGCCATTTATCCCTCCGTGTCCGTGTGCAGTGTCTCCGATGAAGCTGCTCTGGAGTTTACGTTTTACCGTTTAGTTATCTAATAGAGAAAGGGTTATTGCCCGGAGTTACCAAATAAAAGAAGTCAGAGACAACAAGACTTGATCATCGAAGACACCTTTTCCCTTGACAAAGTAAGTCAGACTAGGTTCCAACAACAATTGGAAAGTCTGTTTTAGGCAGGTGGAGAAATGACTGGAGATCAGGGGCCTTGAGAAGAAGGTACAAGAAACTTTGATTCTCTTATTTCCCCGGGAGTTATCACGTCAAATGCATTCCCAAGCTTGAAGAAGAAAAATAAAGCGAAATTAATTTTAATCACACACCGCTCTTTTTTATATTCTAGGAGAAAAACTAAATACAAAGGGAATAGGACTAATTTCAGGGTTTTACTTCATGTCATGCTTCTCAGAATACATTTTTCAGCAAATGTATATATGCTTTTATTTTATTCATATAATAGTTTACCCAGTACAGCTGTAGGCTTCAATACCTTACAAGACAAGTCTTCTTTCTATAAAAACATCGCATCAAAATTCAGGTCCAGATCAATTTCACACATATTAACCTCCTCCAGTTAAGCAATTATTTCCTCTGATATACTTGCTACTCTCGTTTCACTAGGAGTTTGGTTCATATCAATGGATGAAGACAACAGGGTTATAAAGTTACAGCTTATAACATCTTGGTATCAGTTTATTAAAAAAAATCCATCAATGGGATATTTGAATGCAGGCCACCTGTAAGATACTGTGCTGGGCTCAGAGGTAGACAGGCTGAAGTAAGAAGATGATTAATGCCCTCAGAAAGCTTCAGGAGATTCAAGCATTTTCAACCAGAGTAATCGCACATCTGAACCATGTAATAAACAGCATCAGACAGGAGAAAACAATTGAAGTGATTTAACATTTGTAAAAGAGTTGAGATCACCATGGGGTAAGTGTTCAGGACTTTTATGGAGAACACACAGGACTTAATCTTAAAAATTTAGCGCTTCATGGAAGACTTTTAGATGGGAGTATGACACTTTGGAAGCAGTCCCTTTGGAATTTTCATTGGGAGGGAATGTGGAGTGGACATTTTTAGAGAGGCAGGAGTCAGAGAGCAAAGCAAGCCTCTGTGGGTATCTAAGTGTGGATCAAACACAAAAGTCAAAGATGAAAATACTGTCCCTCTCCTTTCTGTCAAGGAGAGGTTAGTGTCAGCAGGTATGGAGATGCAAGAGACAGGACAGTGGAGGAGTCTGTAATTTAAGATGGAACAAAGAAAAATAACTAGTATTCAAGATATGAGGTGCTATACCAGAAGATGACAGATTGTTCCCTGGGGTTTGAGAAAGGAAATGATACAAAATTGATAATACATGATACTAAACTAGATCTTGAAGGATGAACACAATTTTGCCAAAATGGCATACAGAGGAAGGAATTCCCAGCAGACAGTGAAAAGTCCCAGGAGTACATGGTATAAAGTGGGGAAAATGAGGCCAAATCTTCTAGCTGGGCTGTGTGTGTGCATGCTCTTGTACGGCATGCTAAGAAATGTAGACTTATCCTTTAGGGAATGGGAAATAAAGTATTTTCCTTGCATTTTAGAAATGAAAACTTGGATAATGTGAGAGAAAAACAAGGAACAATAAGGGGAGATTATTTAAGTCTCGTGGCATAATCCCAATGAGACACGATAAGGATGTCATTGGTGTTAGGTGCTACATTCCGTAAATATTTCCCATGTGTCATGTTTAACAATACCTGATCACGTACGAATGAAAGACATGTTCAATGAATGTGAGGGGGCAATGAAGTAAAGCAGCCAAGAATAAACGTAGAATGATTTTAGATTCAAATCTTCTGGACTCCTTTTTGAACTCACTATTTACTAGCTAGAAGAGCCTGGGTGAATTACTGTATCCCTATGCCTTGGTTTCTTCATCTACACAATACAGATAATGATGATATTTATCCTGAGGAGTTAATGAATTCAATGACTTGCTGTATTTATGTGCATTAACCTTGTTGAAACAATGACCAGAACAGAGGAAGACCTCAGTCAGTGTTAGTCTAGTGGGCAGTCTGGCTCCATTGTCCATGGTTTTAACTATGTATATACCACATAAATAGGGGTATGATTGAAAAGAAACATTATTTTTGGCTATAAAGATAGATGGCCTTGATTATGGTTTCAAGCAATAAATTTTTTTTTAAATTTTTTTAACGTTTATTTATTTTTGAGACCGAGAGAGACAGAGCATGAACGGGGGAGGGTCAGAGAGAGGGAAACACAGAATCTGAAACAGGCTCCAGGTTCTGAGCTGTCAGCACAGAGCCCGACGCGGGGCTCGAACTCACGGACCGCGAGATCATGACCTGAGTCGAAGTCGGCCGCTTAACCGACTGAGCCACCCAGGCGCCCCATCAAGCAATGAAATTTTTTGAACTAGGATATGGAGATGATGGATGGACAGGTGAGACACTTCAAAAGAACTGGTAGTGCTTGCTGTGTCATAACATGTGCCGGGCACAGATGGAGGGAAAATTTTGATTTTTCTTAAGGTTTGACCTCAGGTCCCTAAGAGAATGATTCTACCACTGATATAAATGAGTGAGAAAGGTGGTTACAAAACAGTACGTAACTCGCAAGGTCACTGGAGCCACAGGCAAGGCAATGAATGTAAAGGATTTCACAGAGTGACAGGCATGGTTGAGGTATTCAGCAGCTGTTAGTTATCATCACAGTCTCCGGATGGCCCTGGAGTGTCATTTCCTCCAACCTTTAGCTCCCTAGCAGAGGGCTACATCAGCAGATCTGAGTCAGTGCAAGACTTACAACAGCTACTATGCTCCAGGGGCGTCCCTTTCCTACCACGGTAGCTTCCCATAATGATGTAATTACGGAACCTTGGCAATGGTGTCAGCTGACCCTCTATGCCCAGGCAGAGTGAAGAGCTTGGGGACTGGGTGTGCTTTATTACTTCTCTGCTTGCAGTTCTCCCCCTCCCCCAGATAACCTGTATGTTATATCTGTATCCCAAAAAGCAACAGAAATTTGATGACTGAGAAGACAGAGGGAAGCTGAGTTCTGGTGCAGATCCACGGAGAACAACCAGGGGCATTTCAGGTTGGGAGACTGAAATTTGTGCCCAAAGTGGCAGAAAATACTTGTAGGCAATAGGGGGTTGCAGCCTAGACTCAAGTCGACAATGTCAGGTTTAAAGATAATAGAGCAGAAAATTGGAATGAGGGGTGGGGAAGAATGCTAGGAAATCAGAGGGAGCAGTACTCCAACATCTAGGCAGGGTACTGGCGGCAGGGTGATATGTCCAGGGGTAGCAAGATCCCGGCCTCTGGACAGAGCTTCAGCAACAGGAATCCGGTCTCTAAAAGGATCCCAGGAAGACTACAAGAGCTAGAAGAAAGACTGGAAGGACTAGAAGACTGGACACACTAGGCAGGTCATCAGCATTTTTCAGAAAACGGGAGATGTCAACAAGTGCTATAGCAAAGATCTAAGCCAAACGTACTTGTCAAAAGTAGATGCTAGAGAATAAGAGGAAGGAAGCAGTGGCTGGAAAAAAAGAGAATTCGGAACTAACTAGGCACTCAGTTACCAGAAGGATGGTCTGTGCTGGGGGGGTGGGGGGGTTATACAGGCCTCAAGAGAAATGTGCCAGAATAAAATAAATCATAAAATTGAGTTATGATTAAAGCTTGGTCCACATAATTATATTATCATACAATATTATCAAAAGCAAGTACTTTCTGAGGAGTATTGTATGACAGCCCCAACCTTCTCTTGAACTTTTCTGAATAAAGGGAAGAGACTGAGAAATATATGTGGTAAACATCTCAGAAGGTATCCGGTAGAGTAATTCTTCAGACACTTCCCAAGTCAATTTAACAAGTCCCAAGCAGCTCGACCAGAATCTGTGGGATCCCTTTTTCAAAAAGGCCCATTTCCACAACTAATTATAACAAAGCACCAGATAGCTCGACAGCCTATATTGTTCACGTATCGAATGGCTCAAATTGCTTAAAAGTCGTAAGAGGGGAAAAGGTAGATAATAGTCAATGGTACCATCTCATAGTCTCAATTCTCTGGTTAATAACCCCAGGTAAGCATCATCATGAGGTTAATGAAGCAGGGAAGGGAGGAGGGTTGGAGGGGAGGCCTTAATCCAGTGGTTTTGCTTTGTGTTCTTTCTGATTGTGAAGGTGACTGATCTCTTGATTGTTCCATGCCAACACTATGTTACTATTCAAAACAAAAGGACATACTCATGGAAAAATATCTAAATTTGATGTGATGGTCCATATCTAAATATCTCAATTTTATGTATCAGAGTGTCTAGACGCTTGGGTAAACATTATTCTAGGTATGTCTGTGAAGGTGCTTCTGGGTAAGATTACCATTTGAATCCTGAAACTGAGTAAAGCAGATTCTCTCAATATGGGGGGTGGGGGGATCAACCAATCCAAAGAAGGCCTGAATAGGATAAAAAGGTGGAATGAGGAAGAGTTCCCTCTCCCTGAATGACTGTCTTCAGGCCTGGACACTGGTCTTCAGACGAGGACTGGAATGTCAGCTCTCCAGTCTTGAGCCTATCTGCCTCCAGTCTTGAACCAGCTTTCAGACTGTATCTTATACCACAGACTCTCTGTTGTCAGACTTCTGGACAGGCAGTGGAACAATACCATAGGCTCTCCTGGGTCTCCAAAGCTTGGGACCTCTCAGCCTCCGTAACTGCATGATCCCATTCCTCCTAATAAATCCCTTTCTCTTTAAACATCTTATCGGCGCAGATTCTTTGGAGAACCCTGGCTTATTATCAGCTGATTTATTATCTCTTTATTATATAAATCCATATTGCTTAAATGCACCAACTACTTACCTATCAAGAAGTTTCAGCCCTTAAACGTATAGGAAAGGCAAAGAAAAAAGGGCCTGTCAGAAAAGCTAATCTGTTTCTGTGCCCTCTCCCCCCTGTTTTGCAAACATCTTCAACTATACCCATATATTAAGTTTGGGGTTCCTGAGCTGTGTTCTCTGCTGGTCTTACATAATTCATTTTTATTCTTATAGTGTACAGAAGTAATGTCTGATTTTTTTTCCTGTTTGGTAAGTTTATTTATATAGTAAACTGAAGCTTTTAAAACATGACCTGGTCCCTACTGGGAGTTTTTACCTCTATTTTATCCACCTAAGTTTACTAAGTTTTATCCTCTTCTTGCAATTTTTAAAAATTATTATACACACATACACACAATCATGTTTTATTCATCTTCCCTGAAAAAGGCATAGAATATTTTAAAAGGCCCAGAAACATTGTAGAAACTAGAGTAGGTATGGTATCCTGGAGTGTGATTATAAATTAAAATGTCCCCTTTGCTTCCTAAAGAATAAGTCAATACCTAATATCACAAAACGTCCCCCCCAGCCTCTTTCTCCTTTCATGTTGGAATATAATACTTCTATTGATGTGAAAATGCATCAGCATGCACTGAAGTATAATTAAAGGTAGATTTCTACTCAGCTTGCATGATGATAGCACAGCCACGTTGGGAATTGAAATATAATAAAAAGTCAGCTAGGTGACGCTACCCAGAAGCAAGATAATATTCACTCAAATGCATTTTGCTTGGTGCCATGTGGCTCTCACAACAAGCCTATTTGTGAATTTGGGAGAAAAACATCAGCAAACTGGTGTTGTAGATTTGTCCAAGGTTATTTATATTTAATACATCTTTATCTACTGATCTACGTCCCACTCACTTTTGTCTTTTACTAAACAAGAGGAGAGAGGCTGGCCAGGCACAAATCGAGATTCCTAACTAAGGAGAGCACAGTGCTCTAGAAATCATCCTTCCTTAGGCTCCACTTTCTCGAACAATCCAGAGCCAGGCTTTGTCTTTAGCGTCTTAAAGTGATGGATTTCTGAGCTTTTCTTGAACATCTCCGATATCTAGAGGACCAACAAAATGGAAGGAACTCTAAAAATCAGTATTTAGCTACATTTTTTTGTAGAAGTCTATGCAGATTATTTGGAAATAAAGAGATATGCATCCATTGATTCACTATTAAGACAGAAAAGTAAAATCTGTTTTCCTTGACAGCTGGCAACAGTTTTAAGGGGAAATGCTTTTATATATCAATTTATCCATTTATCTATCTATCCCAGAAAAAAAAAGATTTAGAATTACATGGCAAATGTGGCATTTGCTCAAAATTAGTTATGTGTATTTTCAAATAAAAGCTCATAGACCCAACGCCCAAATGTCTGCATCCAAATATAAAGTGCTCCATTTGTTACATAAATGCCATTAAGAAAATTAAGCTGAAGATCACTGTTCAGAGACAAACTTTTTCAAAACTGACCATATAATATGCTTCTCATTAAGAGAGGAACTAGAATTTTTGAACTGATATAACTTACTCTGTGTAATTTCCATTCATAATGCTGTTTAACCATTATACTTTTTTAGGACTATTATTTTATCCTCAATTAATTTAGCAGATACCTTTTTGCCTTGTTTGGCTTTGCTTTCACAGCAATTGATATTTATTGAAGAAACTTTGGATATTATGAAAAATGTATTAAAATGTTAGCAATTAAAGAAAAGATGTTAGTAATGGGCCAATAACCCACTAATTAGAGATAATTACTATTAGTACTATTCAGATTTTATTTCATTATGAACTGTTTTCTAGCTATCCATACACATTTACAATAATAATAGATACCATATTCTATATAATTTTTGTAAACATTTTTATTCCCTATATTACACTTTCCAATGGTATTAAATGTTGAGAAACATTATTTCTAATGACATCATAATATTCCATATTAAGATGCAGTCTTTAAAATCACTTTTTCACTTAAAAATTGTCTGCTTATTATTTTATATATGTTATGTTAAATATGTGTCCTTATTCCTTTAGAATTACAATGATACAAATTTAATAGTCAAGGAGGGGTGACATTTTTAAGATGCCTAATAATTATGGTTTTAACTTTAATTAAGGAATGTAATATATACTATTAAATATGTCTCCAATCAGTTTGCTATAAGGCATTGGAAAAAAAGTCATTTGAAGTCTGTAAAGTAAGCCTAAAAATTATTTCTGAGTTATAAAAATTTATTTTAAGAAATTTTGAAATAATATCTGCAGTTTGAAATCATAGAGCTGAAAATCATTTCTCAATAA